>NC_134356.1:485147185-487547185 GCF_048569485.1 Anomaloglossus baeobatrachus | reverse complement strand
AGCTCTTCCCTCTGCCTCTAGTTCCTCACTCCTCCCATCGTCACAGAATCGCATCAGTAACGACTTTCATCTACTGTCTCAGTAATGAGAAAGTCTTCACTAAATACAGATTTTACCTCAGAATTGAGAATTTTGAAAATGACTGGGTCACAGTTAACAGTGGCGTAGTACAAGGGGTAGTATTTGCCCCTCTTCTTTTTAACATATTTATTAATGACCTTGTAAGGGGCATTGAGAGTAGAATTTCAATTTTTGAAGATGATACTAAACTATGCAAGGTAATTAATTCAGAGGAGGATAATTTAATATTGCAGATGGATTTGTGTAGGCTAGAGTCTTGGGCTGAGGAATGGCAATTGAAGGTTAATGTGGATAAATATAAGGTCATGCAACCAGAAACAAAATGTATAACTATGTACTCAATTATAAAACATTGGGTAAAACTGTCACTGAAAAAAATTTGGTTGTATAGATGGATGGCAAACTCAACTTTACTGACCAGTGTTGGGCAGCTGCTGCCAAGGCAAATAAAATAATGGGATTCATAAAAAGAGGCATAGGTGCTCATGATAAGAATATAGTTTTATCCCTATACAAGTTCCTAATGCAATCAGACTTAGAATACTGTGTATAGTCTTGGCCTCCGGTAAATAAGAAGATTACCCTTAGCTAGCAATAGAAAAAATGCAGCGGGAGCCCATATATATATTTTTTAATTATTTACTTAAATACCTTAAAAAAGGTGCTTCCCTGTATTTTTATTGCCTGACATCCCAGTGCTGTAAAAATATATCTTTAAAAAAATGACGTAGCGTTCCGCGGTATTTTTGATTTTTAGTGCAGATAAAGCAGGTTGCCACCCCCATCTGCCTGGCGTAACCTTGGCTGGCAATCAAAATACAGGGAAGTCCATTATTTTTTTTTTATTTAAAAAAAATAGTTAAAAAAAAAAATTACGTGGGGTCCCCCCATTTTTGATAGTGAGCTAGGGTAAAGCAGACGGCTGTAGCCTGAAAACCACAGCTGGTTGGTGATCCAATGTGGAGGTCACCCCAGGCTCTTTTTTTATAATTATTTTATAAATATTAATAATTACTAAAAAAAAGTAGGGTCCCCCCCAAATTGGATCACCAGCCAAGGTAAAGCGGACAGCTGTGGTCTGGAATTCCGAAGGTGGGAAGGTTCATAGTTATTGGCCCTTCAAAGCCTAAAAATAGCAGGCCGCAGGCACCCCAGAAGTGGCACATCCACTAGATGCGCCAATCCTGGTGCTTCACCCCAGCTCATCCCGTGCCCTGGTGCAGTGGCAAACGGAGTAATAAATGGGGTTGATACTAGCTGTAAGGTCACCTGACATCAAGGCTAGCAGTTTGTGATGTCATGGCGTCTATCAGATACCCGACATCACAAACTGTCAGTACTAAGAAAACAAATAGACAACAAAAAATGTATTTGAAAAAACATTCCCAAAACATTCCCTCTTTCACCAATTTATTGTGAGGAAAAAAATAAGGGGGTCCCACGATGACTCTGGACCGTCTAGAATATGAGGGGACACGCTCAGGGAACATATCCCCCATTTTTTAGGAGTGCAGACCCTCCATGTGAGGAGTGTGGGTGCAATGAATCTGCACCCACTCTCCCCGGGTCCACAGCAGCAGAGTCCATGTCGTAACTGTTGCCACCAAAGCTGCAATGCCCTGCTCATGAGGTAAGGGCATGCCTAATCAGGAGAACTATTCTACATTTCCAAATATTGGTATTTGCTGATATTTTTGCTATTCCATCTACTATATATTGGGGATAGGATCTTGGAGATGGTATACCCCTTTAAGTCCAGTTATCCAGCTGAATGAATACTAAACAACAGAACTCGCTATTTAGACATGTTGTCTTTTGGCATATAACGGACTCTCATGTTTGGTAGTCCTTCACCAGGGCAACTATAAAATCAAATACCTCCATTTGGAAATGTAGCATAGCTCTCCTGATTAACTATGTTCCTTACCTCATGAGCAGGGCATTGCAGTAGCTTACGGATGCATGGTTACCACCACTCACTGTGTCTGAACACAGGAAGCTGAGCTGACAGCCGCACTGTGCATGCCGCAGCGTCTATTGTGAAGGAGGGGGCCACGGTGGATTGACTCTGCACAGGAACCGTGGAACACCGGTGGGGTTATAGGGGGTGACCTGGCAACAGGGCCTGGGGAGGGGTTTTCTGTCGCATGTGTCATGGCACATGCGACAGAAATCAGAAAAGTAGGGTGAATGCGGCCTGCGCGCTGCTGTGCGTGCGGCCATCTTGGATTTCTGGGAGGGGGTTGGGGGGGCACTTTGGCGACACCGGGGGACCGGAGAGGAGATTTATCTCTCATCTGACATGTTTGTTCATGCCAGATGGGAGATAAATAATTTTTTTACCGGCCCTGTCATTTACTGTAATGTAATCATCGGTATACGGTGCATAGCGGTGATCACGTGAGTGGGGACCGGAAAAACCGGCCTGAATCATGATCTCCAGGGTCTCAGCTACCCCCTGAAACCCTAGAGATTTTCTGACGCTGGGGGGCGCGATTCACTTATTTCTGCCTGTTGTTTATAAACGGCAGATCAGAATAAGGCTACATTCACACAACCGATCCATTTTTGCGGTCCGCAAAAATGGTCCGTTTTTTTACCGGGTGCATCTGTGTGGTATCTGTTTCCGTTCCGTATTTGGTCCGTATGTCATCCTTTTGTCATCCGTGTGCCTTCCGTTTTTTGCGTACTGCAAAAAAACTGAAGGAGGGAAAATACATACGTTTACCCAGGATCCATAGCTCCAATCTACATGAGGCGGTCACATGTTCACTCCAGTGCCATTTTCTACTGCTTTTCACAGCATAGAGCGCTCTGGTGAGTTTCCTGTGCTTGTACACTTCATATCAGTCTTTTCTGTCATTATAATCGCAGAAAGAAACATAATGTCTCACTCTCCTGCATTTTGTAATTTTGCACCCTTTTGTGCCTTTCATGTGGCACTAAAGGGTGCTTAGCATTGTATTTAGCCAAAAAAATAAATAAATTTAAAAAAAAAATGACGTGGGGTTCCCCCTATTTTTGATAGCCAGCTAGAGTAAAGCAGACAGCTGCAGCCTGCAGACCAGAGCTGGCAGCTTCACTTTGGCTGGTAATCCAAAACTGAGGGCACCCCACGCTGTTATTTTAAATTAAATAAAGAATTAAAAAAAAAACACGTGGGGGTCCCTCCACAATTGGATCACCAGCCAAGGTAAAGCAGACAGCTGGGGTCTGATATTCTCAGACTAGGGAGGTCCATGGTTATTGGACTCTCCCCAGCCTAAAAATAGCAGGCCGCAGCCGCCCTAGAAGCGGCGCATCCATTAGATGCGCCAATCCTGGTGCTTCGCTCCAGCTCATCCTGTTGCCCTGGTGAGGTGGCAAACGGGGTAACATATGGGGTTGATGGCAGATGTGTAATGTCACCTGGCATCAAGCCCTGGGGTTCGTGATGTCAGGCATATATCAGATACCCGACATCACCAACCCAGTCAGTAATAAGAAAAAAAATAGATGACAAACACATTTTTTTTTAAAAAAACACTCCCCAAAACATTCCCTCTTTCACCAATTTATTAGAAAGAAAAACAAATCCAGGTCTGCTGTAATCCAAGGGGTTCCCATGACGATCCATACCAAAGTCAATGTCCCAGTCAATGAAGAACAGAATGTTCCATATTGGCTGGGAGAGCAATGCAGTGACCTGAGCTAACATCAGTGGGTCAGCCCAAGTTACTGCAGGGCATGACAAGTGCTGCTGTCAGGAGGTTAGCGAGGTACATTACCTGCGGTTATCACTGCACTACTGATAGCAGAGCTGTCACTGAGTTCAGTGACCGCCGCCTTCACAACCAAGTATTGCGGGAGCCCATAACGTCACCACTAGTCACAGTCTCAGGCCGGCAGCGAGAGGAGATGTGACAAGCGGCGGCCATAGAAGACAGTGACAGAGCTGACATCGGGAGGGCAGGACTTCTTCACCGCAGGTAAGCCGAGTGGGGTAATGTGTGCGGAGTGCGAGGTGGGTGGAGCCGAGTGGGGCCATATCTGCGCAGTGCGAGGTGGGTGGAGCCGAGCAGGGTAATGTGTGCGGAGTGCGAGGTGGGTGGAGCCGAGCGGGGTCATGTGTGCGGAGTGTGAGGTGGGTGGAGCCGAGCGAGGGAATGTGTGCAGAGTGCGAGGTAGGTGGAGCCGAGCGGGGCCATGTGTGCGGAGTGTGAGGTGGGTGGAGCCGAGCGGGGTAATGTGTGCGGAGTGCGAGGTGGGTGGAGCCGAGCGGGGCCATGTGTGTGGAGTGCGAGGTGGGTGGAGCCGAGCGGGGTAATGTGTGCGGAGTGCGAGGTGGGTGGAGCCGAGCGGGGTAATGTGTGCAGAGTGCGAGGTAGGTGGAGCCGAGCGGGGCCATGTGTGCGGAGTGTGAGGTGGGTGGAGCCGAGCGGGGTAATGTGTGCAGAGTGCGTGGTGGGTGGAGCCGAGCGGGGTAATGTGTGCAGAGTGCAAGGTGGGTGGAGCTGAGTGGAGTAATGTGTGCGGAGTGCGAGGTGGGTGGAGCCGAACGAGGTAATGTGTGCGGGCAGCGGAGTGCGAGGTGGGTGGAACCGAGCGGGGTAATGTGTGCGGAGTGCGAGGTGGGTAGAGCCGAGCGGGGTAATGTGCGGATTGTGAGGTGGGTGGAGCCGAGCGGGTAATGTGTGCGGGCAGCGGAGTGCAAAGTGGGTGGAGCCGAGCGGGGTAATGTGTGGGGAGTGTGAGGTGGGTGGAGCCGAACGGTGTCATGTGTGCGGGCTGCGGAGTGCGAGGTGGGTGGAGCTGAGCGGGGCCATGTGGCGCTGAGGACGTCAGTGCCGGGGACTGGATGGCTGGGAACAGGTGAGTGTGAGTGTGTACATGCTGAGTGCAGGAGGGGGCGGAGCGAGCGGGGGGCTCCCTGTACACGTAACCAGTATAAATATCAGGTGACTAAGCAAAGCGCTTTGCTTGGATACCTGATATTTACCTTGGTTACCAGATTACCGCAGGCTGCCAGCGATAGCTCCCTGCACACTGTAGCTGTAAAAAGCCACGCTTTTGGTGATTGAACCATTCTCGAACGTAAGTCGAACTGTTGAGCTTTTAGCAAAAAGCTCGAGTTCGAGTTCGATATCGAGCACCCCCAAAATCACTCGAACATGAAATTGGTGAACATCGAACCTCGAACATCGCTCAATTCTATTCAAGACATTTAGGTTCAGGTGCTTCAAGAGAACTAAATCAATGTGGAAGAAAAAACATAAAATTTTACTTTTTACCACAAAAATGTTACTTTAGCCCCAAATTTTCCATCTTCGTGAGGGTAATAGGAGAAAATGCACAAAACAATTTGTTGGACAGTGTCTCCTGAGTACGTCAATGTTCCATATGTGGTGGGAAACTGTGCACACGTCAGGGCTTAGAAGGGAATTAGCGCCATTTAACTTTTGGAATGCAGTATTGGCTGAAATCGATATCAGACTCATTGTCGCATTTGGAGATCCCTTGATTTGCCTAAAGAGTGGAACCCCACAGAAGTGACCCCGTTTTGTAAACTAGACTCCTTAAAGAATTTATCTAGATGTGCGGTGAGCATCTTGAACTCCCAGGTACTTCACAGACGTCTAGAGTGTTGAGCCGAAAATATAATAAATCTTTTTCACACAAAAAAATTTGTTTTAGCCCTAAATTTTGCATTTTCATAAGGGCAACAGGAGAAAATGCCTCGTATAATTTGTTGTGAAACTTCTGAGTACTTCAATACCTCATATGTTGTGGAAAACTACTGCTTGGGCACACGGGGGGCTTGGAAAAGAAACAAGCACCATTTAACTTTTGGGATGCAAAACAAAATTAGCTAAAGAAGTTAGCAGACACAATGTCGCATTTGCAGAGGACCTGTTGTGCCTAAAAAGTGGAAACCTCCCACAATTTACACCATTATGGAAAATAGACCCCACAAGAAATTTATCAAAATGTGTGTTGAACACATTGAACCCTCTGGTGCTTCACAAGGTTTTATAATGGTGAGCCGGTAAAATCACAAATCATATGTTGTTTTAGCCCCAAATTTTGCAGTTCACAAATGTAAAAAGAGAAAATGCACCATACAATTTGGGATACCCCATATGTGGTGTAAGACTACTGTTTTGGTAGACAGCAGGGCTTGTAAGAAGCACTATTTCAATTTTGGAGAGCCATTTTGACTGGAATAGATTGTGGCCGCCAATGTCACATTTGATGAGCCCCTGATGTACCAAAACAACAGAAACCCCCCACAACAGACAACATTTTATAAACTGCACTCCTCATTGAATTAATCTAGGAGTGCAGTGAGCATAATGACACCATAGGTGTGTAACAAAACTTTATACAAAAAAAAAATACATTTTTACCACTAAAATGGTGTCCAAATTTCTAATTTTCACAAGGGGAATAGGTAAAAATGCACTGTATTGTGGTATACAATTTCTCCTGAACATGACAATACCCTACATATGACTATACAGCATTGTTTGACCACACTGCAGGGCTCAGTAAGAAAGGAGCGCCATTTGATTTTTGGCACACAGATTTACATAGAATGGTTTGCAAACATCATTTGCAAAGCCTCTAAGTGCCCGAACAGCAGAAACCCCCTTACATGACCACATTTTGAAAAGTACACTCCTTTAGTGGAGGTGATGATATTGTCTCTGAAAAACACCCATGGAGTCAAACACAGTGCATATTGCAGAATTTAAAATGACAAATAAGCCCTTGTAGTTCCCCTACATTGTGCTCAGCTTGTACTAATGGAGATTCACAACCCTGTAAATTAAGAGAGCTTCCTCACTACAACAATGGCAAACATATTGAAGTTAACTGCTTTAGACACATTGTGGTGCTCAGAAGGGAGGACGGCATTTGGATTTAGAGGGCAGAGTTAGCTGTTTTTCTTTTTTGGGGGGAGCCATAGTGCTTTTCTAATGGATCTAATGGATGCACCACCTCTGGGATGGCTGTGGGCTGCCATTTTTAGGCTAGGAAGGGCCAAATCACCATGGGCCTGCCCAGCCTGATAATATCAGCCTCCAGCAGTTTGATTTACCTTGGCTGGTTATCAAAAATAAGGAGTATCCCCTCTGTTTTTTGATAACCAGCCAAGGTAAAGCAGACAGCTGAGGGCTGCAGCCTGCACTTGTTTGCTTTAACTACACCGGTATTCCCTATCCATATATTTGTTTGCAGTTCAATTGTCCTGCTCCTATCCCCATATTTCTTCCGTTTGCAGCCCTACCACAACCATTTTACAGCCATGTTACAGCGCTAAAGATTGGGTACAGATTGAATTATATGGGGATTGTGGTCTGGGGTCAAGTCTGGGTGTGGAACCAAGCTTTTAACTTTAACTTTTAAGTCTGGCGAACCTGAACTTCCATGCTCATCCCTACTTTTCAATGCTATTTAACTAGCTGCCCTTTTTTTGCATTCCCATCTTATGTAAGACTTTGTTTTTTCTTTGTTATCAATTTGAATAAAACAGTGATTTTTGGACTGAAAACCTCTGTGTGCCGTTTTACTGCATCCCTGCCATTGCCTGCAAAGCTAATTCCCCACAACGCCTAAAAAGACATTTAAAAAGATGGTCATCACTGGACCATAGGCTAGACAGGAATTCAAAGTGATTCTGTCTGCCTCATTACAGTGAATTTTCTTTTGGGAATTTTTTTGAATCATGTTTTTCAGAGATTTCCATATAATCCATCAGTGTAAGCGCTCAACATAGAGTGCAGGATAAATGTGAGCCAAGCCTTACTGCAATGTTTGGAGGCAGAATGAAACAAATCAACAGCAGTTGAAGAATTGGTTTTATTACTATTTTTATGCCATTCACCCTGCAGTATACGTGATAAGAGTGGCTTTGTTCCTCAGGTCAGTACGATTACAAAACTACCAGATTTACATAGTTGTTCTTAGGCTAGTATCACACTATTTTAACATAATAAACGTTTTTTGCATCACCAAATTTTGAAGGGTATAGTTGGTTTTTTTTTTTTTTTCATTTTTCCGCCTACAGTCATGTGTTTTTGAGGGATGACATGGAGTTTTTATTGGTACCATTTTGGGTTACATATTTTTTTTTATCTCTTTCTATTCTGCTTTCTGTGAGGCAGAATCAAGAAGAAACAACAATTCAGAAATAGTTTTTTTCTTGTTTTTTTTTACACCGTTTACAGTGTCATAAAAGTTATAAGCCATCTTTATTCTTTGGGTCAGTACGAATACAGCGATACCACAATAACATTTTTTTTTTATATGTTTTCAACTTTTACACCATAAAACCAATTTCCTAAATAAAACTGTTTTTGCATAGCTGTATTCTGAGAGCTTTAGCTTTTTTCATTTCTCTGCTGATAGAGCTGTTGGCCTGTTTTTTGTGGGACAAGATGACATTTTCAATGATACCATTTTTGTTCAGATATGACTTTTTGATCGTGTTTTTTTCCACATTTTTATCAGTTGAATGAGGAAAAGACAGTTTCTGCTGTTTTTTTTACAGTGTTCACTGGAGAGGTTAACTAGCATGACAGTTTTATTGATTGGGTTTTTTTGGACATGGCGCTACCAAATATGTGTATTTTTGTTCTTTATTATTGTTTTTACAGAAATATAAGTATTTAATGGTACAATATTTTTTTTTGTTTATTTTCAGATTTTTTTGAGTTTCTACCATTTTGTTTCACTTTTTTCCCACTTTTGTACTTATTAAAAGGGACTTTAACTTTTATTTGTGGGATTGCGGGTATAATGTATTCTAATGCACCATCATTGCAATACATTATATGTTAGTATTACACATAGCTTCTTAGACCATGCTCCTGGAATGATCCAAGAGGACACCATAGCCATGTAACCCTGAAGTCATCATTTGAGCATGGGTAATGATTGGGTCCTGTGATCACAATCCTGGGGTCCTGATCAGGGGGGAGAGGAAGCTCACACCCTCTTCGAGCCTTCTAAATGTTGCAATTGCAATTGACTGCAACATTTACAGGGTTAAACAGCTGATGATGTTCTCCGCAATACAACTTTTCTTTACATATGACTTTTTGGTCGCTTTTCATTCCACTTTTTTGGGCGATATGATGGAAAAGCAGTTTTTTGGCCACTTATTTTATGGTGTTCACTGAAGGGGTTAAACAGCATGATAGTTTTACATATTGGGTCTTTCCTGATGCAGCAATACAAAATATGTGTATTTCTGTTATTTATTTTTTGCTTTCTAATTTTGTGATTTGTTTAAAAAATATTTGCATATTTTTTTTCTTTTTACTTAGTTGCTATATGGGACATTATCTTTTATACTCTGATAGCTGATATAATCCACTGCAATGCACCAGCATTGCTATGGATTACACCTGTCAGTGTTACACTGAGAAGCCTCTCAGACCATGCTCCAGGCATGGTCTATGAGCCTTGTCGTAGCTTGGTGACTAGAAGGTCATCATTCATGATTATCTCATGTTGTAATGGCAATGAGTTGGCACCCGTGATCACATTGCGGTGTTCCTGATCGCTTGGGAGAGAAATGTACTCCCTCTCTCAGCCTCCTAAATGCTGCGATTGCTATTGATCACAGAATTTAGGGGGTTAAACAGTGAAGGGTGGAGCGGAGAATGCTCTTGGCTGTGATAGCCGGGTCTCGGCTGTCACATAAGCCAAAGTCTTGGTGGCGATTGCATGGGCACATTTCCTGTACTCATGCAATTGCAATAACGTGCCCCATATGTCCCAGGTCAGGAACAAGTTGTCAATTATGACATATGGAGTACGTTATAGGTTATGAAGGGGTTAAAGTATGATATTTATGCTTTGAAACACTCAGCATTTTATAATCCAACCTAGATGACTGATATCATACAGTCAATATCTTACATATGCTGCCGTGGCATGTAGAAGCTGTCTGGTTCCCTTTAACACATTGTTTGTACATTTATAAAAATTCTTCGTCGAACAAAACCTTTTTTCTAATCTCTTTAGTAATAATTATATAGTATAATACGGTAAACATAATTCATACATTAACATAAATAATCATGGACATCAATATACATTTACAAAACATTGAATTTTTTTGTCAATGTAATTTACTTATCCAATTTCAGAATATCAAATTCATGTTTCAAGTGTAAATTGATGTAATTTGGATGATCTAATATCAGTAGAATAAAAAAATCAGACTCATTATCTTTTCTTTTATGCATTTACCAGTTGATGTCACAAGGGTAATGTATTCATATTGCATGTAAAAAATGAAAAATGTCAATGTTTCTGTATTGAACTAAAGTCTGAAGATGAAATTGGAAAAAAAAAATCCTCTAAGTATTGAGTTTCTGGCAGCTCAGATGGTGACCATAATGAATAAAATTGGCAATTGGCAATCTAAAAAAATCTGATAAACTGCATCTGTTTTAGGCACTAGACTGCAATATAATGAGTGATTTCACAAGACCCAAAGAAGAGTGAAACATTTAATTCTTTACTCTTTTTATACTGCATTTTAATGATATCTGATGATTTAGTGACATGATTCCTCCGTGCGGAACATCTTTGACACATGTGATGGTCTGCAGCGCCTTCCCGAACTACAGACCCGGCAGTCACATGTTTCCTTTGTGCAGAGCATTTTGGATTTGGAGATGCTCTGCTTTGTTTCTCTGAGTATTTGCTGGCAGGTTGTTTGACAGCACAGGAATCCATGCAGGTTCTGGGAGGTGCTTTTACTCAGATGTCCTACCTTCCTGGTAATTGCTCTGTTTCATTACTAAGCATGCTCTCCCAGAACTTCGCCAGTTGTACTCTCTGGTTCTACAGTTGCGCTCTTGGCTTGTGTTTGTGCTTGTATTCTGATCTAAGTTTCTTGACCCCAGACCATTGTTTGACTCCTCTCTGCCCGCTGGCTGTGCTTGTCGTTTCCTCTTGGCTTGTGACCTCGGACTGTTACCTGACCACGTCTCTGTCTGCTCCCTGAATCTAGTACATACTCTCCTGGAATTCTGACGCTCGGCTTGTGAATTGACTGCGTTTCTGCTTACCCCCTGGGTCCGGTCGTGTCCTCATGTTTCCTGACCTCGGCTTGTCTGACTACCCTTCCGTCTATACTATCCGTAAGTAGTGACTAGCATCACATTTAGGGTACCTGAGTGACTATTCATGGAATTTGCACATATGACATATATATATATAATATATATATATATATATATATATATATATATATATATATATATATATATATATATTTATATAGTATTTTTTAGATATTTTGAAATTATATCATCATCATTACATTAATATTTCCTTTTAATTACCTTCTACTTTTCAACTTACTGCTCTATTTTTTCTCATATTAACAGTAAACTTTTTCATAAATTGAACCGAAAGGTATAGCTGAATAAGTGACACTCATAATTACATTAGACGACGCATTGTTCTTTATCTCGCTTCTTGCTTCAGGTGTCATATTTTTAATTGTAAACTGTTCCATTTTTCCATGCCCCACGTTATCAATAACTATTATCACCACAAATGTTATTATCTTTAGATTAAAAAAGCATAATAAAAATTAAAAAAAAATCTTGTCTGTATTACGATTTCTTATCTGTGAGATTTTAAGCTAGCACGGAAATAAAGATCCTTATTTGTTCTGCATTGTAGGTTATTGCCCAGATGTATAAAAACGGCATCGTGTAACCATCTAAAATATCAAAATCCGATAAAGATTGAATTTTGAACAAGTTTTATTGAATTAATTTATTTCATTTTATTGATCGTTTACCGTCACTTTGGATACAACTAATTTAGCATTAGTTCGGCCTTTCTAATCGGTATCACTGCATGCGCCATAAAATAGCTGTTAGGAAACTAGCTCCGCGTGTGCTATATAACAAAAGCACATATAACATTTTATGGATGCTTTGCAGTGTTTTTTGCTATTTAGTCCAAAAATAAAACATATAACAGAATAAAAATAATATGAAAATAGGAATAATTGTTTACAACCGTGATTATTTCTGAGTGCCGTATGCAAAGATTTCAATACTATTATTTATAGTCAGGATTTTTTTTTCCGTCTCCTTTGTAAGGTCCATATATGATTGTATAAATCTGTAGAAAAGAGCAGGTTACTGTGAACAAGAACCCAATATTGATTTTTCTGCGGTGCAGTAAAGCATCTCCATTCTATTTGGCTCCTGTCAGAGACACTCTTTAACAGCTGGAGTCAAATTGCACTATTTACAGCAAGAGTCCTTGTCAAGCGGACCATAAGTATTCTAACAATACACTATTCAAATGGCACTTTGCCACACAAATCGCTGACTTGATGAATGCCCTTTGTTGGGAAAAAAAGGAGAGAGGAAGCAAATAGCAAAGTTTTATTTCTAGGTTTCTTATGAAAATGCTTTACATAGAAAAGAATATACAACCTCTGCTAGTGGTTATGTGTTGTAGGCAGCCTGTTCAGGAAAGGAAGGAGTTAAAATTGTTCTTTAAAACGGCGATTACAGAATGGAACATAGAGATTGTGCTGTTAAAATTAATTAAAATCTGCTTAGATACATCAAAGATGCTTGACAACATTAATATGGATCTTGTGTCAACTGCATTTGTCACACAAGGCCAAGCAGTGGCCTTCTGTTACTGGGAGTTCACTCGGCACGTGCACTACAATAACGAAATACGAAAGGACAGGGGACCATGAAATTGAGGCATTCTTCTTTTGTAACCCAGATTTACATGAGCACAAATACTGTGACACAGCAAAGTCTTTGAAGTGTAGCTGTGCTGAACAAGCCTCTTCCTGCATTGAGACGCAAATCTGAATAGATTAACCTGCGGGTCTCTCCGAGAGCTCAACACCAGCATTAAGTGAGATATAACCAGAGGAAGCACACTGCCCCCGCATCGTTCTCCGCAGCCATGCAGGATGGTAGAACTTACAAAAACATTCACAAGAAAAATGAAAGATGATCATTGCAACCATCTGGATAATAATATAGTACTGCATTTGGACTAAACATCCATCAATGTATATTTGACCCTTTTTTTTTTAGTATGAGAATGTATTTTAATCCTTATCTGTAACCATTGTGTTCATATCTAGGAAAACCACCTCTAATGAGACTCAAAATATTTATCATGGAGTGGATGACAAAGGTGCATGAAGACCCGAAATATATTATAGGTGCATGAAGACCTCAAATATATTATAAGTGTATGAAGACCTCAAATATATTATAGGTGCATGAAGACCCTAAATATATTATAGGTGCATGAAGACCCTAAATATATTATAGGTGAATGAAGACCCCAAATATATTATAGGTGCATGAAGACCCTAAATATATTATAGGTGCAGGAAGACCCCAAATATATTATAGGTGCATGATGACTCCAAATAAATTATAAATACATGAAAACTTTATTGTAAACCATTAAATATAAGCTAAAAATTCCCAAGGTGTCCACTATGAGACCACAAGCTACACCAGGTGCCAATAGTTAGCCATAAGAATAGGGATATAGCAGTCATAAAGTGTCAGTATGTCAAACCCCTACAAAAAGGTAGATATATGATGGCTTTAGTTGATTCATTTTATATATATAGTACAGCAATTGAACATATAATGGCAAGTTGTAGCAATGGCATTACCATACAGTTGAAGCCGGAAGTTTACATCCACTATCTATAAAGACACATCTGCATATTTTTCTCACTATCTGACATGAAATTAGAATAAACCTTTCCCGTTTTAGGTCAATTAGTATTACCAAAATGATTTATGTTTGCCAAACGCCAGAATAATGAGACAGAAAAGGTTTTAAGCCATTCTTATTACTCTCTGCAAAGTCAAACGTTGACATACATTTTATTAGTACTTGGCACCATTGCATTTAAACTGTATGATTTGAGTCAAACATTTTGGATCTCCTTCCACAAGCTTCTCACAATAGTTGGTAGGAAATTGGGCCCATTCCTTCTGACAGAACTGGTGTAACTGAGACAAGTTTGTAGGTCGCCTTGCTCGCACCTGCCTTTTCAGCTTTGCCCATAAATTTTCAATAGGATTGAGATTAGGACTTTGTGATGACCACTCCAAAACATTGACTGTTACCCTTAAGCCACTTTGTAACCAGTTTGGCAGTATGCTTTGGGTTATTGTCTATTTGGAAGACAAATTTCCACCCAAGCTTTAAGTTCTTGGCTGATGTCTTGAAACGTTGTATCAGTATTGCCACATGATTTTCTTTCCTCATGATGCTATCTCTTTTGTGAAGTGCACCAGTCAATTGTCATTTTGGCCAAACAGTTCAATTTTAGTTTAGTCAGACCACAGGACAGGTCTCAAAAAATTAATGTCTTTGTTCCTGTGTGTATTTACAAACATTAATCTGGCTTTTTTCTGTTTCTTTTGGAGTAATGTTTTTTTCCTGGCAGAATGGCCTTTCAGCCCATGTTAATACAGTACTTGTTTCACTGTGGATAATGACACAATATTACCAGCTTCCACCAGCATCCTCACAAGGTCTTTTGTTTTTGTTCTTGGGTTTATATGCACATGTTTGAGCAAAGCACATACATCTCTGGTACACAGAACCTGTCTTTTTCCTGAGTGGTATGATGGCTGGACAGACCATCTTGTTTGTACTTGTGTATAATTGCTTGTACAGATGAACAACGTACCTTCAGGTATCTGAAAATTGCACTTAAGGATGAACCAGACTTGTGCACGTCCACAATTTCCTTTATAAGATCTTAGTTGATTTCTTTTGACTTTCCCATGATGCTAAACAAAGAATCAGTGTATTTCAGGTGTGCATTACAATGCATCCACAGGTGTGCCTCTAAGTTACTCAGATGTTGCCAATAAACCTATCATAAGCTTCCAAAGATGTGACATCATGATATGGGCTGCCCTGTATTGTTTAAAGGCATAGCACTCTTATTGTACGTAAACTTTTGACTTTGCAGAAAGTAATAAAAATGACTTAAAACATTCTGTGATTTGGAAAATATAAAACATTTGGGTTCCAAATTGACCTAAAATGGGAAAGGTTTATTCTGATTTCGTGTCAGATAGTAAAAAAATCATGCAGATGTGTCTTTTTGATAATGTATGTCAACTTCTGGTTTCAACTGTATACATTCATTGATATTTTCAGAACCAGAACACAATGTTTCATTAAGAGTTTGTTTTATTATTATTTTGTAGGTACATCTTCCAAGAGCACAAAGAATTCTATAAGCGTCCATTAACACTGTAATGTTTAAGTATGAGGATGGGAAAGTGCCATTTTTTTAGCAGTTGTTGATGCTGTACTTCATTGACCTCAATGTAAAAGAAGGAATAAAAACACAAAAAGGATGAATGTGTCTAAAAAAAACCAAGTGCTTTCTTTTATGATTTTCTACACTGAAGTCAATAATAACTAATGTAAAAAGTATGATAAAAATCATACACAGCTAGGTTCTGTTATTATACTGTGCACTGGTGGACAGACAAAAAAGGGTCCCTGTGCAAGAATATATATGGACTATTTGTAGTTAAGTAGCTCATGAAAAAGCACAATTGCCCAGTTTTAGAAGTGGAAATGTCCCCCTTACCTCTGCACAGGTTTTCACCAATGATTTGTCCACCCCTGATACCGTGCTCACACTTTATAATAAAAATTGCCAGTGTAATGGGTTTTGAAGAAGCAAAAATCTTCTCTAAGGCCTCATACACATGACTATACATTGAATGAGCATCACATGCATACCAGCATATAAAACATATGGTAACATACTTTTTATGTAGTTTTTTATTACTTCACATGAAAAAAATTAAAAGCATCATGCTTTATTGAGAATTGGACAGAAAATATCAGATTTGGTAAATTAGACATGCCACCCCAAAATATGGTGTACAAAGCAGTTTTGATATTGTGTACAGTATCATTTGCCTAAATGCATATGGCAATATTATGGTCTTGTCCATCACTTGTATATTTTGCGACGAGGATCTAGTCCCATCTCTGGATGCAATTATACAGCTCTAACACTTGCGGAGCTGCGAAATTAAAGAGAATATTAGGGAAACACTGTAGGTATTTGGAATTTGATTACCCAAATTGGTTTTGGATGTGTAATAAAGAGAATCCCTAAAAATTTAAATATTCCCTTTAGAACAATAATTTGCTGGGTTGGCGTTGACTCTGTTGTGCTGCTGGGTGAAGTAAAACTATTCTAACTAACAAACGCCATGCCATCATCTGTTCCAGGACACAAGTCTGGTGTTATTAGTTGGGACAGATGGCCATTAACATTGCCCTTGATATAATTAGAGATAATTAGAAAGTCACTTCAATGTCAGTTGTTACTCATTTGTGGCGTGACAAATCACAATATTAAGACATAAAGTGGCATACAAATGATATCAGGAAGATACTTATATAACCTAGTATGTCTATACCATCTTCCACTAGAGAATTCTGTATCCTAGATGTAAACAGAAGGACACAGATTTGCTGAGCTCAACAATCATTTCCAGAATCCAGTTCCTAAGTTGTAAAGTTGATGTAATTGAAAATGTCTAAAGTGCTAAGGGCTCAAGGTTGGAGTATGTTCTGTACAATGCGAATCACCTTATGAACAGGTACAAAGTATATCTATCCATCGAAAGGGGAAAAACTAACAGGTGATTGTTGTCTAAACTGCAACCCCTGATTTGTTAAAATACCACTGTTTTTATTGGGTTAAAAAGGATCCGTGATAAATTCTGATATGTCTGTTTTAGTAAATTATTCATATAACATGAAAAAAGTTTGTTTAAAATAACTGAGAGTTCTCAGTGGTTGATACCTTTTAATGGCTAACTGAAATTATGGTAATATATAGCAAGCTTTCGATACTATGCAGGTCTCTTCATCAGGCTTAGTAACAATTGTTGATTGATACTAAGCCTGATGTAGAGACCTGCGTAGTCTGGAAAGCTTGCTAATATTATATCTTTTCAGTTAGCCATTAAAAGGTATCAACCACTGAGGACTCTCAGTTCTTTTAAACAAATTTTTTTTCTCTACTGGCTAACACGGTACAAAGATATATTTTACCTGTAACATATAACATGATAATTCTAAAGAACAGTTGCTCAGAACAAACTATTTTACTATCCCATTGCTATTTCTAAATATTTATAAATAAATTGACAAGTGGGTATTATAATTTCTCCTAAAATATGGGCTTGCCATCCCCCATTCTAATGCTGGCGTCACGGATTGGACACTTTTATAGTTGGTCGGGACACCCACCTTCAAAATGGTAACATCCAATTGTCAATTCATTTAGTAATTTTTAGAAGGAAAGCAGAAGATTAGCATTGCATAGGGCTCTAAAAAAGATCCTCCAGAAATGTGATTGCATGAGGAATAGAATTATTGTCCCAGAACGGTAGGCAATAATCAAATCTAGTACTATACTATGAATGTGCACAGCTAGATTTTATCAGTTTTGTTTTCAGTCTAACATAAAAAAGACTCAAAAAAAGCATTACCGTATTTTTCGGACCAAAAGCGCACTTTTTTTCCTCCAAATTTGGGAGGAAAGTGTGGGGTGCGTCTTATGGTCTGAAGCTGCGGGGTAGGGAGCTGTGGGGAGTCAGCGCTATGCAGTGGGATCACAGGAGGCAGGGAGGGTCGCTGCTGCAGGATGCCGGCTGCTGGAGAAACCACGTGTGCCCGCTGCTTAAAGTCAGTGAATATTCATTAGCTGCTCCCCGCTCACCTCTCTCTGCAGTCAGCGAGTGTGAGGAGCAGCTAATGAAAACTTGTTTAATGTAAACAGCGGTCACACATGGGAGCTCCAGACGCCGGCTTCCTGCAGCGGCTGGGGAGACTGTGTGTCCGCTGTGTAGGAGGCAGGAGCAGGGGGACGCTGCAGTCATGTATGGCCCAGGGGGAAGTGCAGATCACTGCAGTGTCCGGGCCAGAGCACGGCATACATCACAGCACAGCCTGCAGTCTCTGTGCTGAGGGCTCAAATTACTTTCACTTTGCTCCTGCCTCTGCACTAGAAACAGTCTCCCGTAGCTGACAAGGACCTACAGTGATGTAATGCAGAGGGGTGGCCAGAGCAGCACAGAACAGCACAGTGCCCTGCCTCTTCATTACATCACTGCAGGTCCTTCAGATATGTGAGACTTTGCTTGTAATGCCAGGACCAAACTGAAGCATGGTGAGCAGCACATCAGTAAAAGTAAGGCAATAAATAATATATAAAGGCATTACTGTACACCTGGATGGGGTTGGATCATATACATATATATACATATATATATATATATATATATGTATATATATATACATATATATATACATATATATATATATATATATATATATATATATCTTTACACACACATACACACACGCAACACACACACACACTATATAACTATATACACACAGACACACACACATTATATACACACAGACACACACACACACACACTATAACTATATACACACACACACACACACACACACACAATCCAGATTGGAGGATCACACACATAATGATGGGGAACATACATATTCCACGATGGGGGCCATATATACAAGGTACCCAGAAAGGAGGATATGAGGACAGAATTTGGGGATATTATTACCTCAGTAACACTGTCAGCAGTAAAATAACAGTGTGTCATGACCACATTCTTTTACTTTAATTTTATTTTTTTCTATTTTTTCCTCCTCTAAAACAAGGGTGCGTCTTATGGTCCGGTGCGTCTTATAGTCCGAAAAATACGGTATATAAACTTTTCTTCAGTTTATTATCCACTCTTGGTTTTGGCTAAATTAAATACATCAAGAACTGAAGAACAAGCACAAAGGTTAAAACAATATCCTTATAGTTGTGTTTGCACATTGCAGTTAAATTGTGATCTTTGCTACAGTATAACACAAAATATATGAATAATTATTAGGGACGAGTGAATGCCTCAAATATTCGTGTTTGCGAATATTTGCCGAATAGGTCGCCGCTATTCGACTATTCACGAATATTCGATGCGCAATGTAAGTCTATGGGAAACTCGAATAACAACTATTCGGAACTATTCGGGCTTCCCATAGACTAACATTGCGCATCGAATATTCGCATAGCGGCAACCTATTTTTGGTGCAAAACCTTTCATAGTGGATAATTCAAAAATAAATTAATAAAAACCCTCACGACCAGATCAGCAGTGATCTGCTGCCAGCATAACCTCATGTGCTATCTAGAGCAAGGAGTCGTGATTGCTGCAGTCTTCACCTTCCATCCAAACTAAAAGAAACACCTCTTCCAGAAGATAAAGCCATGATCATGCTGGGTAATGTCCTAAGCAGAACTAAGTAGCAGTGACAATCCAGTGGGTAAGTATGGTTTTTATTTTTAGACCATCCTGAGATCATTACAAAAAAGTGTTTGCAGGTAGTGGACAACCTCAAGAAAAGGTAAAGAAGGCCACCTCAAGGTTCCAAGCAGCAAATATAAAAGGCAGAATTATGATAAGATAATGGACCATAAGCTGTTTTTTATACTGGGGCCCTCTACTTTTTATGTCATCCCTATTTATTCCATATATGTTAATACAAAATATGCACATATGTATATACACACACACATTAACTAGATAGATAAATAAGGCATTCTCAGCCATCCAGCAAATCTATTTCTTTTTCCTCATTGGTTCCACATTCGCCCCTTCCCACCCATGAAGGTTCATTTGGCCTTACTAATGACATGTCGTTCTTAAAATATACTACTCATACTGACATCACAAATGCGATCAGTGTTTGCCATGGTTACCATTACTGCCAAGTACACAAAGACTTTCAGAGAGTTTTTTGTTTTTTTTGAAAGGTTGGCCTTATTATTTAACAGGAGTTCCTTCTGGGCCTATAGTTTCATAAATAGCTCAAATGGAAAGTGTACATACAAGTTACAAAATATTGCTTACTTTGTTTGATGACTTCTCCTGATGCATTAAATTATGGGATAGGGCTCCAAGTTTGTGAGAGCTTGATGACTTGAAGGTTGTTCTTTGGTGACGTTGTGTCTCGTGAGAAGCGGTTACCATGGAGTCATTTATATCTATGGCAAGATCATCACAAGCACTAAGGATTGCTTTTGCCATCTCACCTGTTTCATGGCGTTCTAAAGTGCCTGGAAGAAAGAAAAACAATAATTCATACAAATGCCTGTTAGAGATGAGAGAATTGATTCAATGCAAATTAAATTCAAGTAAAAATATAGGAAATTTGAAGAACCCAGTGAATATGAATAATTTGCAGTTCAATTTGCCCAAATCGCCAAAATTATGGCATCTGCCTTTTTCAGGCTTCCCCATAATTTCTTCCAGCTATCACATCACATGGTATAACTCAGACAATTATGGGCTTCTCCATAATTCCTTACATTTAATAAATCATATGGTATAGCACAATCAATCAGGAGGGACTATTGTAGCCTGTATAAAATCTTTGGAAGGAAATGCAGCAGCCATTTTAGGATAATTAGGATAGTGAGAGGACTGAGCTCAGCAATAGAAATAGGAAGATAAAATCTTAAAATATTAGACAGTATTCTAGACATGGATTGTGTTGTGCAACTTCAGCAGTGAAGCAGCTGAGTATATTGGTATCTGGATAATATATTTAATTAATAAGAGGTGAGAGATATGAGAAATACTACATACAGCAGTAAAAGAATGTGATAATCAATAATATAGTATAAAGGGAGCTTTGCACGCAGCGACATCGCTAGCAATGTCGCTGGTGAAAGTACCCGCCCCCATCGGTTGTGCGTCACAGGCAAATCGCTGCCCGTGGCGCACAACATCGTTAGGACCCGTCACACGGACTTACCTCCTGCCTAGCAACGTTGCTGTGGCTGGCGAACCGCCTCCTTTCTAAGGGGGTGGTTCGTGCGGCGTCACAGCGACGTCACACAGCAGGCGGCCAATAGAAACGGAGGGGCGGAGAGCCGGCGCATGAAAGTTACGCCCACCTCGTTGCCGGCAGGACGCAGGTACGGTGTTGTTCGTCGTTCCTGGGGTGTCACACGTAGCGATGTGTGCTGCCTCAGGAACGATGAACAACCTGCGTCCTGCACGAGCAACGACATTTGGGAAATGGACGACGTGTCAACAATCAACGATTTGGTGAGTATTTTACATCGCTCGTACGTGTCACACGCAACGACGTTGCTAACAAGGCCGAATGGGCATCACGAATTCCGTGACCCCAACGACATCTCGTTAGCGATGTTGTTGCGTGTAATGGGGCCTTAACTGACATATGTTGTGCTGCTTTTGAATTACCATTTAATGCACTAAAAATCAGCAGAAAAGCAGCACAATATTTTTACATTAAACATATTAAATAAGTGTTATAGATGGTAATCTTACTTGTAACAAGCAACTTTACTGAGTTTTTGCATTTCTTATATAGTTCTCAATTTGAAGGGGGAATCGTCTTTCAAAATTACAAAAAACAATCTCCTAAAATCCAGAAATTTAAGTGCAATGTTCAAACTCACAAAATGTGCGTGTGGCAAATAATTTTTATTTTTTTTGAACATCTTTTTACTAGTCAAATTTTACCTCTGTATATGTCACACCAATACAATGTCCTTTTGTAGGTGCTGATTTTTGGACATGTACATACATAGTATTTCTTATCGTGTTGTTTTTGGGAATAGGGTTTAATTTTAGAAAAAAATTAGAAAAATCTAGTCATATAACTGGGCCAATTGATTTGACAACTGTATGTGCCACACCTATACTGTGGCTACATGTACCTACCTATGCGTATTTAGCTAGTATTTCTTTTTACATCCTTTTCGGAAATGGTTGAATAATTGTGGTTAAAAAGATTGTCAAACGTTAATTATAGTATTTACAAAATGGATGAAACAGTGTACTTAAACAAACTATGCTACAGCAAAGAATGTGAGAGCCACCAACAGCAGCAGTATATGGCTCATCACTGGTCTTAGGCACAGCAGGATAATGTTTCCTCTGACCCCTACACCTTCAGTTTGAGTTAGTAATCTGCAAAGAACAGTTTGCCCGATCACGCATGACTACGATAGATATGTTTTTTTCTTTTTTTAAAAAAAACGCTAAAAGTCTCTCAGTTCATTGTGATATGAGATGGGCTGTAGGTTACTACCGAGTTACCGTCTGTTTCTGTTGGGAGGCTATGTTTGTGTTAGACAGATTGAAAGGGGATCGATACTGTCATGGAGACTTCAGGGTGTTACACACGTTTTTCAGGGCAATTGGAGGCTCTTTAGTGAGGTGATGTGCAGTGACTCAATTCATAGGGAATCAATTTAAAAAAAAAATTCATCGAACCTGGAAAAATCGAATTTCAGAAGATTCTGAAGGTATTTCGACACCGATAAGCATATCTTTAGATGTTCTCTTTTCACATTTTCTTTTCATCAATTTTCTTACACTTGATTTTCATATTTACTATGGTAAACTCCTAATTGTATATAAACTATATTCTTTTTTAAAACATAAGATTGTTTTTTCTTTTTTTTCTTCTAAATAATAAGAGTTTGATCAGAGTGGGATCAGTTTTTCTTCAGAGGTGGAGAGACAAGAACAGGTTTCTCCACCTTCTCCATTATGTCAGTCCATGAAAATTTGACCTCAGTGTGTGGTGTGTGGTGTGTGGTGTGTAGCTCTATGTTTTTCATGGACCTATAGACTTGCATTGCTGATTTTGATCCAACACTCGGATCAAAATTGATAAGGTCACCAATTTTTTTCTTGGACAACTCAGTCCAAAGAAAAAAATCGGACATGTATACAGCCCCACAGAATACCATGGGTGGGAGTACTATCATTGAAAACCACACACAGTATTTATCTGATGTCATCGGTTATGAGGACAAACGCTTAAGGTAGGACATTATAACCTAAGGTATTTTGTTAGATACCTCAAAATATTATTTTTTACCTTAAATTTTAGGATCTATTCTGTCTATGTTTGATTGTCCTACTTCTATTTAGCACTTTTTTCTAAATAATATTCCAGTGAAGTTTTTGCATTTATTGATATTTTTGTACAATACTTAGCTCTGTTTTAAAAAGATTTTAACCCATTGTTAGCACCCAGGTAAATATATTTTTAAGGAACTAAAAATAAGCACATCATTAATTTGTACCAAAAGAGAACATACTGTTCACAACATCATCCTGAAAAGCTAAATCTTGCATTGAACGCTAGCTACAGATTTTACACATTCAGGAACGTTGCTGAACCACCTGTATCTTGCATTGTAAAGAAGACAACATATGCCCTAATGCACATTATCAATTTCAAGTATATGCACACTGGATTAACCCAGGCACATTTAAGTATAAATGTCATTTTCACAGCAGAAGACACATGTCTTGCCCTTGTCAAAATATCTATTATGGAGCATAAGCACTGCCCTCCTGTGTTCAAAAAGATAAATAACAAAAAGCATGCAATGAATAGAGACATTTTTATGGGGCAATATGTACCGCTCGAAAGCATTTACAGTCTCCTCTGTAGATAGCACTCATTCTCCCAGCAGGATACCTATCTCTATGCAGAGATAAAGTGGTCAAATGCGACTGAGCCAGTAATTTCCATCCTGGTTCTAAAACATTCAATGATTTACAATATTTGTGGGATTTTTGTAGGAAAATTATATTTTTTCCAAACATTTGAGTTTTAGTAGTAGAGAATAGTGAGCTTCTATTGTAAGCCTGGGACACCTATGCATGATAAAGCATTTAAACCTAAATCTGTATTTTAACCCAACGTTGTTCTAGCCTAGCTTACACCAAAATCCTAGTAATAACACTCAATGAATATAATAAAAGCAACATAACTTTAAATTCTGGTTAAATTAGATATAGAAGAAATGGTAACCCACTGGCTCGAACTAGAAATATTCTTGACCATTCTGTCAAAGGTGTCAGGAGAGTGTAGTACGGAAGCCATCCTCTTTCACGCACTCTCCTAAATAGTTGAAAATCATTTGAGGTCTCTGCTCTCAAATACAACAATCCCCCTGTGATCCAATTAAAGAGATTATTTCTTTTTCACATATCAACATGCTGTAAAAACAACATAAGTTTATAACCTTAATCTGGTCATATCTAGCATATTTATAGGAAATATATATTTTCATATAGGAGGTTTTCATATTTTATTTACCAAACCTTAAAGGGAATCTCTCTGACTCCCTGTCCGACCCAAAATAATTATAAAAACATATACAGGACTATGTAGCCTTTTAAAAGATAAGCAAGTCTCTTTATGACCTCAAAGTACTGATACAGCAATCACACTTTGAAGTTCTAGATACATATGTCTCAAAGTGCATTGTGATGTGATGATGCACTGCTCAGTCTCCTGCTTTATTCTTTTGCCTAGCACCACCTTCCTCAAAAGTCAACAACCTATTTTAGGCCCTGTGCGCACACCGTAGTTTTTGCCGTGGATTTGCCGCGATTTTTCTGCATGAATTGTTGCAGAAAATGTTCATAACCATTCTGCAGTCATTACCCAGCAAATAGTGTGCGCACACTGCATTTTTTTCCCCTACAGGTTTTGCTGCAGAATTTCTGCAGCAAAAAGAATTGCATGTTACTTCTTTTCTGCAGGTACCTGCGGTTTTTGCCATAGATAATGGTAATAAAACGCTGGACCAACCCGCAGAAAAACCGCGGCACAACCGCAGCAAACTGCGGCAAAAAGGCAGGTGCAGTTTTACAGCGGTTTTTGCCGCGGGTGCGGTATTCTGCCAGAGGGTGCGGATTTTTCTTAAGAAAAGTCCATTTTCTAGTACGCACATAGCCTTAATCAACTACAGGAAGGTGACACAGAGCAGTGACTATAGCATGAGACTGAGGAGCTGCAAATGCTTAGTCACATCCCAATGACTACCAGACACATAATGTCACATGACCTCAGGATAGCAAGGGGCAGGGGGGTCCTATACTGTCCTTCACACTAAGGGACTCTAGGCTATCCCTAACCTCTGGATTACCCCTGATGGTTGTGACACCAGAGTCTCGTGCCTTTCTATTCTCCTGTCCAGAACTAAACTGTTCCTCCCACCAGAGAAGGGACAAGCATGTGATGGAAATCACAGATAAAGACAGACAGGGAAAAAACAAAACTCAGACACACTGCAAACTCACAGGAACAAACAGTAAGTGACAAAGGAGAAAAACAAGAGGAGAAAGGCAGCAACAAAACAGCAACAAGAATAAACACCACAATCACCAGTAAGATTGGATCACACCACCTCACCAGACCAGTAAAAAGAAGCTATAGCTGGTATTAATGGAACAGTCCAGCCAGCATATACAGTATAGGAGGACAGTGAATGTGACAGACCCCCCACCACCACAGCATGTAATCAAAGGAGACTAACAAGCAGCCCAGCAGAGATTTACTCTTGCTAGCCTGCCTATGAACTACAAATCTGTAGGTCAACACCTGAGTCGGCCTGAACTGATCACAGACATTAGGGAAGATAGCAGGCAGAGTACCGGAATCTGTAGTCTCCACAGATCATGACAGTCAGCGAAGTTTGTAAAAACCTCCTTTGACACATTCATACAAAACCTCAAAACTTAATTTTGCACTGCGGAAGCAGCATTTTGGGGTCATATAGGCATTCCTATAGAAGTTTCAGACAGGGTTCCTTTTGATTTAACCAAGTATAAATTTGCATGCGGCAGATTTGCTGCCAACATTTCTGTGACTTTTCATTCATACCCTTGCTGCAGAAATATCCTTATATTTCTTTCTTTAAATAAAAACAAAACATTTGTTTTACATTGTGGAATACTACAACTAATATATCCCTGACAAAAAAACTGGACAAACTCACATGAATTTCTAAGTAATTCATTCATTCATTCATTCATTCATTCATGCATTCATTCATTCATTCAACATTTCACTATTCATAAAAACTTACTTAACCATTTAGGAACAAGGAAATTTTTCATTTTTGTACTTTTGTTTTTTCCCTTTTTTTTTAAAGCAATACATTTTTAATTTTTCATCAACATAAACATATCAGGGTTTCCATTTACTGAAAAACAGGGAGAAGAAATCCAAATGAGATGAAATCATGATAAAAATGCATATTTGCCATTGTTTTGGGGATTTGTTTTATACCAAATATTGTGCAGTAAAATTACTTGAAACAAGATTTTATAGGTAAGGCCTCTACCACACTCACGTGAAAATCACGCACGTGCCGAGAGACACGTATTTCCCCTGCGTGTTGCGTGCAGGTAAGTACGTGTCTCTGGTACCTGCGGGCCACGTGTGTTCTACGTGTGCTATCCGCGATAGCACACGTAGAACCGGTAATTTACATACTCACGTGGTCCTTCCTGCTGTCCGCGGGGCTGATCCTCGGTCTCCAGTCCTCCCGTCTCCCCGCTGCTGCTGCTGCCAGGCAGTGAAGTGAATATTAAATGAGAATAATGAGCGACGGTCGGCAGCAAGAGGCAGCAGCGGCAGAGACAGGAGGGCTGGAGAAGGTGAGTAAATGTTTTTTTTTTTTTTACTAACACGTGTGTTTTCTCCGGCGCGTGTCACACGGGACCGCATCCACACTACACCCGTGTGGTACAGGTGCGGGCCGAGTGACACCCGTTCTGCCGGAGAAAACACTGACATGTCAGCATTTAGAAAAACGCACACACGTACAAACGCACACGGACACACGTTCCGTGTGGTTTTACGTGTGTGTGCCTGCTACAATAGGGTAGCATTGCTTAACATGTCTCCGTGCCGCCGGTACGTGCAAAAAATGACAAACACGTGCCGGCGGCAAGGATGTGTGTCGCAGGCCTAAGAGAGATACCAAACTTGCAGCAATTTTGTTTCTATTTAAATGATAAAAAAATAGAACAATGTGAAAACAATTTTTTTTTTGCTTTGTGTCACAAGTTTTAAGACCAGTATCATATCAATTTGAGGTACATACAGTGTTTTGATAGCATCTTTTTGCATTGTTTCGGGAGGTGTTGTGCCAAAGAAAGCAATTTTGGCATTTTGATTTTTATTCTCGTTACAGTGTTTTTATGGGCGAGAATAACGCTGGCAATTCACAGCTGGTCAACCCCATATATTACCTCATTTGCCACTGCACTAGGGCAATGGGGAAGAGCTGAGTACAGTGCCAGAATTGGCGCATCTGATGGATGCACCACATCTGGGGTAACTGTAGTCTGCTATTGTTAAGCTGAGAATGACCAAATAACCATGGCCCTTGTCACCCTAATAATATCAGCCCCCAGTTGTCTGCTGCTCCTTGGCTGGTTTTAAAAAAATGGGGGAACCCTATGCCAGTTTTTTAAATTATTTATTCAAGTAATTAAAAAAATAAACATGGGATCCCCTCTATTTTAGATAGCCAGTTAATGTACAGCTGACAGCTGAGGGTTGCAGCCCGCAGCTGCTGCTGTACCTGTGCTGGGTATGAAAATTAGGTAGGGACCTCACGTCATTTTTTCTAAAATTAATTTTTAATTCAAGTAAACAGCTGTCTAAGTTATTTAGCTATGTCTCTCTCTATATTGATCTATTCTATGTATTATATTTATCTATTCTCTCTATTTTTCTCTTTATTCTATCTATCTAGCTATTCATATATCTATATATCTATCTTTCTATCTGTTATATTTATCAATTATCCTATCCTATTCTATTCTATCTATCTATCATTTATGGACAATTGATCCATTATAGCATAATGGGAGCCTATGGGCAATGGATCCACTAACTGATGGGTGAAAGGATGCTTTACTAATGCATTCATTGCCCATAGACTCCAATTACCGTATTTTTCGGACTATAAGATGCACTTTTTTTTGTTTGGGGAAAGAGAATGGTGAGTCTTATAGTCTGAATGTGGCTGCGGGGAATGAGGGTGCTGCTGTGGAAATTCACAGACTAATGGCAGAAGATGTAAACTGCCCAGACCAAAAAGACTAATGCACTGCCAGGATGCAGCAAGACCTCCATTAAATGGAGACATCACAGGTCCAAAGGGAGATGGTAAAATTGCACACTTGTAGCTTGCATAAGTAACTGTTCACACATGCAGGTTCACAGTATCTGGTAAGCAGCCTATTAGTTACGCCCATCACAGTAGATGCAAGCGAGCTGCGCCAGTACTAAATATGTGCTCCATGCAGGGACAGTGAGTGTAGTACCGTGTTTCCTCGAAAGTAGGACCCCCCCGAAAGTAAGGCAGGGTGGGGGTTTCGGGGGGGTCCGCCAATGTAGGGCACCCCCCGATTGTAAGGCAGGGTAGCGGGGGGGCCGGGGAATGTAAGGCCGCCTATGGGTGGTGGTCGCGGCGTAATGTAAGGCCGCATATGGGTGGGGGTCCCTGGGGAAAGTACAGGAACTTACCGCTGCCGCTGTTCCCTCGCTCCATCCAGGCCTTCTCCAGTCTCGTGCCACCCGTGGTCCGCCTCCGGTGAATGGCTCCCGCAAGGCTCCCTGCTGGCCATCAGCTCGAGCTGTGATTGGCCAGTCAGCCGGCTCGCAGCTGATTGGCCCTCAGCTCGAGCTGTGATTGGCCAGTCAGCCGGCTCGCAGCTGATTGGCCCTCAGCTCGAGCTGCGATTGGCCAGTCAGCCGGCTCGCAGCTGATTGGCCGAATCAGCCGGCTCGCAGCTGATTGGCCGAAATCAGCCGCGACGTCACCGCCTGCAGGCTCGCTCCGATTTCGGTAAGTTCCGAAACTCTCTGTGTGTGTGTGTGTATGTGTGTGTGTGTGTGTGTGTGTGTGTGTGTACGGTATGTGTATGGGTGCCGTATGGGGCTGTATGTGTCAGTGTGTGTGTGTGTGTGTGTGTACGGTATGTGTATGGGTGCCGTATGGGGCTGTATGTGTCAGTGTGTGTGTACGGTACCGGTACGATATGTGTGTGGGTGCCGTGTGGGGCTGTACCGGTACCGTATGTGTCAGTGTGTGTGGTGGCAGAGTGGGGGGCAGAACCACTGTATGGGGAGGCTGCAGGGGGGAGGATGGGGTGGATGCCGGATCTCAAACAATGGGGAGGCTGCAGGGGGGAGGAAGGGGTGGATGCCGGATCTCAAACAATGGGGAGGCTGCAGGGGGGAGGAAGGGGTGGATGCCGGATCTCAAACAATGGGGAGGCTGCAGGGGGGAGGAAGGGGTGGATGCCGGATCTCAAACAATGGGGAGGCTGCAGGGGGGAGGAAGGGGTGGATGCCGGATCTCAAACAATGGGGAGGCTGCAGGGGGGAGGATTGTCATTTTTTTTCCAATGTAAGGCCTCCCCCGAAAGTAAGGCAGGGTGGGACTTTTGGGGGTAAAATTAATGTAAGACAGGGCCTTACTTTCGGGGAAACACGGTATGCAAGGCCTAACATAAAGAGGCCTGGCTGCATCCTGTATAAAATATTCTGTGCAAAAGAATAAATAAATATATGAGGTATTGGTAGGTAATATGGCCATAGTATGGAAGCCCACAATCCACGTCACGGATCCTCATTTTTGAGGGTGATTACACTAATATATTATATATATATATATATATATATATTATATATATATATATATATATATATATATAAACAATAACAAAAAGAGAAAAAAAAATCCTCCAAAAGCTAAGCAAAAACTCACAGACTAATGGCAGAAGATGTACCGTATTTTTCGCATTATAAGATGCACTGTTGTTCCCCCAAATTTTGGGGGAAAGTAGGGGGAGCATCTTATAATCTGAATATACGGATTATATACTGCATGGTCCAGGGGAGGTGGGGGCAACTCTGGAGCGGTGCTGGAGGCTGGTGGAGGCTGGTAGAGGCTGCAGGAGACAGCGGGAGATCTCATATATTATGCACTGCCGCTGTCCATCACCGTGGTGCTGAAACCGCACCGCGGCAATGGGCTGGGGGAGCGGTGCATATTTTATGTGCTTGCTTCCCCCCTTTGATCGCACATGCCCTCCCCCATGTTAGATATGGCCCCCATGCTGCTGCTCATCATAAAATAAAAAAGCTTTACTTACCTCCTCCAGCGTGTCTCCCGGTGTCTCCCCGATCTCACTGATGCCGCTGTGATCAGGCAGGCAGAGATCATGTCACTCTGCTGTGCCGATCACATGACCTGCACCGATTACCAGGAAGTGCAGGAGCTCAGCAGCATGGAGGGAGACACGAGGGATTACGGCGCTGGAGAAGGTAAAGTAAAGTGTTTATTTTACTATGGGCAGCAGCATGGGGGCCATATTAAACACAGGGGGACATGTGCAATCCATAGGAGACCTGTGTCAGCTGTAGGGAATGTGTGCCAGCAATATGAGATGTGTGCCAGCAATAGTAGACTTGTGCCAGCAATAGGAGACTTGTGCCAGCAATAGGAGACTTGTGTCAGCTATAGGAGACTTGTGCCAGCTATAGGAGACTTGTGCCAGCAATAGGAGACTTGTGCCAGCTATAGGAGACCTGTACCAGCAATAGGAGACTTGTGCTAGCTATAGGAGATGTGTACCAGCAATAGGAGACCTGTGCCAGCTGTAGGGGATGTGTGCCATAAATAGGGGACATGTGCCATCAATAGGAGACTTGTGCCATCAGTAGGAGACTTGTGCCAGCTATAGGAGACTTGTGCCAGCAATCGGAGACTTGTGTCAGCTATAGGAGACTTGCGCCAGCTATAGGAGACTTGTGCCAGCTATAGGAGACCTGCGCCAGCTGTAGGGGATGTGTGCCAGCAATATGGGATGTGTGCCAGCAATAGGAGACTTGTGCCAGCTATAGAAGACTTGTGCCAGCAATAGGAGACTTGTGCCAGCACAGGGGGACATGTGCCATAAATAGGGGACGTGTGCCATCAATAGGAGACGTGTGCCATCAATAGGGGACATGTGCCATCAATGGAGGACATGTGGCATCACTGCGGGACGTGTGCCAGCACAAGTGGGCTATATTCAATATAAGGGGGCCATATCCAGATTAAGGGGGCTAATTTTAGGATGGGGGCTATAAGGGATCTATACCCTATATGATTTTTTAGACGGACTCTGGCATTATAAGACGGACCCCATTTAACATTAAAAAAAAAATTCTCTTTTCCTTCACCAAATTTGAGGGGTGCGTCTTATAATCAGGTGCGTCTTATAAAGCGAAAAATATGGTAAACTGCCCAGGCCAAAAAGACTAATGCACTGTAGGGATGCAGCAAGACCTCCATTAATTGGAGACATCACAGGTGCAAAGGGAGATGGTAAAATTGCACACTTGTGGCTTGCATAAGTCACTCTCTGTCCCTGCATGGAGCACATATTTAGTACTGGTGCAGTCCGCTTGCATCTACTGTAATGGGCGTAACTAATAGGCTGCTCACCAGATACTGTGAACCTGCATGTGTGAACAGTGACTTATGCAAGCCACAAGTGTGGAATTTTACATCTCCCTTTGCACCTGTGATGCCTCCATTTAATGGAGGTCTTGCTGCATCCTGGCAGTGCATTAGTCTTTTTGGCCTGGGCAGTTTACATCTTCTGCCATTAGTCTGTGAGTTTTTGCTTAGCTTTTGGAGGATTTTTATTCCTCTTTTTGTTGTTGTTTGTTGTTGTCTTTATATATATATATATATATATATGTATATATATATGTGCTGCGGTAGAGCGGGTCATGGTGGAGCGGGTCATAGGTGGCATGAGCAGGCTGCAACAGCCTGCCGTGACCACATGGGCCCGCTCATTTCATATGCACGCCCATCCTCCCGCCCATCATCCCGCAGCGTTGAAGCCGACGCTGATAGGTGGGCGGGATGATGGGCGGGGGGTGCGCGCATAATTAACAGCCGGCCCGCATGATCATTCCTGGCAACTACAGCCTGGAGTGATCTTGTATGGCTGTATTCACTGCCCCCCTGCGCATCATCATCAGCGCGGGGCGCAGTGAATACGTACGGGATACTCACCCGTCACCGTTATCTGCAGTATCGCGATGTCCTCCTGTCTGCCGGCCAGCTGATCTGTGTAAACTGCGGCGAGCACAGCGATAACTCCACACAGGTCAGCTGACAGGCAGACAGGGGGACATCGCGATGCTGCAGACAATGGTGACGGCTCCACACAGGTCAGCAGCGCTGCTGCCGGCACTGACAGGAGGAGGAGCGATGCTGCATGGAGCAAGGAAAGGTGAGTATAAACGTTTATTTTTTTGTGTGCCACAGGATACAGGCCATATAGCAGGATGGGGTATATATAGCAGGATGGATGGAGGTATATATCAGGATGGATGGGGGTATATAGCAGGATGGATGGAGGTATATATCAGGATGGATGGGGGTATATAGCAAGATGGGGGCATATAGCAGGATGGCGGTATATAGCAGGATGGGGGCATATTCCAGGATGGCAGTATATGGCAGGATGGGGGTATATAGCAGGATGGGGGCATATTCCAGGATGGCAGTATATAGCAGGATGGGGTATTTAGCAGGATGAGAGCATATAGCAGGATGGTGGTTGTGACGACATGGACTCTCATGGGTTAAAGTTTCTTAAAATTCAGCCAGACAGCTTGATAAATTGTTTATAGACGGGGGAGAAGTCCCTCATTGTTTTTACAAGACTCTTGTTGACTCAATGTAATTCTGTTGGCCACTGAAAGCCAGACTATTGTTCTTATGTGTGCTAAGTCATGTTTGCTTAGCTATTGCTCTCCAGACTTTTCCAGTAATCATTGTATTGTAGTTGTGTGTTGATAATGTAATTACCTTAGTAGCCATTGTCTAGTCGGTGACTTGCCGACTCCATGTAGATATACTGAGTCTTTCTATGCACATCATTTAAATGAACATTATCCATGCAGCTTGAAATTCATCCAATGGGAGAAGCAATCTTGTCCAACCAATCGATGAGGACGCAGTGTATCCTAAGGGAAGGTTATGACTATAAAAGGGACTTCTTTAAGCCACCAGGGTTGATGAAGGTTGATGGATGAAGGTTGATGGATCCTGATGGATCCAGTCTAAGCTCTCAGGAGCTAACTAGAAGATCAGGATATCTTATGGCTTCAATCTAGGGGCTCCGGTTCCGGTTGGAGACCATATCCACAGCCTAGGGATTTCGACTCCGGCTGCCAGGATTGTAACATCATACCAGGACTACCTAAGGAGGACACTCAGGTTGGGACAGTTCAGTCACCTGTTACAGACTTTGCAGACCTCACACAGCTTCCTAAATCTGGCGTTATTCCTTTCTCGGTGGGTGCCCGCCAAAAGCGGGGTGCTGCTGGACTGGAGTAAGCGGCCCTGGAACCTCTGAGGCATGGACATTCTAAATCCCTGGTGAGCCAGCAGAAGGGTGAGACTCTGTTGCCTGTTACATTTGTGTGTTTTGCTAGTTATGTGTTATGTGCCGTTAATTGTTTGGGGATCCAATAAAGTCTAATTATTGTGGTTCCCTCACCCTGTGTTGTCTGAGTAGTGTTACGCCCACGGTTAAGGAGGCCGGCGTTCAGTTGGGATGAGCCCTGAGCCACGCTGTCTTTCTAAAGGCGGCGGGTTTTAGTGGACGAGAGCACCCACTGAGCCCCGTGTCTCCACAGTGGTATATAGCAGGATGGCAGTATATAGCAGGATGGGGGTATATAGCAAGATGGGGGTATATAGCAGGATGGCAGTATATAGAAGGATAAGGGCATATACAAGGATGGCGCTATGTGGAGCATCAATTAAAGCTTAACAACGATGTCTCATTCTGTTCACAAGTGGAGTTATGTCTGAGGCATGACATCCTATTCTTCTTGAAGGGTGGCCCTGAGTTCATTGAGATTCTGGGGTACAGAGTTATGAGCCTCTACACGGTGACTCAGCTAATTACATAGGTTTTCTATCGGATACAGGTCAAGAGAAAGTGCAGGACACTCCATTTGATGTACTCTAGTCTCCAGAAGCCGTTCCCTAATGATGCAACCTTGATGAGCTGGAGTATTGTCATCCATAAAGATGAGATTTGGCCTGTGTTGTTCATGCAGAGGCAAAATGACTGGATTAATGATGTTATTCAAGTAGTAAGTGCTTGTCACTGTACCAGTCATAGAGTATAAGACAGTTGTGCAGTGATTAGACACAGCTGCCCACACTAACATCACCACCAAAGGCCAATATGGTGACACCAGTGGCTGATGCATAGCATTCTCAGTGACATCTCCAACATCGTTGGCGGCCATCATTTCTACTCAGCGGGAATAAACTTTCATCATTGAACAACACTGAGGCCCATTGGTGTCTTGTCCAGTAAAAAGGATGACACCTGTGCCTGGTGGTGTCTTCAGATACCCTTGCAGGTCATCTAGCATGCAGACCATGGTGATGTAAACAATTTCAAATGGTTTTAAGTGACACTTGGGCACATCTCACCTTCCTTAAATGTGTCTGGAGATGTGTGGCATTCATCATTTGGTTCCGAAGGGCATTGTTCCCAATGAAGCGATCATTAGTGTGGAATTTGGCCGAAGGAAGTCCACTTCTATGTCTTTCTGTTACTCTTGCAATCTCTCTGTATATTTGTTACAACCCACTGATGACACTCTGTGAGACTCTAAGCTCAATGGCCACTCACATCTGAGAACATCCTGCATGATACCATACAATGGCGAGGTACTGTTGATCAATAGTTAGGTGTCATCTTGGTATCATCATGATGTCAAAATGTGAACAGCATAATGAGGAGGACTGTTTAAATACCAATTCTAGTTGAACCCTGAAATTTATTGGGCGATTCATGGATCCTACACCTGTTGTGAATTTTACCATTAAGCACCATCTTAGAGAAGAGCAAATTGTGCAAAAAGTCCTGAAACATTGAACAGTTGGACATGCACATTCAGAAGTTTAGAGAAGATCACATTATGCTCACCTGAAAAGGTTAGAGGGCATTTTAGGTTCATCCTGAAATTTCACCCGAAAGCCAAATATCCCTCACATTTTGTGAATAGTTTAATTCAGAAAGCTGTTGAGACTAACATGAGAGGCTAGGCGTTAATTTAAGAATATCATTCCATTCTTCATCAGAAATAGTCCCATATTCTCCTCCTATTTGGCTCTCGCTGTTACTAGATTTTTAGCTAAATGCGACCTCAACAATAGTTTACAGATAAAGAATATAAGTCCTTTCCTAATGTCAGAAATTCTAATCATCTACAGCAGGGCTGGGCAAAGTGCGGTACGTGGCCAAATCTGGGTATCTTGCTGAGCACAGATAAGAGAGTGGACCACGTGCCTCACCCTGCCTTCCTCCACCGCCTGTGTGCCTCCACTATTTGTAGCCACAGGATGAAGACAGGAGTGAACCCATTGGTTGAGGACAGTGCTGCTTGCTCCATCTTTCATCAATCATCATGAGGCACAGACGATGTTATGACGTTACATCTTCACGTGTGCTGTACAAAGTGTCACTGCACAGGTGGACGGAGCAGAATGCCAAGGGAACTTCAGTGAGTATCTGGTTTGTTTTCATTTGTATGGGATGTTTGCATGTATGTAAAGGGCAGTGTGGGGGTTCAAAATGTATATAGGAGGCTATGTGATGGCTCAGAAATAAATATATGAGGCTATGTGGGGGTTGATAAACTATATAGAAGGCTATGTGGGGGCTCATGCTGTATTTTGGAGGCTATCTGGGGCTCATAAAATATATAGGAAGCTATGTGGGGCTCATGTGCTTAGGAGGCTATATGGGGCTCATAATGTATTTAGGAGGCTATGACAGAGCTCATACTGTATATAAGAGGCTATGTGGTGGCACATAATATATATAGGGGCTATGTGGGGCTCATAATGTATATCACACTGTATATAGAGGAGCTATGTAGGAACTCACACTGTATATATAGAGGCTATGTTGGGGCTCACACTGTATATAGAGAGGCTATATGAGGGCTCAAACTGTATATAGATGGGCTATGTGTGGGCTCACATTGTATATAGGGGAGCTTTGTGGGGACTCAATGTATATAAGGGGCCATGTGGTAGCTCATGCTGTATATAGAGAGGCTATGCATGGGGCTCATACTTTCATAGTTTGTAAGGTTTAATGCAGAGTTAAGTCCATCGAGTTCAATCCATAGCCTAACATGTTGATCCAGTGGAAGTCAAAAACCCCATGGTGCAGACAGTAACCTCCACATTAGGGGAAACATTCCTTCCCAATTCTACATACTGAGATCAGAGAAGTTCTCTGGATAAATGCCCAATCACAGAAACTAGTGCACATAACCAGTAATATTATATTTTTCAAGAAAGGCATCCAACCCCTTCTTAAATTTTAGATTCTTACTGTGTAGATCAGAAGATTCAAGTAAATCTGTAATTTGGAAAACTGTTGATTTACAATTGACTTTTTCCTCCATGATGGGTCTGGACGGAGAACTAGAAAATATTTTTATAAGAGCTCAGCTAATGTCAATGTATCTAAGGGTTAGAGAAATCCTGCGGCTTCTGTTAGCTTTTATTCCACAGGTTTAAAACAGCTTTTCTGCCTCATGTCCCAGCTGGTATAAGAAGGAGGGAGGACAGATTATTGATTTTGGCCTCTCTTAAAAAAAAAAAGAAGTAATGGGCATCAAGCAGCCTGGAGGCCACATGCGGTTCTCAAAAGGGTCATGAAGGCCCCTGTGTCCAAAGCGAATTTCCACCAAAGATAATTTTGTTTAGTTTCTTATGACATGTAAACCTTACACCTACAGATTATCTACACATACGCAGCACAATTGCCCGCTGATATATTATCACCATCTCCCAAACATCCTGCATTATTTATTCTTCTTATTCTCTGAAATTAATGTTGATGTTTATCAATCGAGTTGTGGTTTTAGAAATAAGGAGAACCCTTTGCTGGAGTCGTGCTCAATCCCCTGCTACTGATCACCCCTGTGGAGGAGAATTTGTTCTCAGGCTAGACTGATCAATTGCTTTGATCTTTTCACATAAAGGTACCCTTCAAATATTACAGTTAGACACTGCAAAAAGATCAATGGTACAATACTACCTAGAACATATTTACAATGTTATGGTTAAAAATAAACAAAATGGTCCAAAAATAATTAAACTCAATAAATAAAATCGTCAGATAAACAGTGCACATAGATAGTTATATCCTAAAGAAACATCACAAAGTAGGTATATTTTTCTAATATAATTCCAACTATAGCAAATAAAACAGGCTCTTGAAAAGAAAAAACATCCCTGTTAACCTTGCAGAAGGGACCTTTGTGTTCTTGAAAGTTCAGCTATACAATATTTATTAGAGTTTATCCATGCTATTTACTCCTGCTAGGTATAGTCCAGTGTATCTCTCTTCAATAAAAAGGTTTTTTTTCAAATAATATCAAATAATGCAAATAGATATTCTTCAGTCATTGATTTCAAATGCTACTTCTTTTCATTCCCTGATCTCCCAGTTAGCATTCTGTAAGCTCATCCATTTATTAAAAAATCTTCTTTGCTGACCTAAACATATCCAATCCACAAGAACTGGTTTCTTTGATTTCAATGAACCAGTTTCTGTACTTATTCTTATAACAATTATTTTTTTTTATGTTTTTGTAGGTGAAGCAGAATTGATAGATCTCCAGCTTGTTCTGGACCTTACATCTAAGGATTAGCATTTATAATTTAAAGGAAAAATCCCCCAGTATCGTTAGAGTTTGTAAGGCCTTCATTGCACGATGATCTGATCCCCAATGAGACATTCTTCTTAATCCCTTGTAGACCATCAATCCTACTTCACAAGTCTTTTTACCTCTGAGCTCTTCACATTCAAACAGCATTGAGCAAAAAAAATATATAGCCACTGATACATGTAAGTCTGCATATGTACAGCTCTAGCTACAGATAATAAAAACTTGGAAAATGTGTGTTCCTTAATGTATCCAATAGGCACATTTCCTAAAATTGAGCTGTAGTTGAGGCTTAAAAAACAATAGAGGATCATAAATGAATCCATATTACAGTATTTATGTAACTTTTTGTGAAGCCAACAATAGGAAATCACCTATGAATGAGACACCAGTGAATACAATTTTTGGACATAATTTTGCTGTCAACATGAGATTTATGTGGGATATTCATAGTTTAAAACAAATAGCTAAAGCTAAAAAAGAGATATTAACATTCTATAGTACTAACAATAATAGTGCAACAGTGCATGGGGTACAGCTTGTACAGTGGTCTGGTCTGATAGGTGTCGCTGTTCTCAGTCTGGTGTCTCCTTCATTTTGTGCGATCACCATCCTCCTGCCCAGCCCCATCTGCATGACATGTTCTGAATCATTCACACAGAGGCCTCCATTGTGCTCCTGTGCATGTACACTTTGATGTGCCCGGCTGAAGGCTAATCAAAGTATTGTAGTGCGCGTGCGCAGGCGGTCTTTCACCTTTCCTCGTGTCTGCGCATTACAGTACTTTGATATTCCCTCAGCAGGGTAGAGAAAAGTGTACGAGTGCAGGAACGCAATGGAGGCCTCTGTGTCGATGATGTAAGACGCGTCATGCACACAGGGCTGGGCAGGAGAACAGTGATCGCAAAAGTTGAAGCAGGCGCCGGACCGAGAACAGCGATACTCCTTGGACCGGACCACCCCCTACATGAGTATTATAAAGGTGTTTTTTATGTTATACAGAGCTACCCGGAATACGGTATATATGACCTTACTGGTGACTGGTGGTGACTGCAGCTTATAAGGGAAAACCTGGTGACAGGTTCCATTTAATTTTGTAGGTCCTAGATAGTTCAACCAATCTCCAATTTGATTAGTGAGGATCCCAAAAAATAATTACATGGACGTAGAGATGTTCGAATCTTCAGAAATTTGAATTCACTGAATTATGCAAATTTATCAGAGAAATTGAATTTACATAGAAGTTATTTTATGCTAAATGTATGGTTCTTCTCATACTCTTGGGTATCTCCAGACTATAAAGCAAAACAAAGGTAAGATATAAAAATAGAAAATAATAGGCACTCAACTGTTCTGCTAACTCTAATATACTAAGTCTGATTCTCTAAGTCTCTTCTTTTCGCCCTCCCACGTCGTGTCCATGTTCTTCAGCCTGATTCATTGTAGGCTACAACCTCCGGACGACTTACCCTCTTTTATCCTGTGCTGTTGTGGGACACGTCGTGATGTCATGACATTGCAATGTGCGTCATCATATCCGAGGCTCAGTCACACTAGAGGCCACAGGCTAGAATATAGCAAGTTAAAGAAAATGTGCACAATGGGGGAACGAGGAAAAAATGCAGATGACCAAACAGTGGATTGTGAACGTGGAGGGACAGGTGAGAAGTGAGGTGAGCGTTATTTTTTTTTTTTTTCACTTTTTGCTGGCCTGCTACAGTTCAGCAAAATGCAGGTCAGCTTGACACTATTTTGCTCAATTCGAGAGGAACTAAATGAGAAAAAAAAAATCTGTATTCTGGAAAATATTACCTTTTGGTAAAATTCGAGAAAAATTCAATTCTAATTGAATACATTTGCTAACCTCTACCCAAAGCTATTTTTTCACATTGCCAAGGATTGCATCAGCCAGATAGCGAGCTCACACAATGCCAGGCACAACGGCGCAGGCTTCCGCGTATTGATTTAAGCTATTATATCACATGATCTAGCACAGCCAATCGGGGAGGGGCTATCACAACCACTATAAAAGATGGTGCTGGGAAATCAGTGGACATTTTAGGAATTTACAGCCTAGAGGTCAGGCTGCACAGCTCATTATTACACGTTTTGATAGAGAGGCCTAAATCAGAAGATTATGTACTAATGCAACACTAAAGAATATAGAAAATAGAAGTGGTAATCTCAAGCCTGATTCATTAAGAGTGGGGTTTTTCATGCCAGTCTTGATGAGGGGTCATGTTCATGTCAGACTTTTCTAATTCATTAGAGGCACACAATATTTAATGAATCTGGCGCATCTGAAAAGTGGCATGCACCTCTGCTTGCGCCACAAATCGTATGCAAGTCGAGAACAGGAGTAAGATTCGTGGCATAAGGAACACTGCTGCCTGTCATCAATTTGATGAGCAGGGGTTTACCATGCTCCTGTTATGACCTAACTCTTCTTACTGTGTTGGACCTGGGTGAAAATGGCATGAGACCACCAAAGGGAACAGAATTTCAGTGCAGCCTCACACTGTACGAAAATTTAGTAACATTTCAAAGCATTTTATGCCTGCAGTTTTGAGAGTAAATGATGAGTGCAGAAAACAAAAGGTAACCGATACCGGGGAGGGGGGGAAGAGGCATTTTTCTTTAATAAAATATATAGCAAAGTTTCCTATGTGCCACATGTATCAGTGCTTTATATAAAATAGGTCTATTAAAATCTGTTAAAGGGCACTCTTTTGGCACAAATATGATTCCCATTGCTCAGTGTAAAAGTAAAACATTGACTATTAAGCTTCCTATCCTAAGTGGTCAAACAGAGGAACAGTCACTTGGGCCATGAAATATAGGTAGTTTTCAAAAATTTGATAAAGAAATGCTTGAGATATGCTTGGGAAATGCTTGCCCTCTCCCTAGCTTGTGCACTTGTCAAATGAGTTTTGCTACGTTCATGGTCATGTGGATAAAATGGGCTGGGGGTAAATTGGAGCTTGAGTGGAGTGAGGAGATTGTTAATTATGTCATTAAATGGTCACCAATTAGGACGTTTTCTGCTGATGGATGGTAGAGCCGGTTTAGGTAGGTATACTGCATTTTCTTTGAACACAGAACAATCTGCAACAGACTGCCATTGCTCTTGGAAGAACATCCTGTTTCTATATGTTATGGAGAGTGATCATTTTTAATAATATTTTATCTAATAATTTTACCGAACGAACCAGCAATTTGTTGGGTTGATGGGTGATTGGAAGCATGATTACACTAACCAATTATCAAAAAATGAGTATTCTTAGGAACACTTGTTTACAATAATCAGCCAGGGTAAGGCTACATGCGCACGCTGCAGTTTTTTCTGCACACAAACTGCAACCAAAACTGCAACCAAAACTGCACCTTGTCAGAGAGAGCCTGGAAATGTCCCAAAAAACGCTTGTAATGTAGGTGTGTTTTGGGTGCGTTTTTGGTGCTTTTTTGGTGCGTTTTTGTCATTGCGTTTTTTAAAAGGAGAAACAAAATATGATAGGAAAGGATAATGGATAGATAGCTAGAGTAGATGATAAATAGAAAAAATAGAAAGAATAGCTAGATGGATAGATAGATAGATAATAAGAACATATAGATTACATAATAAGAAAGAGCAGAAAGAATACATAGAAGGAAATAATAGAATAGCTTGATAGAGGGATAGCCAGCTTGGTTAGCTTTTTTTTTTAATTTTTTTGGGGTAAAAAAAATAACATGGGGTCCCCCCCATTTTTCATATCCAGCACAGGAACAGCAGCAGCTGTAGGCTGCAACCCTCAGCTCTCTGCTGTACCTTGGCTGGTTATGAAACATAGAGGGGATCCCACTTTTTTTTTAAATTATTTGATTTATTAAAAAAAAATTACGTGGGATCCCCTCATTTTTCTTATACCAGCCAAGGTGCAGCAGACAACTGGGGGCTGATATTATTAGGGTGGGAAGGGCCATCGTTATTAACAATAGCAGCCCACAGCTGCCCCAGAAGTGGCGCATCCATAGGATACGCCAAGTCTGGCGCTGGACCCGACTCTTCCCGTTGCCCTGGTTTCTTGGCAATCGGGGTAATAAGGAGTTAATGGCAGCAGCCCATAGCTGCCACTAAGCCCTAGGTTAGTGATGTCATGCTTCTATGAGACACCCCACATCACTAATCTGTAAATGAAAGTAAATAACCACAAACAGCCAAAAAAATCCTTTATTTGAAATAAAATAAAAAGCCACCTTTTTCACCAGTTTATTCACCCCCAAAACACCCCTCGAGGTCTGAAGTAATCCACACGAGGTCCCACGACGCTTCCAGCTCTGCTACATCCCTGTCCTGTCACAGCCAGCGGTCATACAGCATGGCTGCCAGCTGTTAGTGTGGACAGAGCCGCAGTGACCAGAATGAACTGGGGTGAACCCCTCACGTCACAGCTATGGGTCCCGCAGTACGGCGGGTGTCGCAGCAATGACGTCATGGCCGGGTTCATTGCGGGTTCAGGCCGCTACTGAAGTGAGCCGCGCAATCGGCGATGCCTTCATTCACATGAGTCCTCCAGCTGCGGCTCACTTCAGTCGTGGCCTGATGTGCGCTCACGGGTGGAGGACTCGAGCTGTGACAGCAAGCACCTGAGAGACAGCACCGCCGATCGCGCTGCTCACTTCAGTCACTCGGGTGGTTTGCTGTGAAAGCTCGAGTCCTCTACCGCTGATAGAGCGACTCTCTTCAGTGCGGCACAATTTAGACAATTTAGGATGTGATTGGTTGCAGTCAGACAGCTGTCACTCAGCATGGGGGCTCGTCTGACTGCAACCAATCACAGACGGGGGGAGGAGTCAATATGTATGAGGCTAATGAGCGGGTTGGGAAGAAGATGAGAGGCGGGGGAGCAGTGTGACAGCCGGTGATCGGTGAGTATGTAGTGCTTGGGGAGAACGAGAGAGAGAGCAAGAGAGACAGAGACACCGACACTGACATGGGCACCGACACTGACACGTCACCAACACTTACGGACATGGGCACCACACTGACACTGACACAGCACCGACACTGACACAGCACCGACACTGACACAGGCACTGACATTGACACGGGCACGACCCTAACACAGGCACCGACACACAGACAGCGGCATGTCAAAATAACTCCAGCATTGATTTTGTCATTCTGGAACTAAGTTGGTGAGCTGCGTTTTTGTCAACAAAACCGCAGGTAAAATGCATGCAAAATACATGCCAAACGCACCAATTTGATAGCATGCATTTTTCCTTGCGTTTTTGATGCCCTCATTGATTTCAATGGGTGACAAATGTTGACAAAAACGCAAGAAAAAATGAACATGCTGCATCTTTTATGTCACAAACTTTTGACAAAAATACGCTGACAAATAAACTGCAATGTGCGCATAGCAAATCTGACTTCTCATAGACTTTGCTGGGAAGTCAGATGTCAGAAAGTTCTGACAACAAAACTGCACCAAAAAAGGCAGCAAAAACGCGACAAAAAACGCAGCGTGCGCATGTAGCCTTAATCAAACTTATGTGTGGATTAGCTCCAGCCGACATGTGATGTTAATGGGTTGTCCAGATTTATTACAAAAGTCTGCAGTCGCGCTATGTCACTGTAGACTTGTCAATCCTTACAGTGTGTGCAGTGCGCTGTGAGAAGTCTTCAGTACCGGTGGTGAGACGAGAGGTAATGTAATCTGAAGTATCTGTCGCGGGCGGAGGAGGGGACGCTGCGCTCTTCCACTGCTCGGGTCCGGCTGCTGCTCGGTGGTGGCTCGAGCGGTGGGCCGGATCCCGGGGACTCGAGCGCCGTTCCTCGCCTGTGAGTGAAAGGGGGTGGTTTGGGTTTAGGGATATTGTCCGTGACGCCACCCACGGTTGTGGTGAGGTTGTGACACCACCGCTGCTCTGGACGGGGATCTCGGGAGCGATGACAGAGAGCAGCTTGGATGTTGGTTCTCCCCTCCGTGGGTAGGGGGGTTGGTTGTCCCAGGGCCCGGTGAGGGGGGGAAGGATGAATGGCAGGCGGGTTACGGGGCCTGGCGAGGTGCAGGGTCGCGCGGGCAGCGCTGTGCTGCACGGCACGGTGGTACTCACTCAGCCAATGATGAGGACACAGTTCTCGGTAAAACACACGGCTGGATGGACGGGTCCCACAGACGGCTGTGGTGTTTCTCCTCCCGGCAGGTTGATGGTGACTGCCTTTCCCTGCACCTATGTAGTGTAATGGTTCCAATGGGTTCCCACCGGTAACCCGCTCCCCAGCTTGGATGGGTGCTGAAGGAGCCCCTTTTGCCCACAGACTCTGGCCCTGGGAACTTTAGCCTTGGCGGTGACTGTGTTTCCCTCTCTCGGTTGGACGGTTTCCTTCTGACAGGACTTGGCTGCTGGGAAGCCCAGGAGGTTCCCTTCGCTAACGGATTTGGCAAATTCATGGCGACTCCTAGCCTTGCCAGGGTCCATAAGCCCCTGCCGGATGGTGCTAGCTTCTCTTTGCGTACCGGTCCGGTACCGCCGGGCCACCGCCCGTCCATGGTCCTTACGGCTAGCTCCAATAGGCCACTCCTGCAGACGGTCACCACCGTCTGCCAACCTTGCTGACCCGTCCGGGCCACACACCCGGACCAACTTCAGGCTGCTTAACTGCCACTTTGCTCCTCTCTCACCTCTACTCAAAACTGAACTGCCTGGTTTTCCCGCCTCCAGGACTGTGTACTCCTCGGTGGGCGGGGCCAACCGCCTGGCCCACCCCCCTGGTGTGGACATCAGCCTTTGGAGGAAGGCAACAAGGGTTTGTGTCTGACTTCGGTGTGCCTGACCGGGAGTGTGGGGTGTGTAGGTGTTGTTCTCTGTGGCCCTTGGCTTGTCCAGGGTGCCACATTCCCCCTTAGTAAAATGCAGACCATCCGCGGGCTGCCCGTCCATCACTGGTTTTATTTTCACAAACTGGAAAAGATAAAACGGTAACATATTACAAGCATAATAACATCTTCCCACATCGGGAGGTACTCTTACTTAAACGTTGCAAACGGTAATGGCTTCCGCTCTCTCCCACCCAAACAACCTGGCCCTGATGCTGCCCCTAAGCAAACAGGCAGCACCCCTTGACCCCAGTCCAGCAGAAGTTACCCGAGCGGGTTCTGTCCTTTTCAGGGGACTCACGTCCATGGGGAACCCCTGAAACCCCCACAGGATCGCCACCGATTCTGGTGGTGGCTGGGCCCCAGCCTGCTCCACTGCGGGCCCTTCCTCCAATCTGCCTCTCCGGAGGCAGCAACGGTGAAAGCCACAAACATAATTATTTACAAGCCACAAGTTCGTGGTTGCCTTGCTAGTTCTCAGGCTTGTCCATAAGGAGTCCCTTTTGCAAAACTTGTAAGCAGTCCCCAAGGGGACAATGGTGCCGGGAATGACCGGTCTCAATCAGGCTGACAATCAGGTAAATCTTCGGTTAATCATCTACTTATCATTCTTTTAAACGGTACTTTCAACACTGGTGGTCCCAACGGGGGACAATTGCAACGGGGCTCCACTGCCATCACTCTGATTCCTCTGAGTCGGCTGGGGGAGGAGGTGCGGTGGAGACTCGGGCCTCCTGGCTGCCCCTCAGTTTCGCATCCAATGCGAACCACCCCCTCTCCCCACAGTGCCGGGTATACTGCACCAGGTCTCCGGGCATCAGATTGCGGCCGGGATGCTCCTCCGACAGGTGGGCATTAACATCCCGCCGGGCTATAAAAACCTCGGCCTCCAGGCCCAGTTCATAGATGAAGCCATAGCCCCGGCGGACATCAAAGTGCCTCACCTGCCCTTCATACAGGGGGCCCCGGACACGGAAGGTCGCTTGACGGAGGCTCTCTTTCTCCCGGATTGTACGGGCCACCAACTCCGCCTTCTTCCTCTCTCTCTCAGCAATCTCCAGGCCCAGCGGTGTTGGTTCCCTGTCCCAATATAGAGCTGCTGCGAGCTCCGGCGCACGGGTCGGGCCCCGCGAGACCTTCTGGACACTGCCCACCACTGGTGATCTGGGTGGAAGGTCCCGCGGTGACTTGGCCTGGGGTGCTGCCTTGCAGCGGCAACCCGGCGCAACCTCAGCTGAGGTGTGGGGGATGGGCACAGGGGTCCTCTTCCGCTGGGCCTCATGCACGGAGCGGCCTGTCGTCTCTGGCTCAGGAAGTTTTTCGGGTGATGCCTCCGGCTCAGGCTTCTGCACCTTCCATCGTAGCACTTCTGGTCGGTCACGGGCTCCGGCTACCGGTCTATCCGCCTGGGCGGACATGTAGGGTACCGCTACCGGTTGCGGGGGTAGCGGGCCTAGTTGCGGGGCCGCGGCGGCCAGTATGGGTAGCGGGGGAGGTAGCAAGGTGAGCGGGCGTGGACCGGATCCCTCGGCTGCGATGACCAACCCACTAGGGGCACAGGGGCGTGGGTCACTCACCCTCCCTTCCGAAGCTCCCTCTTCCTCACGTCTCCTCACGGTCGCTACGACCTCCGCCATGTCGGCCTCCCACTCCTCCAAGAGGAGCTGCATCTTGACCTGCAGCCGTTGTTGTAGCTGCGCGGTCCGGATCTCCACCCACGCCGCGGTTCCAGGCGCGGGGGCTACGGTGCTACGGGACGGCATGTACATCACTCCGGTGACCTTTTCCAGGAACCAACAGCAAGATGGCCGCAGGGTCCTGGCGTCCCTGCTTTTATAGCCGCAGCGCTACATGCGGCCAGACGCCATCAGTCCCCCTTAGTCTCTTTCCGGCTCCTCCTCTACAGGGGCGGGGCTTTGGCCTTCGCGCCTCCACTACTCGAGGAGACGCTCGAGCGGGAATTTTTCGCGCCCAAGATGGTGGCTTCTCCAATTTTTCGGCCGGACACCTCCGGCGGTAACAAGGCGCACCTCTACCAGACGGCAGAGCGGTAAGATCCTGTTTGTGATGCCAAGTTGTCGCGGGAGGAGGAGGGGACGCTGCGCTCTCCCACTGCTTGGGTCCGGCTGCTGCTGCTGCTCGGTGGTGGCTTGAGCGGTGGGCCGGATCCCGGGGACTCGTGCGGCGTTCCTCGCCCGTGAGTGAAAGGGGGTGGTTTGGGTTTAGGGATATTGTCCGTGACGCCACCCACGGTTGTGGTGAGGTTGTGACACCACCGCTGCTCTGGATGGGGATCCCGGGAGCGATGACAGGGAGCAGCTTGGATGTTGGTTCTCCCCTCCGTGGGTAGGGGGGTTGGTTGTCCCGGGGCCCGGTGGGGGGGGAAGGATGGATGGCAGGCGGGTTACGGGGCCTGGTGAGGTGCAGGGTCGTGGGGGCAGCGCTGTGCCGCACGGCATGGTGGTACTCACTCAGCCAATGATGAGGACACAGTTCTCGGTAAAACACATGGCTGGATGGACGGGTCCCACAGACGGCTGCGGTGTTTCTCCTCCCGGCAGGTTGATGGTGACTGCCTTTCCCTGCACCTATGTAGTGTAATGGTTCCAATGGGTTCCCACCGGTAACCCGCTCCCCAGCTTGGATGGGTGCTGAAGGAGCCCCTTTTGCCCGCAGGCTCTGGCCCTGGGAACTTTAGCCTTGGCGGTGACTGTGTTTCCCTCTCTCGGTTGGACGGTTGCCTTCTAACGGGACTTGGCTGCTGGGAAACCCAGGAGGTTCCCTTCGCTAACGGATTTGGCAAATTCACGGCAACTCCTAGCCTTGCCGGGGTCCGTAAGCCCCTGCCGGATGGTGCTGGCTTCTCTTTGCGTACCGGTCCGGTACCGCCGGGCCACCGCCCGTCCACGGTCGTTACGGCTAGCTCCAATAGGCCACTCCTGCAGACGGTCACCACCGTCTGCCAACCTTGCTGATCCGTCCGGGCCACACACCCGGACCAACTTCAGGCTGCTTAACTGTCACTTTGCTCCTCTCACCTCTACTCAAAACTGAACTGCCTGGTTTTCCCACCTCCAGGACTGTGTACACCTCGGTGGGTGGGGCCAACCACCTGGCCCACCCCCCTGGTGTGGACATCAGCCCCTGGAGGAAGGCAACAAGGGTTTGTGTCTGACTTCGGTGTGCCTGACCGGGAGTGTGGGGTGTGTAGGTGTTGTTCTCTGTGGCCCCTGGCTTGTCCAGGGCGCCACATATCCAATGTGTATACTTCCACACATAACCTGGAAAACCCCTTTAGGCTATATGTGCACACTATAGTTTTTTTTCTTAAGCAAAAAATGCACCCGCATCAAAAAACGCATGTGTTTTTGCCGCATTTTTGGTGTGTTTTTGCCACGTTTCGGTGCGTTTTTGCCCATGCGTTTTTTTACTATGTTCAATAAAAAAACACAGGGAAAAATGCAGAAAAGAAGTGACATGCTGCTTCTTTTTTTTTCAATAAAACCTGCAGGCAAAAAAGAAGCAATGTGCACACAGCCTTTCTGAATTCTCATAGACTTTGCTGGGGAAGGAAATGCATACAGATTAGGGCAAGAAACTGCACCAAAACTTCACCAAAAACACATCAAAAACTAGTGTGCGCACAGCACCTTTAACTACCACTGTCTAGCTACTTCTTTGCTGATTGGTTATAATTTAATAACAATACAGCATTTACTATGCTCACAGAATTATCAATACTCGACTGTTCTATGTGCATAGGCTGCCATTGTCCTTGGCAGCACATATGTTTACACAGGATGATGTGCTACCGAGAAAAATGATTTTCATTTCATCAGACAAACAAGTACTTTACTTGTTCGTTGGATGATTGGCAGCCACTAATAAACTGCCTAATAATAATTATAATGGGAAATGAGGACTCATAAGAGCATTCATTCATGATAATTGACCATTGTAAATTTGGCCTAAAACCAATGATGTGCTAATACTTAGTGGAGGAGGAGGCTGTGACATCACAGCTTTCTGAAAACTATTGAACTTCTAGGGTGAAATGATTGCTCCACCACATATGGTTGATCAGGGCATCTTTGTGATTGGAACGTAATCATTTTTTACTTTTGGACAACTACAGATATGGTCTACAGAATACTTTCTTTAAATGACAAAGATATTACGTAGAAAGATATTACAATGTAAAAAATTTAACAACATTTAACTATACAAATTTAATACCTGCTTTTTAAGGGTTAACTTTCTAATTTGTAATATCTTTCTTGAGTTTAGTTTCAGAAAGGCTACATAAGTACTTAAGATCCAAAAGTGTTTCGTTTCATGAAAACATTACATTGTTTACCTAAACCAGTGGCGGACCCTGCCTATGATGCTGGCTAAAACACCGAGCCTGCATCTTACCCTACACATGACGGCTGCTTTAATCAGCTATCATCTGCGTATGACAGCCGTGGGTGGATACAAGCGCCACCAATGACTTTTAATCTGTTAAATTTCCTGTCAATCTCTGACAGTGGAATTAACATGTGCTGTCAGGTGGAGATGTCATTCCACACTCCCATCGGCTAGCACGTCACATGGTCGTGGGGCACTGATGGGATGGCTGGGGGTATGTTGATGATTCCCATGTCATTATGATTCTCCTGTGAATGCTAGTTCATGGCTGGCATTCGTAGGAGATTGTCATTTCTGCTATACAGAGCAGTTCTCCTGCACTGCTCTGTTCAGCACAAGCGATCATTTGATCGCAGTTTCAAGTCTCCTGGGGGACTATTAAATACACTAAAAAGTTAGAAAAAAGTTTTTAAAAATATGCAAAAACATAAAAAGTAATACAAAAGTTAAAATATTTTGCCTGATTAAGAATAAAATCATTTTAAAAATTGTAAAAATACACATATTTGGTATCACAGCAAAGTCAGGTCTATCAAAATATAACATAAATTTATCTGATTGGAAAAAAGTGTAATGAGAAAAATAATCAAATTACCAGAATTACGTTTTTGGGCCGTCACAACATTGCAATAAAATACATTAAGAGGCAATCAAAGCATCATCTCTACTCCAAAATGGTATCTGTAGAAACTACAGATGGGTGAGCACTAAAATGCTAAGGTGCTCGGTCCTCGAGTCAAGCAGGTCAAATGCTTTGAAAGTGCTCAACTCAAGTAAATAGAATAATAGAAGTCAATGATTGGGCAATTTGTCTCTCCCTCCGCCCACAATACAGCCAGTCATAAAGAACATTTCTGGTGGGAGGGAGGGCTGTTTTTTTTTTCTTTTGACACACTACATCTGAAAATGTAGAAATGTAGCTTAAACTAGTGAGAGCCATTCAGAGACCGTGAAAGGCTCCCCCTGGGTGCCTGCACATTATGCAGTGAAGCAAGCCAGGGCGTTGTGGTTGTTGTTTCACAGATGAAACATCCAAGCAAGCTTGGCCAAGCTCCATGAGTACCCTAGCATCCTGATGTGTGATCGAGTAACAAGCAGTTCGGAGCAAGCTCACTCATCTCTAGTAAAAAAGTCTGCACAGGGAACTGTCATGGGTAACAAACAGTCATGTGGATTCTGGCCATAGAAGGTCACAGCGTCCGGCTGTGCAGCATGCTCCCTGACTTTCCATTGTTCCTGCTGTCAGTATTCATTGGTATAGGTAGCTTTCCTGCTGGATTCATCTCTCCCCTTTTTTGGACCCAGCAGGAGCTTGACTTCCACCCAGCTGTTGATCACCAGTATTCCCTTGGTGTTTATATACCCCTTCCTTCCTTTAGACTGGTGCTATTCATATTTTTCAATTCCTTCAAACCCAGGTTGCAAGCAGGTAGTTTTTACTCCTCTGTGGTATAGTTGCTAAAATTTTTGCTGAACTTCTACCTGAGACATCTAACGATAAGTAGTTCCTACTCTCCCCCCTATATGTCCCCCTTGTGTCTTCAATAGTTGTTTAGTGGGATTGACAAACAGTTCATCCCATCCATTCATATTAAGAGCCATGCACCTAGCGTCAGTTTTCCAACTCGGTGTATAGGTGCGGAACCTCTCTAGAGTGGTGAGGAACCAGCAGTAGGTTCAGTCAGGGGTCACCATCTTAGTTGATCAGTAGGCACCAACATTGGGAAAGTGTACAAGAGACCTGGGAGTGTACCCAGAAGGCTTCAGGCAGTGTTGAAAGTGAAAGGTAGATTTAAAAAATACTAACAAAATAATACAAATTTAAATGTAGATTTTTAGCACCAAAATGGTAACAATGCAGTGACAAGAATCTGCAGAACTATTCGTTTGTTAAATAGTTAAAAAAATGAAAGTAGTCTCACATTTGAAGCTGTAGTGGATGGTGAGATATGGAGCCTGAAAGTCAAAAGTTTAAAACATTGTTACCCTTTTACTCATCAGTGTGTAATATGTGAGAGACAGAGGGGGCCATTATACTGAGTGATGGGGCTGTGGGGGCATCAAACTGAATAGGGTACTGTGGGGGTTCCCATAATAAGTGAGGGCTCCCATACTGAATGGTAGACTGTGGAATGTCCCATAATAAGTGGGGGTTTTCATACTGAGTGGAGGCTATGGGGCACTCATTCTGTGCAGGGAGTTGTGGGTACTCTCATTTGGTGCAAGAGACTTTGGAGGCCCTCATTCCATATGGGAGACTGTAAGGCCTTTATACTAAGCAGGAGGATGTAGGGCACTCATACTGAGTTGGGGACTGTGGATGTCCTTATTCTGAGTGGGGGCAACATATTGACAGGTGTTAATTTGCACGTGTGGGGTAAAACTGTGGGGGGAATAATTCACTGGGAGGATACCATACTTGGTGTGGGTGTCTGTGGGGACATTTTTGAGTGCATCATACTTTAGAATGGTCATAAAAGAACACTAAAGAGGTTCAATAGGGATGTGTTTTTGTTTTTTTCTGAGGGGGGGGCAACAAATATTTCATTGATTTTTCTAATTGATTTCATCGATAAGATTCCAAATATAGTGCAAATATACTGTACATTATATACTGCCGATCTTCTGTATGTATACATGCCACATACCTAAATAATGTTTCTTTTGCTGTAGAAGAAAACGTTCAGAAGTAATATTGCTTCATTAGTGGAAAGCCCTATGGTTTGCTTTGACAAACTAAGGTTTTTTTGTCAAACAATAAAATGTGTTTCATTGACAAGGTTGCTTATTATTTTAAGCCTTCTGTCAGAGTTCAAGAAGCCAGTGAGTGACAGCTGAATCGTGCAGCATCTATCATGGAACTTTGAGCAATTGAAGATGTATCATTTCTCATCACTTACAGATGAAGTTCATTGCCTCGCTCACATGAACGGCATAAAGATCAACCTTGTGCCCCGTCTAGCAAAGCTATTTCACACTAACTGCATTTGAGAGCAGGAATACATGAATGGGCAGTGGCTTTTTGTTGTGTTAACTGTCACACGCATATTTGAGAAAATGTATAACAAGCGTAGAGTGAACACAAAATATAATATTAAATAGAATTTCTTATGGTTTTCATGTAGAGATTGAATAATAAAGGAAAAAATAAATACATTTCAAAGGATATGGGTAGGCTTTTATAATAATGGAAGCACCTTTGCAAGTCATTGTGTCATCCAAAAACAGTCTATTGATTAAATCAATTTAGTTTTTTTAAACCAGTTCAGGAATGGGCCATTCTTAGGTTTTAGGTAATTTTCATATTCTCTTTTCTTTTTGCCAATATTGAGTAATATAGGAACATAAAAGATGCAAGTATTGGTTTTTCACTTTTTTTTTAAATGTATGACTACAGAGGATTACTAAAATACATTTATATTTTTTTTCCCATTTCTGTATTAATTATTTTTGTATATTGGATATGATTTTTTTCTTGATGGAGACGGGGCTAGTAATTATTTGAATTGGCTGTGGTTGTTTTTAATATTTATTTTGTACCTACTTAAAATGTATTTGTTTTTTTCGTTTATTTCACATATTGTGCATCTACCCCCTAAAAAGTCAACATTTATACAATTTTTTAATCTGACTCCCCCTGTTACTTAGGCTGGTATTTTAGCTCGAATTACAGTAGAAAAGAAATGCAGCATACTGGGTGCATAGCAGTACTTATTATTATTGTATACACAGCACTAATCAAGTGCAGTCTATAGCAATAGAGAAGGCAGAGACTGCAATAAACGCTCTGTGCCTTCTCTATGGAGTTGGAGAAGAAAGGGTTAAAACACTGCACTACCATGGAAGGATGAAACAGTCTGGATGACTTGAATTTGATCTATTAATGCATTTTGGAGATGGAATATCCTCTTCTTCAGGATTTCACAGATCATCATCATTAATAGAACATATGACTGCTGGAGAATGGCCTGTTGCCTGACATACAAGGTCTATGCATGGTGACATAAACCAAACACCAACACAAGTCTTCAGAAACTATATTTCCCTGGAATCCTGGAGCCTTAAGTTGTTGATTTGCATGAATGGAGCATGGAAAATTGTTAAATGAAAGGAATTAGGGCACTGGAACTGTTGAAGAGCATATCTGTATACAGTGGCGTAACTAGAGTTTGATGGGCCCTGGTGCAAAATTTGGACCGGGGCCCCCCTCCATGTACACTTAGGGTACGGGATAATGATGCTGACACTTGGCTTTTACCCACAGCACCCAGATTTCCCATGATCTGCTATACATCTCTCAGCACCCAGCTTTCCCATGCTCTGATATGGGAAAGCTGGGTGCTGAGGGAAAGATATTTAGCAGAGCATGGGGAAGCTGGGTGCCGAGGACAAGATGGATATCAATCCATCTTGTCCTCGGCACCCAGCTTCCCCATGCTCTGCTAAACATCTTTCCCTCAGCACCCAGCTTTCCCATATCAGAGCATGGGAAAGCTGGGTGCTGAGAGATGTATAGCAGAGCATGGGAAAGCTGGGTGTTGAGGGAAAGAGCCTTTTTCCCTCAGCACAAAACATTACCATCCCCTGCTTGTATCTTTGTCCCCCTCGTATATAGTTCTCCAAATACTATAATGGCTCCTGCATAATCTTCCATATAGTATAAAGTGTCCCCCATAACTCTTCATATATTAGAATACACTTCCATAGTCCTCCATGTATTATAATGCATTTCCCATAGTTCTCCATATTTTATACTGCACCACATAGTCCTCCATGTTTTATAACGTACCCCCACAGACCATGTGTAAGGTAGCCTGCATAGTCCTCCATATATTATAATGTAGCCCCCATAGTCCTATATGTATTATCATGCAGCCCCATGAATCATCATATTGCATTATGCAGCCCCAGACTCCTGCATGTATAATGCACCCCTATATTCCATGTATAAGGCGTCATTCATTTTGGATTATGCCGCCCCATACTCCTCCATGTATACTGCAACCCTATAGTCCATGTATAAGGTGTCCTTCATGTTTATTATGCAGTCCCATAGACCTCCATGTGTCATGCAGCCAGCCCCCCCAGGTGTCATGCAGCCAGCCCCCCCAGGGCCTCTATGTGTCATGCAGCCTGCCAGCCAGCCCCACCAGGGCCTCCATGTGTCATGCAGCCAGCCCCACCAGGGCCTCGATGTGTCATGTAGCCAGCCCCACCAGGGCCTCCATGTGTCATGCAGCCAGCAAAATAAAAAAAAAAGTAACTCTCTTCTCCTTCCGACCCCTGCGACTGCGGTAGTTACGCCCCTGCCCCCATGTCACACACCCTGCTCCCCAAACAGCCTGCACACCCCCTGCCCCACATATCTCACCCTGCCTGTACCCCAACTTACCCCTCTCAAATACTCTGCACCCCTTCACATGCTTCTGTCACAGTCTGCAGCCCTCATATCCCACTCACCTTGCACCCCCCTCCCCCTCATGTTCCCTCTTTTCTCATTACCAGTCATGTGTCCAAAGTATCTTCTCCTGCTTTCTCCCCGGCAATCCTGTGTCTCCTCCCACACAGTCACATGGGCGTGAGATCATCGCAGGTCCTGGTAGGGATGAATTACGTCTGCCGTGCAGGAGCACTTCTGCTCTGCTGCAGGTCAGACACGCGTGGTGGGCCTCACCAGGTCAGGGGCCCCTCTGCTCCCTGCTGACACCGTGCCCCCTGACTCAAAAGACGGCCCTCCAACGGTCGCACAGTCGGCCACTACACAGCGGCACTACACATAGGGGCCCGGCAGCCGGCTCTGCAGAGCGGCTACCGGGCCCCTATAACCGTGCAGGCCCGGTCGCAGTGGCGACCTCTGCGACCGCGGTCGTTACGCCCCTGTCTGTATACACAATGCACTTGGCCACACTCAGGAAGCAAATATCTATTGGTCCAAGTAACAACACTTCTAATGCTAGGTCAACGTTAGTTAGGAGATTATCACAGGACATATTAAAAGGATCAACATCATCATTCCCATCAATGTACATATACTAGCTATTTCCACTAATCACTTTGTTTTCATAATAACAGAAACTTTATTTCTTGTTTTAGTTAATAATTTCATATTTTTTCTTATGTCAATGGATGTCAGTGAATGGGAGACTAACTGCAGTAATAGGAAGCAGACTCTAAATCTACAGAACTGCAGTGTTCAGCTGGTATCAACTCGATGAGGGTGCTGGATGTCGGACCCCCACTCATCTCATATTGATGACCTATCATGAGGATCAATTATCAATATCTTAGTCCCAAACAAGCCATTTAAAGAAGCACTCACATCACATTTTTTATCCTCTTAATATATTGCAATCATCATATTATATGGCACTGTGTACATACAATTGCTAATTTTGCCTTTCTACCCAGTAAATTCCCCTCTTTTCTCTGCTCTATGTAGAAACAGGAAGTCTTTAGTCTCTGCATGAATCATTCCCCTATTCCAGGTCTTGAACCAGCTGCTCTGCTCCTCTCCCCGACAGGGACTTTTGCTGTGATGAGTTATGCACGGAAAAGAGACTTCTTGTTTTTACATAGAGCTTAGAAGGATTCATCTATTCAGTTTTTAATCACATGATGCAGGGGCAGACATATTATTGATGCAACCTGTGCACCTGACAGGGGCCCAAGTGGTAAGAGGGCCCGTTTTCACCTCCACAGCAGGTAGAATTATGCAGAATGATGAGCCATTGCCCTAAACATATATATTGTCCTTGCAGAGGCACCCTTTTCTGTCTTTGCCAGTGACGTGATGTCTTATGGAAAACAGAAGAATTAACTGGGTAGAAATGAAAGACAAAATGAGCAAATGTAAGTACACAGTGCTAAATAATATGATGATTACAATATATTATTCTAGCGCACCATGGGGCAGGTGCGTTTAACCTACCTAGCCCAGCTCCGTTGCCCCAAGGCATACAGAAGATGGCTGGGGAAGGATGATGAGGTAGTAGTGAGGTGAATGTCGTGACGCCACCTGTGGTATGCGGTCAGGTAATGGACCGCCGCTGCTGTCGCTGTCCTCCGGGGGCAGATGGTGGTAGCAGCTAAGGATGGTATCGCTCCCCACAGGTGGAGCGGGCCCTGTGGAGGATGATGAGGAAGTAGTATTGGCAGCGCGGAGCGGCAGTACCAGTAATAGAGTCAGAGTCTATAGCTGCAGTTCCAGGTTGTTTACTCACTTTTAGTGCTGTGCGGCTCACCTGGGTAATACCATCACTTGCTATGACGGACTCCATTGAACCCGAACCCATTAGAGATCATTCCGGTTAAGGTGTTCGATAGGTTTCCTCCTTGTAACGCCTGTCTATGGGTCCCCTGGCTTGAAGCTACAAGGAGACCCTGGGTTTCATGAGATGTACTCATGTCCCTAAATGCAGGTGCCGTGGTTCCGATATGGGGTCTGGCTTGATGCGAGACCCCGGATCCTGTCTGGCACTGTGCTGTCAGGTGCTGTGTGGTCAGGGAAGCTTAAAACTTTCCTCGTCCAGGCAGATTCTGGAAAACCAACATGAAGTATGATCTCCCCTAGGGTCCTGCCACCCTGCGAGGTGTCGATTCCATGGGGAGCAGGTTAACTCTCCCCACGGCAATCGTGTGAACTTCTCCTCTTTCCCACCGGAGCACCTGAAGATGCGACTGCTCTCCTCCTCTCCTGCTGGAGAGCTCCTTAACTGTTGTGTTTGCTCCTGACTACCCCTGCTAGCTGCTCCTCCCCCCTCCCAGATCTTAAGCTAGTTGGATTGGGGCCCCTGTTGAGGGCATCCCATAAATGCCACTCTGTCAGCGACCCCTTTATTACCCTACCCTAGCCCAGTCCCCAGTGGGAACAGGACAACCTGGTGTGTATTTGAGTGTGTAATGTAGTAAAACCGGGACTGATCGCTTCAGGATCTGGGTTTAGCATTACACCCAAATTTGGGTGCAATACTCTGTGGCGACTGAAGCCTCAGGGGTGCCACATTACAGGACAAAAACTTACATGGGAGTGCTTCTTTAAGAAAGAAAACATCCGTACATGGCGTTTTTTCACAGTTTTGATTACATATACTGTACATATACTATATACACACATATATATATATATATATATATATATATACACACACACACACAAGGCCATCAGAGACAAGATCGTGGAGGGTCACAAGGCTGGCAAGGGGTACAAAACCCTTTCCAGAGGAGTTGGGCCTACCTGTCTCCACTGTTGGGAGCATCATCCGGAAGTGGAAGGCTTATGGAACTACTGTTAGCCTTCCACAGCCTGGACAGCCTTTGAAAGTTTCCAGCCGTGCCGAGGTCAGGCTTGTCCGAAGAGTCAAGGCTAACCCAAGGACAACAAGGAAGGAGCTCCAGGAAGATCTCATGGCAGTGGGGACATTGGTTTCAGTCAATACCATAAGTAACGTACTCCACCGCAATGGTCTCCGTTCCAGACGAGCCCGTAAGGTACCTTTACTTTCAAAGCGTCATGTCAAGGCTCGTCTACAGTTTGCTCATGATCACTTGGAGGACTCTGAGACAGACTGGTTCAAGGTTCTCTGGTCTGATGAGACCAAGATCGAGATCTTTGGTGCCAACCACACACGTGACGTTTGGAGACTGGATGGCACTGCATACGACCCCAAGAATACCATCCCTACAGTCAAGCATGGTGGTGGCAGCATCATGCTGTGGGGCTGTTTCTCAGCCAAGGGCCCTGGCCATCTGGTCCGCATCCATGGGAAGATGGATAGCACGGCCTACCTGGAGATTTTGGCCAAGAACCTCCGCTCCTTCATCAAGGATCTTAAGATGGGTCGTCATTTCATCTTCCAACAAGACAACGACCTAAAGCACACAGCCAAGAAAACCAAGGCCTGGTTCAAGAGGGAAAAAAATCAAGGTGTTGCAGTTGCCTAGTCAGTCTCCTGACCTTAACCCAATTGAAAACTTGTGGAAGGAGCTCAAGATTAAAGTCCACATGAGACACCCAAAGAACCTAGATAACTTGGAGAAGATCTGCATGGAGGAGTGGGCCAAGATAACTCCAGAGACCTGTGCCGGCCTGATCAGGTCTTATAAATGACGATTATTAGCTGTAATTGCAAACAAGGGTTATTCCACAAAATATTAAACCTAGGGGTTGAATAATAATTGACCCACACTTTTATGTTGAAAATTTATTAAAATTTAACTGAGCAACATAACTTGTTGGTTTGTAAGATTTATGCATCTGTTAATAAATCCTGCTCTTGTTTGAAGTTTGCAGGCTCTAACTTATTTGCATCTTATCAAACCTGCTAAATCTGCAGGGGGTTGAATACTACTTGTAGGCACTGTATGTACAGTATGTATATATATATATATATATATATATATATATATATATATATATATACATATATATGTATATATATATATATATATATATATATAATATATGCATACATATTTGTAAGGATGGGGGTTAAAAAATCTGTAGATTTTTTTAGAGAATTTAATTGATTCACAATGCAGTTTATATTATGAATTTAGCTGAGATTCTTTGACAATCTGTTATACATTAATTGGTCTAATTATCAATTCTTGATTCGGGAGCCTTACTCCTCATTTAATTTACATTTATAAACAGATTATTTTTGTATAATTCAAAGGATATATTTGTAATATATGGAAAGTTTTATTATGTACTATTTTATCATTCCATAAGGAGACATTTAAATAGAAAATGCTTCAAAATAAACCAATGCATTTCAATCAGAAAAGCATTAAATAAATGAGTGGTACCTAATCTATTGTATTGTATAAGATGTGTCACTATTGACAACAGCTTCTGTAAGCAAATGTGTTTGTTTCCTTCTGCTACCGCAGCACAGATGTACTAAGCACAAGATTCAATTACGCATGCGACAAAAGATGGTGCAGTAAATTTAGCAGTACGGCAAGGGTTAAAGTTATAGGCCACAATCACAAGCTGGTAAGAAAGCTTTGCGCATATATGAGCCTTTAGGGTAAACGCAGTGTATTTCAAGTACGTGCTACTGACCACCGTGACCCCGACCCTGCAATGTCCCAGCCTCCAGCAGCTGAAAACCCCCAGCAGAATATATTAGTTGAGGGCTACATCACCACTCAGATATAATTCTGACTGATGACTATTGCTGTCTAAAAGACAAAGGCTGATGAAAACAAAGGGATAGCACAGACATAGCCCACAAACAAAAGCCTGGTCAACGTCACTATCACTACTGTTGCTATGTCGAAAGTTACAACATATTAATAAAGGAACTGTGATGTTCCAAGAATGTAATTGAGACTAAACCTTAAGTTTTGTGATCAACTTGAGCATTTTTTATACACCTGCTTGTTTTGATTGTGCCTTGGCTTTTTAAAGACTTTAACACATCTGAAATGTGAACTTCCAGCGTCCACAATTTTATGCTTAAAAAAATCCTTTTATTTTGAAGTTTAAAACATTAACTAAAATGACATCAGGGCATAGAACAGACCAAACTACCGTATTTTTTGGACTATAAGACGCACCCTGTTTTTAGAAGAGGAAAATAAAATTTAAAGCAAAAAATGTGGTCATGACACACTGTTATGGGGCAAGGATCTGCTGCTGACACTGTTATGGGGATAATGTCCCCAAATTCTCTAGTAAGGTACCCCATCCTGGTAATAATCCTCCTGCCTTGTATATTATCCCAATCCTTGTATATATGTCCCCCATCACATAAAAACATAAACGTTTAGGCTATGTGCGCATGCTGCGGTTTTTGCGCGTTTTTGGGTGCAGTTTTGATCTCAAAACTGCATGAATTTCCTTCCCCGGCAAAGTCTATGAGATTTCATTTTTGCCGTTTGCACATTAGGCTCATTACATTCACTCCTTCCCTGCTCACCAGTGGCTGTGATTGTTTGCAGGCAGAACCGCCCCAATGCTGAGTGACAGCTGTCTGACTGCAGCCAATCACAGATTCCGGTGGTTATCGTATAGTAAATTAAATAAATAAATAATTTGAATAAAAAATACGTGCGTTCCCCCCAATTTTGATAACCAGTCAAGATAAAGTCTCACAGCTGGGGGCTGGTATTCTCAGGCTGAGGAGACCCATGTTATTGGGAGCCCCCCAAGCCTAAAAATATCAGCCAGCAGCCGCCCACAATTGCCGCATCCATTAGATGCGATAGTCCCAGAACTTTTCCCAGCTCATCCCAATTGCCCTGGTGCAGTGGCAATCGGAGTAATAAGGAGTTAATGGCAGACCATAGCTGCCACTAGGTCCTAGCTTAGTGATGGCAGGCGTCTGAGACACCCCCTCATCACTAAGGTGCAAGTGAAAGTAAATAAGCATAATCACACAAAAAAGACTTTATTTGAAATAAAACACCAAAAAAACCCCTCTTTCACCACTTTATTAATCCCTAAAACACTCCTCCAGGTCCGAGTAATCAACACGAGGTCCCACGACGAATCCAGCTCTGTACATCTGACAATCACAGAGAGCAGCTATAGAGCACAATTGCTCTCTGTGAGGGTCAAGCCACAAGTGAAGTGAGCTGCTCGGGATCAGCGGTGACTTCAGCAGTCACCACACTTCACCTGACTGAAGTCACCGCTGATCTCGCGCTCACTTCAGCCGTGGCCTGATATGCGGTCACAAGTATGTGACGGGAGTATACAACTCCCACTGTATACTCACCTTTCCTCACTCCACGCAGCATCGCTCGTCTTCCTGTCTGTGCCAGCAGCAGTGTTGAGCAGTGCGCACAGCGATGACATAATTCTTCCACACACATCAGCGGGCAGGCAGACAGGAGGTCATCACGATGCTGCAGGGATCGGTGATCGGTGAGTATACTTATTCACTGCCCCCCGCGCTGATGATGATACACGGGGGCAGTGAATATAGCCACACATGATCACTCTAGGCTGTAGTTGCCAGGGATGATCACGCGGGCCAGCTGTTTATTATGCGTGCACCCTCCACCCATCATCCCGCCCACCTGTCAGCACTGGCATCAGCGCTGAGAGATGGTGGGCGTCGGGATGCAGTGCATATGAAAAGAGGCGGGCCCACGTGGTCAGAGTAGGCGCTGCTACAGCCTGCTCCTGCCTCTAATGACCCACTCCACCACCACCGCACCCCCCTTCACCAGCTCCACCACTACCACACAGCAGCCATCGGACTATAAGACACCCCCCCCACTTTCTCCAAATATTTTGGGGAAAAAAGTGAGTCTTAGGGGCCCTTTGCACACTACGACATCGCAGGTGCGATGTCGGTGGGGTCAAATCGAAAGTGCCGCACTTCCGGCGTCGCTCTCGACATCGTAGTGTGTAAATCGTTTTAACTACGATTACCGAGCGCAAAAGTGTTGGTATCGTATGATCGGTGTAGTGTCAGTCATTTTCATTATTTTGGCTGCTGCGATGGTACGATGTTGTTCCTTGTTCCTGGGCAGCACACATCGCTGTGTATGAAGTCGCAGGAGCGAGGAACATCTCCTACCTGCGTCCCGTCTGCAATGCGGAAGGAAAAAGGTGGGCAGGATGTTTACGTCCCACTCATCTCCGCCCTTCCGCTTCTACTGGCCGCCTGCCGTGTGACGTCGCTGTGATGCCACACGACCCACCCCCTTAGGAAGGAGGCGGGTCGGCGGCCAGAGCGACGTCGCAGGGCAGGTAAGTGCATGTGAAGCTGCCATAGCAATAATATTCGCTACGGCGGCTATCACAAGATATTGCAGCTGCAACGGGGGCGGGGACTATCGCGCTCAGCATCGCAGCATTGGCTTGCAATGTCGTAGTGTGCAAAGGGCCCCTTATAGTCTGAAAAATACAGTACCCATTTCAGGCAATGCGCGCTTAATCTAAGATGAAAGGTGCAATGTCTAAAACACATAGGTCTATTCTATGCACCGATGTGATTTTAGTTTGTTTTAACCTCCATTTTCTATTTTCGTTTCTTCCTCTCCTTCTTCCAAGAGCCATAAGTTTTATATTTTTTATTAATATAGCCATACGAGGGCTTGTTTTTTGCGGGATGAGTTCTGCTTTTGAATAACATCATTCATTCTGCCACATATTGTACTAGAAAATGGAAAAAAATTCCAAGTGCAGTGAAGTTGCAAAAAAAGTGCAATTCCACATATGTTTATTTTTTTTGTTTTTTATTCACTATATTGTAAACCTGACCTGGAAATATTTTTCCCCAGTTCAGTACAAGTTCGTAGAGACCAAACATGTATAATGTGACTTTTATCTAAGTTGTGAAACAAAATTCAGAACTTTGCAAAACAAAAAAGAAATGTGCTTTTGTTGCCATTTTTCAAGACCCGTAGCGTTCTCATTTTTGGGATCTGGGGCTCAGTGAACTCTTAATTTTTGTGCCTTGGGCTGACATATTAATTACACCATTTTTGGGTAGATGTGATATTTTTTATCACTTGTTATTGCATTTTAAAGTAACATTTCAGCAACCCAAAACCTGTAATGCTGGCATTTTTTCTTGTTTCGCCCTTTACTGACCAGGTTAATTGAATTTATATTTTGATAAATCGGGTATTTCTGAAAGCAGTGATATCAAATATTTGTATTTTATTTTTTATTGTTTTATATTCAATGGGGCAAAGGGGGATGGCTTGAACATTAAGTTTTTTGTTGTTTTTTTTCATAGTTTTTAAATCCTTTTTTTACATTTTTTATTGATTTTATTAGCCCCCTTAGGAGACTTGAAGCCTGCACTGTCAGATTGCTTCTGCTGTTCAGACTGATGCTTCAGCTTCAGCATCCCTCTGAAGAGCAGAAATGGTGATCTCTTCATTCGGATTCACCAGATCTTTGTCATGACAGCAACAGGGGTCACCATCTGACTCCCGCCTGTTATAACAACCCAACGGTGCCCTGTGATTGCGTCACGGGGCTACCGATAGCGGCGGAGGAATAACGCAGTCCGGTGTGTGTTAAAAGGTATCTTTTAAGCATAAATTTGCACATGCTGGAAGTTCCCATTTGAGATGTGTTTGTTGACCAGGTACTGAGTACTGGCCTCAGTTCTGTGTACCACACCTGCATTTTATTGCATTTATTGAGGAAGCTGTTTCTAAGGGGTACTTCACGTTTTTTGTGACCTCATTAGCAATCTCGCTGTGTGTGACACTGAGCAGCGATCTGGCCCCTGCTGTGAGATCGCTGCTCGTTACACACAGCCCTGGTTCATTTTTTTATTGTTGCTCTCCCGCTGATAAGCACACATCGCTGTGTGTGACAGCGAGAGAGCAACAATCCTGAATGTGCAGGGAGCAAGAGCCGGCATCTGACAGCCTGCGGTAAGCTGTAACCAAGGTAAACATCGGGTAACCAAGGTGGTTACCCGATATTTACCTTCGTTACCAGCCTCCGCAGCTCTCACGTTGCCAGTGCCGCCTCCTGCTCCCTGCACACGCTAAGCTAAGTGGTGTGCGCTGGTAACTAAGGTAAAGATCGGGTAACCATACCCGATGGTTACCTTAGTTACCAGTGTCCGCAGCTTCCAGACGCCGGCTCCGTGCAAGCGAAGCGTCGCTTGCACGTCGCTGCTGGCTGGGGGCTGGTCACTGGTCGCTGGTGAGATCTGCCTGTTTGACCATGTAGCGACGCAGCAGCGATCCTGACTAGGTCAGATCGCTGGTGGGATCGCTGCTGCATCGCTAAAGTGTGACGGTACCCTAACACCCTTCACTTTTTGTGAGAAGACTTTAACGACTTTGTTACTGTAACAATGGTCACTCATCTGAAATGCCAAGGTGATGACAATTTCCTTCATACCCAATTTTTTTTGTTTGTTGCAAGTCCCAAAATAAATAAAAACATCTTACATCATGGATGTTTTTGAGCTGCAGATGACTGAAAGGTGCAAAAGGGATAAACTGAAGTTTGGGCTCAAATATAACTCTTACGGTATGTTCAAATATCCATTATGGCTTAAAATCGCCCCAAAAAAGATTGTACATATACGCTGCAATAAAATAACGAGCCGCAATATAGGTAAAAGAAGTGACTTGACCATTTTTCAGTCAGCTATCACAATGTGACTGTAGGATAGTACAGGACAGGGAGCTCCTATACTGTCTCTCATGCTAAGAGACCCCAGGCTATCCCTAACATTCGGATTACTCTGATGGTGGAGATGCCTTACTATTTCCCTGTCCACCACTGAACTGTTCCTTTCTCAGGGAAGGAAGGAACAGGAGTGTGATGGCAATATAGATTAAAACAGACATGGAAAAAATAAAGCTCAGACACACTGCAAACTAACTGGAACAAACAGCAAGAAAACAAAGGAGAAAAGCAAGAGGAGCAAGGCAGCAACAAAGGACAACTAGGGTTAACACCACAACCTCTCACAGTAATGAAGTACTACAACCACCAGTAAGTCTGGATCCCAACACCTCACCAGACCAGTATAGAGAAGTTATAGCTAGAATTAATGGAATAGTCCAGCAAGCATATATAGGAGGGGAGCAAATGTAACTGGCTCCCCACAGCATGTGATCAAAGGAGACTAACAATCAGTCCAGGAAAGATTAACTCTTGCTAGCCTGCCTATGAATCAAAAGTCTGCTGGTCAATGCCCGGGTTTGCCTGCACTGACCACAGACATCAGAGAAGTTAGTAGCCAAAGTGCCAGAATCTGTAGTTTTCACAGATCCTAATGCCACCATGATAGTCGGCGATGTTTGTAAAAACCTTCTTGTGACATCAGCTCACTGTCAAGACATACATTTTAAAAGTAATAAGCTGACGGAAAAGCCACCGCAAAATACATAACCAAAAACGTCAAAATAGATGCTTCAGGAAAAAGACTGCATATGCATCTACCCTAAGATTGCTGGTCTGAGTTAGAGGAGTACTATACATTTAATTGGAAATCAATTGTGTTTTATAGTAATGAATGAGTGATGTCATGGGAAGAAGTTTGGAATTGAGTGTCATTGGCAAAGAGAGTGTACTGATAGCTCAATTCTACTAATAGCTTGTCCAATAGTCACCGTGTAAAAAGAAAGGAGGAGAGAACCTCAACCTAAACCTTGAGGAGCTAATAGCAAAGACAAAGCAAGAAGTAGCACCCAAAGATCAAAGACATACTGATAGGGCATTTAGATTGTGAGCCCAAGTGAGGACAGTGATGATGAAATCTTTAAAGCACTGTGGAATATGATGACGCTATATAAGCAATACATAATAAAATATCAATATTACAGCCAGCAAATAAAACATTGAACAAATAAGCGGAGAAGTTGGAAGAAAACAGAAAGAGAGCAGTAATCTTAAAGGGTGATCCAAAGTCAAACTAAATATCCATCTAAATCCCTATCTAATAAGGGACATAATCTAAGCTACTTATATGAAAAACTTCCTACCATTACCTAACTACACTATCTACTTGCTATTATATATTTTTTTTTACCTATTTCCTGTTTGATGACATTTTGAGAATCCTAATGCATACTGTCATTTTCATACAAAGCGTCATCAAAACAGGAGGCAGAGGCTGCGGTAACTGTCACAGGCCCCGCCCCCTCCCTGAAACGAAGAGTCATCAGTGACACTCCTTTCAGGGGCTAGGCTCGTCCCTCCTGTGTCACTCCCTAGCCTCTGTGCACTGTGTGATCTGCACAGCAATGGTGTCCACTTTGTTGTCAGCTCAGATCAGTAATCTGCCAGCAACAGAGTGGTATATTGAAAACAGAGTGGACTCTGTCATTGTGTAGATCACAAAGTGCACAGCTTTTATGGAGGGGCACAGCAGGGACAAAGGGGTTGAATGACCTGCTATGCTGATAAGTGAATATTTCCTAATCAGCAGTCAATTAACACACAGACCATGCTTCAGGTGCCCACTAAACAATCAATTTTAGATAGGCAACCATTGATCTTAGCAGCCCATGTTGTGTTTGCATAGGACAAAATGCTACCAAGAACAATAAACTTTTGGGCAAACCAAAAATCATTTCACCGTACGAGTGAGCATTTTGCAGCTTAAGGGGTGCTTCACACACAGCGAGCTCGCTGCCGAGATCGCTGCTGAGTCACGCTTTTTGTGACGCAGCAGTGACCTCATTAGCGATCTCGCTGTGTGTGACACTGAGCAGCGATCTGGCCCCTGCTGCGAGATCGCTGCTCGTTACACACAGCCCTGGTTCGTTTTCTTCAAAGCCGCTCTCCTGCTGTGACACACAGATCGCTGTGTGTGACAGCAAGAGAGCGACAAATGAAGAGAGCAGGGAGCAGGAGCCGGCGTCTGACAGCTGAGGTAAGCTGTATCCAAGATAAACATCGGGTAACCAAGGTGGTTACCCGATATTTACCTTAGTTACCAGCCTCTGCAGCTCTCACGCTGCCAGTGCCGGCTCCGGCTCTCTGCACATGTAGCTGCTGTACACATCGGGTTAATTAACCCGATGTGTACAGCAGCTAGGAGAGCAAGGAGCCAGCGCTAAGCAGTGTGCGCGGCTCCCTGCTCTCTGCACATGTAGCTGCATTACACATCGGGTTAATTAACCCGATGTGTACTGTAGCTAGGAGAGCAAGGAGCCAGCGCTCAGTGTGCGCGGCTCCCTGCTCCCTGCTCACACTGGTAACTAATGTAAACATCGGGTAACCATACCCGATGTTTACCTTAGTTACCAGTCTCTGCAGCTTCCAGACGGCGGCTCCGTGCAAGCGCAGCGTCGCTTGCACGTCGCTGCTGGCTGGGGGCTGTTCACTGGTCGCTGGTGAGATCTGCCTGTTTGACAGCTCACCAGCGACCATGTAGCGATGCAGCAGCGATCCTGACCAGGTCAGATCGCTGGTCGGATCGCTGCTGCATCGCTAAGTGTGAAGGTACCCTTAGACTGCACAATAATCATGAAACAAGCAATCGTAGCACGTTCATGATAGTTTTAGGTGCATGTACATTGCACAATTAAGGGTTCCACAAGTTTAGTGGTGAAGATGAAATTAAAGATGTTTGCAGCTAGAGAAGTAATCCAGGGTAAATCATAATAAAATATGCCCTATAAGTAATGTAGTAAATAGAAATACAACCATCCAGTTTACAGAGTGGTAACCAGCTGCATTGAAGGCAATGACCACATGCAGACAGCAACCATGAGTCCATGTCTTAAAATGGATTTGTGGAGATGAAGGTAATTTACTATGATTTGAATAACTGTAGAACAGACATGCATCTGATGGAAGTTTGGTTTTATTCCTCCCCTATGTATCTCAAAGCTAATTAATTTTAATACCCACAGTTTAATTAAATAAAAGCTGATTTTATCTCATTCTTGAAAATACAGTACTCATCTTAACTGACTCCATCTGCCACTCATCGTCACTGAACAAACAAACAATTACGCAAAGAGTAGGTACAGTAGAGCGCATGAGACCAAAAGACAGACACAATCACTAACTGCAAAGGTCATACAGAGCAACTGACGGATACTGCTTATGACAAGCGGTACAACTACAAGACCTTGTTCTCCGAGATCCAAGAAAAATGGACAAACTATTAAAATATGTTTTATGCATTCTCATTTGATCCTAACATTGATACTTTAAATTCACTGACTATTTCTATACTCACTATCTGTGAAAATGAATATTCAACTAAAGTGCAATGAATATCTATCTATATGATATACAATACAGATCAATATTTAACTTGCTGCAGAAGTTCCATGATCTCTTCGTGTGAGACACTATTCATTAGTGTATCTGCAATGTTAGATGCTGTAATATGAAAACAGATTTTGCTATGTGCCATACCCTGCATCATTATGTCAGTTTGCTTTTGAGATGCTATAAAAAGAAGTACTAGAAGACACTACAAACAAGAAAATATAGATTTGTCTAATAGATGATGAGTGTCTAATATGCATTACATACTCAATAGTAAGTGCGGAAAAGTCACTTAGAATGTAGACATTTTCTAATCAATATATATAATAAGTCAAACATATGAAATCAATCTCTATATGTCAATCTGTCGTTTCAAGTATTATATCGATATTATTTCAGTCATGGTAATAACAATAATTACAGTTACATATATAGTTATTATATTATTAGACATACAGAGGTTGGAGACCATAGGCTTTCTCTGATAGACACAGTGGAAACAGAGCCACAAAGAGCAGTTCTCCCTCCAGTTATATATCTATAAACAAGGAAAGAATATTATTTATTTATATTTATATATATATATATATATATATATATATATATATATATATATACAGTGCCTACAAGTAGTATTCAACCCCCTGCAGATTTAGCAGGTTTGATAAGTGCAAATAAGTTAGAGCCTGCAAATTTCAAACAAGAGCAGGATTTATTAACAGATGCATAAATCTTACAAACCAACCAGTTATGTTGCTCAGTTAAATTTTAATAAATTTTCAACATAAAAGTGTGGGTCAATTATTATTCAACCCCTTGGTTTAATATTTTGTGGAATAACCCTTGTTTGCAATTACAGCTAATAATCGTCTTTTATAAGACCTGATCAGGCCGGCACAGGTCTCTGGAGTTATCTTGGCCCACTCCTCCATGCAGATCTTCTCCAAGTTATCTAGGTTCTTTGGGTGTCTCATGTGGACTTTAATCTTGAGCTCCTTCCACAAGTTTTCAATTGGGTTAAGGTCAGGAGACTGACTAGGCCACTGCAACATCTTGATTTTTTCCCTCTTGAACCAGGCCTTGGTTTTCTTGGCTGTGTGCTTTGGGTCGTTGTCTTGTTGGAAGATGAAATGACGACCCATCTTAAGATCCTTGATGGAGGAGCGGAGGTTCTTGGCCAAATTCTCCAGGTAGGCCGTGCTATCCATCTTCCCATGGATGCGGACCAGATGGCCAGGCCCCTTGGCTGAGAAACAGCCGCACAGCATGATGCTGCCACCACCATGCTTGACTGTAGGGATGGTATTCTTGGGGTCGTATGCAGTGCCATCCAGTCTCCAAACGTCACGTGTCTGGTTGGCACCAAAGATCTCGATCTTGGTCTCATCAGACCAGAGAACCTTGAACCAGTCTGTCTCAGAGTCCTCCAAGTGATCATGAGCAAACTGTAGACGAGCCTTGACATGACGCTTTGAAAGTAAAGGTACCTTACGGACTCGTCTGGAACGGAGACCATTGCGGTGGAGTACGTTACTTATGGTATTGACTGAAACCAATGTCCCCACTGCCATGAGATCTTCCCGGAGCTCCTTCCTTGTTGTCCTTGGGTTAGCCTTGACTCTTCGGACAAGCCTGGCCTCGGCACGGGTGGAAACTTTCAAAGGCTGTCCAGGCTGTGGAAGGCTAACAGTAGTTCCATAAGCCTTCCACTTCCGGATGATGCTCCCAACAGTGGAGACAGGTAGGCCCAACTCCTTGGAAAGGGTTTTGTACCCCTTGCCAGCCTTGTGACCCTCCACGATTTTGTCTCTGATGGCCTTGGAATGCTCCTTTGTCTTTCCCATGTTGACCAAGTATGAGTGCTGTTCACAAGTTTCGGGAGGGTCTTAATTAGTCAAAATAGGCTGGAAAAAGAGACAATTAATTCAAACATGTGAAGCTCATTGTTCTTTGTGCCTGAAATACTTCTTAATACTTTAGGGGAACCAAACAGAATTCTTGTGGTTTGAGGGGTTGAATAATAAATGACCCTCTGAATAAACTTTTCACAATTTAAAAAAAAAAAAAAAAAAATGAAATAACATTCTTTTTTGCTGCAGTGCATTTCACACTTCCAGGCTGATCTACAGTCCAAATGTCACAATGCCAAGTTAATTTCGAATGTGTAAACCTGCTAAATCTGCAGGGGGTTGAATACTACTTGTAGGCACTGTATATATAAATCTCTGAAGAGAGCTGGGACCACAGTTGCAGAGATTACCATTAGGGTATGCTAACACGGGCGTACAAATCGGAAGAGTTCAATGCAAGAAAATCTTGCTTTACACTCGGACTAATATTATTTAACCCCTTAACGACCGCAGGCGGTAATATTACATCCTAGCAGTCAGAGTGTTAATCACCGCGGGCTGCTGCAAGCAGCCTGCTGTGATCAGCGTACATGTCAGCTGATTTGTACAGCTGACATGTGTGCCTGCCAGGCACGAGTGGAATCGCGTTCTGCCTGTGCCTTTTAACCCCTTAAATGGCGCTGTCAATATGTGACAGCGCCATTATAATTGCAATCGCACTAAAACTTTACTTACAGGCCTTTACCGGAAGACATGGTAGCACAGGCTCACGTGATGACTCCTGTAGCTCACATAACTAAGGTCCGGTAAGTAGCAGCCGAGTACTGCTTATTACAAGAGATGATACTGCTCTGATCGGTAGAAAGGAACAATGGATCAGACTGCTGATCCTTATAGCCCACTAGGAGGACTTTTAAAAAAAAAAAGTAAAAAGAAAAGTTTTGAAAAATTTAAAAAAAAAAAAAAAAACCTAAAAATTCAAATCTTTCGCCCCATTGAAAATGAAAGGGTTAAAAAATTAAAAAATTTACACACATTTGGTATCACCACATTCAGAAATGCCCGATCTATCAAAGTTTTAAATCAATTAATCTGATCGGCACACGGCGTAGCAGCAAAAATTCCAAATGCTAAAATTACATTTTTGGTCGCCACAAATTTTGCGCAAAATGCAATAACAGGCGATTAAAATGTAGCATCTGTGCAAACATGGTACCATTAAAAACGTCAGCTTGAGATGCAAAAAAATAAGCCATCACTGAGCCCCAGATCCTGAAAAATGAGAATGCTATGGGCCGCTGAAAATGGCGCAAAAAGTATGCCACTTTTTTGGACAAATTTCAGATTTTTTTTTAACCTCTTAGATAAAAGTAAACATATACATGTTTGGTGTCTACGAACTCGCACCGACCTGAGGCATTCCAACAATACATTAGTTTTACCATATAGTGAACACAGTGAATAAAATAACTTAAAAACCATTGTGCACTCGCACTTTTTTTGCAATTTTTCTGCATTTGGAATTTTTTGCCATTTTCTAGTACATTATATTGTAACACCCATTATTTAATTTAAAAGTACATCTCGTTCCGCAAAAAAAGAGCCTTCACATGCCTATATTGACAGAAAAATAAAAAAGTTACGGCTATTGGAAGAAGGGTGGTGAAAAAAAAAACGGAAAGCACAAAATTGGCCTGTTGTGAAGGGGTTAATGAGGGAGAGCAGATGGTCACCTTTTTTCTCATCCTGATTCTGGATGAGAGAAAAGTTGCAGGATGCTGTGATTGTCAGCAAGAGCCATGTCACCCGCACCCATACAAGTCTATGGGTGCAAGTGAACCATCGGACTACACTCGGATGATATCCGATTATCACATCAGCTGACAATGGAGGAGATGGGGAGATCAATCCCTCCCTCTCCTCCACAGCTCCCATCCCCTCCTCCGCATCTGCACAGTTGCATGACACTCAGCTGACACTGGCAGCACAACAGGAGCTGAGGTCATTAGGATATTGCATCCCATGTACTCGCATCAGATGCCATACCATTGTGTGAATCCAGCCTTAGTGACACACTACGCTGTCATGGATTTAAATCCTGCAGGGCACACAAGGTCCATTGTTCACGCCAGCACATGGCCAGACTAGAGTTGATTAAACACGGCAAAAACCAGGACTGGCAGATCACAGCCAGATTTTAAAAAGAGTTCGATCCGCTCTGGAATCCGGTGTCCATATAAGTCAATGGGGACCGGAATCCGGAATTAAAAATGCTTGTGGAGGGGATGGGGGGGGAGAGCGAGCGAGGCATACTCACCGAGGTGCTGTCATGGTGGCACACTCATTCCGGGTCAGCTTTTCCCTTTCGGAGTCGACAATTCAATATTCACTACTTTGGCCGCCCACCGGCGCGTGTAATTGGTTGCAGTTAAATGTGCCCCCACCCTGAGCGTGTCAGCTGAATGCAACCAATCACAGGCGCCAGGACAGCCGGTAGGCGGGGAAAGCAATGTATCCCTCGCAAGTGTGTCTCCGGCTTTTTTTGTTTTTATTTAAATAAATAATTTAAAAAAAAAAACGACGTGCGGTTCCCCCTAATTTTCATCCCCAGCCATGATAATGCCGGCTGGGGGCTGGTATTCTCAGCCTACAGCCGCCCGGTATTGCTGCATCTATTAGATGTGACAATCCCGGTGTGATACCAGCTCTTCCCGGTGGTCTGATGCGGTGCCAATCGGAGTAATAAGGGGTTAATAGCAGCGCACAGCTGCTACTAAGCCCTAGGTTGTGATGGCACAGGCGTCTATGAGATACCTGCATCACAAAACAATCTAATATACTTTGAATTTATTTTAGGAGGCATCACCCCATCTGCTTTATGTATGTCTTGTCATTTGTTTTAGATTGTTATACTTGTCCCCGTCATTCATTGGTAAATTTGCCTCAAGAAGATTCCTCTGTGCTCCGAAATCTTACAAATGTATAATTATATATATAGTTAGCCAATATATGTATCACTCCTAGACTATGTTTGACTTTTTGGCTTGCAAGTATTTGCATGTATATTTTTGTCTAACACTTTATCACTATAGAAAATTTTATTGTGCATTGAAAAAGACTAAAGGCCGCTTTACACGCTGCGACATCACTTAAGCGATCTCGTTGGGGTCACGGAATTTGTGACGCACATCCGGCCGCTTTAGCGATGTCACTGCGTGTGACACCTATGAGCGATTTTGAATCGTCGCAAAAACCTTCAAAATTGCTCATCGGTGACATTCTTGATTATCGCTGCTGCAGCTAGCGATGTAGTTCCTCGTTGCTGCGGCAGCACACATCACTCACCTTACCTACGGCCGCCGGCAATAAGGAAGGAAGGAGGTGGGCGGCATGTTACGTCCCGCTCATCTCCGCCCCTCCACTTCTATTGGGCGGCGGTTCAGTGACGCTGCTGTGACGTCGCTGTGACACTGAACGAACCGCCCCCTTAGAAAGGAGGCGGTTCGCCTGTCACAGCGACGTCGCTAGGCAGGTAAGTAGTGTGACGGGTGTTAGCGATGTTGTGCGCCACAGGCAGCGATTTGCCCGTGTCACACAACTGATGGGGGTGGGTACACACGCTAGCGAGATCGGTCACAATATCTTAGCGTGTAAAGCAGCCTTAAGGCTAACATGTCCTGTAGCTATCCTTTAGAATGGATCCATTGGGAAATTGATGTCTGCTGGATCTGTTTTTTTAGCATAGGAGTCTATGGAAAATTGATCCATTAAGAGTTTTCTATTTAGCCATCCGTTGTACTTACATTTGTAATGGATCCATTGTTTTCCTAATGGAATGGATCCGTTACAAATGGAAGATATATAGCAATCCATTAACGGATCCATTGTCCATAGACTCCACATTTAAAAATGGATCTGTCCGACATCCGTTATTTCACAATGGACAAACAAGTTGTGTTTGCACAACTCTTTCGCAAACGGATCTCTAACGGATCCATAATAATGGATGATTACAGGACATGTGAACCCAACCTAACAGTAATCTTAAGGCTACTTTACACGCTGCGATATCGGTCCCGATATCGCTAGCGTGGGTACCCGCCCCCATCTGTTGTGCGACACGGGCAAATCGCTGCCCGTGCCGCACAACATCGCGCAGACCCGTCACACATACTTACCTGCCCGGCGACGTCGCTGTGACCGGCAAACTGCCTCCTTTCTAAGGGGGCGGTCCGTGCGGCGTCACAGCGACGTCACTGAGCTGCCGCCCAATAGAAGCAGAGGGGCGGAGATAAGTGGCCGGAACATCCCGCCCACCTCCTTCTTTCCTCATAGCGGCCGGGAGGCAGGTAAGGAGAGGTTCCTCGTTCCTGCGGCGTCACACATAGCGATGTGTGCTGCCGCAGGAGCGACGAACTACATCGTTACTGCTGCAGTAACGATAATCGAGAATGGACCCCCATGTCACCGATGAGCGATTTTGCACGTTTTTGCAACAATGCAAAATCGCAATGTCACATGCAGCAACATCGCTAATGCGGCCGGATGTGCGTCACAAATTCCGTGACCCGAACGACTCCGCATTAGCGATGTCGCAACGTGTAAAGCCCCCTTTAGAGTGCTTTAGAAACAAAATAGATACTGCGAAAAAAAATGTATTTTGAGCTAAAAATCCTTGTTTATTCTATCACCCTATGGTATACCACTAAAGCATAATGTTACCTGATTCAATCTCCCATACATATACGGAGCCATCTTCACAGCCAACAACTAAAACTTCTTCCACTGAATGCCATTTCAGAGACTTTACTGGAAACAGATGTTTTCTAGCATGGAAGAAGCACGCTCTCTCCTGAAGGCTCAGAAGCGCCACTGAATTATCACTACATATACAATATATGCTCTGGAACAATTTTACCTGTCAATGGAAAAGAAAAATATAATGACAGAGTATGAACAGGTCATCAACAGTTATTTTCAAAACTTCAGTTCAGTAGGTGGCAGAATTGTAACGAAATTCATTGAATTACTTACTACTTAGATACCATGGTGGCTTATTAAAGGGAACTTGTCCACAAACAGCATGAATCAGAGCCTGGCTGCATTTCAGAGAAAACGTAGTTTAAAAAGTTGGTCAAGGACATTTTGTATGAAGTGATGAGCTGAAACTCTTCCAAACTAATGTGCGGGACTAATTAGCAATTACTGGAAACGTTTAGATGCATTAGTTATTGGTAGAGATGAGCGAACCGGTCCCGGTTCGGCTCGAGGCCGGTTCGCCGAACGGGGGTCCCGTTCGAGTTCGGCTCGTCGAACGTTCGACGAACCGAACTCGAACGTATAGGCTATAATGAGAGGCAATCACAAACACATAAAAATGCATTATAAATGTACACAAACAGTTAATAAACATTGCCATAACACTTACCGGTCCCCGCGATCCCTTCTGCACTCTGTCTCCTGCCGCTATTCCATCCGATGATCGCTTAATCCTCCCGGTGACCTGCACTGCCAGCAGAGATGCAGGACCTATCGTGACGTCAAAATAGCCATGTGACCAGTCACGTGGCTATTATCTCATTGGCTACAGACTGGTCACATGACTATGACACGTCATGTAGGACCTGCGAGTGCATCTCTCCGGTACACGGTGCACATATGTGTATCGCCGTGTACCGGCGACATGCTCTAGCACACGGTCGACTCCCCGTTCCGTTAGGAACCGGCTGACACAGAGAGCACCGTTGCTATGGTAATGCGTCTGTCAGCGTTACCGCTGTTACCGCTGACAGCCAGCACTGATCACTCACGGAGTGAAGGCTGCACGCTGCTGCACGATTGTAGTGAGGATTGTAGTGAGGATGAGGTTCCCCAGCCCCAAGTGATGAGCTGGTGAATCTCATCCTTCCTCACTACAATCGTCACTACTACTACACTAGAAAGAAAGAAGACAGAAGAGCAGGATCGTGGAGGGGTGACATGGGGTAATAAAGATGGAGTCTCTAATGTGTCTGTGTATTTATTTCTATTAAAGTATTTTTTCTCTGTGTGGTGTCTTTTTTTTAACCCTTTATTGGAGATTCGTAATGGCCGGGTAAAACGTGCCTGACATTAAGAATCTCTGGCTTAATACTGGCTAGTAAAACAAAGCCAGTATTAACTCATGATTACCCAACAAGCCACCCGGCTCCAGGGCTGTTGTAAGAGTTGGATACAGCGCCAGATGATGGCGCTTCTATGAGAGCGCCATTTTCTGGGGCGGCTGCGGACTGCAATTCGCAGCAGAGGCGCCCAGAAACCTCGGGCTAACCTGTGCTGCGGATTCCAATCCCCAGCTGCCTAGTTGTACCCGGCTGGACACAAAAATGGGGCAAAGCCCACGTCATTTGTTTTTTAATTATTTCATGAAATAAGTGAAATATTTAAAAAAAACGGGCTTCCCTATATTTTTGGTTCCCAGCCGGGTACAAATAGGCAACTGGGGGTTGGAGGCAGCCCGTGGCTGCCTGCTGTACCTGGCTAGCATACAAAAATATGGCGAAGCCCACGTCATTTTTTTGGTGGGCAAAAAAATTCTGCATACAGTCCTGGATGGAGTATGCTGAGCCTTGTAGTTCTGCAGCTGCTGTCTGCTCTTCTCCATACAGATAGACAGCAGCTGCAGAACTACAAGGCTCAGCATACTCCATCCAGGACTGTATGCAGAAGTTTTTTGCCCCCTGAAAAAATTATGTGGGCTTCGCCATATTTTTGTATGCTAGCCAGGTACAGCAGGCAGGTACGGCTGCCCCCAACCCCCAGTTGCCTATTTGTACCCGACTGGGAGCCAAAAATAAAGGGAAGACCTTTTTTTATTATTTCATGAATTTCATGAAATAATTAGAAAACAAATGACGTAGGCTTCGCCCCATTTTTGTGTCCAGCCAGGTACAACTAGGCAGCTGATTGGAATCCGCAGCACAGGTTGGCCTGAGCTTTCTGGGCCCCACTGCTGCGAATTGCAGTCTGCAGCTGCCTCAGAAAATGGCATTTTCATAGAAGCGCCATATTCTGGCGCTGTATCCAACTCTTCCAGCACCTGCCTGCTATACCTGGCTAGCATACAAAAATATGGCGAAGCTCACGTCCTTTTTTTGTAGTTTTTTGGCAAAAAAAAGAAAAAATGCTTCCCTGGATTTTCCATTGCCAGTGAAGGTAACACCAAGCAGTGGGGGTTAGCAGCCAGTAGCTGCTTGGATTACCCTTAGCTAGCAATACAAAAAATGCAGCGGGAGCCCATATATATTTTTTTTAATTATTTATATAAATAACTAAAAATAAAATGGGCTTCCCTGTATTTTGATTGCTGGACATCACAGTGCTGTAAAAATAAATCTTTAAAAAAATGACGTAGCGCTCCGCGGTATTTTATATTCTCAGCGCAGATAAAGCAGACAGCTATGGGTTGCCACCCCCATCTGCCTGCCGTTACCTTGGTTGGCAATCAAAATACAGGGAAGCCCATTAATTTTTTCTATTTAAAAAATAGTTAAAAAAAAAAATGACGTTGGGTCCCCCCATTTTTGATAGCCAGCTAGGGTAAAGCAGACGGCTGTAGCCTGAAAACCACAGCTGGCAGCTTTACCGTGGTTGGGGATCCAATGTGGAGGTCCCCTCAGGCTCTTTTTTAAAATTATTGTATAAATATTAATAATTACACAATAAAAGTAGGGTCCCCCCCAAATTGGATCACCAGCCAAGGTAAAGCGGACAGCTGTGGTCTGGTATTCTCAGGGTGGGAAGGTCCATAGTTATTGGGCCTTCACAGCCTAAAAATAGCAGGCCGCAGGCACCCCAGACGTGGCGCATCCACTAGATGCGCCAATCCTGGCGCTTCACCCCAGCTCATCCCGTGCCCTGGTGCAGTGGCAAACGGGGTAATAAATCGGGTTGATACTAGCTGTAAAGTAACCTGAGATCAAGCCCAGCAGTTTGTGATGTCATGGCGTCTATTAGATACTCAACATCATAAACTGTCAGTACTAACAAAAAAAAAAAAAAAATCGACAAAAGAAATTTATTTGAAAAAACAGTCCCCAAAACATTTCCTCTTTCACCAATTTATTGTAAGAAAAAAAATAAAGGGGTCCCACGACGACTCTGGACCGTCTAGAATATGGGGGGGAGACACTCAGGGAACGTATCCCCCATTTTCTAGGAGTGCGGACCCTTCATGTGAGGAGTGTGGGTGCAATGAATCTGCACTCACTCTTCTCGGGTCCACAGCAGCAGAGTCCATGTCGTAATGGTTGCTACCAAAGCTGCAATGCCCTGCTCATGAGGTAAGGACATGCCTAATCAGGAGAACTACTGTAGAGGAAGCTCTGCTCACTGGTATATAGGTGCTCAGAGGTAATAATAGATAAAATTAGTGAGTAACCTCGGCACTCTAAATCTCCCAGACTAAGTCAGTAAGTCACAACGGATAGTAATGCAAAATCACTCTTTATTGGTCCGTATTAAGAAAAAAAAATTTTCATTAGCATATATGTTTTTGTCCAAAACAAGTTACAAATGACGTTTCGGCCTGAGCCTTCGTCAGATTGGACTTATCTGCATGTAATTATGAAAAATGACAATAATCAGTATCACATAAGAGTGAGAGAACAATAACAAACTCGAACAATGTAGAGGTACAATTGGGATGCAGCAAAAAAATTGCAACACAGCAAGAAATGAAACACATGATACAAATGTCATAATACAGTACAAGGACAATATAGTAATGACAAATATGGGGTCAGAGTAGGCTTAGACAGCTCTGGTACGAAAGAGATGTCAATCATAAAGTAACATGTGCAGTAGGTGTAGAGCTACAGTGTGCATGGCAGAGCTAATGGGTAGACCGACCATAGAAAAAGAACGGAGAAAAAGAACGGAGAAAAAGTGGAGAAAAAAGTGGAGAATAAGTGGAGAATAAGTGGAGAAAAAGTGGAGAAAAAGTGGAGAAAAAGTGGAGAAAAAGTGGAGAAAAAGTGGAGAAAAAAATGGAGAAAAAGTGGAGAAAAAGTGGAGAAAAAGTGGAGAAAAAGTGGAGAAAAAGTGGAGAAAAAGTGGAGAAAAAGTGGAGAAAAAAATGGAGAAAAAGTGGAGAAAAAGGGGAGAAAAAGTGGAGAAAAAGTGGAGAAAAAGTGGAGAAAAAGTGGAGAAAAAGTGGAGAATAAGTGGAGAATAAGTGGAGAATAAGTGGAGAATAAGTGGAGAAAAAGTGGAGAAAAAGTGGAGAAAAAAGTGGAGAAAAAGTGGAGAACAAGTGGAGAAAAAGTGGAGAAAAAGTGGAGAAAAAGTGGAGAAAAAGTGGAGAAAAAGTGGAAAAAAAATGGAGAAAAAGTGGAGAAAAAGTGGAGAAAAAGTGGAGAAAAAAATGGAGAAAAAGTGGAGAAAAAGTGGAGAAAAAGTGGAGAAAAAGTGGAAAAAAAAATGGAGAAAAAGTGGAGAAAAAGTGGAGAAAAAGTAGAGAAAAAGTGGAGAAAAAGTGGAGAAAAAGTGGAGCACCCTTTGGTGCCTTTCATGTGGCACTAAGGGGTGCTTAGCTTTGTATTTAGCCAAAAAAATGAAAAAAAAAATGACGTAGGGTTCCCCCTAGTTTTGTAGCCAGCTAGGGTAAAGCAGACGGCTGCAGCCTGCAGACCACAGCTGGCAACCTCACCTTGGCTGGTAATCCAAAACTGAGGGCACCCCACGCTGTTATTTTAAATTAAATAAATAATTTAAAAAAATAACACGTAGGGGTCCCCCAAAATTGGATCACCAGCCAAGGTAAAGCAGACAGCTGGGGCCTGATATTCTCAGACTAGGGAGGTCCATGGTTATTGGACTCTCCCCAGCCTAAAAATAGCAGGCCGCAGCCGCCCCAGAAGTGGCGCATACATTAGATGCGCATATTCTGGTGCTTCGCCCCAGCTCATCCCGCGCCCTGGTGCGGTGGCAAACGGGGTAATATATGGGGTTAATACCAGATGTGTAATGTCACCTGGCATCAAGCCCTGGGGTTGGTGAGGTCAGGCGTCTATCAGATACCCGACATCACCAACCCAGTCAGTAATAAAAAAAAATAGACGACAAACACATTTTTATTTGAAAAAACACTCCCCAAAACATTCCCTCTTTAACCAATTTATTAGAATGAAAAACAAATCCAGGTCTGGTGTAATCCAAGGGGTTGCCATGACGATCCACACTGTCCCAGTCAATGAAGAGCAGGATGTTCCCCATTGGCTGGGAGAGCAATGCAGTGACCTGAGCCAACATCAATGGGTCAGCCCAGGTCACTGCAGGGCATGACAAGTGCTGCTGTCAGGAGCGAGGTACATTACCTGCGCTGATCTCCAGCACTGCTGACAGCCCCTGTCACTGAGCTCAATGACCGGCTTCACACCAAGTATCGCGAGAGGTCCGTGACGTCACCGCTAGTCAGTCTCGGGTCGGAAGCGAGAGGTGATGTGACAAGCGGCGGCCATGGAGGACAGTGACAGCGCTGAGGTCGGGATGGCGGGACTTCATCACCGCAGGTAAGCCGAGCGGGACGGGGGGGTGCGTGTGTGTGTGTGTGTGTGTGTATGTATGTGTACATGCCGCGGGCAGGAGGGGGCGGAGCGAGCTGAGCGGGGAAGTGTGGGCTTCCTGCACGTAACTAAGATAAACATCGGGTTACTAACCAAAGCGCTTTGCTTGGATACCCGATGTTTATCTTGGTTACCAGCTTCTGGCAGGCTGCCAGCGATGGCTCCTGCACACTGTAGCTGTAAAAAGCCCTGCTTTTTGCTGCCAGAACCGTTCTCGAACATATCTAGAACTATCGAGCTTTTGCAAAAAGCTCGAGTTCTAGTTCGATCTCGAACAGTCCCCAAAATCACTCGAGCCCCGAACTGGAGAACCTCGAACCACGAACCGCGCTCAACTCTAGTTATTGGTACACCAGGTACTGAAAGCAAAGGTTCACATACTTTTGCCATTCACAGATATGTTGTTACGAATCAGCGGCGCCGTAGCCGCAAGCAGCCTGCTATGGTTCCTGCTACGCCCAGGCGCCGGCAGCCATTTTTGGCCATGCCTCGGGTCATCCAGCTGGCTGCTTCTACTGAGTATGCTCAGGCTGATAGTCTGATTTCCGAGGCTAAAGGGGGCTTTACACGCTACGACATCGCTAATGCGAACTCGTTGGGGTCACGGAATTGGTGAGGCACATCCGGCCGCATTAGCGATGCCGTTGCGTGTGACACTGATGTGCGATTTTGCATCGTTGCAAAAACGTGCAAAATCGCTCATCGGTGACATGGGGGTCCATTCTCAAAAAACGTTACTGCAGCAGTAACTAGGTTGTTCCTCGTTCCTGCGGCAGCACACATCGCTCCGTGTGACGCCACAGGAACGAGGAAGCTCTCCTTACCTGCCTCCTGGCCGCTATGCGGAAGGAAGGAGGTGGGCGTGATGTTACGTCCCGCTCAGCTCCGCCCCTCCGCTGCTATTGGGCGGCCGCTCAGAGACGTCGCTGTGAAGCCGCATGGACTGCCCCCTTTGAAAGGAAGCGGTTCGCCGGTCACAGCGACGTCGCCGGGCAGGTATGTATGTGTGACGGGTCTGGGCGATGTTGTGCGGCACGGGCAGCGATTTGCCCGTGTCGCACAACAGATGGGGGCGGGTACCCAAGCTGCCGATATCGGGACCAATATCGCAGCGTGTATAGCCCGCTTAAGTCGGTTATTCAGGCTACTGAGCATGCTCAGGCACTTAGTGCACTGGAAGCTAAGACTGGTTAGGACTTCACTGGGCATGTCCATGAGGTGGCAGGGCTTGATAGGCAAGAGAGCATAAGGTGTCCTGATGATGTGGCTACTCCGGACTGGCTTGCGGAGGCCCGTCCCTATGACCTGGCACCCCCCCTTTGGTGGTCAGATGATGACTGGTGAAGTGTTTGGGGTGGTGCTGCCATTGTGTCATCAGGGAAGTTGCGGTTCCAGATAGGCCGCTGGTGAAGTCACTGATGATGTGGCACTCCGCAATTGGCCCCTGGAGGCATCATTGTGGCTCACCCTGGGCTTGGGGCGGACCCTAGGTGATAAAAGGGGCTGGAGACAGCATTGAGGTGCACAGTCTTCTCATATGCCCTGTGATAGCACACCTCCACCATGTGTAGAGCCCATTGCGGCTACAGCCTTATTAGGTCTGGAAGCAGTAGGCAGGAATAGGGGTCCAGTGCTTGTCACGCCAAGACACCCGTGGCTCAGCACAATAGGGTCACGTGCCAGGCTTCCTCCTCCTACCATCCAGGTCTGCATAGGCAATCCAGTGGAGTTAACTGGGCTGCGGCGCCACCTGTCCATCAGTGTGCCTCCTACGCACATGGACAGCATACCCCAGGACCCCTGTGGCTTTAACCGGGGAGTTCCTGGTCTGGGTGTGTGGACCCTGTGGCGTGAACACAATTCACAGTCTCCTGATCCAAGTGCTATTTAACTTGGATCAGGCTCCTATTATTTCTGAGCCAACCAGCTCTGTATTCTCCGCCTAACCTTCGGGTTGCCAGCAGCTCCTTTGTCATCTGGAGCACAGTTGACCCCGACTGGTGATTGGAATATACACCAATCTGCCAGTCCCCCATAACATATGCGATATTGGATCTTTTTATTCAATTAAAAAAAAAAACAAAATTTACTATTTTTATCACATTTGTTTGATTTGGTTCTTTTTATCCACTTTTAGGCATTGATCAAAAATTTGATATAGTTTTAGGCCAAATTTATGCGGAAATATGCAAAATTCTCTATGGTTCACAAAGTATTAAGCACCAATGTACGGTCTTGGCTCTACTGTAAACAGGCTTCTACTACTACATCTACCCACTAATACTAAATACCTTTTTTTCTTTATAGATTAAATGTGTGTATGTATGCATGTAATGTAGTATGAGTGCATTAATATACTCAGCTACTGCCATTCTTCTCTTCCTGTCAGCGACATCACAGCCTCTGCAGACTGGCCAGATCACTGTCACACCAGCACAAACTTCGCCGACTGTCATGGCAGCATTGGGCTATATTCAGATTGCAGATTCTGACACTCTACCCGATGGTCTCACTTGTGTCTGGGATCAACACAGACAGACTTGAGCATCAACCTGCTGTGTGCTCATTCATAGGCAGGCTAGCAAGAGTTAATTTCTGCTAGTCTGCTTGCTCCTTTAATCACATGTTGTGGGGAGATCCATTACATCTGCTCCCCTACTATTTATGTTGGTGTCGCGGGCGGGGAGGACGCCGCCGCTGCTGCGCTCGCTAACGCTCGGGTCCGGCACTGCTGCGGCTGCTGCTCAGTGGCTCGAGCGGTGGGCCAGATCTGGGGATTCGAGCGGTGCTCCTTGCCCGTGAGTGAAAAGGGTGGTTGGTTTGGGGGATTTAGTCTGTGACGCCACCCACGGGTCGTGGTGAAGATGGGCACCACCGCTGCTGGTGACGGGGATCCCGGGAGCAATGGTAGGGAGCGGCTGAGATGTTGTTTTCCCCCTCCGTGGGTAGGGGTCGGTGGTCCCGGGGCCCGGTGATGTGACAGGGAGGCTGGGTTGGTGAGGTGCAGGGTTGCAGGGACAGCGCGGCGTGGTGCCGGATGGCACGGGTGTACTCACTCCGTAAGAGATGCACAAAGTCCTCGGTAAACCAAACGGCTGGATGGACGGGTCCCGCAGCCAGCTGCAGTGTCTCTCCCCGGACAGGTGATGGCGGCTGTCTTTCCCTGCACCTTGATGTACTTGTTTGACTACTATGGATCCCCAACGGTAGTCTGCTCCCCGATGTATGGATGCCGGAGGAGCCCGTTTGCCCGCAAGCGCTGGCCCTTGGGTCTCTTGCCTTAGGCGGTAGCTATATACCCTCACGGTGTGGGCGGTTGCCTTCTATCGGGTCTTTGGCGGTTAGGAAACCCCTGGGGTTCCAGTCACACTCGGATTTGACTATTGTCGGTGGCTCCAAGCCTGGTCGGGGTCCGATGGCTCTGCCTGTGTGTGCTGGCTTCACTTCGCTCCCCGGTCGGTACCGGCGGGCCAATGCGCGACCCCGGTCCTACGGTTCCGCATTGCTTCACCACTCCTGCAGACTGCCACTGTCACGCTCCCCGGGTCCCCTGCTCTGCTCCCCGGCTCACCTGCCATGCACCCCGGCTTCCCTGCGTCGCTTCCCGGTTCTTCTGTCCGGTCTCCGACGCTCCCCGGTCTCCAGCCTCCATTGCCTGCGGTTCCCAGGCGTCCTGGTCCCCGCTCCCGGTGCCCGTCGGCTTCTCAGCCCCAGCCCGGCTCTGCTGCTTCCTCCTCACCGCTCCCTGCCCTGGCTTCTGGCACCCGGGCCTTGTGCATGCGCGTTAGGGCGCGCGCGCGGTCATTCAAACTACTACACTACTCTGACACTTTTCCCGCCTCCAAGCTTGTGAACTCCTTGGTGGGTGGGGCCAACCGCTTGGCTCCGCCCCACCTGGTGTGAACATCAGACACTGGAGGGAGGCAACAAGGGTTTTGTGTTTGGCTGGTGTCACTGTCTAATGGGGTGGGGGTGTTTGAGTGTTATCTGTGACGACCTGGCTAATCCAGGGCGCCACACTGGTAACATCCTTCTACCCATTCCAGTTATAGTTTATTTTATGTTTGCCTGTGAGGTGTGGTTTCCCAGACTCTTTGCTGAAAGTTGTGCTTAAATTTTGCTTATTGCTTGGAGGAATGGAGTTTACCCCTGTTGTTTTATACTTCCTTCCTGTTCCTGTTTTTCCTCCTGAATCTCTTTTTGTCTTTAACTCTGCGTATGCATGCTGTATGATAGAGCGGTGGGCCAGATCTGGGGATTCGAGCGGTGCTCCTCGCCCGTGAGTGAAAAGGGTAGTTGGTTTGGGGGATTTAGTCCGTGAGTTCGGCCCAGTGGATCCACCTCCTGGGTCTGCCCGTCCACCTGGCCCTAACAGTAAGAACAGGCCATGGATCCCGCTGAAGCACTAGCAGCCCTGCAGGAGGAACTCACACGCCAGCGTGAGACTCAGACCCGCATGCTGAACTTTATGTCTTCTGTGGACGCCCGCCTGAACACGCTACAAGGGTCGGTTACATCTTCAGCAGCTCGGGCTTCCACTAGTCAATCCACGGCTCCAGCTCCCATGGCAGCCTCCTCGGATGCTTCCAGGCTTCGTTTGGCCTCACCACCCCGGTACGCCAGAGATCCCAAGACCTGCAGGGGATTCATAAACCAATGCTCCCTCCATTTCACGCAGCTGCCGCATTTGTTTGCCTCCGATCAAGCCAAGGTCGCGTTCATCATGTCCCATCTAGAGGGTGAGGCACTGGCGTGGATGAACCCCTTGTGGGAAAAGGAGGATCCTGTGACCACTAACATCCAGGAGTTCCTCCAGGCATTTCGTGGCACCTTTGACGAGCCTGGACGCGCCTCCGCGTCTGCCTCATCTCTTCTCCGGTTACGTCAGGGGACTCTGACGGTGGGTCAATACGCCATCCGTTTTCGCACCTTGGCTTCGGAACTCGGGTGGAACAACGAGGCTCTAACCGCGGCCTTCTGGGAAGGACTCTCGGGTCGAATTAAAGATGAGCTGGCTGGTCGTGACGCACCGTCCACCCTGGATGCCCTGATTACCCTAGCGACTCGAGTGGACATTCGCTTTCAGGAGCGATCCAAAGAGGTGTCCCGTGAGAGACGTCCGGTACGGCATTCCTCTCCTCCGCAGAAGCCCGCCGTACTTCAGTCAACGGCATCTGGTGTCTCCATCCACGAGCCCATGCAGATCGACCGTGTGCGGCAGTCTGAACAACGCCGAGCAGAGCGGCTCGCCAAGGGCCTCTGCTTCTACTGCGGAGAGGGCACACACCTACTACGCTCCTGTCCAGAAAGGCCGGGAAACTCCAAAGCCTAGGGTTGGTAGGAGAGGCCACCCTAGGTGCTGGGACTCTCTCAGACCCGGTTACCTGGACTGTGCAAGTGACAACGGGAGAGACGCGGTTCACGGCTGAGGCGTACCTCGATTCTGGGGCAGCAGGCAATTTCATCCAGCAGGCCACGGTGGACAAGTACCAGGTGCCTGTTACTCCACTCGACAAACCCCTCGTGATTGCCTCTGTGGATGGGAGACCCCTCTCTGACACCATCTCCTGGATCACCAGGCCGGTCGAACTGCGTATCGGTGCCCTGCACACCGAGAACATCGCTCTCTACGTCCTTCCACACATGTCCCATCAAATCCTGCTGGGACTTCCCTGGTTACGGACACACGAACCCTCAGTCAGCTGGGGCACTGGTGAAATCACCCGATGGGGCTCTTCTTGCCATGAGAACTGTCTGAAGACCATTCAACCCATCCGACGGCCTCCGGTTCCAGAGTCCCTACCGGGACTGCCCTCGGCCTATTGGTCCTTCGCGGATGTCTTCGACAAAAAGGAATCAGAGGTACTTCCGCCACATCGTCCTTACGATTGTGCCATCGACCTGCTCCCGGGAACTACACCACCTCGAGGACGGATATATCCGCTGTCTCCAGCCGAAACAAGGGCCATGTCTACTTACATCACAGAGAGCCTGGCAAGGGGATTCATTCGGAGATCCTCCTCTCCTGCTGGAGCAGGCTTCTTCTTCGTCAAGAAGAAAGAGGGCGACCTACGCCCATGCATAGACTACCGGGGATTAAACCAAATCACCGTGAAAAACAAGTACCCTCTGCCGCTCATCCCCGAATTGTTTGATCGGCTTAGAGGAGCTCGTGTGTTCACCAAGTTGGATCTTCGGGGTGCCTACAACCTGGTCCGCATCCGCTCTGGGGACGAATGGAAGACCGCAATCAATACTCGCGATGGGCACTATGAATACTGTGTGATGCCCTTCGGCCTGTGTAACGCACCAGCAGTCTTTCAGGAATTGGTGAAAGACGTGTTCCGGGACCTTCTTTACATCTGTGTGGTGGTGTATCTTGATGACATCCTGGTCTTTTCTCCAGACCTCCAGACCCACAGAGAGAACGTGCAGCTGGTACTACGACGACTGAGGGAGAATCGTCTGTACGAGAAGTGTGTCTTCGAGCAGTCTTCTCTTCCCTTCCTGGGTTACGTTATCTCCGATACCGGACTGCAGATGGATCCGAAGAAGGTCTCTTCCATTCTCAACTGGCCTCCTCCTTCTGGACTAAAGGCAATCCAACGCTTTCTGGGATTCGCCAACTATTACCGCCAGTTCATCCCTCACTTCTCTGCTCTGACTGCTCCTCTCTCCGCCTTGACCAAGAAGGGGGCTAATCCAAAGGACTGGTCACCTGCGGCCGACGCCGCGTTTGGCTCTCTGAAGCGGGCATTTGCCTCCTCTCCTGTGCTCCACCGTCCGGAGTTAAACCGACAGTTCACTTTGGAGGTGGATGCCTCCTCCTCGGGAGCCGAAGCAGTGCTCATGCACAAGTCCTCCTCCGGGAAGATGGTGACTTGCGGTTTCTTCTCCAAGAGCTTCTCAGCGCCTGAACGCAACTACACCATCGGTGACTGAGAACTATTGGCAGTCAAACTGGCTCTGGAGGAATGGCGCTACCTTCTGGAAGGAGCAGTGTACCCAGTTATTATTTACACGGACCACAAGAACCTGGAATACCTGCGGTCTGCTCAGCGACTGAACCCACGGCAAGCCAGGTGGTCCTTGTTCTTTGCCAGATTTGATTTCCAGCTCCATTTCCGACCCGCGGACAAGAATGTACGCGCAGATGCCTTGTCCAGATCATTCATGCCCATGGAGCAGGAGGAGGAGACACCCCAGCCCATCATCTGCCCTAGTAAGATCATTCCGGTGACTCCTGTCACTCTGGCCCAAATACCGCCCGGGAAGACCTATGTCTCTGAGACTGACAGGCAAAAAGTGTTACACTGGGGCCATGCCTCGAAAATAGCCGGTCATGCTGGTCAGAAGAGAACATGGAGTACCATTGTACGTCATTACTGGTGGCCATCCCTTCGCAAGGACGTCGCTTCTTTTGTCTCAGCCTGCTCCTCTTGTGCCAGGAATAAGACGCCCAAACATCTGCCATATGGCCGTCTTCTGCCTCTGCCTATACCCTCAGTACCGTGGCAACACATTGCTATGGACTTTATTACGGACTTGCCATTGTCCTCCGGACACACAGTCATATGGGTCGTGGTGGATCGGTTCTCTAAAATGGCTCATTTCGTCCCTATGGCTGGACTGCCCTCTGCCCAGGAACTCGCTGACGCCTATGTACAACACATCTTCCGGTTGCATGGCTTTCCATCCCACATTGTGTCCGACAGAGGAACTCAGTTCACCTCCCGCTTCTGGAGGGCTCTCTGCAAACATCTGGGAGGGACTCTGGACTTTTCTTCAGCCTACCATCCTCAGTCGAACGGCCAAGTGGAACGGGTCAATCAGATCTTGACCTCCTTCTTACGTCACTACGTCAACGCCCATCATGACGACTGGTCCACGCTTCTTCCTTGGGCTGAATTCTCCCATAACCACCACGTCAGTGAGTCCTCCTCCAGCTCTCCCTTCCATGTCGTTTACGGACTTCAGCCTTCCGTCCCATTGCCTGTATCCGCTTCCTCGGATGTCCCTGCTGCTGATGCTGTAGCCCGTGACTTTGCAACCATTTGGGACTCTGTTAAGGCATCCCTTGGACATGCTTCCCTGCGGATGAAGAGACACGCAGACAAGGGGCGTCTGGACCCTCCGTGTTTCTCTCCAGGAGATCTCGTCTGGCTTGCTTCCAAGTACGTCCGATTGAAGCTACCATCCTACAAGCTGGGACCTCGCTACATCGGGCCGTTTAAAGTCCTCAGCAAGATCAATGAGGTCTCCTACAAGCTGCAGCTCCCGGCCACGATGAGGATACCCAACTCCTTCCACGTCTCCCTGCTCAAGCCGGTTGTCCTTGGTCCCTTCTCCGCTGCTGCCAGTTCGGCTCCTCCTCCTATTGCCGATGACGACATCTATGCGGTAAGGGATATCGTGGCCATGAAACTGTACGGGGCCGACAGTTCTTCCTGGTGGACTGGGCTGGCTATGGTCCTGAGGATAGGTCCTGGGAGCCCCGGGAGAATGTGGGTACTCCCCTGATACGTGCCTTCCTGTCCCGATTGCGGGGAGGGGGGCGTGGGGGGGGTACTGTCACGCTCCCCGGGTCCCCTGCTCTGCTCCCCGGCTCACCTGCCATGCTCCCCGGCTTCCCTGCGTCGCTTCCCAGTTCTTCTGTCCGGTCTCCGACGCTCCCCGGTCTCCAGCCTCCATTGCCTGCGGTTCCCAGGCGTCCTGGTCCCCGCTCCCGGTGCCCGTCGGCTTCTCAGCCCCAGCCCGGCTCTGCTGCTTCCTCCTCACCGCTCCCTGCCCTGGCTTCTGGCACCCGGGCCTTGTGCATGCGCGTTAGGGTGCGCGCGCGGTCATTGACCCATTCTTAAAGGGCCAGTGTCCACTAACAGGAAATTGGGCACACAGGTACAGGGTATAAAGGGGTTAAGTGTCCAAGTGGGCGGGGCCTGTTCTTCGTGTTTCCCAAGCTAGGAGTCAGGTCTCCTTGTGTTCCTGTGAGATACTCACCTCTCTCTCTTCTAGAGCCGATCCTGCCTCACCATCCGGTCCTGCGGAATCTCGAACCCCGAACGCTGTCTATCTGCCATCCTGACAGTCCGTTCCATCTCTGATCCCTGCGGTGACCCGTCTTCTCGCTCCATCAGTTCCGGACTCTGCCTGACAACATCTCGGCTTCCGAACCTGAGCTCCGTCACCCGGACTACCATCAGTGACTCCGTGGTCCCAGGGACTTCTGCATTCTCCTCTTGTACACGGACTGCCCTGCTACCTGTAGTGCTCCAGCTACCGGACCCCTTACCAACATCAAGGAGTTCGGCCCAGTGGATCCACCTCCTGGGTCTGCCCGTCCACCTGGCCCTAACAGCCACCACCGTCTGCCAACCTTGCTGTCAGTGCCTGGGCCACAAACCCAGACACCCAAGTGTTTGCTCCTCTCAATTCAAACTCCTACACTACTCTGACACTTTTCCCGCCTCCAAGCTTGTGAACTCCTTGGTGGGTGGGGCCAACCGCTTGGCTCCGCCCCACCTGGTGTGAACATCAGACACTGGAGGGAGGCAACAAGGGTTTTGTGTTTGGCTGGTGTCACTGTCTAATGGGGTGGGGGTGTTTGAGTGTTATCTGTGACGACCTGGCTAATCCAGGGCGCCACACTGGTAACATCCTTCTACCCATTCCAGTTATAGTTTATTTTATGTTTGCCTGTGAGGTGTGGTTTCCCAGACTCTTTGCTGAAAGTTGTGCTTAAATTTTGCTTATTGCTTGGAGGAATGGAGTTTACCCCTGTTGTTTTATACTTCCTTCCTGTTCCTGTTTTTCCTCCTGAATCTCTTTTTGTCTTTAACTCTGCGTATGCATGCTGTATGATAGAGTTTTGTTTTTCCCTTGTCTGTCTTTATATGTGAGTTTCTACACACTCCTGTGAAAGGGGGAATCAGATCAGGACTGGTCAGGAGCAGGTCCAGGAGGGAGACTCAGGCATCTCCACCATTAGGAGTATTTCTGAAATTAGGGACAGTTAAGGAGCCCCGTTTCTTTTCTATCCCAAAGTCATTGTGACAGTTTTGCTGCTCTTGGCATGACCCAGAAGTGACTTTTACAATGTAAGCCTACAGCGTGTCAGTACAAGGCCCCATAGGATTACATTGTAGACTTCAGTCTCAAGCACAGACTGTAGAATAAACTGGAAAGACTCATTTGCGGCTATGTCACTGACAACAGCAGGATTCTGGCCTCTGGACATCAGAGTGGCGGTAGGTTAGTATACTAATAGACTCTCACTACATTGCATGCACATACACACTTATTTAATCATTAAAAAAGTTAATAGCAGTGCTTCTTTAAAGTTTTTTCTTATTCTAAATTTTTATATGTATTATATTTAGTGTAGTGTGTGTCGATCTACTCACCTTCCACCTCCTTCTCTGGTATCTAGTGCTGTTTTTCTCAGTCACGTCACCGCTCTTCAGACTATTCGGATCACACTGCACTCTGCGTGACCCAGAGGTGGCTTTTAGGATTCATTCACATTTGTGTATAATAAATCGGTCCCATTTTCATCCAGAAAAGTTAGATGAGTGAAATCCATTTGGTATTCCATGTGTCATGAGATTTTTATGTGAGTGTGCGATATTTTTCTTGACTAGCATCCGTATGACATGTATATGCCATCCATATGCATTGCGTTTTATTTTTCTCAACAGATATTATACTGCAATGACCATTTGCAGTGTTCTATGCAACAGAATGGCAATATATCTGTACACATCGAAAGGCATATGGATGGCCTGTGTGCTGTCTGTTTTTTTTTCTTGCACCCATAGACTTGCATTGGCGAGTCTTAGCCATTTTACACAACCATACGGAGCATGCCGCAATTTTTTCCTCAGACCAAAAACAGCTGAGGACAAAAATTGCAGATCGGCACTGCCTCATTGTTTAACATTGGTGCGAGGGCAGTCAGATTTTTTTATCGGCTTGCACTTGGCTTATTTATATGCAGATGTGAGTGAACCCTTACAATGTAAGTCTATAAAGTGTCAGACTGAGGCTCCACAGACTTACATTGTAAGATTGTAAGGCCTGTTTCACACGTCAATGAAAAACACATACATTTTTCACTGACATGTTAAAAACATATAAAATTCACAGAACAGATGGGTTCTCCATGTGCTACCTGTGATCCGTGATCAGTGATAGCACATGGAAATCAGGCAATTATACTCAACTTTCCCAGCTCCTGCTGTCTGTGGTGCTGATCTCTCCCACGATGTTGTGTCCGGCCGCCCCTGTCTCACCTCTACATCTACTTGCAGGTCAGCTGTGCAGTGCATAAATGCATATGCATGAGAGTAATTAGCCGACTTGGAAGCAGCAAAGAGCAGTAGCCGGAGACAGAATTGATGGAGAAGTTGAGTTTAAAATGCTTTTTATTTTCAATGTACGTGTTTTTCTGGTACGTGTTTCACGGATCACACCATAGTGTGGTCTGTGGGACATTAGTGATGCCAGAAAAAAATGGACATGTCTCCGTGCGGAAATCAGGGGCACGCGTGTAAGCCACACGGAGACACGATCAGTGAAAAACCACTGATGTGTGCACAGACCCATTGATTTTAATGGGTCTGTGAATGTCCGTGATTCTGTCACATACGTACCAGAATCACTGACGTCTCAAAGGGACCTAAAAGAGACTTCCAGCTCAGAGCATAGAGTGAGCCAGATAGTCTGAAGAGTGGGGACGTCACTGAGAAGAGGAGCGGAACGGCACCCGACACCGACGCCGGTAAGTATATTAGCACACACATACTACACTACATGCACAATACACAGATATGTTACTTATGGATGCCAAGATTGTAGAAAAGTAAGAGCGGGAAATTCTTATTTGTTGTATTATTTTTAGTATATAATAAAAATCCGTGTTCCTGGACTTGTTATTTCTGGAGCTGATGCTTTTATTTTTTACAAATGGACACTAAAATTTTCAGTACTTTATTTCCAAAATACAAGATGCATTTGTCTACAAAAACACAATATTGTACGATCTCATTGTATATATTGTGTATATATTTTAATATCACAATTATGTATTTAGTTGTTAGGATTGGAAGTAACAGTTCCGTTTTCCTTTGACATAAAAGTGCATATTGTAGATTTTTTCCCACTGCAGGATGGAGACTTTTGTGTTGCACGCTGACTGTCTGTCAAAGTTCTACGTATTTTATTCAAAAGGTCAGGCATTTTTTTAAATGTCAAGTTTCGCTGACCTAAAGCTGTCTTTTTAAATTATTTTTAACTGCACCAAAACAAAAGTGCATCAATCAATAATTAAAACAGAATATCGCTTTACTGAAGTTGACACGTGTCTGAAATATAGAAATGGATGAAGCAGAGCTTAATTTCAAGTTTAACTCTTTGGGGTTTTATCTGTATGTTGAGATAATGCGCTTACTTAAAGGGAAACTCCAGTAAAAGTTAAAAAAGTAAATAAATCCAGTTTGTTTTTTAATTTTAGTTCATTATTAGGTATATATTTGGCATCCATAAAGAACATATGTATGTTTGAACTGTATGAACAGTATAAACAAAGACCACTCTCTAAGAAATAAGGGAGGTGCTCGTATCCAAGTAAAAATGCTTTTTATTACAATGTTTAAAGCCATAAAAAAATGTTGTTTTTACAAGCTGGGGACAACACAAGGACAGTCCAATGCTCACAATAATAGTAAGAGGTAGCAATGCTATACTGCTGGGCACAACCCATAAACAATTAATTTCAAAATCTATGTCTTATGAACAATCAATAATTATTATTATTAAATTTATAATAATCGCGGCACAATTACCTCCCAGGTCCCTGTACCTATTAGACCTCAGGGCAGTTGTGTAGGTGTATTAAATTAATGCTAATTAGTAGCTTATTGTGTAAGTGTTGTTACCTTAAACTATTAAGGATTTGTAAACTTCTTTAGTTCAGCACTAATACCTTTGAATTGTTACCTACACAACTACCGCACTGATAATCGTCAATTGGCATTGTTATATATAGTTTACATGGTATTTAGCATGCTGACTTGTAAATGCAATGACAGAGCCTGGATGTCCAGATCCCGACGCGCGTTTCACCTTTTTCTTCAGGGGATGTGTGTACACTCAGTAAGCTACTAATTAGCATTGATAATTTAATACACCTCCACATCCTCCCTGTGGTCTAATAGGTTCAGGGACCTGGGAGGTAATTGTGATGCCATTATTATAACTTTAAGAATAATAATTATCAATTGTTCATAATACATGGCTTTGAATTTAATTGTTTATGGGTTGTAGGTTTTTTTTTTTCCAAGAATCTGCATGCCTCTCCTGAAACCAGCAAAGTCTATGAGATATCTGAAGTGCTGTGCCAACATTAATTTTTTTCTTTGCAGATTTTAATGCAAAGAAAATCTGCAGCATGTCTATTGTTGGGGCAGTTTTTAGCCCTTCCAGTCATTGACTTCACTAAAAAAAAAAAAAGCACGACTTCACTAAAAAAAAAAGCATGGAAAAACAACATACCAAAACCGGATGCGTTTTTTGGTGCATTTTTGTGCCAGGAGGTGCAAATTTGATGCAGAAAATTTCAGCACCAAATCTGCAGTGTGTGCACATAGCCTAAAGGGGGCTTTACACGCTACGATATCGTTAATGTTTTATTGTCGGGGTCACGTCGTTAGTGACGCACATCCGGCGTCATTAACGGTATCGCAGCGTGTAACACTTACCAGCGACCTTAAAGTCGTCCTAAAACCAAAAATTGTTAATGGTTGTTTATAGATGTTGTTCCTCGTTCCTGTGGCAGCACACGTCGCTGTGTGTGACACCGCAGGAGCGAGGAACCTCACCTTATCTGCATCCCACCCGCAATGAGGAAGGAAGGAGGTGGGCGGGATGTTCATCCCACTCATCTCCGCCCCTCCGCTTTGATTGGCCGGCCGCTTAGTGATGTCGCTGTGACATCGAACGCAACTCCCCCTTGAGGGAGGGATTGTTTGGCAGTCACAGCAACGCCGACGACCAGATAAGTGCGTGTGACGCTGCCGTAGCGATAATGTTCGCTGCGGCAGCGATCACACGATATCACATGCACGACGGAGGCGGGTGCTTTTGCATACGATATCGCTAGCAATTTCTAGAAATATCGTAGTGTGTAAAGCCCGCTTTAGAAAGATGCAATAGCAATACAACCAATGAGCGCCTTTGTTCTGCAAGCTGCAGAAATGTTCACACAAGTGGTTAGGAACAATATTCTGCCCTGTCATCAACCTGCTTAAGGGGCCCTAGGGGGTAGTTGCAAAAATGAAATCTTAAAGGGAATGTCCAGCCTTTATACAAAAATCTGCAGTCACTCTACTGATGCTAGTAGCCAGACTGAGGGGTCATGTGACCGCAAGTATAAAATATGTGAAGATTCACAAGTCTACAGTCATGGAGACTTTCTATAAAATTACTAAAAAATAGAGACAAGCGAGTATTAAAATGCTATCGAGCTTAGTACTCAAATCAAGCAGGTCGGATGCTTGGATGGGCTCGACTTGAGTAAGGCTGCTTTCACACTACGTTTTTTTAACATGCGTCCTGAACGTTTTTTTTTAACGCAAAAACGGATCCAGTGCAAATGTGTTTTCATTTCAATGCATTTCCAATGGACTTGCGTCAACATGCGTTCCCATGCGTTTGCGTGCGTTATAGTGAGGATCCAGCGAGTTGCAGTTTTTTAACATTTTTCAAAAACGCTACTTGTAGCGTTTTTGAGCTGCATCCAAATACTGCAAATTGCTGGATCCTGACAATACTGCATGCAAACACATGTGAACACTGGCATGCTGATAGACAGGCTCCTGCTTGCTCTACTGAGCATGCCCAGAAACCAGCCTGGTGTGATCAGTCTCTCTCTCCCCCTCCCTCTCTGTCTCTCTCCCCCTCCCTCTCTCCCCCTCCCTCTCTACTACTCCCTCTCTGTCTCTCTCCCCCTCCCTCTCTCCCTCTCCCTTTCTGTCTCTCTCCCCCTCCCTCTCTGCCTCTCTCTCCCTCTCCTTTTCCTCTCTCTCTCCCCCGCCTGAGAGCTGCGGACACTCGTAACCAAAGTAAATATCAGGTAACCAAGCAATGTGCTTCTCTTAGTTACCCAATGTTTACGTTGGTTACGTGTGCAGGGAGCAGGCAGCCCGGCTCCTAGCAGCTGCGGATGCTCGTCACCAAGGTAAATATCAGGTATCCAAGCAAGTTACCCGATGTTTACCTTGGTTACGAGCCTCCGCAGCTGTCAGAAGCCAGCTCCCAGTCTATCATGTTCAGTTCCACTGACTCCCGATCACATGACTCCAATGCCCGCCCATAAACTTAAAGTGACAGGATCCTGCAAAATGACACATGCGTTTGCATGCGTTTTTTTGCTGTAAAAGCAGGATTCGCTTTTACAGCAAAAAAACGTTCATGACGCATGTTAAAAAAAACGTAGTGTGAAAGCAGCCTAATGAGTCTAATGGCAGTCAATAGGAAACTCAAGCACTTTTCCAGAAGACCATAACAGGAGGTTTAGGGGGGCAGTAAAATTGCTGAAATAGATAGAAACAGCACTCAAATGGAATGAGAACAACATGGGGAAGATTTCTGGATGCATCTGACTCCCAGGTCACTGCTGGGAACAATGTTGTCTGATTATTACGCTATGTGCATACGCTGAGTATTTGGTTGCAGAAATTTCTGCACGAAATCTGCATCTCTTGGTAAAAAAGACTTGCGAGGGTTGATGCATGTTTTTGAAGTGTTTTTGATGTGCTTTCAGTACATTTTTTATTTGTTTTTTTTTTCATTGATTTTTTCCATGCGTTTTCTATGCATTCCACATTTTTGTAAATGGTGGGGATCATTGTGATGGGGTTTGTAGCAAATATACACTCTTGTGGATAGGTTTAAAATTATGGATGACAACACAAAATTATAATTGATTATTTTACATGGGTTCCAAAGGACTTCAATATGGATGACCTATTTCAGTATCATCAGTATCAGATCTCTGAGATCTAATAGCCTGCATACCCATCTTTGAGTTGTTAAAAAGTCCCACGTCTACCAGATGCACACAATTTATTGACCAAGAACACCACAGCTCCATTTATTGTTTAGTAACCATTCTCAGGTACTACAGCTCAGTGTCTATTTACTCCAAATGTAGATTCAGCAGTACCAAGCCGGCTCAGACTAGCATACTGGGAGACAGGTGAATCCTCTGGTGGGCCCCTTTTTAATGCCCTTTTCCTTCCATGATGCCGCCCCCTGACGGAGGCCTTTTGCCGAAACATGCATTGGGGCAGTCGCCATTCTTTCACAAGCTGTTTACTATATACAGTTCTATTACAGATGATCCTGCAGTTTATACATACACTTTATATTTGAGGCTCCACTTTTCACAGTGCATTCACTCAGTTACTTAGCATCCTGTATGAATGTTGGACATTTAAATGTATAATTGTAAATACAGCTTGCCGTGCATCATTGATATTTTTGGAATGTGCGCCCCTGCTTGTATTTCTGTATAATACACCCTCATCTGTGGTATTATAATTAGTAAAGATTTTTTTTCACTGCTTTGAAATAAGGACATTTGATCGCTTTTTCTTCTCTTTCTTTCCCTTTGTAGAAGTGAACATCTTACCCCCCACAATGTAAAAAGTAGCTGGCTCAATATATTTGATTCACTATGTATAGACAAAAGCAGCTACTCATCATTCATTCAACACACAAAGTAATGATTATTATTTAGCAGCATAGAAAATTTGTGAAAGAAAATAATGTAATATTTACATGTATCTCAACAGAAAGTCCCAGAATCAATGATTTTATTGGGCCCTTACCACCCCAGTCTGATACTGGTGTCACACATAAAGTTCTCAAACATCTCTTATTGATAACCTTTCCAAAAGATAGGCTATCGATATTGTAGTCTTTGACAGTAACTTTAAGTGGGGGATTGTCCCATATACAATACTAAGCTCTTATACAGTACGTATGATTGATAGGTGATAAGTGTATGATTGTTGGGGTCCGATCACAAAAGGGAGGTCCCAAAGTTCACCATGTAAATGGAGTTGTGATGGCTGATCACCACTTTACTCACTACTTTGAGTATACTGAAACCGCAGTATACATGTGTGACCAATACTCCACTAGATCGTAACTGCCAGTGGTCACATAATAGTGTCATGCGTGTACCTCGCTCGGCAAGACCCTGAGTGAATCTGGTGTCAGAAGGTCACAGTGCCTTGCCACTGGCAGGTTCACTACTGTTATTTGATAACATCTTCTTCCTTGTGATGTTGTAAGGGTTAAGCACCCTTTGATGCATGGCTGCTGGCTTTAGCTGCTAATCTCAGGTGGGGCTTTTGGGATCACTCCCCTAGCCTATTTAGGTTATGCGATCTGATCCCATGATGCCTGTGATGCAAAACTGAATCCTCATTTCTATGTGGTCCAATTTGGATGGAGCCTGCTCTGGAAGAAGTCTGTCGTGTTGTGTGTAGCAGTGGTATTTGCTGCACTGAAGCTCCCTTGAGTGTCTTTTCCTTGCACGTCTATTTCCCCTGTTTGTATTCCTGGCCTTGTGACTCTTTATTTTAGTGGTGAGTCTAGTGATCTTATTGGCCTGCTCACTAGGCAGAGTGAGTTTAGGGCCAGCTGAGGGTTTAAGGTATCCTGCTCATCAACAGGTTAAAATAACCTGTATAGGGACCCTAGGAAACTCAAGAGTCAGCTTGAGGTGAGTTCAGGAAGTGTTCCCTCACCCATCTCCCTAATGGCAGGGACCTCCGTTGTATAGTGACCCCTGTGTCCCCTGTGTGTTGTAAACCTTCTGGGGGTTTACCAGATACTAGGTAAACCCTCCTAGTCATGTGCGTGACAAATAGGCACATTTCATTCCCAGAGGGGAATTTTTTTGTGAATGTTGGGAATCCACGTGGATAGACCCAGAGTGATCATAAGGTTATCATCACCTATTCTGTGGAAAAGTGATAAATGTTGTTTATAGGACAATCTCTATAATGGAAAATTTTAGTGCATATACAGTATATATGCTTATCCTAGAACCTGCTACTTACTTTGTAATCATTTGGTGAGACTAGCAACTTCAGGATTGTACCAGACTGCAGCACAAACTTGTGAAATATATCCCCTGTGAACACATCTCTCCAAATTATAGATGAATTCTGATCTCCAGAAATGAGCCAACTTGGATCATATTTCTCTGAACGTCCATGTGGGTAAAGTAAACTTGTCACACTGCTGTCATGGCCTTCAAATATCTTATGTGGTAAGGAACCTATATGCAACAAACAATGTGAGACAAAAGTTTATTAAAATATTCTCAATAAGTTCAAGTAAAGACAAAACAGTGTAAATGTACAAAAAGAGCTTGTCCATCTACATGTTAAAGACTTTTCCCACTATTTGGCCAACTCTTTCTTAAAACATATAGTCACCTATTGTATCCATGTCATTATCACTGGTATGGGATCAGTGTTGGAGGTGAGCATAAGCTTTTCTTATTTCAATAGTCGGACTCAGGCATTAAAGAAAGGGTTGTCCAAGTAGTGGACATCCCCTTTAAGATTAATTGAGGGTATTGAAAATTGGAAAGCAGTGTTATATAAAATGTGTTGTTGCTATTCACTTGCATTCATTGGATTCCTCAACAGTGATAGAACATTTTGGATAACATGATGTATAGTACACTACTATTTGAAAATGTGTTTATTACACTATTGTCACGTGACTTACAGTGGACTATGTGTTCTGAAATATTCAGATTTCCAGTTTACAATATATAAAATATCTCATATATAATGCAAGACCCAAAATTGTGTAATTTGCTGTGACTAAAGGCCCCCATACACATAGGACTAATGCTGAGTGAACCTAACTAATAATGCCTCAAGAACCTTAAAGGACTTTTCACCAGTTTTAGCATGTTATATTTGCAACATCATGTAATAGAGACCACAGAGCTAATTACGTTTGTTATTACTTACTTTCTTATATCAGTTGTGTAGATATTAGCTTGAACAATTTACACTCTAATTTCCACTATAAACAAGGGGACGATAGCAGAGATTTTTGCATGTCCTTTGTAATAAATAACTGCAATCAAATGCTTCCTATAGCCATCATCAAGCTTCTTACACCTCTCATCTGGAATTTTTGACCACTCTTCTTTTGCAAACTGCTCCAGTTCTCTCATATTTGAAGAGCACCTTCTCTCAACAGCAACTTGATCTCTCCACCGGTGGTCAATGAGATTTAGATTCCTGCTGGAAGATCCAGGACCTAGGATGCAAATTCTGCTTTCTGACACTGGGAACTACAATGTGACCCAAAACCCTTTGGTGATCCTCAGATTTCATGATGCTTTGCACACAGCCAAGGCACCCAGTGCCAGAGGCATAAAATCAACCCCAAAACATCTTTGAACTTCCACCGTATTTGACTGTAGGTACTGTGTTATTTTCTTTGTAGGCCTCATTCCATGTTTGGTTAGCAGTAGAATGTGCTTTACCAAAAAGCTCTATCTTCATCTCATCTAATCACAAGATGTCTTCTGAGAAGGATTTTGGCTTATTCATGTACATTTTGGCAAACTGCAGTCTAGCTTTTTTGTGTCTCTGTGACAGCAGTGGGGTCTTCCTAGGTCTCCAGCCACATTGTTTAATTTCATTCAAATGTCAATAGATAGTTTGTGCTGACACTGATGTACCCTGAGCCTGCAGGATGGGTAGATTGAATTTATTTGGAACTTGATTGCAGCTGCTTTTCCTCCATCCGGACTATCCTGTATTGCAACCTTTCATAAATTTTTCTCTGCTTTCCACATCCAGGGAGATTAGCTACAGTGCCATGGGTTGTAAACATCTTGATTATGTTGTGCACTGTGGACAAAAAAAAATGAAGATCTCTGGGGATGGAATTGTAACCTTGAGTTTATTGATATTTTTTAACAATTTTGTTTCTCAAATCCTTAGACAGTTCTCTTCTCCTTTTTTGTTCTCCATGCTTAGTGTGGCACACACAGACACAGTGCAAAGATTGAGTCAAATTCTCTTCTTTTTATCTAATTTCAGATGTGATTTTCATATTGCCCACAGCTGTTACTTGCCACAGGTGAGTTTGAACGAGCATCACATCCATGAAACAAAGTTATTTACCCATCATTTTGGAAAGGTGCCAGAAATTTTGGCCAGTCTGTTTTGGGGGGTTTTGTGTGAAATTATGTACAATTTGCCTTTTTTTATCTGTTTGTTTTTTTTGTGTGTGTTCTTCCAATACACATAAAAGAAATAAACGTGTATGACAAAACGTGTAATTTCAATAATTTTCTGGCAGAAATATTTCATATTCAGGAACAATTTCAAGAGTGCCAACACTTTTGGCCATGAGTGTAACTTCTGCATCTGCAGCTGTCATCATACAGCACTGTCAGTTCTGCTATACTCCTTCTCAAGTCACATTGACAATGCCATGGAATTAGAGCTGCAAATGCAGAAGATGTTTGTAATCACACACAGCTGTGCTCTACTCCCCTTCCCTGTTTGTAATCACAGTAGATACCAGCACTAATATTAGTCAAGAGAGAAGGGCTATCTGTTATTACATGTCTTAAGGTACCGTCACACATAACGAGATCGCTAGCGAGATCGCTGCTGAGTCCCGGTTTTGGTGACGCAGTAGCGATCCCGTTAGCGATCTCGTTATGTGTGACACCTACCAGCGATCAGGCCCCTGCTGTGAGATCTCTAGTCGTTGCAGAATGGTCCAGGCCATTTTCTTCAAAGGCGATGTCCTGCTGGGCCGGACACATCGCTGTGTTTGACACTGTGTGACAGGGTCACAGTGAATGCTGAGATCGTTATACAGGTCGCTACTGCGACCTGTATTGTTCCTGATCGCTGGTAAGATCTGACTGTGTGACATCTCAATAGCGACCTCCCAGCGACTTACCTGCGATCCCTTTCAGGTCGCATCGTTTTCGGGATCGCTGGTAAGTCGTTGTGTGTGACTGGGCCTTTACACTGATAAAGTCAAGTCTGACATTCTTTGGAGGTATGTCCTGTTTATTCCCCTGCATGACATCACCTGCTTATGATTGGTTAACATCATGCATGGAAAAAGTCAACACTCCACAGATGAATCTTTGCTAATGCCTCTTTGCTTTTAGTGGAAATTAGAGTTTAAACTTTACAAGCTAACATCTCAGCAATGAAGATAAGAAATTAAAAAATAAAAACTATATTTTAATCAGATCTGCAGCCACTATTCCATGATGTGTCCATTTTAATATGCTCATATTGTATAAAGATCCTCCTTTAGGATAGTACAAAATTAGCTTCATTACTGCTAATAATGTATTTTAAAGAGATCTTGTAAGGTGAGTCCAAGATGGCTTCTTCCCATCCAGTTGAGTTAGATTAGCAGGTCTCTCGCTATACAAAAATGAAGAGACCTGTTAATCTGCTACTTTCCTTGTAAACCATGTTTAAAAGATGACCAGAATAGGGAAACTATGTTTGTCCTTCCTGTATTTCAGTCAACATGATTTAACAGACACGTAACGTTCCCTTTAAAGTATTTATCATAATCCTGTGCCAAAATCATATAATTAGTATGTTATATGTATACGATTTCTTCCATGCTATTTACTTTACTGTTGTGGTGTCTGTTATTACCTCTTAATAGTGGATGGTCTTGTAGAAGCCTTGCTCTGGCAGCATGCAATGCAAATGTAATGACAATGTTACCATCTTCACAGCCACACACCAACTTATCTAGGCTGGGAATGTAGAGCGATGATGTGACCATGGCAAATGCCACACCTTTGGGGCTACATAGGTGATCTATGATTCCTTCAGACATTGATTTATGTCTGTCAAACATTTCCTGAAGAGTCAAGTGTACCTTTAGTGGTATCTCTAAAAAAGATAGAACATATCAATAGTATCACAAAACAAAAGTGCAGCTATTGTAGACATTAAATCCTTTCTACCTAGAACATAATAATGAATTGTAGTCCTTATCTATGAAACTACTTATCTACAGAGGAGATGTCAAGTCAATATTTGCCAAAACTCAGTCACTTCTCAAACAGAACCATCAATGAAATATGTTATTACTTACACAAGAAGCTTGTAGACAAGACTTTATTGTTATTCAGTCACATAAACTCATCTAAAGTGTACTGCCAAAACCCAAGACCATTCTAGATAAACTCGTGATAGCATCTGACTGCCACCATTATCACTGACAAATGATGGCATCATCAAAATATCTGTATTAGAAAGGAATGAGCAGATATTTTACAAAACTTCTGAAAAGACTAACTACAACCTAGCCTTAGAAAGATGGTTTATGTTCTCTCTTATTGACTTGAGTTAGGAAGAGTGCACAATCTATAACTCGAGATCATCATTTTTTTAAATTATAATTTGTTTGATGAATTAAAAAAAAAAACCAAATGTTACTAATTTACCAGAACATATATATATATATATAACACATGTGTCTTCTAGAATTTTACTGAGCCCCTCTCTAGTGCTTTAATGCAAGCACAGTTTTAAAAATATCAAAGTGACCTCAAACGTTCGGTCGATAGGAACACCCTATGGGAACTGGTGGTAACCAGAGATAAGCAAAACTGTCAAGGTTCAGTTCGGGTTTGTGAACTTTTTTCCAGTGTTCACTGAACAGTTCGATGAATAGTTCGATTAACATATCTAAACACCATTGAATTCAATAGGCGGCAAAATGACTGTATGTATCAGTAAGGGCTAGGGGGGCTGGTGTTAGTAAGGCCTAGGGAGGCTGCAAATGAAAAAAAAAATAAGAAATAAAGCAGGACAGTTATACTTACCGAGTCTTCTGCATGGCTGTCATATTGCTTCCAGATCTTCATATTCAAGGCAGTCCCAGCATCTCTAATTGGTTGCAGTTAGATTGTGCTCCCACACTGTGTGACAGCATCTGTGATTGGTTGGAATCACAAATGCTGTCTGGGTCCCTTAATCGAATGTAAAAATAAATAAATATTTTAACAAATTGGCATAGGGGCCCCCGTATATTAATACCCCATGCAGATAAAGCAGATAGCTACAGGCTACAGCCTCCAGCCATGTGCTTATCTTAGCTGTGTGTCAAAACATTAGGGACCACATGCAGCTTTTTTAAAATTATTTATCAAATCATCATCAAAATATCTAAATAAATAATAATAACTAATTACTATATAACTATATATATAATAATAACTAATAAATAATTTAAAAAAATGGCATGCGGTCCTTCCCAATTTTGATACACAGCCATAATAAAACCAACAGCTTGTGGGCTAGTATTCTCAAGCTAGGAGGCCCATGTTATTGGTCACCCCCCAACCTAAAAATAGCAGCCTGCAGCCACTCAAAATTGTCGCATCCATTACATGCGACAATCTCACCACTTTACCTGGCTTATGTTGATTGCCCTGGTGCAGTAGCAATCAGGGTAATATAAGGGGTTAATGACAGCCCACAGCTGTCACTAAGCTCTAGATTAGTAATGGGAGCATTCTATGAGACCCATATTACTAATCCTGCAAGTGAAAAGAAATAAACACAAACATCAAAAAAATCTGTTATTTCAAATAAAATACAAAAAACTTACCCTTTTTTACCTCTTTTTGAACCCTCAAATCCTCAGGTCCACTGTAAGCTGTACGAGGTCCCAAAATGATCCTGTCTCTGATACATCCTGAAGTCGCAGTGCACTGGCATAGAACATTACCGCCTGTTTTATAGACTAGTTTTTTTGCCAGATGATGCAGATTTGATGCAGGAATTTGGTGAATAAATGTCAGCACCAAATCTGCATCTCTTGGCAAAAAACACACAAAAACAGTTTTGAAGCTGTTTTGGTGTGGTTTTCTGCCAGGAGATGCAAATTTAATGCTGAAATGTCTGCACCAAATTTGTATCTCATGGCAGAAAACCGCATCTAAACGACATCAAAACTGTTCTTGTGTGGGTTATTTTGCCAAGAGATGGAGATTTGGTGCTAAAATTTATACACCAAATTTTTGCACCAAATCTGCTTGTTCTTGCAAAAAAATCACATTTAATCGCCGTGCAATTTTGATGCAGTATTGATGTGCTTTTTGCCAGAAAATGCAAATTTGGTGCAGGAATTTGGTGTATAAATTTCATCACTACATCTGCATTTCTTGGCAACTGGAGTGTGGTCACTTAGTTCAATCAGTTCACCTGAGGTGAGTTTACCTGTGGTCAAGGTGAGGTACTGTGGGAGCCTCCAGCTGTGACTGCACATACACTCAGTAACATCACCACTAAAGCCTGCTTTACACGTTGCAATTTCGCATACGATTTCGTATGCAATTTGCAACGCCCCCATCGTATGTGTCATACGAGTAACCCCCCGTCACACGTACTTACCCGTCCATACGACCTTGATATGGGCGGCGAATGTCCACTTCCTGGAGTGGGAGGGACATAAACATCCCGCCCACCTCCTTCCTTCCGCATTGTGGGCCGGGAGCCGCAGGACGCTGGTAAGATCTGTTCATCGTTCCCGGGGTGTCACACACGGCAATGTACGCTACCCCGGGTACGATGAACAATCTGACGTGCAGTTCTAGAGGCAGGTACAATGTGTATGCGATGAACGTTTTAACGTTCAATCGCAATCGCACGTACCTGTCTCACACATACAATGTAACTTACAATGCCGGATGTGCGTCACTTACGACGTGACCCCGCCAACACATTGTAAGATACATTGCAGCATGTAAAGCAGGCTTTACAGCTGCAGCTCAGTCAGTCTCTGCTTGAAGTCACAGCGGGCAGTCATGCTATGTGTCAGCAAGCTGCGAGTTCACAATGTAGTAGAGCTGGGATCATCATGGGATCTCGTGTGGATTACATCGGACTTGAGTGTTTTGGGGGCTAATAAGGAGTGAAAGAGGGTGGCATTTTTTGTACTTTATTTTAAACAAAGGATTTTTTAAGTATTTGTGTTTATTTCTTTTCACTTACAGGATTAGTAATGGGGAGGTCTCAGAGACACCTCTCATTAGTAATCTAGGGTTTAGTGGCAGCTGTGAGCTGTCATTAACCCCTTATATTACTCCAATTACACCAGGGCAATCGGGATGAGCTGGGTAAAGTGCCGGAATTGTCACATCTAATGGATGCGACAATCTTGGGTGGCTGTAGGCTGCTTTCTTTTAGGGTGGGGGGGTAATAACCATGGGCCTACCCAGCCTGAGAATACCATCATCTAGCTGTTGGCTTTCTCTTGGCTGGGTATCAAAATTGGGAGGGATCGCACAAAATTTTTTAAAATTATTTATTTAAATAATTTTAAAAAAGCCGTATGGGGTCCCACATATTTTGATATACAAAAAAAGATATCACACACAGCTGAGGGCTGCTGCCTGCAGCCATGTGCTTTTTCTGTGCTGGATATCAATATATGGGGGGCCGCGCACAATTTTTTAAATTTATTTATTTTTACATTTCACTTGGGCAAACAGACAGCTACTGTGACAGCAACCAATCAGACATGCGAGCGGCTGGCAGTCTGACTGAAGCCAATCACAGTCGATGGGCAGGGAAGCAGTGAATATGCATGAATGATAATGAGCGGACTCGGAAATAGTGTTACAGCTGTGCAGGAACTGGTAAATATGTCCTGCTTTAACCATTTTGCTTCCTTTTTTACAGTGATTTCCATGGCCAATCAGAGCTTTGCCAATACTTGACATGGCTGTGATTGGGCACGAAGTGGATAGTTCCTGAACAGTTACCAAACAAGCCGAACTTTGCAGATTTTTGAGAAAAGTGTTTGTGAATTTGATCCCGAACCAAACAAGCCAAGGCTCATGTTGAATTTGAGATTGTCGAAGCTTTTTCAAACGAGTTTGCTCATCACTAGTGGTAACCAACAGCCTATTCTATTTGAAAACGAACTGCACTACAAACTTTTTAATTGACTTAAATTGTAAAAACTATCCAAAATATATTCTTTTTAGGTATCCGCAACACATTTGCTCTTCTGAAATTGTTCAACAATTGCATATTCTTTTTATTAAGCAGTTGAAAAAGTATCCCTTTTTTTAGGAATAGATTAGCTGTTTTCATAGCATGTCAACAAGCCATGAAAAAAAATATTCTTATTTTTTAAGCTGTTTCATGTTTTTGAATCCTTAACAGAATAAGCTTCCTAGCAGCAGTAGAGATATATTACACACTGGACAAGTGCATGAGATGTGTGGGGGTGTCTAGCGTCAGTAGTAGTGATGAGTGAGTATGCTTGTTACTACTCGGTACTCGCACGAGTATCACTGTACTCGGGCTACTCGGCGGGTACCGAGTAATTTCGCGATACTCGTGCTGTACTCGTGGTCTTCATCCCTGCATGTTGGCGCTCTTTTGAGAGCCAGCCCTCATGCAGGGATTGGCTGGCAGACCACTGCAATGCCACAGCCCTGTTAGTTGTGGAATTGCAGTGATTGGCTGGTCCGCAAAGCGTGACCGAGCCTTTATACCGGCGGGCGCTCTGTGCTCTGCACACAGCCATCTCGTATTCCCTGCTTTCCCCGCCAACAGGCGCCTATGATTGGTTGCAGTGAGACACGCCCCCATGCTGAGTGACAGGTGTCTCACTGCACCCAATCACAGCAGCCGGTGGGCGTGTCTATACTGTGCAGTAAAATAAATAAATAAATAATTAAAATAAACGGCGTGCAGTCCCCCCAATTTTAATACCAGCCAGATAAAGCCATACAGCTGAAGGCTGGTATTCTCAGGATGGGGAGCCCCACGTTATGGGGAGCCCCCCAGCCTAACAATATCAGTCAGCAGCCGCCCAGAATTGCCGCATACATTAGATACGACAGTTCTGGGACTGTACCCGGCTCTTCCCGATTTACCCTAGTGCATTGGCAAATCGGGGTAATAAGGAGTTAATGGCAGCCCATAGCTGCCACTAAATCCTAGATTAATCATGTCAGGCGTCTCCCCGAGATACCTTCCATGATTAATCTGTAAATTACAGTTAAAAAACACACACACTCGAAAAATCCTTTATTAGAAGTAAAAAACAATAACAAAGTCCCTCATCACCAATTTATTAACCCCGACAAAGCCCTCCAGGTACGGCGTAATCCACAGACCTCCAGCGTCGGGTCCAGCTCTGCTGCATGCAGGTGACAGGAGCTGCAGAATACACCGCCGCTCCGGTCAGCTTCACACAGCAACTGAGGTGAGTAGCGCGATCAGCTGCTGTCATGGATCCAGCGGTGGCCGCGATTAACCTCAGTGACAGCTCAGCTGATCGCTATACTCACCCCAGTTGCTGCGTGGAGCTGACCGGAGCGGCGGTGAGTAGCGCGATCAGCTGAGCTGTCACTGAGGTTACCCGCAGCCACCACTGCATCCACCGCTGAATCCAGGTAACCTCAGTGACAGCTCAGCTGATCGCGCGGCTGTCTTCAGTTGCTGTGTGAAGCTGACAGGAGCGGCGGTGTATTCTACAGCTCCTGTCACCTTCATGCAACACAGCTGGATGCGACGCTGGAGGACTGTGGAGTACGCCGGACATGGAGGGTTTGTCGGGGTTAATAAATTGGTGATGAGGGACTTTGTTAGTGTTTTTTATTTCTAATAAACTGACTGATATTGTTAGGCTGGGGGGCTCCCTATAACGTGGAGCTCCCCATCCTGAGAATACCAGCCTTCAGCCGTATGGCTTTATCTGGCTGGTATTAAAATTGGGGGGACCGCACGCCGTTTTTTTTAATTATTTAATTATTTATTTCACTGCACAGTATACACACACCCACCGGCTGCTGTGTTTGGGTGCAGTGAGACACCTGTCACTCAGCGTGGGGGCGTGTCTCACTGCAACCAATCATAGGCGCCGAAAAGCAGGAAAGCAGGGAATACGAGATTGTTTAATGAGCGGCCGGCTTTTTCAAAAGAGGAAAAGCCGCCGGAGTTTAGTGAACAGCTGTGCAGCGCCGCGGCAGTGATCGGGGAACGGTAAGTATGAGAGATGGGGGGAGACTGACCGACAGACTGTGAGAGGGGGACAGACAAGACAGAGAGAGACAGACAGAGCGAGACCGACCGACGGGAGATAGAATGAAAAAAAAAATGACCGACATCGCTAGTAAAAAGCACAAAACGTGCGTTTTGGACATCGGAGTGCCACACAATGTTTTACGTAAAATCTTTCATGTATTAATCTCAAAAAGTAACATACACCAGCTCTATCTCACTATTGGGTATGTGCCCTTAACATTTCCGCCATGAAAATTCATTTTGGTGTCATTTTGGAAGGTTTTCTGGTGAGTCCGTAAAAATGGCGTAAAACTCAGACAAAATTGTTCACAGCTGTGACTTTTGAGTGATAAATGCTTCAAGGAGTCTTCCCCATGCTGTTGCCATGTCATTTGAGCACTCTTCTGAGACTTTTGTGACATTTTTAGGGTTTCTACATGCTGCCGGGGGTCATTTCAGAAAAATACTCGGGTCTCCCATAGGATAACATTGGGCTCGGTGCTCGGGCCGAGTACTCGAGTATCTTGGGATGCTCGGCCCGAGCCTCGAGCACCCGAGCTTTTTGGTACTCGCTCATCACTAGTCAGTAGTGTTAACTGCACAATGTAAAAATATGACAGGTCAGATAAGAAGGTGTCTGGCAGTTTAGGAACAGCAATAGCAGCCTCAGCTTTAACTGGTTTGGGTCCTGCTCTGGCCTCCATCTATTTTGAGGTCTACTGACACATAGTGAAGTGAACTACAAGAGTTAGGGTTCATCCCAATTGGGTACACCTTATTACGGTGGGATGGCTTTTACGCTTTTTTTTTATCCAAATAGTGTCACCAAGTAGGCTATATATTTGTACATGTATTATTACTATTTATTTATTTATTTATTTATTCTCTTACTATGGGATATTTGCTAATTTTATTTTTATCTTGGGTTTCAATTTATTGTTTATCAATGGGAACATGTTATTCATTTTTAACTACTATCATAAAAGAGGTCATGACATCTGGTCCTCTATCACTTTTGGTGTGGATTAATTATGTCTTGTACACCAGGCAAAAAAGAGGGTTCCCAGAAAGCAATCAATATGCCTTGAGCATATTGCTCTCTTCTGGGCAAGCAGGGGCTTCCCTTTATTAGTTACGCTCAATCACGGGCAGCAACTTCTCTGAATGTCTCTGCTGGCAAACTGCTAAGCTGCCTGGAAGAGCGCAAGATGCTCATGTTGATTGCTATCTCCAAGGAGAATCCTTTTTTTGTTAATAAGCAAACTATAATATTCACTATACAAAGTAAATGGACAGGAAGTCTTTAAAGAGCACCCGTCATCTTTTTTTGAAAGGCATTTTTAGTAAATACTTAAATCTCCTTCAAGTTTCAATTCTGGAACATATTTTATCAAAATTAGCATTGTGATCTTCCTCTGTAATTCTTTCTGGAAATTCTATTTGGAATTTTTAGTAAATAAAAGAACTAAACTCTACCATTCCTTTTGAGATAAATAGAGAATGTGTCTCCATAGTCTAACATTGTTATTGGATAATGGCAGGAAATGTAGACTTAATAGGTGGTCGCACCCCCCTTCTATTGTTCTATGCTATTTGTCTGTGTTGTGATGATAATGTGTTGTAGGTACCAAGTATGCTGTTAATGTATTTTATAAAATTACTGCTGCTAGTGAAGTGCGGGTCCATGATTTAGCAGAGCTGGTGCCACCTAGCAGTCAGGCAAGAGCAGTGGTAGATTCGGTGTTAGATAAAATAGGAAGGAGTGACAGATGACTCGTGGGTTGGTTACAGAGATGGACCTTGTGAGGGGAGTTCTGTAGAAGGGTTTGAGAAGTGAAGATGTGGCACAGTGTCAAGAGCCAGTCGGAGAACCCAGAGGTAACCTCTTCAAAGTCCGGAGGGTACCCCTGTTGGAGATGGGGAGATTAATCCTTTCCTAACCTCCGCAGCTGTGATCCGATCCCAGGATCATCTCACAGTTGCACGACACTTGGCTCATGCTCACAGCAGAGCCTAAGCCGAGGGTCATTAGCATATCACAACCGATGCACTCGCACTGGATGCCATACACTAGGGTGACTCCAGCCTTACACTGGGAAAGCGGCTTCTGGCTTACACATAAACCCCAGTTTGATTCGGCAAGTTGAAATTGAAGTCATGTGAGGCAAGGGCCAGGGCAGCGCTGGAAACCAGAGAAGACCGTGAACAGTGAGTATATTACCCCATTTACACAGATTTAGGGCATTAAATGTTTCATAGGAATGCTACTTTAAATGGTAATAAGTAATAATAAATATATTCATAGATATCTTGCTGGAAATGTTACATGCTCAATCTAATATATAAAGCTGAGTGTGTGTGTGTGTGTGTGTGTGTGAGAGTGTGTGTGTGTGTGTGTGTGTGTGTGTGTATGTATGTATGTCCGCTAAAGAAATTTGCACCGTCGCATGAAAAATCACAACATTTTGCACAGATACCCTATTTGACCCAGGGAACATCATAGACTATGTTTGGAGGGGAAATCTTGAAGTCCAAGCTTTACACTTATTTGCCAAAAAACCTGCGTCCATTAAAGTCAATGGAGATGGGAGCCACAATGCAGCCAGAACATCAGAAGAATGTTGGCATGTCACAATGCAGCCAGGGAAAGAGACAGACAGACAAAGATCGGCAGACACAGACACACAGAGACAGACCAAAGAGATAGATAAAGAGACAGACACAGACACAGACAGAAAGGGAAAGAGACAGGCAGAGACAGACAAGCAAAGAGACAGAGACAGACAGGGAAAGAGACAGACAGAGAAAGATACAGACAGACAGAGACAGGCAAATACAGACAAAGAGACAGACAGACAGAGACAGACAAACTAAGAGACAAACAGACAAAGAAACAGACACAGATAGACACAGGGAAATAGACAGAGACAGACAGGGAAAGACACAGACAGGGAAAGAGACAAACAGGGAAAGAGACAAACAGGGAAAGAGATAGAGAGACACACAGATAGGGAAAGAGAAAGACAGACAGATAAAGAGATATAGAGACAGACAAGAAGATAGATAGAGAGAGACAGATAGGGAAAGAGAGAGAGACAGACAGGGAAAGAGACCGACAGGGAAAAAGACAGACAGGGAAAGAGACAGACAGACAAAGAGATAGACAGAGAAACAGACAAGGGATAGAGACAGACAGACAAAGAGATAGAGAGACAGAAATAGACAGAGAGAGAGAGAGTGGGAGAGAGACAGAGAGACAGTTACTATTCCGGACAATGCCGGGTACTGCAGCTAGTAAAAATATATAAGCTAACAAATATTGTCTAAAGCAAAATCCCTTTGGGAATGTGACCTGCCAATGGTGTCAATACTTGTTGTATGCACATCGGTTCATCAGCATTGCTGTACAGAGAAAAAATCAGTTTCTTATGAAGACTGTCCATGGCCTGGTTTTCACAGGAGTACTGTGATGACAGAAGCAGTAATTTTCAACAGATGGCCGTCCCATGACAACCAAGTGGTGTCCCATGATCGCATTGTGGGAAAGCAGATGAGAAGTCAGAACAGGGCACCCACTTCCAGTGCTCAATAAATGCCGTTATCAGAGATTGACAGCCATATTTATAGGTTGACAGCTGAGAGCGGAGCGCTGCTCCACCCGCAGCTGGTAGAGGCAGGAAAAGGCTAAATAGTTCAGGTTTCATCTGCAGAGAAAGATCCGTCAAACGCAGGGAGATGACTTGTGACGTATACAGCACGTCATAGGTTGTTAAGGGGTTAATCCTTACACTACCTTGCGATTTTTCATTTTTGCACTTTTGTTTTTTTTTTTGTTTTGTTTTGTTTTTTTCCTTTTAATCCAAAAGCCATAATTTTTTTTATTTTCTATCCCCATAGCAGTAGGGCTTGTACTTTTGAATGACACCATCCATTTTATCATGTGATGCTCTGGAAAGCAGGAAAAAAATTCTGAGTTGAAATGGCAAAAAGAAGTGTGTGGGGGTGTGGATTATTTATAATGTTCACCATACAGTAAAACTGACCTGGCATCATGATTCTACATGACACTAGTAGTACTTAGATATAAAACATAGATAGATTGATAGTTGTTTTTTTTCCTATTAAGGCTACGTGCGCACTTTGCGTTTTTTCATGCGTTTCCGCAGCGGTTTGAACTGCAGCGTTTTAATGCCAAAATGCATGCGTTTTGATTTTCAAGCAAAGTATATGGGAAATTGTGATTTCTTGTGCGCCCAATGCTGTTTAAAATGCAGCGTTTCAGTTGCAGAAAATTTGGCAAAAACTCAGCGTTTAAAGAAGCAACATGTCAATTGTTTTTGCCATTTTGGCAGCGTTTTGCTAACATTAGAGTCAATGAGAACTTTCAACCTAAATTAAAATCCCAGCGTTTTACATGCTTTTTTGATGCAGAAAACATGCTTTTTGACAAAATAATCGCATGCGTTTTTGACTTTATAATAAGTAGTGATGAGCGAGTACTAAAAAGCTCGGGTGCTCGAGGCTCGGGCCGAGCATCCCAAGATACTCGTGTACTCGGCCCGAGCACTGAGCCCAATGTTATCCTATGGGAGACCCGAGTATTTTTGTGAAATGACCCCCGGCAGCATGTAGAAACCCTAAAAATGGCACAAAAGTCTCAGAAGAGTGCTGAAATGACATGGCAACAGCATGGGGAAGACCCCTTGAAGCATTTATCACTCAAAAGTCACAGCTGTGAACAATTTTGTCCGCGTTTTACGCCATTTTTACGGACTCACCAGAAAACCTTCAAAAATGACACCAAAATGAATTTTCATGGCGGAAATGTTAAGGGCACATACCCAATAGTGAGATAGAGCTAATGTATGTTACTTTTTGAGATTAATACATGAAAGATTTTACGTAAAACATTGTGTGGCACTCCGATGTCCCTGAGAAGAGACGTACATAAAGGCCTCTGAGTCTAATGTGCCCATTTTGAGGAAGTGAGTCTTTGTAGTATTTTCCTTTGCCAGGGCAGTCCAAAATTGTGAGGTTCACCAATGCCCCTGCATACAGACGTGCATGAGGGCCTGTAAACCTGAAGTGCCCATTGTAAGGAAGTGGGTCTATTGTAGTATAGCCCTTAGGCAGGGCAGCCAAAAATTGGGAGGCTCCACGTTGTCCCTGGATAGAGACGTGCATGAGGGCCTGTAAACCTGAAGTGCCCATTGGAAGGAAGTGGGACTATTGTAGTATAGCCCTTAGGCAGGGCAGCCAAAAATTGGGAGGCTCCACGTTGTCCCTGGATAGAGACGTGCATGAGGGCCTCAAAACATTAAGTGTCCATTGTCAGGAAGTGGGTGTATTATAGTATAGCCCTTAGGCAGGGCAGCCAAAAATTGGGAGGTTCCACGTTGTCCCTGGATAGAGACGTGCATGAGGGCCTCAAAACATTAAGTGTCCATTGTCAGGAAGTGGGTGTATTATAGTATAGCCCTTAGGCAGGGCAGCCAAAAATTGGGAGGCTCCACGTTGTCCCTGGATAGAGACGTGCATGAGGGCCTCAAAACATTAAGTGTCCATTGTCAGGAAGTGGGTGTATTATAGTATAGCCCTTAGGCAGGGCAGCCAAAAATTGGGAGGCTCCACGTTGTCCCTGGATAGAGACGTGCATGAGGGCCTCAAAACATTAAGTGTCCATTGTCAGGAAGTGGGTGTATTATAGTATAGCCCTTAGGCAGGGCAGCCAAAAATTGGGAGGCTCCACGTTGTCCCTGGATAGAGACGTGCATGAGGGCCTCAAAACATTAAGTGTCCATTGTCAGGAAGTGGGTGTATTATAGTATAGCCCTTAGGCAGGGCAGCCAAAAATTGGGAGGCTCCACGTTGTCCCTGGATAGAGACGTGCATGAGGGCCTCAAAACATTAAGTGTCCATTGTCAGGAAGTGGGTGTATTATAGTATAGCCCTTAGGCAGGGCAGCCAAAAATTGGGAGGCTTCACGTTGTCCCTGGATAGAGACGTGCATGAGGGCCTCAAAACATTAAGTGTCCATTGTCAGGAAGTGGGTGTATTATAGTATAGCCCTTAGGCAGGGCAGCCAAAAATTGGGAGGCTCCACGTTGTCCCTGGATAGAGACGTGCATGAGGGCCTCAAAACATTGTTCCCATTGCAAAGGAGCAGGTCTCCTGTCGTTGTAATGTCCATTCTGCAAAGAATGGGCGAAAAAATTTACCACTGGGGGTATACCTGAAACAAAGGCCTAACTATTGTAACGGTCATCATGGTGGTGCATGAGGAGAAGGAGGAGCAGTCCAGCGATTATCCAAAGTCCAGAAGTGTGTACCCATGGGTGAGTGGAGGTACATGGCAAATTCCCGTTACAAACTTTAAATTCCGCTCTCATTTGCTGGTGGTGTGGTGAAGTTTGACCCAATCCAACCCTTGTTCATCTTGATCAGAGTCAGCCTGTCAGCATTTTCAGTTGACAGGCGGGTGCGTTTATCTGTAATGATTCCACCTGCGGCACTAAAAACACGCTCTGACAAAACGCTAGCGGCAGGGCAGGCCAGGACTTCCAAGGCGTAGAGAGCCAATTCATGCCACGTGTCCACCTTGGATACCCAATAATTGTAAGGCACAGAGGAATGTCGGAGTACAGTTGTTCGATCTGCAAGGTACTCCTTGAGCATCTGGGCAAACTTAGGATTTCTTGTGGCACTACCCCGCACCTCAGGGGCTGTGGTACGTGAGGGGCTGAGAAAACTGTCCCACATCTTAAAGACTGTTCCCCTACCTCTGGCGGATTGGACTTGTGCCTCTCTCGGCTGTACGCCTTGGTTGTCCACTGATTCCTGACCTATGCCACTAGCGTTTTGTGAGGGGAATGCTTTGCCTACTTCCGTGACTATGGCCTTCCGGAACTGCTGCATTTTGGTTGACCTCTCCGCCTCGGGAATAAGAGACATAAAGTTCTCCTTGTAGCGTGGGTCTAACAGTGTTACCAACCAGTAATGATTGTCGGCCAAGATGTTCTTAACGCGAGGGTCATGACACAGGCAGCTTACCATAAAGTCAGCCATGTGCGCCAGACTCTTAACAGCCAGGACTTCAGTAGCCTGACCAACACGATGACTGAACATGCTGTCCTCCTCCTCCTCCTCATCTACCCTGTCCTCTGGCCAGCCACGCTGAACCGAGGATATGACTGGTGTGCATGTCATATCCTCAATTTGGCCGGAGAGTTGCTCCATGTCTTCATCCTCCTCCTCGTCATAGTCCTCCACTGCAGGTTGTGATGAGACGAGGCTGGGCTGTGTGTTATCACCCACACCCACTACTGTTTCTTGCTGCAACTCATCGCGCTCCGCCTGCAATGCATCATGTTTGTTTTTGAGCAGAGACCGTTTTAGAAGGCAGAGTAGCGGTATGGTGACGCTAATAATGGCGTCATCACCACTCACCATCTTGGTGGAGTCCTCAAAGTTTTGGAGGATGGTACATAGGTCGGACATCCATCTCCACTCCTCAGGTGTTATGTGTGGAGTTTGACCCATTTCCCGACGGCTTAGGTGATGCAGGTACTCAACAACTGCCCTCTTCTGCTCACATATCCTGACCAACATGTGCAGAGTTGAATTCCAACTCGTGGGGACATCACACACCAGTCTGTGAGCCGGAAGATGCAAACGGCGCTGTCTGTGAGCCGGAAGATGCAAACGGCGCTGAAAGCCGGCAAGGCCGGCTGAAGCAGTAGGTGACTTTCGAAAATGTGCAGACAGACGGCGAACTTTTACCAGCAGATCAGACAGCTCTGGATATGACTTTAGAAACCGCTGAACCACGAGGTTGAGCACATGGGCCACGCATGGAACATGTGTCAGCTGGCCTCGCCTCAAAGCCGCCACCAGGTTCCGGCCATTGTCACACACGACCTTTCCTGGCTTTAGGTTCAGAGGTGTGAGCCAGTGATCTGCCTGCTGTTTCAGAGCTGTCCACACCTCTTCTGCATTGTGGGGTTTGTCACCTATGCAGATTAGCTTCAGCACAGCCTGTTGCCGCTTCGCCGAGGCAGTGCTGCAGTGCTTCCAGCTTGGGACTGGTGTGGAGGGTAAAGTGGATGAGGATGCGCAGGAGGAGGAGGAGGCTGAAGAGCATGACATTCCTGAGCTGTAGAGTGTGGGTGAAACCCTGACTGAGGTAGGGCCTGCAAACCTTGGTGTGGGAAGGACGTGTTCCGTCCATCGCTCAGACTGGGTCCCAGCTTCCACAATATTAACCCAGTGTGCCGTCAACGAGATGTAGCGGCCTTGCCCACAAGCACTTGTCCACGTGTCTGTGGTTAGGTGGACTTTGGGTGAAACAGCGTTGTTCAGGGCACGTGTGATGTTTTGTGACACGTGGTTATGCAATGCGGGGATGGCACACCGGGAGAAATAGTGGCGGCTGGGGACCGAGTAACGTGGGACAGCTGCCGCCATCAGGTCGCGGAATGCTTCTGTCTCCACCAGCCTAAAAGGCAACATTTCCAGCGCAAGCAGTCGCGAAATGTTAGCATTTAGAACTGTGGCATGTGTGGCGTTGGCAGTGTATTTGCGCCTGCGTTCAAAGGTTTGCTGAATGGATAACTGAACGCTGCGCTGGGACAAGGACGTGCTTGATGATGGTGTTATTTCTGCGTAGGCAACTGCAGGTGCAGGACCGGAGGAGGCTTGTTCGCAGGCAGCATGGACAGGGGATTGGCTCGCATGCACAACCAGCGAAGACGTAGCAGTGACATCAGCAAGCACTGCTCCTCGACTCTGTTGTACTTACCACAAAGTCGGGTGCTTGGCTGACATGTGCCTGATCATGCTGGTGGTGGTCAGGCTGCTAGTTTTGGTACCCCTGCTGATGCTGGCACGGCAGGTGTTGCAAATGGCCTTTTTTGAATCATCTGGAGCCAACTTAAAAAACTGCCAGACTCGGGAAGACCTAACATTTGTACAGGCACCTTGTGTCGTGTTGTTGTTCCGGGGAACGGTTGCCTGACTTCTGCCTGGAGCCACCACCCTGCTTCTTACTGCCTGTTGGGATGCTACGCCTCCCTCCCCCTGTGTACTGCTGTCCTCGCTCTGCATATCCTCCTGCCAGGTTGGGTCAGTTACTGCATCATCCACCACGTCGTCTTCCTCTTCCGCACCCTGCTCCTCCTCCTGACTTCCTGACAATTGTGTCTCATCATCGTCCACCCCTTGTTGAGACACGTTGCCAACTTCGTGAGAACGTGGCTGCTCAAATATTTGGGCATCTGTACATACGATCTCCTCATGACCCACTTCAACATGAGCTGGCAAGAGGCCAGAATGTGCGAATGGAAACGTGAACAGCTCTTCCGAGCGGTGTACTGCTGTGGTCCCCAAGAATTTGGGACAGGACGTGCGAGCGACTAGATGTGGCCCTTTGTTGTGGCGAAATTAGAGCTTGCCCACGACCTCGGCCTCTGCCTGCACCACCATCACGTCCACTTCCTTGTTCCTTGCCAACGCCCTTGCGCATTTTGCAATGCTGTGCGGACGTGTATTCACTAGACTTGTGCGTTATATCCAAGTTTGTGCAAATCGTGCACCTGTACGCTGCCACCGACAGGCACACACGTGCGGTTTTTAAATGAAAGCACGGACGCACTAAGAACCTAACAGGTTTTTAGGAGCGACAATTACTGAGAAGTCTGACACTATCAGCCACTGCTGACTGACGTGTATTATACACTACACTTGTGCGTTATATAATAGTTTGTGAAAAACGCACACAAGTGCACCTGTACGCTGCCACCGACAGGCACACACGTGCGGTTTTTAAATGCAAGCACGGACGCACTAAGAACCTAACAGGTTTTTAGGAGCGACAATTACTGAGAAGTCTGACACTATCTGGACTGTTTTAGACTGTGTACACCAGCCCCAGATATGATGAAGGCTGGTATACGGTCACCACTAGGAATGGCTATATACCCTGCCTGCCTGCCTGCCTGTATACTGCTACAATAGTCCTGACAAGGACTCTTCTGGTCACTAGCCTGTATTCCGACCTGGCTATACCCTGCCTGTATATAGCAACAATAGTCCTGAGAAGGACTCTGCTCCTGTACTCTGACCTGGCTTTACCCTGCCTGCCTATATAGAACTACAATAGTCCTGAGAAGGACTTCTGGTCACACTGTTTGCAGCCCGGCTACGGAAATAACTATAAAGGGCCGCAAACCTTTCCCTGATGCAGCAACCCTCTCCCTGCACTGACTGTCTGGATGGCTGTGAGCAGAGCACAGCGCGCCCGCCGGTATAAAGGCTCGGTCACGCTGTGCGGGCCGGCCAATCACTGCAATTCCACAACTAACAGGGCTGTGGCATTGCAGTGGTCTGCCAGCCAATCCCTGCATGAGGGCTGGCTCTCAAAAGAGCGCCAACATGCAGGGATGAAGACCACGAGTACAGCACGAGTATCGCGAGATTACTCGGTCCCCGCCGAGTAGCCCGAGTACAGTGATACTCGTGCGAGTACCGAGTAGTAACAAGCATACTCGCTCATCACTAATAATAAGGGCATATGTCCCTTTACACACACACATAGTCCGACATCTAAATTATTGAAAATCCATAATTTAACGTTATTTTATGCATAAATATTATAACAGTTATATTTTTAATTAAATTAGCTATTTTATGCATGATTTTAATTAAGATATTTGTTAACATTTTTTCCGTTTTTTTCATAGTGTTTGAATGTTAAAACTTTATTTAGTAGTGTATCTATATTCAAAACGCATCTGACTTTAAGCAATGAAAAAGCAAGTAAAACATGGTAAAAACGCGGCTAAAACGCAAGCGCATTTTTAGTGTTTTTGTGGTCAAAACCAAATTTGACAAAGACAATTTCTGCCAGAGGATGCGTTTACGACTGCAAGAAACTCAACGCAAAGTGCGCACATAGCCTAAAGGGGTGAAAATTTTTTTGTAAGAAAATAAAATTTGCTTGTGTCGCCATTTTTCAAGACTTGTATAGTTTTTATTTTTCAGGATTTGGTGTTGTATGAGGGCTTCTTTTTTTTGTGCTCTGGGTTGATGATTTTATTGATATTATTTTTGGGTAGATAAGATGTTTTGAGCTTTTTTCCCGTTACGGCCTAATTCATTTTATATTTTAATAGATCGTACTCTTATGAATGCAGCAGCATCAAATATGTATATTTTGTTTAATTGTTTTACTTTTATTGTGTCAAAAAGGGGGCGATTTGAATTTGGTTTTTTTTATTTTTTAAAAAACTTTTTCTCACTTTATACCGTATTAATTAGTTTCCTTATGTGACTTGAACCTGCTATGTATAGAAGAAATAACAATTTCCTATCTATACTGGCCACAGGCTGGCATTCACAGGAATATCATAATGACATACACAGGGGTCATCAGCAGACTCACAATTGTTATGAAAACTCATCGCCACCCTGCGATCACATTACGGGCATGCCGATGGGCATGAGGAATGACGTGCTCCCCTCTGATGTGTGTTAAAAGCTGCTGGCAGACCTTGACAGCGGCATTTAACGAGTTAACAGCAATGGGTGAAGCGTGCATGATGGCTGATTAAATCAACTGTTATGTGCAGGGAGTGCTACGGGCTCGGCGTGTGAGCCCACATCAAAGGCAGGGACACTAACTTTGACGTACATGTACTTCAAAGGTAGTGAAGGAGTTAATCATTATCATTGCCCTTGCACATTGAAAACTGACATGGTGAAATCAATTTTGAGATAAAAAAAATTACAAATAAAGATAAAGATGTTTAATAAATAGTTTTGATATTGAAGTAGCAAAAGTTATATCTTACCTAATGGAGAACCATCAAACTGTGTTACTGGAACATCGGGGATATGCCAGAAGCAGAGCTGCCCAGTCGAATCACCAGAATACAATATTTTAAAAAATGGTTCCTTTCTTTCATTCACAAACCCCATGGTACATGAAGAGCTCTGTACAAATATAGCAGCAGGTTAACAAGCAATAATGCTTTTATAATGCACAAACGTTACCTTCCACAGATATTATTGTATTCCACCTTCATATTGTGTAGTATCACCATACGGATTACTAAAGAGGACATTATACCAAATTTCTGTAGCTAACCTGCAGCCCGTATTGCATTGTGTATCCAGTTGATCATGTAAAATTTTGTGAAAAGTTACCGGAAACCTGTAGATTATTACCTAACTCATATATAAGAGGAACATCCATATGTCTTTGGGGGAGGCTGGGAGAATTATGGCTTCTTAAGACTTCCACTTTTTCAATGTACGAGAAAAACAGACCAATTTTTTTGTGTCAGACTTTGATAAAGGCTTGATCAGAGTGTGATTTGAGTGTTAGCAGTTTTTCTCATACATGGAGAACACATTTTCAGGACTCAGATGTCATCCGACGTCAGCACAATATTTTTACGGACCCATAGACTTGCATTGCCGATTGTAACCCTGTGATTGAGATTGGACATGCCTCTGCGATTTTTGCCAATAATCATGGATATGTGACTGGCACCATGGCCTGGTATTAGTTTTATCCATGAAAACCAAGTATTAGTGCTATCTATAGAAACCACAAATAGCACTCGTACGCAAAAATCAGTTGTCTGAATGTTCCCTTATGTAGTCAGATGTCTGACTCTCCCTAAAGACTTTTAAATTGTTCTGTTGATATGTTATTGTTTGTGCAATACAGTTATGTGATTTAGTACAATTCCCGTATTAAGCTGTGGAGATTAGGTAGCTGGGAAAGAAAGGGTTAGCAGCCGATCAGCCCTGGGAGTCGTTGCGTGGAAACTAGGAGGAAGTGAGATCCCGGGTTGAGTTTGTTAGGTTGTGTGAGCACGCTGTATTTTTTGCCATGTTTTTTGTTGCCCAAAACTGCATGTCTTTCCTTCTCCCAGCAAAGTCTATGAGAATTCAAAAATGCTGTGCGCACGTTGCTTTTTTATTGCTCGCAGTTTGGAGTTTACAAAAAAACTGCAGCATGACAATTCTTTGTTGCTTTTTGTCCTGTGGTTTTTAGTCCTGAAAGCCACTTATATCACTAAACAATGCATAAAAAATGCATGCACCAAAAGGCATGTGGATTTTTGTTGTGTTTTCTGGCACAAGGTGCAGGGTTTTTCTGTGAACAAATTTTCTGCAGTGTGCGCACATAGCCTAATCGGAAATCTGTAGTGAGTTGCAGTAGAACAGGAAAGATCACCAGTGTAAAGGTACCTTCACACATAACGACTTACCTGCAATCCCGAAAACGATGCGACCTGATAGGGATCGCAGGTAAGTCGCTGGGAGGTCGCAGGTGAGATGTCACACAGTAAGATCTTACCAGCGATGCAGAACAATATAGATCGCAGTAGCGACCTGTATAACGATCTCAGCAGTCACTGTGATCCTGTTACACAGTGTCAAACACAGCGATGTGTCCTGCCCAGCAGGACATCGCCTTTGAAGAAAATGGCCTGGACCATTCTGCAACGACTAGAGATCTCACAGCAGGGGCCTGATCGCTGGTAAGTGTCACACATAACGAGATCGCTAACGTCACCAAAACGGTGACTCAGCTGCGATCTCGCTAGCGATCTCGTTATGTGTGACAGTACCTTAAGGCCTTGTGCGCACGCTGCGTTTTTACCATGTTTTTACGTGCAGTTTGTGGTCCTAAACTGCATGCATTTCCTTCCCCAGCAAAGTCTATGAGAATTCAGAAAATCATCCCCTAGAAAAGAGGCAGTTCGCCGGCCCCAGCAACGTCGTTAGGCAGGTAAGTTCGTGTGACGGCTCCTAGTGATATTGTGCGCTAAGGGCAGCGATTTGCCCGTGATGCACAAACGACGAGGGCGGGGGCTTTCACAAGCGACATTGCTAGCGATGTCGCTGCATGTAAAGCCCCCTTAAGAGTGTGTTCAGCAGAGATAAGAGAGAGATAGCAATTCTTATAAAATAACTAAAATCACATAGTGACATCAGATCAACTTTGCTGCCGGAGGAACAAGACGGATAGGAGGGAGTCCATTCATTAACACTGAGTACAGCCTAGGGCCAGAATACTGATCTGCGCTTTACAGATCTAGGATATCTACAGAGGAGCGGGCTTATGTCATTTGTTAATTTCCAGACATTTTCTGCAACTATCAACTGTATACCTCTGCATTACACAGAAGGTGAAAACAAAAAGCTATCTATTCCTTATGTGTTGTTCCAGCTCCAACAGCAAAGTTCAATTTTATTTTGTAGCTGGACTGTTGCTTTCCTTGTTTGCAAGCTTCATCTGGGGTTCCTGAGTAACCTGGGATCAGACGACCCAAGGACGATGTTAGTACCTAGTAGCACCCCCTTTTGCAAGTATCATAGCTTATAAACCCTTTTTGTAGCCAACCAAAAGTGTTTGAATTCTTATTTGAGAGATTTTCATCCATTCTTATTTGGAAAAGTCTTCCAGTTCTGTGAGATTCCTGAGTCGTCTTGCATGCACTGCTCTTTTGAGGTTTAGCCACAGATTTTCAATTCTATTCGTCTATTATGGATTTTCACATGTGTTTAGGATAATATCCATTTGTGGAAGCCATCCTCTTTTCAACTTCTGCTTTTTTACATATAGCATTATGTTTGCATTAAGAATTAGTTGGAATTTCATTGAATCCATTCTTTTTTCTACCTGTAAAATGTTCTCCATGCCATTGGCTGCAGAACACCAACACATGATTGATCCACCCCCATGGTTAATGGTTGATGAGATACTCTTTTCTTGAAATTCTGTGTCCTTTTTTTCTCCACATCAATCATTGTGGCCAAAGAGTTATTTTATAACCTCATCGCTTCACAGGACTTGATTCCAAAATACATCATCTTCTTTAGATGTTCTTTTGCATACTTCTGACGCTGAATTTTATGGTAAAAATGCAGGAGAGCTTTTTTTCTGATGACTCTTCCATGAAGGCCATATTTTTGCAGATGTCTCTGAACAGTAGAACAATGTACCACAACTTCAGAGTCTGCTAAATCTTCCTGAAGGTCTTTTGCAGTCAATCAGGGGTTCTGATTTGCCTCTCTAGCAATCCTACGAGCAGCTCTCACAAAAATTTTGCTTGGTTTTCCAGACCTTATCTTGACCTCTACTCTTCCTCGTAACTGACATTTCTTAATTACATTTCAAACTGAGGAAAGGGCCACTTGAAAACACTTTGCTATCTTCTTATAGCTTTCTCCTGCTTTGTGGGCCTCCACCATTTTCATTTTCAGAGTGCTAGGCAGCTGCTTAGAAGAAGCCATGGCTGCTGTTTTTTTGGCACAAGGTTAAAGGAGGCTTGGTTTTTATAAAGCTATGAAATTTGCATCACCTGGCATTTCCTAATGATGATAGTAAACAAGCTATAACCCTAACAGGCTAAATAAGGTCTGAAATCTTGGTCAAAGTTATCTGAGCACACAAATCTCCAAGGGTGCCCAAACTTTTGCATCGGCCCAATTTTTATTTTTTGTAATTTTTAAAATGTAAAAGATGAAAATACTTTTTTTTTTTTTGCTGAAAATGCAAAGGAAATGGGTCATCTTTAACTTTATGCCATTTAGAGATCATTTCATCTTCAACTTGCTTAACTGTTCGCAATAACACGAATTTTGACCAGGGGTGGACAAACTTATAGATGCCACATATATAACTATTTTACATGTTAAAAGTCATAGAGTTGCTGAAAAAGGCTCAAAATGGATCTTTGAATATGGATGTGAACAAAGCTAAGTGTGGAAAGACCCTTAAGGCCACTTTACACACAGAGATAAATCTGCGGCAGATCTGTGGTTGCAGTGAAATTGTGGACTATCAGTGCCAGGTTTGTGGCTGTGTACAAATGGAACAATATGTCCATGATTTTACTGCAACCACAGATCTGCCAAAGATTTATCTCTGTGTGTAAAGTGGCCTTTAGGCTATGTGCGCACGTTGCGTCGTGTCCATGCTGAAAAATCTGCAGCGATTTGGCAGTGCATGTGTGTAGCGTCCCTGACTATGTCAGGGTGCTACAGGGAACTGCATCCTGTCCCCCAAGGTGCAGGACCTACCCCCCATGCTTCCAGGTTCCCATCAACAGTGTCACTGATATCCGCACTACAAATCCCAACCACACCTCACACAAAAGCTGGACAGACACACCAGTGGGTTTGTTAAGTTAGAGCACGGCAGCCCACCTAGGTGGTAAGGCAGACTGGTGGGAGGGGAGGACGTGAGTTGAGTGGTAGCCCTCAGAGAGTGAGGAGCAGGGGAGTTGGAGCTCTCAGGGAGGCAACAGGTTGAGTCACAGACAGTAGTCCGGGACCACAGGAGTCAGGGACCAGTATCAGGAACATTGGACAGGAGTGTAACAGACGCAGTCTAGGACTGTTGGCACCAGAAAGCCCAGCCGCCTTACCGGTACCAAGCATGGCGTGGTACAGGACCCTAGATCAGGGAAGAGCTTCAAGCGCCTTGGTAATTAACCTGTGGAGGAGAGTCTCTTTATGAACTTTCACCAAGAGCTCAGAGATTGGAGGCATCAGCACAATGTGGGGGATAGGGTTCTCCAAAATACACAACCCACTAAAATCTCAAGTGCCAGCCACAAAGAGCACAGCTGCCATACACACGGGTAGCGGAGCCCCGAAAGCTTCAAGCTGAGGGGCCACAATGGTCAATCAATTTGTGCACGGAGGCAGGGCTCCGGACTTACCAAGTGACACTGGTGGGAGCGGGACCTGGACGAGCTCCCCCCGCAGAGACTGCGGTGCCTAGAGACTTTGATTTACCATCTGTGTGAGTGTCTGCTTAATCCACCTGATCCAGCACCATGACTACTGCAATCTGACCCCTGCACACTGCTTTTCAAGGCCAAGCCACCCATTCAATAAATCCCCACTGACCAAGGCCTTCCCTACCTGCGGAGGGACTGACACCTGGCTGCCCCCACACCATCCGCCCCGGTACTCCCTTTGGCAGTGGCGGTACTCCCCTTTACCGCAACCCGCAGGTGGTGTCACGAACATTCATCTCCTGTAAATATCCCCTTACATTTGAAGTGGCCGCAAGCCCCCGGGTCCGGAGACCCTCGAGCCACAGCAACCCCGGAGCCGAGAAGTTCGACTGCTGCAGGGGCGGCACATGTGCGCTTCGAATCGCTGCAGAAACACTGTGTAATGGATGCAGTGTGTCTGCAGAATAAATGCCGATATCATGCGCTCTGAAAGCTGCCTCTCCCATAGACAGATTGGGAGCAGCATCCAAAGCGCACCAAATAAGTGACATGTTGCTTTTTTGAGCGCAGCGATTTGGATCAAAATTTCAGCATGCAAATCGCTGCGCTCTTAAACGCAACGTGCAGATGGATTATGCACAATCTACATAGATTATGCTGGGGACACAGGACACCTGCGTTTACATTGCAGTGCAATATGCAGCATAAACGCATGAAATTACGCAACGTGCGCACATAGCCTTTGAGTATCCAACTGATTGATCTCTTTCCTATTCTCTACATATGTTGGTTGGTATTAAACGTGACCATTATACAGGAGAACGTTCTATAGGGCATTCATGTCTGGCTTAGTTATAAAGGGTCCACCACATATACACCACAGCAGATATAATGGCTCTATCATCACTAAACATGTTTCTGCCATTCAGATATTAAACCCCCTATCTTCTTCCTACTTCAGATGTCCTTTAACAGTTATATATTGAAAGCGTGTTATTACTTTGTCATAGAGATCACATGTTTTCAGCAATTCCAGTTTCTTTGTATATAACCCTCTATTTCTCTTTTATATTTCCTATGGGTGTGTGGTTCTGCTGCAAGTTACGGTCATCTGCTATGTGTTTGTGTTATGGAAACCAGCCTTCTGTTATAGCCACCTTTAAACAAACATCCTAAAAAAAAATCAGCATAATACGCAGCACTTTAACCCTTGTATATATTAAAATTAGCCTAATTGTAGTAAAATATTTAGGGGACTTTTGAAGATAAAAAAGAATACCTCCTCCATCACCCGTGTGGAGCACAGCAAGTGAGGGGTGATTGTTTCTTTTAGTAATCCTCCATCCACCGGATATACACTTTTAGAAAGGCCACTGCAAAAAGAAAGCAACATAAGGCTTTAAAATGACATCAAACATAAAGGTGACTGACGGGGTTAAAATTCTTAGCACCAAAAGAAAAGTTGCAAAGATTGTAACTAATTACTTTTGTGTTCTTGGAAATCATTGCACCATCTGCCCAATCAAGTTCTACATGGGTAATCTTATTTCTTCATCTCCTGCTGCTTCACATAAAGACTGAAGAGTGCCAAACTCAAGCCAAATGTTCTGATGTCAAAGGGGTTTTGTTATGGGTTTTGATCAAGTGTGACAAGCAGGGATTTTGTACAATGCCCTGGCAAACTGCTTACTTTGTACCTGGACTTATCAGACTCCATTTCTGTGTGAGCCCACCTGTTCAGCAGCTGGTAGATATAGCTGTGCCCATCCTGCGTCCAGATGATAAGTCGATTAGCAGCTAGGAACTCACCCCCAGCAAAAACCTGACCACTCTTACAATCGTCAGTGCAGAGGAGCGAAAAATCACAGTAGTCATAAACCTGGAAACAAAGGGAATGGTATTACCGAAGGCTATGAGGTTACGGTCAGTACAAGATATAGCGGAAACCTTTTAGCTACAGCATGTAGTAATACTTATTAATAGTTTACCTCAAATATGATTTGAATATTGGAGTAATATTTTACGTAGTTAAAAAAAAGACCTAGGTCCATCTAGTTCAACCTTCCTCCACCAATTATACATTTTGTCCCTAAGTCATTTATAACCAACAATGTTGTGTGTAGTGAGGAAATCATCCAGCCCTTTTTTAAAAGCTGTTATAGTATCTGCCATTACTACCTCTTGTGGTAGGGCATTCCACAGTCTGACTGCTCTAACTGTAAAGAACCCTTTCCTATTTAGCTGTTGGAATCGCTTTTCTTCCACTCGCAGTGAGTGCCCCCTGGTCCTTAGTACTGTCTTTGGAAGAAATAAGTCATGTGCCAGTCCTTTATATTGACCACACATGTATTTATACATATAAATGAGATCTCCTCTGAGACGTCTTTTTTCTAAGCTAAATAAATCAAACTTTTTCAACCTCTCATCATATGGGAGGCCTTCCATTCCTTGTAGTTGTCTGCTTTTGAACTTACTTTAACTTCTGAATCTGCTTTTTAAAATGTACAGCTGGATACAATATTCCAGATGTGGCCTTACAAGTGATTTATAGAGGGGTAACAATACGTTGGGATCACGGGATCTAATCTCTCTTTTTATACACCCTAGAATCTTGTTTGCTTTTGCAGCTGCTGCTTGACATTGAGTGCTGCTGCTCAGCTTATTTGTAATGAGAATACCCAAGTCCTTCTCCTGTTCTGTAGTCCCGAGTTTACATCCATTTAATGTATATGCAGCTATAGGATTACTCCGTCCTAGGTGCACTGCTTTACATTTACCAACATTAAACCTCATTTGCCAAGTATTTGCCCATTCAGACATCTTTTTCAGACCATTTTGTAATATTGTACTATCAAGGTCAGTTTTTAATATAATACATAGTTTGGTGTCGTCAGCAAAGACTGACACTTTACTATCACATCCACAAGGTCATTAATAAAGAGGTTAAAAAGAATCAGTCCTAGCACAGATCCCTGCGGTACACCACTGCTGACTATAGCCCAATTAGAGAATATACCCTTTATGACGACTTTTTGTTTCCTATTTTCAGCCAATTCCTTACCCATCTGCTTATAGTTTCCCCTAGACTCTGTTTCTGGCGCTTCAGTATAAGTCTGGAGTAATAATATCTGCATATGTTTCATCATGTGCATAGCCTAAGCTCGATTGTTATATTCTTTTACAGGCAGTTAGTAGAGATGAGAAAATCAATTAATGGAAGATTGAGTTTGAGTCGAATTTCCATGCCAGCTCGAACAATGACTCAATTTTGGTGACTCATTTAGGGCTAGTAAGTGAGAAACAAATAGTACCTCACTGCTCACCTCTTTGGCCACCTTGTTGCTCAATGCCCATAATCCAGTTTTCGCCATCATGCAGCGCATCTCCGACCTCTTCACTATAGACCAGGACTTCCGGTTGCCATAAGACTTGGGAGTCAAATTGAGTCATAAGATCGCAACATGACCTTTCAGCACGCATTGATTGGGCTGGAACTCATGGCTTATAGTGTAGAGGATGAAGTTGCACAACATCAGAAGGAAGAAGACCGGATGGCTGTCAGCAGGTAGCATGGTAGCCAGAGAGGTAAGGGGTGTTTTTTTGCTTTCTTTTAGATATTACATTTATTACATGTTATACCTTACATTTAATATGTTCTGGGGTCTGGTGAGACCCTAGAGCATAATAAGGAACATTCAATTTATTGGGGGAAAATTCAGCAAAGCTGTCAAATTTGAGTTACAAATGATCCGCTCATCACTAGCAAATACTTCAAAATAAAGAATAAAAATAAACAGGCAGCTTCAATATAAAACATAGAAAAATTAGATATCAAACATTTAGTCTCTGGTAAAACAATTTGGAAATATGATGCTATTCTCAACACTTCCATTTGGGATACAGTGTATGATTAGTGGAGATTTTACTCCAGAGACCCCTTCAATCACCAGAATAAAGGTGTAGTGATGCCTTAGTGCTGCATTATCCATGTCCTTGTGGCTGTTTGTGCGACTGCAACTTAGCAGAGTGCTCGGGGTATTGTTTAGTTTTAAATCTGTGCTGAATACTATAGCCGAGTGTCATGCGAGGGTCTTGCTACTGTGGTCCGATCGTGTGATCAGACCACAGCTGCAGGGGGGGTGGTGCTGCGGAGGAGAGGGAGGGATTTATCTCCCTATTTCCTCCGTTGCCGGCTGATGCAAGAATCGCACTGCTCTCGCGTTACACTGGTGTAACGCGAGAGCAATGCGATCTTTCTCTCGCACCATAGACTTGTATGGATGCGAATGAAACAGGATCGCATTGCACTCGCAGCATGCTGGGCCTGCTTTCTTGGTCTCATTAGGGCTGAGAAAATAATTGCTCATGGGAGCTGTCCCATAGTTTAATATTGGTCCGAGTGGATTGCCTTTTTTTATCGCATTCCACTTGCACAGTTTTTCTCGCCATGTGTCCTAGGCCTCAGCAGATGGACCCCCAGTGATCATATATTTATTACTTATCCTGTGAATAACTATTATAATGTTTATGAGACATTAATTTTAACACCAGAGACAATTGAAGAAGACAAGTAAAGTATATCATAAAAGTAAGTACACCCCTCACATTTTTGTAATTTTTTCATTATTTCTTTTTATGGGAAAACACTGAAGATATGACAATTTGGTACAATGTAAAGTAGTCAGTGTACAGCTTGTATAGCAGTGTAAACTTGGTGTGCCCTCTAAAGAAGTTAACACACAGCCATTAATGTATAAACTACTGGCAACAAAAATGAGTTCACCCCTAAGTGAAAATGGCCAAATTTTGCCCAAAGTATCTATATTTTGTGTGGCCACCATTATTTTCAAACTGCCTTAACTCTCTTGGTCATAGAGCTGACTAGAGCTTCACAGGAGCTAATGAAATCCTCTTCCACTCCTCCATGATGACATCACTAAGTTGGTGGATTTTAGAGACCTTGTGCTTATCCACCTTCCATTTGAGGACGCCCCACAGATGCTCAATAGAGTTTAAGACATGCTTGGCCAGTCCAGCACTTTTACACTCAGTTTCTTTAGCAAGGCAGTGATCGTCTTGGAGGTGAGTATGAAGAAGTTAAAATGTTGGAATACTGCCTTGCAGCCAAGTTTCCGAAGGTAGGGAATCATGCTTTGCTTCAGTATGTCATAGTACATGGTGGCATTCATGGTTCACTCAAAGAGCTGTTGCTCCCCACAGCTGGCAGCACTCCTCATGCAGACCCATATCATGACATTCCCACCATCATGCGTGACTAGTGTAGCGCCCCGCAGGCTCGGCTGTGACCGCCAAGCCACTTGAATCCGTGTTCGTACTGCGGGTGGTGGCTCGAGCCTGTCATGGACCCGGGGGTCTAGTTGCTCTGCAAGGGAGTTGGCGCTACACGCGGGGATTTGGGTGAGGAGTTCCATGGCCAGGGTCGCGGACGTTTGGTTTGGGTTGTAAGTTTGTGATGCCACTCACGGGTTGTGGTGAATGGATGGACACCACCGCCCGCCGGTTCAGTACTGGCGGGCCACCGCCTGACCCCAGTCCCTACAGTTCCACCGGCTATAATCCCAGCTCCTGTAGGCGGCCACCACTGTCTGCCTCCTTGCCAAGGGTGACTGGGCTCCGACCCAGCTACCGGAGCAGTCTATGGCAGGCCTGGACGCAGGTCTGCCCTTGGACACAACCTCTCTCCTCACTGTCAAAACTACTCTGCACTGTGAACTTGAATTGTGTATGTGTTGTCCCCGGCTCCAGGCCTGTGAACTCCTCTATGAGCGGAGCCAACCGCTTGGCTCCACCCACTGGTGTGGACATCAAACCTGGAGGGTGGTGACAAGGTTTTTAGTTTGACTGATGTCACCTAATCGGGAAGGGGTGTGGTGTTGTGTGTGACTACCTGGGATGACCTAACTAGTCCAGGGCGTCACACTAGGCAAGACACACTTTCCTTTGTACTCATCACCTGGTTGCTGCCACATTATTGACAGCATCAATAAGTTTACCTTGATCTCATCAGACCACAGGACATGGTTCCAGTAATCCATGTCTTTAGTCTGCTTGTCTTCAGCAAACTGTTTGCAGCCTTTCTTGTGCATCAGCTTTAGAAGAGGATTGCTTCTGGGATCACAGCCATGCAAGCCAATTTAATGCAGTATGCGGTGTATGGTCTTAGCACTGACAGGCTGACCCCCCACCTTTTTAACCTTTACAGCAATGCTGGCAGCAGTAATGCATCTATTTTGAACAGACAACCTCTGGATATGATGCTGAGCACATGCACTCAACTTCTTTGGTCGACCATGATGAGGCCTGTTCTGAGTGGAACCTGACTTGTTAAACCACTGAATGGTCTTGGAAACCATGCACCAGCTCAGTTTCAGGGTGTTGGCAATATTTTAATGCCCTAGGCTATCTTTATGTAGAGCAACAAATTGTTTTCCGGATCCTCAGAGAATTTTTTGCCATGAGGTGCCATTTTTAACTTCCAGAGACCAGTATAAGAGAATGTGTAAGCGATAACACCAAAGTTAATACAGCTGCTTCTCATTCACACCGGAGACCTTTTAACACTAGTGAGTCTCTTTCCTACAAGGAGGGAAAATGGATAACTGGGCACAATTTGTCCATTTTCACTTAGGGGTGTACTCACTTTTGTTGCCAGCAGATTAGACATCAATAGCCATGTCAAACCAAAAAATGAATCATTAAATAGTCAAGTGGTAATAAAATATCATTTTATGAAATATATTAAAATGCTATTAACAAACAATAACAATGAGTACACTACCGTAGAAGAAAAGCACCTCAAACCAGCGGCGGGGGACAAAAATATATTGCATTGTTTAGTGTGCTGGTGGTCCATATAAATATATTGTAGATGATATACCGATAAAATTATAAAGATATATATCAGTGTAAGACAAAGAACCAACCTGTCTGCATGTTCCCCAGCCACTGGAATGGCGCCAGAGACCAGATGCGCGTTTTGGCGTGGATCCCTCCATTAGGGGGCGTGATTAATGGCTGTGTGTTGAGTTATTTAGAGGACACCAAATTTACACAGTTATACAAGCTGCACATTGATTATTTTACATTGTATCAAAGTGTCATATGTCCAATGTTGTCCCATGCAAAGATATAACAAAAAAATTACAAAAATAGAGGGTGTACTCATTTTTGAGATATACTGTATGTGGCCATAATGAGATTATGTTTTCATTACTTTATAAGTCTTCTTGATTTTTCTACGGGCTTCCACATAGAAAAGAAAAAAAAATAGTTTTTCAGTCAATGTGCTAAACAGAAGAATATCCTTTGTTGCCAAGCTTTAGACAGGATAAAACATTTTTTATCTCACCATATAATTTCATGAAGATCAGAAGTGACACTTTACACATTTAACATCACCATACAGTGAGAAAAATATGGATATCAACTCAAGCAGTTATTTTCGAGGCTGCACATGCTGTTACAGTCAGACAAGCATACAATATAATAAGAAGATCAGCACCTTCCAGGAACTGGAGCAAATCACCAGCAGTAACCGCTCTGTGTACATGCAGAATCGCACCGCACAGTAATTCGCCATCTCCAAACATTTTGATTCTGTTTCATACACATTTAGCTTTTCCTATATTGAAGAAAATATTAATATAAACATAATAAATTATAGTTTGCTATTACAAATACATATCCAATGTAATAATTCAACACACGTATTTAAAGGAAATCTGTCAGCAGTTTTATGCTCCCCCATCTTGGTGCAACATAATGTAGAGACAGAGACCCTGATTCCAGAGATATGTCACTCACTGAGCTGTTTGTTGTCATTTTGATAAAATCAACATTTTCTCTGCTGCAGATCTAGCAGTTATACAGAGCTCATGAATATGCTGGACTACCTGCAGAATGCCAAGTAGTCCTCTAATGATAATCTACTGCTGATTAAATAGTGATTTTATCAAAATTACACTAAGAAGCGGATAAGTAACACATTGCTGGAATCAAGATCTCTGCAACTAACTACACAGACATACCAGACATGGACTGAGAAAGGCAAACATCAACCAATGTAAAGTATCCGACAAATCCCAAACACCCAGTTAATAATTAGGGATGATCGAATACCTCAAAGATTCAGCTTCGCGAATATTTTCTGAATAGGTCGCTGCTATTCGACTATTCGCGAACATTCGATGCGCAATGTATGTCTATGGGAAACCTGAATAAGAACTATTCGGAACTATTCGGGCTTCCCATGGATTTAGGCTATGTGCGCACATGTGCGCTCTGCACCGCACACAAAAGGTTCGCTTCAGAGCGCAGCTGAAAAGCTCCGTTCTGAAGCGCCTGGTGCCTGCAGAATTTGTGCGCTCTACATGCTGCCTCTCCCTATAGACAGCATGCAAAGCGCATGAAAAAAGTGACATGTCACTTCTAAGAACGCACGCTTCGGGCAGCAGCCGAATCGCTGTGTTCTAATACGCCCCGTACGCACGTCTCATGCACAATCTTCATAGACTGTGCTGGGGACACAGGATGCATGCAGTTACGCTGCGGTGCAGAACGCAGCGTAACTGTATTCAATACGCACACGTGCGCACATAGCATTACATTGCGCATCGAATATTTGCATAGCGGCGAGGTATTCGTCGAATATTCGCGAAGCCGAATATTTGAGGTATTCGGTCATCCTTATTAATAATGAGTAGCATGTATTGTGGACTCTATAGACTTAAGACTGCTTTACACGGGACGACCGATTGTGCGATTTCACTATCGATCGTACCCGCCCCCGTCGTTTGTGCGTCACGGGCAAATCGCTGCCCGTGTCGCACAAAGTTGTGAAACCCCCGTCACACGCACTTACCTGCTGAGCGACCTCGCTGTGGGCGGCGAATGTCCAGTTCCTGAATGGGGAGGGACGTTCGGCGTCACAGCAACGTCACACAGACACCGGTCAATAGAAGCGGAGGGGCGGAGATGAGCGGGATGTAAACATACCGCCCACCTCCTTCCTTCCTCATAGCCGGCGGGAGCCGTGGGACGCAGGTAAGCGGAGTTCATCGCTCCCGTGGTGTCACACGGAGCGATGTGTGCTGCCACGGGAACGATGAACAACCGGCACAAGTAAAAATAAACAATATTATGAAACTGAGCGACGAGTACACGACTCACGATTTGTGAGCAATACTGCGTCGCTCAGAGGTTTCACACAAGACGACGTCGTGTACGATGCCTGATGTGCGCCACGAAAACCGTGACCCCGACGATGCATCACACGATCTAGCGTCTCATGTAAAGCACCCTTTAGGGGCATGGTGTTTGATACAATGTATTTATAACATTTTTAAGACATCTGCAGAAATAATCACAAAAAATCTTGTGTCTGAAAATGTAAAAAATAAATCCTCCAGAAAATCTGCCCCACTCTTTGCTGATTTTCATGTGGATTTGTGGTGCCGATAAACTGTCAGAAAACACTGCAGATAATCCAAAAAAAAAGAAACTAGAAATAAGTGTAAACACCAGCAAAGATGTGTTGATGTTGTGACTACTAAAGCCTGTGATTGGCTGCAGCGCTCACAAGCTGGCATAACACATCAATGGACAAGGCACGTAAACCTAGAAAAGTCAGGGAACCAGGGAAGCCTCAGTAAGGGAGCACAAGAGGGCTTGAGCACACGTGTTTGAATTTTAGATGATTCATTATGACTGTCTCTGCTGGAGGACAGGGTGTGGGTATCAGGCATTCTGTTGACGTATACCCTTGAGATACAGGCACGCTTTACATCCTAATTTATTGCCGAACCTCGGGCTTGCTTGTCTTTGATTAAGTGATCATTGTGGGAGCCTCCTGATGAACCGATCTCGGGGAATCGCGTCGAAGCAATTTTCCCATGTGTATTGGAAGAATTTTTCTGGTCCGAATTATGGATACTACAGGATGGACCCTAGCTCATCAATAAGAAACCACCTGGATTCTCGCTATTTTTGATCATCTGCTGCATCATAAAGATAAGAAGCTAAGTATAATATATAACCTCTGGGAGATGTGTTTCCAAATTATATGGACCATACCTTACCTGCCTTTTTCGATTCGCCCTGTAGTGTCATCAGTAAGGAGGATCAGACGTCGAGGTGGGGGTAACATATTGCCTAGGGTCCACCCTGTGGTTAGGTAATGACTTTTTTGGGAGACATTTCTTCCAGTTTCTTCATGTATGATTCTTATCATACATGCGTGTTATGTTTATTAATTGTCACTGGTTTTGGTGATTTTAACGTATACTAATAAAATATATTATTTTTATGGGACTATATGTATTTTGATTTAGGTCTTTTCCCATACCTTATTTGACTATACTGTATGTTGAATCTAAATCTAAAGTTTACCAAAAACTGTAAATATATTTTATAGACCACAAGTCTCTCAGTTTCTATCGTTGGAGGGGAAGAGGATTGGACTTTTTGGAGTTTAACCCATTTTATAGTTTTTGTACCAGAGAGGCAGTGGCTTCTTCCTTTTTGACCAATTAGATCAGGGGTGGGGAATTAATTTTCCCATGGGGCCGCATGAGAAGTTGGGATGGTTTTAGAGGGCCGAACTAATATAATTAACTCGGTTCTACTATATATATATATATATATATATATATATATATATATATGTATATATATACATACATACAAACGCATATATACTGTGTGTGTATATAATATATATACACATACACACAATGACACACAATCTCCATATACTACATCACTACACCCGCCACATAATACACCTGTAATATACATCCCTATACACGACACCTGTAATAAACTACACCTCTATATACTATACCACTATATACTACATCACTACACCCCTATATACATCTGTAATATACTACATCACTACACCCCTATATACACCTGTAATATACTACACCCCTATATACACCTGTATTATACTACACCCCTATATACACCTGTATTATACTACACCCCTATATACACCTGTATTATACTACACCCCTATATACACCTGTATTATACTACACCCCTATATACACCTGTATTATACTACACCCCTATATACACCTGTATTATACTACACCACTATTATACTACACACCTATATACTACACCTGTATTATACTACAGCACTACACCCCTATATACACCTGTATTATACAGGTGTATATAGGGGTGTAGTATAATACAGGTGTATATAGGGGTGTAGTGGTGTAGTATAATACTGGTGTATATAGGGGTGTAGAACAATACAGGTGTATATAGGGGTGTAGTATTATACTACACCCCTATATACACCTGTATTATACTACACCACTACACCCCTATATACACCTGTATTATACTACACCCCTATATACACCTGTATTATACTACACCACTACACCCCTATATACACCTGTATTATACTACACCACTACACCCCTATATACACCTGTATTATACTACACCACTACACTACTATATAGTACACCACTACACCCCCCCATATACCACACCTGTAAAACTACATTCCCATATACTAAACCACTACACCCCAAATATTTGTCAACAGTTAACCCCCGCCCCCCCCATTGCCCCCGCAGGTTACTAGTAACCACTCACCTGTCTTCTTATTGTCCCCTCCTCAGGCACCTCCGTACGAGCCCCCCACTGAACGGCTTCTCTTTCACATGCCCAGGCTGCACCGACGCTGTATTCCTAGGAGCCGCTGCTTCTCTCCATACGGCCCCCGCCGCTGCAGCTTCTTCTCCTGCCGGGCGGGAACTTTTCAAATGACACACGCGCGCCGTACTGACGATATCAGGGCGCGCGTGTGTCACAGAGAAAAGCTGCCGCAGGGAACAGAGGAGAGATTCCTGCGTTCCGCTGTCTGCACTGACTGTGCGGAGCTGCAGGATGTGTCCTCTGTTTCCTTCCTGGCACGCAGCATGTGATGAGGGCAATCTGACCACAGGCCTCCCGGAGCCTGAAGCTCCGGAGAACAGGTCAGATTGCCCTCATCAGTGACCGGCCAGCAAGGACGCCCTGAGCCAGGCAGGCCGGTCACAGAGAGTAGGCGGGCCGGATGTGGCCCGCGGGCCGCCCCTTGCCCAGGTCTGAGTTAGATAAACTAGGGTGTTTTGCGGATCCAAGTGTCTGTCTGTATGGAGAAGTTGGATGAATGTAGTAGTTCAGGCCAAAGATATTGGTTAATATTGTGCTTTGAGCAATTAATACAATTTGGAGATTATTCAGATTATTTTCGTGTCCAAATATTCTGATGCTAATTTTTTTGTATGTTTCTATATATAAGTAATTAATACTGTGTTGAATTCATATGTTTCTGTGTAATTAATCAGTAGAGCTTTTTACATAGCATTATTTTCATATCAAGCTAAGATAATAGTGGAGGTCTACAGTCCATCTGCTGAGAGCTGTGCCCTCCTCCATATATCAGAGCCTCAGTTGACTGAACTTCTATTGAATTACCAGCATTAACATATCACATAATACAGTATACTATAGAAGGCTACAGTAAGCATATTAAACACATAACCTTAATCTCCAGAAATATCCATCTGTTGATATGTGTTTAAGGCTCAGCAATGTTCACTACTGACCTGGATGCTGGTGACGGATGATGAGAGATCCCATACTTTTAGATCTCCAGCAGTAGATATTGCAACCAATGAATCTTCTGCAAAAAATAATATTTTTTTCACAGATGTATTCAAATGTGTACAAACAGTAATTTATTGTAAACTGAATGACAAGGTGTAGACACAGTGAATGTATGTTGTCATTGTTGGTGGAAAACAAGCTACATTATTCTGCGAAACAACAGAAGTGTTTATAGCTTATTTTTATCAAGTAAATTATTTGTTGTGACTATCTTTTTCCTTCAAAACAGCAACTTCTAGGTACACGTGTGCATAGTTTTTAAAAGTAGGGAGGTTGTTCCAAATATCTTAGCGAACAAGTCACAGATCCTCTATGGATGTAAGTTTGCACAAATCCACCTATATTTTTATGTAATCCCACACAGACTGGATGTTGAGATCAGCACTCTGTGGGGCTGTATCATCACTTCAATGACTCGTTTTTCATTATGTGACTGAATACTTCTAAATCCTTACAGTGCAAGCACTGCACACTGTCAGGATCTTACAGCTCAAGCACTGCACACTGTCAGGATCTTACAGCTCAAGCACTGCACACTGTCAGGATCTTACAGCTCAAGCATTGCATACTGTCAGGATCTTACAGCACAAGCACTGCATACTGTGAGGATCTTACAGCACTGCACATTGCACACTGTCAGGATCTTATAGCACAAGCACTGCATACTGTGAGGATCTTACAGCACTGCACATTGCACACTGTCAGGATATTACAGCACAAGCACTGCACACTGTCATTACATGACAGCACAAGCACTGCACGGAATTCTCCAATCAGTAGTTGGATGTAGCTAGGACCCACTGGTTGCTTCCACAGCTAAGCTTAAAAGACTGCTGGACATCTTCCATTTTACCGTCCTAAAATGTTTTACTTTTTTTGTGTTAAATGTATGAAATAAGCCGTTTCATATGATAATCTATCCCTACTCCAAATCTGCTTTCAGAATTTTTTTATTGGCAGGGATTTTTGAGTAACAAACTTTTACATTTTTGAGAAAAAAAAAATATTTTTTTTAAACAAAAATTACTTAATAAAAATTGTATTTTTAAAAATTATTTAACAGTGTTCAATTTTCTTGAATACTTAGCTGCAGGCACGGTCCCTTTTTAATTCCCTAACATTAGTCTCAGAGCATTTTTTTGCTCCATTTCTATATATAATGGCCTTTAAGTAGTGTAATGTCATTTATGAAACCATTCCCCATGCTCGTCACTGAGATTTCAAAGGTTGTCGGGGAGAAAATCTCCTTAGGAGTCCAGAAAATGTATTTTGAGATACATATTGCATCCCAATTCTTTGGAGTGTTATAATAACTCAGTCACAAGAACTCTATAGTTTGGTGCTTAACCTCTTCACGACTCATAATGTACCGGGTACGTCATGAATCGTGTGAGGTTAATCCCCGCAGGCTGAACATGGGCAGTCCGTGGTGATCCGCGCACATATCACCTGATTTCAACAGCTGACATGTGTGCGTGCCAGGCGCGAGTAGAATTGCATTCCACCCACTCCTATTAACCTCTTACATCTTGCTTTCGAATTCTGACAGCGAGATGTATCAGCGCGCTGCTATAAGGATAACTTACCCACCCACATCAGAGGTCACGTGAGTCACTTTCTCTCACTGCCAGCAGACTGCCGTGTGTGAGAGGAGAGCAGCATTTCTCCAGATTTCAGCTGTGTAGCTGTGATCTGAAGAAATGGAAGAGCGATCAGACTGATGATCGTTATAATCCCCTAGGGGACTAGTAAAATAAAAAAAGTTGAAAAAAGTTTTAAAAGATTAAAAAAAAACCAAAAGTTCGAATCGCCCCCCATTCGGCCCAATGAAAATTAAAGGGTTAAAAGAAGAAAAAATATACACATATTTGGCATCATTCAGAAATGCCTGTGCTATCAAAATATAAAATCAATTAATCCGATCGGTAAATGGCGTTGCGGCAAAAAAAATTCCAAATGCCAAAATTACATTTTTTGGTCGCTGCAAAGTTTATGCAAAATGCAATAACAGACGATCAAAACATAGCATCTATGCAAAAATGGAAAAATGTCAGCTTGAGATGCAAAAAATAAGCTATCAGGGAGCCATAGATCCCTAAAAATGAAAACGCTATGAGTTTCGGAAAATGGCATAAAAAGTGTGCCACTTTTTTTGGATAAACTTGTGAATTTTTTTAACCCCTTAGATAAAAGTAAACCTATACATGTTTGGTCTCTACAAAATCGTATTGACATGAGACATCACACCAATACATCAGTTTTATCATTTAATGAACATGATAAATAATATATTCCAAAAACTATTGTGCAATCGCACTTTTTTTGCAGTTTATCCGCACTTGAATTTTTTTTGTTGTTTTCCAGTACACTATATGGTAAAACTTATGGTTTCAATTAAAAGTACAGCTCATCCTGCAAAAAACAAGTCTTTACATTGCAAGATTGATGGAAAAATAAAAACATTACGGCTTTCGGAAGAAGGGGAGCAAAAAAAAAAAAGAAAAAACAGAAAAACGGAAAATCACCCGGGGTGAAGAAATTAAAGGTTACCAAGGAAATTCACCACTATAATTTTGAACAACTCCCACACCTTTGCCTCAGTCTCACATAGTTTGATCAAAATCAGAGTCTTTCATAATTTTCCTTATTTGTGGTCTCATTAAAATTCCTTTTTTGATTTTGGTCTCACTGATTTGTAGAAACATATTTCTGAAGTATGTAAAACCTTCACCATCATGATCCATTGCTTTGACAAAGTTCATCATCAGCCCAAGTTTTATGTTGAGTGGCAGAAGGAAAACTTTTTCTGGAGCTACTAGAGGCACATGCAGGAAATCTTTCTTTTGGGGTGTGATACTATTTCTTGATAGCCACTGTTTTTGTGAAATGGTTTTGCGTTCTCTCTGTCCTATTTGCATAGAAAACAACAATATCTGTATAGCCGAACTGCATCCCAAGCACCAAGGCTATTACCTTCAGATCACCACAAATATTCCACTACTAGTTTTTGAACAAGATTTCAGACTTGCTACATAAGCAAAGGGAACAGATGAACTTTTGGTGCTATTTTGCAGAAGTACAACTTTTGAACTGGTTTTTGAAGCATCTATAAAAAGCCTTCATTCTTGAGATCTGTGCTCCAGTACCATTGCATCTATCAAAGTTCAAATCATTGCCATAAACCAAGTGCCCTTTGATTGAAAATAAGTTTTCAAGTGCCATTTGCTCCCTGCTACAGAAAATGCCAGCCTTTGAGCCTTGAAGTCAAAAGCTCCGCTTGACTTTCTATAAGTAAATCATTTAGATCAACCTGGTTTAGTGCAGGCAGCCATCTACTGTTTCTCCTCCTCCTTAGCCTCCTCCTCCTCATTATCACCCAATCCGTACTGAGCAGATGAGATTAGGCTGGTCTGGGCAGTATCACCCTATGTACTTTGTTCCTTCAACTCTATCTGTTCTACATGCAAAGCTTCTTATTTAATTGTCAGCAGCAAGTGTTTCAGTAGACACACAGGTGGTTGAGTCCTCAAAGTTTGGAGAACAGCACAGATGTCAGACATCCATGGCCACTTGTCAGTTCTTTTCTGCGAAGCCTGACCAAAATACCAACATAAATGTTGTAGCTGGTATTCAATTACTGCCCTCTACTGCTCACAGATCCTTGCCAAGATATGTAAAGTTAACTTCCAGAGAGTGGGCGGGTCACAATACTTGCAAATACTGCTGGAGCACTGCCAGACCGGTGGCAGCTGTAGGTAATTTGTAATTTGCCAAAATAGGCACACACGTGGCACACCTTGACAAGTAGCTGAGGCAAATCTGGGTAGTTTTCAGGAAGCACTGAACTACTTTGTTGAGTACGTAGGCCAGGCATGGTACTTGTAGCAGCTTACCAAGCTTTGAACTGCCACAAGGTTACAGCCATTATCACTCACGACCCTGTATGGTTAGAGGTTCAGAGCTGAGAGCCACAGATTTTCCTGGTCTCTTAGAAATTTCAACAACTCTGTTTTCACCTAAAGATATAAATTTCAGTGCAGCCTGTTGCTGTTTCACAAAGGCAGTGCTCCAGTGATTCACGTTTGCGACTGATAGGGATGACAATTTGTAGATTGAGGAGGAGGGAGGTGTAAGAACTGCTGTAAGAGGTGGGGGAAACACTGATTAAACTAGGGCCTTCAATTCTAGGTGTTGGTAGTGTGACGCCCTGGACTATACAGGTAGTCAAAGATAGACCCCCCGCACTACACCTGTCCCCCTAAAAGGTGTCATCCGCCAACCATTAAAACCTAGTCACCTCCCTCAGTGCTTGATGGACACACCAGGGGGCGGAGTCAGGTGCTTGGCCACGCCCACCGAGAAGTTCAGAGGGCCTGAGGCAGGAAACACAGGCAGATGAGTGTTAGAGTTGAGTGGAGGAGGTCAGGCCTGTAGGACAGGCCTGTGACAGTCTGACAGGTGCCGGGCTTGGAGCCCGGGTACCTTTGGCTAGGAGGCATATGGTGGCCTTAGCCTGCAGGAGGCAGGAAGATGGCTCGGTGGAACCGTGGTGGACCGAGACAGGGTAGTGGCCCGCCGGTACCGACCTGGGGAACCAACTCGGAAACCGGAGCACACAGGGGGGTACTCAGACCCTGAAACGAGGTCCAAAATCCACTGGACTGAGTTAATTAACTGATTGCGGTCTGGACTATAGGTCCTTTCCCACCCAAGTCCCGACTGAAGACAACAGCCCAACAAGGAGGATAGAAAGCCACTGCACAGGCAGAGAGATCCCACAGGCCAGTGTCTGCAGGCAAAAGGGCTCTCCCGACATTCACAAAGCTGGGGAGTGGACTCCGGTCACTGAAGCGCAGGCAGCCCAAGTACACAACATGGTGCAGGAGAAAGGCCAAGACCACCGAACCGGGTGAGGGACCAGACGCAGCCGGCTGCGGGCACCGACCACCATCAACTTGCTTTACCAGAGACTTGTGTGTCTCAATAATCGTGAGAACAACAGTGCCTTCCAGCCGCGCACCGCCCTGCACCGCCCAGCTATCCCCAACGGGCCCCGGGGCCACCATCCCTGCCCACAGAGGGGTTAACAACTTGCTGCATAACATCTCCCCTGAGTGCCCCGTAACTGCAGCGGTGGTGTCTACCTTCACCACATCCCGTGGGTGGCATCACGAACTCAAGCGCAGCTCCGGCCGTGCACCTACCTAACCCCCACCAAAAGCGCCAGCATCCCCTTTCAGAGCGAAGTGACCCCGGGTCCGGAGGCACTCGAGCCACCCACCAACGAACCCGGATCCGAGCAGCTCGGCTGCAGCCGAGCACAGGGCGGTACACATTGACTCTTCTGGCGTCACGAACAGGATACTTACCTATTCACTAACCTAGTGAAGTGCTCCTTGAAGTGAAGTCAGCGGTGATCCATTGTGAAATTTTCAGAATCTGCCATCTTGCTGCCATCTTTTGGTGCGAAGATTCCCGGCGGAGTTTTCTTCCCCGCAGAAAGGGTGCGAAAGCTGAAGCCCCGCCTCCTGGGAACGCAGCCATGCAGCAAAGGGAGAAGTCGAAAAGCAAAACTGGTCGGCCGAAGAAGGGAGTGCCGCAAAAAGACCAATGGGGGGATAAACGGGTGAAGATCAGCGGCATGTAACTAACGCTGTGAAGTGCCTGGACGCCAGGACTCTGCGGCAACCCGTTCCTGGATACCAACGCGGCAGGATGTGTCGGAGTACGCAGGGCCAAGCCCACTTCATGCTGTCGAAGTGGGCGTCAGAGATGAAGGGCCTAGCTGCAGCTGTCCAGTCGCGCGAAGTGGAGATGATCTCGGAGGAGCAGGTAAGCAGTGACCCACGCCCCTATGTTCCCCAAGAACCGGCCGTCTCGGCTGAGGAACCTGGCCTGCTTCCATCCACCACACCATCTCCCTCGTCGCCCGTGTCTGCAGCCACCGCCCTGACCGACCCGCTGCCTCAGTCCGTGGCAGCGGAGCTCGTACCACCTACAGGGGAGGACCCAGTTACTGGGCCCTCAGGCCTTACTGTCACAATCGCACCAGCATTGCTGACGACATCCCATTTGGCCACGGCAGTCCGCCCGGAAGCAACAGAGATGACGTTGGCTCCGGCAGTCCACCCAGCCGCAACGGAGGCAGCACCCGCTGTTCCCAGGTACCTCATCCCGGCTGAAGACCAGCGGCAAGGGGCTCGTGGAAAGGAGGCGCAGGCTGTTGAGCATACGGTCCCACAGCAGTATGTGAGGCCGGTCGTAGCCGGTGCCGAGGGTTCCCCAGGAAGTCTGGCTCCAGAGCAGGAGGGTAAAGCGGATGTGCATGCCCGCATTTATGAGTGTTATGGTAGCTGTTCCCGGTTACCATCCTGCCCGTCCCCATTGGGACTCAGTTAACCTCCCGTTGTTTACCCCCATTTAAATAAAGACACGGCTGAGAACTAGCAGGCCAGCCAAAAACTTTTGGGCTTGTAAATAATCCCGGACTACCCTTTCAGGTCCTACAGTCTCCGGAGAGGCTGGTTGGAGGAAGGGCCTGCGGCAGAGGAGGCCGAGGTCCCGTCACCATGCAAACTGGTGACAACCCTCCGGGTCAGGGGTCCCCTGGACATGGGGCCTCTGAGAGACTGCCGGGTAAGGAACTTATTACCCGGCCCGTATGGGCAATACCCGGACCTGAACCCGTTTCCTGGACTGGGGAAAAGGGGTGCTGACCAGTTTTTAGAGGCAGCATCAGGGCTAGGTTTGCTTGGGTGGGCAAATGAAAGGACTCGGTCCCGTCCTGTTCCCGGTTAATAAAAATGTTTTTATATATGTTTTGCAACGTTAAAGCATAGTGCCTCCCATCTTGGAATGAACCAGAAGTAATCATACCTGTACATATGTTAGTATGTTTGTTAACTGGTTTTTATCTTTTCTAGTTACAAAATAAACGGTGGTGGTCGAACAGCCCGCGGACGGTCTGTAGTTAACCAAGGGGGAGTGTGACGCCCTGGACTAGCCAGGTATTCACAGATAGACCCCCGCACTACACCTGTCCCCCAAAAAGGTGTCATCAGCCAACCATTAAAACCTAGTCACCTCCCTGAGTGCTTGATGGACACACCAGGGGCGGAGCCAGGTGCTTGGTCACGCCCACCGAGGAGTTCAGAGGGCCTGAGGCAGGAAACACAGGCAGATGAGTGTTAGAGTTGAGTGGAGGAGGTCAGGCCTGTAGGACAGGCCTTTGACAGTCTGACAGGTGCCGGGGTTGGAGCCCGGGTACCTTTGGCTAGGAGGCATACGGTGGCCTTAGCCTGCAGGAGGCAGGAAGATGGCTCGGTGGAACCGTGGTGGACCGAGACAGGGTAGTGGCCCGCCGGTACCGACCTGGGGAACCGACTCGGAAACCGGAGCACACAGGGGGGTACTCAGACCCTGAAACGAGGTCCAAAATCCACTGGACTGAGTTAATTAACTGATTGCGGTCTGGACTATAGGTCCTTTCCCACCCAAGTCCCGACTGAAGACAACAGCCCAACAAGGAGGATAGAAAGCCACTGCACAGGCAGAGAGATCCCACAGGCCAGTGTCTGCAGGCAAAAGGGCTCTCCCGACATTCACAAAGCTGGGGAGTGGACTCCCGTCACTGAAGCGCAGGCAGCCCAAGTACACAACATGGTGCAGGAGAAAGGCCAAGACCACCGAACCGGGTGAGGGACCAGACGCAGCCGGCTGCGGGCACCAACCACCATCAACTTGCTTTACCAGAGACTTGTGTGTCTCAATAATCGTGAGTACAACAGTGCCTTCCGGCCGCGCACCGCCCTGCACCGCCCAGCTATCCCCAACGGGCCCCGGGGCCACCATCCCTGCCCACAGAGGGGTTAACAACTTGCTGCATAACATCTCCCCCGGGTGCCCCGTAACTGCAGCGGTGGTGTTTACCTTCACCATATCCCGTGGGTGGCATCACGAACTCAAGCGCGGCTCTGGCCGTGCACCTACCTAAACCCCACCAAAAGCGCCAGCATCCCCTTTCAGAGTGAAGTGACCCCGGGTCCAGAGGTGCTCAAGCCACCCACCAACGAGCCTGGATCCGTGCGGCTCGGCTGCAGCCGGGCGTGGGGCGGTACAGTAGCATGTTTGCTGTCCTAGAGGCCGACTTGGTTCTGGCCTTCACAAGGTCACCCAGTGTGCTGTCAGGGAAATGTAGCATCCCTGGCCCCAAACACTTATCCATGTGTTGGTGGTTAAGTGGACCTTCTGTGACGCCACTGCAGGAACCAGGTGGCACAAAAACAAGGTAACAGTTCGGGTCCTACATGACTGTGCCAGTCACTACACACACACTAGCCCACCAAGACATTTACACTCGCTGTAACCAGCTTTGAGCCTCACCTAGCCAGATGACAGGGCTGGGCAATGTTAGATAATAGGCAGCCAACTGGGAGGAAGAGACCAGACCTGGGGGAGTAGAAAGGGACCTGGGGAGTGTGGGTAGAGTGTATGACAGTCAAAGGGTTTAGGAGGAGGAAGTAGTAGGTTGGAGTTAGTCAGTTGGAGAAAGGAAGTGAAAGAGGAAGGAGTTGTGAGTTGTGGAGAGGAGTAAAAGGAAAGGTGTCAAGACAGACCACAGACTCTTGAGACACAAGGAAAGTAGCAAAGCATCCGTAAAGACCTGAGTGGAGAGAACAGCCACTCAGAGGAGTAAAGTAGCTGGAGAGCGAGAGAGCAAGCTCCAAGGACAGAGGGGTCCTGTGGGGCTGACATCCAGGGCTCACAGTACTTTGCATGCACGGGTTGGAGATCCCAGAACAGACCAGGACTTCAAGACATCTGTTAACTCTGCCAGGCAGGTGGGTTTCCAGGACTCATCTGCCACCACTAACGTCCGAGGCATCAGCAGCAAAGAGGGGTTCGGGAAAAATTCCCTTAAATAGTCCAAGCTGCCACTATCTAGTTGCAGAAAGTCTCAGTGTCCACAAATCTAAACGGCAAAATTTCTAGGGCAAGCAGTCTGGAAATGTGGCCTTTTAGGGATTGTGCTTGCTTTCCATGGCCTTGGGTAGAAACAGTTGGAATCTGCACAGAAACAAGGAAGTGGACATGGTTGCTGATGATGGCTGCAAATGTTCAATGACAGGGGCAGGGCAGGAGACATCCATGGCTGCATTTTGGACAGGGGATTGCCCACCATATAGCACAGTGGTGAAACAAGCAGACACTGATTGTGGACTCGGGCATTTGGCCTACTTAGTTGGGTGCTTGGATGACATGTGTCTGAGTATGCTGGTAGTGGTCATGCTGGTAATGGTCTGGCTCCTGCTAAGCTTGGTACGACACAGGTTGTAAATTACCATTTTCTTTTCCTCTGCACCTTCTGTAAAAATGCACCAGACTTGGGAACACCTAACCCTTGGCCTGGGATCTGGCTACATGTGGGTGCTTTGGGAAACAGCTGCCTGCCTTCTCCCTATGGAAAACCCACTCCCTTTTCCTGCCTGTAGCGGTGCTGAAGATCCCTTGCCCCCTGTGCTGCTGTGCTTGCTCTGCATGTGACTTCACCAGGTTGAGTCAATTACTTCATCATCCACCACCTTGTCTTCTAATTCGGCATTCTGGTCCTCCTTCTGACTTGTTGACTTAACATTAGTTTACTTATTGACGTCTGTGTCTCATCATCATCCACCTCTTGAGACAGTAATTGCCATTCCTCATCATAGGCTTCTTCTGACTGTGGTGTGCTGCTCCGGTGCAGAACGGGGTGCTCGGATCTGGGGTGGTCGTGGCTCGAGGGGTTCGGACCCGGGCTCGGCAGACACTCCAATCCTTGAAAGGGGATTATTTACAGGGCAGAAGTTTGTGACGCCACCTGCGGGTTCCAGTAGTGGGAGTACCGCCACTGCTGGAAGGAGTACCGGGGCAGATGGTGTGGAGCAGCAAGGTGTCAGTCCCTCCGCAGGTAGGGAAGGCCCCAGCCTCTGGGTTTTTTGGTGGGATATTTGGGAGTGCATTGTGCAGCGGACGAGATTACTCACTGTGGGTAGTCGTGGTGATGGATGGGGAATATAAAGCAGACACTCACACTGAAGATAAACCAAAGACTCTGTGCATCACAGTCACTACAGGGGTGCCCGTCCAGGTGTCCGATCCCACCAGTGTCACTTGGTAATCCGGAGCCGCCTCCGTGCACAAGTTAGTTCTCTATTGTGGCCCCTTGGCTTGAAGCTGTTGGGGCCCTGCTCACTATATTTAGTTCTTTTAGATTTCTGATGCCGACAGTCCTCCTAGACTATGTCCGTTACACCCTGCCAATGTCACTGCCACCGGTCCCCGACTCTTCTGGTCCCGGACCACCTTTTGCGACTGAACCTCGGTCTAGCTCCCCGGGAGCTACTACTCCAGCTCCTCACTCCTTGAGGGCTCTCACTACTCCCTTACTTCCTCCCTCCCACCAGTCTGCCTGACCTCTAGGTGAGTGGCCCTATTCCAGCTTAACCAACCCACTGGTGTGTCTGACAGGTCATGATGTGAGGTGTGATTGGGATTTGTGCTGATGGTAGTGACACCGATTTCTTAGGAACCTGGAACCATGGGGGGTAGGCCCTGCATCCTGGGAAAGGATTGCAGTACCCTGTGGCACCCTGATATATTCAGAGGTGCCACAGTGGCTGCTCAAATATTGGGGCATCACATCACACAATCTCCTTATTTACTTCTAGTAAAATGCAAGGTGAAAGACCAGAAGAATCAATAAATGGAAAGGTAAAAAGCTTGGGTGTCCAAGTGTGGGGGTCACTTGTCTATTGGCACTCACCATGGTGGGAGAGAAGAGGATCAGGGTGAGGATTATGTCTTGCCTAGAGAGACTGGACAGTGTGGAAGACAGAGTGGTGCTGGAAAACAGACTGGAAGCATTGTCTGCCATCTAACCCACAACCTGCTTTCACTGATCTGTCTTCAACTGTGGTGTCCCACGCCCTCCTGTAAAGTGGGAAAGGAAGCTAGCTCTAGAAGATGCATGTGTTTGATGTGCTCCTGCACTAGGCACAGTTTGCCCTGGCCAACGTCCGTGCACCACCATAAGTGGGACATCCACTTCCTCATCCCTTACCACACACCTTGCACATTTTAGTTTATGCACACAGCTAAAAGTGGTGTTATTAGAGAAAAGCATCTATTTAAATTAGCCCTGAAAAATACTATTGGTTGTATGTGACAGCACCAAGGACAGTAATGCAATGAACCCTGCCTAAATGCCTTTAATACACTATCATTACTCCAGAAACTAACCCTACATTAATTGCAGATTAAGAGCAGTATAAGTATAGAAAATAATATATTTCAATTAGCCTTGAAAAGGACTGATGGTGTAATGTTGCCCCAGCAGGTAGTGTGACTATCACATCACTATAGCATACTGCTCCTTCTCCAGCAGAAACTCTCCCAGTCCCTACACTACTTCAGGTTACAGTACTCTGAGCATGGTGTCACCAGGTCTTCTATACACCTGATGATATGATGCGGCTAGCCAATCACAGTAATGCCAGTAGCCAACATGACTACGGCATTACCATGATTGGGAGACAATGCCTGCATGTTTAGTGGCTGAAAATCAGCTGCGAGACATGCATGGCGGGGACTTTAACAGTGCCGAGAAATTCACAGAAAAGTAGCATAATGCCTTTGGTGAAGAAGAGTTATTTCCTGTATTTTCAGTGCAAAATTAGATATAAAGACAAGCTTTAGGCCCTCATATTTGTTGCTTATCCTGTGTTACACTTCTCACAAGCTGGGTCAATGGTAAATCACAACACATGGCATTTGCTGTACCAGTGGTATGATGGGAGCCAAGATTGCTAGTTCTGTATGACATAAATTGCTGAAATATCAAGTAAAACAAGAAATTCAGTGAAATATCCAAAAATTCCTTCAAAATTAGACTGGTCTCAACAGGCTTAGAGCTGCCAGTCGCCACTGTACCAACATCTTGGACCTTGGATCCAGAAGAAAAATAAGATGCTAATTTAGTTGAAAAAGCTGATCGAAAACATCCTGATTTTGTATGCCATGGGTCTGGGGAGCCTCACAAATTAAACCAGTTTGAACTAAATGATTTATTTTGTGATCTAAACCTATCTAAAACTCAGGTAGAGCTTTTGGCTTTGAGGCTTAAAGGCTGGCACTTGCTGGAGCAGGGGACCACATTATGCATTTGCTGCCATAGACAGCAGGAATTGAACACTTTTTCAAAGATGGGGACCTAGTTTACTGCAATGATACAAACTCTCTGCTAGATGTAATGGGAATAGCGCACAGTTCTCAAAAATGGAGGGTTTTTCATAGATTTTTCAAAAAAGCCAGTTTAAAAGCAGTACTTCTGCAAAATGGCAACACAAATCCATCATTTCCTGTGGTTTATGTTTGGAGGGGCATGAAGAAGTAGTTGAGGATGAGGGACTTCGGCTGGGAATCCCTGCAGGCCGCATAGTGCCGACTGACGTAGTGCCGAGTGCCAGGTGGCGACTGACACGTGCAAGGAGACAAACTGTTCACTTTAAACCAAAACTCTTTACTAGAAGGTTCATTGTCATTCATAACTTTACACTCTATATAGCGGGCACATATCTTACAGAATGTTACATTTTTACTTTGCATTAGAAGACACAGTTCAATAGACTATGCCATACGCAAGTTGAGATCAACTCAGTACCTTGACGGTAAAGGGATCTGGATGTAAGGAATACATCCTCTGGCTCTTATAGCCTGTAGCCGCTCCAACTATACATCTGTCACATTCACTTACTAGGCCTTCACTGACTCCTTCCAGAATGAACCTTCCTTTCCCCTGTCAACTGACCCCTACCATGGTGGGCTAGTCCCAATACTTCAATGTTTCTGTTTCTGCAGTCTGTGGCAGGGCAGATTTAACACTTTACCGACTTCCCAGAAAACATTATCAACTGCAACACTACATTACTATCCATTACACCATATACTATAAACTACATCTTAATAGACACATTATATTATACATTCCTATAACACTGCTATCCATAACTCTGCATTATCACCTCCTACATTATATATTACGCTATTGAGAACCCACACACAAAATGCAATACACTTTACATTAAACAGGAACATCGTATTACATTACATTACATTACATTTCACACTACACAATATTTACAAATGATGCACAACATTATTCACACTACAAAAAATGACAATACATTGACATGATTGGTATCTTCAGGGGCAGAAATGCGACCTACTTTGTCCACCATTCTTATATATGCAGCAAGTCTGAAAAACCATATAAAAATATGCACCTTCTGCTGTCAAAAATGTGTTACAAAAATTGTGAGTGATAATCTGAAGGTAATAAGTAGAGTTGAGCGCGGTTCGAGGTTCGAGGTTCTCCAGTTCTAGGCTCGAGTGATTTTGGGGCCTGTTCTAGATCGAACTAGAACTCGAGCTTTTTGAAAAAGCTCGATAGTTCTAGAAACGTTCGAGAACGGTTCTAGCAGCAAAAAAAACAGCTAATTCCTAGCTGGCTTTCCGCTGTAATAGTGTAAGTCACTCTGTGACTCACACTATTATGACATTTCAGTGTATAGTGTGCGTGAACAGCGCATTCAGATCACTCCTGTTTGTATAATGGCGATCGCCATTTTTTTTTTTTTTTTCCTTGTCTTCCTTCCCTAAGCGCGCGCGTGTAGTGGGGAGGGCCAGCATGTCAGCCAATCCCAGACACACACACAGCTAAGTGGACTTTTAGCCAGAGAAGCAACGGCATGTGTGATAGGATGTCCATGTCACATGTCTCTGCATTATAAAACCGGACATTTTCCTCCAGGACGCCATTATCTGCCTTCTGCGTCCTTGGTGTCAGACATCACTGGCGCAGCTCCGTCCTGAGTCCTATCGCTGATACAGCTGAATGCGCTCCATACACAGCGCTGGACAGCATAGAGATAGCACTTTCCATCAGTCCTTTTAAGGGCTCGTACCGGCAGGGTCAGAGCCATAGGTGACAGGTCCTGCAAACAGAGACAGCGTCTGTGTAGCTAAGGTCAGGGATTTCGTCGCTGCATTTCCCCATTAGGAGGGAATAGAAAGGCAGGCTTCCATTCCTCTACCCAGAGCCCCACAATCCTGGCACTGTACCCTCCTGTCCTCTGCACACTCCAACTCATTATAACTAAGCCATTATACTAGCAAACACTCAGTGTACCTAGTGGCATCCTAAACGTGGCTATTGGACTTTGCTATAGTCCCACTAGAGCAAAGATATTTGCAGGACCTCTGCCTGCATTGCACACTCCAACTCATTATAACTAAGCCATTATACTAGCAAACACTCAGTGTACCTAGTGGCATCCTAAACGTGGCTATTGGACTTTGCTATAGTCCCACTAGTGCAAAGATATTTGCAGCACCTCTGCCTGCATTGCACACTCCAACTCATTATAACTAAGCCATTATACTAGCAAACACTCAGTGTACCTAGTGGCATCCTAAACGTGGCTATTGGACTTTTGTCTAATCACACTAGTGCAAAGACATTTGCAGCACCTCTGCCTGCATTGCACACTCCAACTCATTATAACTAAGCCATTATACTAGCAAACACTCAGTGTACCTAGTGGCATCCTAAACGTGGCTATTGGACTTTTGTCGAGTCACACTAGTGCAAAGACATTTGCAGCACCTCTACCTGCATTGCACACTCCAACTCATTATAACTAAGCCATTATACTAGCAAACACTCAGTGTAACTAGTGGCATCCTAAACGTGGCTATTGGACTTTGCTATAGTCCCACTAGTGCAAAGATATTTGCAGCATCTATGCCTGCATTGCACACTCCAACTCATTATAACTAAGCCATTATACTAGCAAACACTCAGTGTACCTAGTGGCATCCTAAACGTGGCTATTGGACTTTTGTCTAGTCACACTAGTGCAAAGACATTTGCAGCACCTCTACCTGCATTGCACACTCCAACTCATTATAACTAAAGCGGGCTTTACACGCTACGACATCGCTAATGCGGAGTCGTTGGGGTCACGGAATTCGTGACGCACATCCGGCCGCATTAGCGATGCCGTTGCGTGTGACATCGATTAGCGATTTTGCATCGTTGCAAAACAGTGAAAAATCGCTAATCGGCGACACGGGGATCCATTCACAATGATCGTTAATTCAGCAGTAACGAGGTTGTTCCTCGTTCCTGCGGCATCACACATCGCTGCGTGTGACGCCGCAGGAGCGAGGAACGTCTCCCTACCTGCCTCCCGGCCGCTATGCGGAAGGAAGGAGGTGGGCGGGATGTTACGTCCCGCTCATCTCCGCCCCTCCGCTGCGATTGGGCGGCGGTTCAGTGACGTCGCTGTGACGCCGCACGGACCGCCCCCTTAGAAAGGAGGCGGTTCGCCGGTCACAGCGACGTCGCCGGACAGGTAAGTATGTGTGACGGCTCTGGGCGATGTTGTGCGCCACGGGCAGCGATATGCCCGTGTCGCGCAACAGATGGGGGCGGGTACGCACACTAGCGATATCGGGACCGATATCGCAGTGTGTAAAGTAGCCTTAAGCCATTATACTAGCAAACACTCAGTGTACCTAGTGGCATCTTAATTGTGGCTATTGGACTTTGCTATAGTCCCACTAGTGCAAAGATATTTGCAGCACCTCTGCCTGCATTGCACACTCCAACTCATTATAACTAAGCCATTATACTAGCAAACACTCAGTGTACCTAGTGGCATCCTAAACGTGGCTATTGGACTTTCGTCTAGTCACACTAGTGCAAAGACATTTGCAGCACCTCTGCCTGCATTGCACACTCCAACTCATTATAACTAAGCCATTATACTAGCAAACACTCAGTGTACCTAGTGGCATCCTAAACGTGGCTATTGGACTTTGCTATAGTCCCACTAGTGCAAAGATATTTGCAGCACCTCTGCCTGCATTGCACACTCCAACTCATTATAACTAAGCCATTATACTAGCAAACACTCAGTGTACCTAGTGGCATCCTAAACGTGGCTATTGGACTTTTGTCTAGTCACACTAGTGCAAAGACATTTGCAGCACCTCTACCTGCATTGCACACTCCAACTCATTATAACTAAGCCATTATACTAGCAAACACTCAGTGTACCTAGTGGCATCCTAAACGTGGCTATTGGACTTTTGTCTAATCACACTAGTGCAAAGACATTTGCAGCACCTCTGCCTGCATTGCACACTCCAACTCATTATAACTAAGCCATTATACTAGCAAACACTCAGTGTACCTAGTGGCATCCTAAACGTGGCTATTGGACTTTTGTCTAGTCACACTAGTGCAAAGACATTTGCAGCACCTCTACCTGCATTGCACACTCCAACTCATTATAACTAAGCCATTATACTAGCAAACACTCAGTGTACCTAGTGGCATCCTAAACGTGGCTATTGAACTTTGCTATAGTCCCACTAGTGCAAAGATATTTGCAGCACCTCTGCCTGCATTGCACACTCCAACTCATTATAACTAAGCCATTATACTAGCAAACACTCAGTGTACCTAGTGGCATCCTAAACGTGGCTATTGGACTTTTGTCTAGCCACACTAGTGCAAAGACATTTGCAGCACCTCTGCCTGCATTGCACACTCAAACTCATTGTTACTAAGCCATTATACTAGCAAACACTCAGTGTACCTAGTGGCATCCTAAACGTGGCTATTGGACTTTTGTCGCGTCACACTAGTGCAAAGACATTTGCAGCACCTCTGCCTGCATTGCACACTCCAACTCATTATAACTAAGCCATTATACTAGCAAACACTCAGTGTACCTAGTGGCGTCCTAAACGTGGCTATTGGACTTTTGTCTAGTCACACTAGTGCAAAGACATTTGCAGCACCTCTACCTGCATTGCACACTCCAACTCATTATAACTAAGCCATTATACTAGCAAACACTCAGTGTACCTAGTGGCATCCTAAACGTGGCTATTGGACTTTGCTATAGTCCCACTAGTGCAAAGATATTTGCAGCACCTCTGCCTGCATTGCACACTCCAACTCATTATAACTAAGCCATTATACTAGCAAACACTCAGTGTACCTAGTGGCATCCTAAACGTGGCTATTGGACTTTTGTCTAGTCACACTAGTGCAAAGACATTTGCAGCACCTCTACCTGCATTGCACACTCCAACTCATTATAACAAAGCCATTATACTAGCAAACACTCAGTGTACCTAGTGGCATCCTAAACGTGGCTATTGGACTTTGCTATAGTCCCACTAGTGCAAAGATATTTGCAGCACCTCTGCCTGCATTGCACACTCCAACTCATTATAACTAAGCCATTATACTAGCAAACACTCAGTGTACCTAGTGGCATCCTAAACGTGGCTATTGGACTTTTGTCTAGTCACACTAGTGCAAAGACATTTGCAGCACCTCTGCCTGCATTGCACACTCCAACTCATTATAACTAAGCCATTATACTAGCAAACACTCAGTGTACCTAGTGGCATCCTAAACGTGGCTATTGGACTTTTGTCTAGTCACACTAGTGCAAGGACATTTGCAGCACCTCTACCTGCATTGCACACTACAACTCATTATAACTAAGCCATTATACTAGCAAATACTCAGTGTACCTAGTGGCATCCTAAACGTGGCTATTGGACTTTGCTATAGTCCCACTAGTGCAAAGATATTTGCAGCACCTCTGCCTGCATTGCACACTCCAACTCATTATAACTAAGCCATTATACTAGCAAACACTCAGTGTACCTAGTGGCATCCTAAACGTGGCTATTGGACTTTTGTCTAGTCACACTAGTGCAAAGACATGTGCAGCACCTCTACCTGCATTGCACACTCCAACTCATTATAACTAAGCCATTATACTAGCAAACACTCAGTGTACCTAGTGGCATCTTAAACGTGGCTATTGGACTTTGCTATAGTCCCACTAGCGCAAAGATATTTGCAGCACGTCTGCCTGCATTGCACACTCCAACTCATTATAACTAAGCCATTATACTAGCAAACACTCAGTGTACCTAGTGGCATCCTAAACGTGGCTATTGGACTTTTGTCTAGTCACACTAGTGCAAAGACATTTGCAGCACCTCTACCTGCATTGCAAACTCCAACTCATTATAACTAAGCCATTATACTAGCAAACACTCAGTGTACCTAGTGGCATCCTAAACGTGGCTATTGGACTTTGCTATAGTCCCACTAGTGCAAAGATATTTGCAGCACCTCTTCCTGCATTGCACACTCCAACTCATTATAACTAAGCCATTATACTAGCAAACACTCAGTGTACCTAGTGGCATCCTAAACGTGGCTATTGGACTTTTGTCAAGTCACACTAGTGCAAAGACATTTGCAGCACCTCTGCCTGCATTGCACACTCCAACTCATTATAACTAAGCCATTATACTAGCAAACACTCAGTGTACCTAGTGGCATCCTAAACGTGGCTATTGGACTTTTGTCTAGTCACACTAGTGCAAAGACATTTGCAGCACCTCTACCTGCATTGCACACTCCAACTCATTATAACTAAGCCATTATACTAGCAAACACTCAGTGTACTTAGTGGCATCTTAATTGTGCCTATTGGACTTTGCTATAGTCACACTAGTGCAAAGACATTTGCAGCACCTCTGCCTGCATTGCACACTCCAACTCATAACTAAGTCATTATACTAGCAAACACTCAGTGTACCTAGTGGCATCCTAAACGTGGCTATTGGACTTTTGTCTAGTCACACTAGTGCAAAGACATGTGCAGCACCTCTACCTGCATTGCACACTCCAACTCATTATAACTAAGCCATTATACTAGCAAACACTCAGTGTACCTAGTGGCATCTTAAACGTGGCTATTGGACTTTGCTATAGTCCCACTAGTGCAAAGATATTTGCAGCACCTCTGCCTGCATTGCACACTCCAACTCATTATAACTAAGCCATTATACTAGCAAACACTCAGTGTACCTAGTGGCATCCTAAACGTGGCTATTGGACTTTTGTCTAGTCACACTAGTGCAAGGACATTTGCAGCACCTCTGCCTGCATTGCACACTCCAACTCATTATAACTAAGCCATTATACTAGCAAACACTCAGTGTACCTAGTGGCATCCTAAACGTAGCTATTGGACTTTTGTCTAGTCACACTAGTGCAAAGACATTTGCAGCACCTCTGCCTGCATTGCACACTCCAACTCATTATAACTAAGCCATTATACTAGCAAACACTCAGTGTACCTAGTGGCATCCTAAACGTGGCTATTGGACTTTTGTCTAGTCACACTAGTGCAAAGACATTTGCAGCACCTCTACCTGCATTGCACACTCCAACTCATTATAACTAAGCCATTATACTAGCAAACACTCAGTGTACTTAGTGGCATCTTAATTGTGCCTATTGGACTTTGCTATAGTCACACTAGTGCAAAGACATTTGCAGCACCTCTGCCTGCATTGCACACTCCAACTCATAACTAAGCCATTATACTAGCAAACACTCAGTGTACCTAGTGGCATCCTAAACGTGGCTATTGGACTTTTGTCTAGTCACACTAGTGCAAAGACATTTGCAGCACCTCTGCCTGCATTGCACACTCCAACTCATTATAACTAAGCCATTATACTAGCAATTGATGCTGCCAGTTTAAGAGCCTAGTTGCATTGACAGGGATATTTATTCTTTTTTATTCTGCTGTTAATAAAGCTAGACCACCGCTGCAATCTACACCACCTCTCAATTTTTACTACCACATTTTCAGTGCACAATCTTGTCGCAATCAACATGAGTGGCAAAATGACAGATGCTGGTGGAAAGGGGAAGAGGCGTGGTGGAAAAGGAAAAAAAGGGTTTGTCCGTGGGGAAGGTGGCAAAGCTCCATTATCATCTGCTGAAGAGAGACCATCTACCAGCAAAAGTAAGATGTCTACTACTTACCGTGGACAATCCGATGTGCTCCCTTATTTACGGACACGAACAACAGGAACAAAGGTAGATGATGGCCAAAAAAGGAAAATGCTTGAATGGATCTCAAGTGGTCCAACAAGTGCCCTCTCAGCCACTTCAAGTACCGCATCCAAAAAACACCAGTCCTCTGAGTTGTCATCCCAATCAAACTTGCTTTCTCCCAGCTCTGAAGTCTCCATCAGCCCTGCACAGTATGGTGGAACTGAGATGGCTGAGTCTGCAGAGCTGTTCAGTCACACTATAGCCTGGGAATCAGAGGTCTGCTCCCAAGCTACAGTGAGTACAGAACAGGAAATGGTCTGCAGTGATGCCCAGAACCTTTGTGACTCTGATTCAGGCCGTGAGGACCAAGTTTCTGAGCATAATGTTGACCCTTTGTCACAAACTGTAACACCTGTGGTTATAGACAATGAAGAACATACTGATGAAGATGAGACGCAGATACCCGATTGGGATGACAACTTAAATATTCGGTCAGGGCAAGAAGAGGCTTGGTCTGAGGGGGAGGGGAGTGCAAACACAACAATTGATGATGAAGTTCTAGATCCCACCTACTGTCAACCCACAGTCAGGCACTCGAGGAGGTCAACAGAGGTGGTGGAGGAGGATGCAACTGATGACGAAGTTAACTTGCGCCTTCCTGGACACAGTCGGAGTACTGGTAGCACGTCTACAACTGCATCCTCAGCCACCACTCTGCCTCTGAGCATTATTTGGGGTGGATCAACAGGTCGCATGGCCTCTAAGCCTTGCCTAGCCTGGTCCTTTTTTGACATAGAAAAAGATCGCCCAAATTATGTGATCTGTAAAATTTGTCATGGTTCTCTTAGTAGAGGTCAAAACCTCAGCAGTTTGACAACTTCTTCCATGAATCGTCACATGAATAAATATCATATGTCCCGGTGGGAAGCTCACCGTGCTGCAATGCGGCCTAGCGGAGCGAACCATCCACCGCCTGCCCCTTAAAGTGCATCCGCGCGCTCGTCATCTTCTAGGACTGTGGGGACAGCTGTCACACCTGTTTTTCCACCCACAACTTCCACCACTGTAACCGCAACAGGCAGTTTGCTTGGTAGGTCGTCAGTTGGTTTGGAAGGGGAAACAAGTGAGTGTGTACAGCTCTCTCAGACATCGATAGCACCAACGTTGGATGAAGGCAACATCATGTCTCCGCCTGCACTTTCCTCACAAACCTGCATTTTTCCAGGGACACCCTACTCAACACCGTCTACACACAGCAGCCAGATCTCTGTCCCTCAGATGTGGTCAAATAAAAGGCCACTTCCTGCGACCCATGACAAAGCTAAGAGGTTGACTCTATCCCTCTGTAAGCTGTTGGCTACCGAAATGCTGCCTTTCCGCCTAGTGGACACACAGGATTTTAGAGACCTTATGTCTATCGCTGTGCCAAAGTACCAGATGCCTAGTCGCCACTACTTCTCTAAGAAAGGTGTGCCCGCGCTACACCAGCATGTCGCACACAACATCACCGCTTCCTTGAGAAACTCTGTGTGTGAACGGGTGCATTTCACCACCGATACTTGGACCAGTAAGCATGGACAGGGACGTTACATGTCGCTGACTGGGCACTGGGTAACTATGGTGATAGATGGTGAAGGGTCTGCTGCACAAGTCTTGCCGTCCCCACGACTTGTGTGTCAATCCTCTGTCTGTCCAAGTTCCGCCACTGCTTCTGCATCCTCCACCTCATCTGGGTCCTCCACCTCCGCCCCAAGCCTGCCTGGTCAGGCCACCAGCGTTCTCACTGCGCAGAAGGAATCACGCACCCCTCATTACTATGCTGGCAGCAGAGCGCAATGGCATCAGGCGGTCTTTAGCTTGACATGTCTTGGGAATAAGAGTCACACAGCTGAGGAGTTGTGGTCAGCTCTGCGGTCCGAGTTTAATAAATGGTTGTCTCCACTCAACCTGCAGCCTGGTAAGGCCGTGTGCGACAATGCTGCAAACCTGGGTGCGGCCCTTCGCCTGGGCAAGGTGACACACGTACCTTGTATGGCTCACGTGTTGAACCTTGTCGTCCAGCAATTTTTAACACACTATCCCAGCCTAGATGGCCTTCTGAACAGGGCACAAAAACTGTCTGCTCACTTCCGCCATTCAAGCGCCGCAGCTGAGCGACTTGCATCGCTCCAGAAGTCTTTCGGCCTGCCGGTTCATCGCCTGAAATGCGATGTGGCGACACGCTGGAATTCAACTCTCCACATGTTACAGCGACTGTGGCAGCACCGCCGAGCCCTGGTGCAATACGTCATGACGTATAGCCTGGGCCAACGAGATGCAGAGGTGGGGCAGATCACCCTGATGGAGTGGTCTCAGATCAAGGACCTATGCACCCTTCTGCACAGTTTCGACATGGCGACGAATATGTTTAGCGCTGACAATGCCATTATCAGCATGACGATTCCAGTCATTTACATGCTGGAGCACACGCTAAACACTATTCGGAGTCAGGGGGTGGGACAACAGGAAGGGGATGAACTACAGGAGGATTCATATGCGCAAGACACAACAACATCACCAAGGTCCAGACGTTCATCATCACCAAGGCGCCAGGCATGGGACCATGGGGGACAGGGATCAACAAGGGCGCATAGTAGCAGGCTAAATGTTGAGGAAGGTGCAGGAGAACATGAAGAAATGGAGGACGAACTGTCCATGGACATGGAAGACTCAGCAGATGAGGGAGACCTTGGTCAAATTTCAGTTGAAAGAGGTTGGGAGGAGATGTCAGAGGAAGAAAGAACGGTTAGCACCTCTATGCCACAAACACAGCGTGGACTTGGTCCGCATGGCTGCGCAAGACACATGAGTGCCTTCTTGTTGCACTACCTCCAACATGACCCTCGTATTGTCAAAATTAGAAGTGATGATGACTACTGGCTTGCCACACTATTAGATCCCCGGTACAAGTCCAAATTTTGTGACATAATTCCAGCCATAGAAAGGGACGCACGTATGCAGGAGTATCAGCAGAAGCTGTTACTTGATCTTAGCTCGGCTTTTCCACCAAACAACCGTGCAGTTGCAGGGAGTGATTCTCCCAGTTGTAACTTGCCAAACATGGGACGGTCTCGTCATCTTCAACAGTCTACCCGTACCAGTAGGACCGTATCTGGTGCTGGTAACAGCAATTTTATGGAATCTTTTCATAATTTTTTTAGACCCTCTTTTGCAAGGCCACCAGAGACAACAAGTCTGACACATAGTCAACGGCTGGAGAGGATGATACAGGAGTATCTCCAAATGAACATCGATGCCATGACTTTGCAAATGGAGCCTTGCTCCTTTTGGGCTTCAAATCTAGAAAAATGGCCAGAGCTCTCCAGTTACGCCTTGGAGATTTTGTCGTGTCCAGCTGCCAGCGTTGTCTCTGAACGTGTCTTCAGTGCTGCTGGGTGTGTGCTGACAGATAAGCGCACGCGTCTGTCCAGTGACAATGTGGACAGACTGACGTTCATCAAAATGAACAAGTCATGGATCCAGAAGGAATTTACTACCCCTGTGTCATCCTGGGGAGAGTAAATGCTTGTGGATTTGGAATGTGCTTGATGCAAATCAAAACATCCTGTTTGCAACTAGGGCACAACTGCTGCCACTGAAGGGGTGGGTGTGTGTGGGGCCCAATTTTTGGAAAAAAGGGAGACTCCGCTTGGAGTAACCCTTGCTTACATTGTTTTTAAAAGAAGCCAAGATGAACAGAGCTGGGATCAGGAAAGACTTTGCTACCTACCCTGGTGTCATCCTGGGGACGGTTAATTATGGCGTATTTTTGAATGTGCTTGATGCAAATCTAGCTGTGAAGTGTACAACTAGGGCACAAGTGCTGCCACTGAATGGGTGGGTGTGTGTGGGGCACAATTTTTGGAAAAAAAGGGAGACTCCGCTTGGAGTAACCCTTGTTTACATTGTTTTTAAAAGAAGCCAAGATGAACAAGTCATGGTTCAGCAAAGACTTTATCTACCTAACCCGGTGTCATGCTGGGGACGGTTAATTATGGCGTATTTTTGAATGTGCTTGATGCAAACCTAGCTGTGAATTGTACAACTAGGGCACAACTGCTGCCACTGAAGGGGTGGGTGTGTGTGGGGCCCAATTTTTGGAAAAAAGGGAGACTCCGCTTGGAGTAACCCTTGCTTGCTGTGTTTTTTAAAAGGAGCCAAGATGAACAGAGCTGGGATCAGGAAAGACTTTGCTACCTACCCTGGTGTCATCCTGAGGACGGTTAATTATGGCGTATTTTTGAATGTGCTTGATGCAAATCTAGCTGTGAAGTGTACAACTGGGGCACAACTGCTGCCACTGAAGGGGTGGGTGTGTGTGGGGCCCAATTTTTGGAAAAAAGGGAGACTCCGCTTGGAGTAACCCTTGCTTGCTGTGTTTTTTAAAAGGAGCCAAGATGAACAGAGCTGGGATCAGGAAAGACTTTGCTACCTACCCTGGTGTCATCCTGGGGACGGTTAATTATGGCGTATTTTTGAATGTGCTTGATGCAAACCTAGCTGGGAATTGTACAACTGGGACACAACTGCTGCCACTGAATGGGTAGGTGTGTGTGTGGCCCAATTTTTGGAAAAAAGGAAGACTCCGCTTGGAGTCACCTTGCGGTGTTTTACATGATTTTAGAAGGGCGTGCCATGCCTATATCTGTGTCTCCTCCTCTTTTTCCTTGTCCTGCTCTTTTGTTTTCACATGAGTATATGTCCTTGTCACTTTCTCATGTGTTTGTGTTGTGTTGTGAGTTGTTTGTCACCTTTTGGACACCTTTGAGGGTGTTTTCTATGTGTTTTTATGTGTTTGTGAATGCCTGCCATTGTTTCCTATGCGGTTCGAGTTCGGTTCGTCGAACGTTCGACGAACCGAACTCGAACGGGACCTCCGTTCGGCGAACCGACCTCGAGCCGAACCGGGACCGGTTCGCTCATCTCTAGTAATAAGCGGGCTTTACACGCTACGATATAGTTAATGAATTATCATCGGGGTCACGGCGTTTGTGACGCACATCCGGCGTCATTAATGAGATCGCAGGGTGTGACACTTATAAGCGACCTTAAACGATCGCAAAAGCGGTCAAAATCGTTTGCCGCGGAGAGTTGTCCTGAAACAAAAAATCGTTATCTGCTTATTAGCAATGTTGTTCGTCGTTCCTGCGGCACCACACATCTCTGTGTGTGACACCGCAGGAGCGACAAACATCTCTTTACCTCTGTCCACCGGCAATGCGGAAGGAAGGAGGTGGGCGGGATGTTACGTCCCTCTCATCTCCGCCCCTCCACTTCTATTGGACGGCTGCTGTGTGACGTCGCTGTGACGCCGCACGAACTGTCCCCTTAGAAAGGAGGCAGTTCCCCAGCCACAGCGACGTCGCAGGGCAGGTAAGTCCGTGTGATGGGGGTAAGCGAGGTTGTGCGCCACGGGCAGCGATTTGCCCGTGTCACACAACTGATGGGGGCAGGTACGATCGCTTGCGATCTCCCTAGCAAGATTGCAGCATGTAAAGCCCGCTATAGCCTTGGTCCTTGGGGTACAGCTCGGATGTATGTTGTTTTCTCTGTGAATGGAACAGCAAAGACTGCAAAAACCATTTCACAAAAAAACAGTGGCCACCAAAAAATAGTTTGACTCCTGGAAGATAGACTATTGTAGGTCCATAAAAAGTTTTCCTTCCACCACACCACATCAAACTTGGTCTGAAGAAGAACTTTGTCAAGGCGATGGATTGTGATGGCGAGGGTTTTGCATACCTCAGAAACAAGTTACCACAAATAAGCAAGGCCAAGATCAAGGAAGGAATTTTTGTGGGACAACAAATAATTGAAATTATGAAGGACACTGATGTTGACACAAAACTAAGCGAGACTGATGCAGACTGTAGTAGTGAACTTATTTGGCAACCATAAAGCATCAAACTATAGAGGTCTTGTGACTGACTTATTACAATGCTACAAATAACTCGGGCGCAATATATCTATCAAGATACATTTCTTGGACTCCCATTTAGATTTTTTCCATGATAACCTAGGAGATGTCAGTGACGAGCACAAGGAGCAGCTTCATCATGATTGACATTGTTCTACTTGAATACCGTCATAAAGGAAAATGGAGCCCAAAAATTATCCCAGACTAGTGTTAGAGAATAAAAAGGGATGCAGCTAAATATTCAAGAAAATCAAAGTTAAAGGCAATTAAAAAAAAACAAAAATTTGTATTAAGTAATTTATGTTAAAAATAAAAAAAATAAAAAATGTAACTGTGTGCCTGTCCAATGGAAAATTTCAGAAAGCAGATTTGTAATAAGTGGACAAATTACCACAGGAAATAGCCTATTTCATGCATTTAACACAGAAAAAGTAACATTTTGTAGGTCAGTGAATTGGGGAGCATGATACAGGAAGAGAAGTACATGCCAGTGCCACCCTTACCCCAAAAAACTGACTGATGACACCCACTTGGACTTTTAAAAAGTTAACTCATTAGGTTCCAAATATTTTGATTACTAATATCTCTACCATTGAGAGGTGAAACAAACAAAGGAGAAAAATGTCCTCTTTACATGCATATGTCTTTTTGCAAAGTGATTTAGAAGTCTAATTTGACATTGTACATGGTACACCTATACGGAGCCTGCTGACACATTTTTCTTTCTGTACATTTATTTAGATACATAGCATTTGCCATTAGGCCTTTTTTTGCCAAGACTTAAATACTGTTATTGGGGTTGAAAAGTCTGTCAGAAGTTAATAATAGTTTGTTTTTTTATAAAATGTATAGTAAAATGAAAAGTGGTAATGACACAGATCAGGGTAGTGTTAAATAAAATCAAATAAAATCATATTATGGCTAAGAATGTGGACACTGCCAGCAGACACAGCATAAGCACCATCACCACTACTGTCACTAGCCATGCAGGCCATAGTAGAACAAACTATAGCCAACAATGTCATATTTTGCCTCTGGCAAGCAACCTACTAGGGATCAAGCAGAGGGTGTTATTTAATATATAGCACATCTCTAGTTGCAAAATTATGTTACTTCTAAAGCCCGCTTTACACGCTGCATATATCTTACGATGTGTCGGCAGGGTCACGTCGTAAGTGACGCACATCCGGCATCGTAAGGTACATTGTAGTGTGTAACAGCTACGTGCGATTGTGATTGAACGTTAAAACGTTCATCGCATACACGTCGCTGAATCCTGACAAATTGCACGTCGGGTTGTTCAATGTTCCCGAGGCAGCACACATCGCAGTGTGTGACACCCCGGGAACATTGAACAGATCTTACCTGCATCCCGCGGCTCCAGCCGGCAATGTGGAAGGAAAGAGGTGGGCGGGATGTTTACGTCCCGCTCAGCTCCGCCCCTCTGCTTCTATTGGCCGGCTGCCGTGTGACGTCGCTGTGACGCCGAACGTCCCTCCCACTCCAGGAAGTGGACGTTCGCCGCCCACATCGAGGTCATATGGACGGGTAAGTATGTGTGACGGGGGTTAATCGTTTGTGCGGCACGTTCAACAAATTGAACGTGCCACACATACAATGGGGGCGTTGCAAATCGCATACGATATCGTATGCGAAATTGCAACGTGTAAAGCAGGCTTTAGGCTGGATTCACACAATGGAATGGCTTCCTATACAAGTGCATAGCAAGCAATATGCTAATGACTCTCGGCACCCGCTGTACTGCCAGCATGAGCTGAGTGTTATGCAGCTGCGGAGGAGAGGGAGGGACTAATCTCCCATAGACTTGTATAGGTGCGAGTGACACGTCTCTCGCTGACAATTTCAGCATGCTGCGACTTTTTTCTTATCCAGAATCTGGATGAGAAAAAAGTTGACCAACTGCTCTCCCTCATTGAATAGCATTGGTCCAAGTGCAATGGAAGATTTTCTCTCATTGCACTTGTCCGATTCATATGCTTGTGTCAGCGTACTCTAACAGTGACACCATCATTTTGAGTCAGTATTCTGCACTGAGCAGTCTCCCTGATCACAAATGACTATGAAAGATAATGTTTGGACATATTTTTAATTTAAAAAAAAACATGAAATGTCTGTCAGTGCACTGTGCTATTATAAGGGCTGTTGGCTACTACAGGGTTATCATTTGCTTCTCTGGTGAGGTCACTATGTCAAAGGCAATGTTTGCATTAAAGAAACTGAAAGAGGTTAGATACAGTCCTAGGTAACCTCAGAGTGTTATACACATGATCTCAGGGAAAATGTAGATCCTGTGATTCATAAATTTGAGTTTCGGAAGATTTGATCACCTCTGACACTTGGCATTTTGCTTGGTGATGTAAAGCTTTTATGCAGCTGTTCACTCATACTACGAAGGGCTGCTGATAAGTCTTTGGCTTTACCCAGAAAGAAATGAGATTGGATGATGAAACTTTCCATTTATTCCACATACTCTCTACCGATGTCAACACACTTCTTACATCGGTATTCCAAGTTCTGTAAGCCTAGCAAAAAAAAGGATTTCGTTTGTGCCTCAAACCAAGCATCCGTAGCAGCCATGGCATCAGAAATGGAGTGAAATTTGATACCCTTGAGGTGTTTCTTCCGGTTTGGATACAGATGGTAGTAAGAAGGAGCTAGATCCGGTGAATAAGGTGGGTGGTCAATACTAAAGATGAGCGAACCGGTCGTGGTTCGGCTCGAGTTCGGTTCGTCGAACGGAGGTCTCGTTCGAGTTCAGTTCGTCGAACGTTCGACGAATCGAACTCGAACCGCATAGGAAACAATGGCAGGCAATCACAAACACATAAAAACACCTAGAAAACACCCTCAAAGGTGTCCAAAAGGTGACAAACAACTCACAACACAACACAAACACATGGGGAAGTGACAAGGACATATACTCATGTGAAAACAAAAGAGCTGGACAAGGAAAAAGAGGAGGAGACACAGATATGGGTATATGCAAGGGAACGTCCATGCCATTACTGTGCAACTTGAGCCCTGCTCATTTTAGGCTTCCAATCTGGATAAATTGCCTGAGCTCACCACGTAGGCCTTGGGGATCTTGTTGTGTCCCGCAGCCAGCATTTTCTCGGAACGTGTCCTCAGTGCTGCTGGGGGTGTGCTGACAGATAAGCACACGCGTCTGTCCACTGACAATGTGGACATACTAACGTTCACCAAGATGAACAAGTCATGCCTCACAGAGGACTTTTCTTCCCCTGGGTCATCCAGGGGAGTTGAAAGGCACGTGTATTTTTGAGAGTTCTTTATGCAAAGCATCTTTTTCATTTTGAAAATGGGGGTCAACTGATGGCAGTCAAGTGGGGTGTGTGTGGCCCAATTAGTGGAAACAAGGGAGACTGTGGTTGGAGTCCCCTCGCTTTTGAAAAAAGAACCAAGATGAACAAGTCATGGCTCTCAGAGGACTTTTCTTCTCCTGGCTCAGCCAGGGGAGGTGAAAGGCACGCGTATTTTTGAGAGTGCTTCATTGAAAGCATCTTTTTCATCTTGAAAATGGGGGTCAACTGATGCCAGTCAAGTGGGGTGTGTGTGGCCCAATTAGTGGAAACGAGGGAGACTGTGGTTGGAGTCCCCTCGCTTTTGAAAAAATAACCAAGATGAACAAGTCATGGCTCTCAGAGGACTTTTCTTCCCCTGGCTCAGCCAAGGGAGGTGAAAGGCACGCGTATTTTTGAGAGTGCTTCATGCAAAGCATCTTTTTCATCTTGAAAATGGGGGTCAACTGATGCCAGACAAGTGGGGTGTGTGTGGCCCAATTAGTGGAAACGAGGGAGACTGTGGTTGGAGTCCCCTTGCTGTGTTTTACATGCTTTTAGAAGGGCATGACATGGCTTAGAGCTTGACTTTCAGCATCTGCAAACTGTTGGCTACCAAAATGCTTTCTTTCCAACCTTTTTAACCGAGGATTTTCGAGACCTTATGCCCATCGCAGTGCCCCAAGAGCCGATGCCCAGGCGCCACTCCTTCTCCTACAAAGGCGTGCACGTGCTACACCAGCATGTCGCACCAAACATCACCGCTTCTTTGAGAAACTGTGTGACAGGGTGCATTTCACCACAGATACTTGGCCCAGTAAGCATGGACATGGGCGTTACATGTCGCTGACTGGGCAATGGGTTACTATGGGGAGAGATGGAGAAGGGTCTGCTGTACAAATCTTGCTGTCCCCACGAGTTGTATCAATCCTTCCTCTGTATGTAGAAGTTAATACACTGCTTCTGCCTCCTCAACCTCGTGTGGGTCCTTCACCTCGGCCCAAACCCTGTGTGGTCAGGGCACCCTTCCTTGTAACTGCGCACAAGGAAAACCGCACACCTCCTCCTTACTATGCTGGCAGCAGAGCTCAATGCCATCATGCGGTCAAATGTTTACTTTGAAATGTATGGGAAATGTGAGTCACACCGCTGAGAAGTTGTGGACGGTTAGCTCTGGAGACCAAGTTTCATCAATGGTTGTCTCCACTCAACCAGCAGACAGGGAAGGCCGGGTGTGACAATGATGCAAACATGGGTGCGGCCCTTCGCCGTGACAATGTGACACACATGCCTTGTGTGGCTCACGTGTTGAATCTAATTCTCCAGCAATTTTTAAAACACCATCCCGGCCTACATGGCCTTGTGCAGCGGGCACGCTCGCTATGTGCTCACTTCCATCGTTCGCACACAGCAGCTCAACAACTTTCGTCGCTCTAGAAGTCTTTAGGTCTGGTGGTTAAACGCCTGAAATGCGATGTGCCGACACACCAGGAATTTGAATCTGCACATGTTGCAGCGTTTGTGGCAGCACCGCCGAACCCTGCTGCAATACGTTATGACATATAGCCTGGCCTAACTTGATCCAGAGGTGGTGCAGATCACGCTGCTGGAGTGGTGTCAGATCAAGGACCTATGCACCCTTCTACACAGTTTACAAATGTCGACTCAAGATGTTTAGCACTGGCAATGCCATTCTCAGCGTGACAATTCTGGTCATCTACATGATGGAGCATACTGTAAGCATTATTCGGAGTCAGGTGTTGGGACAAGAGGAAGGGGAGGAAGTACAGGAGGAGTCATATGCGGAAGGGATAACAAGATCTACGAGGTCCAGATGGTCAGCGGCACCTAGGCGGCAGTCATGGTGAGGGAGAGGGATTAACAAGGGCGCATAGTATCAGCAAAAAGTGTTGAGGAAGGTGCAGGAGCCCATGAAGAAATGGAGGACGAACTGGCGATGGGCATGGAAGACTCAGCAGATGAGTGAGAGCTTGCTCACATTTCGGTTGTGCGAGGTTGGGGGGAGAGGGCAGAGGAAGGAGGCACGATTCTCACCTCTCTGCCACCAACACACCAAGGACTTGGTCCTCCTGGATGCACAAGACACATGAGCGCCTTCTTGCTGCACTACCTACAACATGACACTCAGATTGTACGAATTTGAAGTAATGCTAACTACTGGGTTGCCGCACTGTTAGATCCCCGGTACAAGACAAAATTTGGCGAAATAATTACTGCCATAGAAAGGGACGCACGTATACAGGAGTATCTGCAGAAGGTGGCACGCAATCTTAGATCTGCTTTTCCACTAAACACCAGTGCTGCACAGAGTGAATCTCAACGCTTTGTCATGGATAGGAGGAAATGGTCTTTTACTTGTCCACATCTGAGGGACCGAGGGCTGGCTGCTGTGCTGAGATGGCATTGAGTACGGTGTCCCTGCAGAGTTGCACTTTTGGTCATATACAAAATGAGTTGAAAAAGGACAGATGCTGGTGGAAAGGTGAACAGGTGTGTTGGAAAGGGGAAAAAAGTTTTTGTCCGTGGGTTTGGTGGTTAATCAAAAGTAACATTTGCTGAAGAAACACCATCTGTTACGGTGGGACTGGCAGATTTGGATACGGTGGTATATACTATGTTACCGCTATATAACGAAAATTAATAAGAAAAGAAAGAGAAAGGTATATATTCCCATCAGCAGTCAGTGTCCACCGTGCTCCCAGATGGAAAAGGAGAGGTTGGCAACTGGAATGTTAGGTGGAGGATACAGAGCTGTGTGGCTATGAAACTAATAGTAGCCTGAACCGAGTTAGACGCCACTCGGATCTGGAAACTGGGAGCCCTGTTAGCGTCACAGGGTCCACACGCCCACCCAGCCCAGGAACTCCCTGTTAACATCACAGGGGCCATTGAGTATGCTGACCGTGTGCATTGGGGCCACACCTGTGGACAGCTGGCGCATCAGCAGCAGCAGGCCTGTTAATGCCATTGGGCTGCACAAGCAGCACTGGTAGGACAGGAGCTGGTCTTAACCGTTCTGCGTTACCAACTGTGGTGGCGGCCTGCATCGACGCCCTATCCCTGCCTACCTCTGGCCTAAAGCCGCAATGGGTTCAACACATGGAGGTGTGCTCTTTCGGAGCATAATAGAAGATTGCGCACCACCTTGTTGGCTCCAGCCCGTTTTATAACCTGGGTCCGCCCCAAACCAGGGTGGACCACAATGCACCTCCTGGAGACAAAAGCAGAGTGACACGTCATGATTGGCATAACTAGCGTCCTATTTGAACCGCAACTTCAATAATGACCTCATGGCTGCCACGACACACACCTCACCAGTCATCGTCTGACCATCAATAATGAGGTGACAAGTCATAGGGGCGGGCCTCTGCAAGCCATTTGGGAGTGGCCTGGCCCCATCGTCAGGACACCTGATGCCCTGTGGTCTATATGGGCCCCCCACATCAGGGGCAGGGCCAAAGAGTTCATTACCGGACCTAGTCTCTGATGCAGTAAGTGCCTGAACATGCTCAGTAGCATGAAATAAAGTCGCTGAAAAAAACTATCAGCTTTAGCATGGTGTCTAGGCACAAAACAGGACTTAGACCCGGCACGGAATGCAAGTACCTGTGCAAAGAGGCTTTTCGCACTAAGTGTGGGAGCATGCGCTGTATCCCGAAATGAAGACTTAGCCTCAGGAATGGCACAGTTAGGCTGAGCATACTCACTAGGCGAAACACTGTAGTTAGGCTGCGGCTGGGGTAAATCGGCACACGCATGCGCACTAGCTGCCTCTCCACACTTAGACGTGGAGGAGAAATTGCTCTTCAGGTGTGGACTTGGAGATGCTGTCTATGAACAGAAGGAAAAGCTAAAGGTGTGTGTTACAGCAAAGAGCCACCGTGGAAACACTTCGTTCAATTGTGAGGGGAGTCATTTTGGAGTTTGGTGAGGAGTACCGTAACGCCAGTGAGCAGCATCCTGTGCCACAGACCAACATTATTACGGTGCTGTCTATACTGCTTACCGTGAGAGGAGCGTAAAGTCTGTATTTCTGGCAACTGGACATCACAGTACCCGGGTACGGTAGGCTGTGCCCAGACAATAATGCGGGCACGCAACACTTTGTTATATTAGCAAAACACATATCTGTTCTAGGTAGGCCGACTATTTATAGACAATAAGACTTGCTGCCTCTGCACTGTCAAATTGTCACGTACAGTTTAAATCATAGAGGGACAGCGACACATGTTTGCATTGACTGTTGATTTTCAAGATTTCCATGACTGTGTTGCAGAGCTGTGTGGTTTGCATTCACACTGTTATCATCTGCCTTATCTGTGAGGCTTCAGCTAACAAGGGTATTCAGGGGGGGTAATGTGTTTTGTCTATGTTTACGTAGATAACTGGGAAGCTCTTGTGATGCGACACTGGTAAGTCGTGTTCGCGCACACACACACACGCACAAACACACAATTACTGCTACGCAGAGGGATTAGCAGGTAGTAGGCAACAGAATAGATTGTTCAATTATTTAAATTGTATGCATGGTTCTTATTGTTTGTTTTGGTAAAGTTAAACAATCATTTATCAACCCAACTGACTAGAGTCCTTTTCCTGCTGCCTGGTTTTGCTGCATACTGGGGAGCCCACCCTGTACACGACTTAAAATGAAGCATAAGTCGCAATGTGAATTTCACTGTGCTACAATGCGGCCTAGCATGCCTGTGCAACCACCGCCTGCCCCATCAAGTGCATCTGCGTGCTCTTCATCCTCTGTGACTGTGGGGACAGCAGTCTCACATGGTTTTTCACACTGAACTTCCACCCCTTTACACGCAACAGGGAGTGTGATTGGCAGGTCATCACTTGTTTTGGAAGTGGAAACAGATGGTATTGTTGAGCTGTCAGACATCGAGAAAACCAACATTGGATGCAGGCTACATTATATCCACACCTGCACCTTCGTCACAGATTGGCTGGACTACCTGCATTTAATAATTGCATTCCAGAAATGGAAAGGAGTGTAGAATGCACATGTGTTGTACCTTGCTTGGCAGCAAAGGAACACTAACTTAGTATTACAGACAATTTTAGGAAGGCAGAAAAAGAGTCAGCTCTTTGGGCAAATTAAATAGCGTGGCAAAAGTGGACAGGTGGGTACAGTGGCCGTGTTCTGTGGGTACCAGGACAGTAAAGGAAGCCTCACTTTCTATCCCTCCGAATGATCAAATGCAGCAAGGAATTCCCTGAGTTTGCTATAAAATTAGCGTAGCAAAATGTGCATGAGGGTGTCATGCAGAGGTGCTGCACATAGATTTGCACCAGTAGGGCACTAATGGAGTACAACAGCCACTTCTTGTATGCCACTAAATGGCAGCATTTTTTGCTATCATTATAGCTTATTAAAAACAGAGCAGGAGGGTGTCATGCAGAGGTGCTAGAAATAGCTTGGCACCAGTGGGACAATAATGAAGTCCAACAGCCACTTTTAGGATGCCATTAAGTTTACTCAGTCTTTGGTATTATAATGGCTTAGTAACAATGAGTTTGAGCGTGCAATGCAGGCAGACGTGCTGCAAATATCTTTGCACTAGTGGGACAATAATGAAGTCCAACAGCCACTTCTTGTATGCCACTAAATGGCAGCATTTTTTGCTATCATTATAGCTTATTAGAAACAGAGCAGGAGGGTGTCATGCAGAGGTGCTGCACATAGATTTGCACCAGTGGGGCACTAATGGAGTACAACAGCCACTTCTTGTATGCCACTAAATGGCAGCATTTTTTGCTATCATTATAGCTTATTAAAAACAGAGCAGGAGGGTGTCATGCAGAGGTACTGCACATAGATTTGCACCAGTGGGGCACTAATGGAGTACAACAGCCACTTCTTGTATGCCACTAAATGGCAGCATTTTTTGCTATCATTATAGCTTATTAAAAACAGAGCAGGAGGGTGTCATGCAGAGGTGCTAGAAATAGCTTGGCACCAGTGGGACAATAATGAAGTCCAACAGCCACTTTTAGGATGCCACTAAGTTTACTCAGTCTTTGGTATTATAATGGCTTAGTAACAATGAGTTTGAGTGTGCAATGCAGGCAGACATGCTGCAAATATCTTTGCACTAGTGGTACAATAATGAAGTCCAACAGCCACTTCTTGTATGCCACTAAATGGCAGCATTTTTTGCTATCATTATTGCTTATTAAAACAGAGCAGGAGGGTGTCATGCAGAGGTGCTGCACATAGATTTGCACCAGTTGGGCACTAATGGAGTACAACAGCCACTTTTAGGATGCCACTAAGTTTCCTCAGTGTTTGCTAGTATAATGGCTTAGTAACAATGAGTTGGAGTGTGCAATGCAGGCAGACGTGCTGCAAATATTTTTGCACTAGTGGGACAATACAGAAGTCCAACAGCCACATTTAGGATGCCACTACGTTTCCTCAGTGTTTGCTAGTATAATGGCTTAGTAACAATGAGTTTGAGTGTGCAAAGGGCAGGAGGGTACAGTGCCAGGGTTGTGGGTCTGGGTAGAGGAAAGGAAGCCTCCATTTCTATCCCTCCTAATGGGGAAATGCAGCGAGGAAATCCCTGACCTTAGCTACACAGACGCTGTCATCTTGTGTAGCTGTTAAAATCTGTTTTCACTGCCCTGACTGTCACCTATGGCTCTGACCCTGCCGGTATTAGCCCTTAGAAGGGCTGAAAGAAACTTCTATCCCTATTCTGTATAGCGCTGTGTGTAGAGCGTACACAGCAGTATCGGAGACAGGAGCTACGCCAGCGGTGACTGACACCCAGACGCAGAAGAGATAATGGCGTCCGGACGGGCAGATACTCGTTTTTATAATGCAGGGACATGTGACATGGACATCCTATCACACATGCCGTTGTCTCTCTGGCTAAAAGTCCACTTAGCTGTGTGTGTGTCTGGGATTGGCTGACATGCTGGCCCGCCCCACTACACGCGCGCGCTTAGGGAAGGAAGACAAGTAAAAAAAAAAAAATGCCGATCGCCATTATCCAAACAGCAGTGATCTGAATGCGCTGTTCCCGCACACAATACACTGAAATTTCATAATAGTGTGAGTCACAGAGTGACTTACACTATTACAGCGGAAAGCCAGCTAGTAATTAGCTTGTCTTTTTGCTGCTAGAACTGCTATCGAACGTATCTAGAACTATTGAGCTTTAGCAAAAAGCTCGAGTTCTAGTTCGATCTAGAACAGCCCCCAAAATCACTCGAGCCGCGAACTGGAGAACCTCGAATCGCGCTCAACTCTAGTCAACACACTGGAAGCTCAGCACTGGCAGTTTTGCCATGGTCATGTGTGCAGTGTGAGCGGAGGCGTTGTCTTGCAGGAACAAGATTCCTTTGGACAGCTTGCCACACCTTTTGGCCTTCAGAGCTGCCTTCAATTGGTCCAAAAGTTTAATGTAATACCTGGTATTGATGGTGGAACTCTTTTGAAGGAAGTCTACTAGCAGCACACCCTCTTTATGCACAATATGCCCAAGAACTAGGAGATTCCACTCTGTAAAATTTAGGTGTTTTCAACATCATGGCTGAGTTGCTGTGGATCTTAGTTATTTCCACTTTTATAATGCCATTCACAGTTTATAGTTAAACAATTAGAAAGTAAAAAATGTAATGAGCTGACTTACAATGATGACATCCTTTTATAATTCCATGCGCTTATTAGAATAAAACATTTTTTCACAGTGCAGACTGAATGGTTAGGGCCTGTATATATACGTGTCAAGTATGAGCAAGAACCTTATACAGAAATATACGCACAAACATAATGAATGCAGTGTTTCTGCAGAAAAAAAGCCATTTCATGCGCTCTGGATGCAGCCTCTCCCATAGACAGAGTGGGAGCTGCATCCAAAGCGCACGGAATAATTGACATGTTGCTTCTTAGAACGCAGCGATTTGGAACAAAATGTTGGCATCCAAATCGCTGTGCTCTCAAACGCAACGTGCGCACGTCTCATGCACAATCTTCATTTTGCAGGGGACGCAGGTCGCATGCATTTATGCTGCAGTGTTATACGCAGCGTAAATGCATGAAATTCGGCAACATGCGCATGAGCCCTAAAAGGTATCATAGATAAAAGATTATTATTTTGTTTCTCCCACTGAGAACAACTGTCAGGTCTATCGCCCTTGTAATTTCCATAATTCAATGATTTGTACTTCTTGGTGTTGCAATTGAGGAGTAGATATTATTTGTACATAAGCACATCAGGAATATATGCATTTTTATATTTTTGCAAGTAAGGAGGGACATCTAAGATTTAGAAAATATTGGAATTTTAAATTATTATACTAACTAATAGCAACTGTAAGCAATGGCAAAGGGCAATACTTTTCTGAATAAAACCCCATAAACATTATATGTAAGATTTCTCTAAAGCCCCCTTCACACGTCCGTAATTCCGGTACATATGACGTCCGTTTTCATATGTACCGGAGACACGGACATATGCAAACCCATTCAGATTAATGGGTCTGCGCACACATCTGTGTTTTGTCATTGATGTGTGTCTGTGTCCATTTTTCTCTGGCAGCGCTGAGGTCACACGGACCACATACTGGCGTGATCTGTGTAACATCAGTGTGACACGTACCAGAGAAAACACGTATCTTTGGAAAAAAAATGTCCAACTCAACTGTCTCCAGCGTTGCTGTCTTCGACGATGTTGTGACTTGCTTGCTGTTAATTATGTCATGAATATTCACTGCACTGCAGACTAGAGTGTCAGATGGCAGCGTTGGGAACAGGTGAGTAAAATGCTCCTGATCTCCATGTGCTATCACAGATAGCACACAGAGAACACACGTGTGCTAAAATCACGGTACATGGATGACCATACGCGCTTCCAACATAGATCGTGAAAAGCATGTGTTTTTATCATGGACGTGTGAAGGGGGCCTAAGGAATACCTAGTTAGGCTATGATACTACAGCCTCATGCACAGGGCTGGAATTAGGGAGGAGAGGGAGAGGCAAAGTGGGCAACTTTTCAGGGCCCCAAGTTCACTAGGGGCCTCCAGCATTTACAGCATAAACTATATTGATAAGAGCAGTTATGTAATATCAATGTAGTTTCTGATGTTTCGACTGCTTTAGGACCTGTGGGGAAATCACAGTCATGTGATCATTATGTTACCACAAATCCCTTACCGTATGGTAGTCTAGAACAGTGTTTCTCAACTCCAGTCCTCAAGACCCACCAACAGATCATGTTTTCAGGTTTTCCTCAATCAGGTTTCTAGGATTTCTTTAATGTTGCACAGGGGATGGAATTATTCCCTGTCTAATATTGAGGAAAACCTAAAAACATGATCTGTTGGTGGGTCTTGAGGACTGGAGTTGAGAAACACTGGTCTCGAAGAACTTACATATAGAGGACTGCTACATCCTGTATAGTGTGTGTGTGTGTTTGTGTGTGTGTGTGTGTGTATTATTGTGTGTGTGCATCATGCATTGTGCGTGTTTCATTCACTGTGTGTGTATCATGTGTAGCACCCATGGCACAAGGGGTTAACTTTACTCGTCGCCAGGCTTGATGGTGTCGGGTCTGGGGATGTCATGGGTGGCCCCGCCCGGTTTTGTGTCCTCGAGGTGTACAATAAAAAAGGGGGAAGGGAAAAGGGTGATGATGGTGGAAGTTTGTTTCGTGACGCCACCTGCGGTATGCGGCCAGGGAATAGCCACCACTGCTGTCGCTGTCCTCTGGGGGGAGGGTGATGAGGGTTGTAGTGATGGCGGGCGCCAAAGCACGGGGCGTCGGCAAGGACAGGTGGACACAGTCTCTGCGGGTTCAAGGTTTCTTTACTCACAGTCTTGGTTCACCCAGGAGATACCGATCACGGCCATAATGGGCCCCAGTCGATCCCAGATCGATTAGAGGTCAGAAGGTGGTCGATGGGCCCTTCTGCCTTGCACCTTTAGGGTGGATCACCATGGCCTGAAGCTACTAGGGGACCCCGGTTCTTGAAAAGTGAACTCCTGTCCCGTATGCAAGTGCCGCGGGTCCGTGGTGGGGCCTGACTTAGAACACGACTCCAGACCCTATGTAGCACTGTGGTCCGGGAACTGTGGTAGCCAGAGGTACATACAATCCCCCTGGCCTGCAGATTTTGGTGATACAACTTGAAGTACGTTCCACCCTAGGATTCTGCACCCTGCACTGCATTGGTCCCGAGGGAGCAATGAAGCTCTCCCCTCCGCAACCATTTTGACTCCTGCGTCCCACCAGAGCCACTGGTAAACCCGTCTGCTCTCTTCCTCTCCTGCTGGAGAACTCCCCAACTGTTGTGTTGGTTCCTAACTCCTCCTCATGGCTGCTCTTCCCCCACTTTGCTGTCACTAGTGGGTGACAGCCCCTCATGTTTGGTGACTGCCTTAAGACCCAACCCTAGCCAGTTCCCGTTGGGGAGGGCAACCTGGATGAGTACCACACCTTAAGTGAGGCGCCGTACCCTGTGGCGACTGAAGCCTCAGGGGCGCCACACATGCATTATGTGTATACATGTGTGTTACATGCATTTTTGGTGTGTATTGTGTGTTGCGTGTGTATCATGCTTTATATGTGTAATGTTTATGGGTGTAAACATGTCGGCAGTTCTCCAACAAATAAACAAAACGATGCTCATTCATTGAGTGATTGGATTGTTTATGGTGAAACAAAAATCATTGTTCTCAGCAGCACATCACACATTCACATTGGTGTAAACAGAATATGTCCTACTGATAAAATGTATGGGGAAGGATTGCTCTGTTAGTGATTGTTCTGTACACATCATTGTTCCTCAATCTAGAGGCTAGATGGACAGAGCCTTGTGCAACATAAGTGCATTGATTGAGGCCATGCCTATCTAGTCAGATTCTGGCCCTGCATATCACACACTTGCAGCCACATGACCACCGTTCCCGGCTCTGACACAGGAGAATCCTCACAGCGCACAGTGTGTGTTATGTGAGGATTCACAAGAGTGATTGCAGACTGGTAATTTTAGATCAGTCAACCCCTACTGTCTTTGTCTAAAACTTTGTCTAAAGCTGGTCCTGCTCATACAGTTATAATACCTGTACACTCAGACTCGGGTGAATTGGTGATAATTCTTACAGTATATTGAGCTTTCTTTAAAGTACCTTGGATTCTGGTGGAGTGCACAATGCACATGCAGCTAATCCAGTCTGAACATTGGGACTTGAAAGTATGAAGAACTTGCAATGTCTTTGCATCAACAATAAGGATGTCTTGATAATGACCACAGCAGAGCAGCCAGCCTTCCCCTGTCATTCGGAATGAGCAATGGTAGTACTGCCAGGCAGAAAAAAAAAAAAGTATATTACTGAATGTAATACTAACACCAGAGCCATACAATTGGAGCAAAGGTCTTTTCTTAAATAAAAGAGAGTATAGTCTCCCTTTTTCTTTTGTATAGAATGAATTGGCTGGAATGTGTGTACATATAATTCCAATTTCATTGTGCTTGTGCTCCTCTCAATGCAGGGCATAAATTAACTCTAAGTGCATTGCATATATTAAATTATCTGCTCTGGTTTCCCCAAAAAAAGAACTTGTTAACTTTTTGTTGATAGGCAGCAGCTCTACCATTGAGCCACTGCCTGTTCTGAGAGGTAAAGGAGGATCTCGACCCATATTGCATGCAAGGAACCTAGAAGCAGATTATTCAGCTATCTAGAGATATATACATACATATACATACTGTATATCTCTATGTAGGTGCCGAAAAAGTCAGATTTTTTGCTCCTGTAAAACTAGTAAAACCTAATGTAACTGTTTTTGGTTTTTATTTTAATTGCTTCCCTGGGACACAAACCAAAAACTTCCAAACACTTTATCAGGAGGCCTAACTTTTGAGTCACAGACTGTGGTGATGTCAGAGGGATAATTTTCTATACTTGAAACTGCAGTGCAGCATCTCACTCCACAGGCAGATTGTAATGAACATAGAGCTCAATTAAACAGCAGAACAGAGCAGTGCATCTCTATGTCCTGTTTTCTAAGAGCATAAAACAGATTTTTTTTTCTAATAAAATTACTAAAAATAATAAAAAAAATCTTAATGTAATTGATTGCACTTTTTAAAAAATAACAAACATCAAAAATCAGCAAATAACATGGACATATTTGGTGTCCCTGTAATCTTAATGACCCGCTAAATACAGCAATCAGATTATTTATGGGGATCGGTAAATGGCGTAAAACATGGCATGATTATTTTTCTCTATTAAAAATAAAGGAATAAAAAATAATGCTGAGTTTGTGTTTGCACATAGCGTTATTGCTGCATTTTTTCTCCAGGTGTCTTCACCATGCAACTTCTCTGATTATTGCATGTTCGCTGTGTTTTTAATGTGTTTTCTCTGATATTTGATACTTGTTTGTTGCAGATGTGAATCTGGGTTTTTAATGCATTTTAATAGTACAGAAAAGCTTTGATTCTGCGTATAACAGATTTTTTTGCTTTTCTATAGAGAGAGAAAAAAAAAACACCGAAAGCGCACAGTTCAGCAGTGTCTTCAGATGCACAACAGACGGAGCTTTCATGACGTCACATCCACTTTGCTTGGACATTTAGCCAGTGTTCACATGTAGCGTAAATGCTGCAATTTTTTTTGCTGCTTTTTTTGCATAGAAATTTTGCTGTGTTTAACTGTCCAAGCAAAGTGGATGGGATTCCATGAAAAGATGCTGCTGAACTCTGCGGTTTTGTTGCTTTTTTTCCTCTAAAGATTTCTCTATGGAGCTTAAAAAAATGCAGGAAAAAACTGCAGCTATGTTTTTAAGTGCAGAATCCGAGCTTTCCTGTACTATAAAACACTTAAAAAAGCAGATTCACATCTGCATCAAAAATGCAAGAAATATTGGGAGAAGGCATAAAAAAATGTGGCATATATGCAAGAACCAGAGAAGATTGCTTAAGATTGCTTGAAGGTTATTGCTTAGTTTGGTGAAGACATTGGCAGAAAACAAACAGCACAGGATTTATGCAACATGTGAACCTGGCCTTAAAGACACAAAAAATCAATAACTCATATAGTGAAGCTACATAAAGATGAGAAAGTTCTGGCTGATACAACTGTGACAGAATGAACAGTCCGGGTCTGGGTCTGCACTCTGACTGAAGTACTGGAGGTGCTAGTGACAATGGGTCAATGACCCTGTACCTATATAATGTTTGGAAAATCACAGCACTCTCAGAAAGTGATGCAAAAAGGAGTGTTTTATTTAGAGGAGGAGCGACTGTCAATTCAATTCGATGTTTCGACCCTACAAGGTCTAAAGCGGGCTTTGCACGTTGCAACATCGCAAGCCGATGCTGCGATGTCGCACGCGATAGTCCCCGACCCCGTCGCAGGTACGATATCTTGTGATAGCTGGCGTAGCAAAAATTATCGCTACGCCAGCTTCACATGCACTCACCTGCCCTGCGACCGTCGCTCTGGCCAGCGACCCGCCTCCTTTCTAAGGGGGTGGGCCGTGCGGCATCACAGCGACGTCACACGGCAGGCGGCCAATAGCGGCGGAGGGGCAGAGATGAGCAGGATGTAAACATCCCACCCACCTCCTTCCTTCCGAATAGTTGCCGGCGGCAGGTAAGGAGATGTTCCTCGCTCCTGCGGCTTCACGCACAGCGATGTGTGCTGCCGCAGGAACGAGGAACAGCATCGTACCTGTCGCGGCAGCGTAATTATGAAAAAGTCGGAGCCTGCACCGATGATACGATAACGACGCTTTTGCGCTCGTTAATCGTATCATCTAGGATTTACACACAACAATGTTGAAAGTGACGCCGGATGTGCGTCACTTTCAATTTGACCCCACCGACATCGCACGTGCGATGTTGCAACGTGCAAAGCCGCCATTAGTCAAAAGTTGCGACTGCAGCCAGAGCGAAGAGCAGCAGGCGTGAGGTGAGCCTCTAGTTGAGCTGACAGATTTTGAGGAGCATGCTTCAATGACTACATAGGTACCTGTGGCCACCGGAACAAAGCCCTGCAAGCTTCCTTCTACTGGCCTGGCTAAAGTCATGCAAGTGTCTCACCACAATGGATATATTGTGCTTGGTTTGCTTATCACAAGAGATGCTTTGGATAATGACTGGAGTAGTAGGCTTTGTTCAAGGCTCCTGAGAATGATTTTCTTAAATTCCATATATCTATTACAACAAAAATGGCAGGACTTCATACATGGGGTAATGAAGAAATTGTAGTAAAGAAATTTACTCAGGTATGTGCAACTTTTCAGCTCTTCAAACTATCAGCCTTTCTCACAGTTTGAAGAGCCATCATTTATTGTACATAAATTAAAAACAAAGACCACAGTTTTTTAATTATCCTATTCTACTCCTGGAGCGATACCATTTATTGCTGTATAATGAAGCATATAGGGTCAGTGCCCTGAGGCTGGCACCCTTTGCTAAATCTGTTTTGTAGAAGATAGATAGATAGATAAATAGATAGATAGATAGATAGATAGATAGATGATACCGTCCTCTATCTATCTATCTATAAATATATTATCTATCTATGTATGTATTAACTATCTATGTATTATCTATCTATCTATGTATTATCTACCTATTAGCTGGAGCACACGGCATTGTCCGGGATAGTAACTGTCTCTCTGTTTCTCTCCCACTCTCTGTCTGTCTCTCTCTGTCTGTGTCTGTCTATCTGTCTCTATCTCTTAGTCTGTCTGTCTCTTTCCCTGTCTGTCTGTTTCTCTATCTCTTTCCCTGTCTGTCTTTTTCCCTGTCTTTTCTTGTCTGACTGTCTCTTTCCCTGTCTGTCTGTCTGTCTCTTTCCCTGTCTTTCCCTGTCTGTCTGTCTCTTTCTTTGTCTGTCTGTCTCTTTCCCTGTCTGTCTGTTTCTTTCCCTGTCTGTCTGTCTCTTTCCCTTTCTGTCTGTCTCTTTGTCTGTCTCTTTCCCTATCTCTCTGTCTGTCTCTCTGTCTGTCTCTTTGTCTGTCTCTTTGTCTGTCTCTTTGTCTGTCTCTTTGTCTGTCTCTTTGTCTGTCTCTTTTGTCTGTCTCTTTTGTCTGTCTCTTTGTCTCTTTCCCTGTCTCTTTCCCTGTCTCTTTCCCTGTCTCTTTCCCTGTCTGTCTGTCTGGCTGCATTGTGACAAGCCAACATTTCATTTAAGGCCGTAGCTGCACATTCTTCTGAAGTTCTGGTTGCACTATGGCTCCCAGCTCCATTGACTTTAATGGAGGCAGGTTTTTTTTGTCGAATAATTGTAAAGCACGGGGTTAAAATTTCCCCTCAAAACATAGTCTATGACGTTCGCTGAGTCACATGAGGTGTCTTTAAAAAATGTCTTAATCTATCTATCTATCTACCTACCTATCTATCTACCTATCTATTTATCTATGCCAAAAAATGGAGAAATTCAGCTCACCCCTCTTCACTCCAAATCTTACCTCTGGTGCACGGAAACACCCTGACCTGGGTGGAGAACACGTGGAGAAAAAGAAGAATTTTCCAGCAACTCCAGGAAAAAAACGACTTAAAATCAATTTCTTTATTTAATGATTAAAATCTTCCATCAATACAGAACAAAAATATGTAGAGGCAGATGAGACAAGGGAGCAATTTCCTACGCGTTTCGACCTATGGAGGTCTTAATCATGGAATGTGCAGAGAGAGTCTCAAAACCAGTAAAAAAGATAATGTCAACTCTAAAAATTGGTTGTCCTGTACGGGTTTTTTTGGTTGCGGGCACAACTTTTGCATTTCATGTAAACATGTAAAAAAATGTAAATCATTCACATCTACCCATACGGGTCTTTCTTATAACATCAATAGTTTTATAAACTGTAATACCCCCAATGTGGTATATTTAATAGAATGTACTTCTTGCCATATACAATATGTAGGCTGCACAAGTTGTCCCCTAAAACAAAGAATACGTAGACATATGTCAGATACACTTAACACTTCTGCGGTGAATGTATCTGCTGTTTCCAGACACTTTATTTCTGTACACAATAGGTGTCTGGATTCCCTTGTATTCACCAGTATAGAAAAAGTATATACACCGATTAGAGGAGGGGATCTTAGAAGAAAGATTCTCAACAGAGAATCTTTCTGGATCTTTAAATTGGGCACTAGAATTCCGCATGGTCTGAACATGAGGAGAGATCTTGTCATGCAATACACCTGAAGATCTCTATCCCCGTGCTCACTCCACTATTCAGCCAATTTCTGACTGTTTTGTTTTATATTCTCAATGTAAGCAATAATATTACTCTGTACTCTGACATATTATTGGAAACTGATTTTTTGAGAGTTATCTCCTCTCCTCCCCCTTTTTTCAGGTTATGTTTTAGCATATAAATTTACATTATAGAAATATGAAGAATGCTTGTACTCTACCTAATTCTACCAATTTTTTGTCTACAATGGCACTGCTATTATAAATAATTTTTTTTTCAGTCTGTATTTTTCTTTTTGGTTTCTCTGGTCATATTTGTTTTTTACCACTTTATCTACTTGTATTGTTTTTTCCGATTTTCTGTTGTCTGCAAATTCTGATGCAGTTGTCTCTGTTTTTTAGTTTTTTTCTGTGCTTTCTACACCAAGTGTGGTGGGTGTGGGTTTCTTTTAATTAATTTAACCTGTTTTTGACGTGCACAGACTTTAAATACTGGTTTGGAGACTTTCTCTGCGCATTCCATGATTAAGACCTCCATAGGTCGAAACGCGTAGGAAATTGCTCCTTTGTCTCATCTGCCTTTACATATTTTTGTTCTGTATTGATGGAAGATTTTAATCATTAAATAAAGAAATTGATTTTAAGTCGGTTTTCTCCTGGAGTTGCTGGAAAATTCTTCTTTTTCTCCACTATCTATTTATCTATGTATCTATCTATCTATCTCTATCTATGATTCTATCTATCTATTTATCAAATTCAAATTCAAATATGCTTTATTGGCAGGACCAAAATACAATTAGTATTGCCAAAGCAAGAGAAATACAGTAAGTGTGGTGGGAGGGGATCAAGGTTATGGGGAGTTGGGGGCACAATTTGGGCTCTAAAAGTCCTATTAGGGGCCTTATGTTCCTCTCAGCTTATGACAAGAGGAGACACATCGAGTGGAGATTTCCACCATTGATTCTTCTTCCCCCAGTAGGATGCGGAGTTTCCTCTCCTCGTCCATGGATGGAAAGTCCGGGGTATGAGCGGTAAGTATCTGGAAGTGGGAGGCCCTCACTGCTGAGTATTTGTTACAGTGCAGTAGGAAATGCGCCTCGTCCTCCAGAGCCCCCTGCTGGCAGTGCTTACACAGTCTGTTTTCCCGCGGCTTGTATGTCTGTCGGTGCCACCCTGTTTCCACCTCTAGGCTGTGGGCACTCAGTCTCAGTCTCTATCTATATTATCTATCTATCTATCTATCTATCTATCTATCTATCTAGCTATCTATCTAACAATGTAGTGGAGCAGCACCAAGACAATATGTTATTGTCCATTATAATAAAGTAATAAAAAGGAGGCAGCTCTGCATATACAGTGAATAAAGTCCATCTTTTTGCAGTATCTATGGAGTGCTGCCTCCTTTTTATTACTTTGCCTGTCTGTCCATCCATCTATTGTACTGTATCTATCTATGAAAACTATTTCAGTGAAGAACAGAGTCTATCACATTGTCTTCTATATGTAATTGCATAGCTTGGCTTTCTGTTTCACTAAAGACTTCTAATCTGAATACTTCAGGATACTGCTAGCAGCCTGTGAGATAAGGGTTAAAGGTCCTGAATAGGCTTTTCCATAGCACAATGTTGTGACAAATCCATAATACTTACACATATAGCGGTGTGCCTATACGGCAGCGTTGCATTGTCTATGCAGTGGCCGGTGTTGACATTCCACACACACATTTCCCTGTAAGACATAACCTCAAGTTAGCCATTGTCATTTCTTCTTAGTTGGTCGTGTCTATTTTGTGACACGGATTTTTAAGTTTAAAAACTGTATTTAAGTGAACACTTATAATTTACGTAGTGTTTTTGTTACAGATTACTGAAGAGGAAAATGTTGAATAGATGGCATACAGAACGTGTTCCCTTTTGTTTAGGTAATTACACCCTGCTGCCCTGCATCAAACTAACTTTAAGGCCATGCCTGGAATAAAATGAATTGTAGGTATACTGCCATTATGTCTCATCAATGTGTCACTAGAAGTATCATTCTTCAGAACTACATCCTGCTGAAAATGGGTCATTTCACAGAACCTCAGCACATCTTGTGCCGTGCCTGTTATTTTCCAAGACCATTACTTACTCCCAAGATGAAACAGCGCCACCATGAGGATTGCTTTATGTTAGCTTTAGGTCTTTACAGCTTGGAGATCTTTTAGCTTTCAAGGGTAAAAATAGTGCTCATAATATTTTATCATGTTTCCCTTTTATATTGTGTTTAGAAAATTACCCAAAACTGTCCCAGACTTTCTTCGGAAAAATGCTTTTTAATACTAGTTATAACTGAAAAATAAAATTAATACAATCTGTCAGGTGATTCATGCTGCCTGAGTCATGGGTGGCATGAATCTGAGGCCAGCTAAGTTATTGAAGTGTATGATTCCCTTGAAAAAAATATCTGTGTTTTTTCAGGGTAAATATATTTCAAAATATCAGCAACGGTACAATATAACTAGCATGACTAGACAAGAGGCGGATTCCTAGAAGCTTCTCCCCGCCCCTGCTCCTCAGACTGACAGTCTCTCCTAAATGTGTGCATATAGGCAAGGGGAGCAGGGCCGAGAGACATGCCTCTTGGACTATTCATTCTAGTTGTATTATTCCCGACCACCATTATAAAGTATATTTTATCTACAATACCACAGAATTTCAGAGTGAACTATCCAACCCTACAATAATAGAGATGGTCTCTGATTTAGGCTCCCCGTGATTCGGGCAGTATGAATATGCTGACAGGTGTCCCCTTAGTTTGGTATCTATGATACATGACAGATTCCAGATAGCACTGGTAGAATAGATCTCCAACATTTTAGATTCACTGTAAATTAGAAAAATATATCATATATAGTAATGTTCAAACTTTCTCATCATTTCTGACAGGTTAATAGATATTATAGAACATTCAATAAAAGTTACAGCCCCAAATAAAATTCTAAGGGTTAGATTAATTAAATCTTTCATGCCCGAGATCTAACGTAAAAGGTTTTGAAAAGTAACCAAATTTAGGAACCTAGATATTGGGAATTTTGATGTTTTCACGCCAGGTTCTCCAAGCTATGACAAAATGAGCAGAGTTGAGGTGGGACGGGGGCATGGCACAGCTCGTCTCATTCATGATGAGTGGTGGCATTCTCTACGCCAGAAATCTCACTTCAGTTCCTGACCGGAGTGAGATTTCTGGTGTAGAGCATGGAGGCGCACACCACTCATCAGACACCTCAGATTCAACAGGTGTGCATCTTCAGAAAGCCCCTTCATCAAGACCAACGAGTCCCTGAGTCTCTATAGGGCTAAGTTCTGATATATTGGATTACCAGTTGAGAATCCTTTGTTTGTAAAAGTACATCTTTTTATAAAGCTAATCATTTTGGTACACACTATGTACTTCTTGTTGTCACATTTCAAATTTTCACCATTGTCTTTAAAGATTTAAAGGGGGTGACCCTTCTCAGAAAATCTTGGTTCCTAATTGCAGTTTTGTAACAGAAAAGAAAGCTAATGTTTTATTCAAAGTCCCTTGGGTCCAACGCAGAGTCAGTGGCGCTGCTCCCAATGGCCAGTATTGGCTGCAGTGCAGACGCCACGTTGATAGTGTCTTAGCCAATTAGTGACCCCAGTGGCTCTGCCCGTGTAGATAGAACACACCCCTCAGAACCATTGACCTCATTAACTGGCAGCCACGGTATCAACGTGACATCAGCGCAAAACACCATATCAGACATGGGGAACAATGCCGGAGACTCAGTGATGGGCCTTGGGACAGTAAGTAAGTAAAGTGCATTTTATTTGTAACTAATTATTACTATTAATTATTTATTTTTATTTAACAAAACAAAAGCTGGGGATGTAACAACCCCTGATCCCAGCCACCCTGAAACTGCTAAAGTTCTAGCTGAGTGAGTGATATGAAGCCATTAATATTTTGGCAAATGCAGAAATAAAATGCATTTTCTCAATTTATCCTTTTCTTACAGTTATATGATCTATCATACTGGTGCTTATAATATTACTATTACATTTTTTCATTTAACTAACAGACATACATTTTTTCGCATAAAATAGCCTTGCACTTACCCATTTTCTGATCCACTGACCACATAAGGTTGTTTTTCAAAATCTCGAGCTTTCGCAAAGCATGTAATAGCAGCAGTATGGCCAAACAGAATTGCTTTCGATGTAACCTAAAAAAAATTAAGAAACAATATATAAACTGTGTATTAAGGGTGCAGAAGTGATTGGTTGGTTACTCGGTATAATATTACCAGTGTTACCATCATCTGTAGTAAGACACACGTTCAGACTTTGAGGCCCATTGGGCCAGATACTTTTGATTTAAGAGATGTGAACCATAAAATTATCCTCTTCAATGGCTGATTCTCTCATTCCAGCCAGTATTCTCGTATGATTATAATTCTGCTGGTCAAACTAAGGCATTAATAACACAGAACTCCAAATCACTGATGCCAGACATACTTCTAATAGGAAACTATTATTTATTAATATGAGGTTTCCAAAATTGCAAACAGCATCCAAATAAAAAAAAAAAAACAAGTATTTCTATGTATTCGTACTAATCAATAAAGCAACTATGCAGCAAACATCTCTATGTTATACGAGTATATAGGAAATGTTCCGCTTGGATTAAAGGTCACTGCTTTTTGACTGAGCAATCCACTATGTAAGATATTTAAACAATTGTGACTTTTTAGAATATTGATAATATTGATATCAAAGAGTATATCTGTATAGGTTCGGTTTATATTCTAGCAAAGCTCAGCATTATATAAGATACTATGACCAGAGTCTATATTTTTCTGCTCAACTACATATTTACCATTTACCGCTATCATACAAATGTATCAATGGAAACTTGTAACAAAATGTACTGCTTAGTGAGACATAAAGTACAGTACTGTATATGGTAACACATAGATTTTTGCTGGATAGTTAAAGCAAAGCTGTGTTGCATTTCTGATCTGGTATGGTCCATATGTTTGCATTATACAGTGCTGGCCAAAAGTATTGGCACCACTGCAATTCTGTCAGATAATACTCAGTTTCTTCTTGAAAATGATTGCAATAACAAATTCTTTGGTATTATTATCTTCATTTAATTTGTCTTCAATGAAAAATAAAAAGTCATAAAGCCAAATTGGATATAGTTCCACACCAAACATAAAAAGGGGGTGGACAATAGTATTGGCACTGTTTGAAAAATCATGTGATGCTTCTCTAATTTGTGTAATTAACAGCCCCTGTAACTTACCTGTGGCACCTAACAGGTGTTGGCAATAACTAAATCACACTTGCAGCCAGTTGACATGGATTAAAGTTGACTCAACCTCTGTCCTGTGTCTTTGTGTGTACATTGAGCATGGAGAAAAGAAAGAAGACCAAAGAACTGTCTGAGGACTTGAGAATCCAAATTGTGAGGAAGCATGAGCAATCTCCAGGCTACAAGTCCATCTCCAAAGACCTGAAAGTCCCTGTGTCTATGGTGCGCAGTGTCATCAAGAATTTTAAAGCCCATGGCACTATGGCTAACCTCCCTAGATGTGGAAGGAAAAGAAAATTGACGAGAGATTTCAACGCAAGATTGTGCGGATGGTGGATAAAGAACCTCGACTAACATCCAAACAAGTTCAAGCTGCCCTGAAGTCCGAGGGTACAACAGTGTCAACCCATACTATCCGACAGCATCTGAATGAAAAGGGACTGTATGGTAGGATACCCAGGAAGACCCCACTTCTTACCCCGAGACATAAAAAAGCCAGGCTGGAGTTTGCCAAAACTTATCTGAGAAAGCCTAAAACGTTTTGGAAGAATGTTCTCTGGTCAGATGAGACAAAAGTAGAGCTTTTTGGGAAAAGCCATCAACATAGAGTTTACAGGAAAAAAAAGAGGCATTCAAAGAAAAGAACACGGTTCATACAGTCAAACATGGCAGAGGTTCCCTGATGTTTTGGGGTTGCTTTGCTGCCTCTGGCACTGGACTGCTTGACCGTGTGCATAGCATTATGAAGTCTGAAGACTACCAACAAATTTTGCAGCATAATGTAAGGCCCAGTGTGAGAAAGCTAGGTCTTCCTCAGAGGTTATGAGTCTTCCAGCAGGACAATGACCCAAAACACACTTCAAAAAGCACTAGAAAATGGTTTGATAGAAAGCACTGGAGACTACTAAAGTGGCCAGCAATGAGTCCAGACCTGAATCCCATAGAACACCTGTGGAGAGATCTCAAAATGGCAGTTTGGAGAAGGCACCCTTCAAATGTCAGGGACCTGGGGCAATTTGCCGAAGAATGGTCTAAAATTCCAGCAGAGCATTGTAAGAAACTCATTGATGGTTACCGGAAGCAGTTGTTTGCAGTTATTTGGCTAAAGGTTGTGCAACCAAGTATTAGGCTAAGGGTGCCAATACTTTTGTCTGGCCCATTTTTGGAGTTTTGTGTGAAATGATCAATGATTTGATTTTTGTTTCATTCTCTTTTGTGTTTTTTCCATTGCAAGCAAAATAAATGAAGATAATAATACCAAAGAATTTGTGATTGCAATCATTTTCAAGAAGAAACTGAGTATTATCTGACATAATTGCAGGGGTGCCAATACTTTTGGCCAGCACTGTAGGAGCTTCATGTTGCTTACTGATCAAAATTTAAATTGTGACCATGCAAGGCAAATGTGTAGAAAGCATATCCAGAACCTACTAATAATCTGTTCTGCAGCCAAGAATGCATGAATAATAGGGTAACAAGAGGTGGGGGGTGCCTTAGATATGTTGACGTCATAATTGTCATGTATAGTTAAATTTAAAAAAAATAGTTGGCATTTCCTTAAAGGGAATCTGTCAGCAGGTTATTGCTACCTCATCTGAGAACAGCATGATGTAGGCAAAGAGATTCTGAATCTAAAGATGTATCATTTAGATTACTGGCTACAGCTGTTCTGACAGAGTGAGAGCTGCCTCAGCTCACACCAGGCTTTCAGTGTGCATTTCCATAAACAGAAGCTGCTAATCACAGAAGGGTGTGGAATAGGGCTACAGATTACCCCTGCTGAGACCCACTAATGATAACGCTAAAAGGCTTACTAAAGGCCCCTTTACACACTGAGACTTTCTAGCGATCCCACCAGCGATCTCGACCTGGCCGGGATCGCTGGAAAGTCTCTAACAGTCGCTGGTGAGCTGTAAAACAGGCAGATCTGGTCAACGACGCAGCAGCGATACAGACCTGCAGAACTACCTTGCAGGAAAGGGAACGCTAGCACGCCTATGGGCTGGGTCGCTAACGATGTCGTTGTAACGGTGTCAAACACACCGATACATGCTGTGCAGCGGGAAACAAAGGACCGAAGAATGGTCCTGAACGACTTGTAGCGATCAGCGACCTCACAGCTTGGGCCAGGTCGCTGATGCGTGTCACACACTACAATGTCGCTGGGGAGGTCATTATTACGTCACAAAACCAGTGACGTTACAGCGATATCGCTAGCGATGTTGCAGTATGTAAAGGGACCTTAACTTTGGAAGTAAGCAAAAACAGACTTTGAGATAAGAGACAGCTGGCTGTAAACTGCATATTAACTCTTACAGCATGCTGGCTTCAGATTACATAGCAAATACGTCTTGACAGAGTCCCTTTAAAAACACTACTTATTAATCGTAAAATGTACAACACAGCATAGATTATATCTAAAAATTCTATACTATATTTGTGCTTACAGGGGTTCTTCCAAAATTACAAGTTATCTTTTATCGGTGAAATCCCAGTGATTAGATCACCAGTGAACTTACAATGGGACTCCAGAACCCCGAGAACTGGGTCCTGCCGAATAGTGTGCATATTCAGTCTCTGGTCCTATGAAACTGCTGAAGAAAGCAGAGTATAGACCTTGACAATTTTTGATAATCCCAAAGATAATGAATAAAGTGTAGATTGAGCATGTACACATCTCCTCCATTAGGCTCTGCAAAGTATGATTCACTGGATCTAAAGCCCTATTCTCAGGATCGCTGGTCAGAAAGTTAACACTATCAAATGGATCTTGTGGATTTTGGGAAAACCCCCTTAAATATTGTTACAGTACTATACATATACCTAGACACAAACTATTTAAAAAAAAATCATTTACAAACCTTCATGTCCATTGACAGATGCCAAAGACATATCTGCCCCTCCAGACTTCCAGTGACAATTGTTTTCTGATCATCTGTTATCATCATAGCTGTTACACTGTGAGCAGGAGCCCGATGTCCCCATAATGCCACTGCTTGGGTAGTGTTCTTCATCATTAGCTTGACCTACAATTAATGAGAAAATTTGCATAAAACAGCTAAGAAGTCTGAATCAAGAATAGAAAAAAAAACAACTAGATATTATAGTGTAATAGATCTTCCATGAAGAGATTAAAGCATTTGGGCCAGGGCTGAGAGTCGTTGGCTCTTGTTGGAATTGTCTACCTCTCCAACAAGAGGCAAAGTTATAAAGTAAAAAGATGGCGTTTAACACTGTACACCAAATCCAAATGTAATATGCATTTTAATAGACATTTTACTTCTACCTCAATAATTTTGTGTCCTAAAAAGGTTATTTATAAAAGTAAGCAATAAATGTTCCAAGTTATTAAGGATGTAACATTTTTGGTACACAATGTGAGTATTAATATATGCAGTATTTAAATGGACTCTTCAGTGAGAAAGAAAACCGGGACTCTAGTGCCACCTATTGGGGAGAGCAATTCTAAAACTCAACATATGGTACATGAATAGTGATGGGTTGACGTGCTCAGCACTGCTAGTTTCTTCATCGAGAATTGGGGTGCTCACGGTGATCTGATATTTTTCTGTGAAACAACAACCACAACGCACAGGCTTGTTTCACTGCATGATGTATGCAGGCATCCCAGGGAGAGCCAGTTGCAGTCTCTGAATGGCTATCTTGAGGGATAAAACAACTTTCTAGGATGTAGTGTGACCAAAAAAGAAGCCACACCCTCCCTCCCACTGGAAATGCTGTTTTATGACTGGCTGTATGTGGGTGGAGACCCGAACTGCCCAATCATTGACTTTCCATAATGCTCCATACTCACGTCGAGCCCATCTAAGCGTCTGACCAGCTCAAATCGAGTAACGAGCAATGGAGCATTTTAGTGCCTGCTCAGCACTATACATTACCTGTTTCAAGGTATTTGCCTCTCAGCAGTGCAAAGCACAACTTGTTTGACTAGTTCAACAAGTGGTAAAAGGGGTAAATTTCCCTTTGAGGAGAGTGCCAAGTAGTGTTGAGAGGCTTTAAGACTGTTAGATGATCCCCTGGCAATTTAAATATACAAATAGTCTCTTTAAAGAGATCAGGAACTTTAGTGTTATCTATTGGATGTAGCAATCTAAAGGCCACTTTACACGCTACGACATCGCTCAAGCAATTTCATTGGGGTCACGGAATTTGTGACGCACATCCGGCCGCTTTAGCAATGTCGTTGTGTGACACCTATGAGTGATTTTGCATCGTCGCAGAAACGTGCAAAATCACTAATCGGTAACATGCCCCCCTATTCCCATTTATCGTTGCTGCTGCAGGTACGATGTTGTTCGTCGTTCCTGCGGCAGCACACATCGCTATGTGTGACACCGCAGGAACGAGGAACCTCACCTTACCTGCGACCACCCGCAAGGAGGAAGGAAGGAGGTGGCCGGGATGTTACGTCCCGCTCATCTCCGCACCTCCGTTTCTATTGGGTGCCCGCTTAGTGACGTCGCTGTGACGCCGCACGAACCGCCCCCTTAGAAAGGAGGCAGTTTGCTGGTCACAGCGACGTCGCTAGGCAGGTAAGTAGTGTGACGGGTCTGAGCGATGTTGTGCGCCACGGGCAGCGATTTGCCTGTGTCGCACAACTGATGGGGGAGGGTACGCATGCTAGCGATATCAGTAATGATATTGCAGCATGTAAAGCGGCCTTTAAAAGTATGTTCTCTATAAGTGATTAACTGACCCCACTTTTGCAGCCCTGAATACAATGACCAGCCCAGAGGTGGTGCTACAGTGACAAGACTTCAGTAGGTAAGTCATTCTATTTTTTTAGCCTTCCTTACTATTTATATGAAACCAGACAACCCCTTTACAGAGGACCTGGAAGCTTTTCAGACATGTTGCTTTTAGTAAACATTTACATTCCATATCAATTAATAAGTATGGAGCAACTTTCTATAGAATCCGTCATTGTACTGATGTATGTAAAGCGCTATGGAATTATTGGCGCTTTAGTGAATAAATATTATTATATATTATTATTATCGTGCCATCCCTCAATTATTCTCATTGATAATGTAAGAACAAATTGCCATCTAAGTGTTATCATTATGCTTTTTCTATGATCTATTATTAATAAGCTGCAAGTCAAAAGTTCTCCAAAATTGACCTGGTGAACTTGGTGAAGTACTCTACAGTCACATGCTCCTGTCATTCTACTATATTACTATATACTGCTGCACATGTATATAAAGTTACTGAAGTCGCCCCAGGAGAGATTTATTATTTTTTCTAAATTATAGTAATTTGACACATATAATTTCATGTTTATGAATAATCTAATAAACTAGAAAAAAAAATATCACACTTTTTGGCAAATACTGACAAATGCACTGGTATTCCTGCCTTGTGTAAGTCATATTAAAAGATATCGTGCCATAACTCTCTGAGTGAAAATGTGACTAATAGCAAAAGACAGAAGTATTGATGAATGTGCAACTACAATAAAAATGTGGATTTCTGTAGTCATATAAAACACAAAAGGCTAAAATAATTTTGGAAGAATTATGAAATCATATTATGACATAACAGAAAAGTTCCCTTCGTATTGTTTGCACAGCACCATCATAACTCTCTGCGCTTTACAGACGTGATCATCACTGTCCCCATTGGGGCTCACAAACTAAATTCCCTACCAGTATGTCTATGGAGTGTGGGTGGAAATGGAAGACCCAGAGGTAATGCACACAAACACTGGGAGAACATACAAACTCCTGCAGATGTTGCCATTCATGGCTTTCTTCCCACCAGTGTTTCACTTGTGTGAAGATGAATGTGATGGGGTGTGCGACAGAGCAGGTAGGGACACCAGGCCGATGAACAATCCAACAAGTTTTATTGAATTAGGGAGCATAGAACAGCCAATATCAATATTGTTCTTTAGAGTCCATAATGAGTCCTCAAAGTTCCGGGGGCACCACCCGGCAATCCAACGCCAGAAAACACGTAGAGGTAATCCTTGGAAGAAGTCAATGGATCCAACAGATGAGGGACATAACCCAATCACACGTGACAGCTTCCATAAATCCACACACGGGTGCCAGGGTCTTGCCTCAGCGAAGATCCCAGCTGCTTGAACCACACCCAACTGACTGATCCACCATCAGTCTGTTCTCCAGTGCCTGTAAATCCACCCCTGGAGGGGGAAGGGTTCACACCCACTTTTGAGTAGTGGCTATATATGGAAAAGTCTCCAGAAGCTCATGGCTCCATTGTCTCCACAGGCCTTTCTATTGGAGTCACCCCAGCTTAGAAGAACAAAGACAGCCAAGCAACCTACATGACAATATATGGCATAGAGAACATGAATAGAGGCCGGGGGTTGGGGAGGGACACATCACCACAATGAGTACCAGGAAGAGAGGCTGCTAGTGTACTTTTGTCTCCCGCCACATCGCGGTTCACTTATTTCGGCCTCACTGTATCACAGGTATTTTTCGTTTTATAAGAAGCTCCAGATTATAAGACACACTTCAAATTTAGAGAAAAAAATTGGTAAAAAAAAACCATGGGGTCCGTCTTATAATCCGGTAGTGTCTTACTGGGGGCAGCAGCGGTGGTGAAGCAGGGTCACAGAAGGCAGGCGCGGTGGTAGAGCAGGGCGATTCTGCGGGCGGTGCAGAGAGTGTCCCAGATGCTTGCTGTGGGCTCTGGCAGGAACATCCAGAACATCCAGAAATTTCAGTGATGTGGGCGTCAAAGACATGGTGCCCGTAGACGGTGTGTGTGCAGATTGAGCTATTGGCTCAATGACGAACCGAGATCTCATTTGCTCATGGCCCACCTCTGGGCGTAATTTTCCTTAAGTCCGCTGCCATGAGATCAATGAGCCAGAGGAGGAGCGTGCGCAGATGAGATCTTGAGCCGAGAGCTCAATCTGTGCATGCACCGACTCCGAGTGCCATTATTTGAAGCCCACAGTGCCAACATTTTCAGGATGGCCCCTGCCTCACCTTCTGCAGTGCCCATTCCACAAACTGCAGCCCACAGCATTGCCCCTGCCTCCTGTCACCATTCTCCACCATATTCTGCTTATAAAAGGCACCCCTCATTTTCCTCCCAAATTTTCAGGAGGAAAAGTGCACCTTATAATCCAAAAAATATGGGTAAATAATAAAGTAAATATAACTCTGCTACTTAGAGGATTTTAACCTATCACGTAACTCCCACGATAGGTGAGGGATCACTGTATAGGGTTAATAAGAGTACATGCTGCGTTTTGTATTCCAATATAGGAAAAAGCACATGACAAAAATCAGACAGACCCCTTTATGGTCCATTAAGGCCTCCACACTTCTATTTGCATCCATAATGTAGCAGATTCTTATACGACATGTTACACCACAAATCCATTTCTCTATTCTTAGGGCAGAACCATGAAACGGGAGCCAGATACGCAGGTGTGAACAGAGCCTTGGGCGTAACAAAAGGGTATTAGGTTTGTCTGGTTTGTGCCTTTAACATGTGTATATGATTTTTAACTGTCGGAGTGGAGAGATAATATATTCTCGTAATGTCAGAGCATTGGCCCTAGGGAGAGATCTAACCTAGCAGGATTCCCATGACCTGTAATCTGCATTTTACAGCTCTGTGGCCCTTTTTTGCCTTGTGCTTCTGGTTTACCACAGTCCGTGAGCTGCTATGTTATAAAGTAGTTTGTTAAACATGAACAGTTTTCTGTCAAATGGATTCAAACTCAAGCGGTGATTTGCTATGCACAGTATTGATTAGTGGCAGGGCTCCAATGCCAATTACGATGAGCAAAAGAAGATTTAGACTTACTCCCTGGTCAGTACTCCGGCAGTACCTGACTCTTCCCTCCCAGCCTTTACTCTGCTAGCTGTCTGTCATTCACCTACAAGCAAGTCACAGCAATACCCCTGACATCTACATTATACAACACTGTACGGAGAAGGCCCGATCTCCCCGCAGCTTCCCTCCCCTATTAACAAAATCACTCTCACTCATAAGGAAGGGATTGTGAGAGCAGACACTTACAATGTCATTTTTTATATATTAGCCAATGTTCATTAGTACATGTGTATTTTTGGATTACATAATACATTTTGCAATTCATTGAAATCTTATTCTTTAGAACATCATATTAATCAAAAACCCTCTCAACAAGAGGAGGAACTACAGAAAATGTTTACATGCGGGGAGATATTAAATTCATTTTGTATGGTCTTACAGACCATTGCAGATCATGCAAATTAAAGGGAACCTGTCAGGTGCAATATGTACCCACAATCACAAGCAGTTCTGGGTGCATATTGCTAATCCCTGCCTAACCGTCCCTGTATCTAGCAGCATAGATAAAGGGATCTTTAGAAAAAGTATTTCTAAAGATCCTTTTATGAGATGCTAATGATTGCAAGGACTATTCACAAGGGTGTTACTTCCTCTGACTAGTCCGCCCTCTTAGCATGGTACTACACCCACAGGGGAATGCTAACATGCCACTCAATGCAGTGGTGACCTGCGTACCTGTGTCCGCTGTTCTGAAGTCCCAGGCACTTCCGATCATGCGCAGTATGAAGCCGGGTGTGCGCGTCCAGGCTTCAGTGAGGTCTAGTGCGCATGATGGGAAGTGCCGGGACTTCTCAACAGCGGAGAAATCAGACACAGGTACACACGTCACCGCTGGTGATGCTATATTGTAGCATGTTAGCACACCCCTGTGGGCATACTACCATGCTAAGAAGGCTGACTAGTCGTGGGAAGTAACACCCTTGTGATTAGTCCCTGGCTTCATTAACATATGATAAAAGATCTTTAGAAATACTTTTTCTAAAGATCCCTTTATCTATGCTATTAGATACAGGGACGGTTAGGCAGGGATTAGGAATATGCACCCAGAACTGCTCGTGGTCCTGGGTGGATATTCCACCTGACAGGTTCCCTTTAAGATCTTAGCAAAACATATTATCATCATCAGCAGGGATCCCAAAGGTGGCTACAAAGTCAACAGAAACACATTTATAAAATATAATGTGTAAGCCTATATGTACAGTATAACTGAATAGGATAACTGAAGTGAGCACTAATATATATATATTATGAGTGCAAGCCAAAAATTACATACTATATACAGATAAGGCTGCACATCAAACTTAGATAATAGTATAATGCCTCAAGCATATGGACAAATATTGGAATATACAATGAAAAATGCTACTTGCTAATTTGAACATGTGAATAATGAATTGCATACTTGCCATGAATATTAGGAAAAAGGAGATATTTAGCAATCGCATTGATCAATGTAACTGAGCCCCAAGGCCTCGTCAAGGCATATCTCTATATTGGGGTCCCTAGCTCTGTGACCCTAACTGTGTGTCATCTCATTGCAATTAAAAACTGCTATGGGTGGAGAGGGGTAACTAAGGACTTTCTTATATAGGAGATGGAAAAAACATGGCCGAAAGGGGCGGAGCTGTGTTCACATTCAGAAAAAAACTACATATAACTGAATAGGATAACTGAAGTGAGCACTAATATATATATTATGAGTGCAAGCCAAAAATTACATACTATATACAGATAAGGCTGCACATCAAACTTAGATAATAGTATAATGCCTCAAGCATATGGACAAATATTGGAATATACAATGAAAAATGCTACTTGCTAATTTGAACATGTGAATAATGAATTGCATACTTGCCATGAATATTAGGAAAAAGGAGATATTTAGCAATCGCATTGATCAATGTAACTGAGCCCCAAGGCCTCGTCAAGGCATATCTCTATATTGGGGTCCCTAGCTCTGTGACCCTAACTGTGTGTCATCTCATTGCAATTAAAAACTGCTATGGGTGGAGAGGGGTAACTAAGGACTTTCTTATATAGGAGATGGAAAAAACATGGCCGAAAGGGGCGGAGCTGTGTTCACATTCAGAAAAAAACTACATATAACTGAATAGGATAACTGAAGTGAGCACTAATATATATATTATGAGTGCAAGCCAAAAATTACATACTATATACAGATAAGGCTGCACATCAAACTTAGATAATAGTATAATGCCTCAAGCATATGGACAAATATTGGAATATACAATGAAAAATGCTACTTGCTAATTTGAACATGTGAATAATGAATTGCATACTTGCCATGAATATTAGGAAAAAGGAGATATTTAGCAATCGCATTGATCAATGTAACTGAGCCCCAAGGCCTCGTCAAGGCATATCTCTATATTGGGGTCCCTAGCTCTGTGACCCTAACTGTGTGTCATCTCATTGCAATTAAAAACTGCTATGGGTGGAGAGGGGTAACTAAGGACTTTCTTATATAGGAGATGGAAAAAACATGGCCGAAAGGGGCGGAACTGTGTTCACATTCAGAAAAAAACTACATATAACTGAATAGGATAACTGAAGTGAGCACTAATATATATATTATGAGTGCAAGCCAAAAATTACATACTATATACAGATAAGGCTGCACATCAAACTTAGATAATAGTATAATGCCTCAAGCATATGGACAAATATTGGAATATACAATGAAAAATGCTACTTGCTAATTTGAACATGTGAATAATGAATTGCATACTTGCCATGAATATTAGGAAAAAGGAGATATTTAGCAATCGCATTGATCAATGTAACTGAGCCCCAAGGCCTCGTCAAGGCATATCTCTATAGTTTTTAATTGCAATGAGATGACACACAGTTAGGGTCACAGAGCTAGGGACCCCAATATAGAGATATGCCTTGACGAGGCCTTGGGGCTCAGTTACATTGATCAATGCGATTGCTAAATATCTCCTTTTTCCTAATATTCATGGCAAGTATGCAATTCATTATTCACATGTTCAAATTAGCAAGTAGCATTTTTCATTGTATATTCCAATATTTGTCCATATGCTTGAGGCATTATACTATTATCTAAGTTTGATGTGCAGCCTTATCTGTATATAGTATGTAATTTTTGGCTTGCACTCATAATATATATATTAGTGCTCACTTCAGTTATCCTATTCAGTTATATGTAGTTTTTTTCTGAATGTGAACACAGCTCCGCCCCTTTCGGCCATGTTTTTTCCATCTCCTATATAAGAAAGTCCTTAGTTACCCCTCTCCACCCATAGCAGTTTTTAATTGCAATGAGATGACACACAGTTAGGGTCACAGAGCTAGGGACCCCAATATAGAGATATGCCTTGACAAGGCCTTGGGGCTCAGTTACATTGATCAATGCGATTGCTAAATATCTCCTTTTTCCTAATACTCATGGCAAGTATGCAATTCATTATTCACATGTTCAAATTAGCAAGTAGCATTTTTCATTGTATATTCCACTATTTGTCCATATGCTTGAGGCATTATACTATTATCTAAGTTTGATGTGCAGCCTTATCTGTATATAGTATGTAATTTTTGGCTTGCACTCATAATATATATATTAGTGCTCACTTCAGTTATCCTATTCAGTTATATGTAGTTTTTTTCTGAATGTGAACACAGCTCCGCCCCTTTCGGCCATGTTTTTTCCATCTCCTATATAAGAAAGTCCTTAGTTACCCCTCTCCACCCATAGCAGTTTTTAATTGCAATGAGATGACACACAGTTAGGGTCACAGAGCTAGGGACCCCAATATAGAGATATGCCTTGACGAGGCCTTGGGGCTCAGTTACATTGATCAATGCGATTGCTAAATATCTCCTTTTTCCTAATATTCATGGCAAGTATGCAATTCATTATTCACATGTTCAAATTAGCAAGTAGCATTTTTCATTGTATATTCCACTATTTGTCCATATGCTTGAGGCATTATACTATTATCTAAGTTTGATGTGCAGCCTTATCTGTATATAGTATGTAATTTTTGGCTTGCACTCATAATATATATATTAGTGCTCACTTCAGTTATCCTATTCAGTTATATGTAGTTTTTTTCTGAATGTGAACACAGCTCCGCCCCTTTCGGCCATGTTTTTTCCATCTCCTATATAAGAAAGTCCTTAGTTACCCCTCTCCACCCATAGCAGTTTTTAATTGCAATGAGATGACACACAGTTAGGGTCACAGAGCTAGGGACCCCAATATAGAGATATGCCTTGACGAGGCCTTGGGGCTCAGTTACATTGATCAATGCGATTGCTAAATATCTCCTTTTTCCTAATATTCATGGCAAGTATGCAATTCATTATTCACATGTTCAAATTAGCAAGTAGCATTTTTCATTGTATATTCCAATATTTGTCCATATGCTTGAGGCATTATACTATTATCTAAGTTTGATGTGCAGCCTTATCTGTATATAGTATGTAATTTTTGGCTTGCACTCATAATATATATATTAGTGCTCACTTCAGTTATCCTATTCAGTTATATGTAGTTTTTTTCTGAATGTGAACACAGCTCCGCCCCTTTCGGCCATGTTTTTTCCATCTCCTATATAAGAAAGTCCTTAGTTACCCCTCTCCACCCATAGCAGTTTTTAATTGCAATGAGATGACACACAGTTAGGGTCACAGAGCTAGGGACCCCAATATAGAGATATGCCTTGACGAGGCCTTGGGGCTCAGTTACATTGATCAATGCGATTGCTAAATATCTCCTTTTTCCTAATATTAATGGCAAGTATGCAATTCATTATTCACATGTTCAAATTAGCAAGTAGCATTTTTCATTGTATATTCCAATATTTGTCCATATGCTTGAGGCATTATACTATTATCTAAGTTTGATGTGCAGCCTTATCTGTATATATTATATGTACAGTATAAGCATTTTTTAACCCTTGTCTGGTATCATGAAAAAAAAAAATCACTAGTACTAATTTGCATGGGGTCATATTGACCCTATGGTAGTAGACAAGGTTATTCCAGTCTCCATGATGCTATCCCAATATGTAGTAGGTATAATAATAATATTAACAAATACCTCATATTAGAAATTTAGTATAGCTCTCCTCATATGTCACTGACCTCATGTGCAGGCTATTGCGGCTTATGTATCCATGCTTACGACCACAAGCAACTTACTGTCACTATATGCATGGACGTCACCATGGATACCTAAGCTGCAATGTCTGCACATGAGGTAAGAGACATGGTTATATCAGGAGAACTATATTACATATGTAAGTGGAGGTATTTATTATTAATATTATTATTATTATTATTATTATTATTATTATTATTATTATTACACCTAATATATATTGGAATAGGATCTTGGAGATCAAAATACCTAGGCCTGTTTCACACGTCAGTGATTCTGGTACGTTTGTGCTTTTTTTTCTACGTACCAGAATCACTGACATACGCAGACCCATTATAATGAATGCGCTCACACATCAGTGATTTTTCACTGCACGTGTCTCCGTGCGGCGTACCCGCGTGTCCGTGATTGCCGCACGGAGACATGTCCATTTTTTTCTGGCATCACTGATGTCCCACGGACCATGCAGTGGTGTGATCCGTGAAACACGTGCCAGAAAAAAACGAGCATATAAAATAAAAATCATTTTTACTCACCCGGCTTCAGCGGCGCTCTGTTCTCCCTGCTGCTTCTGGGCCGGCTCATTACTGTCGTGCATATTCATGAATGCACGACACAGCCGACCCGGAAGCAGCTGCTGCGGAGGTCAGCGCCGGCCGGATGCTGCACCGCGGGAGCGATCAGCACCATGGACAGCGGGAGCAGGCGCAGGTGAGTTAATCTCTGTGCAATCACGGACCACAGAGAACGGAGCCCGGATTGCACTTAGACAACCCACGTGTGCCGAGAATCACGGCACACGCAGGGACATATGCGTGTTTTACACGTCAGTGAAGAACGTCTGTGTTTTTCACTGACGTGTGAAACGGGCCTTAACTTGAATTCACACTGCACGTTTTACAGGAGGGATTTACATGCCACAAAGCGGAGGTATTCTAATTGCTCTAAAAAATGGGAATAACCCTTTGAGATCTCCTAGGTCTGTTTCCAACCCTTTTCTTTCTCTTTAACACAAACATAGCCTTAGTAATAGTAATGTTTAAGAACAGCCTGAGTAATGTCAAAATGACCACACCATAGAAAAGGATGGTAATGGTAACCTAATAGTTAAAAAGACCAATTATTAACAGACTTCATGTTTTTGATATTTTTCATAAACATGGTCCAAAATCCATCTCAGTCATTTGTTATCACAGACCATTGTTTGCAGAAACACTGAACTTGAACTGTAATATAATTCTGCTGTGACTGAGATAAGTGATATCCTAAAATGAGTTGGTAAAATAGGTGTGCAAGGACTGTTAAATAATTACATGTTTTTATTTTTTTGATATTTTTTCCAACAAAATTCAACCTCCTAAAAATAACATAATAAATAATATTAGGTAGGTAAGCAACTAAAAAAATCACAGTATGTTTAGATTTAGGGAATATTCAACTACATTTTTTTTACTTATTCCACTCTTCACACAAATGATTGAACAAAAAATAGAAACACTCATTAAAGTAAGGGCTCTGAGCTCTGCAATTTGGTCTGATACAGATCACAATGCACAGATGAGCCACAGATCACTCAACTCAAGTGTGACAGCTGAATATATTTCTATGAAGCTTTCATTCAGGTCAGGAGAGTGACAGCCAGTCCATGCATTGCGATCTGACATCAGATAGGATCACTGGTGGACATACTGCCGGTGCAGCATGTGCAACTGCATCGGGGTCCAGAGGTTAAGATGGACCCATGCATGGCAGTTAATAATGAGGACAATCTGTCCTGTTGTTTGGAACCCAAAGCTCCGGGGGCACCCATGGCCAGATTGCTCTCATCATAAGCTATGCACAAGTAGGGAGCGATCCTGCTGCTATGCTGCACAATGCAGGGAGCGGAGCTGCAGGAATCCATTCTCAATGGCTAGAATGGAGTTGTTCCATTGAGGTAATGATCTCACCAGAAGGGGGCATTGCTTCATCTTCCACTGCGGTGCCGATCCCAGTGCTCAGCGTTGTGCTGTGGCTGATGGAGATCAGGAGCTGTGGAGAGGTCATACTGAGAGGACTGAGGGACTGCACCATGGAGCAAAGGGTTTCATACATAGGACTAAGGGTGAGTTATGTGAGGCAGTGTTTTGTGGGCACAGGATAAGTCAATGTTCCTACATGGGAGTTGCATGTTGAAGAGTTGCACAGACAAGAGGCTGCATATTAGGGGGATCAGACAGGGAAAGCTGAGATTTTATGTATGTGGGGCTGGATGGGAAAAGAGGTGATCTTGTATAGCTGTTGATGTCACTCACTTGGGGAAGGAGGGAGTGATGTTACAGTGGTGTGGCTGTGTGCTGAGGGGCTGCGTGCTGTAGGACTGCAAGCTGGGGCACAGCATGCTGGGGGCTCTGTGCTGGGGGGCTGCATATGGAGGGGCTGCATGGGTGAGGGCTGAAGTCACTTGCCTGGGGCTGCAAGCTGGGAGGCTGCCAGGGGAATAGGGTGATGTTGCATTCTGAAGGGCTGCCAAGAGAAGAGGGTTATATTATGTGTGAGAGGCTGCATACTGAGGGGACTGCTTGGGGGAGGGTTAGGGTTACTTGTGTGGGGCTGCCTGCTGGGGTGGGCTGTGTTAAAGCAGGTGATGCTACATATGTGGGGAAGCGGGTACCTCACAATTCATTGTATAGCCCTTATAGTATCCTCCCCACCCAACAATTCATTATATGTCCCTGATAGTGTCCTTACCACTCTAAAATTTTGTGTATGACACTCATAGAATCCTCCTTACCCCACAGTTTATTATACGGCCCTAATAGTGTCCTTCCCACCCCACAATTCTTTCTATGGCTTTATAGCATCCTCCCTAACCCCCCCAATTCATTATATGGCCTTCAGCATCCTCCCCATTCCCTCAATTCATTATGAAGCTAGCAGCAATGAATTAGAGGGTGAGAACACAGGACTGGGACTTATGCTACGTGCACATGTTCAGGATTTACAGCAGAAAATTCTTCTGCAAATCCTGATGTGTTGGCAGGAAGAACACTGTGTAAAATATGCATATTTTTACATGCTTTTTTATAGTATATTTTCTCCCAGTCATTAGTATGGGTGAAATATACTGCAAAACCACTGGAAGAATTGACATGCTGCAGATCTGAATCTGCTACAAATCTTCCAGGAAAAAGATAAGCAACGTGTACATGAAATTTCAGGAATCCCTTTCCTTGTACTATAAAACGCTGCGTATTTTCCTTGACAAAATTGCAACATTTGCACATAGCCTTAGTATTAATTGAGGGGAGAGTCACAGAGACTAATTAATTTAGATTATAACCTTGTTATTTTCAGGGCTACAGTGAGTGTGATAAGACGAGTCATGGCTGGAAGATGTGGACATGAAGGTCTGAGCAGATGGAGAGGAAATAACAGAAAGTGACTAATCAGACGAGATGTCAGCGGTAAGTCACTGTATTGCATAACTTGGTATTGGTGTTATATGTTAAATGCCTTAAGTCACATTCTCACATTCGTGTGATATATCCATATGCTGCCAGATGTTTTTATTAGATTTTATATGGAATCAGAGTTTGATAGATCGATTCAGATACAGTATCTGTGAAAATCATGGATCCAAGAATGAGATCTGCAAGACTCAGCAATTGCTGTTCGGATGTGAATATGTAGAATAAGACATACTCAATGGCTCTGTGAGCTGTCCAAGAAAAAAATCAGGCAGCACACCGACACTGCACACTTATAAAGGAATGTCGACTTATTATGTATAGCACTGTCGATTAGTATCTAGAGTACTCATTATGTAAAGCACAGTCCTTAATTAGATAGTTTCCTCTTTTGTTATATATAACACTGCCCCTTGTTAGCATCCTTGTTAGTTATTTATGGTGCCGTCCCTTATTATATAGTGACCTCGCTTGTTATGTATAGCACCGTTTCTTACATAGAGTATTCTCATTACTTTGTTACAGTGGTGGAGAGAAGAAACAGGGTTGATGCCGTGCTGCTGCCGAAGTAATAGACTGTTGATTTAATCAATTCTTCTTTATTTAACAGGTCCACGCATTTCAGAGGTCAAAGCCTCCTTCATCAGGACAAAGGAAAAATCAACAATAAACTGCCTTTACTTCATATAGCAAAATCCTGGTGGTTGGTTCCCTTTAAAGAAGAGTTTTGAATTAAGTGCATTTTACATGTTAGATGCGGTGCTTTGATGTAGACCACTGAGACAATGCAGCGGCCAGCGCCACCTAGCATTGAGACTTGATAAGACAAACCATATTGTTATGTGATATTTTATGAGCTGTAACTGTATTAACAATGTATAGTGAAATATGTTAGCTGGATAAATGTTAGAGTGATATGAAGGTTTTAGTATGCATAGCAGTGATAGGCACTTTCTGGTAAGGGGGAAGTTTAGAATCAAGAAGGGAAGAGTGACATATGGCCAGTGGGTTGGTTAGAGAGACAAGCCTTGTGAAGTGCAAGTTCTGCATAAGGGTTTGATATAGAAGGGTTAATAGTTTCTCTATTTCTTCATTAAAGATTTATTGTTATTAGTAAGTATATCTGATGGTAGTTCATAGTCATGGAGCCTACGGAATAAGAGACCGGCTCAAGGATTATTATGGTCTCTAAATGTTCTTCTAATCTTCTCCTTATCTCATATGCATGACTCTACATTTTTGTTTTGCTAAAACTTAAAGGTCATATGAACAACTGGTAAAGTTCAGCTAGAAGTTTTTTTCTCTTTCTTTTGCAATATCACATTGATCTGTAAATGGTATAAATAAACTGTACTTTCCTTAAATAAACAGAAGAAATTGATCATGCTCACATGGATGCTGGTCTTTTCTCTCCGAGCGCTCGATCTTGATTAGGTCTGAAGAGGCCTAACTCAAGAGGACCTCGCTGGTGATCCCATAAGCTGACTTGTGACAAAACAGAACAGCTACAACAGTTTTGGTGCCCAACGTGGAGCCGTGGCCAACCAGCCTATTCGGAAGAAGTTTTGGGGACTCTTGAGACAGTGAAATTTCAGCTGCAGCAAGGTGAGAAGCTTTATTCTTACACTTCATTTCACTCTCTCTGATTTCCCGAATATTCTGGGTAAGGCTGTACACACGGTTCAAGAACTCTGGCATCACCAGTGAGTATTGTTTTTTTCATGCATGTCTGAATGAGAGTTGAAATATAGAGTAATAAGATAATCTGTTGTCCGTCCATTAACTGATTGCATAGATTGCATAGTACGGAATTTGGGACAGTCTCTGTATAATTGCATTTGCTGTGTTGCTGTGTTTTGTGTTTTGCTTTGGCCATCTTTGCATCTTTGATGGGCAATACACTGGTCTAGGGATATGTGTTCATAAGTGGTTTCATATTAATGCCTAGATAAAGTAGGCAGGCAATAGGTTGTTGTATATTGATGAGAAGCCTCTGAATAACAAAGTGACAAGTAATTGAGATAAGAGACTTGGTGAAATAATATGTATGTATAAGCCTAATGGTTATAGGTCATACTGTGGACTGTGAAAAGATGTTCCGGTTGTGAAATGTCACAGGGCATAGCCATATAGAGTATTTGAGTGGATACCTGACATATGTATTTTTTCCCATCAGTGTCAAGAGCGGTTTAGATAATTTTATTTGCATGTGAGGTTAACTGATCCTTGGAAGGTGTATTGTTACATGTGCTTCTGGAATCAATGAATGAGTAGGACAAGTGGTCCTGGGATCTGTCCTTATAGTGAGATATTGTGTGTTTCTTCCCCTCAAAATGGGGATGAAGGTTTTATAGTAAAGTAGGATATTAGTGCTGTGAAGGTATATAAGTGGTCTCAATTTTCTGCAGGGATTGTGTATTATACCAGTGGGTATTAGGATTGTGTTTTGGAAGCTGAATCTGAACGAGATAACACTCTTGCTAAACAAACTGTGTGCTGAAATTCTTTTGGGAGGGGTCAAGTGAACAGCTGCGCGATTTTCTGCCCTTTGTGAGAAGTCAGCTCTGTTAATTGTATTGGTTTAACTCTAGTTTACGTTGGTGGCTGAAATAGTTTGTAAAGGACCAGCATGGAGTAGCCAAACTGCACATCAGGTCAAGTGGGTTAGAGAGCATTTGTGGCCTTCCCACTTACATGGAGGTGGTCTAGCAGGTGAGAGGACTATCACACCTGGTCCTTCCTGCTTTAGTCATCTGGTCTATTGGGTGAGAGGTGTTTTTAACCCTTCCCAATACGCCCTACAAGTGTAGCAGGTGAGAGTGAATGCTGATTGAGCCTTCTTGCTACCACTTGAGAGCCCATTCTGACTTGCCAGGAGACGTGTGGCCTGTTAACAAGGTTCAGGGACACTGAGAGGGCATTTGCAGAAAGGTGGGCTGTGTGGGAATAAGTTGAAGCCATGGGCAACTTGTTCAGTGTGCAGCGTGGGGCTCCAGCAGGATCCAAAACAGCCAAACAGATAGTGCAAGAAAGAGAAGGCAAAGAAGCAGTGAAAAATGTCAGACCGATACTCAAAAAGGCAGACATGCCAGAGTACGGATGTTTGGATGTTGAGAAATGGCACAGATTCAGGGAAGAAAAGAGAGGTTGGATAAAAGACAAGAGGGTAGAGCAACAAGTAAATAAATGGTGTCGTGTGGCTGAAGAGGTGCAGCATTGTGGATATAAAGAGACCACAGCGGGAGATAAGGTGTATTATGAATGTTTTAATGCACCAAAAGCAGGAATTGTGACTGCTACCGCCCCCCCTTCACATAAGCAGAAACCCAGACCAGATGAATGGACTTGTAAACATTGTAGTCAGAAAAACCCAGACTGGAGAGGTACTTGTGCTACATGTAATGTTACTCGCCCTAAGCAGATTGCACTAAATCCTGTTCGAACCAGGTCACATGTGATGACAGAGGACGCTGACACTGAGACAGAGGTAGTGAAGGAATTGAGTTTTACGGAGGAAGCTGACGGTGAGGAAAGGAAAGAACTCCCTGGGACCAGTACAAAAAAAATCAGATGCATCCCGACCGAGGAAGGTCACAAGAATCAGACAGACACAGGAATATTACCCCTGGAGCCCCTCTGACCAGCTAGCTATGTTGAAACAGTTACCTGACCCTGAAAACCAACCTTTCCCATTTTACAGGCAAATACAGACAATACAGGTGACTTATAAATGCACTTGGTCAGACCTCGAGAGTTTGGTGACTGCAAAGGCAGGTGACGTGCTGGGACACATAATTAAGACGCATACTGATATGATAAAGGAGCAATCATGGATCATGGATATTCAGTCTGAGAGGTCTGGAATGACGTACTGTGAGGCATTGAAAGGATGGGCTACAAAGAAACAGACAGAGCAGTCTGTACTGATAACTGACGTGACACAGCAAAAAGGGGAGAGTATAGAGACGTACTTTGGGAGGTTACAGCTGAAGTGGACAGACATGGGGTACAGTGCAAGAAACGACCTTGATATCAAAATATTGGTGAATGCATTCATTGATGGTATGAATAAGTTTTTACGAGAAGCAGTACAGACGGCCAGACCTGAGTGGAGAAACATGGACCCAACAGACCTTCTGCAAGTAGCTAAGGGGGTTGAACTGACAAAATGCAAGCGACCAGTTATGTATGCTAGAGCACAAGGAAGACACTGGAAGCAGAGAGGGGGGGCACCAGGTGACCGAGCGACCGTACAGTGCTGGAATTGTGGACAGAATGGACATTATGCCAGACAGTGCAAAAACTCCAAAAAGGAGAGTGAGCAGACTGATTTCCCTCCTCTCTTGCCTCTGACATAGGAAACTGGCAACCCAGTGACAAATGTGTACCCTGTTTTCGTTCCCTCAGGACCTGGTCCCACCTTACTTACGACCATAACCATGCCAGGGGGGAAAGAGGCAGAATTTTTAATTGACACTGGGGCAGCCGGCACTGTGGTACATAAAGACCTGATAAAGCCAGAGATGATCACTGACGAGACTGTGGAGTGTGTTGGGGTGGAGGGATTGGTGTCTGAAACTCCCTTGACAAAACAGATGAAGCTGAGATTACAAGATAGCCAGGAAATTCTCACAAAGCTTATTGTTAGTGAAAACACTCCTATGAATTTGCTGGGGGCTGATGTGTTAAGTGCTATCCAGGCTACCATACAATACACCCCAGAAGGTATTAAGTCCCCTCTCTGACAAACACTTGTGCAAGATTGCAGCAATGGTGTACATGTTCAAATCTGCGAGAGTGTCCGATACCAGAACTAGTGAAGACATAGCAATGCAACAAGTTCCAGACATTGTATGGGCAAAGGGAAAAACTGATGTTGGTCGGCTTCCTATTCCCCCAGTCATGATAAAATTAAAAGAGGGCTCCACTCCTCCTTGTTTAAAACAGTATCCCTTAAGTCCAGCCAAATCAAAGGCTCTGACCAGAGATATAAGAGAATATGTGGAAGCAGGGGCTCTAGTACAAAGGTCCTCCCCCTGTAACACTCCCTTGTATCCAATCAAGAAAAAAGGGCCCAAAGGTTCCCCTGACACGTACAGAATGGTGCATGATTTGAGAGCTGTCAATGCTGTCACTGAGAGTGTAACACCAATTGTTCCAAACCCACATACCTTACTGTCACAAATCCCAGGGACCTCCAAATGTTTTACAGTAATTGATTTGGCAAATGCATTTTTCTCTGTGCCTCTACACCCTGACTGTCAGTATCTTTTTGCCTTCACACATGAGGGGAAACAGTACATGTGGACAGTCCTCCCGCAAGGAGGAATGAATTCACCTACCATTTATTCTACAGCTATGGCAGGAATTCTGGAGCAGTGGCAACCGCCTCATCCACAGGTTACGCTATTGCAGTACGTGGATGACCTTTTGCTCTGCTGTCCAGACCAGACGTCCTGCAAGGAAGCCACAATTTCTTTGCTGTGTTTTCTGGCAGAGAATGGTTGCAAAGTTTCACGTGAAAAATTACAGTACTGTAAGCAAAAGGTAACCTTTTTGGGTCACTGTATCTCTGAAGGTACGAGACACCTGACTGAGGAGAGAAAACAAGCAGTCCAAAATCTGTCCTTACCCAGGTCCCACCGGCAACTGCGCACCTTTTTGGGCTTAGTGTCATACTGCAGGCCTTGGATAAGGTCTGCCTCGCAAATGATGCAACCCCTCTATGATTGTCTGGCATCTGACCCCTTTGACCTCACTCAGGAAGCTATTGATTCCTTTCATTCCCTTAAACTACTCATTGTATCTGCCCCGGCCCTGGGTATTCCAAATTACGATCAACCATTTTTCTTGTTTTGCACAGAACAGGGAGGGCATGCGACAGCCGTCCTCACACAGCAACATGGTGACAAACAAAGACCAATAGCTTACTACTCAGCGCGATTGGACCCAGTTGTCAGAGGGTCACCCACATGTGTCCGTGCTGTAGCGGCTGCTGCAGTACTGCTAGGGAAAGCTTGCGAGATCACATTGACATTTCCCTTAACAATTTACTCCCCGCATGACATCCATGCTATACTTGTGCAAGTCCAACCGAAACACCTGTCTATGGCCAGACAGCTCAGACTTGAATGTGCCCTTCTGATTCCTGAGTATGTCACCCTCAAGAGGTGTAATGTTCTGAATCCAGCCACCCTTTTGCCAGTAGATTCAGAAAAGGGGGAATTGGTGACAATGGTAGCAAGTGAGGATGAATACTTTGACATGACGCACGAGCATGACTGCATAGAGCTGATGAGTCAGGAGACAGCAGGTTTTCCACATGTCTATGATACACCTATTACTAATGCAGATTTTGAGTTTTTTGTAGATGGCTCCAGATACCACCTGGATGGGAGATTCTACACTGGATATGCAGTAGTATCCTCGCATGAGGTAATCCGAGCTGAACCACTCCCGCCGCACATGTCCGCGCAGGAGGCGGAGCTAACAGCGCTCATTGAGGCGTGTAGAGCGGGGTCAGGTAGGAAAATTAATGTTTATTCAGACTCAAAGTATGGATTTGGGATCTGTCATGATTTTGGCCCTATCTGGAGAAGTAGAGCTTTTCTTACGTCAGCTGGTAAGCCTATTAAAAATGCAGAATTGGTAAAACGGTTAATGGAGGCACTAATGTTACCAGTCCAGGTTGGCATCATTAAGGTGAAAGCACACACAAAAGGTGACTCACTGGAGGTAGCGGGCAATAGAAGGGCGGATGCAGCTGCGAAAGCAGCGGCAAAGAGGCCTAGGGATCAGAGGATAGTGGCAGGGAGCCAGCAAGTCCCAGCCACAGTGAGTCTGGATGTCCTGAAATCCCTCCAGCATCAGGCTGCCCAAACAGAGAAGGAACACTGGGGGAAAATGGGAGCTGGGCTGAACTCGAATGGAGTATGGGAAAGTAAGGATAGGTTGTGTTTACCAAGGTCCCTGTTCCCTATGATGGCACAAGCAACACATGGCCCCACTCACGCCTCAAAAAGTCACATGTGTAACCAGGTGAATGCCTTCTGGATCGCTCCTGGCTTCAGTTACGTAGCCTCCAAACATGTACAATCCTGCATTATCTGCGCACAACACAACCCAGGTAAAACAGTAAAAGTCCCTAAGAAAGCAACACCCAAACCGCTCTATCCGTTTCAACGACTGCAAATAGACTACATACAACTACCCAAGGTAGGAGTGTATGAATACGTCCTGGTATGTGTAGATCTCTTCTCAGGATGGGTTGAGGCCTATCCAGTAAAATGTGCAAATGCTAAAACAACTGCAGAAAAACTGATGAAGGAACTAGTCTGTCGGTATGGCATCCCAGAAGCCATAGAAAGTGACAGGGGTACACACTTCACTGGAGAAATAATGAGGGACATTATGCAGGCCCTGGGAATAGAGCAGGCATTCCATACCCCTTATCATCCACAGAGCAGTGGAAAAGTAGAGAGATTAAACGGGACACTTAAACTAAAAATTCAAAAGGCCATGGCAGAGACAGGAAAGAATTGGGTAGAGTGCTTATCCCTGGCACTCTTTTCAGTCAGACACACTCCAAATAGAAAGACAGGCTTGTCTCCTTTTGAAGTCCTTTTTGGTAGTGCCCCAAAAACAGGTCTCTACTTTCCACAAGTGTTACAGATGCAGCACGGCACTATGACAGCCTACGTCCAGGCCTTACAGGAAAGACTTAATGTGGTGCATAAACATGTCTTTTCATCCATTCCAGATCCCAATGCAAGTGCAGATGTGCATCAGCTGAATCCAGGTGATTGGGTGGTCGTGCGCAGACACGTGAGAAGGAGCCTAGATCCACGCTTTGATGGCCCATTCCAAGTCCAGCTGACCACATCCACCTCAGTGAAACTTGAGGGAAAACCCACCTGGATCCACGCCAGTCACTGTAAAAATGTCACTCCACCGGCAGAATGACAGTTTTGCTAATTATCCTGCTAGGTGTAGCAGGGTTGCTGCAACAAACAAAGACACTGAGCGAACTTTTTAATACGGACTGGGATAATAAACTCATTCGCCACCATATTTCTCTTACTGAGGACATGGAGGGAGAAAAGCCAAAAGACTGTTGGATCTGCACACACAGTCCTATTTCTTCAAAGACTATGCCTTATTTAGCCTTACCTCTGGAACCACAGGAGGTGTTGGTACCAGACTGTATACACAATGAAACCTGGACTCAATCTAGATTTTTGGGAGAAGATGTACCTCGTGATGTATCTGCTACATTGACTATAGTTGGATGGGTCACTAAACCCTGGTTCCAGCTAAATATCACACGACCCGATGGATACTCGTGGTGGATGGAATACGATTCAGACATGGGCATAATTGCCAAAATAAAGACTAAGATTCCTCATTCGGGCCCCATTCCCCATGATGGATTATGGTTCAGTCTTCAATACAATGGTGTTGGAAATTGTGGAGAAGACAATAACTGTTTCTATATACATACACATGACTCAACCAAGGACAATGAGACAGTATATCAGAAGGGTATTGAGGGCTGTACATCATCATTTATTAGACGGACTTTTAGGAGGGAGCGGGGTAGCTGTATCTCGGGTATGACCGGAAAACAAATGAACAATACATGGTGTGCTCATAAAGTCATGAAGGGGCTTCTGAATCTGCTTTATTGTGTACAAAGTCAAACTCACTTTTGTATTTTCCCAGAGGGAGTGTTTTTGGTTTGTGGGAATCGTGCTCACAAGTGGGTGAGCCCTGACATGAGAGGGGTTTGCACACTTGCCAGACTTACACCAGCCACTTTCATAGTTCCTCATAGTAAAGTAGATGTAGCAGCTGGCCCAATTCATACCTTGTATAAACGAGCAGCAGATAATAAACCCCGGCCAAATGGTAGGCCTCATGTAGTAGAATTGGGAAAAGCAAATAAGGTATTTAGTGCTATTTTCATACACCCTTTCTTAATGCAAATGTGGGACAAGCTAGTAGAGTCCACTGACTACCTGGATGATCAAATTTTTCGGGTTCTTGAGATTCTAAATGCTACCAATGCTATACAAAAACAATTAATTGTAGTCACTAACCAGCATACTATAGTACTAGACTTTGTGACAGCAAAAGACGGCGGAATGTGTCAAATAATTGGTCCTGCCTGTTGCCATTACATTGACCCTGCAGGCAACCTCCAGGTTAGAGCAGATATACAGAAAACAAGTGAACTTAGGGATAAATGGTTAAAAGAGCACGATGCCAACAAGGACTCCTGGTGGGGAAATACATTTTCTTTTATGAATCCAGCCAATTGGTTTAAGGGCATAGCAGGTTGGGTTTCTGGCATTATACAAACCTGTATGCAAATATTGTTGTTCTGTCTACTGCTTTATATAGCTGTAAAAACATTGATATATGCATTACCTAAACTAATGAATAATGTATGTTCTAAGAGTCCCAGCATTGAACCCTCTGTAGTTTACTACGGACCCCAAATGGCCTCTGCTGACCGGGAGTAGGTGTCCACACTGAGGGTGGATGGGTGAAGTGGTAGGAAGACCCCTCATGGGTACTAGGCCCATGAGCCAGCAGCTCCTGTTTGGACGCCTACTGACCGTGTAGTGAAGGTTATACCATTTACAAAAGGGGGAAATTGATATAGAAGGGTTAATAGTTTCTCTATTTCTTCATTAAAGATTTATTGTTATTAGTAGGTATATCTGATGGTAGTTCATAGTCATGGAGCCTACGGAATAAGAGACCGGCTCAAGGATTATTATGGTCTCTAAATGTTCTTCTAATCTTCTCCTTATCTCATATGCATGACTCTACATTTTTGTTTTGCTAAAACTTAAAGGTCATATGAACAACTGGTAAAGTTCAGCTAGAAGTTTTTTTCTCTTTCTTTTGCAATATCACATTGATCTGTAAATGGTATAAATAAACTGTACTTTCCTTAAATAAATAGAAGAAATTGATCATGCTCACATGGATGCTGGTCTTTTCTCTCCGAGCGCTCGATCTTGATTAGGTCTGAAGAGGCCTAACTCAAGAGGACCTCGCTGGTGATCCCATAAGCTGACTTGTGACAAAACAGAACAGCTACAACAGGTTAGAGTAAGGGAGACGTGACGAGGGAGTCTAGCCAATCAGGAACCTGGAGGTATCCTTGGGAGATCCGGAGCCTATGGCTCACCCTGGACGAACATAGGGAACTCAAGCGACTGGACAGCCATCGTGACAATGAATATCAGTGTTAAGAAGAGTGGGGGAATGGAGGTACAGGCCTGGCAGCTTGCAGACATGAGGTCCAGGAAAACGGGGATAAGAGGAGACTGAGTACTCCAGGAAGTATTATTAGCAGAATCGTGGAAAGGGAAACTATGTCTGTCACAATGGTGGAAGAGAAAAAAAAACTGTTGGCTTTTGGAAATGCTGCCTTTCGGCTGGTGGATACAGATGGTTTCCGAAACCTGATAGGCATGGCAGTCCCCCAGTACCAGTTGCCCAGTCGCCTTTACTTCTCTGATCAAGCTGTGCCTGTGCTACACCAGCATGTTGCAGACAACATTAACTGTTCCTTGAAAAACTCTGTGATTGACAGGGTGCATTTCACCACTGATATCTGGACGAGCAAACATGACCAGCAGCATTATATCTGGCTGACTGGGCACTGGAATACTCTTCTGGTGGCTGCGGGGAAGTGGCTGCTCCCCAATTCTTGAACTCCTAAGGCTTGCAGGACAAGCCTCTGTATCTAGCACTCTATCCACTGCTTCTTCCTCCTCCACCTCTTGTGGGGCCTCCAACTGTGCCCTCAACCTCTCCCTTAATGCATCCCACATTCCAACAGTGCAGAGAGAATCCCCCACCTCCGTACAGTGCAGCCAAGGCTTACTGCAATCAGGCAGTGTTGAAATTATAATTAATTGGAGAACGCAGTCACACAGCTGAAAAGTTGTGGACAGCTATCCAGGCCAAGTTTCAGCAATGACTGTCTCCACTGATCTTAGAGCCAGTGAAGGCCTTCTGTGATAATACTACAAACCTGGTGGTGAGTGACCCTACACTGGGGCAACCTCATACATGTACTTTGCATGGCTCACATCTGCAACCTGGTTGTACAGCAATTTCTAGGCCATTATCCCAGCCTGGATGATTTGCTGAATAAGGAAGGGTTCCTGTGTGCTCACTTCTGCTATTCGTACCCCGCAGCTAATCGACTTACCTTGCTACAGAGGTCTTTTGGTCTACTGGTTAACTGGTTGATAGTTGATGTGCCAACATGGTGGAATTCCTCTCTAAAGATGTTGCAGCAACCATGGCAGTGACGACGAGCCCTGTGGCAGTATGTCATGACACATAGTCTGTGCTAACGCAGTCCGGTTGTGGTGAAAATCACACTTGCGGAGTGGGCACAGATAAAAAACCTCTGCACCCTTCTGGAGTTTCAAAATGGCTACTTAAATGGTTAGTGCTGAAAATGCCATCATCAGCATCACTATTCCAGTCATCTATGTGCTGGAACACACTTTGAATAGCCTGCAGGAGGTTGTGGTGCTCACAGAGGAAGAGGAGGAAGCAGAGGAGGATGCGGAAAGGATATCAATATCTCTAAAGGTCCAGACTGTCATCGTACAGGCGGGTGGCATGGCAGGGTGGGGTACAGTGATCAAAGAGGGCTCATGGTACCAGACAAACTGTTAGTGAAAGTGAAGGAGTCGAGAAACAAATGGAGGAGGATGAGGTGGAAGAAGTGATGGGAGTGCAACAATCAGGATATGAAGACAATATTGATCCTTTCTCTCTAGTCCTTGGTTAGTGGGAGTGGATGGAGGAAGCAAGCTTGAGTGTTACCCTGCCACCAACACAACAAGGACTTGGACCTTAGGGAAGAGTGTGACATAGATATGAGCGCCTTCTTGCTACACTATCTGCAACATGATTCCCAAATTGTTAGGATTAGAAATAGTGCTGACTTCTGGGTGGCCACTCTGTTAGATCCGCGGTACAACAGTAAATTTTGCGAGATGTTTCCCCCCTGGAGAGGGAAATGCACATGGTGGTATATCAAAACCAATTAAGAGTGGTTTTCTCCAAGTCAGCAATGAGATACACAGTGTGCATCAAAGTTCTAGACTTCCAACCCCAGGAAAATTGAGTCATCATTACAGAAACATTATCAACAGCAGTTTAAGTGACAGAAGCAATTTCTGTGAGTTGTGACACACATATTTTAGACCATCCCGTGCTCCAGCAGAACAGTGTACAAGTCTAACACAAAGTAAACAACTGGAGAGGATGGGGCTGGAGTATTTCAAGCTCAATATCGATGTCATCAGAGGGGTTGGACCCTTTTGCATTTGGTTTTCAAAAATTAAAGAGTTGTCTGAGCTCGCCAGTCACGCCTTGGAAGTTTTGTCATACTCAGCAGCCAGCATTCTCTCAGAACATGTCTTCAGCACTGCTGGTGGTGTCCTGACGGAAAGACACATCCGGCTGTCTCCTGAAAGTGTAGACCACCTAACGTTCATTAATATGAACAAAACATAGATCTCCAATGACTTTTACACTCAAATCGCAGACTGTGAAGACTAGGCGATGGTGTAGTTTTCAGAGTGTTGCATTGATTTCACGTTATTGCAGTTTGTGACAAATTTCTCATGGGTTCTGTGGCTGCTACTGCTGTTAATGCTACTAACAAGTGCTTTGGTGGAGCAAAAATCAAACACTGTGTCCACCGCTGTTAAGCTTACAATTTGTTTTTTGGTTTTTTTTATATGTATGAACCACCTAATAATGCTCCTATTCCTCCTCCTTTTGCTTCCTTCTGAGTTCCAACCAGCTTTGTCTGGTGCATGGCAAATGCCTCACTGCTGTACAAAGATCTATGGGTACTCTATGGGTAAATTGATGAAACTGTCTTGATGTCTGCCCCTAATTTTGGGAAATGTGAAGACTCCAAGTTGGGTCTCCAAGTTGTCTCTTGCGTCTAGTGGCATGGGTCTCAGAGGAACAGGCCGACTCCTGTCTCTCATCCACCTCTTCATTTGAAATCTGTAAATTCTGGGCCAGACCTTGCTTAGTGCATGGCCCATGCCTCACTGCTGCACCAAAACACTATGGGTTTTGTGTGGCAATTGATGCCACTGTCCTGGTGTCTGCCCCTAATTTGTGCAAATGTGAACACTCCAAGTTGGGTTTACAAGTTGTGTCTTGTATCTAATGGTATAGGTCTCAAAGGAACAGGATTACTCCTATCACTCATCCACCTCTTCCTTTGAACGCTGTAAATTCTGGGCCTGATCCTGTCTGGTGCATGGACCATGCCTCACTGCTGAGCCAAAACACTATGGGTACTCTGGGGAAATTCATGAAATTGTCCTGGTGTTTTCCCTTAATTTTGGGAAATGGGGATGGAGAGTCCTAGTTTGGTGTCCTTGTGTGTCTCCTGTAGCAGTAGGGCTTCCAGACTGGCAGGCAAGCGGCTACCTTTCACTCATCTATCTCTCTTGTTATCCTTAAATGTATCTAGCAATAACAGTCTAGGAAGCTAATATTGCAGCCACCTGAGTGTGGTTCAGGAGAAAAGGAGTTTGAGCTGTTGTATGAGGTATGAGGGCTTCCAGCCAACCAGGCCTATACCTGTCACTCATCCATTTCAATACTTCTTATGTTAGTAGTCTAGGAAGCTAATGGCTGTGCCACAACAGTGTGGCTCCACTGCAAAATGGCTAGAACTTTTTGGCAGCTTTTGGGCCCCCCTAAAAATGTTGCCTATGCTTTGTTTTTGCCTCCCATTGAATTAATTGGGGTTTGTATATGTTTGTCGAGCCTTGGGAGGTTCACTCATCTCTACTAAAGATTTTACATGCATCTAGTATTTTTTTTAACAATTTTTAATTAAGATATGAAGGCTATACTAATTCAAAACTCATTGTATTGTAATAAATCTTTTACACTATCCATTTACCACATTTTCCCTCTAGATCTATTCCTGGGTTTTGGGTATGCAAAATCAATTGCTGTCACCTAAAGATATCAGTTTCAGCAGAGCCTTGTTATGATCCGGTAACCATGGAAGATTACAAAAAAACCCCCATTGGTAAAAAAACACTAATAAAACAGGAGTAGTTGGAACCTGGGCTGACCGCAATCCCCTAACTATCAGACCACACTAGAATTAGCGGTGGAGCGTTCCTAAAAACCTAGATGCCTCGTCACAGCCTAAGAAACTAGCTACGCCTCACAGAAAGAAATGAGGAAATCTACCTTGCCTCAGAGTAGTCCCCAAAGGAGTAAATAGGCCCAACTAACTTTATACAAAGAAAAGGAAAGGAAACTGATTGTGGTCAGTACAAAATCCCTGTAGAAAAATACCAAACTCCTGATAGTAAAAATTTCCCTTGAGGTTGAATGACCTCACCCCCACTAGATCAGGTACTCCTGTAAATAATGGGAGAACAACATTTTTACAAAATACCAAAAAGAGCACAAAATACAGAAGAGCAAATAATCATTAGACAGGGAGAAAATTCCTTTTCCTGCAGGAGAGCTAGCAAAGGGGGACCCCCATACTCACAACACAAGAAAACCAAACTTCACCTGCAAGAAAACAGATACAAAGCAAAACAAGGAAAAACAACCACCCTAAGGTGTAAACCAGGAATCAAGGAAAAAACTGAGAACTAATCTGCAGAAGTCTTGCTCAGGAAAACAGGGAAGGTCAGAACTCCAAGCCAGGAACAGAGACTGAGGAATATACAATTATAACCGGTGCCAGCAAGGCAAAAAATGCTCTCCTATATAGACCAGACTTATCTGCAATAGGACTTCCCTAATTCCCAATTAACGCCGACACCTGTCTCAGTCACAGGCTCAGATTCAGCTCCACTACCATTCCTGGCCACCAGAGGGTGCTTCAAAACATCACCCACACAGACGACATTCACAACAGAGCCTGTTGCCACTTCATTGAGGTAGTGCTTCAGTGCTCCCAGCTTGTGACTGATATTCATGACAATTGAGAGATGGAGTATAAGGAGGAGGAAGGGGGGTCAAGGAATTGGTGTAGGAGGTGGGGAAGCCCTGATGGAACTAAGGCCTACAATACTAGATGTCAGAAGGACATGTGCCATCCCAGGGTCTACCTTGTCCATGTGTCAATGGTTAAGTGGACCTTCTCAGTAAGTACTTTGGTCAGAGCATGATTGATTATATGGAACACATGCTTGTTGAAGGTGGGGACAGCATAGCAGGAGAAGTAATGGTGGATGGGGTCTGAGTACCAAGGGACGGTCACTGCTATCAGGTTGCAGAAAGCCTCAATGTACACAAGCCTTAATGGCAACATGTCCAGGGCAAGCAGTCCGGAATTGCAGCTGTGCAGTGTTTGGCTGTGTGGGTTGGTGACTGAGTATTGTTTCTAGCATTCCAATGACTGGGGTAGAGACAGTTGATCATTATGCTGGAACAGGACATGGACGTGGTTGTTGATGGTGGTTGCAAATGTGCAATGATAGGTGCAGGGCAGGAGGCATCCGCGCCTATGTCCTGGACAGGGGATTGCTCAGCATGTAGCACAAGAGAAGAGGCAGTGGTGTCACTTGCACACAATGAGAACCAAGGTGTTCAGACCCAAATTTTACATTTTCACACAGGAAAATGAATAAAATTAGCACATAGAGGGTCACTGCACTGCAATACATGCTGCAAACAGAGGCCAGCAACTGACGTCATCTCACCAGGCATTGATGTTGCATGTCAGTGACATCATGCGTCGCCATAGCAGGCACATCGATGTCAGCTGCCAGCCATTGCGCCAGCTGCAGTAGAGGACACTACATGACGTGGGAGCCTGGGCAGGATGAAGAGAATAATTTTTTATTTGCCAGGATTGGGAACGTATGAACCAGGAAGGGGCCCAGGATAGGGGACAAATTTACCAGGATGAGGGCTATATATACCAGTATAAGGAAAAATATATGAGTGGCACGGTGGCTCAGTGGTTAGCACTGCAGTGAATTTTTTCATTGCATTTTTTTCCATATATTTTTACTGCATTTTTTGACACAGCATTTTTTGTGATTTTGGTAACTCATGTTTTAAATTGTGTTGCTTTGTTTTTGTTTCTTCCTGGTATTTGGCTTAAATAAAACCTTATTGATAGTCACGTGCGAACTACATGTATTGATTGTGTGCTTCTGCTGAGGAAATGAACTAAAAAACACATGCATTTCTGTATCATGTCTCAGGCAAGTGCATGGGAAAAATCCTCACAAGAAACTCAGCGTATTTGCAAGAGTAATTGACATATTTCTCATGTGAAACACACATCGCAGGTCAGTCTATACTGCACAAGAATAAACAAATAAAGCGTGCATGAGAGTTCTATTGACGTCTTTGGAACAGTAAGATGTTTTGGTTTTTTTGCACAGCAAGAATACAGAGAGGAAAATATGTATTTGTTACACTGCTGATTTAACAAATTTTCCCATCTACAAAGAATGGAGGGGTCTGTAATTTTTATCATAGGCACAATAAAAAAAATCCTAAAAATCACATTGTATAATTTTTAAATAATTAATTTGCATTTTGTTGCATTAAATAAATATTTGATGCAATAGACAAACAGAACTTAATATTTGGTACAGAAACCTTTTCTTGTAATTACAGAGGTCAGTCATTTGCTGCAGTTCATGACCAAGTCTGCACATCCTGCAGCAGGGATTTTGGCCCACTCCTCCATACAGATCTTCTCGATATTTCAGGTTTCGGGGCTGTCTCTGGGCACATTAAGTTTCAGCTCCCTCCAAATATTTTCTATTTGGTTCAGGTCTGAAGACTGGCTCGGCCACTCAAGGACTTTGAAATGCTTCTTACGGAGCAACTCCTTAGTTGCCCTGCTGTGTGTTTTGTGTCATTGTCATGGTGAAAGACCCATCTTCAATGCTTTAACTGAGGTAAGGGGGTTGTTGGACAAAATCTTGCAATATATGACCCCATCCTTCTTCCCTTCAATATGGTGCAGTAGTTCTGTCCGCTATGCAGAAAAGCACTCGCAAAGTATGATGTTTCTACCCCCATGCTTCATGGGTGTTCTTGAGGTTGTACACATTATGCTTCTTACTCCAAACATGGTGAGTGGAGTTGATATGAAAAAGTACTATTCTGGTTTTATGTGACCACATTCCTCCTCTGGATCATCCAGTTCCAGAGGAGGAATCATCCAGTTGGTCATTAGTGAACTTCAAACGAGCCTGGAGAAGTGTTGGCATGAGCAGTGAAACCTTGTGCCATGCAGGATTTTAATCCATGACAGCATAGTGTGTTACTAACTGTAATCTTTGAGACTGTGGTCTCAGCTCTCTTCAGGTCATTGACCAGATCCTCCCATATAGTTTTATGCAGATTTTTGACCTGTCTCAGAATCATCCTTACCCAACGAGGTGAGATTTTGCATGAAGCCCTAGACTGAGTAAGATTGACAGTCATCTTGTGTTTCTTCCATTTTCTAATAATTGCGCTAACAGTTGTTGCCTTCTCACCAAGCTGCTTGCCTACTGTTCTGTAGCCCATCCCAGCTTTTGGAGGTCTACAAATTTGTCCTTGATGTCTTTAGACAGCTCTTAGGTCTTGGCCATGGTGGAGAGGTTTTAGTGTGATTGACTGAGTGTGTGTACAGATGTCTTTTATACAGGTAACGGATTCAAACAGGTGTAATTAATACAGGTAATGAGTGCAGAGTAGGAGGGTTTCTTAAGGAAAAAATAACAGGTCTGTGAGAGCCAGAATTCTTGTTGGTTGGTAGGTGATCAAATACTTATTTCACACAATAAAATGTAAATGAATTATTAAAAATCATACAGTGTGATTTTTGGGAATTTTTTTTTCAGTTTACGTGTACCAACGATACAAATTACAGACCTCTCCAATTTTTTCTACGTAGGTTGTATGTACCATGAAAAATGCTGCAAAAACTCATAGTGGGGATTTCAAATCAGAAATAATGTAAGAACTGATCAGATATAAATCTTTGCCCCTTTAGTTTTGATGCAAATTGTAATTTTCATACGTAAATATTCCACTTCTTGTATTTACAGTTCTTGAAGTCTGTCAGTAGCTGTAACACTGATCCTGCAATGCAAAGGGTTAACAGCCATAGAAATACAACAGCCTACACAGTGCTAAGAAATTTCTTGTTTTATTATACTATTTAGCACATAAAACATCACAATAGCATCTTGATGAGCCCTGTGTTCTATCTTGTCACTTTTAGCCACAATGACAAAAAGCGCTATATGACAGCGGAAAATATAAAGATGCTGAAATCTAAAGAAAACAAAAACACAATTTTGCTGTGGATGCTATCTGCCACTGTACCATTACAATTTATTGCCAGGGATGAGAGTGAACACTCTATCTTCCTAGAGCACACTCTATGCCTACAAACGAGTCCATTCTACAGCTATTCAATTTACTGTATTAATGGCTCTCTGCTCCCCTATCGTGTACAGCTTTTAAAGAGGATAACAAATTGCTTACTCACTGTACTAGGTGCCTTTGATTTCCTAAATATATTCCTATCAGCGCTAATGCAGAAATCCATACAATTGTTCCATAGAATATTTGACCTACTATAAAATGGTAGTTTATTTCCTTTAAAAATAAAGTTTTATAGCATCACTACATAATTCCTGCCCTGAGCTCTATCTATTCTGGTTGTACACAGTCAAAAACAATTATCTTTCTATGCATTCACTGCTTTAACTAATAAAAAGAAGGAAAAAAACGTACGTTGTGGGGCAGTCTCGTTAGATGGCGTCTGACTGTATTGACTGCAACAATGATAAAAATGATAGAATCACTGAGGGTTTTTCTATACTTTTTACACAATTGTAGATATTAAGAGCTGCAATTTAAATAAAAAAAATTGGTTTTGGATACATTTGTTATATCAAACTAAACAATGCGTGAAACATTTCCAATTGTGATTTGGAGATCACGGATCTGTATTTTACATACTTATTACTCGGGACAGTAAAATTCAGTGGCTACAAAGAAGCTTGTAAAGGGAATCTGTCAGCAGGTTTTTGCTGCCTCATCTTAGAGCAGCATAATGTAAGCAAAGAGACTTTTAATCCAATGATGTATCACTTAAGGCCGCTTTACACGCTGCGACATCGCTCAAGCGATCTCGTTGGGGTCACGAAATTTGTGACGCACATCCGGTCGCTGTAGCGATGCCGTTGCGTGTGACACCTTTGAGCGATTTTGCATCGTTGCAAAAACATGCAAAATCGCTCATCGGTGACATGGGGGTCCATTCTCGAAAATCGTTGCTGCAGCAGTAACGATGTTGTTCCTCATGCCTGCGGCAGCACACATCGCTCCGTGTGACACCGCAGGAACGAGGAACCTCTCCTTACCTGCTTTCCGCCCGCAATGAGGAATGAAGGAGGTGGGCGGGATGTTCGTCCCGCTCATCTCCGCCCCTTCCCTTTCTATTGGGCGGCGGTTCAGTGATGCAGCTGTGATGTCACTGTGACGCTGAACGAACCGCCCCCTGGGGGTTCCCCAGTCACAGCGACGTTGCAGGGCAGGTAAGTAGTGTGACGAGTCTGGGCGATTTGCCGATGTCGCACAACCGATGAGGGCGGGTACCCACGCTAGCAATATTGGTCACGATATCACAGCATGTAAAGCGGCCTTTAGATTACTGGGTACATTTGTTCTGACACAATCAGCGCTTTTAGATTCAGCATTCAGCAGAGCTGAGAGAGCTGTCCCACCCACACCAAGTTCTCTATAGAAATTTGACATTGACAGTGAGGTGTCAATCAGCGGAATAGGCTTGCCGGACTGCCATGCAAGTAACATTGTAGTCGGAGCAATGATAATCACTAAGTGGTAAAGTCTTTAGTTTAACTAAACAACAGCACACAGTCTGATGAGAGAGGCATAGTTCATTTTTGTTTCTTAACTCCTACAGCATGCAGTCCTCAGATTACATAGCAAAAACTTGCTGACAAATTCTCTTTAAGGCCTCCATATGTTCACTTATATATGTGGAGGTTGGGTCTTTAGCTCAGTGTCCCCCAAGCTTTCTTACCATGAGAGCCACATTTAACTCTGAAAGAGGTCATGAGCCACAACCAGAGAATCCCTGAGTAGTGAAATCCAGCTCCTGCCTCACCTACAGTATTGACACCCAGAATCCCCATTATTGGTATAATTACATCCAAAGCTGTTCCACAGAAATTACACCAAGGTAGTATACTTGCACCCAGGGGTTCCCACCTTACCCATATTCAATATTGTTGCTAAAAGCACTCACATTATGCTATCGCATCCAGATTCAAGCACCTCCTCCCTTTATCTGGCAGTATCATCCTACATCCAGTTTAGCAATTTCTTCTTCTTTATCTTTCCATCTGCAAGTCCATCATATGTGCATTCAGATCTCCTGGAAAAGTCACCATCTGGAGATTTTCTCTAGCTGTTTGCTAGACCTGGTACTAATGCACTAAGTTGGCAGACAGCCACGAGCAACACATCATCGTCCATCAAGCCACATGTGATTCCCAAGACACAGGTTGATTATTCCTGCTCTACTAGTTGGGTCAACTAGACCTATGGCTATCTAAGGTCAATGGCCACCACCAATATCACACTAGTGATGACAGAATCAAGTCGTTACAGATTTCCCAAAACTTTCAGATTCTGGATCAGGGGTAGGCATTTCAGTGGTGTAAAATGTGCAGCCACAGAATGGCATCTGTGGTAAGGTGGCCCAGCTTTACCTCTAAATAGAGATGAGCAGACTAGCAGATAACCAGGAATGGTGTGTGCCTGATAACTTTTTAAAAAATCCGGTTCTGGTCCGGAATCCAGCACCCATATCAGTTTATGGCAACCAGAATCTGGTGATTAAAAATGTTGGTGGAAGGGATGGGGGATGGGAGTGCAAGCAGTCTGCGCCGATGATGTTTCCTTCTCTTCTCATCCTGTGCCTCCTGGTTCATAAATCAGGATTCTTACCCGCAGACAACACCTGTGATTGGTTGCAGTCAGACGCTGTCACACAGGCTGGGGGTGCATATGACTGCAACAAATCACAGATGCCAGGCCGGCCGGTGGGCGTGGAAAGCAGGAACGCAGTGCATATGGTTGAGCAATGAAGAGCAGCCCAGGAAGTAAAGGAGTGATTGCGAGAGCAGTTTACAGCCGTGACTGAGCCTTGGTAAGTATGGAGCGCTCGCTTCATTTTTATTTTTTTTTATTTTTCCTTTACTTTTTTTTTTAATTTCTTGAGTGCTGGATCAAACACCTGGAATCCTGGTCCCGGGTCTGGCACCAGGACTCCTTTGAAACCTTTACAGTCCGGTTCTGCCCATCACTACCTCTAAAGTAAGCAGAATTGTGCATTTTGCTAACCTATTGGGCTGTTACTGTTCTCGCATAAGGGCCCTCTTAAGTCTGTGCCTGCCACTGGTCTGGATTATCTGACATTTTTAAGGTTTAAGTTACATGGATGCAGAAAAGTGGAAGCAACTGACTGCAATTTTGAAGACTTTTTTTGAAAGACTGAGGAAGGGCTCGTGCATATGTTGCGTAATTGCATGCATTTACGCTGCATATTGCACTGCAGTGTAAATGCAGGCATCCTGCGTCCCCTGCACGATCTATGTAGATTGTGCATGATACGTGCGCATGATGCTTTTATGAATGCAGCGATTTGGGTGCTAAAATTTTGCCCCAAATCCGTGCGTTCATAAAATGAGCATGTCAATTATTCTGTGCGCTTTGGATGCAGCTCCTGCCCTGTCTATGGTGGAGGCAGCAGCCATAGTGCATGAAATCGGCTTTTTTCTACAAAAAAAACTGCATCCATTAGGCCGGCTTCTCACTTGCGATTTTCTCGCAGTAGTGCAATGTGAGAAATTCTCGCACTGCACTCGGACACATGTTAATCAATGAGGCAGCTTCCATCTGCTATTTTTTTGTCAGTCCAAATCGGACTGAGAAAAAAATCGCAGCATGCTGCGTTTTGGAGAGTTTCTCGCGCGAGTCTCTCCAATGCAACTCTATGGGAGCGGGTAAATAAACGGATGTCACATGGACCGGCACTCGCACCATCCTAATGACATTCATTTTTCTAAATACATTTATCGCATGTTTCACAAAACACTGGAAATGAGTGAGATCTCACAATGTCGGTCAATCTCTATTTCTGGCAGTCGGTCTCTCCCTCTCGGTCTCTATTCTCTCTCTGCCGTTCGGTCTGTCGGTCTCGCTCTCTGTCGGTCTCTCTCTCTCTCTCTGTCCATGTCGGTCTATCCCTCCCCCCCTCTCTCATACCCACCGATCATGGGCGCGGCGCTGCAGGGCATTCAAACTGCTCCGGCGGCTTCTCCTCTTTTGAAAAAGCCGGCCGCTCATTATTAATCTCGTATTCCCTGCTTTACCCACCCACCGGTGACCAAGAATTGGTTGCAGTCAGACACGCCCCCACGATGAATGACAGCTGTCTCACTGCAACCAATCACAGCTGCCGGTGAGCGGGTCTATATCATGCAGTAAAATAAATAAATAAATAATTAAAAAAATTAAAAATTAAAAAAATGGCGTGCGGTTCCCCCCACTTTTAATACAAGCCAGGGTAAAGCCACACGGCTGAAGGCTAGTATTGTCAGGATGGGGAGCCCTACGTTATGGGAGTCAACCACCCTAACAATATCAGCCAGCAGCCACCCGAAATAGCCGCATCCATTAGATGCGACAGTCCCGAGACTGTACCCGGCCATCCCGAATTGCCCTGGTGCGGTGGCAATCGAGGTAATAAGGAGTTAATGGCAGCAGCCCATAGCTGCCACTAAGTCCTGGATTAATCATGGCAGGCGTCTCCCCGAAATACCTTCCATGATTAACCTGTAAGTTTAAGAAAATGAAGACATACACCAAAAAATCCTTTATTTGAAATAAAAAGAGGAATTTCCAGCGCCAGGAATAGATTAAAAATCCTTTTTTATTGAAAATAAGGTAGTAAAAATCCAGCAGATACCATAGTAGATGTCAGAAGGTGGCAGAACAACGCGTTTCGATGCTTCAGGTCTTAGTCATGAGAACATGACTAAGACCTGAAGCGTCGAAACGTGTTGTTCTGCCACCTTCTGACATCTACTATGATATCTGCTGGATTTTTACTACCTTATTTTCAATAAAAAAGGATTTTTAATCTATTCCTGGCACTGGAAATTCCTCTTTTTATTTCTAATTGGATGGTTGCCGAGCCTCATTCCGTGCGCAGGATTCTTGATTGCAACCAGCAGGTCAGTCCTTGGTGAGCTGGACTCTCCCTTATCTTATTTGAAATAAATAACAAAAAAACCCAACCCTCTTTCACTATGTAGCTCTGCTACATGGCTCTGTCTGTGTCTGCTGTCAGCGGCCATGTAGCAGAGCTGAATGGCAGATGACATAGTATAAATGGATCCCATATGCATCAAACACGCATTGCACACGCACTGCAATCATGAGAAAAATCCCAGGATCGCAGTGCAGTTGCATTGCACACTGATCCAGGGGCGTAACGATCGCGGTCGCAGAGGTCGCCACTGCGACCGGGCCCGCAGGGTTATAGGGGCCCGGCAGCCGCTCTGCAGAGCCGGCTGCCGGGCCCCTATGTGTAGTGCCACTATGTAGTGGCCGACTGCGCGACCGTTAGGGGGCTGGCCTGTGAGTCAGGGGGGCCCAGTGTCTGCAGGGGGGCAGAGGGGCCCCTGACCTGGAGAGGCCACCAGGCGTTCCTGACCTGCTGCAGAGGAGATGTGCTCCTGCACGGCAGACGGAAACCATCCCTACCAGGACCTGCGATGATGTCACGCCCATGTGACTGTGTGGGAGGAGACACAGGATGCCGGGGAGAAAGCAGGAGAAGATACTTCGAACACATGAGTGGTAATGAGAAAAGAGGGGACATGAGGGGAGGGGCTGTAGGGTGAGTGGGATATGAGGGCTGCAGACTGTGACAGAAGCATGTGAAGGGTACAGAGTGTTTGAGAGGGGTAAGTTGGGGTACGGGCAGGGTGAGATATGTGGGTCAGGGTGTGTGTGTGATATGGGGGTGCAGGCTGTATAGGGAGCAGGGTGTGTGACATATGGGGCAGGGGCATAACTACCGCAGTCGCAGGGGTCAGAAGGAGCTGAGAGGTACTTGTTTTTTTATTTTGCTGGCTGCATGACACATATAGGCCCGGGGAAGCTGCCTGCATGATACATGGAGGCCCTGGTGGGGCTGGCTGGCAGGCTGCATTACACATAGAAGCCCTGGGGGCTGGCTGCATGACACATGGAGGCCCTGGGGGGGCTGGCTGCATGACACATATAGGCCCGGGGGAAGCTGGCTGCATTACACATGGAGGCCCTGGTGGGGCTGGCTGCATGACACCTGGTGGGGCTGGCTGCATGACACATGGAGGCCCTGGTGGGACTGGCTGCATAATACATGGAGGCCTGGGGGTGCTGGCTGCATGATACATGGAGGTCTATGGGACTGCATAATAAACATGAAGGACACCTTATACATAGACTATAGCAGCGCATTATACATGGAGGTCTATGGGGCTGCATTATAATACATATAGGACTATGGGGGCTACATTATAATATATGGAGGACTATGGAGGCTACCTTACACATGGTCTGTGGGGGTGCATTATAAAGCATGGGGGACTGTGGTGCAGTATAAAATATGGAGAACTATGGGAAATGCATTATAATACATGGAGGACTATGGGGGTGCATTCTAATATATAAAGGGTTATGTGGGACCCTTTATACTATATGGAAGGCTATGTGGGGGCCATTATAGTATTTGGAGAACTATATATGAGGGAGGAAAAAGATACAAGTATGGGATGGGAATGTTTTGTGCTGAGGGAAAAGGGCTCTTTCCCATGCTCTGCTATACATCTCTCAGCACCCAGCTTTCACATGCTCTGCTATACATCTCTCAGCACCCAGCTTTCCCATGCTCTGCTATACATCTCTCAGCACCCAGCTTTCCCATGATCTGCTATACATCTCTCAGCACCCAGCTTTCCCATGCTCTGATATGGGAAAGCTGGGTGCTGAGGAAAAGATGTATGACAGAGCATGGGAAAGCAGGGTGCTGATAGAGGGATTTTAGATCATGGGAAACCTGGGTGCTGTGGGTAAAAGCCAAGTGTCAGCATCATTATCCCGTACCCTAAGTGTTGTGTACATGGAGGGGGGCCCCGGTCCAAAGTTTGCACCAGGGCCCATCAAACTCTAGTTACGCCACTGCACTGATCATAAAGTGAACTAAAATTGTCTGACTTTTTATCATGCAACTCGGACCGATTTTACACGCATAAGTGTGTTTCCAGCCTTACGCAGTGTTTCTGCAGCCATTTGACGCGCACATGTGCTGTCAAATTGTTGCTGAATATTCAGCATCTACGTGCGCATGAGCCCTAAGGGTAAAACAAATAAAACACATTATACACACACCTATTCTAGAGCTTTGCACAGTAAAATAACCAGGTGAGGCCAATCATTTGCCTCAGCACCAAAAGAATTGAAGACCAGCATGCAGTAACAGAGGGCTACAGCAGAGGTGTAAGGACAGGTGAGGGCCTGGGATAGGTGGGGAAACTGTCAGTATTTTTAACCCCTTTCATCCACTAAATTTATTATACTTTGTTGTCTGGAAAGACTTTACAGCATAATAAATGTTTTTTCCCCATCAATTGAGCACTCTTATTTGGACCAAATCAGACATGCCAGCGAAATCTAGTGAATCTGTAGGAAATACAATTTGAGAGATTCACTTATCTATTTACTGTAGCCCTAGAAGTCTAAGGGGTCCTACTATATCTCAGAATGCCTCCGATATCATAGGCCTATAGAGGTTTTTCAGATTCATACAGAATCAGACAGAAGAAAAACTTGGTATTCTCTGTTAGATGTCTTATCAGAGATATTCTCTTCTAGAAGTGAGGCATTATGCGGCTTCTTTGTGGTATGGCACCATAGGGACTCTCTTTGCTGCTGTACAGGCTTTATGTGATGATTTAAAAAAAAAAAATATGCAGGGTCGGCTTTTAGTAGCTGACAAACAAGTATGCTGCTGCTCTTCTCACGGCGGAAAGATCAGCTACAAAATACTAGAATATACATCTATAGTCACATCTGCACTTTGAATCCTGTGTTTCTGCTTCAGTAGAAAAATGTATATCATTGATTAATCGCAAGAGATCAAATAATGGTGCCTGACAAAACCCATTGACTGTTATTGGGTCTGTCAGGTTTCTGCCATGTAGTCTGTCATTTTATTAAAAAAGCTCAGCATCTTGAAACTGCAATGGAGGCTCCTAATGGATTGCATTCAAAACCAACCTTTCAATACTAGAAAAACCATCTACAAAACCCCCAAAAATTCTAAAATTAAAACAACTCAGGTGCTCATATCTTCCTTATAAGATACATTTTATCATTTGGTCATTAAAAGGAAATTGATTTATCATGCAGCTTCATGTTAAACAATTTCTCACAATATGCTCCTTTCTTAACAAAGCAGAAAAAAACTCTGAGATTTACCTATAAAATAGATTAATGTAATCGCTACGTATGATTTATATTGGTTATTTAACTACTACTCGAACAACCTCTTCTCAATTACCATGTTTGCTCCCATTGAAATGAAAACAAAGCCACACTAATGAGCAAAAGGGTAACAATGTTTTTAACTTTTGACTTTCAGGCTCCATATATCATCATTTACTACAGCTTTGAGCGGGAGACCAACTTCATTTTATAGACAATTATCTTGGCTATCTCATACATAAAATTGACTTGCAGCTATTTAGCATAGGATTATTTATGAAGATTCATGTCACTGCATTGTTACTGTTTGCTCCTAAAAATATAAATTTAATTTTTATTATTTTGCTAGTATTTTGTAAATCCACCTTTGGCTTTAAACACTGCCTACATATTCCCAATGTTGGTGCATACTGGTCGACTCACTTGGGTATGTATACAGCTTTTTCTTCAATTCTACCCACAAGTGTTCAATTGGGTTGAGGTCTGGGGACTGTGGGGGCCAATCCAACATGTATACTTCATTGTCATTGAACCATTTTTTTCACCAATCTCGATGTCTGCTTTGAGTCGTTGTTCTGCTGGAACACTAGGTCATCCATTTCATACCCATGGAACTCGAGTGTACAAAGTAACTCATCTTGTAGGATACTTACATATTGAGACCACCATCAATACTGGTCAAGTATCAAGTGCCTATGGCTGCGAAACAACCCCATATCATCAGGCATCCTCCATCAAACGAGAGATTTTTAAATTTCTCAATCCGTTAGCCCCTTTTTCGCTTGTTTCTTCCAGACCCATTTGCACCCATCAGAGTTTAAACTATTGACTTTTGTCTCATCGCTCCAAATCCCCAATCCAATTTCCAATCTTCTACTGTCCACTTTTTAGCAAACTGGAGCTTCTTATGATAATAGTAAAGTCGAGGCTTCTTCACCATTTCGAGCCATCATTCCGGACTTATGTAATGTGCATAGCACAGTTCTTGCATGGCCATCTGTGATCTCACTATTATGAAGCATACAAGCAACTTCCACTAGCATTTTTGTCGTACCAGAACTGATAGACCTTGTGATGAGCCAACTTGTTAATTCCGATATTTTGCCTGGACGTCCACCTCTTGGCTTTTAAAGGAGTGGATGGACTTCATTTCATATTCTTCCAACTGTCATGGCACGCACATGATGTTGTTTGGCAATATTATTGGCCAACAGATCGCTATCGTTTATCACTGGATGATGCGGTTTCTCTTTTCTTGGAAAATCTTCTTAATTTTTGCTCCTTAATTTGAACCAGTGACATTTCACTTGGGAATCAACCTAATAACCTAATAAAACACTGAGCTATTAGGGAATGTGAGAACAGGTTGTAATTTGTAGTATACCGGAAGAAAAAAAAATTTCCACCACCAGGAGGAAAACAGTAACAATGCAGGGAGATGACAAGAAACTGCATAACTAATCATATTCTAAAAAGTCAAATTTATGTCAGCACTCAATCTCCCGGGGCTCACGTGACGTTGTCACTTAACACCAGTGCTGCACCCAATCAGCAATGGCTCCCCTCTCCCCGCCTTAGGACATATCAAACATCAAGAAGAACAGAGTTCTGACTTCCTCTTAATGTTCTATTCATCCAAAGGTGGGGAGAGTGAAGCCGCTGCAGATTGGGTACTTGGCTTGTGTGACTTAACCTCACGTGAGACTCGGGAGAGCAAGTGCCGACACCACAGGAATGGCGCTGGCACCATAGGTGAGTACGGTATATGTTTTTTTTAATTTTAATGGGGGCAAACACTCAGATTGAGAAGAGATTTTCCTAGTAGTCGAGATCCCTTTAACAAAATGTATCAAATGTAATTAAATACAATGTATCTGCAAACTGTCTAGAATTAGATCAGCTGCCATTAACAGATTTTCTAAGAGTTACATGTTTATTGCTATTAGTATTTGAAGGAAAAATACAGTTTGGGTAAATCCACATCTTATTTCTGGTTCGTCTGAGCATTTTCAAAGAAAATTTCTTGGCGTTTACTCTGACATATCATTACACAGAGATTTAATTGTATTTAAGTGTCCTTTTGGCTGATCCCACAGACTCAATTGAGTTAAAACACTGTCAAATACATTTTTTATATATTTGTATAAAAGATACATTCCCACTTTAATGGCAGTCTATATTCCTGGCTATACTTGCCATCTTGCCATGTGAACTTTTTTCAAATATTTATATACCAGTTAAATGTTAGTTGTAGACACATAAATATCCAAATAATATAATTAACAATTTAATTACCACATTAGTTCAATGCCTTGAACAAATCTTCACACTTGGCAGATTTCTAAAACTATTTTTTTACATGAGGACGTTTACAACAATCCAGGTACAGACTGCAGAAGGATCGTCCTTCCAATGGGCAGGATGGATTTTCAGTTGCAAAAAGTCTTTCACCAATTGTGAACATACGTTGCGATATACAGAACATACATTATGGATAATACTGCAGTCAGTGAGCCTAGGAGACCCGTAGCCCTACACTACTTTGCTCTAAGAATGCATTAATATAAGAGATTTTTGTTGGTGCTGTTTCGTCATTTTTCTTAATTGACAGTAAAAATATATGAAAAAAAGCTGCACTGAATCATACTAAAATAGTGCATGTGATTAAAATCAAAATACAAATACCTAATTGGAATAAAACATCCATCGATAATAATGATAATAAATACATAGGTAATTTAGAAGTGGCAGAGTTTTGCATGCAGGTTCTGATAAAGGGTAGTGGGTCTGTGAGATGAACAAAATTAACTCTACGCCTGCCATAGACCATCTTCTGGCATAAGTATTAGTAATTGTTTTATGGCACTTCTATTAAGCAACGACCACTGAAGTCGTGGAAGGAAAAAATGGTCACTAGTTATTGAACACATTTTTAAAAAACTGTTGTGATAGAGGGAATGATAAACTTTCACATAATGTGCTGTCAGAGTATATGTTTTATAAATATTACAAAGGTAGTAAAATAATAGTAAAGCTACAATATATTAAAGCATGTAAATTATGTAAAGTTATACAGCATAGTGAATGTGTGTATACATATATCTAATATATAAAGCTGAGTGTATATATGTATGTACCGTATTTTTTATTTTATAAGACGCACCGGATTATAAGATGCACCCCAACTTCAGAGCAAGAAAAGGTGGAAAAAAAATGGGGTCCATCTTGTAATATGGTGGTGCAGTAGCGGTAGTGATGGAAGCTGTGCTGGGGCTACGACGGAGGGTAGGGCTCCGGCAAAGGGTGGGGCTGCGGTGGGACTGGGGTCGGAAACCCCGCACAACAGCTGCTGACACTGCACAGCCGCCCTGGCACCAGCCTCCACAGACCCCGCACCAGCCCAGACACTGCAGCCCCTCCACATCCTCTGCAGCATTCCCCCGGCCCCTTGAGACCCCTCTCCATCACCCCGGTAAACTACATTCAGATTATAAGATCTACCTTTCACTTTCCTCCCAAATTTTTGCGATGAAAAGTTCATATTATATTCCGAAAAATACGGTATGTATGTGTGTGTATGTATATCCGCTAAAGCAATCAGCCCTGTCGCATTTACAATCACGAAATTTTGCACAGACACCTCATTTGACTCAGGCAGAGTCATAGACTATGTTTTGGAAGGAAAATTTAACCCCGTGCTTTACAGTTATTAGCCAAAAAACCTGCTTACATTAAAGTCAATGGAGCTGGGAGCTGATCTGTTATTATAGACTCCTATTATGGTCAGAGAAAGAGACACACAGAGAAACCCACACAAACATAAAGAGACACACTCATAGAAACAGACAAACACACAGAGACAGACTCACAGCTCTGCTTCTATTTTGCTACAGGTCATTAATAGAAGCTCTAATTGGTTGCTATCTGCAACAAAGGACATTCTTAGTATGAGTATAAGACAGCGTATATGTCAGTTAATATGATTTCGGTAGAGAGACGGATAACGAGAGACAGACAGAGAGCAACAGAGAGAAACAGACAGACAAAGAGAAACAGACAGAAAGAGAGAAAGAGACAGAGAGAAAGAGACAGAGACAGACAGAGAGCAACAGAGAGAAACAGACAGACAAAGAGAAACAGACAGAAAGAGAGAAAGAGACAAATAGAGACAGAAGCAGATACAGAGAGAGACAGAGATAGACAATGAGACAGAGAGAGTCAGACAGGCAGACAAGGAGAGAGACAGACAGAGCAAGAGTCAGAGAGAATGAGACAGACATAGACAGGCAGACAGAGAGATAGACAAAGAGAGAGAGACAGAGAGGGACAGGCACAGACAGACAGTGAGAAAGACAAAGAGAGACAGACAGTGAGACACAGAGAGAAAGGCAGACATAGAGACAGCCAGAGAGGGAGAGAGAGTGGGAACAGACAGAAAAACACTTAGTTACTATCACAGCAATGCTGGGTACTACTAGTAAATCTTTATTTCTATAATAAATCTTTATTTAAATTGCACCAACATATTCTGCAGCACTTTACAATTCAGTACAGATAGTATAATGCTTTGACCTAATTACTGTCAAACACACATGGGCCATGTTACTGCCGTACCTGAGAATGACATGAAGTTGTGTGATATATGGAAAGCGGACACGGTGGAGCAGTTACACCAGGACGCCATTCACACCGGACAGTAGGTCTTATTCAATTGAGCAATTACAGTTTAAAGCAATGATATCTATGATGCAATGAAAAGGTCAGAACTGTTACTCACATACTTCTTTAAGGTCCAGTTCATATCCTCCATGGCAATAGATAAAGTAGTGCCACAATTCTTGAAAAGTTGATGATTCTAGTCTATATCTGCTTCAGTAACTTTATTATTACAATAAATGCAAAAGCCTACAGTAATACTAACACGTACAGCATGATAATAAAGTGCCTGAATTCTAGCGACTGGATCCATCACCCTGTTGTTAGAAAATATATATATATAAAATGTGTCTTTCCAAAGTCAAAGAGTGCCAGAGGCATAATTGTGACTAATGCACTGGAGCTAATCATGACGTGTTTAACAGGGCCAGGTCTGCCTGCTCAGGCATAAATATTCCCTGGCTTTAACCCATTTATTTCTGCAGTATAAAAATAAATGGCCCATGGATTTCTTCCAAGCTCACTGCCTAATTGTGAAGAACACATTTGTATGAGAAAGCTTTCGGTGCGTAAACCATTTGACAGATTGTGACACTTTATGCACAGGCAGTTAATCAGTAAAGAATCTAAATGAGATGGCAGCCTTAAGTTTTCCATTGCAAAAAAAAAAAATCTTACCATTTGCAAAAAACATTCACATGTAAATATCCCTAAAAAAGTTTTCCTGCATATAGATAGGATTTGACAGTCTATATGTTCAGTGGGTGACTGACCTCTGGGCCACCAGAATGAAGGGGATGCAGTACCTTTATGGAGCTTCTTCACTAGTGTCCGGGTCTCCACTATGCAGGTGACATGGCCCGGCTGCCCTTCCTAGATCCTAAAACTGTGCAAGAAAATCCTCTGGTTATGTAAAAGGATCAACATGTGTGGTCTGTGACCCATTTGATCATGGCACAGAGACTAAAGGGCACTTTACACACTGCAATATCACTATCGATATCGCAAGCGAGCGTACCCACCCCCGTCAGTTGTGTGTCACGGGCAAATCGCTGCCCGTGGCGCATAACATTGCTTACACCCGTCACACAGACTTACCTTCCCTGCGACGTCACTGTGGCCGGTGAACCGCCTCCTTTCGTGCGGCGTCATAGCGACGTCACACGGCAGCCATCCAATAGAAGAGGAGGGGCGGAGATGAGCGGGCCGAACATTCCGCCCACCTCCTTCCTTCCTCATTGCGTGCGGCTGCAGGGAAGGTGATGTTCCTCGTTCCTGCGGTGTCACACATAGCGATGTGTGCTGCCGCAGGAACGTCGACCAACCTGCGTCCTACAACAGCAACGATATTTGGGAAATGGACGGCGTGTCAACGATCAACAATAAGTTAATATTGATCGTTAACAGTCGTTCGTGCGTTTCACATGCAACGACATCGCTAACGAGGCCAGATGTGCGTCACGAATTCCGTGACCCCAACAATATCTCGTTAACGAGGTCGTTGCATGTAAAGCAGCCTTTACATGAACCCTAGCAATTTCAACTCGGACAATTATTAAATTAGAAAGAAGTATTTAGCATACCAGTTATAATTCCTCATCGAGCGCAGAATCTTGACAGTTGCATGCAATATTGAGGTACACAGTTTGGTGGTTGCACAACAGAAATAGGAACAGTCTAAGCACAATTCACTATCATGTATCTTACAGTAGACAACTGCACGTTGGCTCATTGCTTCAAGTCACTCATTTAAACCACAGCTTTTTGACCTACATGTGATGAAATAGGCTTTAGGCTAATAGTGATTCACAAAAACTTGCAGTAGCTATGGCCGCTTGTATTAACAGAGTTCACTGCAGCAATTCTGTTACCAGAACTAGTTCATGACCTAGGAGGAGGTCCGCAACCACCCTACTGGTTTCATAGCAAATACAGAACAATTGTAAATTGTAAATATTTATTTATTTAAGAAAAAATAGATATTAATCATATTGACTTTATTGGGTTCAACTGAAAGAGAAGTTACTGTGACAAGAAGTACTACACAAATGATCTAAAATCATCAACCAACTGTGGAGTTAAGCCTGCAACAGTAACCTGGAAGTATCTAGCAGTGATCTATGATGCTGGGAAGCAAGGTGTGTGTATCTGCCTCTGCAAAAGGAAAGACGTGTCTGTTTGTCTCTGCAAAGAAAGAGCAGTGCTCAGAAAGTGTAGAGTATGTTTCCTCCTGAAAAGAGTCACACTACAGATGCCAGCCAGTCCAGGAAAGACTGCCAGGAGTGGAGAATAGACAGGACAAAAGCAAGCTCCGTGCAGCAGAAGCATAGTGGAGAAAAGTGACCACAGGACTCACCCCTTCCCCAACCTCACTTCAATGGTAAGATTTCTGCTCTGTGTACATCCACTGTGTAAGGAGAAAGACTCTATGTAAGGAGAGAAGATTATCTGTGAACAGACTGTCATGTACAGTATGTTATTCTGGAAGCCCTGTGTGAAGATTATTAAAGCCTTCTATCTATTGGAACACTGATATATAGCTGTGTACTTGCTGGAAACTGTTACATCACCTAATGTATAGAAGATGCTGGTTAAGTGTGCCCTGATTTAATCCTCCAAATTTCCAAAGAACACTTATTTACTTTGCCCAGCCTTGCTATACAAAGTGGCGGGCATACAACACTACCATTGATTGATAAATCAAACCAGGACGATGGTCATTAGATCTTAGTAACAACCTCCTACCATAGATAAAGGGAATATGTAAGCAGGTTTTTTTCATGTAATCTGAGGACAGAATGAGATAAGGGCTGAGAACAAAGTAAAAGGATGTGTCACTTATTAGGTTATGTGCTGTTGTTTTAATACAATGGTTGTTTTATCATCAGAAGATTATCATTGCCCAGACTACAGCTCACTCATCTGTTAAGGGTGCTTTGCACGCTGCGACATCGCTAACGATATATCGTTGGGGTCACGTCATTAGTGATGCACATCCGTCGCCGTTAGCGACATTACAGTGTGTGACACCAAGGAGCGAAGATCAACGAGCGCAAAAAACGTGAAAAATTGTTGCTCGTTGACACGTCGTTCATTTCCTTAATATTGTTGCTGGTGCAGGTACGATGTTGTTCGTCGTTCCTGCGGCAGCACACATCGTTATGTGTGACACTGCAGGAACGACAAACATCTCCTTACCTGCGTCCTCCGGCAATGAGAAAGGAAGGAGGTGAGTGGCATGTTCCAGAAGCTCATCTCCGCCCCTCCTCTGCTATTGGACGGCTGCCGTGTGACGTCGCTGTGACGCCGCACGAACCGCCCCCTTAGAAAGGAGGCGGATCGCCAGCCAGAGCGACGTCGCAGGGAAGGTAAGTCCATGTGACGGGTGTTAGCGATGTTGTGCGCCACGGGCAGCGATTTGCCCGTGTCGCACAACCGACGGGGGCGGGCACACTCGGTACCGATATCGCAGCATGTAAAGTACCCTTTACACTGCCATGCACCCAGCACTGATTAGTTCACTGTCGCTATACAATGTACACAGAAAGCTGTGGTGTGAGCAGGGGCGGCTTTCTAAACTCTGCTACATGATACATCTAAAAACTCCCATGGTTTCACAAATGCTGTACCTAGTAAACTAAGAGACACATTGTTGGAATCCAGGGTCTCTTTCTTTACATTATACTACTCTCAGATGAGGTAGCAAAAACCTGTTGACAGATTATTTTTAAGTAATCTGTGTTTATCATGAAATTACCATCCTAAATAATTTCACTGCAAACAAACTGAGATTTCTTCCTTATTACAAACTGTTTTCCCTGACTCGTCGATGGGTTTAAACAACTTACACCTTAAGGGGGCTTTACACACTACGACATCGCTAATGCAATCTCGTTGGGGTCATGGAATTCGTGACGCACATCCGGCCGCATTAGCGATGCCATTGCGTGTGACACCTATGAGCGATTTTGCATTGTTGCAAAAACATGCAAAATCGCTCATCGGTGACATGGGGGTCCATTCTCGATTATCGTTACTTCAGCAGTAACGAAGTTGTTCCTCGTTCCTGTGGCAGCACACATCGGTACGTGTGACACCGCAGGAACGAGGAAGCTCCCCTACCTGCCTCACGGGCCCCGGCCACAATGCGGAAGGAAGGAGGTGGGCGGGATGTTACATCCCGCTCATCTCCGCCCCTCCGCTGCTATTGGGTGGCGGTTCAGTGACGCTGCTGTGACGTCGCTGTGACGCCGCACGGACCGCCCTCTTAGAAAGGAGGTCACAGCGATGTCGCTAGGCAGGTAAGTATGTGTGACTGCTGTGGGCGATGTTGTGCGCCACGGGTAGCGATTTGCCCGTGTCGCACAACAGATGGGGGCGGGTACCCACACTAGCGATATCGGTACCGATATCGCAGTGTGTAAAGTGGCCTTTACACCTTAAATTGTCTCATACAAGACTTGGATTGAAATTTCTACACAAGTATAGCCAAAAATGCACCAAATTTATTAGGAGGCAGCATACTTCAATTTAAAATACCATTCCAGCAGGGTTTTTTTCTCCACTGCTGGAATGGTACTTTAAATATATGTTCCCTGCCCACAGTATTATACTTCACTAGTGCTGAACGGACCTGGACTGTAAAAAGTCCGGAACCACGTTGGTTCAAAAGTACCCAAGCCCCAACTTCAGGTCTGGAGTTCTCAGGAGAACTCTAGGTACCGATACAGGTCCTGCAACTCGGATAATTAAAAAAATAAGGAAAAAAATTGGAAAGCAGGCACGTTATGCTTACCGAGTCTGTGACGCCCAGGGATAAGGGGTACTCAGATCCGGGCCAAGGTGTCACTTCTGTAGGTATCACAGTGGCGTGACCCGGTCTGTGATCCCATGCTCCACAACAAAAAGGGGATTAGGTAAGGGAGATTGTCCGTGACGCCACCCGTGGGTTGCGGTGATGAGATGGTGGCACCGCCGCTGCTTCTGGGTTCCGTGCCCGGGACTGATGGTGTGGGGCAGCAAGGTGGAATCCCCTCCACGGGTAGGGGAGGTGTAGTCCCAGGGCCCAGTGGGAGTTGTGGTGGTGGCAAGGATTGCAGGGAGCAGGGAACTCACAGTTCGGATGTCTTGGTGTTGGATGAAGCTAGGCTGATGTGTGTGGTCAGGAATAGATTTGAGCGCGGTTCACCAGTTCGCGGTTCGAGTGATTTAGGGGGGTGTTCTAGTTAGAACTCGAACTCGAGCTTTTTGCTAAAAGTTCGAGTTACGTTTGAGAGTGGTTCTATCAGCAAAAGCAGGGCTTTTTACAGCTACAGTGTGCAGGGAGCCATCGCTGGCAGCCTGCGGTAAGCTGGTAACCAAGATAAACATCGGGTATCCAAGCAAAGCGTTTTGGTTAGTAACCCGATATTTACCCTGGTTACGTGTGCATGGAGCCAACACTTTCCCGCTCAGCTCGCTCCGCCCCCTCCTGCACGCGGCATGTACACACACACACACTCACACTCACCTGTCCCTAGCCATGCAGACCCCGGCACTGATGTCCTCAGCGCCACATGGCCCTGCTAGGCTCCACCCACTTCGCACTCCGCCGCCCGCACACATGGCCACGCTAGGCTCCACCCACTTCGCACTACACCGCCTGCACACATGGCCTTGCAAGGCTTCGCCCACTTCGCACTCCGCCGCCCACACACATGGCCCCGCTAGGCTCCGCCCACCTGGCACTCTGCACACATGGCCCCGCTAGGCTCTGCCCACCTGGCACTTCGCACACATGGCCCCGCTAGGCTCCGCCCACCTGGCACTCCGCACACATGGACCCGCTAGGCTCCGCCCACCTGGCATTACGCACACATGCCCCCGCTAGGCTCTGCCCACCTGGCACTCCGTACACATGGCCCCGCTAGGCTCCGCCCACCTGGCACTCCACACACATGGCCCTGCTAGGCTCCGCCCACCTGGCACTCATGGCCCCGCTAGACTCCGCGCACCTGGCACTCTGCACACATGGCCCCGCTAGGCTCTGCACACCCGACACTCTGCACACATGGCTCCTCTAGGCTCCGCCCACCTGGCACTCTGCACACATGGTCCCGCTAGGCTCCGCCCACCCGGCACTCTGCACACATGGCCCTGCTAGACTCCGCCCACCTGGCACTCTGCACACATTACCCCGCTAGGCTTCGCCCACCTGGGCTCTGCACACATGGCCCCGCTAGGCTCCGCCCACCTTGCACTTCACACGCATTACCCCGCTCGGCTTACCTGCGGTGATGAAGTCCCGCCCTCCTGACCTCAGCGCTGACACTGTCTTCCATGGCCGCCACTTCACATCTCTCACTGCAGCCCGATACTGTCACTAGCGGTGACATCACAGGCTCTCACGATACTTGGCTGTGAAGGTCATTGAACTCAGTGACAGGTCTGCTGTCAGCAGTGCAGGAGATAGTCACCGCAGGTAATGTACCTCGCTGACAGCAGCACTTGTCATGCCCTGCAGTGACCTGGGCTGACCTATTGATGTTAGCTCAGGTCACTGCATTGCTCTCCCAGCCAATGGGGACATTCTGTTCTTTACTGGCTGGGACAGTGACTATGGTATGGATCGTCATGGTAACCGCTTAGATTACAGCAGACCTGGATTTGTTTTTCTTTCTAATAAATTGGTGAAAGAGGGAATGTATTCAGCAGTGTTTTTTCAAATACAAATGTGTTTGTCGTCTATTTTTTTTTTATTACTGACTGGGTTGGTGATGTCGGGTATCTCATAGACGCGTGACCTCACGAACCCCAGGGCTTGATGCCAGGTGACATTACACATCTGGTATTAACCCCATATATTAACCCGTTTGCCACCGCACCAGGGCATGGGATGAGCTGGGGCGAATCACCAGGATTGGCACATCTAATGTACGCGCCACTTCTGGGGCGGCTGCGGCCTGCTATTTTTAGGCTGGGGAGAGTCCAATAACCATGGACCTCCCTAGTCTGAGAATATCAGACCCCAGCTGTCTGCTTTACCTTGGCTGGTGATCCAATTTTGGGGGGACACCTACGTGGTTTTTTGTTTTTTTTTAATTATTTATTTAATCTAAAATAACAGCGTGGGGTGCCCTCAGTTTTGGATTACCAGCCAAGGTGAAGCTGCCAGCTGTGGTCTGCAGGCTGCAGCTGTCTGCTTTACCCTAGCTGGCTACAAAAATAGAGGGAACCCCGCGTCATTTTTTTTAAAAAAAATTATTTATTTTGGTAAATACAAGGCTAAGCACCCCTTAGTGCCACATGAAAGGCACCAAAGGGTGCAAAATTACAAAATGCAGGAGAGTGGGACATTATGTGTCTTTCTGCCATTATAATGACAGAAAAGACTGATATGAAGTGTACAAGCACAGGAAAATCACCATAGCGCTATATGCTGTGAAAAGCAGTAGAAAATGGCACTGGAGTGAACATGTGACCGCCTCATGTAGGATGAAGCTATGGATCCTGGGTAAATTTATGTATTTTCCCTCCTTCAGTTTTTTGGCAGTACGCCAAAAAAACGGAAGGCACACGGATGACAAACGGATGACATACGGACCGTATACGTGTCACGCTCCCGATGCCTCGGCACCGCTCCTTACCAACTGATCCAGTCGCACCATCCCGGCACCACTCCTTACCCACTGATCCGGTCCACGTGTCCATCGGTCACGGCTGCCACTCCCGCTCGTGCTTTCCTGTTTCCTGTCCCCAGTCTCATGTGTCTGACTCATGCTTCTGTATACGGTCGGGCCGCGCCCACTCACCTGGTCTTCTGGGCCCAGCACTGCTGTAGCAGGATATGACATGAGGCTGTGCTGGGTATATAAGACTGGCCTTGCCATGTGGGTGTGGCCTGATCAACGTGTCTTGTAAGCCTTGTCTTGAAAGCTAGGTGCTCAGGTCCCCCTTGTGCCGTGTCCTGTGATCAATACTATTTACTGACATTCCTACCCAGCACTTGTGCCGGATTCCTGCACTGTCTCCAGGAACTCTGAAACCCCAGTGACTGTTCTACCCGCCCCCTGTGGGACGCAGTCCCTGCTACGCTAGTGCTCCGGCTAACGTGCACCCAGGCCTCCAGTGGGGTGCATGGCCCAGTGGATCCACCACCCGGACCTAACAATACGAATGGAAACGGATGCCACACGGATGCACCCGTGAAAAAAACAGACCGTTTTTTACGGACCACAAAAAACGGATTGGTCGTGTGAATGTAGCCTTATTCTAATCTGCCGTTTATAAACAGCAGGCAGAAATAAGTGAATAGCGCCCCCCAGCATCAGAAAATTTTTAGGTTTTAGGGGTAGCTGAGACCCTGGAGATCATGATTCAGGTCGGTTTTTCCGGTCCCCGCTCACGTGATCACTAGTATACACCGTATACCAGTGATCATGTTACAGTAAATGACAGCGCTGGTAAAAAATTATTTATCTCCCATCTGGCATGAACAAATATGTCAGATGGGAGATAAATCTCCTCCCCGGTCCCCTCCGGTCCCCCGGTGTCGCCAAAGTGCCCACCCGACCCCCTCCCGAAAATCCAAGATGGCCACACGCACAGCAGCGCGCCGGCCGCATTCACCCTACTCCTCTGATTTCCTGATTTCTGTCGCATGTGCCATGACACATGCGACAGAAAACTCCTCCCCAGGCCCTGCCAGGTCACCCCCTATAATCCCACCGGTGTTCCCCGGTGTCCCACGGTACCTGTGCAGCGTTGATCCCCCGCGGCCCCCTCCTTCACAATAGACGCTGAGGCATGCACAGAGCGGCTGTCAGCTCAGCTTCCTGTGTTCAGACACAGTGAGTGGCGGTAACCATGCATCTGTAAGCTACTGCAATGCCCTGCTCATGAGGTAAGGAACATAGTTGATCAGGAGAGCTATACTACATTTACAAATGGATTTGCTATTTCTGTTGCCCTGCTGAATGACTACCAAACATGAGAGTCCATTATACGCCACAAGAAAACATGTCTAAATATCGAGCTCTGTTTAGTATTCATTCAGCTGGATAAGTGGACTTAAAGGGGTATTCCATCTCCATGATCCTATCCCCAATATATAGTAGGTGGAATAGCAATAATATCAGCAAATATCAATATTTGGAAATGTAGAATAGTTCTCCTGATTAGACATGCCCTTACCTCATGAGCAGGACATTGCAGCTTTGGAATCAACAGTTATGACATGGACTCTGCTGCTGTGGACCCGGGGAGAGTCGGCGCAGATTCATTGCACCCACACTCCTCACATGGACGGTCTGCACCCCTAGAAAATGGGGGATATGTTCCCTGAGCATGTCCCCCCATATTCTAGACGGTCCAGAGTCATCGTGGGACCCCCTTATTTTTTTCCTTTATAATAAATTGGTGAAAGAGGGAAAGAGGGAATGTTTTGGGGAGTGTTTTTTCAAATACATTTTTTTTCGTTTATTTGTTTTGTTAGTGCTGACAGTTTGTGATGTTGGGTATCTGATAGACGCCATGACATCACAAACTGCTGGGCTTGATGTCAGGTGACCTTACAGCTAGTATCAACCCCATTTATTACCCCGTTTGCCACCGCACCAGGGCACGGGATGAGCTGGGGTGAAGCACCAGGATTGGCGCATCTAGTGGATGCGCCAATTCTGGGGCACCTGCGGCCTGCTATTTTAAGGCTGTGAAGGACCAATAACTATGGACCTTCCCACCCTGAGAATACCAGACCACAGCTGACCGCTTTACCAACTGACAATTGCAGTATGTATAATAGTAAAACCCAACCTCACCCAGGTATGCAAAAAAACTATATCAGCAGTTTCCAACCAAGGGCCAATGGTCACCAATATTTCTCTGGCAGACAAATTGGGTCTCCTCCTTGAAGAAGCAACAACACCTCGCGAAACGCGCGTTGGTGGCGATCCCGTCCTTCTCTTTGGGTATGTGCATCATGTGATTTTATACTTGACATCTATGGCTGGTATTCTTGTGGGCATGTGGTTTTTACTGCAACTTTTTCTTTGACATTGGACATTTTCTAATGATATGCACTTGCACCTTATATTTTGTGACAATTTGTCTGCCAGAGAAATATTGGTGACCATTGGCCCTTGGTTGGAAACTGCTGATATAGTTTTTTTGCATACCTGGGTGAGGTTGGGTTTTACTATTATACATACTGCAATTGTCAGTTGAATAGACTATTGATATATCCCACCCACCCCAGTGTGTTTGATCATCTTTTTGCATACTCTTACCCTCATTTTCACGATCAGGGAATTGTAAAACATTCAGCACCTCTCCTCCCATGGCTAATTGTCTCCTCATTGTTTTAAACCGCATGCCTCTCCCACAACTAGTAGAGAGTGTGAACAATAGATATTATCAATATATCACACCAATTTTTGGTTTAATAGAATAGTTTCACATGTTCACCTCTCCCACGACTATTGATAACAACTATATGTACATTTTTTATCACAATGTATGCCCCCCCTTGATTCAGCGGTAGTTTTTAACTTCCGTTTCAATGCTGTCTTGCGTATGTCTCTCTTTTGATAATAAATAAATTTTCATTTGCATATACACTCGAGTGTTCTCCTTCTTGCATGTTACTACGAGTGGTGCATATACCCCGCCAGTGCAAGTGTACTGGCGGAGTATTTACCCTATGGCTCAATTCTTGAGAAATTGTTTCATAATGGGAGAAAGGACGCTGTGCTCCATGCAGAAATCACTCTGTGAGAGTGACCACAGGCTCCCGGCTGTAAGCGGTGGCACGGGTTGCCATAGCAACGCTGCTCCGATCACGTGATTCCGGTGCCGCTGCGTGCTGGTAGCGGGACGTCATCGTCACCGCTACCAAGCGCGTTGCTATGGCAACGGTGATCTCCGTTATTGACCGACTGTGTCAGCCGGTCAGGAGCAGGCTTCTGAGGACGCTGGTAACTACGGTAAACATCGGGTAACTAAGAAGCCCTTTCCTTGGTTACCCGATATTTACCTTCGTTACCAGCGTCCACCGCTCTCACGCTGCCAGTGCCGGCTCACTGCACACATAGCCAGACTACACATCAGGTAAAATTAACCCGATGTGTACTCTGGCTAGGAGTGCAGGGAGCCAGCGCTAAGCGGTGTGCGCTGGTAGCCAAGGTAAATATCGGGTTGGTTACCTGATATTTACCTTAGTTACCAGGCGCAGCATTGCTTCCACGCGTGCTGCTGGCTGGGGGCTGGTCACTGGTTGCTGGTGAGATCTGCCTGTTTGACAGCTCTCCAGCAACCCGTGTAGTGACGTTCCAGCGATCCCTGCCAGGTCAGGTTGCTGGTGGGATCGCTGGAGCGTCGCTTAGTGTGACGGTACCTTAAGGGAACGGGGAAGCAGAGCGGGGAGTCAACCATGTGCTAGAGCATGTCGCCGGTACACGGTGATACACAAACGTGCACCGTGTAACAGAGAGATGCAATGACAGGTCCTAGCATGATGCGTCATAGTCATGTAACCAGTCTGTAGCCAATGAGATAATAGACACGTGACTGGTCACATGGCTATTTTGACGTCACGATAGGTCCTGCATCACTGCTGGTGTTCCCGGAGGACGCAGCAATTACCGATGGAAAAGCTGCGGGAGACAGAGTGCAGGACGCATCCCGGGGACAGGTAAGTGTTATGGCAATGTATATTAACTGTATGTGTACATTTATAATGCGTTTTTATGTGTTTGTGATTGCCTCCCATTATTTCCTATGGGTTCGAGCGGTTCGCCGAACCGAACTCGAACCAGACCTCAGTTCAACGAACCGAGCTCGAGCCGAACCGCGGCCGGTTCGCTCATCTCTAGTCAGGAAACACAGAGTCCTTTGTAAACCAACTTGCCGGTGACTGGGAGACTTTTGGAGGGGTGTGCTGGTCCCACACACGGTGCAATGAGCCCGAGCCCTCTCTTGTTGCACTGCACCTTGTAGTCTGCTTAGCTCCTCTGGTTGGAACGGGGGAAGTCCACTTCCCTGCACTATTCTGGGTTCCCGATGTCGGCGGGCCACTACCCTGCCCCGGTCCACTTTGGGTCCCCTCCTAGTGCCTGACCTGTTCCCGCAGTTCAGGGGCTCCAACCCCTGACCATTCTGCAACTTTCTCTGCAGCCCAGGAGACACACTCCTGACAGCTCTGCTGCTCTCCTCTGACTGCCTGAACTCCTCCCCTGCAGCTCTTTTCAGCTCCTGACTGGGGTGGAAGGGGCGGCTGCTCATATGCACCATGTGGGTGTGTGTGTGTGTAATCCCAAGGAGGAAGCGATTACTGAACGCTTGGTGGGGGGTACAGTCATCTGTGACTACCTGGTTTTCCCAGGGCGTCACAAGTCTCCCACATTTCTGTACACTGCTTCTGGGGCTACTCATACTACTTCTGGGTCACTCATTATCCTTCATGCATATGTACTGCTTCCCCCAGCCACTGGCAGTCCCCATGTCTCTGATTGGTTGCAGTCAGACATGCCCCCACCCTGTATGATAGTGTGTCTGCCTGCTTTCAATCATAGACACTGTGTGTGCATCTATATTAGGTCTCACAGACGTCTCCCATTACTAATCTAGGGCTTAGTGGAATCTGTGAGCTGTTATTAACCCCTTATTACTTCGATTACACCACACCGAGGACTCTAATTGATGTAAAAATCTTGAGCAGCTGTAGACTGCTATTTTTAGGCTGGGGGGTCCAATAAGCATGGGTCTTCCCAGCCAGAGAATACCAGCCCCCAGCTGTCAGCTTCATCATGTCTGGTTATTAAAATTGTTTGGGACCACATGCCGATTTTTAAAATTATTTATTTAAATAATTTAAAAAAAACTGCATGCAGTCCCTCTTATTTTGATACACAGCAAAGATAATTGCATAGCTGGGGGCTGCAGCCTGTAGCTATATGCTTTATTTGTGTTGGGTATGGGGGACCCTATGGATTTTTTTTTATTTATTTATTTTTACACCACGATAGGAACATACACAGCATCTTTAGTTGAAAGCAGTAAGACATGCTGTCATACAGGGTGAAGACGTTTCTGACTTCATCCAATCAGAGACGCACCAATCAGAGACGCAGGCACCTGCCAGTGGGCAAGGGAAGCAGTGCATATGCATAATGGATAATGAGCATTCCTGGAAGTAATGTTACAGTTCAACGGAGACTGGTAAGTATAAAGCGCTTACTCTAATCCCCCTTTCCCTTCTACCACCATTTTTAAGCACCAGATTCGGGTCCCCATAGACTTATATGGGAACTGGCATTCAGCCAAATATGCGGGATTAATTCCAAGCCCAACCAGGTTTTTTTTAAACCCGCCCATCACTAGTTTTCACCTTTTTTCAACGTTGCTCTGGTCCTGTGGTACCATCTCTGGCATGATCCATGAATCTTTGGAGCTCCTAGTAGGTCACAAACAGCAGAAGACCTACTGGAGCCATAAAGAAGATGCTGGAGAGTATGTATAAGGCAGGAATAAAGGATTTATATTTAGGTTGGCGTCGCATGTGACTCGTGCAAAGATCGCATTGCACTGCCCGGACTGGCCGTCAGCTCTTCTGACCTGTCTGTGACACTGTCATGTATTTCTATGCAGCTGACATGCTCTTGACAGGAGAGCCGCTGGCTAGTCCAGGCAGTACAATTCAATCCTCGCGTGAGTCATACAGTCATATGAAAACGTTTGGGCACCTCTATTAATGTTAATCTTTTTTTTTTATAACAATTTGGGTTTTTGCAACAGCTATTTCAGTTTCATATATCTAATAACTGATGGACTGAGTAATATTTCTGGATTGAAATGAGGTTAATTGTACTAACAAAAAATGTGCAATCTGCATTTAAACAAAATTTGACCGGTGCAAAAGTATGGGCACCCTTATCAATTTCTTGTTTTGAACACTCCTAACTACTTTTTACTGACTTACTAAAGCACTAAATTGGTATTGTAACCTCATTGAGCTTTGAACTTCATAGGCAGGTGTATCCAATCATGAGAAAAGGTATTTAAGGTGGCCACTTGCAAGTTGTTCTCCTATTTGAATCTCCTATGAAGAGTGGCATCATGGGCTCCTCAAAACAACTCTCAAATGATCTGAAAACAAAGATTATTCAACATAGTTGTTCAGGGGAAGGATACAAAAAGTTGTCTCAGAGATTTAAACTGTCAGTTTCCACTGTGAGGAACATAGTAAGGAAATGGAAGAACACAGGTACAGTTCTTGCTAAGCCCAGAAGTGGCAGGCCAAGAAAAATATCAGAAAGGCAGAGAAGAATGGTGAGAACAGTCAAGGACAATCCACAGACCACCTCCAAAGACCTGCAGCTTCATCTTGCTGCCGATGGTGTCAATGTGCATTGGTCAACAATACAGCACACTTTGCACAAGGAGAAGCTGTATGGGAGAGTGATGCGAAAGAAGCCGTTTCTGCAAGCACGCCACAAACAGTCACCTGAGGTATGCAAAAGCACATTTGGACAAGCCAGTTACATTTTGGAAGAAGGTCCTGTGGACTGATGAAACAAAGATTGAGTTGTTTGGTCATACAAAAAGGCGTTATGCATGGAGGCAAAAAAACATGGCATTCCAAGAAAAGCACTTGCTACCCACAGCAAAATTTGGTGGAGGTTCCATCATGCTTTGGGGCTGTGTGGCCAATGCCGGCACGGGGAATCTTGTTACAGTTGAGGGTCGCATGGATTCAACTCAGTATCAGCAGATTCTTGACAATAATGTGCAAAAATCAGTGATGAAGTTGAAGTTACGCAGGGGATGGATATTTCAGCAAGACAATGATCCAAAACACCGCTCCAAATCTACTCAGGCATTCATTCAGAGGAACAATTACAATGTTCTGGAATAGCCATCCCAGTCCACAGACCTGAATATCATTGAAAATCTGTGGGATGATTTGAAGCGTGCTGTCCATGCTCGGCGACCATCAAACTTAACTGAACTGGAACTGTTTTGTAAACAGGAATGGTAAAATATACCTTCATCCAGGATCCAGGAACTCATTAAAAGCTACAGGAAGCGACTAGAGGCTGTTATTTTTGCAAAAGGACGATCTACAAAATATTAATGTCACTTTTATGTTGAGGTGCCCATACTTTTGCACCAGTAAAATTTTGTTTAAATGCGGATTGCACATTTTCTGTTAGTACAATAAACCTCATTTCACTCCAGAAATATTACTCAGTCCATCAGTTATTAGATATATGAAGTATATTAGAAAAAAGGTTAACATTAATAGAGGTATCCAAACTTTTTCATATGACTGTATGGTAGTGTAACTCCAGCCTTAAAGTACCACTCCAGCGGTGAAATTAAAAAACACTGTACAATACAATAGTTCTTTAAGACAAACATATGAAATGCCAGCTTTAAACATATGCCCTATGTTTTTCTTTATTTACTATATAAGACCATGCCAAACATACAGTACCTGTCCTATTGAGTAAGCTTGCTATAATAAAATCCATTTTTGATCAGCATGAACTGGCTTTCATTTACGTCTGTTTTCTATTTTATATACACGATGGGCCACGCTGTTTTTGTTCCTTTTTTCCTTTCATAAATTTTGATTTTGTTGTGTTGATCAAATAAGAGGTTCACAATATCCCAGTGTTTTATACACACCAGGATCCTCAGGACACCTCATTCTCTATTGTTCTTGCTAACCCCAGGCCGGCTTCTCTTACCACTCCTTAATTGTGGAAAACAATCATACCTTGCTTATATCAAGCACAAGCACAATGAATAAAGGTCAGCATGACGGCGTCTACTGACATTTCTCCACTGCACCTCGTGTCAATTAGATGGACAGCTATTAGAGAGGAGGTGTTATTATCCAGCAGTACAATCAAACATGGCTGGAAGTCATGCTATTTATTCCATTAATGTTTCATTATACAGACTTTTCTACCATGACAGTTAATTTTTAATAAACAGAAAACAAAAGATTACAAAATAAGTAGATCTAACTATAAAGTTGGTTGGTATTGGAACTAGGGAAGGTTCAAATTACACATTTTCTATCTTATTAATCAATAAGTAAGTTTAATATACAATGTATCTTACAATATTATGGGATGGAATGGCATCATAAACGACCAAAGCATGCTGTCATATCCAGAGTTTCACCAAACGTATTGGTTAAAGAGATAGGATGCTTTGATTAAAGCCAATTTCTTAAGAGGGTCTATTGATGATATATGGGTGTCCCATCAAGGAGGCCCAGATCAATCACCTGCAGTTTATAGGAAAGTTATGCAGGTGAAGGGAAATACAGATAACAATAAAATCAGTGGCTATTTGGGCACGTGCTGGGTCCCATAGGTCAAAGTTAGTCTGTGACTTATAGCTGGGTGTTTGCAATGTTAAACTGCTAAAATTGCCATTACAGTATTGTAATTATAGGAATAACAGTGGTCTAAATTGTAACAGGTCTGTTAGTTCGGGGAGTCCAAAGGACCCTCTGCCACCTCCTGCTTTTCAGGATCCAGCACAAAAGGTCCAGATACTTTCTGGAATCTGATTGATCAAGGTCATCAGCAGTGGCGTAACTAGAGTTTGATGGGCCCTGATGCAAAATTTGGATCTGCGCCCCCCATCCCCGCAGGTTGGTCAGATGCATGTATACATTAAGCGTTCTTAATCCTATAAATAAATATGAGTTCCCCTTTATGTAGTAATTTCCCCCATCCTGGGCTACTTCCTGGTAAAATATGTCCTCAAACCTGGTATATATGTTCCCCATCCTAGTATACATGTCCCCATCCTGGTATATATACCCCCATCCTAGTAAGTATGTCCTCCATCCTGGTATATACTGCCCCATCCTGGTAGATATGTTCCTCCCCTGGGCCCTTCCTGGTATTTACTGTATGTCCCCCTCCTTGCATATATGTTCACCTCCTGGACCCATCCTGGTATATATGTCACCATCCTGCTTTATTTGTCCCATTTTGCGCACATTCTGGAATATATGACCCCCATCCTGGTTTCTGTCCCATTCCTGGTATATATGTCCCCCTCCTGGTATATATGTCATCATCCTGGTTAATTTGTCCCCTTCCTAACATATATCCCAATCCTGGGCCCCTTTTGGAATGTATATCCTCCTCCTGGGCACATTCTGGTATAAATGTCCCCATCCTGGTTTGTTCATCCCCTTCCTACCATATACATCCCCATCCTGGGCCTACCTTATATGTATATCTCCATACTGTTTTTTTGTCCCCTTCCTGGTAGATATGTCCTCCTTCTTGTATATATGTTCCCCTCCTAGTATATTTGCTGCAAAAAGAAAAAAACAAAAACATTTTACTCATCCTCCCCAGCTCGAACATCGTGCGGCATCCTATCTGAGCCATAATGCGTTTCAGCTGGATGTCCACCCTCCAACGCACATCTAGCTGAACCAAGGCAGGACTGGGGACAGCAGGCCCCCACAACCCCTGGCAATCTTCAACTCACGGAGTGCCTAACTGTCCCCATGGAGTTCCTAACTGACCCTCGCCAAATCCTCGGCTCTGCATTGCTTGCAGCCGTGTGATGAGGTCACAGAGTGATGACCTCATCATGCTGCTGCACACTGGGCCATGGAATGACTTGCTGATACTCTGCTCTGCTCCATTTATCTTGATTCCGCTACACTGCGACACTGCCAGGCCCTGCTGCTGTGGCTGTGCCTGGAGCCCGGTGAAGAGGTGGGCGCTGTTTAATAAATCTAAGTAATTATCCTGGGCCCCTTTTCACCGGGCCTACCTCTTTACCGGGCCCCATACACGAGTCATGGTTGTCATGCCCTGATAGCGGCCCTAGATCCGCAGGCACCCTGAACCTCCGGCCCAGTTGGTACCCCCACAACCGCGATCGTTCCGCCCCTGGGCATGAGTAAAGAGACCCATGGTTAGGATTGGGGGCATTTAAAAGTATGGTATGGAGCCAAGCTTTTTCTAGCCCTGGCTACTCATCACAAAGATTTACTACAATGTGCCAGGTTAGGACTCTTTGCTAACAAAGGAATGCCTGGACTACATATCATTCTGGATAAACTCTCAGTTACTAAAAAGTTTGGATCTGTAGAAGTTAGATAATTGAATATTTTTACAGAATTTTTCTGCTGACTAGAAATGAGCAGATTTCCAAATATATTTTTAGGCTTACTGTAATTTGTCCAATGTGGCATTGAAATTGCTTCAAAGCCTCCATTTTCTAAAAAGACATGCGTAAAACTCTTAGGTATCCAACCCATGTCAAACTTTTTAATGCAAACACAGGTTTAGCTTCGTAAAAGCAACCTCAACAAATATGGCTTTAAATACATAGTGATACAGATTTCCATATTCCAGGATAATCATCAGAACTCTAACATTGCAGGAGAATGATCTGTATTACTTGTGACATACAGCAACCATCATCTGCATCAGTACAACATGGAAAATTACTGGAGAGAACAAAACAGAACTGAAAGGTCAAACAATCAAACAATCAAGAATAACACACATACAAAAAAGCAACAGTTAGCATAGCTCCATTTGCTGTCTGCTCTAGATAGTAGCTAGACAGCAAACCTGGAAAAAGTGTGGCCTATGGTCCACATCCGGCCCTCTAGCTGTTCCAGTTGGGCCTGTGGACCAAGACAGCCAGGTGGCTGAAACTAGTGGTACTCGGTCCACACTATGGGCTCTGCAGCCTGATGCACATGTCCCAATATCACTGCTATCTGCATCCTGAGGATGCAGATAGTGGTGAAAACATGCGTGGAAGTCAGAGCTGTCTGCTCCTTCTTCCACCAATCAGTGTGCAACCGAAACAGTAGACTCGATGACGTCTCTTCATTGCGTCTGCTGTGTAGAAAGCCAGTTGAGACAGCAGAGCACTGAGAGAATGGGAGCGAGGTGAGTATGTGGTGTTTTTCTTTTTTTTCTTTCCTCTATGTCTGTGAGATGTCTGGTTGTAGGGCCTCATATATAGGGGCTATGTGGGAGCTCATACTTTGTGTATAAGACTATGTGGGGGGTTCATACTGTATATTGAAGGGTTATGTGGGTGGCTCTTACTGTATATAAGTAACTATGTGGAGGCTCATAATGTATATTGGAGAAAAATGTGGAGGCACATACTGTATATTGGAGGGCTATGTTGGGGCTCATACTCTATATACTTGTACTATGCGGCTGCAGGTGCCCCAGAAGTGATGCATCCAATAGATTCATCAATCCTGGCTCTTCTCATTACCTCATATCATTGCCCTGGTGCGGTGGCAAATGGGTTAATATATGGGGTTGATGCCAGCTGTGAATTTCAATGTTGGCATCAAGCCCTGGTATTAGTAATGGATGAGCATCTAACAGACAACCCCATTACTAATCCAGTATTTGTAAATGTTAAAAAATACAATTTATTTTTTTATTGATAATAAAAACCCCTGTCACCAGCACTCATTCACAAACTTAGAGAAAAAATCCTTTCAGGTCCGCTGTAATCCACAAGGAAGTGGTCCCACCATGTTCCTTCAAAGCGATCTTTAAAGACATAAAAATAGAAAAATATTAAAGACAAGAGACACCCTTTATTCACCAATTTATTATCCTTCAACACCCTAATCAAGGTTCGCCGTAATCTGTAGAGAGTAGCCTCGACGTCCACAGACTCACTATTCCAGCCTATGAAGAACAGAATGTTCCCTATTGTCTGGAAAACTAGCCACTGTCGGTTCCCAAACTGTGCTGTGTGAGAACCACAGTTGTGAACTGTGATGATCTCATGAGGTCACCGCAGGTCATAGCAGTGGGTGACACAATAGCATGTGACCTGCCATGGTCATCACAGTTCATAGCCATGGTTCCCACAGTGTGAGAGCCAGAAGTGGCTACTGTTCCAGATAATCTGTTCTTCAGAGGGTGGGTCAGTGAGTCTGCATCGTGGGATCTCCCTAAGAATTATGGTGGACCTTGATTAGAGTTTTGAAGGGTACCAATTTGGCGAATGAGGGTGTCTCTTGTCTTTTTTCTTTAATATTTCCCTCTATTTATGTTTTTCAGGTTTTTTTTGGAGGAACATCGTGAAACCTCTTGTGGATTATGATAAACCTGAAAGGATTTTTTTTTCTAAAAAATTGGTGAATGAGGGCTGGTGTCAGCAGTTTTATTATAAATAAAAAAAAATTGTTGTATATTTTCCAATTTAAAAATACTGGATTAGTAATGGGGGTGTCTGTTAGACTCCCACCCATTACTAATACCAGGGCTTAATGCCAGCTGGAAATTCACAGCTGGCATCAACACCATATATTACCCCGTTTGCCATTGCACCGGGGCAATGGGTTGAGCCAATACGAAGAGCCAGGATTGGCACATCTAATGGATGCACCACTTCTGGGGTGCCTGCAGCATGCTACTTTTAGGCTAGGGAGGGCCCAATAGCCAGCGGCCTCCCAAGCCTGAGAATACCAGACCCTAACTTTCAGCTTCACCTTGGCTGATGATCCAATTTGGGGGGACCCACTTTTTAAAAAAAAAAAAAAGATTGAATTTGGGGCTACAAACAAGGCTAAACACTCTTTAGTGCCACATTAAATGCACTGAAAGGTGCCAGCTTACTACAAGGGGGTGCGACATTATATATGTGTTTCACATCTATCTATTCCGCCCCCCACACACATTGGCCACTCGACCCCACCTCCTGCAGACATTGGCCACTCAGCCCCGCACGCATTGCACACCTATACACCTCCCCCCCAGGACTACTCCACCTATTAGAAACCCCACCAGGACTGCTCCTCCTATTATACTCCTCTCCCCCCAGGACTACTCCTCCTATTATACTCCTCACACCACAGGACTACTCCTCCTATTATACTCCTCACACCACAGGACTACTCCTCCTATTATACTCTTCACCGCCCAGGACTACTCCTAATATTATACTCCTCTCTCCCCAGGACTACTACTCCTATTATACTCCTCTCTCCCCAGGACTACTACTCCTATTATACTACTCTCCCCCCAGGACTACACCTCCTATTATACTCCTCACCCCCCAGGACTACTCCTCCTAGTATACTCCTCTCTCCCCAGGACTACTACTCCTATTATACTCCTCACCCCCAGGACAACTCCTCCTAGTATACTCCTCTCCCCCAGGACTACTCCTCCTATTATACTCCTCTCTCCCCAGGACTACTCTTCCTATTATACTCCTCTCTCCCCAGGACTACTCCTCCTATTATACTCCTCTCCCCAGGACTACTCCTCCTATTATACTCCTCTTTCCCCAGGACTACTCCTCCTATTATACTCCTCTCTCCCCAGGACTACTCTTCCTATTATACTCCTCTCTCCCCAGGACTACTCCTCCTATTATACTCCTCTCCCCAGGACTACTCCTCCTATTATACTCCTCTCCCCAGGACTACTCCTCCTATTATCCTCCTCTTTCCCCAGGACTACTGCTCCTATTTTACTCCTCTCTCCCCAGGACTACTCTTCCTATTATACTCCTCTTTCCCCAGGACTACTCCTCCTATTATACTCCTCTTTCCCCAGGACTACTCCTCCTATTATACTCCTCTCTCCCCAGGACTACTCTTCCTATTATACTCCTCTCTCCCCAGGACTACTCCTCCTATTATACTCCTCTCCCCAGGACTACTCCTCCTATTATACTCCTCTCCCCAGGACTACTCCTCCTATTATCCTCCTCTTTCCCCAGGACTACTGCTCCTATTTTACTCCTCTCTCCCCAGGACTACTCTTCCTATTATACTCCTCTCTCCCCAGGACTACTCCTCCTATTATACTCCTCTCCCCAGGACTACTCCTCCTATTATACTCCTCTCCCCCCAGGACTACTCCCCCTATTATTCTCCTCTCCCCCCAGGATTACTCATCCTATTATACTCCTCTACCCCCAGGACTACTCCTCCTATTATCCTCCTCTCCACCCAGGACTACTCCCCCTATTATCCTGCTCTCCCCCAGGACTACTCCTCCTATTATCCTCCTCTCCCCCCAGGACTACTCCCCCTATTATCCTCCTCTCCCCCCAGGACTACTCCTCCTATTATACTCCACTCTCCCCAGGACTACTCCTCCTATTATCCTCCTCTCCCCTCAGGACTAATCCCCCTATTATCCTCCTCTCCCCCAGGACTACTCATCCTATTATACTCCTCTCCCCCAGGACTACTCCCCCTATTATCCTCCTCTTCTCCCAGGACTACTCCCCCTATTATCCTGGTCTCCCCCCAGGAATACTCCTCCTATTATCCTCCTCTCCCCCCATGACTACTCCCCCTATTATCCTCCTCTCCCCCCATGACTACTCCCCCTATTATCCTCCTCTCCCCCCAGGACTACTCCTCCTATTATACTCCTCTCTCCCCAGGACTACTGCTCCTATTTTACTCCTCTCTCCCCAGGACTACTCCTCCTATTATACTCCTCTCCCCCCAGGAATACTCCTCCTATTATCCTCCTCTCCCCCCATGACTACTCCCCCTATTATCCTCCTCTCCCCCCAGGACTACTCCTCCTATTATACTCCTCTCTCCCCAGGACTCCTCCTCCTATTATACTCCTCTCCCCAGGACTACTCCCCCTATTATCCTCCTCTCCCCCCAGGATTACTCATCCTATTATACTCCTCTACCCCCAGGACTACTCCTCCTATTATCCTCCTCTCCATCCAGGACTACTCCCCCTATTATTCTGCTCCCCCCCAGGACTACTCCTCCTATTATCCTCCTCTCCCCCCAGGACTACTCCCCCTTTTATCCTCCTCTCCCCCCAGGACTACTCCTCCTATTATACTCCTCTCTCCCCAGGACTACTCCCCCTATTATCCTCCTCTTCTCCCAGGACTACTCCCCCTATTATCCTGGTCTCCCCCCAGGACTACTCCTCCTATTATCTTCCTCTCCCCCCATGACTACTCCCCCTATTATCCTCCTCTCCCCCCAGGACTATTCCTCCTATTATACTCCTCTCTCACCAGGACTACTCCTCCTATTATACTCCTCTCCCCCCAGGACTACTCCTCCTATTATACTCCTCTCCCCCCAGGGCTACTCCTCCTATTATACTCCTCTCTCCCCAGGACTACTCCTCCTATTATGCTCCTCTCCCCCCAGGACTACTCCTCCTATTATACTCCTCTCTCCCCAGGAATACTCCTCCTATTATACTCCTCACCTCCAGGACTACTCCTCCTATTATACTCCTCACCTCCAGGACTACTCCTCCTATTATAGTCCTCCTATTATAGTCCTCCTATTATAGTCCTCTCTGAGGGGTGCGCAGCATGGGGAATGGAGCACGATGGGAGGTGTGCAGCATGGGGGGATAAAGCACGTTGGGAGTGCGCAGCATGTGGGGGATGAAGCGCGATAGGGGTATGCAGCATGGGGGGATGAAGCACAATTGGGGTGTGCAGCATGGAGGAGGGAGCATGATGGGGGTGCGCAGCATGGAGAATGGAGCACGATGGGGGTGCACAGCATGGGGGATGGAGCACGATGGAGGTGCGCAGCATGGGGGATGGAGCACTATGGGGGTGCGCAGCATGGGGGATGGAGCAAGATGGGGGGTGCGCAGCATGGGGGATGGAGCACGAAGGGGGTGCACACCTCCCCCCAAAACACACACACGGCCACACATGCACCACACAACACACCACACACACACTGAGAACCACAAACACCACCCTACACAGACACACACACACACAGACAACGCCGCACACACACACAACATCCAACATACAAACACCGCACACACCGTACAACAGACACTGCACAAAACATACCCCCCCCAAAACACACACACGCACCCCACGCACACAATCCCAAAAACTGCGCAATATACACAGCACCACACACACACAACGCTGCAGAAACACAGCGCTCCACAAACAACGCAACACACAACGCAACACACAAACAACACCGCTTTCACACACCCCCACACCCAGACAATACCCAGAACATTTACAGCGCCCTACGCAAATACTTGGCAACTACACACAACAACATCTATATATATAACAAAAATCATACATTAACTACACAATAAATTCTAGAATACCCGATGAGTTAGAATTGGGCCACCATCTAGTATAATATAAAACACTAGCTGTAGTACCCGGGCATTGCCCAGGATAGTAACTGTCTCTCTCCCAGTCTCTGTCTGTCTCTTTCCTTGTCTGTCTGTGTCTATGTCTCTGTCTGTCTGTTTCTATCTCTCTGTCTGTATTTGTATCAGTCTATCTGTCTCCATCTCTGTGTCTGTCTGTCTCTTTCTTTCCCCGTTTGCCTCTTTCCCGTCTGTCTCTTTCCAGGTCTGTCTCTTTGCCCGCCTGTCTCTTTGCCCGTCTGTCTCTTTGCCCGTCTGTCTCTTTGCCCGTCTGTCTCTTTGCCAGTCTGTCTCTTTGCCCGTCTGTCTCTTTGCCCGTCTGTCTCTTTGCCCGTTTGTCTCTTTGCCCGTCTGTCTCTTTGCCCGTCTGTCTTTTTGCCCATCTGTCTGTTTCCATGGCTGTCTCTTTCCAGGGCTGTCTCTTTCCAGGGCTGTCTCTTTCCAGGGCTGTCTCTTTGCCCATCTGTCTTTTTCCCCATTTGTCTCTTTCCCCATTTGTCTCTTTGCCCGTCTGTCTCTTTGCCCATCTGTCTCTTTGCCCATCTGTCTCTTTCCCCGTCTGTGTCTGTCTGTCTCTGTCTCTGTCTGTCTCTCTCTATTCGTCTCCACACTGACATCATATTACCTCACACATATGTTTCTTATACTAATAGTTTATTTTGTTCCTATAGCAACCACTGACAGTTGCCATTAATAGCCTGTAGCTCCCACCTCCATTCAGTTTAATGGAGGCATGTTTTTTAGAGAGTAACTGTAAAGTGCGGGGTTACATTTTCCTGTCAAAACATAGTCTATGACGTTCTCTGAGTCACATGGGGCGTCTGTACAAAATGTCGTGATTGTAAATGCGACGGTGCGGATTCCTTTAGCGGACATACACACACACATACATACACACATACACTCAGCTTTATTTATTAGATTTATAGAAATATACATTTTTTAATTAAATAGTACACCTAGGAGAGACACTAGATGAATATGGCCTATGTCTGCTCCAACTGGTTGGATGGCTGGTGCTACAGCTACTTGCGCTATAACCTCTTCATTTATTATGGTCAGATGACCAGGTAAGGGTGTTTCCTTCTACATTACCCCTTCCATTGGCACACTTTTGTTTAGGAGATATTTTTAAATGAGGCGTCACGTAGCCTGCATTGATTTTTGAGTATCTTTCTCAATAATATGTAACAGACTGGCCAAGAATAACTGATGGTGTGGAGCTTAAATGCCATGGGTATTGGTCATGGCAAAAGATAACAATACACAGGTGCAATTAGTGAGTGCTGTCGGTGCCAATTTCATAGAGCTTTGAAACAGACTATGCTCGAATCGCAACACATGGCCTGATCATCATACTCACGACCTGAGCTAACAGACATATATGAGGCAATTAGCTCAGTTAAGGCCGGTTTCACACATCCGGCTTTTTGCCGTTTTGCCGGATGCGGCGCTCTCCCGTACAGTTAATACAGTACAGTGACAGCGCAACAAGCGCCGGTCACATGCTGTCATGTGACCGGCGCATGTGACTCGGAAGTTACAGCGCTGTCATTGTACTGTATGAACTGTACGGGAGAGCGCCGCATCCGGCAAAACCTCAAAAAGCCGGATGTGTGAAACCGGCTTAAGGAGACCTGGAGGGCAGGTGATGAGAGCTTGCTCCATGGATATGTGAAACCAGCCTTATTCCATGTGCACACATTGAGTATTTGGTGAGTTTTTACCTCAATATTTGTAGCCAAAATCAGGAGTGGAACAAGAGGAAAAGTAGAATAGCAGGCACCAGTTTTTCACACACTCCTAGTTTTAGCTTACAAATACTGAGGTAAAAATCTCACCAAATACACATGTGGCCTAATTTGTCACAAATTAAACTAGAATTAACGGTGATGTGGCATTTAAATGTTAGTGGTTTGATACAAAAATCTAGGAATATAGGGTGCAGTAAAAGCCGACATTGAAATTGATAAAAAAAAATTGTACTAAACTCAATTTGTGCAAAATCAATTGGCTTATCACTACAAACCCTTAAAATGCAAATTTCACACTGTTATATCATTCTGTTTATCTATATATTATAACATTCATTCATTTGTACAGTGGGACAGCTTTATCTAGAACTTACACTTTATTGTATTACACCATTGATCATTGATCTTTCTTACAATATGTCAGCATGGTAGCTGGTTTTTAGGGGTACTTTGCACGCTGCGACATCGCTAGCCGATGCTAGCACGCACTTACCTGCCCTGTCGCTGTGACGCCGCACGACCCGCCCCCTTAGGAAGGAGGCGCGTCGCTGGCCAGAGCGACGTGACATGGCAGGCGGCCAATAGAAGCGGAGGGGCGGAGATGAGCAGGACGTAAACATCCCGCCCATCTCCTTCCTTCCGCATAGCCAGTGGAGGCAGGTAAGGAGATGTTCCTTGCTCCTGCGGCTTCACACACAGCGATGTGTGCTGCCGCAGGAACGAGGAACAACATTGTATCTCCTATTGGTGCGACATTATGAAAATGGCCGATGCTACACAGATTACCGATTTACGACGCTTTTGTGATCGTTTATCGGTGCATCTAGGCTTTACACGTTGCGATGTCGTTACCGGCGCCGGATGTGCGTCAGTTTCAATTTGACCCCATCGATATCGTAGTAGCGATGTCACAACGTGTAAAGTACCCCTTAGTTCCTATTGTATTTTTAAGTTCAATTTTATTTACTACCTCCACCACTTTTGTAGCTATTTCACTGTTTGATTGATTGGTGTTATATTGGCTGCTTGTGATCCCCATCCTTTCCATTGTGTCTGAACTCATCTATCTCAATACTCTGCAAAATTATTTCAAATTAAACAAACCTCCCGCTTAGTTCTCACTACTTGGACAACCAGTTCTCATTCCCCATGTTTGCCCCCAAATAAATAACAAATAACAAAGCTTATACTCACCTCTGGTGACGGCACAATTCCAGTGATATCCAAATGTATATTCCTGGAGCCCAATGTGACATTCTTATGACATGTGAATCCCATGACCAATCAACACTTAGGCGGGCTTTGCACACTACGACATCGCACCTGCGATGTCGGTGGGGTCAAATTGAAAATTACGTACTTCCGGCATCGCATGCGACATCGTAGTGTGTAAAGGCTCGATGATACGATTAACGAGCGCAAAAGCGTCGTAATCGTATCATCGGTGCAGCGTCGGCGTAATCTATGATTATGCTGACGCGACGGTCCGATGTTGTTCCTCGTTCCTGCGGCAGCACACATCGCTGTGTGTGAAGCCGCAGGAGCGAGGAACATCTCCTACCGGCATCACTGCGGCTTCCGTAGGATATGCGGAAGGAAGGAGGTGGGCGGGATGTTTACATCCCGCTCATCTCCGCCCCTCCGCTCCTATTGTCCGCCTGCCGTGTGACGTCGCAGTGACACCATACAACCCGCCCCCTTAATAAGGAGGCGGGTCGCCAGCCAGAGCGACGGTCGCAGGACAGGTGAGTCCATGTGAAGCTGCCGTAGCGATAATGTTCGCTACGGCAGCTATCACAAGGATATCGCAGTTGCGACAGGGGCGGGCACTATCGCGCTCGGCATCGCAGCATCGGCTTGCGATGTCATAGTGTGCAAAGTGCCCCTTACTGTCATCCTTCTCCCCACCTTCAAGTGGTTAAGCAATTAACAGGGAATAAATGCTGCTGATGACGCTCACTTCCTGTTATATACTTAAGTGTAAGAAGGCGAGGAGAAGGAATCCCACCCTGATTGGTCGCAGGGTTTGTGTGTTATAACAATGTCATGTAGGCCCTGAGAATGTGAGTTACGACATCGCTGGAACCGAGCTGGCAATAGAGGTGAGTATAGGTTTTGGTTTTTTTATGAGGGTGCACATGAGGAATGAGAAGGGCTTGTCCAAGTAGTGGACAACCCCTTTAAAGATAGTTGAAGGAAGGAAGTTGTCGACAGATTTCAACAATGTGGAGTGTGGGGAAAGCATCTACAATGTCAAGGAGTGCAGAGAATAAAAAGCTGTAGAAAGGAAGAAAGCCTGCAAAAAGAACATAAGTGAAGGATTAAAGCTGTGCTGATATTTGAACTAATGAAGACAGCAGCACCCTGGATATACACAGACCTCATGTCTAGCCTATATTAGGCCACTTTTATACTGCATTGTGATCTCTGTTCAGTGGCCTCATCGGGGCTTCCGTCCGAACCCCCCCTCACTGCAAAACGGGTTTTGGATGCATGTGCCGACAGGCCATTAACTATAATGGTGCAGACAGAGTCACCGTGTACTCTATCTTGCACCGTTTTTGGGAGTATATGTTTTCTGGAGGCGGACACCCAGACATAGTACAGTCATGGCCAAAAGTTTTGAGAATGGTACAAATATTAATTTTTACAAAGTCTACTGCTTAAGTTTTTCTAATGGCAATTTGCATATACTCCAGAATGTCATAAAGAGTGATCAGCTTAACAGCAATTACTTGCAAAGTCAATATTGGCTAAGAAAATGAACTTCAACCCCCAAAACACATTTCAACATCACTGCATTCCTGCCTTAAAAGGAGCAGCTAACATTGTTTTAGTGATTGTTCCATTAACACATAATCACTCATAATTCAGTAAGAATGACACCACTGGACACTTTAAAAGGAGGCTGGTGCTTGGTATCATTGTTTCTCTTCAGTTAACCATGGTTATCTCTAAAGAAACACGTGCAGCCATCATTGCTCTGCACAAAAATGGTCTAACAGGGAAGAGTATCGCAGCTCCAAAGATTGCACCTCAGTCAACAATCTATCGCATCATCAAGAACTCCAAGGAGAGAGCTTCCATTGTTGCCAAAAAGGCTCCAGGGCGCCCAAGAATGAACAGCAAACACCAGGACCGTATCTTAAAACTGTTTCAGCTGCGGGATCGGACTACCAGCAGTGCCGAGCTAGCTCAGCAATGGCAGCAGGCTGGTGTGAGTGCTTCTGCACGCACTGTGAGGCGGAGACTGCTTGAGCAAGGCCTGATTTCAAGGAGGGCAGCAAAGAAGCCACTTCTCTCCAGAAAAAACATCAGGGACCGACTGATATTCTGCAAAAGGTACAGGGAGTGGACTGCTGAGGACTGGGGTTACGTCATTTTCTCAGATGAATCCCCTTTTCGATTGTTTGGGACATCTGGAAAACAGCTTATTAGGAGAAGAAGAGGTGAGCGCTAGCACCAGTCTTGTCTCATGCCAACTGTTAAGCATCCTGAAACGATTCATGTGTGGGGTTGCTTCTCAGCCAAGGGAATCGGCTCACTCACAGTCTTGCCTAAAAACACAGCCATGAATAAAGAATGGTACCAGAATGTCCTCCAAGAGAAACTTCTCCCAACTGTCCAAGAGCAGTTTGGTGCCCAACAATGCCTTTTCCAGCATGATGGAGCACCTTGCCATAAAGCAAAGGTGATCACTAAATGGCTCATGGAACAAAACATAGAGATTTTGGGTCCATGGCCTGGAAACTCCCCAGATCTTAATCCAATTGAGAACTTGTGAGCAATCATCAAGAGACGGGTGGACAAACAAAAACTAACAAATTCTGGCAAAATGCAAGCATTGCTTATGCAAGAATGGACAGCTATCAGTCAGGATTTGGTCCAGAAGTTGATTGAGATCATGCCAGGGAGAATTGCAGAGGTCCTGAAGAAGGGTCAACACTGCAAATATTGACTTGCTGCATTAACTCATTCTGTCAATATAACATTTTGGTACTCATAATATGATTGCAATTATATTTCTGTATGTGATGTAAACATTAGACAAACACAATTAAAAACCAGAGGGCAACAGATCATGTGAAAATATAATTTTGGTGGCATTCTCAAAACTTTTGGCCATGACTGTAGACTGTGTCTGGGTGTCTGCCCCCAGTAAGTGTATACTACCAAAAATGGTGCATGACAGAGCACACGCTGACTCCGTCTGCACCATTATATACAATGGTTCCGTCGGCACATGCATCCGAAAAAAAATTTGTGGGGGAGTTCGGACAAAAGCCCCAACGCGACCACTGAATGGAGGTCATAACACAATGTGAAAGGAGCCTCACTGACGGACACATTCATAAAAAAAGCAAAATCTGAAAATTGAATCAGATTGCAAACTGCATATTGTCAGGACCGGGAGGACTGGTAGACCCAGGAGGTGGATCCTCTGGACCGAGCACCCCACCGGGGGGGCAGGGTACACGGCAGCCGGAGCACTGGCGTGGCCGGGACGGGAGCCGCGTCCCACAGGGGATGGGAAGAACAAAGTCACTGGGGTCACGGAGTTCCTAAGACTGTACGGTATACTGGTACAGGTGCCGGGTAGGAAAGACAAACAGTAGTCCAGGACACGACACAAGGGGACCTGAGCACCTAGCTCACAAGACAAGGCTTCAAGACACATTGATCAGGCCCCACCCACATGGAAAGGCCAGTCTTATATACCCAGCACAGCACTATGTCATTTCCTGCCTCAGGTGTGCTGGGCCTATAAGACCAGGAGAGTGGGCGCGGCCTGGTCCTATACAGAGGCACTAGTCAGAGTCAGACTCCTGAGACCAGGAACAGAACACAGGAGAGCACGAGCGGGGGCGGTAGCCATGACCGGAGGACACGTGGACCGGATCAGTGGGTACGGAGCGGTGGTGCGATGTAGGTACAACTGGATCAGTGTGTACGGAGCGGTGGTGCGATGCAGGAACCGGGTCAGTGGGTAAGGAGGGCTGCCGGGACACCGGGAGCGTGACACATATCAGAGTTTACTGTAGGCTGAAGCTTAGTGCCATTTTATTAACGAAAGGAACAACATTTTTTTCCTTGTCAAAGTTGTGCATATCCTTCAAGGTATACTTATTAGACAGGTAAGACGACCACAGGTAAGTATTGTTCTTATGCAATATGTCCTTCTGAGATTCTCGGAATACATTATTTAATTGCATCCTGTTCTATGTTTGGATTCAAACATTAAAAATGACATGTTATGTCTCATTTTACATAGTTTTTCTGTACAGACTTGAGTTATCATCTTAATTTATGGTCTGGATCTGCCGCTGCATTGTGGTGCGTGTAATAAAGTATGATGCTTTATTCCTGAAGAATCAGAGGGGTGTACAACATGCTAGAGAGAAATATACTTCAGACTCCTTTACCACTCGATGGCTGCTCCATAGATTTTACTATAAATCTATTAGTATATGAGATATACCGACATTACCGAGATGGAATCTAAATGCTACCATAAAAAATAACTGATGAGCAACCATAGAGATGACCTCGACATCCCATCCACCCACCTACAAAAATACCATAATTTACTGCACATTATGAGCTTTAGCAGTTTCCAGGAGATGTTACCACTTGTGACAAAATAAAGTATGTGTTCATAATTCACATAACCATACGGTTAAGCAAACTTTACATCACTTGTCAGCGCTCGGAGAGGCTCGATATTCAGATTCCGCACTGAAAAATGGAAGATACCTTTCTAGATTAAGTGGCTCTGCTCGAAGATGGGAGAAATGTCTCATTTAGCTGCTCCTTTCTAATTAGAGGAGAGGCCATGTATGGAGAGGTAGGAAGCCTCTTCTTGTATCTGTGAGCAGCTGCTCTGCAGTTCACTCCGAGACAAAGAAAAAAAGAGAAAATGTGCCCTTTGACTCCACCTTGCCGTGGGTCACAGACCAGCTGGAGGGGGTTGCAAAGAAACATGGCACGTGCTGTGTCATTTTCTAGTAGGCTTACTTTTTATTTGACCAGAACGTTATGTTTTATGGATTAGCAATCAACGTACTTCAAGTCATCTTTCTGTCCTCTCCAGTTGCAGCATAAATGTCTTCAACCTCAGCTTCACATCACAGTAGTGATGAACATACTAAGCATGTGGTCCTCCAATGTGTAACTGTGGAATTAGAGTAAACAACAGCCCAGTTAATTCATCATTCATACTGGGATGGTAAGTCTGAGAATAGATTTTTGTTTTTTTAATCTCACCATTTTGCACAAGTGGTCTATGGGGATATCTTTAAAATTACACCTAATGCTACCATAGAATCCACTTGTTTATTTAGAATTCCATTTTTCTCCTTAAAATGTTACATTTTTAGATGCGTAAAGAGGTTGTCCACTACTTTTACATTCATAGCCTATCCTCAGGATAGGTCATCTATGTTTAATCGGCCGGGGACCTACACTCTACACCCCCACTTATCAGCTGTTGTCAATGCCAGTGGCAACAGCAGGCAGCTGGAAATACTCAGTTCCAGAGCAGCCCTGTCTTCTGATAGCGGCCGCGGCTGAGTACTGCACATCCACCTCCTATTCAAATCAATAAGGGACAGATACAAATTGTCTTTTCAGGGAGGAAAGAGATGAACTCTAGTGCCACCTATTGGAAGTAGCAATCCTAAAAGTCAAAAGTGACCTTTTAACAAGCCTTTTCATATGACTTAGGATTTATGCCAGATCAGAACCTCCATTTACAGGAGATGGATGTGCATTATTCGGCCACCAGTTGATGGGGTAACACTGGAACTGAGCTTTTTCAGCCGTACCGCCACCAGCGCAAAGAGCAGCTGATTGATGGGAGCGCCAGGTGTCAAACCCCAAACATTTGTCACCTATCCTTAGGATAGGCTCTCAAAAAGTAGTGATTTTGATTTTGTACAGTAGTTGGATGCTGAATAGAGTTGAGCAAGTACCTAATTATTCGTACTCGCTATACTCATAACTAAGGTCCTGTGCGCACACTGCGTTTTTTGCTGCAGATTTGCCTTGGTTTTAGCTGCAGAAAAGGCACATTTTTTTGTTCATAACCTTTCTGCAGTCCTTCCCCAGCAAAATCTATGGGAAAACCAAAATGCTGTGCGCATACTGCGGTTTTTTTCCTATAGGTTTTGCTGCAGAGTTTCTGCAGTTTTTCTGCAGCAAAAAAGAAGTAGCATGTCACTTCTTTTCCACAGGTACCTGCATTTTTTCCATTGATAATGGTAAAATAACCACAGGGACCAACCCACGGAAAAACTGCTGCAAAATCGCAGCAAACCGCTGTAAAATTCCGGGTGCGTTTTTACCATGGTTTTTGCTGCAGGGGCAGAATTCTGCATGAGGGTGCGGATTTTTCTTAAGAAAAAGCAAATTTCCCAGTGCGCACAGACCGTAATACTCATGTAATCATTCTGAGTAGCGTGTGCAATGCAAGTCAATGGGGAAAAACGTGCACTCTAACTAGTAACCTGAATTCTGCACTATTTACTACATGCATGAATAGTACGGCATTAGGGTTACTCGTTACATTGCGAGTTTTCCCCATTGACTTGCATTGCGCATGCTATTCGGAATGAATGCGCGAGTATTAGACAGTACTCATTATGCGTATAGCGAGTACAAATAGTTAGGTACTCGCTCAACTCTAATGCTGAACCCTAAACACTGCCCAAAGAGGTTCAACCTTCTACATGCTGCAATAGCTGTTCCATAGATTTAAGTATAAATCATTGAATACATGATATGGGTCATTTTGATAAATGTGGAATTTAAATGTTAAATTAAAAAGAACTATGAAAATAACATGGACATCCCATGAGGGTCATAATTGGGTAATTGGTGGACCAGGAGATTCTTTGCGTTGACCAAGGTTATTATCATTGTAGGAATTTTTCCTTTTGTGGGGATTTCCACAGATCCCCTAAGGATACCTGTTTATCAGATGGTTAGTTTATGTCAGTATAAAAGATTAGTGTAAAATATAAATAAAATTATGTATGCTTTTGTTCTGTATTACACATTGGTTTTATCAAGTGCAGTTGTATACAATTGAATTACTGATATACAGTAAATACTGGTATGGATACAGTGCTTCACATGCACTCACCTGTCCTGCAACGTCGCTCTGGCCGGTGACCCGCCTCCTTCCTAAGGGGGCGGGTCGTGCGGCATCACAGCGACATCACACGGCAGGTGGCCAATAGAAGCGGAGGGGCGGAGATGAGCGGGACGTAAACATCCCGCCCACCTCCATCCTTCTGCATTGCAGCCGGGAGGCAGGTAAGAGATGTTCCTCGCTCCTGCGGCTTCACACACAGCGATATGTGCTGCCGCAGGAACGAGGAACAACATCGTACCTGTCGCTGCACCGGCATTATGGAAATGTCGGAGACTACACCGATGATACGATAACGACGCTTTTGCACTCGTTAATCGTATCCAAAAGGATTTGCACACTATGATATCGCCTGCGACGCCGGATGTGCGTAACTTTCGATTTGACCCCACCGACATCACACCTGCGATATCGCAACGTGAAAAGCCGCCCTTAGGTAGACATGCCATCTTTACCAACTCAATAAGTCACAGGAGAGCTAACTCTGCCGTTCCTTACAAGATACCGCAGCAAGATTCCACTGATAGTGGCTATACTTAGGGGTACTTCACACACAGCGAGATTGCTACTGAGATCGCTGCTGAGTCAAGTTTTTTGTGACCTCATTAGCGATCTCGCTGTGTGGGACACTGAGCAGCGATCTGGCCCCTGCTGTGAGATCGCTGCTCGTTACACACATCCCTGGTTCGTTTTTTATTGTTGCTCTTCCGCTGATAAGCACACATCGCTGTGTGTGACAGCGAGAGAGCAACAATCCTGAATGTGAAGGGAGCAGGAGCCGGCGTCTGACAGCCTGCGGTAAGCTGTAACCAAGGTAAACATCGGGTAACCAAGGTGGTTACCCGATATTTACCTTCGTTACCAGCCTCCGCAGCTCTCACGCTGCCAGTGCCAGCTCCTGCTCCCTGCACACGCTAAGCTAATCGGTGTGTGCTGGTAACTAAGGTAAACATCGGGTAACCATACCCGATGTTTACCTTAGTTACCAGTGTCCGCAGCTTCCAGACGCCGGCTCCGTGCAAGCGCAGCGTCGCTTGCACGTCGCTGCTGGCTGGGGGCTGGTCACTGGTGAGATCTGCCTGTTTGACAGCTCACCAGCGACCATGTAGCGATGCAGCAGCGATCCTGACCAGGTCAGATCGCTGGTCGGATCGCTGCTGCATCGCTAAAGTGTGAAGGTTCCCTTACTGAGAACAATAGGATCAGTAGTCCGAAATTGGACATGCCACATTCTTATCTCTCCTGACATAATTTTTTGGAGGAAAGTCAGGAGGTTCAGGTTGATGGCTGATCTCACCGATATTGACGGATCCAGTTGACATTGGTCTAATGTGTATGTGAGCATCATCCCTCTTGGATTGACTTCTATGAAACCCTATACAAAATATATACCTGCTGGCTGAATAATGGTGTGGCTGCTCATTCAGCTGGCAGTTATATCTCCCGACTGCTCCATAATTAGGACTCTTCCAGACACCTCTCGTAGTGGGTTATCTCGTCAAGAATAAAGAGATGGGTAGTCCCAATTTAGACATGTCCTGACGTCAGGAGACCTTGTCCCCATTAGTCGTGAATATTGTGGTGAGTTAGGCCAATTTATTTAATGTGTATGGGAGGAAGTTGTTTCAGATGGCAACATTCACACCTGATATAAAAACACTATACTCTGTATATTACACCTCAATATTATTCTAGTAATTGCAATTGTGATTTTTTTTTTCCTGACGGGATGGAAGCATAGGAAGAAGGGGGAGCTCAAATTAATAAAGTGTCTGATACATGGCATTTTTTTGTAAAATAACTGTCTTGGTATATAATGTCTAATTACATTGGTAGTCATGGTAACTTTTGATGGCACCATTACTTTATACCACTGCTTCAGCTCTGAGCTATTCCCCATTGACCCTACTCTTCTCTATTAATACATGTCATCAGAGTCTAATGAATGCATAGTGTTGTCCTCATTCAATTATTTTCGAGATAGGTGTCTTTGCTTCTGTATATATTTATGCAGGAAGACTGGACATCACCTATAGGCTTCATTTAGGTAACATTTAAAGGGGTTTTCTAAGTTTATCATATTGACGTGTTCTTTTGATAGGTCATCAATATCAGTCGGGTGGGGGTTGAAAACTGCCCAGCGGCCAGATGTAAGCAGTGAGAGAAGCCAAAGAGCACAGAGCTGTCCACTGTCTAGTGGTCGTTCACCGGTATTGCAGGTCAGTTCTTATTAAAAACTGATGACAGTGTTGCCATTTGTCGGACACCCACTGATCTAATATTAATCAATGTGATCAGCCTTTAAAACCCCATATGTCTAACTTTTGGGGCCATTTTTCAGTTACAAAAAACAACAGAAGTTTGCATTTGTCAGTAGAAATATCTGACACTCTATACATGCAATGCACGTCTGTTTCTTCTATTAGGCTATATGCGCACGTTGCGTTTTTTCATGTGTTTCCGCAGCCTTTTGAACTGCAGCGTTTAAATGCCAAAAGGCATGCGTTTTGATTTTCAAGCAAAGTCTATGTGAAATAGGGATTTCTTGTGCGCACTTTGCTGTTAAAAACGCAGCGTTTTAGTTGCAGAAATGTTGGCAAAAACTCAGCTTTTAAAGAAGCAGCATGTCAATTGTTTTTGCCATTTTGGCAGCGTTTTGCTAACATTGAAGTCAATGAGAAATTGTAAAACGCAATCTACTTCAAAATTCTAGCGTTTAACATGCTTTTTTGATGCAGAAAACATGCTTTTTGGACCAATTAAATGTCCCTTTACACACACACATAGTCCGACAATTAAATGTATGAAAATTAATAAATGTAATTTTATGTATAAATATTAGCACACAGTTATCATTTTAATAAAATAAGCCATTTTTATATGATTTTAATATTGATATTTGTTATCATTTTTTTCCTTTTTTTTAAATGTTTGTGTGTTTAAACTTTATTTATTTAGCATTGTATTTGTAGTCAAAACGCATCTGATTTTAAGCAGTGAAAAAGCATGTAAATCGCGGTAAAAACGCGGCTAAAACGCGGTAAAAACGCAAGCGTATTTATAGCGTTTTTGTGGTCAAAACCAAATTTGACAAAGACAATTTCTGCCAGAAGATGCATTTAGAACTGCAACTACCTCGACGCAAAGTGCGCACATAGCCTTAGGAAGGCGTAAGAAGAACTTGGGCTCGTTTCACAGTGTTTTAGTGCATTTTCAGTGGCATGTTTTACAAAAATATAATTTAAAAGTTCAAAAACTTTGCAGTAAGACAGTAAGTTATAGTGTAGAAAACTATTCCTAAGCCTAACCATCTACATGGCTGGCATGTAAAAAGGAGCGGTATGAACAATAAGATTTCATGCATGGTTTGCAATAACCTGTAAAACTAATGATGTTTTTCCAGACTTTAAAGGGAACCTGTCAGGTGCAATATGTATCCAGACCCACGAGCAGTTCTGGGTGCATATTGCTAATCCCTGCCTAACTGTCCCTGTATCTAGTAGCATATATAAAGAGATCTTTAGAAAAAGTATTTCTAAAGATCTTTTATCTTATGCTAATGAGCGCAGGGACTAGTCCCAAGGGCGTTAGTTCCCCTACTAGTCTGCCCTCTTAGCATGGTAGCACGCCCACAGAGGTGTATTAACATGCTATTCAATGCAGCATTACCAGAGGTGACGTGTGTGTCTGTGTCCGTTGTGAATGCTGATCATAAGTCTTGGCACTTCCAGTCATGTGCTGCAGACCTCTTTGAAGCTGGGACGCGTACACCCGGCTTCATAGTGCGCATGACCGATACTGCGGGGCATTCAGATTAGCGTCCACAGCGGACAGACACGCAAATCACCTCTGGTGACACTGCATTGAATAGAATGTTAGCACGCCTCTGTGGACAATCTAACATGCTAAGAGGGCGGACTAGTTGGGGGAAATAACGCCCTTGGGACTAGTCCCCACGCTCATTAGCATATTATAATGAATCTTTATAAATAAGTTTTCTAAAGATCTCTTTATCTATGCTAGTGTATACAGGGACGGTTAGGCAGGGATTAGCAATATACACCAGGACTGCTCGTGGTTCTGGGTGCATATCACACCTGACAGGTTCCCTTTAAGTTTGTGCGTATCATACAGCCATTTAGTGGGGTCTATCCCTAATACTGGAGGGCAAAACATATGTAGAACGCAGCTCTCCATGGGAAATGCTTTGTGGGAAATTTACCAAAAAGTTTTGGGAAGATCACGCAGAGGGAAACTAATGGAGTGTCAAAACCCCACAATATAAGGTGGGGAGGGACATTTTTAGTTTAGTTGCGGAGTCCCTCACTTTTATATATGCTATATGTTGCACAATCTGGACATGTACAGAAAAAGAAAAACTCCCCTGCTGCAGAAACTGAATATGTTCAAAAGTATATTGTGAAATATGAGCACTAGGAGGCATTTATTAATCCTGAGTATTCTTCTACATTGCAATTAATCTTACCCTGTTGACGACCGTAGTACATAGTGGTGAGGATTAAATAAAAAAATGAAAATTCTTCATACTGATATAGGAATATTTTCTTATTTATAGGACTAAGCCCTCAGCAGCTAATGATGTATAGAAAAAGAGTACGCAACAGTGCAAAGCAAAGAGTATGAAAGGGAAGAGCAGCAGCGCCACCGTGTGGAGAGTCTGAGACATAGCCAGCGAGGCTGGAACAGCGCAAAGTGGAAACACTACAAGACAATAAAGAGGAAGCCGCATACAAATCACATATCCAGGATCAACTATGTGTATAATGATCTAGCTCATGCATTGTGGACGGCTGAGTCCAATGCAACAGACTGGGGGCCAGTGACGCAAGGATATATACCTGTATAGATAAGGTTGTATTCAATATCCTTATTGATATTTCACTGCTGTTCAATCGGCTCATACTGTATATCTGCATATAAACATTTTAAATAAATTCTTAAAAATATTCATATACGTACTGTATAATGTGGAAGATATAAAGGAAAATAATGATGCATGGCAATTATATATGTCCAACATGTTAGATATTTTCTGTGATTAGAAGCAGTAAATTTGCTAAAATTAGTAAAATTGTATAAAGCTATGTGCGCACACTGCAGATTTGTTTCTCCAGCGAAAACGCACCTTGCGTTTTTATCCCTGAATTTTTTTAAACATTATCAATGGCAAAATGCAAGGAAAACTGCAGGGATCTGCTGAAAAGAAGTCATAGGCTATGTGCACACGCTGAGTTTTTTTGACGCTGCGTTTTTGTGCGTTTTTGGCCACTAAAAAGGCACAAAAATGCACCCACGGCAAAAAACGCATGCGTTTTTACCGCAATTTGGCACGTTTTTGACTGCGTTTTGCTGCGTTTTTGAGCTCTGCGTTTTTCTGCGTTTTTCCAATGCATTGCATAAGGGGAAAACGCAGAAAAACGCAGGAATGAATTGACATGTCCATTTTTTTTTTAAAGTTCAAAAACGCAGCTTAAAAAAAAAGTTGTGTGCGGACAGCAAAAATGAAAACTCAGACTTTGCTGGGGAAGCAGTTTTGAGGCCAAAAATGCACCCGAAAAACGCACTGTGTGAACTTACCCATATGCTGCTTCTTTTTTGCTGCAGAAAAACTGCAGCAAAACCTGTAAAGAGAAAAGAAGCAACGTGCGCACAGCATTTCAGATTTCTCATGGACTTTGCTGGGGTAGGACTGCATGAAGCTTATGAACACAAACCGCACCAATTCTGCACCAAAAACGCACCAAAAAATGCGGTGTGTGCACAGGGCCTAAAGCCAGTTTACTGTGAAACTATAACAAGTAAACTGATTGCATCAACACATTTAAATTCTTATTGTAAAAAAAGGATATGTGCACAGTAACACTATAGCATAAACACAAATTTTTCCCTGTACTAAGTGCTTGTACTTCTCAGAAGATAACCATTCTGGAGCATCTTTTCTTAAGGGAATCTGTCACCAGATTATTTCACCCCATCTGAGACCAGCACAATATAAAGACAGAGACCCTGATTCCAGCGATGTGCCACTTACTGGGCTGCTTGCTGCAGCTTTGCTAAAATCAGTTTTTTTTCTGCTCTAATTCTACAAGTTCTTTGAATGCTAATCTCTGTATGACCCCACACACAATGATTGGCAGCTTACTGTGTACGCTGTGCATAGGCAGAAAATTAGCAATTACTACTTGGGGCAAGGATATACAAAGCTTGTGAATATAGGGAACTACATGGCAGTAGGTAGTTTGCAAAGTCAAAAGTTTACATACAGTAAGAGTATTATACCTTTAAACAATATGGGACAGCACATATGATGAGATCATGTCTTTGGAAGCTTCTGATAAGTTTATTGGCAACATCTGAGTTAATTAGACACACCTGTGGATGTACTTAACTTCACACCTGAAACACACTGCTTCTTTGTGTAGCATCATGGGAAAGTCAAAAGACATCAGCCAATATCTCAGGGAGAGAATTGTGAACTTGCACAAGTTTGCTTATTCATTGGGTGTAATTTCACGTCATTGGGCTGCCGATGGCAGTGGGGAACGATGAGATCACCACCTTGGCCCTTTAATTTTGCCACATTGGGGGTTTTTTTGCCTTCCTCTGGATCAACATGTTAGGCTACGGGTTGAACTAGATGGACTTAGAGTCTCCCTTCAACCTTAAAAACTATGATACTATGATACTATGATACTATGAATTTGCACTGTTTGACAATGCGATCTAAGGGGTTAACAGGAGGGGTGGATCTCCGATCCACCATCCCCTGTTAGTTGCACATGTCTGCTGATCAGATCACATGTGACAAAAATGCTGTTTTTTTTCTGCTGATTTTTTTGCACAGAAATTTTGCTGTGTTTAAGTATCCAAGCAAATTGGATGTGATTTCATGAAAAACTGCTCCCAATGTGCATCTAAAAATGCTGCTAAACTGTGCAGTTTTGGTGCATTTTTTTCTATGGAGGCTTCTTTGAGGAGCCTAAAAAACCTGCAGTTACGACTAGTACAACCACTTCTCAATCCGTATGCTTGCTCTTCATATAGTAACAACACTTATACTTATCTCTTCCACTGACACCATTCCTGCAGTGTTGGCACTGCCTCTCCCAGGGATCGCATGAGATTCACGTGATTCCTGTGGCCAATCAGCAGCCACATCCTTCTCCCGCCTTCTGATAAATCACTTACATGGGGAAGAAATAAGAGCTGCTATTTCACTTCTTTTGGATGTAAGTGATACGGTGGCACTGGAGGTGAGTATAAGGGATACTTTGCATGTTGCGACATCGCTACTGCGATGTCATCGGTGTCAAATCGAAAGTGATGCGCATCCGGCGCCGGTAATGACGTCGCAACGTGTAAAGCCTAGATGCACCGATAAACGATCGCAAAAGCGTTGTAAATCAGTGATCTGTGTAGTGTCGGTCATTTTCATAATTTCGCTGCAGCGACAGGTACGATGTTGTTCCTCGTTCCTGCGGCAGCACACATCGCTGTGTATGAAGCCGCAGGAGCGAGGAACATCTCCTACCTGCATCCCACCTGCATTGAGGAAGGAAGGAGGTGGGCGGGATGTTTACGTCCCTCTCATCTCCGCCCTTCCGCTTCTATTGGCCGCCTGCCATGTGACGTCGCTGTGACGCTCACAACCCGCCCCCTTAGGAAGGAGGCGGGTCGCCGGCCAGAGCGACGTCACAGGGCAGGTAAGTGCATGTGAAGCTGCTGTAGCGATAAAGTTCGCTACGGCAGCTATTACAAGATATTGCATCTGCGACAGGGGCGGGGACTATCGCGCTCGGCATCGCTACAATCGGCTAGCGATGTCGCAGTGTGCAAAGTACCCCTTAGTGTTGTTAATTTTAAAAGGAGGAACATATGGTTTGAGAAGGGTTGTGCAAATAGTGGACAACCCCTTTAAGTGTAGATAAATGCAAAAAACAAAGATTATCATTTCGTACTTTGCAGTGGACAACTGTAGTAAAAAAAACCCCACAGAATTTATACAACATGTGAATACGGTCTTACAGACACAAAAAAAGCCAGATGTTATTTAGTAAAGCTTACGGAAAAATGAGAAATATCTGGCTGCTAGAACTATAAATGAATGAATGAATGAACATAAATAAATCCATGAGTCTTAAGTAGAGATAAGCAATATGCTCACTTTACATCACACCAACCCTGGTTAATCAAAAGCCGCCCTGGGGACACTGGAAAGTAAGAGATTCTCAGGCCTCTCATCTAGCTGCCAGGCACCGCTAATATGGATGTTGGACTCGATGAATGAATCTGCTCATTTCTTGTCCGAGACAGTGAGACAGTCCTAGACTTGGGTCTATGCCCTGCAGTCCCAGCTGCATGCGGATTGTCCCTCACTACCACCGCTCCCTCTTACACGCTAGAAAAATTGTAATTTGGTTGTGGCTTGGAGTGTGATTAGGGGCATTGGCAAAATGTCTCCTGCATGGTTTATCCTTTTTTTTTTTAAACGTTTAGTGTTATGATATTCTTGTGCCTAAATTGATCACAATTATTATCAAAATAATACAAAATATCGAAAAACACAACATGTAGAATTTTCAATTCCAGCACCCTGAAGGATTTTGCAAAAAAACTGATGTGCTAGTGTGTTGCCCAGGGAATGGGGTACTCGGCCCCGTGCAGTATATAACTGGGGAATGTCACTTTGATGGCTGTTGCCCGCTCCCGTGCCCTGGGTGCTTTTTAATGGAGAGTATTTCCAGGGGAGATTAAAGTCATTGGTGTGATGCCACCTGCAGGTTGCGGTTAATATGGGGAAACCGCTGCTGCTGATTTGGTTACTCCTAGGGCTGGTGGTAATGGCAGCTGTGGTGGTAGGCCCTCCTCAAGAAGGGCTGACCCCAGGTATGATGGAGACTTTCGCCGTTAATAAAGGAGGCCACACCATGGGTTGTAGTTAACAGTCTCCACTCACTCTTGTTTCTCGGATGGCTGGTTCAGGTCCCTGTAGTTCCAATGCCAGTTGATGACTCGGTTGCTCTGTCCCCGACACCCTCAGTGTGGTTGGGTCCCCATAGCGTGGAGTGGTTTGGGGCCCAACTGTCCTATTTTGTGGCAATCTCCTTGTCTATACGGCGGGCAGTATAGACCCTGTAGGGCTGGTCTGTGTCCCGAACCCTGATCCTTGCTTTACTGCTGATGCCACCGGATTTGTGGGTCAGTGCGGTCCGCGGAGGTTCCGTCACTGTGCAGGTATTTGCCATACCGTATGAAACGGACGCTTGACCTAGGGCCCTGTGCCCTGTCAGGGCTCTGGTCCACTCTCCTGTGCCCCCGGGTCATCGTTACACGACCCAGCTCTAGGCACGTCTCTCCACTTTCACTCACTACTACTGACTAACTGCTGTCTCCTCCTACCAGGCTGTCTAGTCCCCTGGTCTTGCTCCGCCCTGTAGGTGGCCATCCCCTTGTGTCCGACTAGCCAATTACCCCTGGTGTTGAATGGGAACTGGAATTTTGGTGTGTCTAGGTGTTGCTGGTACTGGTGTTCCAGGTCCCTGGAGGTAGCTCCTGCATCCTGGTGAGGATGCAGTACCTAGTAGTGCCCTGAGTGGCTCAGGGGCGTTACACTAGATGCTTATGAATGATCTCAGCAAACCAAAGGAAAGGTTCCTGCATCAGTTTTCCCCCAGCTTATCACTGCCACATTGAAGGGGACTAATGGAGGATAACTAGATAGCTGGAATGAAGGCCTCTGTATAATTATGCTACAGCACTGCACAATCAGCAAATCATTGCACAACACTCAAACCAAAGGCTTGTAAGCCAAATCCAGCACTTCCATATCATATTATACTAGCACAAGGAGCAGGTGCCATCTCTGAAACTGAGTGAATGCAGTCAGCCAGCACAAATAGTGAACTCAGTCAGCCAGTTATAAAAGTGAATGCAGTGAACACGGTCACCCAGCATAAAAAGTGAATGCAGTCATCCACCAGTTTTGTGTGGGTTCCTCTTTTAATCAAAGCATATTCAGTCATTACTTACCATAGGGAACAGTCTAAGGTCCAGCACAGCTCTCTTAGCACTAATTCCCAAGGATATCTCTCTTAGCCCTACTACCCAGGGACAGCTCTCTTAACCCTACTAGCTCCTAGCCCTACTACCCAGGGACAGACTCTTAACCCTACTAGCTCCTAGCCCTACTACCCAGGGACAGACTCTTAACCCTACTAGCTCCTAGCCCTACTACCCAGGGACAGACTCTTAACCCTACTACCCTGGGACTGAGCTCCTAGCTGTACTACCCAGGGACAGTTCTCTTAACCCTACTACCCTGGGATTGAGATCTTAGCCTTACTACCCAGGGACAGCTCTCTTAGCCCTATTACCATGGGACCGACCTTTTAGCTCTACTACCCTGGAACAGACCTTTTAGCCCTACTACCCTTGGACAGAGCTCTTAGCTCTTTTACCCTGGGACAGAGCTCTTAGCCCTACTATTCAGGGACACCTCTCTTAGACCTACAGGGAAATACTCCTAGCCCTAATACCTAGGGACAGCTCTCTTAGCTCTACTTTGCAGGGAAAGCTCTCTTAGCGCTACTATCCAGGGAGTGCGCTCTTCACACTACTACCTAGGGGAGCTCCTGAGCTTGACAACCTGATAGAAATATATTAAGCTATCATCCCCGGATCAGGAGACCCAGGAACAGTTTGTGCATTGTTGCTCATGCTCGGATCAGGTTGTACAAACGTCTGCATGAGCCCTTACAAAAGCAGCATTTTGAAGATTTTTTTTTTTCTGTTATGGACATTGGTAAAATAAATTTGACACGCCTGTTTTACGGCATAATAAATTTCAGATCTTCGATATGATTGTGAGCTTTACCAACTCTATAGCTCATACTTACCCACTTTCTCAACTTTCTAGGAAGTCTAAAAAAAAAGTCAAGTGTCTGTGTTGCAGACGTAGTCAGATACCAAAGTTTCTGTCAGACAATAAGCCGGCTCTGGTATTAATCTCTGCTGATACAGATCTACACTGGGACAGAAGAAAAAGTGTTCCACAGAGAATAAGTTATCAGTTATTCCTATAGGGCTAGGTCACATGACAGTAAAACAAATCGGTCCAATTTTCATCCAGAACTGTGGGACATTTTTTTTTCTCACTTGTCAACCATGCAGTCTGTGTGCAATCCGTTTTTGGTTTTTTTCTAACAATAGCAGCTTTTAATATATTACAGGACCATTTACAGTTTCCTATGTTACAGAATTGTAACTGTACATTCGGTTCGTGTTGGAGTTTGTCACCTGAATAAAGCTTGCCGAAGGGTTGCAGAGCAGCCACTCAGCAAGGTTTTAGGCTTTGGGCACTTCCAGAACCATTGCAGCCATGCTGTAACACTGCTTACGGGTCTGCTCATTATCCCTCTTGCATATTCACTGCTTACCCCTCCTACAGTCTGTGACAGTGTATTTGATCAGCTGCAGTCAGACTGCTGGAATACTGATTTCTCTGGTTGGTTTCACTCACAGAGGCTGTCTGTCTGCCAGAGTAAAGTGTAAAAATAAATAAATAAATAAATTGATGAAGGGTAACCCGTATATAGATACCCAGCGCAGATAAAGCATATGGCTGTGAATCAAAACAAGAGGGACCAGCTGTTTTTAATTATTTAAATAAATTATTTTAACAAACGGAGTGCGGTCCTCCCCAATTTTGATACTCTGACAAGATAAAGCTGGAATCTGGTATTCTCAGGCTGGTAAGACCAATAGTTGCTGGGCCCTTCCCAGCCTAAAAATCTTTGAAGCCCCCCCCCCACTATTACTAATCCTGTAAGTGAAAAGTAACAAATTCCTGCACCAAATCTGTATATTCTGGCAAAAAAAACCACATCAAAACGCAATTGGCTTCTGATGCGGTATTTTCCCAGGAGAGGCAAATTTGGTGCTAGAATGTACTGTATAAATGAACTGTACTGAATGGACTGTATAAATTTAAGCACCAAATCTGCATCTCCTGGCAAAATTATTGCAGTTTTCTGCCAGGAAATAAAACACAATCTGACAGTCCGGCAGTGGCTTCAAAGTGAAAGTGGAAATGTGCGACACCCCTGGACTAGTCAAGTCGTCACAGGGTACTGCACGCTCTTTATCTCCCGGTGCAGGACTCAACCCCTCTTGGTTCTGGGTTCCCAACCATCAGAGCTGCCTCCATCAGCATCCAAAATCCCAACCACACCTCACACCACACTCTGTCAGACACACCAGTGGGCTGCTAAGCTGGAATCGGGCCGCCCACCTAGAAGTCAGGCAGACTGGTGGGAGGGAAGTAAGTCAGTTCTGGGGTAGCCCTCGATGAGTGAGGAGCTAGGGGAGTTGGAACTCCCAGGAAGTTATGGGTTGGGTCGCAGACGGTGGTCTGGGCTGAGAAGTCGGAGACACGGTCGCAGGGTATTGAGGCTAGGTGCCTGGACCCGGTCTTGGAGGACGGGAGGCATCTGAGTCTAATAACTGGTCCGGGACCAAAAGTACTGGACCCTAGGTCGGGGAGTAGCTTCAGGCAACCCAGCAATTAACCTGCGAAGGATAGTGACTTTATAGACTGTCCCCAAGAAGCTCAGAGATCAGGGGCACTAGTGCAACGAGGGGGATAGGGCTTTACAATCCAAGCAGCCCACTGAAATCCCAAGCGTGACCCCTTGAGAGCACAGCTCCACTACAAACAATAGGGAGCAGGGCCCGGACAGCTTTATAGCAACAGGCCAACAGAACACTTCAATTTTGTACGTGGACCACCCGGCAGCACTATAGGAAACAGATACCCGGACGGGCTCCCCTAAGAGGGTAGCGGCACCCAGAGACTTGGTTTACCTTGTTGTCAGTGTCTGCTTCCTGGTCGTATCATCACCAACACTGCCTGAGTGAGTACATAGTCATCCCCTGCTTCCAATTCACACCTCGCTCCCCAACATCACCATCCAGAGTCCCGGGGTCTCCCCTACCTGTGGAGGGAAACATCATCTGGCTGCCCCACTCCATCTCGCCCGGGTACTCCCATCAGCAGTGGCAGTACTCTCTGTTACCACACACCACGGGTGGCGTCACAAACTATTACCCCCTGTAAATACACCCCCCTTTTCATTTGAAGTGACGTAAGCCCCCGGGTCTGTAGACCCTCGAGCCACAGTAACCCCCGGTTCCGATCGGTTCGACCACTGCAGGGGAGGCACAAATGCTGCCGGATTGTCAGACTGCAGGACACGGCCGTCACCCCCAATCTGACAGTCCTGCAACAGCTTGCTCGTGAACGTGATGCTGGCAGCATTTCACTTTCACTTTGATGCAGCTGCTCAGCTGTTGGGTTGCGGGTCACAGCCATGTCTAGCAGAACAACTGTCTGGCAGTCAGGTCACCAGAGTTCATACCATGGGAATTCAGCAATGACCTTTGGTGAACTGAGTGACGCCACTGCTCACAGCCGGGCTCCCCCGCTGCTGTCAGTGTTTCCCGGAGCCTATGGAGAGCTGTCCGCTGTTTTCCCAGGCTCCAGATGTAGCAGTGTCGCGATCGTCATTGGACCTCATATGGATTACGTGGGATCTTTAAGGGTGTTTTCGGGTTAATAAAAGGGTAAAAGACGGTGTGTGCATTTTATATCAAATAAAGTATTTTTTCAGTGTTTGTGTTTTATTTCTTTTCACTTACAGGATTAGTAATGGGGGGTCTTATAGATGCCTCCCATTACTAATCTAGGGCTTGATGGCAGCTGATAAATCACAGCAGTCATTAACACTTTATATTACCCTGATTGCCAATGCACCAGGGCTATTGGGATGAACCACGTAAAGCCAAGAACTGTTGCATCTAATAGATGCAACAATTCTGGGCAGCTGCAGGCTGGTATTTTTAGGCTGGGGGGCCAATATACATGTTGCCTCTCATCCTGATAATACTATGTCTTTTTTTTCTCCTCTATTTTGATATTCATTCATGGTAAAGCTCACAGGTGGAGGGCTACAGCCTGCCACTGTAGTTTTACTAGCACTGGCTTTCAAAATATGGCGGGGCTACACTACTATGCAGCAAAGTGACTGCAACCAATCACAGATGTAGACACATTGGCTTTATTTGTAGCTTTTTTTTACACTATTATAAGTGATTAGGAGGCTTTATTCCTCAGGTCAGTACAAGTACAGCGAGATATATTAACAAATAAATAAACAGTTGCACTCTGAAATGCTAAGATATATTAACAATGAATATGAGACTATAAACATGCCTTACTGCTAAGAAAAAAACATATCAAATTGAGATAATTAGGACATATAATGGCCAGTCACAATATATTTCATGCTCATTATGCACCTGTTCACACTTGCGTGTTAGGAATAGAGTTGAGCGATGTTCGAGTCTAACGGTCCGCCAATTTCAAATTCAAGTGATTTTGGGCGGTGTTCGAGTCAATCGACGAACTTGAACGATTTGCTTCAAGTTCGACAGATCGAGTTATCGTTCGTTACCTGCTTTTCACAGTAAGGCTATGTGCGCACATTGCATATCTGCATGCGTCCTCTGTCCCCATCACAATCCAATCCCTCTCTCTTTCCTACTCACCGATCACGGGCGCGGCGCTGCACGGCTGTCACAAAGCTGCGGCGGCTTTTCCTCTTTTGAAAATGGCTGCCGCTTCATTATTCAATCAGGTATTCCCTGCCTTCCCTGCCCACCGGCGCCCATGATTGGTTGTAGTCAGACACGCCCTGACGATGAGTGACAGCTGTCTCACTGCAACCAATCACAGCCGCCGGCGGGCGGGTCTATATCGTGCAGTAAAATAAATAAATAAATAATTTTAAAAAAAACCCTGCGGTTCCCCACAATTTTGATACCAGCCAGGATAAAGCCACACGGCTAGAGGCTGGTATTGTCAGGATGGGGAGCGCCACGTTATGAGGAGCCCCCCACCCTAACAATATCACCCAGCAGCCGCCCGGAATTGCCGGATCCATTAGATGTGACAGTCCCGGGACTCTACCCAGCTCATCCCGAATAGCCCTGTTGCGGTGGCAATCGGGGAAATAATGGGGTTAATCATGGCAGGCGTCTCCCCGAAATACCTTCCATGATTAACCTGTAAGTGAAAGTAAATAAACACACACAACAAAAAATCCTTTATTTGGAATAAAATACAAAAATACACCCTGTTTCACCATTTTACTAAAATCCTCAAATACCCCTCCAGGTCCAACGTAATCCACAGAGGTCCCGCGACGCATCCAGCTCTGCTACATGAAGCTGACAGGAGTGCTGTAGAACACGAGCACTCTGTGTCAGATCCACGCAGTGGTGGAAGTGAGCCGCGCTGTCAGCGGGGACGTCACTCAGGTAATGCCTGTGTGTGCGAGGATGATGAGGGTTGTAGTGCCTGCGTGTGTGCGGTGATGAGTGTGGTACTGCCGGTGTTTGTCCGCCCATCCATCCTCCCATCTACCCATCCATCCGCCCATCCATCCATCCATTCATCCGCCCATCCATCCATTCATCCGCCCATCCATCCATCCATCCGCCCATCCATCCGTCCATCCGCCCATCCATCCGTCCATCCGCCCATCCATCCGTCCACCCATCCATCCGCCCATCCATCCGCCCATCCATTCATCCGACCATCCATCCATCCGCCCATCCATCCAGTCCATGTGAAAAGAGACAGAAGGGACTCACCAAATATGTGGTAAAAAAGCTGTTCTATTTGACCATCAGGTCAAGGGGAAAGGCGTGGCATTTCATTGGAATAAGCACCATGGCCAGAATGCAAGGAAATTTACAAGCCATATAATGCTTGTATAAACCTGAAATAGGAAGATTGAGCGGTTAGCTCGCTGAATGGTGCCAGTGTTTCCTCCTTTTACCATCCATCCATCCATCCATCCTTGCAGCTGAACAATCTGCTTCTGGATTCTCTACTGCAGTATAGAGGTCAAGATTACCATGCTTTTCATTAGAGGCAGTGGCTCAATGGATAGAGCTACTGCCTCAGGAGAGTTAGTTCACAAATTTGAGTCCCGGCCGTCCCGGTAAAGAATTTAATTTATTTTTAAATTATAATTATTATTTATCTATAATTATAATTTAATATAATTATGCACTGAGGGGAGGAGCCGGACATCAGCTGAAAGCCGCGGGACACACCTCTAAAATCAGAGCAGTTCACGGAATGAGGCTGCATTGCTCTCGCCTCTCTCTCCACTCTCTCTTCTCTCTCTCTCTCTTTCTCTCTCTCGCTTTCTTTCTCTCTCTTTTTCTCTCTCTCTTTTTCTTTTTCCCTCTCTCTCTCTTTTTTTCTCTCTCTTTCTCTCTCTCTCTTTTTCTCTCTCTCTTTTTCTCTCTTTTTCCCTCTCTCTTTTTTTCTCTCTTTTTCTCTCTTTTACTTTCTCTCTCTCTCTCTCTTTTTTTTCTCTCATTCTTTTTCTCCTTTTTCTCTCTCTTTTCTCTCTCTCCTCTCTCTCTTCTCTCTCTCCTCTCTCTCTTCTCTTTCTCCCTCTCTCTCTTTTCTCTCTCTCTCCTCTCTCTTCTCTGTTCTCTCTTTTCTCTCTCTTTTCTCTCTCTCTTTTCTCTCTCTCAGACTCTCTCAGACTCAGATGATCAGCTGATGCAGTCACCTGACGGAATCAGCTGAAACTATAAGTCGAGCGGTGAGGCCGGCTTTTTACCGCCCGGCCGGCTAAACTATCAACTGCTGCTGTCGGACAGGAGTCTTTACAGAAGTGTGTAGTTTTTGGTTTTTTTTGCACTGATGCATCAGCTGATTGTATAAAAGCCATTTATACAATCAGCTGCTGTGTCATGTGATTCAGGCCCTTGAACCTGACACATCATCTGATCGCTTTGTCTTCCAGCAAACCGATCAGATGATATTGGATCTGGATTGGAAGGCGCGGGACCCTTGACCCAGGATTACTGCGGAGGGGGGTTCTTTATTTTAATAAAGATGGAGTCACTAATTGTGTTGTGTTTTATTTCTAATAAAAATATTTTTTTGTGTATTATGTTTTTTTTATCTGTACTAGAAATTCATGGTGGCCATGTCTAATATTGGCGTGACACCATGAATTTTGGGCTTAGGGACAGTTGATAGTATAGAGCTATCCCTAACCCCATTATTACCCAGCGAGCCACCCGTCACCAGGTCAGCTGGAAGAGTTGGATACAGCGCCAGAAAATGGCGAATTCTATGACAGCGCCATTTTCTGGGGCGACTGCAGACTGCAATTTGCAGCAGGGGTGCCCAGAAAGCTTGGGCACCCTGCGCTGCGGATTCCAAACCCTAGCTGCCTAGTTGTACCTGGCTGGACACAAAGATTGGGCGAAGCCCACGTTATTTTTTGTTTTTTTAATTATTTCATGAAATTCATGAAATAATTAAAAAAAGGGCTTCCCTATATTTTTGGTTCCCAGCCGGGTACAAATATGCAGCTGGGGGTTGGGGCAGCCCGTAGCTGCTCGCTGTACCTGGCTAGCATACAAAAACATGGCAAAGCCAACGTAATTTTTTGGGGGGGAAAAACACTCCTGCATACAGTCCTGGATGGAGTATGCTGAGCCTTGTAGTTCTGCAGCTACTGTCTGCTGTCTGTCTGTATGGAGGAGAGCAGACAGCAGCTGAAGAACTACAAGGCTCAGTATCCTCCATCCAGGACTGTATGCTGGAGGGAGAGGCAGGGGGAGCAGAACTGCAAGCCTCAGCATACTTCATCCACTAGTGTATGCAGGAGAGCAGACAGCAGCTGCAGAACTACAAGGCTCAGCATTCTCCATTCACTAGTGTATGCAGGATAGCAGACAGAAGCTGCAGAACTACAAGGCTCAGCATCCTCCATCCAGGACTGTATGCTGGAGGGAGAGGCAAGAGGAGCGGAACTACAAGGCTCAGCATGCTCCATTCACTAGTGTATACAGGAGAGCAGGCAGCAGCTGCAGAACTACAAGGCTCAGCATACTCCATCCAGGAATGTATGCAGAAGTTTTTTGCCCCCCAAAAAATGACGTGGGCTTCGCCATATTTTTGTATGCTAGCCAGGTACAGCAGGCATCTACGGGCTGCCCCCAACCCCCAGCTGCTTATTTGTACCCGGCTGGGAACCAAAAATATAGGGAAGCCCTTTCTTTTTAATTATTTCATGAATTTCATGAAATAATTAAAAAAAAATGACATGGGCTTCGCCCAATTTTTGTGTCCAGTCAGGTACAAATAGGCAGCTGGGGATTGGAATCCGCAACACAGGTTGGCCCGAGCTTTCTGGGCCCCTCTGCTGTTAATTGCAGTCCGCACGTCCCCAGAAAATGGCGCTTTCATAGAAGTGCCATCATCTGGCACTGTATCCAACTCTTCCAGCAGCCCTGAGGCCGGGTGGCTCGCTGGGTAATAAGGGTTAATACTAGCTTTGTTTTACTAGCTAGTATTAAGCTAGAGATTCTTAATGTCAGGCAAGTTTGACCCGGCCATTAAGAATCTCCAATAAAGGGTTAAAAAAAAGACACCGCACAGAGAAAAAATACTTTAATAGAAATAAATACACAGACACACTTAGAGACTAAATGTTTATTACTCCCTCTCAGTCCTCCACGATCCTGGTCTTCTGTCTTCTTTCTCCTTCAACCCATGCAGCTCTGCTACATCAGACAGCACTGCATGGGAGGAAGACGCTGCTGCTCCCGTGCAGTCTAATCACTCAGTGAGTGAGCAGAGGCTGTGGGTTGTAAGCGGTGACGTTACCGCTGCCACCGGTGCTAAAGTAATCTGACAGGCGTGTTACTATCGCAACGGTGCTCCGATCACGTGATTCCCAGTGCCGCAATTCACCGGCTGTGCCAGCCAGTCCCTGCATGTGGGCTGACTCTGTAAAGAGCACCGACATGCAGGAACGGGGAAACTGACCATGTGCCCAAGCATCTCGCCGGTACACGGAGATGCTCAAATGAGCACCGCATACTGGATAGATGCACTGACAGGACCTAGCATGATGTCTAGCCATGTGACCAGTCTGTAGCCAATGAGAAAACAGACACATGACTGGTCACATGCTATGATGACGTCACGGAAGGTCCTATCATCAGTGTGGTTACCGGGAATACGCAGCGATTATCGGAAGGAGAAGTGGCGGGAGACCGAGTGCAGGACGCGTCGTGGGGACCTGTAAGTGTAATGGGAATGTTTATTAACTGTATGTGTATATGTATAATGTGGTTTTATGTGTTTGTGTTTGCTTGCCAGGGTTCGAAGGTGTTCGTCGAACATTCGCCGAACTAAGCCGCCGTTCGACAAACCGAACTGAACTCGAACACTAAGGGGGTGGCTCAACACTAGTTAGGAAATGTCATCAGTCTTTCTACTTAGATTAAAGATGAGTTGGTAAGACCTTTTCAGATTGAAGATGAACTACATTAAAACTCCAAACCTACTGCCAGTTTTTTCCTCACCTGACCTAAGCCCTATTGAGAATTGGCCACACTTCTTCAATGGGATATGTACGGTGAAGGAAAACAGTCACCTCCCTGAACAGTGTCTCGGAGGCTGCAGTTAGTGGTGCCTAAAAAGTTGATTGTCAAAAGATTAAGAAACTGACAGACTCCATGGGTGAAGGCTTATGACTGTTATTGAAAAGAAGGGCCTATATTGGTCACTGATTTTTTTCAAGTGTCAAAAATGCATTTTGTACATTTTGATACATTTGGTTATCACTTTCTCACTATTTTCTCAGATGAAAATAAACACTTGACATGACAAATTTAAATTTTTCATTTAGTTATAGATAATTCGGCCCACACCAGGGGTCTCAAACACGCGGCCCCCGGGCCGCATGCGGCCCACCAGTCTGATTTATGCGGCCCGCAGACACACAGTGCAGAACACTTGATATTTGCCCTCCACTGCCTCCAGTCATTTAGCGGTCGCCGGCCGCACTTCCGCATTGGAGAAGCCGCCAGGGAGAAGCAATCAAAGCCGGAGTTCAATCAGATGTCAGGGTGAAGCAATCGATGGCGGCATTCAACTCGAGCTCAGCAGCGCGATCCGAGCAGCGCTGACGTCAGCTGCTTTGCCGGCGGGTACAGCGGAAGGAACAAGAGCATAGGGCACGTTAGAACGTTTGTGGTGTCTGTGTATATGATGATGGCTGTGTGTGTGTGTGTGTGTGTGTGTATGATGATGGCTGTGTGTGTGTGTGTGTGTGTGTGTATGATGATGGCTGTGTGTGTGTGTGTGTGTGTGTGTGTGTGTGATGGTGTGTGTGTGTGTGTGTATGATGATGGCTGTGTGTGTGTGTGTGTATGATGATGGCTGTGTGTGTGTGTGTGTATGATGATGGCTGTGTGTGTGTGTGATGATGTGTGTGTGTGTGTGTGTGTATGATGATGGCTGTGTGTGTGTGTATGATGATGGCTGTGTGTGTGTGTGTGTGTATGATGATGGCTGTGTGTGTGTGTGATGATGTGTGTGTGTGTATGATGATGATGGCTGTGTGTGTGTGTGTGTGCGTGATGATGATGGCTGTGTGTGTGTGTGTGTGTGTGATGATGGCTGTGTGATGATGATGATGGCTGTGTGTGTGTGTGTGTGTGTGTGTGTGTGTGATGATGATGATGGCTGTGTGTGTGTGTGTGTGATGATGATGGCTGTGTGTGTGTGGATGATGATGATGGCTGTGTGTGTTGATGGTGATGATGACTGTATGTGTGTGTGGATGATGATGATGATGGCTGTGTGTTGATGATGATGAGGATGATGATAGCGGTGGTGGCTGTGTCTGACTGATATTGATGGTGGCTGTGTGCGACTGATCATGATGATGTCGGTGGTGGCTGTGTGTGAATGATGATGATGATGGCGGTGGTGGCTGTGTGAGACTGATGATGATGACGGCGGTGGTGGCTGTGTCTGACTGATGATGATGACGGCGGTGGTGGCTGTGTGCGACTGATGATGCTAATGGCGGTGGTGGCTGTGTGTGACTGATGATGATGGTGGTAGTGGCTGTTTGTGACTGATGGTGATGGTGGCTGTGTGCGACTGATGATGATGGTGATGGTGGCTGTGTGTGACTGATGATGATGATGGCGGTGGTGGCTGTGTGCGACTGATGATGATGATGGCGGTGGTGGCTGTGTATGACTGATGATGATGATGGCGGTAGTGGCTGTTTGTGACATGATGATGGTGATGGTGGCTGTGTGCGACTGATGATGCTGATGGCGGTGGTGGCTGTGTGCGACTGATGATGATGGCGGTGGTGGCTGTGTGTGACTGATGATGATGATGGCGGTAGTGGCTGTGTGTGACTGATGATGATAATGGCGGTAGTGGCTGTTTGTAACTGATGATGATGGTGATGGTGGCTGTGTGCGACTGATGATGCTGATGGCGGTAGTGGCTGTGTGTGACTGATGATGATAATGGCGGTAGTGGCTGTTTGTGACATGATGATGGTGATGGTGGCTGTGTGCGACTGATGATGCTGATGGCGGTGGTGGCTGTGTGCGACTGATGATGATGGCGGTGGTGGCTGTGTATGACTGAGGATGATGATGGCGGTAGTGGCTGTTTGTGACTGATGGTGATGGTGGCTGTGTGCGACTGATGATGATGATGGCGGTGGTGGCTGTGTGTGACTGATGATGGCAGTGGTGGCTGTTTGTGACTGATGATGATGATGGTGGTGGTGGTGGCTGTGTGCGACTGATGATGATGATGATGGCGGTAGTGGCTGTGTGTGACTGATGATGGTGGTGGTGACTGTGTGCAACTGATGATAATGGCGGTGGTGGCTGTGTGTGACTGATGATGATTGTGGTGGTGGCTTTTTGTGAGTGACGACGATGATGATGATGATGACGATGGCTGTGTATGATGATGATGATGATTGCCGTGTGTGTTTGTATGATGATGATGGTGGCTGTGTGAGTATGATGATGATAAAAATTATTTTGATGGTGACTGGAAGACCGGAAAATGTTACTTTCAGTCTCAGCCTTCTTGTCGGTCTGGACAGACGCTCATCTGTTCAGAGCGATGAAGCTGAGCTGACATTGACTTTGGACTACGTCAGAGGGAAGCTTTTTTTTTTTCTAAAAAAGATGGAGTCCCTAAATGTGTTTTTTGTTTCATTTCTAATAAAAATATTTTTCTCTGTGTTGTGTTTTTTTACTGTTTACTAAAAATTCATGGTGGTCACATTTAATTTGACATGACACCATGAATTTCGGGTTTACTACCAACTGAGAATACAAAGCTGGTATTAACCCCATTATTACCCAGTGTGCCACTGCCACCAGGGACACTGGAAGAGTCAGGTAAAGCACCTGGAAATAGCGCTGTGATGAATGCGCCATTTCCAGGGGCGGTTGTGGGCTGCGGGGGGCCCAAAATGCTTGGGCCTTACCACGCTGAGAATCCCAGCCCTCAGCTGTCTGGTTTTACCTGGCTGGTGATCAAAATATGGCGGGAGCCCACGCATTTTTTTTTCCATTATTTAATTAAAAAAACAATTGGGCTTCCCTGTATTTTGATTGCCAGCTAAGGTAAAGCCAGGCAGCTGGGGGTGGCAGCCCGTACCTGTCCGCTTTATCTGCTCTGAGAATCAAAAATGCTGCGGAGCGCTATGTAATTTTTTTTAATGCTGTGACAGAGAATGAGTGTCTGTGCTTGGCTGTTGGAATAACCTGGAATCTGCTTATACATTTTGATAAGAAAAGAGAGTTTTTTTCAGCTCACCCACAGTATCATTTCACCTGGTTCCAGGACCCAGAACGGTGCAGGGATGTAAATTCCGTGTTCAGGAATATAGAGCAGCAAGTGGTGGAAATTCCTTTCCTAATCCAGCAACACGTCCGAGATAGATGTGAATTAAAAATTAATTTTATTGAAAAATTATTAAAATAACAATCATCCGAATGACATCCAAAAGAATGTTTCTTTAAAAAGAAAGCGTCTTACGCGTTTCTGGCCATTGTGGCCCTTAGTCATCCCCATTGTGATTGTATAAAAAATGCTGTGAAGCCCCTGACAGGTTCCTTGAAGCGGGATTCATGATATCGTATAAGTGTTCCCCAATGCGTCTCCTTTTTTTTTTTTTTCTATATATTATGTGTTTCATTTGGATAACATATGTCTATGACTAAGGGCCACAATGGCCAGAAACGCGTAAGACGCTTTCTTTTTAAAGAAACATTCTTTTGGATGTCATTCGGATGATTGTTATTTTAATAATTTTTCAATAAAATGAATTTTTAATTCACATCTATCTCGGACGTGTTGCTGGATTAGGAAAGGAATTTCCACCACTTTATACATTTTGATGCTGATGCCAATCACAGATGCCCATTCTCTTTGACAAATAAATAATATAAAAAAAATGACATTTCGCTTCACGGTATTTTTGATTCTCAGCGCATACTAATGTAGCATTGTTATAATAGTTGAAATAATTAATTAGCAATTATATTGTATTGTATTAAATTTGAAAGGAATGCGGCCCTCTGCCTTAAATTTTTTTTATGTGCGGCCCACTTACTCTGACGAGTTTGAGACCCCTGGTCCACACAGATATTTTCCTAAGGCTGGATTCACACGATTGTATGGCATCCGATGCGACTGCAGCATGTGCTGGCAGCATGAGCCAAGTGTCATGGAACTGTGATCCAATCCTGTGATCGGATCACAGCTGCGGAGGACAGAGCAGGCGCTGCAGAGGAGAGGGAGGGATTAATCTCCCCATCTCCTCCATTGTCAGCTGATGCGATTATCGCACTGCACTCCAGTGTCATCCGAGTGCAGTCCGATGTTTAACTCATGTTGCACCCATAGCCTTGACACGTCTTTCACTGACAATTGCAGCATGCTGCGAATTTTCACTCATCCAGAATCTGGATGAGAAAATAGCTGACCATCTGCTCTGCCTCATTGAATAACATTGATCCGAGTGCAATGCCAAATTTTCTCGCATTGCACTCGTCCGAGTCATACGCTTATGTGAGCATACCCTAAATAAGAGAAAGCCTCACTTTCACTTTCTTGAATATTCAGGTTTTTTAACCTTTTGGATTGAACAACAGCCTTGTAGTTGTTCAATAATAAAATTAATAAGCAAAAAATAGAAATTGCCTAATAATTGTGTACATAGTGTGCATAGATAATATATTATTTTTTTTTTATTCAATTTGTGAATTCTCTTTTTGAAAGTACAGTATCAACAATAAAACATTGTAGTGCTGACATCTAGTGGCCAAGCAGCTTACATTACATACCAGTATCAAACACCATTTACTGGTAATTTTGCAGCATATAAGGAAATTAAATATCAAATTTTGAGATCTAATTATAAAGAAACATAACATTAAATGAAATGATGGGAAATTAAGACCACACTGTATAATATGTATTCTACTAAAGAATTCATACAATCTATGATAAGCTGCATTCTCAGTGTGAACAACAGGAAAATACTGTTTATGTGAATGCATCATCAGCTAGGTTCACACTTCTTTACAATTCAGACATTGGATCTATTTGCCTGAATAGTAAAAAAACAGTATTCAGACTTACAGAATATGTTAACCAGGGGTGTAACAATTGCAGTCTCAAGGATCTGGGGGTGCAGGGGCCTGCCAACCAAAGCGCCTGTCTCAGCTGGATGTGCATCCGAGGAAATGCATAGCGGCACATAGACCTGTCAGGTCCCTGAGCTGCAATCAGGGGTGGGCTTGGCTGGGGAATATTGCCCCCTGGGCTGGTCTCCTAGCAGCAGCTAAGTGCCGCTGAGTCCACATTACTTTGGCTCTCTGATTGATGCAGGGGCGGACATATCATTGCTGCAACCCGTCCGGCCACACAGGCGCCCAAGAGGTAAGGGGGCCTATGTCTACCTCTAAATCAGGTAGAATTGTGCATTTTGTTAAAATCTTGAGCTAAAAAGGGCCCACGTACTGTTCTTGCACAGGGGTCCTCTTCTGTCTGTATCCTCTAGTCGATTGGTAAAGCAGCAATCACTAGAGATTGCATTGTGCTGCCTCACCAATCAGAGAGCAGGAAGCAGACAGCGCTGCACCGCTGAGGAGGCTTCTGGCTGCCCCACATTTTGTGTAAGAACCCTCATACAGAAATGTGAGTAGCATGATTCAATCAAGGAGGCTTATAAAATGGTGTCTCTCTGCTTCTCAGATGTTCGGGATTAGACGGTGAAATTCTGTACATATCTGTGGGTCAGGCAGAAATACTAGCGTAATTATCAATATGACTCATTCTGTGTGATAAAATGCAGCTTCAGGTCCTCAACTGCAGTGCAATTCTGTGACGCCCCTGACTCTATCAGGGTGTCACAGGGAACTCCACCCCTGTCTCTCATGGTGCAGAACCCACCCTCCATGGTTCTGGGTTCCTACACACTGGTATTGCTTCCATCAGCACTCAAATCCTAACCACACCTCACACCACACCCTGTCAGGCACACCAGTGGGTGGTCTAGCTGGAAAAGGGCCACCCACCTAGGGGTCAGGCAGACTGGTGGGAGGGAGGAAGTCATTTGAGTAGTAGCCATCAAAAAGAGTGAGGAGCTGAGGGAGTTGTAGCTCCCTGTGTGACTTTGGTTGGGTCGCAGACAGTGGTCTGGGACCAGAGGAGTCGGAGAAGGGTGTACTGACTTAGTTTTGGAGAACGGTCGGCACCAGAAGGTCCAGTTACCGGACCGGTACCAAGCACGGTGGGGTACAGGACCCTAGATCAGGGAGTAGCTTCACGCAACCTGATAATTCACCTGTGGAGGATAGTCTTTTTATGAACTTTCCCCAAGAGCTCAGAGATCGAAAGCATCAAGACAACACGGGGGATGGGGCTTTCCAGCTTATGCCGCCCACTGAAATCCCAAGTGTCAGCCATCGAGAGCACAGCTCCACTATTTCAATATAGGAACCGGGACCCTCACAGCTTCAGGCCGAAGGATCACTCAGGAACATCTACACAATTGTGCATAGAGGCAGGCTCCGGACCACTAAGCAATACTAGTGGGGAAGGACACCCAGACAGGCTCCCCAGAGTGGCAGTGGCACCCAGAGACTTGGTTTGCTCCTGTGTCAGAGTCTGCTTAATGATTGCAGCAACATCTTCACTGCCTGAGTGAGTACACTGCCCTCCCTGCGTCCTGCCTGCCCGCGTAGCCTGCACAACACTATCCGCCACTCCAGAGTCCCAGGGCCTCCCCTACCCTTGGAGGGATCACCATCTGGCTGCCCCACTCCATCTCCCCCGGGTACTTCCATCGGCAGCGGCGGTACTCTCCTTACTGCGAACAACGAGTGGCGTCACAAACTCTCCCTTGTAAATATTTCCCCTTTTAATTGAGTGGCCGCTGAGCCCCAGGTCCAGGGACCCTCGAGCCACAGCAAAACCCCCGGATCCGAGCAGTCTGACTGCTGCAGGGGCGGCACAATTCTGTGTATGTGTACATGTATAAGTGTGCACGTGGTGACTGTGTGTGCCTCCGTGTATGTGGTGACGTGTGTGTGTGTGACGCCCCTGGACTATCCGGTCATCACAGGGTATTGCACAATCTGCCCTCCCATGCAATATCCGCCTCCTCCTTGGTTGTGGGTCCCCAACTACATGGTGTTGTCTACATCAGTTGATTAAAGTCCAAAGGTACACTCTGCACCACACCCACCAGACACACCAGTGGACGACCTGAGTGGAATAGGGTTGCCAACTTGGAGGGTTGGTAAGGGGAGGTGAGAAGTGTCAGTCAGTGGAGAGTTAAGTGTGGGAAGTGAAGGAGAGAGGAGGTCAGGAGCCGGGCACCTTGGCGACACCTAGGTAGCAGACGGTGGTCTGGACCTGGTAGGAGCTTTACCTCCAGTCCCAGGGGATCATGACAAGGGGAACGGAACTGTCGAGGAGGACAGCTGGCTGCCTTGTACCGTCACCGGGCACGACGGGGTACGTGGACCCTAGGTCAGGGAGTAGCTTCAACAACCTGACAATTTACCCGACGAGAATGGAGCCTTCAAGATCCGCTCTCCACCCACTCCAAAATCGGGGTACTAGCGCAACGAGGTGGATAGGACTTTCCACAAAACGGTCCAGAAAATCCCAAGCGTGAACCCTGAGAGCAAGCTCCCACAGTTAGCCATACTGGGGAGCGGGACCCAACTAATTCCATACTACCAGGACCAACAGAGAAGTGAACTTAGTGCCAGGAGGATGGTCACGTATCGCCAGGTAGCACCATTGGGGACGGGACCCGAACTAGCTCCCCTCAGCGGCAGCGGTATCCAGAACTTTGATTTATCTAGTTGTCGGTGTCAGTTTACTGGACTGAGTGAGTATGACTTACAGAGTACCGGGTTAATCAGAGGATATGAATGAGATTTTTTTTCACATCAAATGGCTACTTTCTCAAAAAAACATGAAATAGTAATCATGGGAGATTTCAACTACCCAGACATTCATTGGGAAACCCTCACAGGTAAGAGTAGAGGCTCTATCCAATTTTTATCCTGCCTGGCAGACAACTTCATCTCCAGCTGGTAGAAGAAAATACAAGGGGAACAGCCATCTTGGACCTAGTCCTAACAAACAACGAGGATATGGTTAAGGGACTAAGGGTAGCAGGGGCAATGGGACTCAGCGATCATGCTTTCCTTGAATTTGGGATTGCAAGAGGGGGAATATCTGAGAAGACACAGACTTCAAGGCTTGACTTTGGCAGAGCGGACTTCAAGGGCCTAAAGGCAAAAACTGGTAGAATTCCATAGCACCTAATTCTTAGGCACAAAACTGCAAACGAAGGATGGAAAATCTTCCGTAAGGAAATCCTTAATGCACAAGAACTAACAATACCTAACAGGAAGAAAAATGGGAAAGTCCTAAAGAAACCAGGATGGATGACCAAAAAAATTACATCACCTGTTTAAAAGGAAAAAGGAAACATACATCAAGTGGAAGATGGGGTTTATGCCTAGGGAAGAATACATGGCAGTTTGCAGACTCTGCAAGACAAGGGTCAAAGGAGCTAAGGCTGAACACAAATTGAGGCTTGAAAAGAGGCCAAGAGTAAGGTAAAAGGATTTTGAGGGTATGTTAAAAGCAAAAGAAAGGTGAAGGAGACCATAGGAGTCCTGCAGAATCAAAAGGGCGAAACAGTCAACAAGGTGAAACAGCAGGTGGAACTACTAAATTCGTATTTCATATCTGTCTTCTCCCAAAAAACTAATGCAAGTGTGACGCCCTCGCCGGGCCAGGTAGTCACAAATAGGCCCCTGCACTACACCGTTCCCTCATAGGTGACATCAGTCGACCTTCAAAACCCTAGTCGCCCCCCTCAGGGCTAAATAGACACACCAAGGAGTGGAACCAGGCGATTAGAAGATGCCCACCAAGGAGTCTAGACAGCTCGGGGCAGGAAAGTAAACAGTTGAAAGAGAACAGTGTTAGAGTTCAAGTTGGACAGGAGTGTGGGCTGGAGCTGTGTGCAGCACCAGCAGAGGCGAATACCCCAAATTGAACGGCGCCAGGGTAGGAGCCCTGGTGCCACTGGCTGGGAGGTAGACGGCGGTCTCCGTCTGCAGGAGCCAGGAAGACTGCTCGGTGGAACCGAGGTGGACCGGGACAGGGTGGTAGCCCACCGGTACCGACCCGGGGAACTGAATCGGAAACCGGAGCACACAAGGAGGTACTCGGACCCTGAAGCCAGGACCAGAAGCGACTGGGACCAGCTAATTAACCGATTGAGGCCAGGACTAGAGGTCTTGTCCCACCCAAAGTCCCGATTGAAGGCAACAGCCCACCGAGGGGGATAAAAGGCCACCGCCAAGGCTCAGAGATCCCACAGGCCAGCGTCTGCGGGCAAGGGCTCCTTAGGCTACAACCAGCCGGGAGCGGACTCCTGAAGTTGCAAGCACAGGCAGTCCACCGTTTTAAAAAGGTACAGGAGAAAGACAGAGACCACCAGCCGGATGGGGGACCAGAACGCAGCCGGCTGCAGTTACCGACCACAATCACCTTGGTTTACCAGAGACTCGTGTGTTTCCTTCAATAGTGAGTACACCAGCACCCTGCGGTCGCCCATCTCCCTGCACCAAGAAACCCCCAACGGGTCCCGGGGCCACCATCCCTTCCCACGGAGGGGTTAACAGCTCGCTGCACAACATCGCCCCCCGGGTGCCCCATAACTGCAGCGGTGGTGTCCAAACTCACCACATACCGTGGGTGGCGTCACGAACCTAGTATGGCTCAGCCCATACATATACGTCCTACATCCACCACCCCCCCAACCCTATTAATTCGGAGTGTCCGTGGAATCCCCCGAGTCTGGAGACCCTCGAGCCACCCACCGGAAGGCCCGGACCCGAGCAGCGGTAGGCTGCCGGCACGAGGGCGGCACACAAGCATCAACAATAATCATGATAGAAGTGATGGTCAAGAGGAGTCCAAGTTGCAATAAGCAAAGAATTGATATTAGAACACTTAGCCAAGTCAAAGGAAACCAAGTCCCCTGGTCCAGATGATTTATACTCTAGAGTATTTAAAGCGATAGCTGAGGAAATACAGTAATAGTATCGCTTGCAATAATCTTCAAAGAGTCATAGGAAACAGGAGAGGTCCCTCTAGATTGGAAAAGGGCAAATGTGATTGCTATCTTCAAAAAGGGGAAAAAAAGAGGATCCAGGAAATTACAGGCCAGTAAGCCTGACCTCCATAGTAGGAAAAATCTTTGAGCAAATTGTCAAAGAACATTTACTTAGGTATCTGAATGGGAAGGCATTATTCAACCAAAGCCAGCACGGCTTTATGACCAATAAATCTTGTCAGACCAACCGGATTTCCTTCTATAACAAAGTCACTGAAATGTTGAAGCAGGGGAATGCTGTGGATATAGTGTACCTTGACTTCAGTAAGGCATTCGATAAAGTATCTCATAACATCCTCATTGACAAAATGATCAAGTATGGAATTGACAAAAAAATCAGTTACTTGGCTTAAAAACTGGCTTAATGATCGGGAGCAACGAGTAATACTAAATGGATACACATCAACCTGGAGGAAAGTCAAAAGTGGAGTGCAACAAGGCTCTGTCATGGGGCCAGTGCTGTTTAATGTCTTTATAAATAATCTGGATAACGGAATTATTGGGAAACTCATAAAATTTGCAGATGATACTAAGATAGGAGGAGTAGCCAACACTAGAGAGGAAAGAGAATGTATTTAAAAGGATCTAGACACACTCAAACAATGGGCCGAGGAGAACAGAATGGTTTTTAACAGGGACAAATGCAAAGTCCTACATCAGGGTAAAAGAAATGTAAAAAGCATATATAGTATGGGAGGAATATAACTAGGTAATAGCACCGTGGATAGGGACTTGGGCATAATAGTGGATCCCAGATTCAACATGAGCCAACAATGCGGTGCTGCAGCTAAAAAGGCCAACAAAATTCTGGGATGTATCAAGACAAGCATTGAATCTAGATCAAGAGAGGTAATTATTCCCCATACTCTGCCCTGCTCAGACCCCACCTGGAATACTGTGTACAGTTCGGGGCACCCCGATTCAAGAAAGACATTGATATATTGGAGCAAGTTCAGAGAAGAGCCACCAAAATGGTAGAAGGTCTGCAAACCATGTCATATGCAGAATGGCTAAAAGAACTAGGAATGTTTAGTTTGAAAAAGAGAAGGCTGAGAAGAGACTTTATAGCGGTCTACAGATATCTGAAAGGTAGTCACAGTGCAGAGGGAACCACCCTATTTTCATTAGCACAAGGAAGTACAAGAAGCAATGTGATGAAACTTAAAGGAAGGAGATTCATATTAGACATTAGGAAAAACTTTCTGGCAGTGAGGGCAGTCAGAGAGCGGAACAAGCGACCACGGGAGGTGGTGAGCTCTCCATCAATGGAAATCTTCAAGCAGAAACTGGATAAACATATACAGTTAGGTCCAGAAATATTTGGACAGTGACACAATTTTCGCGAGTTGGGCTCTGCATGCCACCACATTGGATTTTAAATGAAACCTCTACAACAGAATTCAAGTGCAGATTGTAACGTTTAATTTGAAGGTTTGAACAAAAATATCTGATAGAAATTGTAGGAATTGTACACATTTCTTTACAAACACTCCACATTTTAGGAGGTCAAAAGTAATTGGACAAATAAACCAAACCCAAAAAAAAAATTTTTATTTTCAATATTTTGTTGCGAATCCTTTGGAGGCAATCACTGCCTTAAGTCTGGAACCCATGGACATCACCAAACGCTGGGTTTCCTCCTTCTTAATGCTTTGCCAGGCCTTTACAGCCGCAGCCTTCAGGTCTTGCTTGTTTGTGGGTCTTTCCGTCTTAAGTCTGGATTTGAGCAATTGAAATGCATGCTCAATTGGGTTAAGATCTGGGGATTGACTTGGCCATTGCAGAATGTTCCACTTTTTTGCACTCATGAACTCCTGGGTAGCTTTGGCTGTATGCTTGGGGTCATTGTCCATCTGTACTATGAAGCACCGTCCGATCAACTTTGCGGCATTTGGCTGAATCTGGGCTGAAAGTATATCCCGGTACACTTCAGTATTCATCCGGCTACTCTTGTCTGCTGTTATGTCATCAATAAACACAAGTGACCCAGTGCCATTGAAAGCCATGCATGCCCATGCCATCACGTTGCCTCCACCATGTTTTACAGAGGATGTGGTGTGCCTTGGCTCATGTGCCGTTCCCTTTCTTCTCCAAACTTTTTTCTTCCCATCATTCTGGTACAGGTTGATCTTGGTCTCATCTGTCCATAGAATACTTTTCCAGAACTGAGCTGGCTTCATGAGGTGTTTTTCAGCAAATTTAACTCTGGCCTGTCTATTTTTGGAATTGATGAATGGTTTGCATCTAGATGTGAACCCTTTGTATTTACTTTCATGGAGTCTTCTCTTTACTGTTGACTTAGAGACAGATACACCTACTTCACTGAGAGTGTTCTGGACTTCAGTTGATGTTGTGAACGGGTTCTTCTTCACCAAAGAAAGTATGCGGCAATCATCCACCACTGTTGTCATCCGTGGACGCCCAGGCCTTTTTGAGTTCCCAAGCTCGCCAGTCAATTCCTTTTTTCTCAGAATGTACCCGACTGTTGATTTTGCTACTCCAAGCATGTCTGCTATCTCTCTGATGGATTTTTTCTTTTTTTTCAGCCTCAGCATGTTCTGCTTCACCTCAATTGAGAGTTCCTTAGACCGCATGTTGTCTGGTCACAGCAAAAGCTTCCAAATGCAAAACCACACACCTGTAATCAACCCCAGACCTTTTAACTACTTCATTGATTACAGGTTAACGAGGGAGACGCCTTCAGAGTTAATTGCAGCCCTTAGAGTCCCTTGTCCAATTACTTTTGGTCCCTTGAAAAAGAGGAGGCTATGCATTAGAGAGCTATGATTCCTAAACCCTTTCTCCGATTTGGATGTGAAAACTCTCATATTGCAGCTGGGAGTGTGCACTTTCAGCCCATATTATATATATAATTGTATTTCTGAACATGTTTTTGTAAACAGCTAAAATAACAAAACTTGTGTCACTGTCCAAATATTTCTGGACCTAACTGTAGCTGAGATGATTTAGGAAAGCCTGCACTCGCAGGAGGATGAACCCAATTACCCTTGAGGTCCTTTCCAATTCTACCATTCTATAATTCTATGATTCTATGGAAGAGGTTTTCTTACAGGATATCTCTGTACTTGGCCACATTCATCTTTCCTTCAATTGCAACCAGTTGTCCTGTCCCTGCAGCTGAAAAACACCACCATAGCATGATGCTGCCACCTCCATGTTTCACTGTTGGGATTGTATTAGGCAGGTGATGAGCACTGCCTGATTTTCTGCACATGTACCGCTTAGAATTATCACCAAAAAGTTCTATCTTCGTCTCCTCAGACCAGAGAATCTTATTTCTCATAGTCTGGGAGTCCTTCATGTGTTTGTTTCAAACTCTTTGCGGGCTTTCACATGTCTTGCACTGAGGAAAGGCTTCTGTTGGGCTACTCTGCCATAAAGGCTCAACTGGTGGAGGGCTGCAGTGATAGTTGACTTTGTGTAACTTTGTCCCATCTCCCTCACACAGTGATCTTGGGGTTCTTCTTTACCTCTCTCACCAAGACTTTTCTCCCATGATTGCTCAGTTTGGCTGGACGGCCAGGTCTAGGAAAAGTTCTGGTGGTCCCAAACGTCTTCCATTTAAGGATTATGGAGGCCACTATACTTTTAGAAAACTTGAGTACTGAAGAAATTCTTTTGTAACCTTGGCCACATCTGTGCCTTCCCACAATTTTGTCACTGCTTATCATCTGTCTAATACAATCCCAACAGTGAAACATGGTGGTGTTTTCAGTTGCAGGGACAGGACAACTGGTCGCAATTGAAGGAAAGATGAATGCGGCCAAGCACAGAGATATCCTGGAAGAAAACCTCTTCCAGAGTGCTCTGGACCTCAGGCTTGGCCAATGGTTCACCTCCCAACAAAACAATAACCCTAAACACACAGCTAAAATAACAAAGGAGTGGCTTCAGAATAACTGTGACCATTCTTGACTGGCCCAGCCAGAGCCCTGACCTAAACCCAATGGAGCATCACTGAAGAGATCTGAAAATGGCTGTCCACCAAGTAACCTGATGGAACTGGAGAGGATCTGCAAGGAATAATGTCGGAGGATCCCCAAATCCAGGTGTGAAAAACTTGTTGCATCATTCCTAAGAAGACTCATGGCTGTACTAGCTCAAAAGGGTGCTTCTACTCAATACTAAGCAAAGGGTCTGAATACTTATGACCATGTGACATTTCAGTTTTTCTTGGTTAATAAATTTTCAAAAATTTCTACATTTCATTTTTTTTCTGTAAAGATGGTGTGCAGAGTGTACATTAATGAGAAAAAAAATGAACTTTTTTGAATTTACCAAATGGCTGCAATGAAACAGAGTGAAAAATTTAAAGTGGTCTCAATACTTTCCGTACCCACTGTATAAAGAACAAAATGTGGCTTGTTAAGAAGGCAAAAGTACAATCTTCATATCACAACAAATTTACTTCAAAAAGCAGCAATTTAAAGGCAACCTGAAAGCCTTCCCATGCCCCAGAAATATGTAAATACCTCTGTTTTTGAAAGTGTATAACCTACGATAAAAAAACGGACCTCTCCATTCTCTGTAGGTGGCAACATTTGCAGAATCACCAGTGTATCATGTCATAAAGCCAAATTGGATATAATTCCGCACCAAACATAAAAAGGGGGTGGACAAAAGTATTGGCACTGTTTGAAAAATCATGTGATGCTTCTCTAATTTGTGTAATTAACAGCACCTGTAACATACCTGTGGCACCTAACAGGTGTTGGTAAAAACTAAATTACACTTGCAGCCAGTTGACATTGATTAAAGTTGACTCAACCTCTGTCCTGTGTCCTTGTGTGTACCACATTGATCATGGAGAAAAGAAAGAAGACCAAAGAACTGTCTGAAGACTTGAGAATCCAAATTGTGAGGAAGCATGAGCAATCTCCAGGCTACAAGTCCATCTCCAAAGACCTGAAAGTTCCTGTGTCTATGGTGCACAGTGTCATCAAGAAGTTTAAAGCCCATGGCACTGTGGCTAACCTCCCTAGATGTGGAAGGAAAAAAAAATTTGCCGAGAGATTTCAACACAAGATTGTGCGGATGATGGATAAAGAACCTCGACTAACATCCAAACAAGTTCAAGCTGCCCTGCAGTCCGAGGGTACAACAGTGTCAACCCGTACTATCCATCGGCGTCTGAATGAAAAGGGACTGTATGGTAGGATACCCAGGAAGACCCCACTTCATACCCCGAGACATTAAAAAGCCAGGCTGGAGTTTGCCAAAACTTACCTGAGAAAGCCTAAAACGTTTTGGAAGAATGTTCTCTGGTCAGATGAGACAAAAGTAGAGCTTTATGGGAAAAGCCATCAACATAGAGTTTACAGGGAAAAAAAAGAGGCATTCAAAGAAAAGAATACGGTCCCTATAGTCAAACATGGCGGAGGTTCCCTGATGTTTTGGGGTTGCTTTGCTGCCTCTGGCACTGGACTGCTTGACCGTGTGCATAGCATTATGAAGTCTGAAGACTACCAACAAATTTTGCAGCATAATGTAGGGCCCAGTGTGAGAAAGCTGGGTCTCCCTCAGAGGTCATGGGTCTTCCAGCAGGACAATGACCCAAAACACACTTCAAAAAGCACTAGAAAATGGTTTGAGAGAAAGCACTGGAGACTACTAAAGTGGCCAGCAATGAGCCCAGACCTGAATTCCATAGAACACCTGTGGAGAGATCTCAAAATGGCAGTTTGGAGAAGGCACCCTTCAAATATCAGGGACCTGGAGCAGTTTGCCAAAGAAGAATGGTCTAAAATTCCAGCAGAGCATTGTAAGAAACTCATTGATGGTTACCGGAAGCGGTTGTTCGCAGTTATTTTGGCTAAAGGTTGTGCAACCAAGTATTAGGCTAAGGGTGCCAATACTTTTGTCTGGCCCCTTTTTGGAGTTTTGTGTGAAATGATCAATGATTTGATTTTTGTTTCATTTTCTTTTGTGTTTTTTCATTGAAGACAAATTAAATGAGGATAATAATACCAAAGAATTTGTGATTGCAATCATTTTCAGGAAGAAACTGAGTATTCTCTGACAGAATTGCAGGGGTGCCAATACTTTTGGCCAGCACTGTATATATATATAAATATATATGTATATATATATATATATATATATATATATATATGTATATATATAAATATATATATACATATATATATATATATATATATATATATATATATATATATATATGGTCATTGTGTAGTCCCATGTGGTTATTATACCCGAACATGAGTAAACTAGCCATAAACCCAGAAAAGATGCAGTGTAGTGTAGGACCCAGCTAAGGAGGTTGCCGTGAAGGGGCGCTGGGCTGGTATTGCAATGGCCATTATAATATTCTAAATACCTCCATTTATGTTATAAGGTAGAATTTATGTTGGTTTTTCACAGTGTGCGGCTGGAATTTTTTCTTTTATATATATATATGGTCATTGTGTAGTCCCATGTGGTTATTATATCCGAACATGAGTAAACTAGCCATATTTTAAGCTTATTTCATAAGTTGAATTTACTCCAAAGATTATAAAAATGTAAATGCGATAAATGAAAAAGAACACTGATCAAAATTAGAGAACACTTTCAGATGCCTGGAAGTTGCTGGTTGGTGCTAATCTTGCACCCAGTACTAATTTCCTCAATTATCTGACAAACCCTATGTAACTGGTAGCCTAACTTTCCAGTTTGAGCTGGTGTGCCATTCCAAAGTGACTGAAACCCTCCGGCAGCAGGTTGTCTAGATGAAGGCCAAACGAATGACTATAGCAAGAGAAGTTGGTCGTTCCAAGGCTGTGATTCTGAGAATATTGCATCTTTACAACATCACAAATTCTTCCAAGTTCCCCAAGAAGGCTGGTTGCCCTCAAAAGACATATGCAAAAGAGGACATGATAATGCGGAGAATCTCCATGGGTAATCGTTTCAACACTACAGCTGGAACTGCCTGCCAGTTGAGCGCTGAATAGGGTAAGGATCTGTTTTGTCATAGAATGTCACAACGTTTAAGAGCATTTGGACTGAAAGCCCACTCTGTAGTGACCAAACCTCTCATTAGCAAAAATAATCAAAAAGCTAGACTCCCCTTTGGTGAGGAGCATGTTGAGTGAACAGCAGAAAAGTGTTTAATATATTTGAGTCTGATGGAAAATATTATGTTCATCGATAAACTAGGAAAGACTGAACCCAAAGTGTGTTAAGAAGTTAGTGAAAGGTGGTGAAATAAGTATCATGGTTTTGGGAATGGTTTAGGCAACAGGAGTTGGATCTCTCATACAGCTACATGACAAAGTGAATGGAAATGCGTATCAGAACCTTCTTCAACAACATGTGGTTCCTTACTTGTGTTCATTACTCAATCAGCCAGCAATTTTCATGCAGGACAATGCCCCCTGTCACACAACAAATGGGTAACAGTTCCTTGAAACAGAAAACATTGAAACAATGAAATGGCCACCCAGAGTCCTGATCTAAGCCCGATAGAAAACCTCTGGAAAATCATTGGTGACAAAGTTATGGCCAAGAAACCCACGACGGTCAAAGAACTGGGGCAGAGACTGGAAGAAGAGTGGACCAAAATCACACCAGAGCAGTGCGAGAGACTAGTGATGTCCTGTTGCCGCAAATGGGCTGAAGTCATTCAATGCAAAGGCCTGTACATTTCCTTCTGATTGGTGACTGTTGTTACCTTCAGAAAATGTACTTATAATCTTTCTCTGTGCTACAGTCATTGTTGCTCTCTAATTATGATCATCACGTTTTGGGCAAAATAAAGGATTTAGGTTGATAAACCTTGGATTTTTTGTAAAACACTGTTTTAGTGGCATGGTGTGCCCCTTACAAAAAAAAACTTCTAATGTTCATCAATGTAGATTACATTATTTCTGAAAAAAGCAACTGATCATACATTGTTCTCTAATTATGGTCTCTTATTTCTCACCCTAGCAGCGACCCTGGCTGAGACGCAGCAGATAGTAGGTGTTGTTGAGAACACTGCTGGAGTGATAGGTGCTGTATCCATCACAACTTCTATGTGACATTTGCATCAGGAGCTTTTTTTCTGTGTACAAGTTAAACAGAAACAAGGATGCTTTAAAGATTAACACAGAATTCAGCCATGTGTCTCTTATCAAGGGCCATGGTGTTGTTTACTTGCAATGTTTGTTTAAGGCCGTTTTCACATTATGTTTACCTACGTTCAATGGTCCTGTCGGATCATCCAGCCGAACCCCTCCTCCCCCTTCGCAAAACAGGTTTTGGATGCATACGCCGACGGGGCCATTGACTGTAATGGTGCAGACAGAGTCCACGTGAGCTCTGTCTTGCACCATTTTCGGGCATATACATTTTCTGCAGGCAGACACCCGAATGTACGTTTAAAAAACTGGCTTTGTACAAGCCACACCTCAAATGCGCACTACACATGCCATATGGTATGTGAGACCTTAGCCTAAGTATTAGCCGCCCACTACCCCTGGGCCAGTGTTTGTGTTTGTCCCCCAGGATGAAACTTGCCAGCCAGCCACTGGCTGCAAGTCAAGCTACTGCCCACACATTAGCTGGCAGCTAGCATCTACGTGCATGTGACTTAGGGCGCTTGACAGTGATGTCATGCACCATGGTGCACACACCGATGTCTGATTTCAGAGGATTCCCCGCAACATGGGAGTGGAGGAAAATGAGTAGAATGGTTTTGGTTTTTTTATGCATTAGAGACAGAACGAGGACTATGTATACCATGAAAGGGCCCAGGGTAAGGACATAAATGCAAGGATGGGCCCAGAATTAGGACCATATGTAACAAGATAGGCCCAGGATGAGAACCATACATACCAGGACGGGGACCATATATAACATGATGGGCCCAGGATGATGACATATATACCAGGATGGGGACATACAGTATGTCCCCATTCTGAGCCCATCCTGGTATACAGTATATGTACCAGGATAAGTGATACATATATATATAGGATTGGGAACATATATACCAGGATGGGGCCATATATGTCAGGATGGGGGTCATATACAGTATATTAGGATGCAGAACATATATACCAGGATGGGGCCTAGATTGGGAGACATATTCCAAGATGAGGGGCATATATAATAGGATGGGGAACACATATACTAAGATAGGGAGCATATATACCAGTATGGTGATACATATACTAGGATAGTCCCAGGATTTTAGACATAAACTAGGATGGTCCCAGAATGGGGCCATATTTTAAAATCGGGACATATATACCAAGTTGGAGGACATATATACCAAGTTGGCGAACATATATATCAGGAAAAGGATATATATACCAGGATGTGGGGAATATATACCAGGATGGGAAACATATAGAAATTAGAATGCTACATCTAACAAACATGTGGGAAGCATAGGCCCAAACTTTTCACCGGGGCCCATCAGACTCTATTTTTGGCACTGATGGTAAGATAACATATTCATAAACTAATATGGGCAAGATGTAGAAAAAAAATGTTCTTTTGACTACATTTTATAAGATTTACAGTACATCATATTGCATTTTTTGGATGCACATAAAACCATAGTGGACTATGTATTTTTGTAAGACATGTTTATAGCAGTACTTTTAAATAAATCCAAAACATACATTTTTCTGTCTGTACTATTAAAAGCTAGTTGACATTTGCAAAAAAAACACAATTCATTGTTTTTAATAAAAATATTATATAGATAGCAATGGACGCATAAGGCAAAATTCAGATGGACGGAGTTTGACATATGGCACATGTTTGCATACATCCTTTATATCTTACGCATACCTCGTTCATCTGCAGACATACAAATGTGAACCTAGCCTTTGTCATGAATCCAGTTGCTCCATGCACAGAATGTACAGTCTGCTCTTACATCAATATCTTTATTACACTGTGTAATTGAATATAAATTTCTGTTCAGAATTACAACAAAAAATGTAGAAAGACTCGCAGTCTCCTGGCTGGTTTATGACTGTTTCTGCAGGGGCAGGGGTTGTCACACACAACTCCCTCACCGTAGAGCTAGTCATTGACAAGTGTAGAAGATACAGCTAATTCCTGCATATGCTACGCAGTTTCGAGTACAAGATGCTCCTTCTCTTGTGGATTCAATTACTGTATGTCTCTTCTTATATAGCCATGGAAAGCCATAGACTACAGTATATTGGTACATTACACAGTATATATGTGTATGTTGGCTGTAAAACCTTTCCACAGCAATGTCAGCTAATTTTAAACAAGTTTATATTCAGAATAAAGTTGCCTTGTTGTCATATCTGTGTATACACACTGTTATACTTGTCCTCTCTGGCCTCCATCCTTCCACTTGTTATTGCTTGCTCCTTACAGACAAATCACGATTTGTTTGGATGAAGATTACAATTAGTCATTTCCTATGCAAGTATATTCTTGTTTTCAAAAATGTTTGTCTTTTTTTTTTTTTTTTAAAGGGGTTGTCCGGTCACAAGATATTGGTGACCCATCCTAGGAATTAGCTGTTATATGTTCCAATAGCAGCTGACACACAGTGAATGGAGCTGCACATTTTAAAGGAAATTTGTCACCACATTTGACCTATCTAACCTATTCATGTAGGCATACATGTTATAGAACACTGAATAAAGTCATATCTGTCTCATATCAAATGCCTTGTTGTGGATAAATGATCTTTTATCACTTTATGATAATGAGCTCTTCCAGGCTATGGGGCAGATGCTGCTTGGAAGATAACTCCAGAAATTATTTGAATTAAAAGGGGCATTAACAGCATGACACAAGTAAGTGACACAGAACAGGAGAATCTAAATTTGTCTTCTTGCAAACACATTTTTTGCTGCTCCCTGAGTTCTGCTTTCTTGCAATAATATTGTAACTCTTTCTGGCTGTGAGATGGAGGCTGAAGCTGAGAGGAACCTGCAAAAGTGTCAGTTATAATCACATACAGCTCTGCAGTGAGAAAAGAGAGCGGCCATCACACTGGTAATGCCCCTATTATTTAAAATAATCTCTGGAGGTGGAGTTATTTTCCTAGCATCTTCCACCCCATAGCCTGGAAGAGCTCATTTACATAAAGTGATAAAAGAAGGCTTAGCCATAACAAGGCATCTGATATGAGGTAGACAGGTGGGACATTTCTATACCCTGTATGCCCATATTAATAGCTTTAAATAGGTCAAATGTGGTGGCAGATTCCCTTTCACTCCATTCAATGTGTTTAGATCCAGCTGCCATCAAAGCTAATGACATCTGATCAGTGGGGGTGCCTGGTTTGGACTCCCACTAATCTGATATTGATGTGCTACGCTATGGGTAGTTCATCAATATTTTGTGGCCAGACAATCCCTGATTTATGTATTTCTGGATTGCTATAATATTATCTCTTTGACCCAATATATTGGTTATTGTTTATTATAATTATTTTTATTATTATTATTATTATTGGAATTTTACAATTTATGATATATTGAATTTTGACTTTCCAAAGTGATGAGTTATGGAGAGCGTTGATATCATCCCTGTGGTGACCCCACTGTAGGCTTTAGCCACATGATATTTTAGCATGTTCTTGTTTGTATAATTTTTGCTTTCTTTAGAAGAAAAACATAAACTATAGTCTCTCCGTAGTAGCCATCATCTTCCAATTTTAACCTGTGTTATGTAACCTTTTTCTAGTTAGTTGGATTTTTGGGTGCCTTACGACATCATGTAAATGACCATTCTTGCTAAAATAGCTCACCACTAGTGTATTCTCTCTTCATGCCCATTAGATAGTGAAAAGTAAATTGTATTCAACTGCAAGCATTACAAGAGTTTAGAGAGAAGAGCAATCATCGCAAATGATAAACGCAATACAACCAATTTCATGTTTTAGAAAAACAACTGTCTTGTAGCCCCTGGCTTTGTGTTTCAAGAAAGAATGACACAAGAAACATTTATTTCATTCCACACAATAATTCACCACAATCAAAGAGAGCACTGCAAGGGCAATGCCATCTCCCAGCTGCTGATTACATCAAAGCTTTGCAGCAAAAATTCAATTTTATGATGTTAATCTTAGCCTGCCACTCAGAAATTTTCTCTCAGGGATATGATTTTTCTCGGGATTTCATTTTAAGAATGATTTTCTTCTTCTGCAATCAATAAAGATATGTTTTCATCAAAAGACTCTATCTTGGCAAAATTCAATTGGCCGTTCCAATCCCTTTTGGTGACACAATATTAATTAAAATGGTTTATGTTGAATTTAAAGGGGGAAATTGGGTAGTGGAGCACACAATCACTTCATACGAGTACAAACTCTACAAGATCTCTTCACGAGCACATGTGGCTAAGTGGCTTGTAAAGAGCTTGTCAGACTTCATCCTGCACATACGACTAATGCCAGCAAATTCCTAATCATCCCACCAATGGTCTTTCTGCCAACAATAAATCAACTCATACCTGCCGCTGTTGATTTATTGTTGCTTTCTCGCCATCCATTGCTACAAAATGAACAGACATCAATCAATGCATCTCTGATTTAGGACTATTACCTTGGTTGGGAGTCATTCGATAGGTGCACCCAGGCAAGGTCAGAACAAAGAGCAGGTGATGGTAGGTGACCGCCTCATAGAAGGAAGGATGGAAGGGTTCAGCTTTATTTAAAAATAAAATAAAAATAAAATATGCAGTGAATTGTACCACAAAGGGTTTGCAAGACCCTGTTTGTGTCCTTGACTACCATTAACATACAGTGCCTACAAGTAGTATTCAACCCCCTGCAGATTTAGCAGGTTTGATAAGATGCAAATAAGTTAGAGCCTGCAAACTTCAAACAAGAGCAGGATTTATTAACAGATGCATAAATCTTACAAACCAACAAGTTATGTTGCTCAGTTAAATTTTAATAAATTTTCAACATAAAAGTGTGGGGCAATTATTATTCAACCCCTAGGTTTAATATTTTGTGGAATAACCCTTGTTTGCAATTACAGCTAATAATCGTCTTTTATAAGACCTGATCAGGCCGGCACAGGTCTCTGGAGTTATCTTGGCCCACTCCTCCATGCAGATCTTCTCCAAGTTATCTAGGTTCTTTGGGTGTCTCATGTGGACTTTAATCTTGAGCTCCTTCCACAAGTTTTCAATTGGGTTAAGGTCAGGAGACTGACTAGGCCACTGCAACACCTTGATTTTTTCTCTCTTGAACCAGGCCTTGGTTTTCTTGGCTGTGTGCTTTGGGTCATTGTCTTGTTGGAAGATGAAATGACGACCCATCTTAAGATCCTTGATGGAGGAGCGGAGGTTCTTGGCCAAAATCTCCAGGTAGGCCGTGCTATCCATCTTCCCATGAATGCGGACCAGATGGCCAGGCCCCTTGGCTGAGAAACAGCCCCACAGCATGATGCTGCCACCACCATGCTTGACTGTAGGGATGGTATTCTTGGGGTCATATGCAGTGCCATCCAGTCTCCAAACGTCACGTGTGTGGTTGGCACCAAAGATCTCGATCTTGGTCTCATCAGACCAGAGAACCTTGAACCAGTCTGTCTCAGAGTCCTCCAAGTGATCATGAGCAAACTGTAGACGAGCCTTGACATGACGCTTTGAAAGTAAAGGTACCTTACGGGCTCATCTGGAACGGAGACCATTGCGGTGGAGTACATTACTTATGGTATTGACTGAAACCAATGTCCCCACTGCCATGAGATCTTCCCGGAGCTCCTTCCTTGTTGTCCTTGGGTTAGCCTTGACTCTTCAGACAAGCCTGGCCTTGGCACGGGTGGAAACTTTCAAAGGCTGTCCAGGCCGTGGAAGGCTAACAGTAGTTCCATAAGCCTTCCACTTCCGGATGATGCTCCCAACAGTGGAGACAGGTAGGCCCAACTCCTTGGAAAGGGTTTTGTACCCCTTGCCAGCCTTGTGACCCTCCACGATCTTGTCTCTGATGGCCTTGGAATGCTCCTTTGTCTTTCCCATGTTGACCAAGTATGAGTGCTGTTCACAAGTTTGGGGAGGGTCTTAATTAGTCAGAAAAGGCTGGAAAAAGAGATAATTAATCCAAACATGTGAAGCTCATTGTTCTTTGTGCCTGTAATACTTCTTAATACTTTAGGGGAACCAAACAGAATTCTGGTGGTTTGAGGGGTTGAATAATAAATGACCCTCTGAATAAACTTTTCACAATTTAAGAAAAAAAAAAAAAAAAGAAATAACATTCTTTTTTGCTGCAGTGCATTTCACACTTCCAGGCTGATCTACAGTCCAAATGTCACAATGCCAAGTTAATTCCGAATGTGTAAACCTGCTAAATCTGCAGGGGGTTGAATACTACTTGTAGGCACTGTATCCTTAGACCAATAAAGTAGACTGTGATAGAGAGGGCTGTGATCTGCAACCCCAGAAGACATTGTTGCTTTATACTTGTGTATTGATATGTATGGTAATGGTAAGATATCCAAATCTCCTGTTTGTGTGGTTATATTGCAATACTGCCAGCTACCATTAGGTGGTCCTGGATCCCCTAACTAGAAGGGAAGGCTCAGGCATGGGGTATAGTAGCAGGACTGAAAGGGTTAGCTAAGTAAAACCCAGCCCACAGTGAAGGGGATGTAGTGTGAAGGAGTTCCTGGTTATAGTGAGATAGGGTGATAGTCAGTGAATAGCAATGAAGTAGGTGTAGCAGAGTGTAGAGTGTGGTGTGTAGAGGCAGAAACAGGTTGAAGATTGTCCATGAGGAGGAAACAAGGTGACCAAAGATACAGTTTGCAGCAGGAGGCCCAAGTGGGGTAAAATGAGGGATCAGAAAAGTGCCCCTCCTCAAGTGGGCTATTGTAAACAGTGTGGAGAGTCACTGGAGTTCATGTTGACTGACAGGGTCACTGAAACTGCAGGAAAACAGCTGTTTGAGTTCTCAAGAAAGTAGCATAGCCATCCAGGGAACAGCACAGAGGCCAACAACAAAGCGGTAATCCTCATCCTCCTTGATAGCCGGAGGGACTCTGACTGCAGCCATAATGGAAGAAACAGGATGTACTGATATAGAAATGCCTGATGAACAGTTACGTGTTAATCCCATTGTAAGGAGGTATTTTATGCACAGGTCAACACATTTCAGGAGTCTCAGCTCCCGTCATCAGGACAACAGGCAACAGAACTAAAATTGTATGTTCTTTTGCCTGTTGTCCTGATGAATGGAGCTGAGAATGCTGAAACGCGTTGACCTGTGCATGAAATAGAAAGATATAAATTATTAATACGTTCCTGATGTGGTGATAAGTGCGGCTGGACTACCCGACTCTCTCCCTACCTCCTGATACTAGATCCAGGGCTGCAGCTGTTCACCTGAATATTCCTTGCTAGTATAGGGGTTGTTACTGGGTGTAGTATAGGGGTTGTGACTCACTATAGGTGAGTGTTCGCACTTTAACATCTTCCCATTAATTTTTGTAAGAACCTATTGTGCTTCTCCTTCCACAGTTTTCCATATTCTCACAAATACTGTTGTAAGAGAAATGCAATGGAGTATTGAAGTTGTTGCAAGTAAGCTTTGTTCAGTTTTTAAATGGTGTTGAATTGTCTAAAGTAACTGCACACAGAACGAAAGAATGTAAACTGGACCCTAGAAAGTGGGTTTGCAGCTTAGAACTACTGCTCCCAGGTAATACCTCCACACCCACTCCACTATCCACTCTATTCCCCATGTCTGTAGCATTCCGGAGTGGGCAGAGGACTGCAGCCCTCGGCCATGACTACCTCCCCTGGTTACAAGACCAAGAACCCATAGAAGATGGTGCATTAATAGGGTCCTACATCTTAAAGTACTGAAGAAAACCTAAGCTCTTTGATAAACGATAAAGATACTATTAATTCACAATACAGAGGACACTATGTATAACTGTGTATGACGTTTCGATCGTTAAGTTCGACCTTTGTCTCACACAGACTGTGTAGATTGAATGCTGGACAGAGATACTGTAGAAAGAGCACTGGATCAAGGGCAGTCTATCCACAATGGCAGGAGTGGCTATCAAATTTGCCTAGATTTGTTCTCATTAACATATTAATAGTTATCAATGATGGAGCCCAATATTGGTCATTGACACCTCCAGGAGTTTAGATTCCACTAGATTGTCCAAATGACCCAAAGAACAAGTGCAGACTGCGGTATTCCATACAGCAGAAAACAAGGTGCACCCATGGTTACGAGCCTTAGAGAGGCCAAAAGGACATTCTTTAAACCCCCAATAGATAAATACAAACCTATGGATCCAACTAGGTAGGTGGAGATAGGTAGTAAGTTTGAGAAAGGGAAAACTTATTTAAGTCTCCTTGTAACTCCAAGTTAATAGTTGTATAATTTTCCAGTTCATGCTACAAAAGGAAATCGGTTCAGATTTGTTACTGCTTATTTTTTCCATCTTCTGTTTTATACAAAAGGTCATATTAGAAATCCCCAGAAGATGATCAGTACAATCAATTTATTAGGTCCAAGATTCACAGCGTTAAAGTGTTTTTCATCAGTGAAGTGAATTTTAAAGGATTATCTAGTATGAAATCTGTCACAAAAAGCTAGCAACTTAAGGCCCTGTCACACATAGAGATAAATCTGCGGCAGATCTGTGGATGCAGTGGAATTGTGGACAATCAGTGCCAATTTTGTGGCTGTGTACAAATGGAGCAATATGTCCATGATTTCACTGCAATCACAGATCTGCCAAAGATTTATCTCTGCGTGTGACAGGGCCTTAAGACGACACCAGAGGTTACCTATGGAATACACAAACATGAGACTTCATTTATACAAATATTCCTAAAGCGCGCAGAAATAATACCCGAGAACAGAATTGGTAATAATCTGCAAATTTTCGGATTTAGCCTGGATGTTTCAGTCACAAGAAGATCTACTACCAAGAGGAACCTCGTCAACTTGTTTTTACATAATAGTCAAATAAATGAATATTTATGGCTTTTGCATTTGCTAAATTTCAGGGGTGAATCCAAGGTTCATATATGCCGGAAGCAGAACCAAAGCGGGGCACAAGTCTATGGATACACACTTCATTATTACTTAAAAGGAATCTGTCACCAGGTTTTTGCTCCCCCTTCTGAGAACAACATAATGTAGAGACAGAGACCTTGATTCCAGCAATGTGTCACTTACTGAGCTGTTTGCTGTTATTTTGATAAAAATCAATGTTTTCTCTGTGCAGATCTAAAAGTTATACAGAGCTCATTAATATGTTGGACTACCTGGCAGCTGGCCCAAGTAGTCCTCTAATGATGATCTACTGCTGTTTAATCAGTGATTTTATCAAAACTACAATAACCCAGTAAGTGTGGAATCAGGATCTCTGCCTCTACATTATACAGCTCTCAGATTAGGAGACAAAAACCTGGTGACAGATTCCCTTTAAAATGTCAATTCAGAGCAATGAACATTAAAAAGGAATACAGAAATTCAGATCCACACAAAGAGATACATTTACTTATTTAAAAGGGAATGTTACATTATCACTATACAAAGATCAATGGTATCGCCATACAAGAAACATAGAGGTTAGATACCAGGTGCCTACAGGAGGTTTGAAGAATATTATGCACAGTATTGATTTAACACAGTCACAGGTAGAATTCACATACATTACACCCAGTGATTCTCAATTGATGTCTTCCCTGATTATGTTGTCTTCCCTTCTCCATTCACGCAAGATGTTGGCAGATATTACTATACCCAGCACCAATCCGGATCTGAAACCAGACCCTCTAAATGAAAAAGGTGCCAGACTAGACTCTTCAATTAATCCTGACTTCAGATCAGAAATAAAATGATAAAAGTAGCTCTAAAGAAAAATTAAATTCTGGATCAGAGTGCTGAATATATTTGGACTCCCGACAATACCTAAATATAAAACTAGACACCAGAACAGACTCCTGAATAATTCATCAAAAACACTACACTACCTAAGGAAATTCAGACCAAAGACCAGACTTCATCCTAAATTCAGGCATTACACACCAAAAAAGATTCAGGTTTCCCAAAAAATCAGGACCATAAACCCCCAGACATAAGACTCCAAACGAGATAGAATAAATACAGACATCTAATTAATAGAATATACTTGGAACGTAAAACCCGTATACTGAGCGTACCTTATGAGATGTATCAGTGCTCTGCCCTCATCATCTGCACTTACTGTAGCTCTATGGATGTCCCAGAAGAGTAAAACCTGATGTTCTAGCTTGCAGTGTTTTGGGTTATATTAGAATAAGAGCAGTCATGTTGTCAGGCTAAACATAAGCCTCATCAGACACACAACAGAGACAAAGAGACATCCAACATTACTCTCATTTATGGTAGCAGCTGACCTCAGAAAGAATTCAGAAGACCTTTGTATTAGAATCACTTTTACCTTTAGGAAACCCTTAGAATAATTTGCCCTATTTATTAGCAGGTGCCACTGTTAGTAGGCATTATGGCCAGACTACCATTCTCTTGGAAATCGTATTACACTTTATAGATGTGAAGAGATTGTGCACATATTGATTCTCATCCCCAGAAGAGTCACATTAAGGGTGGATTTTTTATTATTATCACATGCATCTCCTGTTATTGTGTCCAGGTGCGATAATAAGGCTACACTGAAATCACAGCATCACATTGAGTGAATTCCTTGTGCTGCTATATGGCAACCTGCGACCTCCAGCGACTGTGATACAGGGCTGCAAATGTTTACAAATACAATAATGATGATAATAATATGTATTCACTTATATAGCGCTATTAATTCCACAGCGCTTTACATACATTAGCATCACTGTCCCCATTGGGGCTCACAATCTAGAGTCCTTATCAGTATGTCTTTGGAGTGTGGGAATAAACCGGGGGAATCCGGAGGAAACCCACGCAAACACGGGGAGAACACTGTCGCGGGTTTCAAAGTTGTACGCGACTCACATGTCATAAACTTTAATTCAAGTCGCACGATGGAAACTCACAATTCTAAAATCGTCACGCAATAGCAAATCCCAGACAAGAAGTTGTCCACTACTTATACTTAGGATAGGTCATCAATGTCTGATCGGCCGGGGTCCGATACCCGGTTCCCTAGCCAATAAGCTGTTATTGGTGTCAGCAGTGGCATCAGGCAGCCAGTAAAACACAGTTTCTGCGCTGCTCCATCTTCTAATAGTGGCTGTGACCGGATACTGCATATCTGCCTCCTATTGATTTGAATGGGAGGCAGATGTTAAGTACCCAGCCGTGGGGGTAGGCTATCAATATAAGTGGACAAACCCTTTAAAGCTATACATCTGTCAGTATCAATGAGGCAGAACCTAATAGGCATCTTGGCATATTGCAGTAGTGGTCGAGGACTTTTTTTCATTTATTTATTTATTTATTTTACTATGTGCCTGAAAACCATCAAGTAGTTGCTTACATAGGCAACTCCCTGTGTGTTGTACCCATCGCGGGGTCATCATGACGTCGGCAGTAATGCCCCAACAACAAAGCAGAGCAAAAAAGAAGCCGCCACTATGATGACGTTACATCAGTGGAAGCCGATGAATAGTCTGCAGGAGCACTCTGTGAACAGTACAAAAAAAAATATCATATTCACCTTCTGCAGACTCCTGGGACATGTCCGATCACTCCAGCACCTGCCGGTGATCAGCTGATGCGGTCACCTGACAGCATTAGCTGATCATGTAAGTCTAGCGTTGAGGTCGGCTTTTTACCGCCCAGCTGGTTTAAACGATAAACTGATGCTGTCACGTGACCACATCAGCTGATTACCGGAGGCTCCTGCAGCGATCAGAAGGAATCTGCACAGAGGTGTATAGTTTTGTTTTTTTCTACTGATGCATCAGCTGATTCTTTAAAAGCCGTTTATACAATCAGGTCCTTCAACCTGATACATCTGATTGCTTAGCCTTCTTTCCGGCAAACCGATCAGATGACAATGGACATCGTAGGACCCTCGACCCAGGACTATGGCGGAGGGGGGTTCTTTAGTTCAATAACGATGGAGTCATTAATTGTGTTGTGTTTCATTTCTAATAAAAATATTTTTCTCTGTGTTGTGTTTTTTTTTTTATCTTTAACAGAAATTCATGGTGGCCATGCCTAATATTGGCGTGATACCATGAATTTCTAGCTTAGGGCCAGCTGATAATACACAGATAGCCCTAACTCCATTATTACCTAGCGAACCACCCGGCAACAGAGCCACTGGACGAGTTGGATACAGCACCAGAAGATGGCACTTCTATGAACGTGCCATTTTCGGGGTAGCTGCGGACTGCAGTTCACAGCGGGGGGCCCAGAAAGGTTGGGCCAACCTGCACTGCAGATCCAATCCCCAGCTGCCTAGTTGTACCTGGCTGGACACAAAATTTGGGCGAAGCTCACAGTTTTTTTATTATTTCATGAAATTCAATAGGCAGCTAAGGGTTGGGCGCTGCCCATACCTGCCTGCTGTACCTGGCTGGCATGCAAAAATATGGCAAAGCCCATGTTGATTTTTTTTTATTTTTTTTTAAATCATTAAAAAATAAAATAAAAAAAACCCAAACACATAACCTTAACCCAAGCATTAGGGGGAAAAGAAAAAAAAAAAAAAGGTGTGGGCTACTGCTACCATTTCATTTCTATTGTTAGCTAAGGGTAACCCAAGCAGCTACTGGTTGTTAAACCTCACTACTTGGTGTTATCTTCACTGGCAATGGAAAATCCAGGGAAGCGCTTTTTTTTAAGCTTTTTTAGAAACAAACTAAAAAAAATGACGTGGGCTTCGTCATATTTTTGTATGCTAGCAGGTACAGTAGGCAGGGACGGGCTGCCCCCAACCCCCAACTGCCCATTTGTAACCAGCTGGCAATCAAAAATATAGGGAAACCCTTTTTTAATTATTTCATGAATTTCATGAAATAATTAAAAAAAAAAACATTTGAGCTTTGCCCAATTTTTGTATCCAGCCAGGTACAACTAGGCAGCTGGGTATTCGAATCCGCAGCACAGGTTGGCCCAAGCTTTCTGGGGCCCCCCCTGTTATGATTCAGGGACTGAGGAGGATCAAAAAAAATCAAAAAATGCAGAAACACAAAAAGAGGGGCTGGAACCTTAACGGACTGCAGACCTAATTCTGACACACAACTAGAAGTAGCCATGGGACGAACCTATGATGACCTAGTCATCTCGACACAGCCGGAGAAATAAATATTCTTACAGATAGAAATATAAGAAAAGCTAATCTGCCTCGGAGCAATCCCCAAAGATATAGACAGCCCCCCACATGTAAAGACTACGGTGATATAGGAAATCACAATACAAAGCCAGAAAACAGATTCAGCAAAGGTGAGGCCAAAACTATCTTTATAGAAAAGGATAGGAAAGAGCACTGTCTGCAGCCATAAAAACACTAATAAATACCAGCACGCCTGATATGGAACAACCCTGAGACCACACGGCCTCTCCACCACTATATCAGCACTCTGATGTTACTGGGATCGAAAAACACTAATATAGATGAGGGACTGAATTAATACCAAGCATGACAAAACACAATACACTGCATAATTATGGAGCTAAGTATACAAACACTCCCAGCAGGGAATGATCCAATTCCACCAGGAACTCCACACAGGCAAAATTGGAATCGAGCATTAGTATCAAAGCAGAAAAAGCAACAAGAGAGTGGAAACAATAAGCAGAGGTACAAAGACCAACTTATCTGAGAGGAGTTCTGGTAGAGAGCAGGGCTGGTTTCAGAATGTCCTTAACACATAGGATATCCATTGAGCACCGGCAAGTAACAGGAGAAAACTACTCAGTTATATAGCCCAATCTACAAGACCTGATTGCCAGTCCTCTACAGGTGTGTGGCTTTCATTCCACAAATCAACTGCACGCACTGACCACAAGAGGGAGCCCCAAACTGGAAAATGTATTTACAACACTCCCCGCTGCGAATTGCAGTCCGCAGCCGCCCATAAAAATGGAGATTTCATAGAAGCGTCATCTTCTGGCGCTGTATCCAACTCTTCCAGCGGCCCTGGTGCCGGGTGGCACGCTGGGTAATAAGGGGTTAATACCAGGTTTAACCTACACAATCTGACCACCACACAAAATAAGCCACTTCAAATATAAATAAAGTCGGGCAGTGATACAGTGGTAAATATTAAACGTACAATCACTACCCTAAAGAAAACTCAAACGGATTTATTGCAAAAACTAATCTTTATTGTTAAAATATATTTTAAAACAGTAGTACAGCAGAAAAAAAATGTGAACGATATACCAATAAAATATACCCCATGATACAAACATTCATCAGTCCGTCAGTTTAGGGTATCCAACCCAGTATCATATTAATTATAGCGACAAACTGAAGATGATAATAATATCAATATAACAAAAACTGAAGGATTATTTCACAAGAAAAGGACACAGGCTTAATAAGATAGCTACTGCGACAAGATGGTATTATATAAGCAAAGGAATGTTTATGATAGTATAATAATAAAAAAGGCTTATAATAAAGCCTAATAGAGAATAACAATATTAAACATGTCTGCTGTGAAAATTACAAAGTTTTTTTTTGCTGCGTTTTTAGAGTGTTTTTTTCACGGGTTTTTTGCACATGAACAGCTGCCGTTTACAGTACCAACAAAACCAATGAGATTCCAGAAATCTCACGCACACACAGACACATGCACCTGCTATTTTCTCCTGATTGAAATGAAAATCTGCTGCGTATTTGCTGCGTTTTTGAAAGAAGCAGCATGTCAATTCTTTCAGTGGTTTTGCAACTTTTTTCACCATTGAAAGCCATAAGAGTGAAAAATCGCAGCTGCATTTTTGATGCTTTTAACTTTGTTTAAACAAGTACTGTAAACAAATGACACCAAAACATGGCAAAAAAGCAGCAAAACCTACTTTTTGGAAGCAGCTTTATTTACTGCCAAGAGAATAGGTTTTGCTGCAGAAAAAAAGCAACATGTGAACATGGCCTTAAAGGGTTTCTGCAGCTTTTTTCATGATTAGAAGCAATGAGTCAGAGCAAAAACGCCGCAAAAAAGCAATTTTGTTTTTTGCTGCATTTTGTTGCTTTTGTGATTAATCAGACTAACTTTATTTAAATATGTACAGTAGACAAATGACACACCAAAACACAGCTAAAAATGCAACAAAACACAGCAAAATACAGTAAAACCTTTTTTTACTACCAAGAGAGCAGGCTTTGCTGCAAAAAAAAAAGACAAAAAAAAAGCCACAAAAAAGCAACTTGTGAACATAGCCATAATGGCTTTCTCTTGCCTCTGGTCATTGGTGCCTGTTTATGGGCCATATACCGGTATTGCAGCTCCTCGTTATGGCCACACTAGATACATTTCTCCTGGGCTTTCGCTGTCCTCTTTGTTTATATATCCCTTTTACTTTAGAGATTTGACCTGAAGGTATGCGATCACTGTAAACAGACAGTGAGAAAGAAGTGTATTTACTGTACACAGCACAGACATTATTAACCTCTCCCATGCTGGTAGGACAAGCGTTACACAATCCCGTCTCACACAGCCGCCTTTATCTGCAGCTTGATTCTTATATTATTATGGTTTACTGTTTGAAATAAATAACAATCATTTCATTATAATGTGTGACATATTTCTTTACTGTGTTACTCCTTGCTCCATATATACGCTGTATTATTTTTGAGAAAAAACAATGTTATATAATGTATAATGTCGTTATGTGAATAACAAGGAACACTGAAAAATGTCAATTGGGACCAGGATGCCGGATTTTATATATTGTAAGTAATGTATACCCCTATTCACAGGTAAAGCGCCATGGAATAAATGGCACTATATACAGTGGAACCTTGGATTATCAGCATAATTGGTTCCGGGACTGTGCTCTTAATCCAAGTTACTCTTATATCAAAGCAAATTTTCCCATAGGAAATAATTGAAACACAGACAATTCGTTCCACAACCCAAAAATATATAGTGTATTTATACACACTTCATACAGTAATACAAAATAATGCACTGTATTCATATAAAATTATTACAGTACACTAATACCAAATACTGTACAGTAAAGTAAAAGACATAAAAACAAATTAAACTGCACATTACAATAAAATTGTTGGGGTTCTAGAGGTACAGTACAAGTAATGTGCTGTACTAGTTAGCAGAAAGAGAGTACAATACTATGTCCACAAATCCAAATTGATAGATGTGCTATATAGTATATACTGTACTGTACAATGGTATACAGTATATAGTACATATGTTCAGAAAGTTACCTCCATTGTGGGTCAGAGCGTGGTGAAAGGAAAGAACTGGAAGTGTGCACTGTGAGTATTTGCTCTTATTGCAAAGCATTGCTCTTAAACTAAGTTATACATTTTTAAAAAGCTTTACTTGTCTTCCAAAACGATTGTCTGCCATCTGCTGATAAGTGGACTATCCCATGTATTGTTCATATTTAGCCTGCAGATGGCAGACATAACTTTGGCATTTATATGTTATGTATTTATTTGAGGACTTTTCATTTTGTGGACAAATATATTTTAGTAGAAATAATGTCCTCTTAATCAGTGGTTAATATCTATGACTTTCTAATAATTAGTGATTGCAACAAATTATCATATTATATTTTTTCTTAAACTATTTACTGTGTTAACCATAAATAGCACAATAATGAGGGTTGTATAGGATGTTACCAGTAGAAATAACACATTATTGGTTTACTGTTTAGCTATTACGTTTAATAAATACGATTTATTTACAGAAAAAAATGTGGTCATATTTATAAAGTCCGGTGTGCCACATTCTTGGCATAAAAAGACTTACTCCTTATTTCTTCAGCGCTCTATTGGGAGACCCAGACGATTGGGGTATAACTACTGCCCTCTGGAGGCCACACAAAGCACTACACTAAAAGTGCAAGGCCCCTCCCCCTCTGGCTATACCCCCCCCGTGATATCACGGGTTCTCCAGTTTTAGCTTTGTGTGCGAAGGAGGTCAGACATTCCATGCATAGCTCCACAGATTTTAGTCAGCAGTAGCTGCTGACTATTTCGGATGGAAGAAAAGAGGACACATATAGTGTCCCCAGCATGCTCCCTTCTCACCCCTGGATGGTGTTGTAAGGTTGAGGTACCTATTGCTGGTACAGGGCTGGAGCCTGACATGCTGTTTTCCTTCCACATCCCCTGGTAGGGCTCTGTGGAAGTGGGATCCTGCCGGCCTCTCAGCTCTGATGCCGGGCTCCATCCACAGACCCATTAGAACCTGATGGAGACGGAGCAGGAGTACGATCAGGGACAGGCCCTGCATCATACAGGTACTCTGTGTCCCCGGCAGGCACAGACACACTCCGGGCTGGCTGGGTGTTGTAGTGCGCCGGGGACCGCAACGTGGAGTTGGTGTCCCTACAGATTACTGGGGGATTGTTTGTGTTTGGGAACGCAGCGCCGACCCCCTCTGGACCGGGCGGCGCTGCTGTGACTTGTGGTGCGCCGGGGATCCGCCGTCCGCGCTTTTACGGCGGCGGCGGTTATAAATTTAGTCCCCGGCTTTTTGGGCCTAGGACGCCGGCAGCTCCGTTTCGTTCCCGCCCCCACCCTGTCATTCAGGGTAGGGGAGAGACGCTGTTCGCTAGCAGCGACGAGGGCTGGAGCCTGTTTTACATGCTCCAGCCCTCTCACTTGGCACAGAGGGAAGCAGGCTTCCCGCTCTTGGCCAGGAACGCCCAGGGCCCGCCCCCCTTCCTCTCTCGAGACGCCGGCAGCCATTACATGCATGCCTGGCTGGAGGAAGGACGCAAGGCTCTGGGAGACCTGGACTAGGGGCTATCTGGCGACCACACACACGCTTTTTAAGCGGGCGGTAAGCGATTTTTCTGTGCTGGTCCCTCTAGTGCCTCACGGTGTATCGGTGTACTGTGTACAGATATATAGATATTGTATTTCTTGCACTGTGAGGTCGCTTCTGGCTGCATATCCCAGATCGCTCTGTGGAAGCAGCAACATGTCATCCTCAAAACGCAAGGCGGCCAAGGCAAAAAGGGCTGTGTATACTGCGTGTGCTGCATGTGGGGCTAATCTACCAGCAGGCTCCGATGACCCCCATTGTGTGCAATGCTCCGACCCGGTGCTGCTTCGCCAGCCGGAGTCGGGAGAGGTAGCGACCCAGGCTGAGACGCTTGTAAGTTCTGCCCCGGTGACAGGGACGGACTTTGCAGTTTTTGCAGATAACATGTCTGTATCTATGGCAAAAATCCTTGAAACCTTGCAATCTATGCATGGGGCTCAGTCCCTGGGCACGGCGAGGCCTCTGTCCTCAGGTCCCCCTTACTTGGAATGTATCCAGCCCACAGGGGGGTCCCCGGCTTCACAGGCCGAGGATTATGACTCAGATGATGGCCCCAGCCACCCTAAGCGAGCTCGCTGGGAAAGACCCTCGACGTCTTCACACTGCTCAGGGTCTCAGCGCAATCAGTCTCCCTGTGATGTGTCTGATGAGAGTGATCAGGAATCCACTCCTGGAACCCCTCTCAACCTGGATACCCCGGATGGGGATGCCATGGTAAACGACCTTATCTCAGCCATCAATAGGCTGTTGGATATTTCTCCCCCAGCCCCTTCAGCAGAAGAGGCGGCTGCGGAGCAGGAAAAGTTTCGTTTCCTTTATCCCAAGCGTAAATTGAGTGCTTTGTTAGATCACTCTGACTTCAGAGAATCAATCCAGAAGCACGACGCTCACCCAGAAAGGCGTTTCTCTAAACGATCTAAAGATACGCGTTTCCCTTTCCCCCCTGAGGTGGTCAAGCGCTGGACACAGTGTCCAAAGGTAGACCCCCCGATTTCCAAACTTGCAGCTAGATCCATAGTTGCAGTGGAGGATGGCGCTTCACTTAAAGATGCCAATGACAGACAGATGGACCTTTGGTTAAAATCTGTCTATGAAGCTATCGGCGCGTCGTTTGCTCCGGCATTCGCAGCCGTATGGGCACTCCAGGCTATTTCAGCTGGCTTAGCAAAAGTGGATGCTATCATGCATCCAGCAGTGCCGCAAGTGGCGCACCTTACCACGCAGATGTCGGCGTTTGCGTCTTACGCTATCAATGCGGTCCTAGAATCTACCAGTCGCACCTCAATGGCGTCCGCCAATTCGGTAGTTTTGCGCAGAGCCTTGTGGTTAAAGGACTGGAAAGCAGATGCTGGTTCCAAAAAATGTTTAACCAGTTTGCCTTTGTCTAGAGATAGACTGTTTGGCGAGCCATTGGCTGACATCATTAAGCAGTCCAAGGGTAAAGACTCCTCTTTACCACAACCCAGAACATCCAAACCTCAGCAGAAAAAGTGGCAGCAGAGGTTTCAGTCCTTTCGAGGTTCGGGCAAGACACCATTTACCTCGTCCAAAGGGACTCAGAGGACGCAAAGAAACTCAGATTCGTGGCGGACTCACACACGCCCCAAGAAAGCAAATGGAGGTACCGCTTCCAAAGCGGCTACCTCATGACTTCCAGCCCCCTCCCTCCGCATCGCCGGTCGGGGGCAGGCTCTCCCGCTTTTCCGGCATTTGGATGTCACAGGTCAAAGACCGGTGGGTGACGGACATTTTGTCTCGCGGGTACAGAATCGAGTTCAATTCTCGTCCTCCAGCTCGGTTCTTCAGAACCTCCCCACGTCCAGACCGAGCAGATGCTCTGCTGCAGGCGGTGGATTCCCTAAAAGCGGAAGGAGTGGTTATCCCAGTCCCTCCTCAGGAACAAGGGCAAGGGTTTTACTCCAATCTCTTTGTGGTTCCAAAAAAGGACGGCTCGTTCCGTCCTGTTCTGGACCTAAAACGGCTCAACAAACATGTGCACGCCAGGAGGTTCCGGATGGAAACCCTCCGCTCTGTCATTGCCTCAATGTCCAGAGGAGACTTCCTTGCCTCAATAGACATCAAAGATGCTTATCTCCACGTGCCAATTGCTACAGAACATCAACGTTTTCTACGTTTTGTGATAGGAGACGACCATTTTCAGTTCGTAGCTCTTCCATTTGGTCTGGCGACAGCCCCACGGGTCTTCACCAAGGTCATGGCGGCGGTGGTAGCAGTCTTGCACTCTCAGGGACACTCGGTGATCCCTTACCTAGACGACTTATTGGTCAAAGCTCCCTCTCAGGAGGCATGTCAGCACAGCCTGAATGCTACGCTGGAGACTCTACAGTCTTTCGGATGGATCATCAACTTTCCAAAGTCGATCCTATCACCGACTCAGTCACTAACGTATCTTGGCATGGAGTTTCATACTCTAGCAGCGATAGTGAAGCTTCCGCTGGACAAGCAGCGGTCACTACAGACAGGGGTGCAATCTCTTCTGCAGGGCCAGTTGCATCCCTTGCGGCGCCTCATGCATTTCCTAGGGAAGATGGTGGCAGCCATGGAAGCAGTTCCCTTTGCGCAGTTTCATCTGCGTCCACTTCAATGGGACATTCTCCGCCAATGGGACGGGAAGTCAACGTCCCTGGACAGGAAAGTCTCGCTTTCCCAGACGGCCAAAGACTCTCTACAATGGTGGCTCCTTCCCACCTCATTGTCTCAGGGAAGATCCTTCCTGCCCCCATCCTGGGCAGTAGTCACGACAGATGCGAGTCTGTCAGGGTGGGGAGCAGTATTTCTCCACCACAGGGCTCAGGGGACGTGGACTCCGCAGGAGTCCACCCTTCAGATCAATGTTCTGGAGATCAGAGCAGTGTATCTTGCTCTACTGGCCTTCCAACAGTGGCTGGAAGGAAAGCAGATCCGAATCCAATCGGACAACTCCACAGCGGTGGCATACATCAACCACCAAGGAGGGACGCGCAGTCGGCAAGCCTTCCAAGAAGTCCGGCGCATTCTAATGTGGGTGGAGGACAGAGCATCCACCATATCCGCGGTTCACATCCCAGGCGTAGAAAACTGGGAAGCAGACTTCCTCAGTCGCCAGGGCATGGACGCAGGGGAATGGTCCCTTCACCCGGACGTGTTTCAGGAAATCTGTCGCCGCTGGGGAGTGCCGGACGTCGACCTAATGGCATCCCGGCACAACAACAAGGTCCCGGCATTCATGGCGAGGTCGCGCGATCAAAGAGCTCTGGCGGCAGACGCCTTGGTTCAAGATTGGTCGCAGTTTCAGCTCCCATACGTGTTTCCGCCTCTGGCGCTCTTGCCCAGAGTGCTACGCAAGATCAGATCCGAGTGCAGCCGCGTCATACTCGTCGCTCCAGACTGGCCGAGGAGGTCGTGGTATCCGGATCTGTGGCATCTCACGATCGGTCGACCGTGGTCACTGCCAGACCGACCAGACTTACTGTCCCAAGGGCCGTTTTTCCATCAGAATTCTGCGGCCCTGAACCTGACTGTGTGGCCATTGAGTCCTGGATCCTAGCATCTGCTGGGTTATCTCAGGGAGTCGTTGCCACAATGAGACAAGCTAGAAAGTCGAATTCGGCTAAGATCTACCACAGAACGTGGAAGATTTTCTTGTCCTGGTGCTCTGCTCAGGGAGTGTCTCCCTGGCCATTTGCATTGCCCAAGTTTCTTTCCTTCCTGCAATCGGGGTTAGAAAAGGGCTTGTCGCTCAGCTCCCTTAAAGGGCAAGTTTCGGCACTATCCGTGTTTTTTCAGAAGCGTCTAGCACGTCTTCCTAAGGTGCGCACGTTCCTGCAGGGGGTCTGTCATATTGTGCCCCCGTACAAGCGACCGTTAGATCCATGGGATCTGAACAGGGTACTAGTTGCTCTCCAGAAGCCGCCCTTCGAGCCTCTGAAGGAAGTTTCCTTTTCTCGGCTGTCGCAGAAAGTGGCGTTTCTTGTTGCGATCACATCGCTTCGGCGAGTGTCTGAGCTGGCAGCTCTGTCATCTAAGGCTCCCTTCCTGGTGTTCCACCAGGACAAGGTTGTGCTGCGCCCCATTCCGGAGTTTCTTCCTAAGGTCGTATCCTCTTTTCATCTTAATCAGGATATTTCCTTGCCTTCCTTTTGCCCTCATCCGGTTCACCGGTATGAAAAGGCCTTACGTTTGCTAGATCTGGTGAGAGCACTCAGAATCTACATTTCCCGCACGGCGCCCATACGCCGTGCCGATGCACTTTTCGTCCTTGTCGCTGGTCCGCGCAAGGGGTTGCAGGCTTCTAAAGCCACCCTGGCTCGATGGATCAAAGAACCAATTCTAGAGGCCTACCGTTCTGCGGGGCTTCCGGTTCCTTCAGGGCTAAAAGCCCACTCCACCAGAGCCGTGGGTGCGTCCTGGGCATTACGTCACCAGGCTTCGGCTCTACAGGTGTGCCAGGCGGCTACCTGGTCCAGTCTGCACACTTTCACCAAGCATTATCAGGTGCATACCTATGCTTCGGCGGATGCCAGCTTAGGTAGAAGAGTCCTGCAGGCGGCAGTGACACCCCCGTAGGGGAGGGCTGTTTTGCAGCTCTAACATGAGGTATTTATTTACCCACCCAGGGACAGCTTTTGGACGTCCCAATCGTCTGGGTCTCCCAATAGAGCGCTGAAGAAGAAGGGAATTTTGTTACTTACCGTAAATTCCTTTTCTTCTAGCTCTTATTGGGAGACCCAGCACCCGCCCTGTTGTCCTTCAGGATGTTTTTTTGTTGTTTGCGGGTACACATGTTGTTCATGTTGAACGGTTTTTCAGTTCTCCGATGTTATTCGGAGTTAATTTGTTTAAACCAGTTATTGGCTTCCTCCTTCTTGCTTTGGCACTAAAACTGGAGAACCCGTGATATCACGGGGGGGGTATAGCCAGAGGGGGAGGGGCCTTGCACTTTTAGTGTAGTGCTTTGTGTGGCCTCCAGAGGGCAGTAGCTATACCCCAATCGTCTGGGTCTCCCAATAAGAGCTAGAAGAAAAGGAATTTACGGTAAGTAACAAAATTCCCTTCTTATTGTGTTTTAGACCCTATTTATGACTTGATAGACAAGGGGGCATGACCTAATGTAAAGAAGGGGCATTGCCTAACATGGTGCAGTAAAACTGTGCGGCAGTATCCTTTACTAAGGGAATGCTTGAATGAAAACTGCTCAAATGACATTAATCCCTTCACCCTGGGGCGTTTTTCTGCCTTTCGTTTTTCCTCTACTTCTTCCCAGAGCCATAACTTTTTTATTTTTTCATCAATATAACCATATGAGGTTTTTTTTTTTGCAAGACGAGTGGTACTTATGAATGACACCTTTCATTCTGCCCCATACTGTCCTGGAAAACAGGAACAAATACCAAGAGTGGCAAAGTTGCAAAAAAAGTGCTATTCCACAATTTTGTTTTTATTTACTATGTTCAATATATAGTCAAATTGATCTGGCAATATGATTCCCCAGGTCAGTACATGTTTGTAGATACCAAACATGATCGGATCACAGCTACGCAGGAGATGGAGGGTACACTTTTTCCTTTTTTTCTGTGGCTTGTCTCACTGCATATCAAACTAAGGATCTTATTTACTTTCTTTGGAGGACTATGCTCCATCAGATCTTAGCTCAGAGATTTTCACATCTGCAAGCTCTCCAAGGGCAGCATGGTGACTCAGTTGTTAGCCCTGTTTTAGAGTGCTGGGGTCCTATGTTCAAATCCCACCAAGATAACATCTGCAAGGAGTTTGTGTGCCTTATATGTCACACCCAGAGATATTGGGTACTCAGTTCTGGGCAGAGTCTCTATTGGGAATGTCACGTGGTGGCCGTAACCCGGTTCTCTGCCCTGGGCCCTTTTTGTAATGGGAATATTTACAGGGGCGTTTATGATAATGATCACTTGTGACACCACTTGCGGTATTGCAGCTAAGTGTAGGGAGCCGCCGCTGCAGAATATCTCTACTGGGGCTGGTGGAATTTATCAGCTAGTATGGTAGTCTCTCCGCAAGTAGGGTTTTGACCCAGAGGGTGTATGGTGCAGTGGGCATCGGAAGAAGGTAGTCCACACAGATGTTCAGTGCAACTGGTTTACTCACTTTCTGCAGATGTTAACTGGTTTCCCGAGGCCGGTTTGTTTCGCTTCCAGGTCCCCTTCGTCCCAGTGCCAGTCTGGTTCTCTGGTACCTTCTTCCCCTGCACCTGTCTCTGGTAAGTGGGTCCCCATGGTATAGAACAACTGGGGGTCCCCATTCTGTGGTTTGTCCACTTCTGTCCGCCTGACGGTAGCGTGAACCCTGTGGGGTTGGAGTCTCTGGTCCTGTCCCTGGTTTTCCCTTTGCTACTGAGTCTTCTAATTCTTTAGGGTCAGCAAGGTCCTTGATGGTCTCCTGCTGTGCAGGTGTTAACAGGTCGGTTTGAAGCTCTTTTCTGTCCCAGGGTCCTGTACCCCGTCGGTGCTTAGTTCCGGGAGTACTCCACTGTACTCCACCGGCAACTACTTCTCCTTCTCCTTCCACCTTCACACTCCTGCGGTCTAACACTTTCAACAGTCCTGTCTTCCAGACTACTCTCCACAGTCTGCCTCTCCCACCTGGTCAACTAGTGGACTGGAGTGGCTCCACCTCTAGGTGGCCATCAATTGGTCCCACCCTAGCTGGGTACCATTGTATGGGGGATTGTTGGGGAAAACTGGGATTATCTGTGTTTTTGGTGGTACCGGCACTGGGGTTTTGGGTCCCTAAGGGGTAGGCCCTGCATTCTTGTGGGGATGCAGAACCTTGCAGCACCCTGATGGTTTCAGGGGCGCTACATATATCCGGGTACTCAGGTATCCTCCCTTACTCCAAATACATATTGATAAAGAATTTAGGTTGTTTGCAACTTTTACATTTTATCGCCGGTTTCTCTAAGCTCCATCAAATTAACAGAGCAGGGGTGGGACGCGACAGCTTGTCTAATTCATAATGAGCTGTGACTGTCTGTAAGCCAAAAATCTCACTCCAGTACCTGACTGGAGTGAGGTTTCTGCCATAGTGTAGAGGTGCACGCATGTCACGCACGAAGTAGGAGATGTCCGTATAAACGCGTGACACATGCAATCAGACCAATGGGTGTCTGACGCACAGCAAAAAATACCACAAAAAGGGGGGGGCATCGGGGTAACGATACAATGGAGGTCCCTGCCGCTAGGGAGATGTAACGACTGCCTGGAACCACAGACTCAGACTGGCTGTTAAAGGAGGCTTGAGGGAAGCAGGACCCCGAGAACTCTGCAACCCTTTAACCCCTATACAGGAACATGGCAGGCTTTAGGCATGTGCAACTTGTGCGGTCGCACAGGACGCCGATGGCCATGCTTCAGAGGGGGCGCAGTAGAGAGGTAAGAAGTCGTAAAATTCCTGGCTCCTCCGGTCCCAGCACTGCGTTTTTACTGTAACCGCCGTTGATTAATTACTTAGCTTTATGTAGCCCCTGGCCAGCCGGGCCCACCATGTTCACCGAGCCCCAGTCACAGCTGCAGCAGAGGGCCTGGCGGTGTCGCTCCAGCCACAACTGCAGTCTGCACATGACTAAGGTGCGTGCAAAGTCCTTCTGGGGCATCGCATGCAAATTAGCCATGTGGTGGGGGAGGCACTGTGAATGGAGCAGAGCAGAAAGGTGGCGCATCATCCCGAAGCCCAATGTGATGAGGTCATCACTCTGCACCTCATCACAGTGCTGCGGGCAAATGGAGCTGGCGAGCGCACGGCATCCGGCAGGGAGAGGTAGGCGCTCTATGAGCTGAAGATTGCCGGGGGTGGTGGGGGACCCGCTGACTCCAGCCGCAGGGGGCCACTGACTCCAGCCACGGGTGGTGGTGGGGGGGCACTGACTCCAGGGGCGGGGGGGTGCTGACTCAAGCCGCGGGGGGTTGCTGACTTTAGCCGCGAGTGGTGGGGGGGCACTGACTCCAGCCGTGGGTGGTGGGGAGGGGCACTGACTGCAGCCCCTGTCTTGCTTTAGTGTGTTATGATCTGGAACCATGGAAGACCACCATAATTCATTGGTAACAGGTGACAAGAGCATTGGCAACTAATATGGCCGCTATCCCCTTACTAACCATCAACACTAGAAGTAGCCAAGGGGTGAATTAACATCCTATGCACTGCGAACCCAGCTGGAGAACTAGCTATCCTGAAGGAAGGAAAGATGAATAACTCTCTGCCTCAGAAAATAGACAAAGAATAGCAAGCCTCTCACATACAAAGACTGTGGTTATATAGGAACACACAATACACAGATAGATGATAGGATTAGCAAAAGGTGAGGCCCCCACTGACTAAAATAGGAAAGGACAGGAAAGGGGCTGATGGTGGCCAGAGAAAAACCCTGCAAAATTCCAAATTCCTGATAGTACAAAAAGGCCCTCAGATCGCACGATCTGCAAAGCACTTATCTGGGATAGATGTGGTGTGGAGCAGAATGAAGCAGGCTCGTGAACAAAGAGCAAATGACATCCGCCATAGCCTGCTATCAGACCAGGATTTAAATAAGCAGAGAGTTAGCAATGGAAACACCCATTGCTCAACACACCTGGTCTATGTCCAAACCATTCCCGGCTACAAGAGGGAGCCTCCCAGCAGCCAAAGCATAACTGACATTCACAACAGTACCCCCCCCTTGAGGAGGGGTCACCGAACCCTCACCAACGCCACCGGGTCGCTCGGGATGAGCATGATGGAAGGCGCGAACCAACCTGTCCACATGAATGTCAGAAGCCTAAACCCAAGAGTTATCCTCCTGCCCATAACACTTCCATTTCACAAGGTACTGAAGCTGACGCCTACTGCAACGGGAATCCAGATTTTTTTCAACCTCATACTCCAGATCCCCTTGTACCAAAACAGGGTCAGGAGGCGCTGCTGCAGGAACTGTTGGCTCCATCCTGAAGGAAGGAAAGATGAATAACTCTCTTCCTCAGAAAATAGATAAAGAATAGCAAGCCCCCTACATTCAAAGACTGCGGTGATATAGGAAAACACAATACACAGATAGATGATAGGATTAGCAAAAGGTGAGGCCCCCACTGACTAAAATAGGAAAGGACAGGAAAGGGGCTGATGGTGGCCAGAGAAAAACCCTGCAAAATTCCAAATTCCTGATAGTACAAAAAGGCCCTCAGATCGCACGATCTGCACTCTGTCCTATACCAGGCTCTCTTGTCATACCAATGAACAGAAAACAAGAATCATTACAAATTCAAAAAGCCACAAACACATAGACTTATAGGAGCAATACTCCAAACATAACTGCAGGGAGTTTCCCAGCTGAGCAACTGCGAGGGAAGATCCCTGCATGCAAATAAACTGAAAACAACCACAGCAAAAGACAAACTCAGATAAGAGTAAAAGAACCAAACAACAAATAAAGAGCAAAGCACTTATCTGGGATAGATGTGGTGTGGAGCAGAATGAAGCAGGCTGGTGAACAAAGAACAACTGACATCCAGCATAGCCTGCTATCAGACCAGGATGTAAATAAGCAGAGAGTTAGCAATGGAAACGCCCATTGCTCAACACACCTGGTCTATGTCCAAACCATTCCTGGCCACAAGAGGGAGCCTCCCAGCAGCCAAAGCATAACTGACATTCACAACAATTTGTCAGGTTTCCAGGTTTTCCAGTTCTCTTTTGATTGCCCTTGCCCTCGGTTAACATGGAGGTTACCGTTCTGTTGCCCTACTTCCTGTCCAGCTGCTTAAAAGGCCGCCTCTAAGTCCAGTCCAGTGCCTGAGTATACTGCCTGCTGTGTGCTCCTGCTGTGTTGCTGCTTATTCCTGATTGCCTCTGGATTCCCCTAAAAGACTACCTACCGATTGACTCTGGACTGTACCCGGCTCTTCAAGGCTGTGCCCGGATTCTGTTTACCATCTTCGGTCAGCACTCCGCCTGGTTCTCTATTGGTTCGTAACCATTCTGGACAAACATTTCCCGTACGGACACTCATTGACTTTACCGCTTGCTCCTTATCCCGGCTGCTGCGCACTTAGGCCTTCCGGGGTAGATTGCCAGACAGTCCCTGTATAGGGGTTCGCTCTGGTGGTCTCCCTGGGGGAGTCCGGTGCGTGGTCCCGGGAATTCCCTCCGCGTCGATTCCGGAAAGTATTGCATGTGTTATTGTGTTGCTGTGTTGTTCTTTATCTACCGTGGTTGCATACTATAAAACATCTTGTACCCGGAACTCGTCTCTGATTGTCATTGCCCTACGCTATCGAAATCCTCAGAACATAGAATAAGTATTACATTATACTCAGGCCCTTAGAGGATTTCGCTGGGGCAATGACTGAGACACGAGTAGATCAGCTGTTCTCCATGATTAACTCCCTGCAGCAGGAGATGGAGGTGGTGCAGACTAAGCTTAGAGATGTGGAGGCGCAGCTGGGCCATGATCACCAGGTACTGGGTCCGGCTATACAGGATTTGCAAGTCAGAGTGGAGGCTCAGGAAGCCGTCCCCACTGCGTCCGTATCAGCTGCCGGTATGCCTAGGTTACCCCCATTCCGTTTCAATGGTGATCGTAGTCAGTTCCGTGGATTTGTTAACCAATGTATACTGTTTTTCGATGTACATGCTGATTATTACCGTTCTGACCGGTCAAAGGTGTTATGTATCATCATGTTATTAACCTCACGAGCACTGGCTTGGGCTAATCCTATGATAGAGAACCGGGACATCCGTTTAAATCACCTAGATGACTTCCTGAACGCAATGGCACAAATGTTTGATGATCCGAATCGCCGTGCTACCGCTGAATCGGCTCTCCTTTCCTTACGTCAGGGAAAGCGTTCTGTCGTTGAATACGCCACTGAGTTCCAGAGGTTAGTGGTAGACACCGACTGGGGAAACAATGCATTATTGTCCGTTTTCAGAAAAGGTTTGTCCGGTACCATCAAGGACGAGTTAGCCCGTTCTGAATCCCCAGGGGATTTTGACCTGTTTCTCCAGCACTGTGTGCGCATAGATACCCGTTTGACGGAACGTAGACAGGAAAAATGGGCAGCTATAAACCGTGTAAATAATAATACGTTTCCTTCCAGAGAACCCGCCCTCAGGACGCCACGGGAGGCCGAGGACGTTCCTATGCAAGTGGACTCTCTGCAAAGACGAGAGACCAACGAACGTCGTGAACACCGGCTCCGTGAGCGTTTGTGTTTCTACTGCGGTCAATCGGACCATTTCTTAATCGACTGCCCGAAACGTCCGAAGCGCCCAAATAAGGTATTGGCAGCCATGGCAGAGTGTGACAACACGGACGCAGAGTCGGATATCTCTGAGGCAAGTGGACACTTGGATGCGGTATTTCCCTTGACTGTAATGTCTACCTCACCGAAGGACTCAGAAGGGAAATATACCCATTGTTCACTCCCCATTCAGATCCGGTGGGAGGGACAGCTAATTCCTACCTCTGCAATGATAGACTCTGGGGCAGGGGGAAATTTCATGGACTTTTCTTTTGCCAGAAAACACGGTATCCGAACTCAGCAAAGATCCTCACCGGTTACCATGGAGACGGTAGACGGATCTCCGTTAACCTCTGGACCAGTGGATCGGGAAACAGTACCGCTAGAATGCGTGATGAAACCAGGTCAGCAGGAGACCCTTATTTTCATGATGATCTCTTCTCCACATTTTCCGATTATTTTAGGTATTCCGTGGCTACGGTCTACAAATCCGGTCATCGATTGGGAAACTAAGGAAATATCCTTCCCACCGCAGAGTGGTTCGGCCATTTGTCCAACTGTTCCGGTTCCGGTAACACCACATGCAGAAGGCACGGTACAGGTACCTGTTTTACCCCCGGTTTATCGTGACTTCGCTGACATATGCGACAAAAGAAAGGCCGATCGGCTTCCTCCGCATAGACCGTATGATTGCCCCATAGACTTACTCCCAGGGGCAGAGATCCCGTTTGGTCATGTTTACCCGTTGGCGGCACCTGAGCTAGAAGCCCTAAAGGAGTATATTGATGAAAGCCTGGCCAAGGGATTTATTCGCCCGTCTACCTCACCCGCAGGGGCACCCATCTTTTTCGTGAAAAAGAAAGAGGGGACTCTGAGACCCTGTATTGACTACCGGGAACTGAATAAAATAACCATCCGGAACCGGTATCCGTTACCGTTGATTCCGGAGCTATTGGAGAGGGTCCAACAGGCAAAAATATTCACCAAATTGGACCTCCGTGGGGCATATAATCTGCTTCGTATACGTCCCGGAGACGAGTGGAAGACCGCGTTCCGATGTCGGTACGGACATTTTGAGTATTTAGTGATGCCTTTTGGACTTTGTAACGCTCCTGCGGCATTTCAACATCTAGTTAATGATATTTTTAGGGATATCATGGACCAATTCATGGTGATCTATCTGGATGATATTCTAATCTTTTCTGATTCTCTCCAGGAACACCAGGAGCACGTCAAGACCGTACTTACCCGGCTGAGGGAAAACCACCTGTACATTAAACTGGAGAAATGCGAGTTCCACTGCTCACAAATACAATTCTTAGGTTATGTCATCTCTCCTCAGGGGCTGAACATGGAGTCTAGCAAGATACAAGCAATTCTAGACTGGCCGGAACCGGGAAACATCAAAGAGGTACAACGCTTTGTCGGTTTTGCCAACTTTTACCGACGCTTTATCCGTAACTTTTCAGAGATTGTTCGTCCCATCACTCTGTTGACTAAGAAAGGACAGAAGTTTGTATGGTCCGCCCAGGCCCAGGAAGCGTTCCATCGTCTCAAGGGATGTTTTACCTCAGCACCCATACTAGTACATCCGAATCCCGCACTTCCCTTCATCGTGGAGGTCGACGCTTCTGACTACGCATTAGGGGCCATTCTTTCTCAAAGGACCGGGGACAAGAGTCTCCTGCATCCGTGTGCCTTCTTTTCCCGCCGGTTGTCCCCTGCGGAAAGGAACTACGACATTGCGGATAAGGAATTATTGGCGATTATTTCCGCTTTCAAGGAATGGAGACACCACTTACAGGGAGCCGCGCAGCAAGTGATAGTACTCACAGATCATCGTAATCTGGAATTTCTTAAGTCTGCCAGGTGCCTGTCTCCACGGCAAGCCCGTTGGAGCCTATTTCTTAACCAATTCAATTTTGTCGTTACATACCGTCCAGGTTCACGTAATGGGAAAGCCGATGCCTTGTCCCGAATCCATGCCGTGGACTCCGTGCCTGGAACCCCGTCTCAGACCGTGTTATCGGATGCCAATTTCGTTGGAGTGATCCAGGATCAGGACTTATGGAAGGACATCAAGCTGGCCTATGATGGTGATGTATTTCTTGCTGCCCCCCCGAAGGATGTAACTCTTGTTCTTCGGAATGGTGTGTGGTTGAGAGAACGACGCATTTATGTCCCGGAGGCCGTAAGACTTCGGGTTCTCAAGTTGGTCCATGACTCCGTGTTGGCTGGTCATAGGGGGGTACAGAAGACGCAGGAATTTCTAAGCCGTTTTTTCTGGTGGCCTACCTGTTTGAAGGATGTGAAGGACTATGTCCACTCCTGCGTGGTTTGTGCCCGGTGCAAGGTCCCTCGTGTGGCTCCTACGGGACTCCTCCAACCGTTACCCGTGCCATCTCGCCCTTGGGGGTCTATCTCCATGGATTTTATTGTAGAGTTGCCAGTCTCTGGCGGGCACAATACCATCTTAGTGGTGGTGGATCGATTAACTAAAGCTGCTCACTTCATTCCGTGTACCGGTCTTCCCTCAGCCGCAGAGACAGTGGATTTAGTGATCCAGAACGTATTCCGTTTGCATGGGGTACCAGATGAGATCATCTCTGACCGGGGCGTGCAGTTTACGTCTAGGTTCTGGAAAGGCTTTTGTACGGCACTCCAGATTGATGTCTGTTTGTCTTCTGCATACCATCCTCAGACTAATGGGCAAACCGAACGGACGAATCAAACCCTGGAACAATACCTTCGATGTTACGTCAGCCATCTCCAAGACGATTGGTTGAAGATGCTTCCGTTGGCGGAGTTCTCCTATAACAACACTCAGAGCAGCTCCACTAAGGTAACTCCCTTTTTTGCCAACTTGGGTTACCATCCGAATGTGTTGCCTAGGTCCCCGGTTGCGGTTTCAGTACCGGCGGTGGAGGACAGAGTTTCAGAGCTTCGACAAAATCTGGAGGTTCTGAAGGACACGGTGGCTACGGCCCAGGAGCGTTACAAGAGGTCAGCGGACGCTCACCGGAAACCGGCACCCATGTATAAGGTAGGGGACTCTGTATGGTTATCCACCAAAAACCTTAGATTGGGTGTTCCTTCGCAGAAGCTGGGACAGAAATTCATCGGTCCATTTAAGATCACCGGGATCGTGAGCCCTGTGGCCTGTCGGCTACGGTTACCGCACCATCTAAAGGTACACCCGGTTTTTCATGTGTCTCCCCTCAAACCCGTTTCCCCTAATATGTTTCATGGTCGTGTCGTGCCTCCTCCTCCGCCTGTGATGGTCGACGGCGAGGAGCAGTTCGTCGTCGAGGACATTATTGACTCCCGGCTCCATCGACGTCGGCTTCAGTATCTGGTACGTTGGCAGGGGTACGCCCCCGAGGATGATTCCTGGGAACAGGTGGGTAACATTCGGGCACCCCGGAAGATCGCTCAGTTTCATCGACGGTACCCGGACAAACCTGGCCCTGATCCGTCCTGAGGCCGTCTCTGGGGGGGGGAGTAATGTCAGGTTTCCAGGTTTTCCAGTTCTCTTTTGATTGCCCTTGCCCTCGGTTAACATGGAGGTTACCGTTCTGTTGCCCTACTTCCTGTCCAGCTGCTTAAAAGGCCGCCTCTAAGTCCAGTCCAGTGCCTGAGTATACTGCCTGCTGTGTGCTCCTGCTGTGTTGCTGCTTATTCCTGATTGCCTCTGGATTCCCCTAAAAGACTACCTACCGATTGACTCTGGACTGTACCCGGCTCTTCAAGGCTGTGCCCGGATTCTGTTTACCATCTTCGGTCAGCACTCCGCCTGGTTCTCTATTGGTTCGTAACCATTCTGGACAAACCTTTCCCGTACGGACACTCATTGACTTTACCGCTTGCTCCTTATCCCGGCTGCTGCGCACTTAGGCCTTCCGGGGTAGATTGCCAGACAGTCCCTGTATAGGGGTTCGCTCTGGTGGTCTCCCTGGGGGAGTCCGGTGCGTGGTCCCGGGAATTCCCTCCGCGTCGATTCCGGAAAGTATTGCATGTGTTATTGTGTTGCTGTGTTGTTCTGTATCTACCGTGGTTGCATACTATAAAACATCTTGTACCCGGAACTCGTCTCTGATTGTCATTGCCCTACGCTATCGAAATCCTCAGAACATAGAATAAGTATTACACAATTGTTGTGTGTATTTTATAAAGAGTTGCAGTGTGTGGGGGATATATAGAGGGGCAGTGTGTGTGTGTGTAGGATGCTACATGGAGGAGCAGTGTGTGGGATATTATACAAATGGGCAGTGTGTGTTGGTATTTACAGAGGAGCAGGGTATGTGTGGTGACATTATACAGAGGAGCAGTGTGTGGAGGGGGATATATTGAGGAGCAGTGTTTGTGGGGAGATATTATACAGAAGAGCAGTGTGTGGGAGGATATTATACAGAGGAGCAGTGTGTGGGAGGATATTATACAGAGGAGCAGTGTGTGTGGGAGGATATTATACAGAGGGACAGTGTGTGTGTGTGGGATATTATATTGATAAACAGTGTTTGTGGGGAATACTAAACAGAGGAGCACAGTGTGGGGAGATATTATATAGAGGACCAGTGTGTATGTGGGGGATATTATACTGAGGAGCAGTGTATGGGGGGGATAGTATACTAAGGTGCAGTGTGTGGGGGGATAGTGTACTGAGGTGCAGTGTGTGGTGGGATATTATACAGAGGAGCAGTGTTGAGGGGAATTAAACAGAAGCGCAGTGTGTGGGGGATATTATACATGGGACAGTGTGTATGTGTATGTGGGATTTCTTACAGAGGGGCAGTGTGTGGTGATATTATACACAGGAAAATCGTGTGGGGGTACACTGAGGGGCAGTGTGTGGGGGAATATTATAAATATGGGCAGTGTGGGAGAGAGATTATGGAAAGGGTCGGTGTAGAGAGTATATTATGGAGAGGGGAAGTGTGGGGGTGGATTATTAATTTTCTAAGGGAAATGCTTTATTTTCTGGAACAACTTCAAAGGTACTAATACTTTTGGCCATGACTGTGTGTGTGTGTGTGTGTATATATATATACACACACACACACACACACACACACACACACACACACACGTTTTTCCAAGAATGGTGGAGAGTGTGGAGGGCTTAAGGGGTGGATTCGGAGCTGGGGTGGGGTGTAATATCCATGGATATGGCATAAATGGTTGAAATTGGAAGACCTCTAAAAAAATTAGATCAGACGTGATAGATTTGAGGTGCAGATTCTCCAGCACAAATTTGTAATTTATTGTACATTTGAAGAGATCAATTTTCTTAGGATATAAAAAAATGGCTTCCTGATCTCTTTTGTTTCCTGGGAAACTGAGTAAAAAATCAGTAGGGGGGGAGGCACAAAAGGGCAGTTTTGCACAGGGCGCCATTCAGGCTAAGGCCGGCCCTGTACAGGAATTTGGAAATACACAGAGCCCCAGAGATCCCCACCAGTGGTAGGCTGTAATCCATGGTAGCCAGGTAGGGTCTAAAACCAGGAAATGTAATATAGGAACAGAATGGGCAGGCAAGGGCGTAATGAGGAAACAAAGCAGAGGTCAAATTCAGGACTGGCAGCAAGGTACAAAAATGACAGACAGGAGGGTAGTCATAAAACAAGCAGAAGTCAGCGCACAGGAATCACTATACAAACAGAACAGGAACCAGGAATACAGAACTACACCATGCGCAGAATTATTAGGCAAGTTGTATTTTAGAGGATTTTTTTTATTATTGATCAACAACTATGTTCTCAATCAACGCTCCCTTATGACGGTGGTGGACCTTATCATACAGGATTCTCTGTGCTGCTGATCTGGATGGGTATTGCGCCATGGATCTACATGTCTGACATCACTCCTTTGGCCTCCTGGGGAACCGCGTCGAGGCAGAGACAGATTTCATCCATCATAGATGGCTGCTGGTTCACTCTATTATTGAAGGGACTTGGATATCATATGCCATGCGACTCTTGGACCCATATGGACTGCCTTGTCTTCAGTGATCTATATATCTATACAATGTTTATTACTGCTTGAAGACGTATTTACAGTCCTAAAGTTAAGTCCGGCTAATTATTGTCATACTAATTATATGTATGTCCCTTTATGTGAACCTGTACTCTATCTAAATTGTATCAATTTGTCCGGTTTGTCTATGTAAACTCTGTCCCTGGTATCCATGGCCAGGGTTAATCAGGAATTGGCTTAAAACCTGAGACGAATTGATGTAATCCTGTATCACTTTCCACCAAACGGTGTGGTATTTAGCTGTTTTGTTTAATAATAAATATATTTTGTATGGGAAAAAGTTCCTTTGTTAACGATTGAAATATTCCCTAGACCTTTTGTCAATTATATGTATGTTCCCAATCAACCCAAAAGACTCATAAATATCAAAGCTTAATATTTTTGGAAGTTGGAGTGGGATTTTTTTAGATTTGGCTATCTTAGGAGGAGATCTGTTTGTGCATGTAACTATTACTGTGCAGAATTATTAGGCAACTTAATAAAAGCCAAAAATATTCCCATCTCACTTGTTTATTTTCACCAGGTAAACCAATATAACTGCATAATATTTAGAAATAAACATTTCTGACATGCAAAAACAAAACCCCAAAAAATAGTGACCAATATAGCCACCTTTCTTTATGATGACACTCAACAGCCTTCCATTCATAGATTCTGTCAGTTGTTTGATCTGTTTACGATCAACATTGCGTGCAGCAGCCACCACAGCCTCCCAGATACTGTTCCAAGAGGTGTACTGTTTTCCCTCCCTGTAGATCTCACATTTTATGAGGGACCACAGGTTCTCAATGGGGTTCAGATCAGGTGAACAAAGGGGCAATATCATTATTTTTTCATCTTTTAGACCTTTACTGGCCAGCCATGCTGTGGAGTTGTTGGTTGCATGTGATGGAGCATTGTCCTGCATGAAAATCATGTTTTTCTTGAACGATACCGACTTCTTCCTGTACCACTGCTTGAATAAGTAAAAAATAAATGTATCAGCTCACCAAACTTGCTGTAGTTCCATAGCGGAAAATTCAGCGCACGGATGGTTAGAAGTTACCATATGTTTAAGAAAGCATAAATCCAGCACAATCTCCTTTTTGATTTAAAAGCAATCTTCTTTATTCATAATTTTCATAAAATCCAGGGACATGCAACATAGATTACAATTTCGCCCAATTTTGGTCTCATGGACCATGATCAAGACAGTTTGTTGAAATGCGTCGCTCTGACCTGGGCCAAATTGTTATCTATGCTGCATGTCCCTGGATTTTATGAAAGTTATGAATAAAGAAGATTGCTTTTAAATCAAAAAGGAGATTGCACTGGATTTATGCTTTCTTATACATTTGGTAACTGCTTGAAGAAGTTGGCTTCCAGAAACTGGCAGTAGGTCTGGGAGTTGAGCTTCACCCCATCCTCAACCCGAAAAGGTCCCACAAATTCATCTTTGATGATACCAACCCTTACCAGTACCCCAACTCCACCTTGCTGGTGTCTGAGTCGGAGTGGAACTCTCTGTCCTTTACTGGTCCAGTCTCTGGCCCATCCATCTGGGCCATCAAGAGACTCTCATTTCATCAGTCCATAAAACCTTTGAAAAATAAGTCTTAAGATATTTCTTGGCCCAGTCTTGACGTTTTATCTTATGTTTCTTGTTCAAAGGTGGTCGTTTTTCGGCCTTCCTTACCTTGGCCATGTCCCTGAGTATGGCACACCTTGTGCTCTTTGATACTCAAGTAACGTTGCAGCTCTGAAATATGGCCAAACTGGTGGCAAAGGGCATCTTGATAGCTTCACGCTTGATTTTCCTCAATTCATGGGCAGTTATTTTGCACCTTTTTTGCCCAACACGCTTCTTGCGACCCTGTTGGCTATTTGCCATGAAACGCTTGGTTGTTAGGTGATCACTCTTCAAAAGTTTGCCAATTTCAAGACTGCTGCATCCCTCTGCAAGACATCTCACAATTTTAGACTTTTCAGGGCCCGTCAAATCTCTCTTCTGACCCATTTTGCCATCGGAAAGGAAGTTGCCTAATAATTATGCACACCTTATATAGGGTGTTGATGTCATCACACCATACCCTTCCTCATTACAGAGATGCATATCACCTGATTTACTTAATTGGTAGCTGGCTCTCAAGCCTATACAGCTTGGAGTAGGACAACATGAATAAAAATTATCATGTGATCATAATACTCATTTGCCTAATAATTCTGCACACAGTGTATCTCTGGCAGTGGTAAGCAGACAGGAGGGGAAATAAGAAGCGTGTTGTGTCTTCCAATTGGTTGTAGATGAATGATGGTAACTTCAGCTGGAAGACACACACCACCTACAGTTAACCACTGCTACTGCAGATCCCATGGAAACCCAGCCTGGTGGATTAGTGGAGCCTGCGCCCACAAGCGCCACTGGCATTGACTCCTCTCCCACCACCAGCACTATCCATGGCAGGAACACGGCGTCGCCTGGTGATTGAAGCAGAAGTCGATATAGTGGACTCCGGTGGGAACGTAACAGGAGAAGGGTGAGGGGGCACCTCCTGAACTCACCTCAAGCTGACTTCTGAGCTCCCTAGTGTCCCTATGCAAGTTCTTTCAACCTGTTGGCAAGCAGGATACCTGGGTCCCTCAGCTGGCCCTAAACTCACCCTGCCTAGTGAGTAGACCAACGAGTACACTAGACTCACCACTAGAGATGAGTGAGCAGTAAAATGCTCGGGTGCTCGATGCTCGGGTTGAGCATTTTGAAATGCTCGGGTGCTTGACACGAGCACCCAGCCCAGTGTTAGCCTATGGGAAACTCGAGCATTTTTCCGGCAGCACCCCCAGCAGTCTGGAGAAATCCTAAAAATGTTACAAATGTTTAAGAACAGTGCTCAAATGACATGGGACCAGCATGGCGGAGACCCCTGTAAGCATTTCTGACTCCCAGGTCACTGCTGTGAACAATGTTGTCTGAGTAATAGGGGGAGGAAGAATCCTGTGTTTTTTTTCTCCCATGTGACATGTGTGACATGCACTTTCGCTTAGTAGCGTATGTGCGGAAGCTTCTCTCTGCCTGTACGTTCACTGTTAAGTGAAATCAAAAGTGAACAGTAGAAAAAAAATAGCATACTCACCTCTCTGCAGACTCCCGGGGCACGTCCAATCACTCCAGGACCTGCCGGTAATCAGCTGATGCAGTCACCTGATTACCGGAGAGTCCTGGAGCGATCGGATGGGAGTCTGCACATAGGTGTATAGTTTTTTTTTTTTTACTGATGCATCAGCTGATTGTTTAAAAGCCGTTTATACAATCAGCTGATGTATCATGTGATTCAGGTCCTTAAACCTGACACACCATCTGATCGCTTTGATTCCGGGAAAACCGTTCAGATAATATTGGATCCAGATTGGACATCGCGGGACCGTCGACCCAGGACTATGGCGGAGGAGGGTTATTTTGTTCAATAAAGATCGAGTCACTAATTGTGTTGTGTTTTATTTCTAATAAAAATATTTTTCTCTGTTTTGTGTTTTGTTTTTATCTTTACTAGAAATTCATGGTGGCCATGTCTAATATTGGTGTGACACCATGAATTTCAGGCTTAGGTCCAGCTGATAATACCCAGCTGGTCCTAACCCCATTATTACCCAGCAAGCCACCAGGCACCAGGGCCGCTGGAGGAGTTGGATACAGCGCCAGAAGATGGAGCTTTTTTCCACCTGCGATTTTCATGTGCGAGTGCAATCCAATAACAAATCGATTGCACTCGCACCAGTGTTAATCAATGAGGCAGTTTTTTCTCTAAACGAATCATGCTCTCAGTGCAATTGCAGCGTGCTGTAATACTTATTATATGTTCTGAGGATTTCGATAGCGTAGGGCAATGATCAGCAGAGACGAGTTTTTGATACAAGATGTTTTATAATCTGTAACCACAGTAGATAACAACGGAACAAACACAGCAGTACAAATACACAAAATACCTTCCCGAAACGGAGCGGAGGGAATTCCCGGGGCCACGCACCGGACTCCCCCAGGGAGACCACCAGAGCGAACCCCTATACAGGGACTGTCCGGCAATCACCCCGGAAGGCCTAAATGCGCAGCAGCCGGGACACAAGGGGCAAGCGGTAAAAGTCCAGGAGTGTCCGTACGGGATGATTGTCCAGAGTGGTTACGAACCAGAGAGAACCAGGCAGAGTGCTGACCGAAGATGGCAGACGGAATCCGGGCACAGCTTGAGAAACCGGGTAAGGTCCAGAGGCGGTCGGTCGGTAGTCTTTAGGAGGATCCAAAAGCAATCAGGATTAGCAGCAGCAAAGCAGGAGCACACAGCAAGCAGTATACTCAGGCACTGGACTGGGCTGAGAGGCGGCCTTTTAAGCAGCTGGACAGGAAGTAGGGCAACAGAACCTTAAACTCCATGTTAACTGAGGGCAAGCTCATTCAAAAGAAAACTGGAAAACCTGGAAACCTGACATTACTCCCCCCCCCAGAGACGGCCTCAGGACGGATCAGGGCCCGGCTTGTCCGGGAACCGTCGATGAAACTGAGCGATCTTCCGGGGTGCCCGAATGTTACCCACCGGTTCCCAGGAATCGTCCTCGGGGGCGTACCCCTGCCAACGCACCAGATATTGAAGCCGACGACGATGGAGCCGGGAGTCAATAATGTCCTCAACCACGAACTGCTCCTCGCCGTCGACCATCACAGGCGGAGGAGGAGGCACAACACGACCACGAAACGTATTAGGGGAGACAGGTTTGAGGAGAGACACATGAAAGACCGGGTGTACCTTTAGATGGTGCGGCAACCGTAGCCGACAGGCCACAGGGCTCACGATCCCGGTGATCTTAAACGGACCGATGAATTTTTGTCCCAGCTTCTGTGAAGGAACACCCAATCTCAGGTTTTTGGTGGACAACCATACAGAGTCCCCTACCTTGTACATGGGTGCCGGTTTCCGGTGAGTGTCGGCCGACCTCTTGTAACGCTCCTGGGCCGTAGCCACAGTGTCCTTCAGAACCTCCAGATTTTGTCGTAGCTCTGTCAATCTGTCCTCCACCGCTGGCACCGAAACCGCAACCGGTGACCTAGGCAAAACATTCGGATGGTAACCCAAGTTAGCGAAAAAGGGCGTTACCTTAGTGGAGCTGCTCTGAGTGTTGTTATATGAGAACTCCGCCAACGGAAGCATCTTCAACCAATCGTCTTGGAGATGGCTGACATAACATCGAAGGTATTGTTCCAGGGTTTGATTCGTCCGTTCGGTTTGCCCATTCGTCTGAGGATGGTATGCAGAAGACAAACAGACATCAATCTGGAGTGCCGTACAAAACCCCTTCCAGAATCTAGACGTGAACTGCACGCCCCGGTCAGAGATGATCTCGTCTGGTACCCCATGCAATCGGAATACATTCTGGATAACCAAATCCACTGTCTCTGCGGCTGAGGGAAGACCGGTACACGGAATGAAGTGAGCAGCTTTAGTCAATCGATCTACCACCACTAAAATGGTATTGTGTCCGCATGAGACTGGCAACTCCACAATAAAATCCATGGAGATAGACCCCCAAGGGCGAGATGGCACGGGTAACGGTTGGAGGAGTCCCGTAGGAGCCACACGAGGGACCTTGCACCGGGCACAAACCACACATGAGTTGACATAGTCCTTCACATCCTTTAAACAAGTAGGCCACCAGAAAAAACGGCTCAGAAATTCTTGCGTCTTCTGTACCCCCCTATGACCAGCCAACACGGAGTCATGGACCAACTTGAGAACCCGAAGTCTTACGGCCTCCGGGACATAAATGCGTCGCTCTCTCAACCACACACCATTCCGAAGAACAAGAGTTACATCATTCGGGGGGGCAGCAAGAAATACGTCACCATCATAGGCCAGCTTGATGTCCTTCCACAAGTCCTGGTCCTGGAGTACTCCAACGAAATTGGCATCCGATAACACGGTCTGAGACGGGGTTCCAGGCACGGAGTCCACGGCGTGGATTCGGGACAAGGCATCGGCTTTCCCATTACGTGAACCTGGACGGTATGTAACGATAAAATTGAATTGGTTAAGAAATAGGCTCCAACGGGCTTGCCGTGGAGACAGGCACCTGGCAGACTTAAGAAATTCCAGATTACGGTGATCCGTGAGTACTATCACTTGCTGTGCGGCTCCCTGTAAGTGGTGTCTCCATTCCTTGAAAGCGGAAATAATCGCCAATAATTCCTTGTCCGCAATGTCGTAGTTCCTTTCTGCAGGGGACAACCGGCGGGAAAAGAAGGCACACGGATGCAAGAGACTCTTGTCCCCGGTCCTTTGAGAAAGAATGGCCCCTAATGCATAGTCGGAAGCGTCGACCTCCACGATAAAGGGAAGTGCGGGATTCGGATGGACTAATATTGGCGCTGAGGTAAAACATACCTTGAGACGATGGAATGCTTCCTGGGCCTGGGCGGACCACACAAACTTCTGTCCTTTCTTGGTTAACAGAGTGATGGGACGGACAATCTCTGAAAAGTTACGGATAAAGCGTCGGTAAAAGTTGGCAAAACCGACAAAGCGTTGTACCTCCTTGATGTTTCCCGGTTCCGGCCAGTCCAGAATGGCTTGTATCTTGCCAGATTCCATGTTTAGTCCCTGAGGAGAGATGACATAACCTAAGAATTGTATTTGTGAGCAGTGGAACTCGCATTTCTCCAGCTTAATGTACAGGTGGTTTTCCCTCAGACGGGTAAGTACGGTCTTGACGTGCTCCTGGTGTTCCTGTAGAGAATCAGAAAAGATTAGGATATCGTCCAGATAGATCACCATGAATTGGTCCATGATATCCCTAAAAATATCGTTAACTAGATGTTGAAATGCCGCGGGAGCGTTACAAAGTCCAAAAGGCATCACTAGGTACTCAAAATGTCCGTACCGACATCGGAACGCGGTCTTCCACTCGTCTCCGGGACGTATACGAAGCAGATTATATGCCCCACGGAGGTCCAATTTGGTGAATATTTTTGCCTGTTGGACCCTCTCCAATAGCTCAGGAATCAACGGTAACGGATACCGGTTCCGGATGGTTATTTTATTCAGTTCCCGGTAGTCAATACAGGGTCTCAGAGTCCCCTCCTTCTTTTTCACGAAAAAGATGGGTGCCCCTGCGGGTGAGGTAGACGGACGAATAAATCCCTTGGCTAGGCTTTCATCAATGTACTCTTTTAGCGCTCCTAGCTCAGGTGCCGCCAACGGGTAGACATGACCAAACGGAATCTCCGCCCCTGGGAGTAAGTCTATGGGGCAATCATACGGTCTATGCGGGGGAAGTCGGTCGGCTTTTCTTTTGTCGCATATATCAGCGAAGTCACGGTAAACCGGGGGTAAAACAGGTACCTGTACAGTGCTCTCCGTATTTGGTGGTACTGGAACCGGAACAGTTGGACTAATGGTCGGAATATTCTGCGGTGGGAAGGATATTTCCTTAGTTTCCCAATCGATGACCGGATTTGTAGACCGTAGCCACGGAATACCTAAAATAATTGGAAAATGAGGAGATGAAATTAGCATGAAAACAAGGGTCTCCTGCTGACCTGGCTTCATGACGCATTCTAGCGGTACGGTTTCCCGATCGACTGGTCCAGAGATTAACGGAGATCCGTCTACCGTCTCCATGGTAACCGGTGAGGATCTTTGCTGAGTCCGGATACAGTGTTTCCTGGCAAAAGAAGAGTCCATGAAATTTCCCCCTGCCCCAGAGTCTATCATTGCAGAGGTAGGAATTAGTTGTCCCTCCCAACGGATCTGAATGGGGAGTGAGCAATGGGTATATTTCCCTTCTGAGTCCTTCGGTGAGGTTGACATTACAGTCAAGGGAAATACCGCATCCAAGTGTCCACTTGCCTCAGAGATATCGGACTCTGCGTCCGTGTTGTCACACTCTGCCATGGCTGCCAATACCTTATTTGGGCGATTCGGACGTTTCGGGCAGTCGATCAAGAAATGGTCCGATTGACCGCAATAGAAACACAAACGCTCACGGAGCCGGTGTTCGCGACGTTCATTGGTCTCTCGCTTTTGCAGAGAGTCTACTTGCATAGGAACGTCCTCGGCCTCCCGTGGCGTCCTGAGAGCGGGTTCTCTGGAAGGAAATGTAAAGTTGTTTACACGGTTTACAGCTGCCCATTTTTCCTGTCTACGTTCCGTCAAGCGGGTATCAATACGCACACAGTGCTGGAGAAACAGTTCAAAATCCCCTGGAGATTCGGAACGAGCTAACTCGTCCTTGATGGTACCGGACAACCCCTTTCTGAAAACAGACAATAATGCATTGTTTCCCCAGTCGGTGTCTACCACTAACCTCTTAAATTCAGTGGCGTATTCAACGACAGAACGCTTTCCCTGACGTAAGGAAAGGAGAGCCGATTCAGCGGTAGCACGGCGATTCGGATCATCAAACATCTGCGCCATTGCGGTCAGAAAATCATCTAGGTGATTTAAACGGATGTCCCGGTTCTCTATCATAGGATTAGCCCAAGCCAGTGCTCGTGAGGTTAATAACATAATTATACATAACACTTTGGACCGGTCAGAACGGTAATAATCAGCATGTACATCAAAAAACAGTATACATTGGTTCACAAATCCACGAAACTGACTACGGTCACCATTGAAACGGAATGGGGGTAACCTAGGCATACCGGCAGCTGATACGGACGTAGTGGGGACGGCTTCCTGAGCCTCCACTCTGACTTGCAAGTCCTGTATAGCCGGCCCCAGTACCTGGTGATCATGGCCCAGCTGTGCCTCCACATCTCTAAGTTTAGTCTGCACCGCCTCCATCTCCTGCTGCAAGGAGTTAATCATAGAAAAGAGCTGATCTACTCCTCGTGTCTCAGTCATTGCCCCAGCGAAATCCTCTTATGGCCTGAGTATAATGTAATACTTATTATATGTTCTGAGGATTTCGATAGCGTAGGGCAATGATCAGCAGAGACGAGTTTTTGATACAAGATGTTTTATAATCTGTAACCACAGTAGATAACAACGGAACAAACACAGCAGTACAAATACACAAAATACCTTCCCGAAACGGAGCGGAGGGAATTCCCGGGGCCACGCACCGGACTCCCCCAGGGAGACCACCAGAGCGAACCCCTATACAGGGACTGTCCGGCAATCACCCCGGAAGGCCTAAATGCGCAGCAGCCGGGACACAAGGGGCAAGCGGTAAAAGTCCAGGAGTGTCCGTACGGGATGATTGTCCAGAGTGGTTACGAACCAGAGAGAACCAGGCAGAGTGCTGACCGAAGATGGCAGACGGAATCCGGGCACAGCTTGAGAAACCGGGTAAGGTCCAGAGGCGGTCGGTCGGTAGTCTTTAGGAGGATCCAAAAGCAATCAGGATTAGCAGCAGCAAAGCAGGAGCACACAGCAAGCAGTATACTCAGGCACTGGACTGGGCTGAGAGGCGGCCTTTTAAGCAGCTGGACAGGAAGTAGGGCAACAGAACCTTAAACTCCATGTTAACTGAGGGCAAGCTCATTCAAAAGAGAACTGGAAAACCTGGAAACCTGACACGTGCTGCATTTTACACCGAGTCTCGGCTTACGCGTGTGTAAAATTCTCGCTACACTTGCTCGTTATGCAACTGCAGTGCGGGGCACGCAGAGACAGACAAAAGAGAAGATGGGGAGAAAGTGTTCCTTTCATCTTCTCTGCTCCTGTGATGCGATTGCAAGATCGCAAAAAGAGTCCATACTGAGATGCTCTGGCAAGCACCAAGTAGCGGTGAGCATATTTGCTCATCCCTACTCGCCACTAAACTAATAAACACGGAGGGAAAAGTAGGACAGATGGGGGGAATAACCAGAAAGATACAAAACACCAAACTTCATCGTAGAAGGCCGACTCTAAAGTAGCAGGTGGATGGGCACGGCACAATACCTCAGCAGTTCCTTCCACCAGGCTGGCCAAAGTAGAAATGATTCTAACAGCAGCAAGATCTGCTGGGAAGGCTCCAGTATTTAACCTAAATGGGTGTGTGCACAAAGCAGCTACAACTGACCTGAACTGCTCAGAGCTGCTGGCAACAAAAAATGAAATTAACTCATGAGACACCAAAGGAAAGGAAACTTTGTTTAAATGAGGAGTCAAGATGGAGATGCGAGGCTCCAGTCCTAAGGCTGTCACTAGTCTCAGAACAGCAGGGAGACGACCGTGACAAGGCCGCTTTTCAAATGCTCCAAATTTATTAAGGAACGTGTGACTCCAGCACACCTGCTCAAGATCGCTGTGAACAATGTCACTCTTGATGTATTGAGGCCAATGACTGTAAAGCACTGTGGAAATGTTAGTTCTATACATACAAGCAAAATAAATATGTTATGTAGTCGGCGCTTCCAGTTTGTCAAATGGAGCATGTCAAATGGAAACCAGAAGCAAATCTCATTCCCCTTCACACTAGGTACTCAAATTATAACAATTAGTTTTTTGTATATTCCACACAATTCTCAAAAATATCAGAAGCTAGTCAGAGATGTGAGAAATGAACACGTCTATGACCAGTGCTACACTCCAAAATCATTTTTGTGTTGTCATAAATGCTTTTCAAACCACGGGCACTTGTTGACCTAAAGCTCTACAATTAGTTGCTAAAGTCATGCTTGACATATGTCAGCACACTGAGAAATGAAGCAACATTAACTCCGATTACCTCAAACCAGACGTGTCAGGTAGAGAGAATTTATTGTATTATCTTATGTAGCATTCAGTAAAATATTGAGCATACGATGCTACATTTCATGTCAGACAAGCTATTATTCTCTAAAGATAAACTACATACTTGTAACACCTTCACACAGGCTTCCTGATATTTGGAAATTTGGAGGATTAAATCATCCATTTGATTAGAACAGGTGTCATATAACAAATTAGTTAAGGACAAACAGAATGAGCGATGTCCCGTGTGCTTGTATTTAGGTAATACCGAAGAACTATTTATTTATGGCACATTTTGATACGTTAGAGTGGCACAACCAGTAAATAACTTCCCAAGATTACACTAAACTAAGCGCAGCTGTCAGGGTGAAATATGGGTGTGCTTCAGGACGTGGAAGGCTGAAGTCATAAAATAGCCATGAAATTTATAGGTAGAGGAACATTAAGAAATTGGACATAATACTGATTAGCTAACTCATTTAAATGTGTCTTCTTAAAGTAATTACTAAATTAATGGAAAAGGCCTTGAAAAGGGAAATTTAAAGGTAGAAAAGTGAAGCAATGCAGCAAAAAATGTTAGAACATTTGCTTTAAAAGCTTTCATTTTAGTTGTGGTGAAAATACATCCATTGTTGTAAAAACAAGATTATTTGTAATTTAGTGCATTGTCTTTTTAATAGGTAATTAGTGATTGGAAACTATAAAAGGAAAAAAAAATATTATATTCCTTCAAAGATATTTCTCTGTTACTGTTATGCGGGAGGACGATCAGAGTAAAATTAATAACAGCGCTAACATCTCCCGAGGTCCTCCAGGCAGATGACAAAGCCACAGAAGAACAGGCGGCTGGACGGCACAACCTCAGAGGGACACAAAAATAAAAAACACAATCGGTGGTGTTCACAGCACACCTATTGACTACCGGACCTCACCTGTTTACAGCACAGGAAGTCATAAGGAACACTGACCGTGTGCATAGGGGGCACACCGGGACAGTAAGGACAGCCCAATTAGCATCATTGAGCTGCCGCAGTAGAACTGGAGTGGTAGGACTGGAGCGGGGTAACTGGTCCTGGCTGTGCCTCGCCACATATCTTGGCGCAACGGGCACTGGTTACTGCCTAATGCTTCCAGTTACACACAACCCTGCCACACACTCTGCATGGTTTCTTTGGTGCTGAGGCCCCACAAAGCCTGACTACTGAGCTATAATGACGCTCGTGCAGCCATGGGCATCATCTAGGGTCCTTTGTAGACTAATCCCTACCCCATGACAGATGTCAGATAGCAATGGCGTCAGCTGCTGCCACTCAGAGACTGCCACATCACCACTGATGTCATTGATGGCCAATCAGCGGCCATTGCATCATCGGTGAAGCAAGCGGCGGCCACTCAGGACCCCCCGCATCAATGGTGAGGTCACATGCATGCGCAGTAGTGGGAATCCCGCACTTAGAGCCTGGAGAGGCAGTGGGAATCCATGCATGCACGGTAGGGCAAAACAGGGACTAAAAAGGGTACTTTACACGCTGCGACATTGCTACCGATATATCGTCGGGGTCATGTCGTTAGTGACGCACATCCGACGCCGGTAGCGACATCGCAGCGTGTGACACAAATGAGCGACGATCAACGAGCACAAAAACGGGAAAAATCATTCCTCGTTGACACGTCGTTCATTTCCTTAATATTGCTGTTGCCACCGGTACGATGTTGTTCGTCGTTCCTGCGGCATCACACATCGCTGTGTGTGACACCGCAGGAACGATGACCATCTCCTTACCTGCGTCCACCGGCAATGAGGAAGGAAGGAGGTGAGCTGCATGTTCCGGCCGCCCATCTCCGCCCCTCCGCTTCTATTGGCCGGCCGCTTAGTGACGCAGCAGTGACGTCGCTATAATGCCGAACGCCCCTCCCCCTTGAAGGAGGGATTGTTCGGCGGTCATAGCGACGGCGCTGTCAAGGTATGTGTGTGTGACGCTGCCGTAGCGATAATGTTCGCTACGGCAGTGATCACCAAATGTCGCACGGGTGACGGGGGCGGGTGCTATCGCGCTCGACATCGCTAGCAATCGCTAGCGATGTCGCAGCGTGTAAAGTACCCTTTAGTCTCTGAATGAACAAAGACCCTGAACACCTGATGCCTAGCAGCCAAGCACCTGGAGCAGCGGACAGGTGGCGCAGGAAAGTCAGCCGACACCACTGCAAGGGATGAGGATGGGGCAGGAACCTTTCGAGGCTTGGGAGAACCCCAAACCATAACAGTTACTTTGCCCTGTCTGGTGTGTCCCATATATCTGCTTACTCACAACACTTTGTTATAATAATAAAATGTAACAAGTTTATTCACTAAAAAGACTATGCTTAATCCATAAACTAGCATATGTCAGTACATAATAAATACATAAATACATTTGACTTGCAACTATTTAGCATATGATTAGTTATGCAGATTCTTGTCCTGTTATTACATTGTTATGGTTTTGCTCCTATAGTTTGTAAACAAAATTTTCTTCCTGTATAGTACAAATTACAACCTGCTCTCTCATATTCAAATAGCTCATTGTTTTATTAGGTTGATTGCAAAGTGAAAGGTCTCTGGTTTGAATTGAGGAGAAGGCATGAAGAAGATTTCCCAAGAAAAGAGAAACAGCATCATCCAGCTCATTGATAGCGGTCTCTCCACCAAGAAAATTGTCAAACTGCATCATGTGAGTTCTATGACAGTTGGAAGAATACGATATCAAGTTCATCCATCCATTCAAAAGCCAAAACGTAGCTGTGGTGCCCTGGACTAGCTAGGTCGTCACAGGTACTACAGCACAACACCCCCACCCCGAGATAGGCACATCAGTCAGAAACAAATTCTTGTTGCCTCCCTCCAGGGGCTGATGTCCACACCAGGTGGGGTGGAGCCAGGCGGTTGGCCCCACCCACTGAGGAGTTCACAGTCCTGGAGACAGGAAACTGTAGTCAGTTAAGCTCGGGCAGAGCTCGAGTGAAGTGTAGAGTGAAGTTAGGGAAGTGGTAGTAGAGGAGAAAACTGACTGTGTCCGGGTGCGTGGCCCGGAAACCGAGAGCAAGGTTGGCAGACGGTGGTGGCCTTCTGCAGGAGAGGCAGATCAACGTGGAACCATAGGGGTGGGGACGGGCGGTGGCCCGCCGGTACCGAACCGGGGAGCGAAGTGAAGCCAGCACAAACCGGCAGGGCCTGCAGACCCCGACCAGGCTTGGAGTCGCCGTTAAACAGGTCAAATCCGTTAGTGACCGGAACCCCAGGGGTTTCCAAACAGCCAAGACCCGATTGAAGGCAACCGTCCAAACAGCACAAGGGAAATACAGCTACCGCCACAGCTAGAGTTCCCAGGTCCAGAGCCTGTGGGCAAAAGGGCTCCTCCAGCCCATATACACACTGGGGAGCGGGTTACCGGTGGGAAGCCATCGAGACCGAAGATACACAAAAGGTGCAGGGAAAGGCAGCCACCACCAACCGTCCGGGAGAAGCCACAGCAGCCGGCTGCGGGACCCGTCCATCCAGCCGTTTGTTTTACCAGAGACTTGCATCCATTTTTGGCTGAGTGAGTACTACCGTGCCGTCCGGCACCGCGCTGCGCAGTCCAAGCGACCCTGCACCTTGCCAACCCTGCCTCCCCGTCACCTCTCCGGGCCCCGGGACCACCAACCCCCCTACCCACGGAGGGGAGAGAAACATCCCAGCTGCTCTCTGCCATCGCTCCCGAGATCCCCGTCAATAGCAGCGGTGGTGCTCCAACCTCACCACAACCCGTGGGTGGCGTCACGGACCAAATCCCCAAACCGAACTACCCCCCCTTTCACTCACGGGCGAGGAGCGCCGCTCGAGTCCCCTGATCCGGCCCACCGCTCGAGCCACTGAGCAGCAGCAGCAGCGCCGGACCCGAGAGTGGTGAGCGCAGCGCCCTCCCCGCCCGCGACATAGACATCCAAGCAAAATATCAGAGTCAACAAGTCGGGTCATCACAAGGTCTATCAGTTCTGGAGCAACAAACACAGCAGTGGAGGTGGCTCATCTATCTATATACATAATTGGCAGTTTCTGTAACCCTATTCCAGCATGCACCGCGGCACTGTCAGTTGTGCAGGCGCAGTTCATACGCGTCACCGGTCTTCCCACGCACGCACTGTAGCAGCCTGTACGCAGGCACACATAGCACACATGCATGTATACACTGGACACACACACACCTAGATACTCACCTGTCCCCAGCGATGCGGTCCATGACACTAAAGTCCCCAGCACTGTTCCGGCTTCCAGCTCCTCAGTGGACTGAATATTCAGTGAGTATAATGAGCGGAGGTCAAGAGAGGATGACAGCAGAGTCAAAGACATCATTGCTGGATACAGGTAAATATAGAAAATCTTTTATTTAATAGACCTGTGTTTTCTCTGGTGGGGGGGTGAGAGAGAGTACACAGACACAGACGACACATATACACAGCATAGAGCCATATGCACACACATATACACAGACAACACGTACACACAGCGTGCAGCCATATCGCCGATTCAGCCAGTGCGGTGAACAGGGGCCCGAAGGTTTAGGGGGCCCTTAATCGCTGGTCAGTGATGAGGGCATTCTGACCTGTTGTCCGGAGCTCAAGGCTCCAAGGGGCCCTGATCAGATCACCCTCATCACACACTGCGTGCCGGGCAGAGAGCGATCCTGCAGCTCCGCATAGTTAGTGCATTTAAACAAAAGAATCTCCATAGCACCATGGTAAGCTATGTTAGCGAATGGAGACCACTTTAGGGTCCTCCAGACGCAAGCACACACTCCAGAAATGACATGAGAACAGGAGAAAAAAGGAGCATAAATTGTGCAAAAATATATTTATTAGAATGAACAAGGGGGGGTTGACAAGGATTTTCACATTAAAACACACATAAAACAGTTCCTTTCCCCCTTGAAGAAGACTAGCTCTCAAAAAAAAACAGGGAAAAACATTTCTCAAAGTGCACTTAGTTGGTAAAAAAACACAGCTAAAGGAAATGCATATACAAGGCCAGCCAGGGGTTATGGATATAACCTAAAAAAGGGCCATAGTGCATATAAGATGAAAATACTCCTTTTTGCTAGAACCTTAATATGCAATTAAAGTGCTGGTAGTGTGTGTCGTCACGGGATAAGGGGTACTCAGATCCGGGCCACGGGGTCACTTCTGTGGGTATCACGGTGGCGTGACCCAGTCTGTGATCCCAGGCTCCACAGTAAGAAGGGGATTAGGTAAGGGAGATTGTCCGTGACGCCACCCGTGGTGTGCGGTGAGGTAACAAAGCACCACCACTGCCGGTAAATGGATCCCGGGGATGGTGGTGGGCAGCAAGGTGGTGATTTCCCTCCACGGGTAGGGTGTTGGTGTCCCAGGACCCCGTTTAGGTGGTGCAGGGAGGAGATGGAGACCGTCTGAGAGCTGTGCGCCCGGTTGGACCGGGGGATGTTGTTACTCACAGTTCGCTTTTCAAGGAAATTGACACAGAGTCAGGAATTAACTAGAAATTGCTGGAGTCTGCAGCCTTCGGTGCGGAGGGTGTTTGGGGTCCCACACACAGTACAGCAGGATCCTGGTCTTGTTTTGCAGCCAGACGCTTCTTTCTCCTTCCTCAGTCGGGAACGGGGAGCCCACTCCCCCTGCAGTGATCCGGGTCACCCCTGGATGCCGGCGGGCCACTACCCTGCCCCGGCCACCTCGGGCCCCTACCTCACACTTCCCTTCCTTATAGCAGCCAGGAGCTATCTCTCCTGGTCTGCTCTCTTCACACTCCAAACTCACTCTGCTCCAGCCCCTCCCCTCCTGCTCTGTTTAGCTCTTACACTGGGGTGGGGTGTCTGTCCTGCTGCACTGGTGTGGGATCACGTTACCAAGGAGGAGAATGGCCTGCACTTTGCTGGATGTCTGCAGGCTCTGTGACACCCTGGTTTTGCCAGGGCGTCACAAGTGCATAAGGCAATATGTGCAAAATTTATAGAGCAAAGCTATGTGGATAACTGCAGGAGACGTTTTCCTATGGAGATAGAGCAATAGGAGAGAAGCTCTGCGTCACCGATATATAGGTGCTCAGGGGAAAAACAGACAAATATAGAGAGAGAACCCCGGCACACTATTACTCCCAAAAGAAAATCATGCGACTGTTCATATGCAAATTTCTTTTTATTGATCAGATTGTGCTGTAAATTATGAAAAATGATTCGTCCAAACAAGTCGACGTTTCGGCTGTCAGACTGGACTTTATCACTGTTAGTATGACAGTATGCAATCACATCAAGGCATGTGCCAAGGACAATGCGTCAATTATGATATGTACTGTTTATGAAGTGTGTAGTACAGGATCCTCCACTCACAGACCGCACGTCCTACACCAGTGTGGAAACGGCCTCTGATGATTCCGGTCCTACCGGTGATAGTGCACATAAACGGCCAGATATCTTTTACTGGGTGACAGCCTCTGACGTCTCCGGTCTTACCGGTGATATTGCATAGTATTGACCTGAACATAGAGCTCATCTATAATTCTACCATACATTGGTCTGCACCCCAGCAGTTTCCAGTCATAACCCCTCCCACTGATCTACAGAATATGGATTAACACAACAGTCCGACTGTGAATTGTGAGGAAAGGGAAAGCGATTCTCTTCTTGTGTACAATTAACGTTAGGTCCAGGAACCTGCTATTAACCCTCAGGGGTGATAACCCCATTGACACAGCATGTGACACAGGCATTCCCTGCATCTACATAATAGTCCTTGGTTTATATTTTACTATCAGCATGATCATATAAACTTCATAAACAGTACATATCATAATTGACGCATTGTCCTTGGCACACGCCTTGATGTGATTGCATACTGTCATACTAACAGTGATAAAGTCCAGTCTGACGAAGGCCTACAGCCGAAACGTCGACTTGTTTGGACGAATCATTTTTCATAATTTACAGCACAATCTGATCAATAAAAAGAAATTTGCATATGAACAGTCGCATGATTTTCTTTTGGGAGTAATAGTGTGCCGGGGTTCTCTCTCTATATTCCTATGGAGATAGACTGTAATAAAATAATTTCCTTACCAAAGGAAAAGAGTTGTTTTGGTAACAAAGTGCCAGTCTTCAGGGAGGAAAAACGAGTAGCCCCCCCACCCACCAACACGTGTTTCGCCTCAGGAGCCTGTGCGTCCCAAATGCGGCTTCATCAGGGAGAGATGTCCTGCACTCCATTTCAGACAATTTTAAATAGACCACCGAGGTCTACAATCAGATCGCGTCATCCCCATCTGTGACGCATGCGCAGCTGCGGGGCCACAGCGCCGCGGGCAAGTTGGCCGTCTGACAGGAACCGGTGCACGCGCGGGTGCAGGGGCGCGCCTTCCAGCTTCCCAGGCGAGCACTGCTGTCATGGAGACAGCTAAGTCACCGGCGGCGTTGCGTGCCCGAGCCACGCATGCGTGCAGGGGATGGCGTGCCTTAGATGTAACAAAACAGGTAGATCGATATAGATAGACCAGAGGCCTCCCAAATCGTGCTACAAAGAAAATACATAGGTCATATACATTGTCCATGAATATGTCTTGATTGCAGATCCAAATCCCAAAAAATGTGTTTATGTTTCTTAATCGTAAATTTAGTTTAAAGTACTTGGGACCGATCCTGCACAGGATATATCAGGGGAGCCTTCAAGGATGTCATTTTCTGAATACAAAAATAACAGTAATCAATACAAAATAACACACCATTAAAAAAACAAAAAATGGAGAAAAGAACAAAAGTCATAAACCCCCCCTTGTTCATTCTAATAAATATATTTTTGCACAATTTATGCTCCTTTTTTCTCCTGTTCTCATAGTTAGTGCATGCAGCAGAACGCAGGAATGTCTCCTCTGTTCCCTGCCCGGCACTTTCTCTGTGACACACGCGTGCTCTCTGATGTCGTCAGTACGGCGCGTGTGTCATTTCAAAAGTTCCCACCCCAGCAGGAGAAAAAGCAGCACAGCGGGAGCCTGCACGTAGAGAAGCAGCAGCAGGGGCCCCTAGGAGAACAGCATCGATACAGCCAGGGCCTGTACAAGAGAAGAATCAGCTTGGCAGGGGGCCCGTACGGAGGTGCATGGGGGGGGCAAGTGAGTGGTGACTAATAACCTGAGAGGGGGCAATGAGGGGGGGTTACTGGTGACTAATATTGGGGGTGTAGTGATGTATATGGGAGTGTAGTACTGTCATTTTACAGGTGTAGTTTATAGGGGTGTAGTGGTATAGTTTATTACAGGTGTAGTATATATTGGTGTAGTATATACTGGTGTAGTATATGAAGGTGTAGTATATGGGGATGTATATAGTGGTGTAGTATATGAGGGTGTAGTATATGGTGGTGTAGTATATGGGGGTGTAGTATATAGGGGTGTAGTATATGGGGGTGTAGTATATAGGGGAGTAGTATATGGGGTGTAGTATATAGTAGTGTAATATATGGGGGTGTAGTATATAGTGGTGTAGTATATGGGGGTGTAGTATATAGTGGGGTAGTATATGGGGGTGTAGTATATAGTGGTGTAGTATATGGGGGTGTAGTATATAGGGGTGTAGTATATGGGGGTGTAGTTTATAGGGGTGTAGTATATAGTAGTGTAATATATGGGGGTGTAGTATATAGCGGTGTAGTATATGGGGGTGTAGTATACAATGGCGTAGTATATGGGGATGTAGTATATAGTTGTGTAGTATTTGGGGGTATAGTGAGTGATTTAGTATATGAGGATTTAGTGATTATATACATATATATATATATATATATATACACTATATATACTATATCCCATATATACTGTACCTTTATGTGTGTGTGTGTATATATATATATATATATATATATATATATATATATATGTGTGTGTATATATATGTATATATACAGTGCCTACAAGTAGTATTCAACCCCCTGCAGATTCAGCAGGTTTACACATTCGGAATTAACTTGGCATTGTGACATTTGGACTGTAGATCAGCCTGGAAGTGTGAAATGCACTGCAGCAAAAAAGAATGTTATTTCTTTTTTTATTTTTTTTTTAAATTGTGAAAAGTTTATTCAGAGGGTCATTTATTATTCCACCCCTCAAACCACCAGAATTCTGTTTGGTTCCCCTAAAGTATTAAGAAGTTTTTCAGGCACAAAGAACAATGAGCTTCACATGTTTGGATTAATTATCTCTTTTTCCAGCCTTTTCTGACTAATTAAGACCCTCCCCAAACTTGTGAAGAGCACTCATACTTGGTCAACATGGGAAAGACAAAGGAGCATTCCAAGGCCATCAGAGACCAGATCGTGGAGGGTCACAAGGCTGGCAAGGGGTACAAAACCCATTCCAAGGAGTTGGGCCTACCTGTCTCCACTGTTGGGAGAATCATCCGGAAGTGGAAGGCTTATGGAACTACTGTTAGCCTTCCACGGCCTGGACAGCCTTTGAAAGTTTCCACCCGTGCCGAGGCCAGGCTTGTCCGAAGAGTCAAGGCTAACCCAAGGACAACAAGGAAGGAGCTCCGGGAAGATCTCATGGCAGTGGGGACATTGGTTTCAGTCAATACCATAAGTAACGTACTCCACCGCAATGGTCTCCGTTCCAGACGAGCCCGTAAGGTACCTTTACTTTCAAAGCGTCATGTCAAGGCTCGTCTATAGTTTGCTCATGATCACTTGGAGGACTCTGAGACAGACTGGTTCAAGGTTCTCTGGTCTGATGAGACCAAGATCGAGATCTTTGGTGCCAACCACACACGTGACGTTTGGAGACTGGATGGCACTGCATGCGACCCCAAGAATACCATCCCTACAGTCAAGCATGGTGGTGGCAGCATCATGCTGTGGGGCTGTTTCTCAGCCAAGGGGCCTGGCCATCTGGTCCGCATCCATTGGAAGATGGATAGCACGGCCTACCTGGAGATTTTGGACAAGAACCTCCGCTCCTCCATCAAGGATCTTAAGATGGGTCGTCATTTCATCTTCCAACAAGACAACGACCCAAAGCACACAGCCAAGAAAACCAAGGCCTGGTTCAAGAGGGAAAAAATCAAGGTGTTGCAGTGGCCTAGTCAGTCTCCTGACCTTAACCCAATTGAAAACTTGTGGAAGGAGCTCAAGATTAAAGTCCACAAGAGACACCCAAAGAACTTAGATAACTTGGAGAAGATCTGCATGGAGGAGTGGGCCAAGATAACTCCAGAGACCTGTGCCGGCCTGATCAAGTCTTATAAAAGACGATTATTAGCTGTAATTGCAAACAAGGGTTATTCCACAAAATATTAAACCTAGGGGTTGAATAATAATTGACCCACACTTTTATGTTGAAAATGTATTAAAATTTAACTGAGCAACATAACTTGTTGGTTTGTAAGATTCATGCATCTGTTAATAAATCCTGCTCTTGTTTGAAGTTTGCAGGCTCTAACTTATTTGCATCTTATCAAACCTGCTAAATCTGCAGGGGGTTGAATACTACTTGTAGGCACTGTATATACTAGAAGGTGGCCCGATTCTAACGCATCGTGTATTCTAGAATTTATTATGTAGTTAATGTATGATTTTTGTTATATATATATAAATGTTGTTGTGTGTAGATACCAAGTGTTTGTGTAGGGCGCTGTAAATGTTCTGGGTGTTGTCTGGGTGTGGGGGTGTGTGAGAGCGGTTTTGTTTGTGTGTTGCGTTGTGTGCATTGCGTTGTTTGTGGAGCGCTGTGTGTCTGCAGTGTTGTCTGTGTGTTGCACGGTTTGTGTGGGTGTGGGGTGCGTGTGTGTGTGTTTTGGGGGGAGGTGTGTTTTGTGCAGTGTGTGTGTGCTGCGCGGTGTGTGCGTATATATTTGTGCATGCCGCGGTGTTTGTGTATTGGGTGTTGTGTGTGTGCGGTGTTGTCTGTGTGTGTGGGTGTCTGTGTAGGGCAGTGTTTGTGGTTCTCAGTGTGTGTGTGGTGAGTTGTGCGGTGCGCGTATGGCGGTGTGTGTGTGTTTTGGGGGGAGATGTGCACCCCCCATCGTGCTCCATCCCCCATGCTGCGCAACCCCCATCGTGCTCCATCCCCCATGCTGCGCACCCCCCATCGTGCTCCATCCCCCATGCTGTGCACCCCCATCGTGCTCCATCCCCCATGCTGCGCACCCCCCATCGTGCTCCATCCCCCATGCTGCACACCCCCCATCTTGCTCCATCCCTCATGCTGCGCACCCCCCATCGTGCTCCATCCCCCATACTGTGCACCCCCCATCGTGCTCCATCCTCCATACTGTGCACCCCTCATCATGCTCCATCCCCCATGCTGCGCACCCCCTATCGTGCTCCATCCCCCATGCTGCGCACCCCCCATCGTGCTCCATCCCCCATTCTGCACACCCCCCATCATGCTCCATCCCCCATGCTGCGCACCCCCATCATGCTTCACCCCCCCATGCTGTGCACCCCCATTGTGCTCCATCCCCCATGCTGTGCACCCCCCATCGTGCTCCATCCCCCATGCTGCGCACCCCCCATCGTGCTCCATCCCCCATGCTGGACCCCTCCATCGTGCTCCATCCCCCATGCTGCGCACCCCCCATCATGCTTCACCCCCCCATGCTGCGCACCCCCATCGTGCTCCATCCCCCATGCTGCGCACCCCCATCGTGCTCCATCCCCCATGCTGCGCACCCCCATCATGCTCCATCCCCCATGCTGCGCACCCCCCCATCGTGCTTCATCCCCCATGCCGCGCACCCCAATCGTGCTCCATCCCCCATGCTGCGCACCCCCCATTGTGCTCCATCCTCCATGCTGCACACCCCCCATTGTGCTCCATCCCCCATGCTGCGCACCCCTCAGAGAGGAGTATAATGGGAGGAGTAGTCCTGAGGAGAGAGAAGTATGATGGGAAGAGTAGTCCTGGAGGTGAGGAGTATAATAGGAGGAGTAGTCCTGGGGAAAGAGGAGTATAATGGGAGGAGTAGTCCTGAGGAAAGAGGAGTATAATGGGAGTAGTAGTCCTGGGGAAAGAGGAGTATAATGGGAGTAGTAGTCCTGGGGAAAGAGGAGTATAATTGGAGGAGTAGTCCTGGGGAAAGAGGAGTATAATGGGAGGAGTAGTCCTGGGGAAAGAGGAGAATAATGGGAGGAGTAGTCCTGGGGAAAGAGAAGTAAAATGGGAGGAGAAGTCCTGGGGAAAGAGGAGTATAATGGGAGGAGTAGTCCTGGGGAAAGAGGAGTATAATGGGAGGAGTAGTCCTGAGGAGAGAGAAGTATGATGGGAAGAGTAGTCCTGGAGGTGAGGAGTATAATAGGAGGAGTAGTCCTGGGGAAAGAGGAGTATAATGGGAGGAGTAGTCCTGGGGAAAGAGAAGTAAAATGGGAGGAGTAGTCCTAGGGAAAGAGGAGTATAATGGGAGGAGTAGTCCTGGGGAAAGAGGAGTATAATGGGAGGAGTAGTCCTGGGGAAAGAGGAGAATAATGGGAGGAGTAGTCCTGGGGAAAGAGGAGTATAATGGGAGGAGTAGTCCTGAGGAGAGAGAAGTATGATGGGAAGAGTAGTCCTGGAGGTGAGGAGTATAATAGGAGGAGTAGTCCTGGGGAAAGAGGAGTATAATGGGAGGAGTAGGCCTGGGGAAAGAGGAGTATATTGGGAGGAGTAGCCCTGGGGAAAGAGGAGTATAATGGGAGGAGTAGGCCTGGGGGGAGGTGTATAGGTGCTCAACGTGTTTCGGGGAGGGGGCCGAGCAGGGTAACGTGTGCCAGGGCAGGGCTGAGCGAGCAGCCGGGGGCGGCCGGGGGCGGGGTTAAGCGGGCCGCCGGGGGTGGGGCCGAGCGGGCCAACGTATGCCAGGGGCGGGACCGAGCGGGCCAACGTGTGCCAGGGGCGGGGCCAAGCGGGCCAACATGTGCCGGGTGCGGGGCCAAGTGGGCCGCCGGGGGCGTGGTCGAGCAGGCCAATGTGTGCCAGGGGCGGGGCCGAGCGGGCCAACATGTGCCAGGGGCGGGGTCAAGCGGGTCAACGTTTGCCGGGGCAGGGCCGAGCGGGCAAACGTGTGCCGGGGGTGGGGCCGAGCGGGCGAGGCGTCAGCGTATGCCGGCTCCCTGCACATGTGTTCCGGGAGCTGGGGTAAGCTAGTAACCATGATACACATCGGGTAACTAAGGAAAGCGCTTCCCATAGTTACCCGATGTGTATTATGATTACCAGCGTACACCGGCTCCGTCACGATCCCAGCATCGCAAGGTTATGTCTGGGCTGGGTTGCCGGTGTGGACTCCTGGGAGTGCAGTAGTCACCTGGGAGTCGGGGCTTCGTTTGAATTCGGGGGAAGGGGCGTGGCCGAGCGGGCGATGCGTGCGGAGGGCCGAGGCGAGCGGCCAATACGTGCCGGGGGCGGAGCCTGGGCGAGCGGCCAATCCTTGCAGGGGGCGGAGCCGAGGCGAGCGACAATGCGACGGTTGTCACTGTAACAACATAATTTTGGAGCAAGACAGACAGACAGACAGAATAAGGCAATTTTATATATATATATATATATATATATATATATATATATATATATATATATATATATATATATATATATATATATATATACACACATATATATATATATATACACATATATATATATATATACAAACACACATATATATATATATATATATACACACATATATATATATATATATATATATATATATATATATAATGTATTATGCCACCATAGAAGGGGAGGACCCAGGTACAATTAAGTGCACAGGGGCTCCAAGCTGTCAGTGTCCGCCCCTGCACACACATATACACAGACGACAAGTACACACAGCGTACAGCCATATACACACACATATATATCTATATACATAATTGCCAGTTGTGGATGTAACCGTATCCCACAATGCACTGCGGCACTGTCAGTTGCACAGCTGCAGTTCGTGCCCACATCATAGACATGGTAACCAGGGACAACAGTGCAGGCGGAACCCAAATTGTGGGCTGAGTAAGCAAAATTCTGTTCCCAGTCTGAGGCGGGCTTTACACATTGCGACATCACTAGCAATTGCTATCGATGTCTAGCGAGATAGCACCGGCCCCCGTCGCACATGCGATATGTGGTGATTGCAGCCGTAGCGAACATTATCGCATGCGTTTTGATTTTACTGCGAAGTAACATTTCTATTTCTCTCTATGTCGAAAAACGAAACGTTTCGTCACGAGTAAAATACAGATACTTTACAAGTTATAGGTATTGAATATGGGAATAAACCGACCAGGGGTGGCGACTGGCTGAAAACAGTGAGATCTAAACAAGCATATTGGATATTACAATTACAAGCCAAAGCCCCACATGGTCTAAATGCCCGTGGTGATTTAAATTATCTGTTTTGAATTTAGACTAATATGGAATGTGCACAGGGGATACATAAGTGGATCTGCAGGTTTATAACTATGATATTTTAAAAAAAAAAAAAACAGATATAACAGAATGTAACAGATAATATCTGAATTATGATCACACTATGTGTCTTTGTGATATTTAATCAGAGTCTATATTAGAACAATTTATTATGGGTGAACTTGAGAACTAATGTGAATCAAACACTATCCCTCCCTGATTATTCTTACTTGATTGATTGGTTTTCGGTGGTTCTAGTTGTGGAGTTTTCCTTCCTCTCAATGAAAGTTATATCATGTCTCTCACACTAGTCCAGGTTACCTATGAGTAAGGATCAAATTTGTTAGATCCGAAACATGTCAGGTTTCCTACAATTTTAATATATCTGTCTATGGATTTTAATATGGGATCCAATAAAAGTTACATTTTATTTTATGATGAAGCCTTTTTTCCCTGGTGCTGGATAATTGTCTTATGGTGTCTGAAGAAGAGATGAGCGAACCGGCAGCGGTTCGGCTCGAGTTCGGTTCGCCGAACGGAGGTCTAGTTCGAGGTCGAACTCGAACCGCATAGAAAACAATGGGAGGCAATCACAAACACATAAAAACACCTAGAAAACACCCTCAAAGGTGTCCAAAAGGTAACAAACAACTCACAACACAACACAAACACATGGGAAAGTGACAAGGACATATACTCATGCGAAAACAAAAGAGCTGGACAAGGAAAAAGAGGAGGAGACACAGATATAGGCATGGCACGCCCTTCTAAAATCATGTAAAATACCGCAAGGTGACTCCAAGCAGAGTCTCCCTTTTTTCCAAAAATTGGGCCACACACACACCCACCCCTTCAGTGGCAGCACTTGTGCCCCAGTTGTACACTTCACAGCTAGATTTGCATCAAGCACATTCAAAAATACGCCATACTTAACCGTCCCCAGGATGACCCCGGGGTAGGTAGCAAAGTCTTTCCTGATCCCAGCTCTGTGCATCTTGGATCATTTTTAAAAACAATGTAAGCAAGGGTTACTCCAAGCGGAGTCTCCCTTTTTTTCCAAAAATTAGGCCACACAGACACTAACCCCTTCAGTGGCAGCACTTGTGCCCCAGTTGTACACTTCACAGCTAGATTTGCATCAAGCACATTCAAAAATACGCCATACTTAACCGTCCCCAGGATGACACCGGGGTAGGTAGCAAAGTCTTTGCTGAACCATGACTTGTTCATCTTGGCTCCTTTTAAAAAACACAGCAAGCAAGGGTTACTCCAAGCGGAGTCTCCCTTTTTTCCAAAAATTGGGCCACACAGACACTCACCCCTTCAGTGACAGCACTTGTGCCCTAGTTGTACACTTCACAGCTAGATTTGCATCAAGCACATTCAAAATACACAAGCATTTACTCTCCCCAGGATGACACAGGGGTAGTAAATTCCTGGTGGATCCATGACTTGTTCATTTTGATGAACGTTAGTCTGTCCACATTGTCACTGGACAGACGCGTGCGCTTATCTGTCAGCACACACCCAGCAGCACTTAAGACACGTTCAGAGACAACGCTGGCAGCTGGACACGACAAAATCTCCAAGGCGTAACTGGAGAGCTCTGGCCATTTTTCAAGATTTGAAGCCCAAAATGAGCAAGGCTCCATTTGCAAAGTCATGGCATCGATGTTCATTTGGAGATACTCCTGTATCATCCTCTCTAGCCGTTGACTATGTGTCAGACTTGTTGTCTCTGGTGGCCTTGCAAAGGAGGGTCTAAAAAAATTATGAAAAGATTCAATAAAATTGCTGTTACCAGCACCAGATACAGTCCTACTGGTACGGGTAGACTGTTGAAGATGACGAGACCGTCCCATGTTTGTCAAGTTACAACTGGGAGATTCACTCCCTGCACCTGCACGGTTGTTTGGTGGAAAAGCCGAGCTAAGTAACAGCTTCTGCTGATACTCCTGCATACGTGCGTCCCTTTCTATGGCTGGAATTATGTCACAAAATTTGGACTTGTACCGGGGATCTAATAGTGTGGCAAGCCAGTAGTCATCATCACTTCTAATTTTGACAAGGGTCATGTTGGAGGTAGTGCAGCAAGAAGGCACTCATGTGTCTTGCGCAGCCATGCGGACCAAGTCCACGCTGTGTTTGTGACATAGAGGTGCTAACCGTTCTTTCTTTCTCTGACATCTCCCCCCAACCTCTTTCAACTGAAATTTGACCAAGGTCTCCCTCATCCGCTGAGTCTTCCATGTCCATGGACCATTCGTCCTCCATTTCTTCATGTTCTCCTGCACCTTCCTCAACATTTCGCCTGCTACCATGCGCCCTTGTTGATCCCTGTCCCCCATGGTCCCATGCCTGCCGCATTGGTGATGATGAACGTCTGGACCTTGGTGATGTTGTTGTGTCTTGCGCATATGAATCCTCCTGTAGTTCCTCCCCTTCCTGTTGTCCCACCCCCTGACTCCGAATAGTGTTTAGCGTGTGCTCCAGCATGTAAATGACTGGAATTGTCATGCTGATAATGGCATTGTCAGCGCTAAACATATTCGTCGCCATGTCGAAACTGTGCAGAAGGGTGCATAGGTCCTTGATCTGAGACCACTCCATCAGGGTGAACTGCCCCACCTCTGCATCTCGTTGGCCCAGGCTATACGTCATGACGTATTGCACCAGGGCTCGGCGGTGCTGCCACAGTCGCTGTAACATGTGGAGAGTCGAATTCCAGCGTGTCGCCACATCGCATTTCAGGTGATGAACCGGCAGGCCGAAAGACTTCTGGAGCGATGCAAGTCGCTCAGCTGCGGCGGTTGAACGGCGGAAGTGAGCAGACAGTTTTCGTGCCCTGGTCAGAAGGCCATCTAGGCCGGGATAGTGTGTTAAAAATTGCTGGACAACAAGGTTCAACACATGAGCCATACAAGGCACGTGTGTCACCTTGCCCAGGCGAAGTGCCGCACCCAGGTTTGCAGCATTGTCGCACACGGCCTTACCAGGCTGCAGGTTGAGTGGAGACAACCATTTATTAAACTCAGTCTCCAGAGCTGCCCCCAACTCAGCCGCTGTGTGACTCCTATTTCCAAGACATGTCAAGCTAAAGACCGCCTGATGCTGTTGCGCTCTGCTGCCAGCATAGTAATGAGGGGTGCGTGATTCCTTCTGCGCAGTGAGAACGCTGGTGGCCTGACCAGGCAGGCTTGGGGCGGAGGTGGAGGACCCAGATGAGGTGGAGGAGGCAGAAGCAGTGGCAGAACTTGGACAGACAGAGGATTGACACACAAGTCGTGGGGACGGCAAGACTTGCGCAGCAGACCCTTCACCATCTATCACCATAGTTACCCAGTGCCCAGTCAGCGACATGTAACGTCCCTGTCCATGCTTACTGGTCCAAGTATCGGTGGTGAAATGCACCCATTCACACACAGTTTCTCAAGGAAGCGGTGATGTTGTGTGCGACATGCTGGTGTAGCGCGGGCACACCTTTCTTAGAGAAGTAGTGGCGACTGGGCATCTGGTACTGGGGCACAGCGACAGACATAAGGTCTCGAAAATCCTGTGTGTCCACTAGGCGGAAAGGCAGCATTTCGGTAGCCAAGAGCTTACAGAGGGAGACATGATGTTGCCTTCATCCAACGTTGGTGCTATCGATGTCTGAGAGAGCTGTACACACGCACTTGTTTCCCCTTCCAAACCAACTGACGACCTACCAAGCAAACTGCCTGTTGCGGTTACAGTGGTGGAAGTTGTGCGTGGAAAACCAGGTGTGACAGCTGTCCCCACAGTCCTAGAAGATGAAGAGCGCGCGGATGCACTGGAAGGGGCAGGCGGTGGATGGTTCGCGCCGCTAGGCCGCATTGCAGCACAGTGAGCTTCCCACTGGGACATATGATATTTATTCATGTGACGATTCATGGAAGAAGTTGTCAAACTGCTGAGGTTTTGCCCTCTACTAACAGAATCACGACAAATTTTACAGATCACATAATTTGGGCGATCTTTTGCTATGTCAAAAAAGGACCAGGCTATGCAAGGCTTAGAGGGCATGCGACCTGCTGATCCACCCCGACTAGTGCTCAGAGGCACAGTGGTGGCTGAGGATGCAGTTGTAGACGTGCTACCAGTACTCCGACTCTGTCCAGGAAGGCGCAAGGTAACTTCGTCGTCAGTTGCATCCTCCTCCACCGTCTCTGTTGACCTCCTCGAGGGCCTGACTGTGGGTTGACAGTAGGTGGGATCTAGAACTTCCTCATCAATTGTTGTGTTTGCACTCCCCTCCCCCTCAGACCGAGCCTCTTCTTGCCCTGACCGAATATTTAAGTTGGCATCCCAATCTGGTATCTGCGTCTCATCGTCATCAGTATGTTCCTCATTGTCTATAACAACAGGTGTTACAGTTTGTGAAAAAGGGTCAACATTATGCTCAGAAACTTGGTCCTCACGGCCTGAATCAGAGTCACAAAGGTTCTGGGCATCACTGCAGACCATTTCCTGGTCTGTACTCACTGTAGCTTGGGAGCAGACCTCTGATTCCCAGGCTATAGTGTGACTGAACAGCTCTGCAGACTCAGCCATCTCAGTTCCACCATACTGTGCAGGGCTGATGGAGATTTCAGAGCTGGGAGAAAGCAAGTTTGATTGGGATGACAACTCAGAGGACTGTTGTTTTTTGGATGCGGTAGTTGAGGGCACTTGTTGGACCACTTGAGATCCATTCAAGCATTTTCCTTTTTTGGCCATCATCTACCTTTGTTCCAGTTGTTCGTGTCTGTAAAAAAGGGAGCACATCGGATTGTCCACGGTAAGTAGTAGACATCTTACTTTTGCTGGTAGATGGTCTATCTTCAGCAGATGTTAATGGAGCTTTGCCACCTTCCCCAGGGACAAACCCTTTTTTTCCTTTTCCAACACGCCTCTTCCCCTTTCCACCAGCATCTGTCATTTTGCCACTCATTTTGATTGCGACAAGATTGTGCACTTAAAATGTGGTAGATTGAGAGGTGGTGTAGATTGCAGCAGTGGTCTATCTTTATTAACAGCAGAATAAACAACAATAACTATCCCTGACAATGCAACTGTGGCCCTTAAACTGGCAGCATAGTTTGCTAGTATAATGGCTTAGTAACAATGAGTTTGAGTGTGCAATGCAGAGGTGCTGCACATAGATTTGCACCAGTGGGACACTAATGGAAGTCCAACAGCCACTTTTAGGATGCCACTAAGTTTACTCAGTGTTTGCTAGTATAATGGCTTAGTAACAATGAGCTTGAGTGTGCAAAGGGCAGGAGGGTACAGTGGCAGGGTTGTGGGTCTGGGTAGAGGAAAGGAAGCCTCCCTTTCTATCCCTCCTAATGGGGAAATGCAGCGAGGAAATCCCTGACCTTAGCTACACAGACGCTGTCATCTTGTGTAGCTGTTAAAATCTGTTTTCACGGACCTGACTGTCACCTATGGCTCTGACCCTGCTAGTATTAGCCCTTACAAGGACTAATAGAAACTTCTATCCCTATTCTGTATAGCGCTGTGTATAGAGCGTACACAGCAGTATCAGAGACAGGAGCTACGCCAGCGGTGACTGAAACCAAGACGCAGAAGGGAGATAATGGCGTGCTGGAGGAAAATGTCCGTTTTTATAATGCATGGACATGTGACTTGGACATCCTATCACACATGCCGTTGCTTCTCTGGCTAAAAGTCCACTTAGCTTTGTGTGTGTCTGGGATTGGCTGACATGCTGGCCCGCCCCACTACACGCACGCGCTTAGGGAAGGAAGACAAGGAAAAAAAAAAAAAATGGTGATCGCCATTATCCAAACAGCAGTGATCTGAATGCGCTGTTCCCGCACACTATACGCTGAAATTTCATAATAGTATGAGTCACAGAGTGACTTACACTATTACAGCGGAAAGCCAGCTAGTAATTAGCTTGTCTTTTTGCTGCTAGAACCGTTCTCGAACGTATCTAGAACTATCGAGCTTTAGCAAAAAGCTCGAGTTCTAGTTCGATCTAGAACAGCCCCCAAAATCACTCAAGCGGCGAACTGGAGAACCTCGAACCTCGAACCGCGAACCGCGCTCAACTCTAGTCAGAAGCTACTTACCTCCGGGAGCCCAAGCCCTGTTTTTTTCCGTGCATCAGGAACTGAGGAGTACTATGGATATGACGATAGGCTGAAATTTAAAATTCTTTTTTGTTTAAAAATTGCTGTATAACCAGGTTGAGGACGTGAACCATGCAAGGCATGTGTGTAAGGTTCTATCCAGCATAGGACCACCACCAGAGTTGCACCATTATCGCACATGACCTTCTCTGGCTCCAGGTTCAGTGAAGACAGCAATTGCTGGATAGCTGTTCACAACTCTGCAGCTGTGTGATTGTGTTCTCCCATGGATTTTAATTTCTACACTACCTGATTGCATTGAGCCCTAGTAGCACTGTAAGTAGGCGGGGGGATTCCCTCTGCACTGTTGGAACGTATGTTACATTAAGTGAGAGGTTGAGGGTGCAGGTGTAGGCCCTAGAGGGGGTGGAGGAGGCAGAAGCAGTAGAGTAAGTGATAGATACAGAGGTTTGTTTCACAAGCCTTGGAGATTCCAAGACTTGTGGAGCAGTGCCATGCCCACATGCCCCCACAGACACCTGAGTCAGCCAGTAAACAGTGAGTAAGATGTAACCCCCTGGCCATACTTGCCCGTCCAGGTGTCAGTGGTCAAATGCACCCTTCAAACACAGAGTTTTTCAAATAACGGGCGATGTTGTCTGCGACATGCTGGTGTAGTGCAGGCACAGCTTTATTAGAGATCTAATGATGACTGGGCAACTGGTACTGGGGGACTGCCTAAGCCATCAGGTTTCAGAAACCATCTGTATCCACCAGGTGGAAAGGCAGTATTTCTGTGGCCAACAGTTGAGATATGCAGACATTCAAGCTCTTAGCTTTGACATGTGTAGGAAATAATCTTTTATGTGCCCACAACTGCAGGACTGAAGGCAGGCTACTGTGCTGACAGAGGGTAGAGTAGGGTGTACACAACACACTGGTGGACTGTGAGGGATGTGTAGGTGGAGATGTTATGGTGGGTTGAGCAACATGTGGTGTGCTCAGTATCTCACATGGGTAAAAACACTAGGCATGTCCACTTCCATAACAGCTGAATGGCTCTCACTCACCCCTACTGTAGTGGGTAAAAAAGTGGAGGTTCTGCGGATAGACAACTGTGAGAGAACTCTTTTGATGGTGAGGGAGGAGGAACAAGCAGCAGATGCAGTTGATGGGGCGGCCTGTTAGGCTGCGTTTTAGAGCAGTAAGATTGCCAGAGTAACGTATATTGGTAGACCATGTGCCGGTTCATGCATGTAGTAGTCAACTTATTAGAATTTTTGCCTCTATTGAGTTGTTGTTAACAAACTCGGCAGATAACGAAAGTTCTGTTATCTTTTGCGGTCTCAAAAAAGGCCCAGGCTAGACAACCCTTCCTGCCAGCTGCAGACCCGTGATCGCTGCTGGCCAGAGCCAGAGTTGTGGCTGATAATGCAATGCTCATCGTGGTTGCATCACTAGATGTTTGTGCAGAAAATGGCAACATAACCTCTTCATCTTCCTCCTCCCCCTCCACTTCTGAGCTACTCAGCTATGTGTTCTAGGTTCACAGCAAGTGGGATCTCCAAACTCATCGTCATTTTCTGTGTTGTACCACTCATCACCCCGACAATCACCCTCCTCCTGTTCCTGCCCTGACAGCACAGTACAGTGTGCGTGCACCTCCGATATCTGAGTGTCATCATCATCACCCTCACCTCCAGGGCTTAACATTTGGTGATGAGGGTCTGGATTTTGCTCGGACCCTACTTCATCAGACCCCGGATCTAACTGAATAAAAGATTTTGGGCATAGGTGCAGATGCTTTCTTCCTCTTCAGTCTGGGAATCTTTGGAGCAGACTTCTGATGTCCATGGAATAGAATATGTGAAAAGCTCTGCAGACTCGCTCATCTGTATTTCCTCACAGTCAGTTGGGCAATTGGAGAGTTGTGGTGCAGGAGAAACAAGGGTAATTGGGGTGCCACCTCTGAGGACTGTACTATGTGTGAAATTAGGGTGAAGGAAGAGGAGAGAGGCCACTTGATTCAGCGCTTGCCATCCACTGTAGCACATGCTCCTTCTAGCCCTCATCTACGTAAGTACAGTAGATGTCATACAGCTGTTTGGCTGCTAAGAGAGTGGAGTAACCCGTCCAGTAACAAATGTTGTCAGTTGTCTTTGGCTTGGACAAGCCAGTGTTTTTTCAGTAGAGCCTTCAGAAAATTTAGCATGTAACCCACATGGACAACAAACACCACACTTATTCCCCTTCCACCATAGCCTCGGTATTTCCCACTCATGTTTGATATACCCTTTCCCTCTTTTAAACAGCTGTTTCACAACCCTAGTCCCACACCTGTCAGTCACCTATCACTAAATTAACAATCACTGTTTAGGTGATTAAATTATAATTTTTGAGGGGGTGTGGCCGGAACTCCATGATAGAGGTCAAATAAAGTGTGAGCTCCTCTGCCCTGGACAAAATAAGCCCTTTTACATAACATGTAAAGACCCAAGATGGGGCAGAAGAGACCTCCAAAGACCCCCAAGGACTCTGGAGCCCAGGCACCGCTCTCCCTGGACTCTTATCTGATGAAGGCACCGCAGGAGCTGCATGGAGACTCACCCATTCCTGATGGAGGCGGCGATCCCACGCTCTCAGCCCAGGGAGGAGGATTTCGGTGGAGCTGCCAGCATCTTCCCCTGCTGACAGCAGTTCAAGCGATGAGCGTTGTGGAGGGGCTGACAGTGAGTCGGGAGCAGCGGCGTCCAGTGAGAGCAGGGGTGCCCATGTGCTTAAGATGGCGGTGCTGAAGGAGGAGGATGGCGCGCTCTCCCACGTGGAACTGAGACCGGGTATGGAGGCTGGAGGTGGGTTTGTGCGGCTTGCAGACGCTGGAGCAGGTGGGGTGGTGTCGTCTAACCCCGGCATATCTCACAGTCAGAGAGAGGAGCATAATACAGCGTGGCCACCCCTCCCCCCTGTGGGAGCTTCATATGCCTCCCTGGTCATGGATGCTTCTTTGGGGAATGTACAGGGAGCTGCATACTTGGAGGATGTGTCTTCCCAGCCATGGATAAATGAGGGAGAGGAGGATCTGCCCATGAGTGGGCAAGCCTTACAGATGTCACTGGAGAGGAGTGAGCTGGATTCACAGGGGGTTGAGGACCACCAGCCCACCTGGGTTAATCTGGATGCCGGAAGGGTGTCCCTATGGCCTGTCCCTCAGGGTTCCAGATGTCACAACAACACGGGAACCTCTTTCCCAGACCACAAAGAGCTCACAAGCCCCCCAGGGAGGGTGCACCTAGAGATCTGGAGCTTGCTGGTCAGCAAGGAGGCAATATCGCACTGTTCCACTACACCTCTGCTCAGAATACTAACACAACAAATGGCTCCAGAGGACCAGTGACCCGACCGCCTTGCCCGCAGCTTCCATGTCCTCCTGTGAACTGGTGGGAACATGTACGGCAACTACCTACTAAAAAAGACTTTCAGATACTCATCTCAGAGGTCAAAGATGCTTGTAGATCCGAAATTGTGGCAGTCCGCTAAGACGTGGTCTCTATCTCTAAATGAATGAGTCAGCCGGAAGATGATCACACGGAAGCTAGGACCACCATCCACCACCTCCAGTCTCAGGCCTCCTCTCAGGGGGAAGTCATCCAGGAGCTGCAGCGCCATATCGAGGATCTGGATAATAGAGGGAGAAGGCATAACATCAGGGTCCGGGGGGGAGCAGAGGTACAGGCGAAGGAAGACGTAACATAGTTACATAGTTACATAGTTACTTAGGTTGAAAAAAGACCTAGGTCCATCTAGTTCAACCTTCCTCCACCAGTTCTACATTTAGTCACTATGTCATTTATAACCAACAATGTTTTGTGTACTGAGGAAATCATCCAGCCCTTTTTTAAAAGCTGTTATAGTATCTGCCATTACTACCTCTTGTGGTAGTGTATTCCACAGTCTGACCGCTCTAACTGTAAAGAACCCTTTCCTATTTAGGTGTCGGAATCGCTTTTCTTCCACTCGCAGTGAGTAACCATATTGCAGACCATCTTTAATTCTGTCCTGAAGAGACCCCTGGATCATCCCATCCCTATGGATAGAGCCCACAGGACCTAAAAATCTGAGAGGCAATCCAAGGGACATTATATGTCATGTTAATGACTTTCATCTCAAAGAAGAAATAATGAGCAAGGCTCGTCCGCCAAACCAAGTGATGTTTCGGGACACCAGGATTCAGCTATTCCAGGACCTCTCCTGGATTACTTTACAGCACAGAAGAGCCCTTCGCCCACTCCTGGCTATTCTGAAGGATAATAATATACCCTATAGATGGGGGTTCCCGCTCAGCCTTTTTGCAAAAAGAGGAGATACGGTGGCAAGCTTGAGAACCCCTGCGGATTTGGTGTCCTTCTGCCGTGCTTTGGATGTGCCGCTTCCGGATCTTCCAGAATGGTCTGTTCCTCAGCCGATGCCACTTCTTCCGCAGACATGGCAGCCGACCGCTTCCTCCAGTAGGCGGCGCCCCGGAAGCTCGAGAGATGTGGGTCCTACCTGAAGAGGACTTTATAAGGAGTCACGGATCTTTTTTTTTATTTCAGTCTCCAGACGTGAGGTCTACTTTGATCTTTATATTTGCTATTTGTAATTTCCCCTTGTTCATACAATCCCGGGGGGAAGGCATAAGTTCAAAGGTTTTGTTTTTCTCTCCCTTTTTCTTTTTTCTTTGGAGTCCCGCTGCTCTCCTACTAGTAGAGTTGTGCTACTTTATTTGCACTTTTTTTTTTTAAGAGTGCAGACCTTGATAGAGTATTATTTCTTTTTTTTTTTACCAAATAGTGGACGACTCTGGTATTGGGATATCAGAGATTTGGTACGGCGTACCATACTCTCAGTTCTTATCTAATAAGTAAAATTGGTTCTGTTTATGTATTCACAGGTATGCAAGCTGCCAGTACAGATGTACTTCACTACGGTACAGCTCACGGGGGATAAGCGGCCTATACACAGGAAGGAACTTTAGAAAAGCATGTACTAAATTTACAATATGGTTAAGTTGCTGAGTTTAAATGTCAAAGGGTTGAACTCTGCTGTGAAGCGGAGGTTAGTTCTTCAAGAGATGCGCAGATAAAGGACTGAAATTGTGTTTTTGCAGGAGATGCACTTCACAGGAAAAAGCTCTTTTAATTTTGCCCACCATTGGTTTCCTCAGTCGTTTTCAGCTGTTAGCACCACCAAGAAAGCAGGGGTGGCCACTTTGATCTCTCGCACTTGCTCTCTTCAGGTGACTGGGTGGGCAGCGGATCCAATGGGGCGTTTTCTCATAGTACGAGGTGTATTGAGTGGGAAGCAGGTGATCCTGTGTAATTTATATGCTCCTAATTCTAATCAGATTAGGTTTGTTTTATCTGTTTTGTCCCATCTCCCAGTGGACCGGGGGGTGGCACATATAATAGGGGGAGACTTTAATATGGTATTTTCAGATAGAACAGATAAGATGTTAGCCCCGTCTCACTCTTCTGGTCTAAGCAGGCCTTCTTATTTACCTGCCAATTTTCGCAAACTTATCCGTCAACATCAATTATATGCTCTCTGGAAAGTTGATAATCCGACAGCGAGGCAATACACTTTCTTCTCACACCCCCATGGTTCACATAGTCTAATTGATTATTTTTTCGGTAATATCACTACCCTGAGAGCGCTTCAACAGGCACATATTGGTAGTATCACCTGGTCTGCGCAGGCCCCTCTAACGGGGACTTTGGATCTGGGGTCATCCTCCTTAAAACATACTCACTGGAGACTGAACGAGTCATTGTTGACTAACATCCTATCCCACGAATCTCTTCGTAAGACACTCCAGACGTATTTTCTGGAGAATGCCCAATCTGTTCCCTAGTTTCCGATAGTTTGGGAGGCCCATAAGGCTGTTCTGAGAGGGGAATGTATTGCCCTTTCCTCTAGGCAAAAAAAGATTCCCAGCAACGTTATGTCCAGTATGAGCGCAACCTTTGTGTAGCAGAGGAACGCCTTAGGAGTCGCCCCACTAGGAGTCGCCTGAAGATTGTAATCGATCTAAGAGCTAAGCTGAAAGAAATTTCACATGGCAAAATAGAGAAATTGCTTCGCTACTCCCATCAGAAATATTATGAATACGGCAACAAAGCGCATACGATGTTGGCTAAAAAACTTAGGGAGCAAACGGTGACATCCGCCCCTTGTGCCATTAAAGACCCGTCAGGGACCCCACACTATGATCCCGCTAAAATTGCCCAACTCTTTCACTCATATTATGCTTCCTTATATTCCATGCCTTCGGGGTCCCCATCGTCCTGACTGGATAGAGCAGAAGTGTTGAATGACTACCTGACTTCCTGCTGTCTCCTGAAATTGTCTCGGGAGGCTTTGGAAGACCTTAACCAGAAAATTACATCAGAGGAGATCCGCCAGATTATTAAAGACCTTCCAAGCCATAAATCGCCAGGCCCAGATGGGTTCACTTACCTGTATTATAAGACGGGGAAGAGGAGCAAGAGCCACATATGTCACGTCTCTTCAATCTCTTTATGGAGGGAGAGGACGTACCAAGCTCGTTCCTCCACTCATATATTACTGTTATCCCCAAGGCAGGTAGGGACCCAATGGACTGTGCGAGTTATCGCCCTATTAGCCTTTTAAATTCTGATCTTAAAATATTCACAAAATTGTTAGCGGAACTTCTGAATAACTGGCTTCCTCACCTGGTACACAAGGGTCAGGTGGGCTTTGTCGGATATCAACAAGCGGGAGATAGTACCTGCAGAATTCTGAATCTGCTGGAGGTGGTGAATAGAGAGGGACGGGAGGCTCTTCTCTTGGGATTAGATGCAGTGAAGGCATTCTACAGGCTCAGCTGGTCCTTTATGTTTACTGTGTTGGGCCACTTTGGCCTGTCAAGGCCTTTCGTCTCGGCATTACGGGGCCTGTATTCGTCCCCCGCTGCGACAATACATCTTCCTCATGCTCATTCGGGTTCCTTGTTTATTGGTAATGGCACTTGGCAGGGTTGCCCATTATCTCCACTATTGTGTGTGCCTAGTATTGAGCCACTGGCAGCCAAAATTCGACTAAACCCTGACATTAAGGGGGTGCGGGTAAAAGCTAAATCCTTTAAGGTAGCCCTATTCGCAGATGACGTATTGCTATCCCTGACAAATCCGTTAGTCTCCCTGCCCAATTTACTTTCAGTAATATCCTGCTATGCTAGACTCTCTGGGTGTAAATTGAACTCAGATAAGACAGAGGCGCTGCCTATTAATATACCAGAAGCTCAATTACAAGTGTTTAAACAAAATTTTAATTACACATGGTGCATAGATTCTTTGCGGTACCTGGGAGTTAAAATTACCCCTAGCTATAAGTCGGTATTATCAAGCGAACTTCCCTCCCCTGATAAGAGAGGTAGAAAAACAGCTCAAAAAGTGGTCCTTCTTGCAGATCTCATTCCTCAGTAAAATTGTGATGGTTAAAATGTCTATCCTCCCTAGATTCCTTTACCTGTTTGAGATGCTTCCGGTACGGGTTCCTATGGCGGTTCTAAAAAAAAGTGCAATCTTCCCTCATGCAATTTATCTGGCACTCGGGGAGGCATCACATCCCAGATTCAGTCCTCTGTGCGCCTCGTGCATGGGGGAACTTGGCGTGTCCGAGTCTCGCTCTTTATTACTACGCCTCGCAGCTACGCTGTTTGACTTCGTGGTCAACCCTTCCCGCCTACACCAAGTGGATGGAGATCGAGAAGCTGTGGCTTGCTCCTTTTCATCCGAGCTCCCTGATATGGGGTCGCCCTTATGATACAGTTAGGTCCAGAAATATTTGGACAGTGACACAATTTTCGCGAGTTGGGCTCTGCATGCCACCACATTGGATTTGAAATGAAACCTCTACAACAGAATTCAAGTGCAGATTGTAACGTTTAATTTGAAGGTTTGAACAAAAATATCTGATAGAAATTGTAGGAATTGTACACATTTCTTTACAAACACTCCACATTTTAGGAGGTCAAAAGTAATTGGACAAATAAACCAAACCCAAACAAAATATTTTTATTTTCAATATTTTGTTGCGAATCCTTTGGAGGCAATCACTGCCTTAAGTCTGGAACCCATGGACATCACCAAACGCTGGGTTTCCTCCTTCTTAATGCTTTGCCAGGCCTTTACAGCCGCAGCCTTCAGGTCTTGCTTGTTTGTGGGTCTTTCCGTCTTAAGTCTGGATTTGAGCAAGTGAAATGCATACTCAATTGGGTTAAGATCTGGTGATTGACTTGGCCATTGCAGAATGTTCCACTTTTTTGCACTCATGAACTCCTGGGTAGCTTTGGCTGTATGCTTGGGGTCATTGTCCATCTGTACTATGAAGCGCCGTCCGATCAACTTTGCGGCATTTGGCTGAATCTGGGCTGAAAGTATTTCCCGGTACACTTCAGAATTCATCCGGCTACTCTTGTCTGCTGTTATGTCATCAATAAACACAAGTGACCCAGTGCCATTGAAAGCCATGCATGCCCATGCCATCACGTTGCCTCCACCATGTTTTACAGAGGATGTGGTGTGCCTTGGATCATGTGCCGTTCCCTTTCTTCTACAAACTTTTTTCTTCCCATCATTCTGGTACAGGTTGATCTTTGTCTCATCTGTCCATAGAATACTTTTCCAGAACTGAGCTGGCTTCATGAGGTGTTTTTCAGCAAATTTAACTCTGGCTTGTCTATTTTTGGAATTGATGAATGGTTTGCATCTAGATGTGAACCCTTTGTATTTACTTTCATGGAGTCTTCTCTTTACTGTTGACTTAGAGACAGATACACCTACTTCACTGAGAGTGTTCTGGACTTCAGCTGATGTTGTGAACAGGTTCTTCTTCACCAAAAAAAGTATGCGGCGATCATCCACCACTGTTGTCATCCGTGGACGCCCAGGCCTTTTTGAGTTCCCAAGCTCACCAGTCAATTCCTTTTTTCTCAGAATGTACCCGACTGTTGATTTTGCTACTCCAAGCATGTCTGCTATCTCTCTGATGGATTTTTTCTTTTTTTTCAGCCTCAGGATGTTCTGTTTCACCTCAATTGAGAGTTCCTTAGACCGCATGTTGTCTGGTCACAGCAACAGCTTCCAAATGCAAAACCACACACCTGTAATCAACCCCAGACCTTTTAACTACTTCATTGATTACAGGTTAACGAGGGAGACGCCTTCAGAGTTAATTGCAGCCCTTAGAGTCCCTTGTCCAATTACTTTTGGTCCCTTGAAAAAGATGAGGCTATGCATTACAGAGCTATGATTCCTAAACCCTTTCTCCGATTTGGATGTGAAAACTCTCATATTGCAGCTGGGAGTGTGCACTTTCAGCCCATATTATATATATAATTGCATTTCTGAACATGTATTTGTAAACAGCTAAAATAACAAAACTTGTGTAACTGTCCAAATATTTCTGGACCTAACTGTATATCCTCTAAGGATCTTTTAGGACCAATAGCACTTACAAGGGATGTATGGTGACACTGTAGAATGAAATTCCAGTTGGCAACTCTCTCCTCCCTTTTGACCCCTTTTCTGTTTACCCCTCACACTACAGAAGGTATGGGCTCGGGGGTAGTGGGTGAATGGATGAGGGCTGGGCTTTTCTGTTTACATGACATAGTATAGTCTTTCACTGAGATACGTGACCAACATAGTTTGCCCTTCCACCTATATTTTTCATATCAGCAGATTGCACACTTTTCAGATATCATGAGGGAGGTGCCACCTCGTCCATCGGAGTTTGAGAGCCTATGTTCCAGACAGAACTCGACCAGAGGCCTGATTTCAGCTATTTATTCTATACTGACAAATAGGATTGCATTAGGATTAGTTCCACATTCATAGATGAAGCGATGGGAGGGTTGGGTGGGCCGTTCTTTACCGGAGGCAGTTTGGTCTGTGGTGTGGTCAAGGACTTTCCGGTCCTCTGTCAGCACTCTTTACAAAGAGAACCAAGTTAAGGTTCTTATGTCATGGTATCACACCCCGGATCTTCTGCACAGGTTTAATCATGCCTACCCAGATAGTTGCTGGAGATGCGGTGGGGGACCTGCGTCTTTATATCACATCTTTTGGACGTAACCAGGGATTATGGGTTTTTGGGTAGAGGTGGAGTCTTTAATAGGAAAGGTGTTGGGTAGGGGAGTAAGTAGAGACCTGGTGGCATATTTATTAAATGTCCTTCCATCATCAGTAGGCAAGAAGGAAATTAAACTTGCTTTGCACATTCTTATAGCTGCTAAGTGTTTGATATCACTATTTTGGAAGAGGGTAGCCCCGCCACCAATTTCCAACCTGTACACAAGGATACAAGATGTAAGTCATGGAGCGGTTGACAGCGCAGCTACATGACACGATGGATTTCAAATTTAATGTACTGCCTAGAGCTGTACCATCTTAATCCCTGAATGCGGGTTCTGTCATAGGGGGAGTTCTTAAATCTGCTATATTTCTAGCTCTATGTATGTGATATGACTTTTTAAGCAGGATGGAGTCTTCATTTGAGTCCGGTTGTAAGATTTGAGTTGATTCTGTCTTGATGTACAGTGCCTACAAGTAGTATTCAACCCCCTGCAGATTTAGCAGGTTTGATAAGATGCAAATAAGTTAGAGCCTGCAAACTTCAAACAAGAGCAGGATTTATTAACAGATGCATAAATCTTACAAACCAACAAGTTATGTTGCTCAGTTAAATTTTAATAAATTTTCAAGATAAAAGTGTGGGTCAATTATTATTCAACCCCTAGGTTTAATATTTTGTGGAATAACCCTTGTTTGCAATTACAGCTAATAATCGTCTTTTATAAGACCTGATCAGGCCGGCACAGGTCTCTGAAGTTATCTTGGCCCACTCCTCCATGCAGATCTTCTCCAAGTTATCTAGGTTCTTTGGGTGTCTCATGTGGACTTTAATCTTGAGCTCCATCCACAAGTTTTCAATTGGGTTAAGGTCAGGAGACTGACTAGGCCACTGCAACACCTTGATTTTTTCCCTCTAGAACCAGGCCTTGGTTTTCTTGGCTGTGTGCTTTGGGTCGTTGTCTTGTTGGAAGATGAAATGACGACCCATCTTAAGATCCTTGATGGAGGAGCGGAGGTTCTTGGCCAAAATCTCCAGGTAGGCCGTGCTATCCATCTTCCCATGGATGCGGACCAGATGGCCAGGCCCCTTGGTTGAGAAACAGCCCCACAGCATGATGCTGCCACCACCATGCTTGACTGTAGGGATGGTATTCTTGGGGTCGTATGCAGTGCCATCCAGTCTCCAAACGTCACGTGTGTGGTTGGCACCAAAGATCTCGATCTTGGTCTCATCAGACCAGAGAACCTTGAACCAGTCTGTCTCAGAGTCCTCCAAGTGATCATGAGCAAACTGTAGACGAGCCTTGACATGACGCTTTGAAAGTAAAGGTACCTTACGGGCTCGTCTGGAACGGAGACCATTGCGGTGGAGTACGTTACTTATGGTATTGACTGAAACCAATGTCCCCACTGCCATGAGATCTTCCCGGAGCTCCTTCCTTGTTGTCCTTGGGTTAGCCTTGACTCTTCGGACAAGCCTGGCCTCGAGACGGGTGGAAACTTTCAAAGGCTGTCCAGGCCGTGGAAGGCTAACAGTAGTTCCATAAGCCTTCCACTTCCGGATGATGCTCCCAACAGTGGAGACAGGTAGGCCCAACTCCTTGGAATGGGTTTTGTACCCCTTGCCAGCCTTGTGACCCTCCACGATCTGGTCTCTGATGGCCTTGGAATGCTCCTTTGTCTTTCCCATGTTGACCAAGTATGAGTGCTGTTTGGGGAGGGTCTTAATTAGTCAGAAAAGGCTGGAAAAAGAGATAATTAATCCAAACATGTGAAGCTCATTGTTCTTTGTGCCTGAAATACTTCTTAATACTTTAGGGGAACAAAACAGAATTCTGGTGGTTTGAGGGGTTGAATAATAAATAATAATAATAATAAATGATCCTCTGAATAAACTTTTCACAATTTAAAAAAAAAAAGAAATAACATTCTTTTTTGCTGCAGTGCATTTCACACTTCCAGGCTGATCTACAGTAGAGATGAGCGAACCGGTCGCGGTTCGGCTCGAGTTCGGTTCGTCGAACGTTCGACAAACCGAACTCGAACTGCATAGGAAACAATAGCAGGCAATCACAAACACATAAAAACACCTAGAAAACACCCTCAAAGGTGTCCAAAAGGTGACAAACAACTCACAACACAACACAAACACATGGGAAAGTGACAAGGACAAATTCTCATGTGAAAACAAAACAGCGTTACGAGGAAAAAGAGGACGAGACACAGATATAGGCATGGCATGCCCTTCTAAAATCATGTAAAACACCGCAAGGTGACTCCAAGCGGAGTCTCCCTTTTTTCCAAAAATTGGGCCACACAGACACCCCTTCAGTGGCAGCACTTGTGCCCCAGTTGTACACTTCACAGCTAGATTTGCATCAAGCACATTCAAAAATACGCTATACTTAACCGTCCCCAGGATGACACCGGGGTAGGTAGCAAAGTCTTTCCTGATCCCAGCTCTGTTCATCTTGGATCATTTTTAAAAAACACAGCAAGCAAGGGTTACTCCAAGCGGAGTCTCCCTTTTTTTCCAAAAATTGTGCCCCACACACACCCACCCATTCAGTGGCAGCACTTGTGCCCCAGTTGTACACTTCACAGCTAGATTTGCATCAAGCACATTCAAAAATACGCCATACTTAACCGTCCCCAGGATGACACCGGGGTAGGTAGCAAAGTCTTTCCTGACCCCAGCTCTGTTCATCTTGGATCATTTTTAAAAAACACAGCAAGCAAGGGTTACTCCAAGCGGAGTCTCCCTTTTTTTCCAAAAATTGTGCCCCACACACACCCACCCATTCAGTGGCAGCACTTGTGCCCTAGTTGTACACTTCACAGCTAGATTTGCATCAAGCACATTCAAAATCCACAAGCATTTACTCTCCCCAGGATGACACAGGGGTAGTAAATTCCTGGTGGATCCATGACTTGTTCATTTTTATGAACGTTAGTCTGTCCACATTGTCACTGGACAGACGCGTGCGCTTATCTGTCAGCACACACCCAGCAGCACTGAAGACACGTTCAGAGACAACGCTGGCAGCTGGACACGACAAAATCTCCAAGGTGTAACTGGAGAGCTCTGGCCATTTTTCTAGATTTGAAGCCCAAAATGAGCAAGGCTCCATTTGCAAAGTCATGGCATCGATGTTCATTTGGAGATACTCCTGTATCATCCTCTCCAGTCGTTGACTATGTGTCAGACTTGTTGTCTCTGGTGGCCTTGCAAAGGAGGGTCTAAAAAAATTATGAAAAGATTCAATAAAATTGCTGTTACCAGCACCAGATACAGTCCTACTGGTACGGGTAGACTGTTGAAGATGACGAGACCGTCCCATGTTTGTCAAGTTACAACTGGGAGATTCACTCCCTGCACCTGCACGGTTGTTTGGTGGAACAGCCGAGCTAAGATCGAGTAACAGCTTCTGCTGATACTCCTGCATACGTGCGTCCCTTTCTATGGCTGGAATTATGTCACAAAATTTGGACTTGTACCGGGGATCTAATAGTGTGGCAAGCCAGTAGTCATCATCACTTCTAATTTTGACAATACGAGGGTCATGTTGGAGGTAGTGCAACAAGAAGGCACTCATGTGTCTTGCGCAGCCATGCGGACCAAGTCCACGCTGTGTTTGTGGCATAGAGGTGCTACCCGTTCTTTCTTCCTCTGACATCTCCCCCCAACCTCTTTCAACTGAAATTTGACCAAGGTCTCCCTCATCCGCTGAGTCTTCCATGTCCATGGACAGTTCGTCCTCCATTTCTTCATGTTCTCCTGCACCTTCCTCAACATTTCGCCTGCTACCATGCACCCTTGTTGATTCCTGTCCCCCATGGTCCCATGCCTGCCGCGTTGGTGATGATGAACGTCTGGACCTTGGTGATGTTGTTGTGTCTTGCGCATATGAATCCTCCTGTAGTTCCTCCCCTTCCTGTTGTCTCACCCCCTGACTCCGAATAGTGTTTAGCGTGTGCTCCAGCATGTAAATGACTGGAATTGTCATGCTGATAATGGCATTGTCAGCGCTAAACATATTCGTCACCATGTCGAAACTGTGCAGAAGGGTGCATAGGTCCTTGATCTGAGACCACTCCATCAGGGTGATCTGTCCCACCTCTGCATCTCGTTGGCCCAGGCTATACGTCATGACGTATTGCACCAGGGCTCGGCGGTGCTGCCACAGTCGCTGTAACATGTGGAGAGTCGAATTCCAGCGTGTCGGCACATCGCATTTCAGGCGATGAACCGGCAGGCCGAAAGACTTCTGGAGCGATGCAAGTCGCTCAGCTGCGGCGCTTGAACGGCGGAAGTGAGCAGACAGTTTTCGTGCCCTGGTCAGAAGGCCATCTAGGCCGGGATAGTGTGTTAAAAATTGCTGGACAACAAGGTTCAACACGTGAGCCATACAAGGTACGTGTGTCACCTTGCCCAGGCGAAGGGCCGCACCCAGGTTTGCAGCATTGTCGCACACGGCCTTACCAGGCTGCAGGTTGAGTGGAGACAACCATTTATTAAACTCGGACCGCAGAGCTGACCACAACTCCTCAGCTGTGTGACTCTTATTCCCAAGACATGTCAAGCTAAAGACCGCCTGATGCCGTTGCGCTCTGCTGCCAGCATAGTAATGAGGGGTGCGTGATTCCTTCTGCGCAGTGAGAACGCTGGTGGCCTGACCAGGCAGGCTTGGGGCGGAGGTGGAGGACACAGATGAGGTGGAGGAGGCAGAAGAAGTGGCGGAACTTGGACAGACAGAGGATTGACACACAAGTCGTGGGGACGGCAAGACTTGTGCAGCAGACCCTTCACCATCTATCACCATAGTTACCCAGTGCCCAGTCAGCGACATGTAACGTCCCTGTCCATGCTTACTGGTCCAAGTATCGGTGGTGAAATGCACCCGTTCACACACAGTTTCTCAAGGAAGCGGTGATGTTGTGTGCGACATGCTGGTGTAGCGCGGGCACACCTTTCTTAGAGAAGTAGTGGCGACTAGGCATCTGGTACCGGGGCACAGCGACAGACATAAGGTCTCTAAAATCCTGTGTGTCCACTAGGCGGAAAGGCAGCATTTCGGTAGCCAAGAGTTTACAGAGGGATAGAGTCAACCTCTTAGCTTTGTCATGGGTCGCAGGAAATGGCCTTTTATTTGACCACATCTGAGGGACAGAGATCTGGCTGCTGTGTGTAGACGGTGTTGAGTAGGGTGTCCCTGGAAAAATGCAGGTTTGTGAGGAAAGTGCAGGCCGTGGATGGTTCGCTCCGCTAGGCCGCATAGCAGCATGGTGAACTTCCCACTGGGACCTATGATATTTATTCATGTGACGATTCATGGAAGAAGTTGTCAAACTGCTGAGGTTTTGACCTCTACTAACAGAATCACGACAAATTTTACACATCACATAATTTGGGCGATCTTTTTCTATGTCAAAAAAGGACCAGGCTAGGCAAGGCTTAGAGGGCATGCGACCTGCTGAGCCCCCCTGACTAGTGCTCAGAGGCAGAGTGGTGGCTGATGATGAAGTTGTAGACGTGCTACCAGTGCTCCGACTCTGTCCAGGAAGGCGCAAGGTAACTTCGTCGTCGGTTGCATCCTCCTCCACCGCCTCTGTTGACCTCCTCGAGTGCCTGACTGGGGGTTGACAGTAGGTGGGATCTAGAACTTCATCATCAATTGTTGTGTTTGCACTCCCCCTCAGACCGAGCCTCTTCTTGCCCTGACCGAATATTTAAGTTGTCATCCCAATCTGGTATCTGCGTCTCATCGTCATCAGTATGTTCCTCATTGTCTATAACCACAGGTGTTACAGTTTGTGACAAAGGGTCAACATTATGCTCAGAAACTTGGTCCTCACAGCCTGAATCAGAGTCACAAAGGTTCTGGGCATCACTGCAGACCATTTCCTGGTCTGTACTCACTGTAGCTTGGTAGCAGACCTCTGATTCCCAGGCTATAGTGTGACTGAACAGCTCTGCAGACTCAGCTATCTCAGTTCCACCATACTGTGCAGGGCTGATGGAGACTTCAGAGCTGGGAGAAAGCAAGTTTGATTGGGATGACAACTCAGAGGACTGGTGTTTTTTGGATGCGGTAATTGAAGTGGCTGAGAGGGCACTTGTTGGACCACTTGAGATCCATTAAAGCATTTTCCTTTTTTGGCCATCATCTACCTTTGTTCCTGTTGTTCGTGTCCGTAAAAAAGGGAGCACATCGGATTGTCCACGGTAAGTAGTAGACATCTTACTTTTGCTGGTAGATGGTCTATCTTCAGCAGATGATAATGGAGCTTTGCCACCTTCCCCACGGACAAACCCTTTTTTTCCTTTTCCACCACGCCTCTTCCCCTTTCCACCAGCATCTGTCATTTTGCCACTCATGTTGATTGCGACAAGATTGTGCACTGAAAATGTGGTAGTAAAAATTGAGAGGTGGTGTAGATTGCAGCAGTGGTCTAGCTTTATTAACAGCAGAATAATAAAGAATAAATATCCCTGACAATGCAACTACGACCCTTAAACTGGCAGCATAAATTGCTAGTATAATGGCTTAGTTATAATGAGTTTGAGTGTGCAATGCAGGCAGACGTGCTGCAAATATCTTTGCACTACTGGGACTATACAAAAGTCCAATAGCCACGTTTAGGATGACACTAGGTACACTCAGTGTTTGCTAGTATAATGGCTTAGTTATAATGAGTTGGAGTGTGCAATGCAGGCAGACGTGCTGCAAATATCTGTGCACTACTGGGACTATACAGAAGTCTAATAGCCACGTTTAGGATGCCACTAAGTTCACTCAGTGTTTGCTAGTATAATGGCTTAGTAACAATGAGTTTGAGTGTGCAAAGGGCAGGAGGGTACAGTGGCAGGGTTGTGGGGCTCTGGGTAGAGGAATGGAAGCCTGCCTTTCTATCCCTCCTAATGGGGAAATGCAGCGAGGAAATCCCTGACCTTAGCTACACAGACGCTGTCATCTTGTGTAGCTGTTAAACTCTGTTTTCAGGACCTGTCACCTATGGCTCTGACCCTGCCGGTATGAGCCCTTAAAAGGACTGATAGAAAGTGCTATCCCTAAGCTGTCCAGCGCTGTGTATGGAGCGTATACAGCTGTATCGGCGATAGGAGCTGCGCCAGTGATGTCTGACACCAAGGACGCAGAAGAGATAATGGCGTCCGGACGGGCAGATACTCGTTTTTATAATGCAGGGACATGTGACATGGACATCCTATCACACATGCCGTTGCTTCTCTGGCTAAAAGTCCACTTAGCTGTGTGTGTGTCTGGGATTGGCTGACATGCTGGCCCTCCCCACTACACGCGCGCGCTTAGGGAAGGAAGACAAGGAAAAAAAAAAAAAATGGCGATCGCCATTATCCAAACAGCAGTGATCTGAATGCGCTGTTCCCGCATACTATACACTGAAATGTCATAATAGTGTGAGTCACAGAGTGACTTACACTATTACAGCGGAAAGCCAGCTAGGAATTAGCTGGGTTTTTTGCTGCTAGAACCGTTCTCGAACGTATCTAGAACTATCGAGCTTTTGCAAAAAAGCTCGAGTTCTAGTTCGATCTAGAACAGCCCCCAAAATCACTCGAGCCGCGAACTGGAGAACCACGAACCGCGCTCAACTCTAATCTACAGTCCAAATGTCACAATGCCAAGTTAATTCCGAATGTGTAAACCTGCTAAATCTGCAGGGGGTTGAATACTACTTGTAGGCACTGTATAGTTCTACTTATCTGTGAATTGATGTACATCCTGATTACCTGTGATTGTTTATATATGTTTACATAATTGTAATGTTTTGGGGGTTTTTTCTTGACTGTAAAAATCTTATCAAAAATAAAAAGTTGATAACAAAAAAAATGATAATTTTCACCTGGAGGAGATGCAAAAGTAGCAATTTGGAGCTGGAGCACAGATTTTGTAGTATTTAGATGTAGAACTAGCAATTTGGAGCTGAAACACAGATGTGGCCATATTTAGATGCACAAATCAAATTGGGAGCTGTGTGACGCCCTGGACTAGCCCGGTAGTCACAGATAGACCCCCGCACTACACCTGTCCCCCAAAAAGGTGTCATCAGCCAACCATTAAAACCTAGTCACCTCCCTCAGCGCTTGATGGACACACTAGGGGGCTGAGCCAGGCGGTCGGCCACGCCCACCGAGGAGTTCAGAGGGCCTGAGGCAGGAAACTCAGTTCAGATCAGTTGTAATGAAAACCTATAAAGATGTGAGTGAACAAGCCAGATAAAAATATATATTCTTTATTGAAAATTTGATTAAAACAAACATATAAGAACAAACAATGATAAGGACACATTCAAATACCCTCAGGTAGACAAAATATTAGGACAATAAATAGCATAAATGCATAGTAGCCGTGTGTCAAAAAACCATATGAGATGGTGCACCAAAAGATCAGATGAAAGATACTTTCAATATTTCTTAAAGAAAACCAATAGTCTTAGCTAGATGAAAATAATGTCCCGAGGGGAACATATAGGGATGAGGAATATACGGTAAATTCATGCCAAACAGAACTTTTTCTTCACTGGAGACTAGGCATGTGAGAGCCCCATTCCTATTGCCACAACATGTGGCAAGTATCAGGGGAAGTCAAAAGAGCATATCTATAGTATCAACAGGATTGTAATCCTATAAGATGTGACCACAATGATCATAAAAATCAATCATGAATATATCAAGTGGTGAAACCACAAAGATAATTTCCCAAGTACCAGCAATCCAAAGGAAGGGAACGGGATCTCAACCAGACATATGGAAATAAAGAAAATATATAAACAATTCGTGCCAAAATGCAAAATTCCAACATCGGCGCTACACATATGAAAACCTCATTCCCAATGCTGCAATATATGGAAAATGTTATAGCAAGCCAAAGGGGCCATAGCTGCAGTATCAACAAAAAAGGTGACCAAGCCGGCCATTGGAGCCAACCTTAACACAAAGTAATAAGCCCACAGGAGACACACACCTACAAGATATTAACCTGAGGGTAGAAAATACCCCAACACGTGTTTCGCAGAAAGCTTCTTCCAAGGGGTCTTTGAAGGTTTGACCCCTTGGAAGAAGCTTTCTGCGAAACACGTGTTGGGGTATTTTCTACCCTCAGGTTAATATCTTGTAGGTGTGTGTCTCCTGTGGGCTTATTACTTTGTGTTAAGGTTGGCTCCAATGGCCGGCTTGGTCACCTTTTTTGTTGATACTGCAGCTATGGCCCCTTTGGCTTGCTATAACATTTTCCATATATTGCAGCATTGGGAATGAGGTTTTCATATGTGTAGCCCCGATGTTGGAATTTTGCATTTTGGCACGAATTGTTTATATATTTTCTTTATTTCCATATGTCTGGTTGAGATCCCGTTCCCTTCCTTTGGATTGCTGGTACTTGGGAAATTATCTTTGTGGTTTCACCACTTGATATATTCATGATTGATTTTTATGATCATTGTGGTCACATCTTATAGGATTACAATCCTGTTGATACTATAGATATGCTCTTTTGACTTCCCCTGATACTTGCCACATGTTGTGGCAATAGGAATGGGGCTCTCACATGCCTAGTATCCAGTGAAGAAAAAGTTCTGTTTGGCATGAATTTACCGTATATTCCTCATCCCTATATGTTCCCCTCGGGACATTATTTTCATCTAGCTAAGACTATTGGTTTTCTTTAAGAAATATTGAAAGTATCTTTCATCTGATCTTTTGGTGCACCATCTCATATGGTTTTTTGACACACGGCTACTATGCATTTATGCTATTTATTGTCCTAATATTTTGTCTACCTGAGGGTATTTGAATGTGTCCTTATCATTGTTTGTTCTTATATGTTTGTTTTAATCAAATTTTCAATAAAGAATATATATTTTTATCTGGCTTGTGCACTCACATCTTTATAGGTTTTCATTATTGAATGAGTGTAGCTACCATTTATATTTGTGGTCATTTAATTGGTTCTTCAGATCAGTTGTAGTCAGATTAGTGACAGGAGTGAAGGAGAGTGGAAGCAGGCCTGTGTAGCAGGTCTGCAGCGGTCTGACAGGTGCCGAGGTTGGAGCCCGGGCACCTTTTGGCTAGGAGGCAAACGGTGGCCTTAGCCTGCAGGAGCCGGGAAGACGGCTTGGTGGAACCGTGGTGGACCGCGACAGGGTAGTGGCCCGCCGGTACCGACCCGGGGAACTGACTCGGAAACCGGAGCACACAGGGGGGATACTCAGACCCTGAAACGAGGTCCAGAATCCACTGGACTGAGTTAATTAACTGATTGCGGTCTGGACTATAGGTCCTTTCCCACCCAAGTCCCGACTGAAGACAACAGCCCACCGAAAAGCCACTGCACAGGCAGAGAGATCCCATGGGCCAGCATCTGCGGGCAAAAGGGCTCTCCCGACATCCACAAAGCCGGGGAGCGGACTCCCGTCGCTGAAGCGCAGGCAGCCCCACAACACGGTGCAGGAGAAAGGCCAAGACCACCGAACCGGGTAGAGGACCAGACGCAGCCGGCATCGACCACCATCAACTTGGTTTACCAGAGACTTGTGTGTGTCAATAATCGTGAGTACAACAGTGCCATCCGGCCGCGCACCGCCCTGCATCACCCAGCTACCCCCAATGGGCCCCAGGGACACCTCCCCTGCCCATGGAGGGGTTAACATCTTGCTGCACTACCATCTCCCCCCGGGTGCCCCGTAACTGCAGCGGTGGTGTCTACCTTCACCACATCCCGTGGGTGGCATCACGAACTCAAGCGCGGCTCTGGCCATGCACCTACCTAACCCCCACCAAAAGCGCCAGCACCCCTTTCAGAGCCAAGTGACCCCGGGTCCGGAGGCGCTCGAGCCACCCACCAATGAGCCCGGATCCGAGCGGCTCGGTTGCAGCCGAGCGCGGGACGGTACACATCGACTCTTCTGGCGTCACGAACAGGATACTTACCTATTCATTTACCTAGTGAAGTGCGCCTTGAAGTGAAGTCAGCAGTGATCCGTTGCGAAATTCTCAGAATCCGCCATCTCGCCGCCATCTTTTGGCGCGAAGATTCCCGCCGGAGTCTTCTTCCCCGTAGAAAGAGCGCAACAAGCTGAAGCCCTGCCCCCTGGGAACGCGGCCGTGCATCAAAGCGAGAGGTCGAAAAGCGAAACTGATCGGCCAGAGAAAGGAGTGCTGAGAAAAGACCAAGGGGGGCGGGTGAAGCGACATGTGACCGAGCTGATAAAGGGCAGGGACTCCAGGACCCTGCCACACTTCTGGTTCCTGGAGCCCGCTAGAGCGCCATGGCTGACCCATCCTGCAAGCCCGCAGCACCGGAGCCCGCGCCTCGAACAGCAGCGTGGGTGGAAGCCTGGATGACGCTGATGTGCTGCCGTCTGCAAGCCCAGGTGCGCTTCCTAATGGAGCGGTGGGTGGCCGAGATGGAGGAGATAGCTGCGGCTACGTGAAGTGGAGGCAATTTTGGAGGCGCGCGTAAGCGACCCACGCCCCTGTGTCCCCGAGGGACCGGTCGATGCAGCCGAGGGACCCGGTCTGCCCCTGCCCTCTATGTTGCCTCCCTCACTGCCCGTACCGGCTGCCGCCGCTCCCCTGCTCGGTCTGCTGCCCCCGACACCAGCAGTGGAGCCCGTTCGATCAACCCGTGAGGACCCACTGATGGAAGCAGCTCGCGGACGGCCAGTCATCCGACCAGCGCCAATACCGGTTCCTTGGAAGACCCATCTCCAGAGGATGCCCGCTCCTGGTGTGGACCCGCCAGTCCCGGAAGTGACCACACCCCAGCTAATCCAGGCCCCGGCAGTCTGCCCGGCCAAGATGGAAGTACCCGGTGACCAGAAGGAGGTCCAGCGGGCAAAGCTGGCCGCTCCCACAAACCAGGCCTCAGCTGAGGCGTCGCAGGGTTGCCGCTGCAAGGCAGCACAGCAGGCCACGTCACAGCGGAGTCCCCCAGTGCAGAAGGTGCCAGTCGTAGCCGGCACGGGGGAGCTCCGACTGGGCCCGATCCCCATGCAAAGGAAGCAGTCAGACGATCCGTACTGGGTGCGGTAGCAGTGCCAGCTGGGCCGGGAGATTGTGGCCCGTGAGAAGCAGAAGGCGGAGGTGCTGGCCCGGACGATCCAGGAGAAGGACAATCTCCGCAACGCCACCTATCGGGTACGGGGCCCGACGTATGAAGGCCAGGTCCGGCAGTTTGACCCCTGGCGTGGATGGGGGTTTTATCTTCGAGCCGGGCCTGGAGGCGGAGATCTTCGTGTCCCGCACCTGCCCATTGCCATCCCGACCAGGATCTGGTGCCCGGAGAGCTGGTTAGCTACACCCGGCATTGCGGGGAGAGGGGATGGTTTGCCCTCGATGTCAGGAGGAGGGTGAGCCGCAGTGCCCAGAGGCATACCCAGTCCCCTCCCCCGCCTTACAGTCCTGAGGAGTACGAAGAGGAATGTTAAAAAGGTAGTGGTTCCCGGCTACCATACTGCCCATCCCCGTTGGGACTTTGTTTGATCCCCGTTAAATACCCCATTTTACAAGAATGAACAAGGCTGAGAACTTGCAAGCCACCCAAAAACTTTTGGGCTTGTAAATAATCCCGGACCACCCTTTCAGGTCCTACAGTCTCTGTAGAGGCTGGTTGGAAGAAGGGCCTGCGGCAGAGGAGGCCGAGGTCCCGTCACCATGCAAACCGGTGACTATTCTCCGGGCCAGGGGTCCCCTGGACGTGGGGCCTCTGAGAGACTGCCGGGTAAGGAACTTTTTACCCGGCCCGTGTGGGCAATACCCAGACCTGAACCCGTATCCTGGACTGGGGAAAAGGGATGCTGACCTGTTTTTAGAGGCAGCATCAAGGTTTAGGTTTGCTTGGATGGGCAAATGAAAGGACCCGGTCCCGTCCCGTTCCTGAGTAATAAAAGTGTTCTTATATGTTTGCAACGTTTAAGTAACATGCCTCCCGCAAGGGAAGAAACACAAATATGCTTGATTGTAAATACTGCTATTATAATTGTACATATGTTCTCTTTTATCTTTTGCAAAAATAAACGGTGGTGGTTGGACGGTCTGTAGTTAACCAAGGGGGTGTGTGATGCCCTGGACTAGCCAGTGGAACCGTGGTGGACCGGGACAGGGTAGTGGCCCGCCGGTACCGACCCGGGGAACCGACTCGGAAACCGGAGCACACAGGGGGTACTCAGACCCTTAAAGAAGGTCCAGAATCCACTGGACTGAGTTAATTAACTGATTGCAGTCTGGACTATAGGTCCTTTCCCACCCAAGTCCTGACTGAAGACAACAGCCCACTGAGGGGGATAGAAAGCCACCTCACAGGCAGGTAAGTAGTGTGACGGGTCTGAGCGATGTTGTGCACCACGGGCAGCGATTTGCCCGTGACGCACAACAGACGGGGGCAGGTACGCACGCTAGCGATATCGATAGCGATATCGCTACGTGTAAAGCGGCCTTTAGACTATTTACAGTGATTGGTAAATGGCGTAAAAAAATGTTGTGATTTATTTTTTTCTCTATTAAATCCATAAAAATGGAATAAAGTCATAACAGTAAGACCATGTTCACATGAAGTGTAAATGCTGTGTTTTTTTCTACATGTTGTCTGCAGGTGTCCACACCACGTGACACAATAACAATCTTCTCTGATTATTGAATGTTTGCTACTTTTCATATTTGCATTTTCCCCTCATATTTGATGCGTTTTTGGTACAGATGTGAATTTGCATTTTTAATAGTCCAGAAAAGCTTTGATTCTGCTTTTGACACCAAAACCGCACAAGTGAGCAGATACAGGTACAGAGAGCTACAGAATATGTGGAAAAGAGAACAGGGGATAGTTAGTAAGATTAGTGAGGTGAGATTATAAGCCAGTCCAAAGCAATGTGTTTTTAGTGCAAGTTGAAACTGTGAATGCTGGAAATTAATTGGATTGTCTGGGTGTCACAGGTGTATCACGGGTGACAGATAGTCATGTGGTTTCTGGCCATAGAAGGTCACAAAATTTGGCTGCGCAGAATGCTCCCTGATTTTCCATTGTTCCTGCTGTCAGTATTCATTGGTATAGGTAGCTTTCCTGCTGGATTCATCTCTCCCCCTTTTGGACCTAGCAGGAGCTCTGCTTCCACCAACCTGCTGATCATCAGTATTCTCTTGGTGCCTAAATACCCCCTTCCTCCCTTGAACTAGTGCTGGTGATATTATTTAGTTAAGTCAAGCCTTGGTTGCAAGCAGGTGGCTTGTACTCCTCTGTTGTATTGTTGCTGAAAACTTTGCTGAACTTCTACCTGAGTCATCTGTAGATAAGTAGCTCATGCATTTTTTTCCCCTCGGTGTCCTCCTTGTGTCTTCTATAGTGTTTAGTGGGGTTGATGAAGAGTTCATCCCATCCATTCCCTAATTAGGGCCCAGTACTAGGGATATCTAGGATCAGGTATTAGGTTCCACACATATGCGCCGAGCCGATTTAGTGTGGTGAGGGACCCCAGGGACCAGCAGTATGTTTGGTCAGGGGTCACCATTTTCCCCTTCCCTAGACACAGGGTTTCCCTTTACTTCCCTTTTGACGTTTGCTTGGTACTTGCCCATATCTAGTGTGACACTAGGGTATCGCATTCTAGAAAATGTATGCAGCATGAGAAAAAGCTGATGCAGCGTCAGAGAAATCCTAGAGACCTAAGCTCAATGTTCAGATTTTAGAGGATACTAGTCTTAGATGATTAGTGTTGGAAGAGGTGGGTCTTGAGGTTCCTCTTGAAGCTTTCCACGGTAGGGGAGAGTCTGATATGCTGAGGTAGAGCATTACAGAGTATGGGGGAGGCACGGGAGAAATCTTGTACGCGATTGTGGGAAGAGGAGATAAGAGAGGATTCAGATACGGATTCGGATACAGATTCAGCTTTAGATTATATGCTCCCTTAAAAATTGTGATATCTGTGGCATTGTGCTGTGTGACAAAACTGCACACATTTTTGAGTGGCCTTTTATTGTAGCCAGTCTAAGGCGCACCTGTGCAATAATCATGCTGTCTAATCAGCATCTTGATATACCACACCTGTGAGATGGATGGATTTAGCTCGGCAAAGGAGAAGTGCTCACTAATACAGACTTAGGCCGGCTTCACACTTGCAAAAAACTCGCACGAGTGCAATGCGAGAAATTCTCGCATTGCACTCGGACCCATGTTAATCAATGAGGCAGCTCCCATCTGCTATTTTTTTCTCAGTCCAAATCGGACTGAGAAAAAAATCGCAGCATGCTGCGTTTTGGTGAGTTTCACGCGCGAGTCACTCCAATGAAAGTCAATGGGTGCATGAAAAAAAACGGATTTCCACGGACGGCACACACACCATCCTAGTGACATCCGTTTTTATAAATACATTTATCGCATGTTACAGAAAACACTGGAAATGAGTGAGGTCTGTTGATGTCGGTCTCTCTGTCAGTCAGTCTCTCTGTCGGTCTGTCTGTCTCCCTGTCGGTCTCTCTCTCTCTCTCTGTCCAGCTCTCTGTCGGTCTATCCCTCTCCCCCCCCCTCTCATACTCACCGATCCTCGATCACCGGCACGGTGCTGCACGGCGTTTAGACTGCTCCGGCGGCTTTTCTTCTGGTTGCAGTCAGACACGCCCCCACGTTGAGTGACATCTGTCTCACTGCAACCAATCACAGCAGTCGGTGGGCGTGTCTATATTGTGCAGTAAATTAAATAAATAAATAATTTTTAAAAAAACGGCGTGCGGTTCCCCCCAATTTTGATACCAGCCACGGTAAAGCCATATGGCAGGAGGCTGGTATTGTCAGGATGGTGAGCCCCACGTTATGGGGAGCCCCCCACCCTAACAATTTCAGCCAGCAGCCACCCGGAATTGCTGCATTCATTAGATGCGACAGTCCCGGGACTGTACCCGGCCATCCCGATTTGCGCTGGTGCGGTGGCAATCGAGGTAATAAGGAGTTAATGGCAGCAGCCCATAGCTGCCACTAAGTCCTAGATTAATCAAGGCAGGCGTCTCCCCGAGATACCTTCCATGATTAACCTGTAAGATAAAGAAAATGAAGACATACACCAAAAAATCCTTTATTTGAAATGAATAACAAAAAAAACCACCCTCTTTCACCCATTTATTCAAGTCCCCAAATACCCTTCCATGTCTGACGTAATCCACAGAGGTCCCACGACGCTTTCAGCTCTGCTACATCAGAAGCTGACAGAGAGCGGTCACAGACTACAACCGCTCTCTGTGAGCTCCCCGCAGCAACTGAAGTGAGTCGCGCTATCAGCGATGACGTCACTCAGGTTACCCACGGCCACAGATCTCAGCGGGAGGACTGCAACTGTGGCCGCGGGTAACCTCGGTGATCGCGCAGATCACTTAAGTCACTCACGGGATTTGCGGTCACCAGTGAGACCTTCCCCGGTGACCACAAATCAGGCCATGACACACAGACAGAGCCGCGGGATGACAATGAAGTCGGGTGAAGTTCATCCGACTTCATTCTGATCGTGCGGCTCTGTCTGTGTGTGCTGTCAGCGGCCATTCAGCTCTGCTACATGGCTCTGTGTCTGCTGTCAGCGGCCATGTAGCAGAGCTGAATGGCAGATGACATATTAAAAACGGATCCCATACACATCAAACACGGACTGCAATCATGAGAAAAATCCCAGGATCGCAGTGCAGTTGCATTGCACACTGATCATAATGTGAACAGAGCTCATGCTACTTTCTAGCATGAGACTTGGACCAATTTTACATGCACAAATGTGTTTCCAGCCTAAGGCCCCCTTCACACGTCCGTGAAAAACACGCACGTGTTACGGGCCGTTTTTCGGGTCCGTGTCCCGTTTTTGTGTCCATTTTTGTGGTCCGTGTGGCACCTGTGTGAATTGCGTATGCTAGCCGTGTTTGTGTGTAGAACGTCCGTGTGTGCGTGTGGAATTAACGTGTATGTGTACGTGGAATGTCCGTGTAGAATGTCCGTGTGTGTGATGCACAATGTCATTTATAAATCTCGGCTGACAGCAGACAGAGTTGCGCGATGAGAATGAACTCGGGTGAACTTCACCCGACTTCATCCTCATACCGCGGCTCTGTCTGTGTCGAGTACTGATTAGCAGTCCCCTGTGAAGGATTCACCGGTGACCGCAAATCCCCCGAGTGACTGAAGTTTCCCCCCCTCTCTCATACTCACCGTTCCTCGATCCCCGGCGCGGCGCTGCACGGCATTCACACTGCTGCTGCGGCGGCTTTTACTATTTTGAAAAAGCCGGCCGCTCATTAAACAATCTCCTATTCCCTGCTTTCCCCACCCACCGGCGCCTATGATTGGTTGCAGTGAGACACGCTCCCACACTGAGTGACAGGTGCCTCACTGCACCCAATCACAGCAGCCGGTGGGCGTGTCTATACTGTGCAGTAAAATAAATAAATAAATAATTTAAAAAAAACGGCGTGCGGTCCCCCCCAATTTTAATGCCAGACAGATAAAGCCATACGGCTGAAGGCTGGTATTCTCAGGATGGGGAGCTCCACGTTATGGGGAGCCCCCCACCCTAACAATATCAGTCAGTAGCCGCCCAGAATTGCCGCATACATTATATGCGACTGTTCTGGGGCTGTACCCGGCTCTTCCCGATTTGCCCTGGTGCTTTGGCAAATCGGGGTAATAAGGAGTTAATGGCAGCCCATAGCTGCCACTAAATCCTAGATTAATCATGTCAGGCGTCTCCCCGAGATTCCTTTCATTATTAATCTGTAAATTACAGTAAATAAACACACACACACACACACCAGAAAAAATCCTTTATTAGAAATAAAAAACACACACATATACCCTGGTTCAACAATTTAATCAGCCCGAAAAAGCCCTCCATGTCTGGCGTCATCCATGATGGTCCAGCGTCGCATCCAGCTCTGCTGCATGGAGGTGACAGGAGCTGCAGAAGACACCGCCGCTCCGGTCACCTCCACGCAGCAACTGAGGTGAGAAGCGCGATCAGCTGAGCTGTCACTGAGGTTACCCGCTGTCACTGGATCCAGTAACAGCGGGTAACCTCAGTGACAGCTCAGCTGATCGCGCGGCTGTCTTCATTTGCCGCGTGGAGCTGTCGGGAGCGGCGGTGTCTTCTGCAGCTCCTGTCACCTCCATGCAGCAGAGCTTTTTCTTTCTCATCGGCGGATGGGACAAGGGAATTTACCATTAGACATTACATCTCCTGCAACACTGATCATGTCATCTACCTTGCCAAATGTGGCTGCAACTTACTATATGTGGGCCTGACTACTCGCCAATTCCGCGTGCGTACACGTGAGCATGTTAGGGCCATTATAGCGGCAAGAGAGGTGGATGATCTGCAGTCCCTGAGGACCATTCCTCGACACTACAAGTTGCATCATGACTGCAACCCTGCATCCCTTAGAGTACGGGCCATTGATAGGTTACATCTGGGCTCAAGGGGCGGTAATTACCAACAAGCATTGTCGCGCCTCGAGTGCAGGTGGATTGTCACCCTGGGTACAATGGCACCTGGGGGACTTAATGAAAAATTGTCATTTGCCCCCTTTTTATGAATTTTGCCTGACCCAGTCTTCAATTGAGTCTTTTTATCATGCTTTGGATTTTAGTAGTATGCCTCGGTGTCCTTTTTAAAACATTTTATTAATGTTGGTGTGTTGTCTTTTTTGTTTTTCTGTGTTGATTTATTTACAGGCTTTGGATATGGCATTTACTTGTTTCCCGCTCCATGGATTCCCCTTTTTGGAGGTTTAATCCCCCCCTTTTGGGATTTTCCGGATGTATCGTCCTGCAATTATAAGTGATGGTTCTATGACCGTCCCTCTCTTTTTGCTTAAGAGGTCAGGAGTGTCCGAGAGAAGAATAAATCCCTTTTGGAGAAAGTGATTGTAGTCAGATCTTCTGATGCCTGCTGATAGAATTCTGGACATATGGAGGATCATGTCATTGCACTAGCGGTATCTCAATGTACAATGATTATGCTACGTTTTGGAGAGAAGAAACAACACTCTGCACTATCTTTGTGGATTATGGACTGAGTGGGGGAGGGGGGAGCTCTCTGCTCATTTTTGTGTGGATTTTCCCTCATTGATTAGATCACCCATACTGTTGGCAGCTGCGTTATGTTTAGTATATGTCATGTGCTGTATTTTAAATGTACGTGCTCTATGAATGTAGGGACGGTGTTCTCTTTTGTATGTTCCCCCTTATCACCCCTACTCAAACCGTTCATGGTGCAGACCTTTTCTCCACTCGCTATGATTTGCCCTCTTTATTGCCCTTTACCTCCATGGCCACTTCAGCGGCACGCACGCGCAGCGTCACTCCCACCATGCCAGCGTCGGCCGGCCTCCTTCGGCGTGACGCGCGCATCCTGTGTGACGACACGGGAAGTGCTCGCGTCACTTCCGGGAGTGCCCGATGACGCGGTCTCTGGCCGGAGTCCCGCCTCGCGTGCGCCCAATGGCTGTTAAGTGGACCACGGAAGCGGGATATTTAAAGACACATGCTAGCCTTATCCACACCACTTCACGGCCCCCCAAAGAAGTCAGCGAAACGTGCGCGTCGGGGCACGTTTTCCTCGGTCTCCACGGCTACCTATGGGTGAGTGCTTTGATGGGAGTGCTTCTAGTGAATTTTCACTTACTCCCTGGCTGGCTTTCCTTGTATTGATTTTGGCCCCTCTGAGTAATGGGAACTGAAGTTTATTTGTGCCCGTCACCCTGGACATGTGCTGTAACGCCCCTTGAATTGCATATGATCCTTGCTAGTGTATAATGGGCAACTATGGCCTCTGTACAAATAACTCTGAGGAGCCCTCTGATGATATAAGTATACTCGCACTCCCCATATGGTCTGTGGACCCGTGTTTTTCATCTGTGACACTGCTTTAGCCTGATCAGTATTTATGTCTTTTGTAATGTGTATTCAATGTCACTTCTTTTGCTATGCACTATATTTAAATAAATATTTCTGATATTTTTGCAAAAGTTGATATATTGATTATTGATTTGGTGGTCCCTGGTGTGACCCATATAGAGGTTAAAACCTGGCTCAACCTATCGTAATTGTAGGTGCTCTGGAGAAAACAGTCAATATAATACATATACTCCGGCACACTGTAGAGAAATGCGAAGAAGAGTCCAATATGATGCTCAAAAAATGTCTTTATTATAAACGTAAGATTGTCCGACGTTTCAACCCAATTAGGGTTTTCTTCAGGGACTAATGTACAATAACAGAAAAAGAAAAAATACAAGGTCACAATAATACACAAATGTTACCTACTCACAATATGTATTACACATGAGGAAAAAAAAGGGGAAGGGAGGGGGGATTTCATCATGAAAACAGTATATAAATCATGAGCGTTCCATAGAGAAAGTACATGAAAATCACCCATGAACTCAAAAAAGTACATACAACTGAAAACAATCCTCCCAGATGGGGATCAATACAACATGTTTGTACCAAATCAGAGAACTGAAGGTCAAGACATACCTATGAAAGCTAGAGCTAGATTTCTTAAACGAGCACCAAAACACGGTGGGTAAACCGACTAATGGTATCCGTAAAGGTACTAAAAGGGTGAAACATGAAATGTTAGTGTTACAAATGATGATGGAAAGAGAGGAAAAAAATAATACACAAGGTTATGTCTAGGGTATACCTAAATAGGACCAGTGGTAAGGTCAAGACATCAGATCAAATGGGCACTGTAGTGAAGGAGAAACCTTCGCCGCTCTGGGAAATTAGATGAAGGAAACAATACATCCATTCACTATAGGTGTTTTTGGGTCAAGACCTGAAAATATATAAATACCAAGGGAGGGCGTACCTTACAGATGTGCTGGGTGTATCACTCCCTCAAGGGTCATAAAGCAAAGTAGTTCTAAAAAATCTTTTAAAAGTGAAAATAATTGTGGGAGAACATATAAGTATTAATGATACAAGATACGTGAAAGCTTTCACATAATATGTTTTCCATCAGGGAGAACATACCTCACGGGTGAAGTCAGTGTAAAAAAAGGGGAGGTCCAGGACCACATCCAGATCTGTCTGACTTATGTGAGTGGATGGTTAGTGCTGTGATCTACAAAATTATAAAAAACCGGGATGTATACCAAGATATCACAGGGATTCAAGATAATCAAGATAAGATTTATATTACCTACAGACTAGGGAATGGGCTTCAAAATGATTCTTCAGGAATTTGAAAAGACAGGGTGAAACACAACCAACCTCCTATGACAAGTGGACCCGGACAGGTTATGCTGTATCCGTCCAAGATCCAAGGGTATGTGTATGTATAATGAACTGAAAAAAACATATGTAAATATGTGGAACTGTGGTATAAATTATGGTATTTTCACGTATTTTTTCTTACAGACCAATCTAGGAGACTCTATCCTACCTTATACAGTGATGATGTTTAGATGCAGGTAAGGCTGCCTTAGTGGTATGGCAAGATTGTAGTACACATGTGTGTCCGTTGTAGATGGGACAGGGGCTATGGTGTGTAGAGAAAGGGGAAGAAAATATGTGTGGTCATACGTGTCAATAGACTAGGGGGCACATAAGGTGGTAGACATGACATACCTGACCTAATGTCATCTGCGTATAAAGGTATAAGTGGGAGCGGGCCAAAGGCTCTGTGGGGAGTAGAGGAGAGGGTTAACAGCAAATGGTAAAAAGGAATTAAGTACAGAAAAAAGGAACAAGTCAATAAGGGTGAAGTCCAGAGCTATCCGTAACATACCTTAATGGAAGGTGCAGATATATATCAGCCACGTGTAAGGCGCCAGACGCCATGTATGCTGAGTGCTGGGTATTTATGCATAACCAGGAAGTCGGAGCTTCCAATGGAGGGCGGGCCATACACGTCACACGCCATGCTGACGTTCGCCGACGTGTGGACGTCATGAGCCGCGCATGCGCGGTCCGACGCCGCAGTTGCAGCGTCAGTCCCGCGCACGCGCGGGAGACAAAGCCCACATGCCAGCGTGTGAAAGAAGTGAGTGTTGATGTGTCGGATATCCCGCGCACGTGCGGGGACATACTATACCGCGGCATCTCCACGCGTGCGCGGAAGACAGACACACTTAGAAGTAACGTAATATCCTACGCGCGTGCGCGTAGAGTCCCGTGGCCGGAGCGCGCATATCGGGGCCAGGCGCCATATTTGATGCCGTGCACCGAGAGCGCGCAGGGGACAGGAGATCCCGCGCACGCGCAGTGAGAAAGAACCATACAAACCGAGTGTAAGTGCTGAACGTATTTCACGAGTGGCGCATGTGAGGAAGGTGCATTCAGAGATTTTGGGTGACCTAAGGAAAAAGAAAATAAGAGTTAGAAATGCAAGATATTCACCCTAATCATGCTCCTGTGAATAAAGATTAAAGGAAATTACCACCAATCAATTTATTATGTTGTATGTTATCAGGAAACACTTCTAACTGATCACATCATATTCTCGATTCAACCCATGTGGTTCCAGAGTTCTTAAAGTGTGAATCCAGTATGCCTCACGTTGTTTCAGGACCCTTATTCTATTGCCACCCCTCCTTATAGGGGGTATGTGTTCTAAAATCTGATATTTAAGTTGTGCTATTGTGTGTTTGAATGTAATAAAATGATGTGGAATAGGCAATAGGGTTTGTTGACAATGGATGGTGGATTTATGTTTATTAATGCGGTCTCGGACATGTTGGGTTGTCTCTCCAACATATCCGAGACCGCATGGGCACTTTATGAGATATATCACAAAAGAAGAATCACATGTTAGATAGTCATGAATGTGAAACACCTTACCGGTGTGTGGATGAGTGAATGTGTCTCCCCGGGTTAGATTATTGCATTGCAAACAGTGTAAACAGGGAAAGTTGCCAACTTTAGGAGTCCCTAAAAAAGTTTGTCGTGGTGTGCCGGTGGTAGACCCTATATCGGCCCGTACTAGATTGTCTCTAAGATTCTTAGGACACTTGTGGCAAAACAGCGGGAGTTGAGAGAACTCGGAAACAGAGGGATAGGCAGTTTGAAGTAATGGCCAGTGATGCGCAACAATACCTTTGATTAATGGTGAAAATGGATGGTATGTATTCACACACGCTACTCGAGGCTGTTTAGACCGGGTAGTATCCAATCGCGATGTGCGGTTATTCGCTATATGGGCGGGATAACCTCTGGATATGAATTTAGAACCCATTTCCTGTAACCTCAATTCACGTTTTTCCGGATCTGAAACGATTCTTTCCACTTGCTTGTGTTGCGATATGGGAAGAGCTTTCTTGGTATGAGCTGGATGGCAGCTAGTGAAATGAAGCAAACTGTTTCGGTCAGTGGCCTTTACAAAGAGGTCCGTCTCGATGTGGCCCGCAGGAGAAAGATATATCTGGGTATCAAGAAAGCTGATGGTATGGGGATCCTGATGTATAGTGAAATTGAGACCTGGTCTATAGGTGTTAAGCTGATGGAAGAACTCATCCAGGGTGGAGGAATCACCATGCCAAATCATAAAAATGTCATCAATGAATCTTTTCCATATCACTGAATGTTCCTTCCATAGTGAGTTCTCGTATACGTGAAGGGCCTCAAAGTGTGCCATGTAAATATTAGCATACGGTGGTGCCATATTAGACCCCATCGCTGTGCCCCTGCATTGTAAATAGAATGTATCTTCAAACATGAAAAAATTGTTTCCCAATATTGTATGGATGAGGTCCATACAAAAGGAATGTTGCGCAGTGGTAAAAGTATTTTGTAATTCAAGGAACCAGTCCACTGCCTGTATCCCATCAGCGTGTGTTATGCTCGTGTACAAACTGTTGACATCTAGTGTAACCAGTAGACAATTAGATGGGATATTTGTGAGTGAACGCAAATGACCCAAAAAATCGGAGGTGTCTCTGAGATAGGATGATATGGTCGGGATCAACGGTGTTAAAATCCTATCCACGGTGATAGCTAGAGGGGACAATACGGAATCAGTGGACGCTACAATCGGACGGCCAGGTGGTGACTGAAAATTCTTATGGATTTTGGGCAGGGTGTAAAACACTGGTATAACAGGATCTGTTTTGATGAGAAATTCGCCCAATTTATTATCTATACTTCCCTGTGATAGATGGTAATCAACTAGATCCTTAATCTTAGCTTGTATGTCTCTAGTAGGATCCGTAGGGATGGGTAGATATGTATGCCTGTCCTGCAGTTGTCCCTGAATTTCCGAGATATAATAGGTCTTGTCAAGAACCACTATCGCTCCACCCTTATCAGCTGGTTTGATGATAATCTGGGTATTGTCCCTGAGTGTACGAATGGCCCTATGTTCCTCTGGTGTGACATTACTCCTCACTTTATAATCACCCCTCTCGATGGATTTGAGTGTCATCTCAATGTCCTTAGAGACTAGTGCAATATAGGTCTCTACAGGGTGGTAATTCTTAGGTGGATTAAACCTACTGGGATGTCTTAAATTGAGGTTGTGTAGTGCAAAGGTACCAGGGATATCATCCGAACTAGGCATGACCGTGGAAATGTCAGGGTTAGAAAAATGAACTTTCAGACGTAGGGTTCGGTAGAAACGTCTAAGTTCCTGGTCTAGTAGGAACAAATCAAACGGAGGTGTAGGGCAAAATGTAAGGCCTTTCTGTAGTACCTGTGTTTCTGCAAAGGAAAGGTTATACGAAGAAATATTAAACACCAAATTCCTCATACCTGAGAACGAGTCTGTACCCGATGTGGTGTGTACGCCTTTCCTCTTCCCCCGCCTGGTCGCCCTCTTATGGATTGTCTTTGTTCTAAAAAATGGGGCGGTCGGGAGAAGAAAGAATCACTGTCCGAACCCGAGGAGGCAGAATAGCGTGAAGGGCCAGAGGATCCCGTTGGACGTCTCGAGAAATTGTCAAATGACCGCCACCTATAGACTCGGTCCCTGGAGTAGTCCTCCTGATCACGGACAAACTTCTGGCGCTTCCTTTCTTGTAACGTCTTCTTAAAGTCCAAAATCGTCTCTTGAGTCTTCTTATGGATTTTGTCCCATTCAGTGCTAGGCAAACAGTTAGTGAGTTGGTCCTCAATGGAGCGGATCTTGGGTCCAAGTTCCTCTATCTCCTTTTGTAGGAATTCTATGGTCAAAACAATAATGTCCATCGAACATTTATTTAATATACTCTCCCTGACATTTCCACGGTCATGCCTAGTTCGGATGATATCCCTGGTACCTTTGCACTACACAACCTCAATTTAAGACATCCCAGTAGGTTTAATCCACCTAAGAATTACCACCCTGTAGAGACCTATATTGCACTAGTCTCTAAGGACATTGAGATGACACTCAAATCCATCGAGAGGGGTGATTATAAAGTGAGGAGTAATGTCACACCAGAGGAACATAGGGCCATTCGTACACTCAGGGACAATACCCAGATTATCATCAAACCAGCTGATAAGGGTGGAGCGATAGTGGTTCTTGACAAGACCTATTATATCTCGGAAATTCAGGGACAACTGCAGGACAGGCATACATATCTACCCATCCCTACGGATCCTACTAGAGACATACAAGCTAAGATTAAGGATCTAGTTGATTACCATCTATCACAGGGAAGTATAGATAATAAATTGGGCGAATTTCTCATCAAAACAGATCCTGTTATACCAGTGTTTTACACCCTGCCCAAAATCCATAAGAATTTTCAGTCACCACCTGGCCGTCCGATTGTAGCGTCCACTGATTCCGTATTGTCCCCTCTAGCTATCACCGTGGATAGGATTTTAACACCGTTGATCCCGACCATATCATCCTATCTCAGAGACACCTCCGATTTTTTGGGTCATTTGCGTTCACTCACAAATATCCCATCTAATTGTCTACTGGTTACACTAGATGTCAACAGTTTGTACACGAGCATAACACACGCTGATGGGATACAGGCAGTGGACTGGTTCCTTGAATTACAAAATACTTTTACCACTGCGCAACATTCCTTTTGTATGGACCTCATCCATACAATATTGGGAAACAATTTTTTCATGTTTGAAGATACATTCTATTTACAATGCAGGGGCACAGCGATGGGGTCTAATATGGCACCACCGTATGCTAATATTTACATGGCACACTTTGAGGCCCTTCACGTATACGAGAACTCACTATGGAAGGAACATTCAGTGATATGGAAAAGATTCATTGATGACATTTTTATGATTTGGCATGGTGATTCCTCCACCCTGGATGAGTTCTTCCATCAGCTTAACACCTATAGACCAGGTCTCAATTTCACTATACATCAGGATCCCCATACCATCAGCTTTCTTGATACCCAGATATATCTTTCTCCTGCGGGCCACATCGAGACGGACCTCTTTGTAAAGGCCACTGACCGAAACAGTTTGCTTCATTTCACTAGCTGCCATCCAGCTCATACCAAGAAAGCTCTTCCCATATCGCAACACAAGCGAGTGGAAAGAATCGTTTCAGATCCGGAAAAACGTGAATTGAGGTTACAGGAAATGGGTTCTAAATTCATATCCAGAGGTTATCCCGCCCATATAGCGAATAACCGCACATCGCGATTGGATACTACCCGGTCTAAACAGCCTCGAGTAGCGTGTGTGAATACATACCATCCATTTTCACCATTAATCAAAGGTATTGTTGCGCATCACTGGCCATTACTTCAAACTGCCTATCCCTCTGTTTCCGAGTTCTCTCAACTCCCGCTGTTTTGCCACAAGCGTCCTAAGAATCTTAGAGACAATCTAGTACGGGCCGATATAGGGTCTACCACCGGCACACCACGACAAACTTTTTTAGGGACTCCTAAAGTTGGCAACTTTCCCTGTTTACACTGTTTGCAATGCAATAATCTAACCCGGGGAGACACATTCACTCATCCACACACCGGTAAGGTGTTTCACATTCATGACTATCTAACATGTGATTCTTCTTTTGTGATATATCTCATAAAGTGCCCATGCGGTCTCGGATATGTTGGAGAGACAACCCAACATGTCCGAGACCGCATTAATAAACATAAATCCACCATCCATTGTCAACAAACCCTATTGCCTATTCCACATCATTTTATTACATTCAAACACACAATAGCACAACTTAAATATCAGATTTTAGAACACATACCCCCTATAAGGAGGGGTGGCAATAGAATAAGGGTCCTGAAACAACGTGAGGCATACTGGATTCACACTTTAAGAACTCTGGAACCACATGGGTTGAATCGAGAATATGATGTGATCAGTTAGAAGTGTTTCCTGATAACATACAACATAATAAATTGATTGGTGGTAATTTCCTTTAATCTTTATTCACAGGAGCATGATTAGGGTGAATATCTTGCATTTCTAACTCTTATTTTCTTTTTCCTTAGGTCACCCAAAATCTCTGAATGCACCTTCCTCACATGCGCCACTCGTGAAATACGTTCAGCACTTACACTCGGTTTGTATGGTTCTTTCTCACTGCGCGTGCGCGGGATCTCCTGTCCCCTGCGCGCTCTCGGTGCACGGCATCAAATATGGCGCCTGGCCCCGATATGCGCGCTCCGGCCACGGGACTCTACGCGCACGCGCGTAGGATATTACGTTACTTCTAAGTGTGTCTGTCTTCCGCGCACGCGTGGAGATGCCGCGGTATAGTATGTCCCCGCACGTGCGCGGGATATCCGACACATCAACACTCACTTCTTTCACACGCTGGCATGTGGGCTTTGTCTCCCGCGCGTGCGCGGGACTGACGCTGCAACTGCGGCGTCGGACCGCGCATGCGCGGCTCATGACGTCCACACGTCGGCGAACGTCAGCACGGCGTGTGACGTGTATGGCCCGCCCTCCATTGGAAGCTCCGACTTCCTGGTTATGCATAAATACCCAGCACTCAGCATACATGGCGTCTGGCGCCTTACACGTGGCTGATATATATCTGCACCTTCCATTAAGGTATGTTACGGATAGCTCTGGACTTCACCCTTATTGACTTGTTCCTTTTTTCTGTACTTAATTCCTTTTTACCATTTGCTGTTAACCCTTTCCTCTACTCCCCACAGAGCCTTTGGCCCGCTCCCACTTATACCTTTATACGCAGATGACATTAGGTCAGGTATGTCATGTCTACCACCTTATGTGCCCCCTAGTCTATTGACACGTATGACCACACATATTTTCTTCCCCTTTCTCTACACACCATAGCCCCTGTCCCATCTACAACGGACACACATGTGTACTACAATCTTGCCATACCACTAAGGCAGCCTTACCTGCATCTAAACATCATCACTGTATAAGGTAGGATAGAGTCTCCTAGATTGGTCTGTAAGAAAAAATACGTGAAAATACCATAATTTATACCACAGTTCCACATATTTACATATGTTTTTTTCAGTTCATTATACATACACATACCCTTGGATCTTGGACGGATACAGCATAACCTGTCCGGGTCCACTTGTCATAGGAGGTTGGTTGTGTTTCACCCTGTCTTTTCAAATTCCTGAAAAATCATTTTGAAGCCCATTCCCTAGTCTGTAGGTAATATAAATCTTATCTTGATTATCTTGAATCCCTGTGATATCTTGGTATACATCCCGTTTTTTTATAATTTTGTAGATCACAGCACTAACCATCCACTCACATAAGTCAGACAGATCTGGATGTGGTCCTGGACCTCCCCTTTTTTTACACTGACTTCACCCGTGAGGTATGTTCTCCCTGATGGAAAACATATTATGTGAAAGCTTTCACATATCTTGTATCATTAATACTTATATGTTCTCCCACAATTTTTTCACTTTTAAAAGATTTTTTAGAACTACTTTGCTTTATGACCCTTGAGGGAGTGATACACCCAGCACATCTGTAAGGTACGCCCTCCCTTGGTATTTATATATTTTCAGGTCTTGACCCAAAAACACCTATAGTGAATGGATGTATTGTTTCCTTCATCTAATTTCCCAGAGCGGCGAAGGTTTCTCCTTCACTACAGTGCCCATTTGATCTGATGTCTTGACCTTACCACTGGTCCTATTTAGGTATACCCTAGACATAACCTTGTGTATTATTTTTTTCCTCTCTTTCCATCATCATTTGTAACACTAACATTTCATGTTTCACCCTTTTAGTACCTTTACGGATACCATTAGTCGGTTTACCCACCGTGTTTTGGTGCTCGTTTAAGAAATCTAGCTCTAGCTTTCATAGGTATGTCTTGACCTTCAGTTCTCTGATTTGGTACAAACATGTTGTATTGATCCCCATCTGGGAGGATTGTTTTCAGTTGTATGTACTTTTTTGAGTTCATGGGTGATTTTCATGTACTTTCTCTATGGAACGCTCATGATTTATATACTGTTTTCATGATGAAATCCCCCCTCCCTTCCCCTTTTTTTTCCTCATGTGTAATACATATTGTGAGTAGGTAACATTTGTGTATTATTGTGACCTTGTATTTTTTCTTTTTCTGTTATTGTACATTAGTCCCTGAAGAAAACCCTAATTGGGTTGAAACGTCGGACAATCTTACGTTTATAATAAAGACATTTTTTGAGCATCATATTGGACTCTTCTCCTGGTGTGACCCATGACTGCTTTGCCCCTGTTTCTCTTCGGTTGTGCTTATGTATATTGGGTGCAGTCCTAATAATATGGTAAAATTGGTCGTACATCTTGTCCTTTCTTGTTCGCATATAATGTATGCGGCAATTCTGGGCGGCTACTGACTGATATTGTTAGGGTGGGGGGCTCCCCATAACGTGGAGCTCCCCATCCTGAGAATACCAGCCTTCAGCCGTATGGCTTTATCTGGCTGGCATTAAAATTGGGGGGGACCGCACGCCGTTTTTTTTTAATTATTTATTTATTTATTTTACTGCACAGTATAGACACGCCCACCGGCTGCTGTGATTGGGTGCAGTGAGGCACCTGTCACTCAGTGTGGGGGCGTGTCTCACTGCAACCAATCATAGGCGCCGGTGGGCGGGGAAAGCAGGGAATAGGAGATTGTTTAATGAGCGGCCGGCTTTTTCAAAATAGTAAAAGCCGCCGCAGCAGTGTGAATGCCGTGCAGCGCCGCGCCGGTGATCGGGGAACGGTAAGTATGAGAGAGGGGGGGAAACTGACCGACAGACTGTGAGAGAGGGACAGAGAGACCGACAGAGAGACCGACCGACGGACTCAGGGAGATTGACCGACATACACAGAAATAGAAAGAATAGCCGACATCACTAGAAATAAAAACACCAAACGGACACGGACTATAGGTAGATGCATACGTGTTTACTAACGTGTGTGCACATACCCATAGACTTTCATTGTGTCCACGTGTGCGTGCTCCGTGCAGATAACGGACATGCATCCGTGCAAAACGCAAACACATACGGATCACGGACACGCACACACGGACATAATGATATAACGCACGTGTGACCACAATCATAGATTAACATTGGTGCACGTTTGGCCGTGTCTCCGGTATATACGGAAACAGACCAAACACGCACGTGTATCACGGACGTGTGAAGGGGGCCTTAGACAAATCTTGAGGGGGAAAAGGCCTTTTGTGAACATAGAAAAAGTCTTATATCTTTGAGTTCAGCTCATGCAAAATGGGAGGAAAAACAAAAGTGGTGTGTTTCTATTATTGCTCAGTGTAGATGCAGACGCATACACCCTTCATATTGGCACCTGTTAACAAATGTGACTATGTTGCCATATATCAGTTAGATTTTATTAATATTTCAGCCACCATGTGTGTTTTCGTTTTTCTTTGTCTGATATACCCATGAACTTGCTTTTTGTGGCAATTTTTATGATTTAAATAAGCAAAAGATTATTTTACATAAATCTTTGTCCTGAATTTGCACTTTCTGCTTTTATGCTACTATAATAAGCTGCACATTTTTGTCTTGCAAATCCCCCTAAAAAATAAAAATCTACAACGTATCTTTGTTTTGCTTGTTAACCTTTTCCTATCCTTAGTCCCCCCCGGGGGGGGGATATTCCAAAAATTCCATTACGCTCCTTTGTCCTTTTTAGGGCCACTGCCTTATTTATCATTCACATGTGAATAAATTGATTTCCTGTTGATTTATTTTACAAAATTCATTCATATTGCAAAATTCTGTTTTGACGTCTTTTCCCAATTAAAATAGGATTTCAATGAGCAGAACAGGACATTTTATTGGATAGGAAAAGGTTAATAAAAAGATAACTCAACAATGAAGCAGAATTATATGTAAAAACTACATTTTTATTAAATGAAAAGGAAAATGGACACATAAAGCAGTCTCAATTCAATTCTATTGAAAAGTGACTGAAGTTTCCACTGGGATCACTAGATGGCAATATCTGCACTATAAATGAAAATACTGTCATGATTTGCCAGTGAAAATGATGACTCTTGTTAAGTTTGCTCACAGCCTATTTATTTGTTTAGTTATTATTTTACTCACTTATATAGAGCCATTAATTCTGCATCGCTTTACACATGTGATCATCGCTGTCCCCATTGGAGCTCGCAATATAAATTCTCTATCAATATGTTTTTGGAGCGTGGGGTATAGACGGAGAACTTGGAGGAAACACACATTAACACGGGGAGAACATACAAACTCCTTGCACATGTTGTCCTTGGTGGGATTTGAACCCAAGACCCCAGCTCTACAAAGCAGCAGCACTAACCACCTCAATTAAAATATTTTTTCAAGCTGTATGATTAAAGTCTGAAGCTAAATGCAGGATTCCTTTTTTAAAAATCTAATTATTCTATACAAACATGAAGAATTCAACCATAAATTACATTTCAGTTCTAGGATATTCAGAAAATAAATAACATTATATAAGCGAACATAAAAAAATATATGTGGTGACTAGCAAAATAAACATTGTAAAATATAATCATTTATCAATCTGAGAAATGCTGTTCTCCTCTCTTGTTTGGATTGTGGTGTTGAAGAAGAGGGTGTGTTATTATTACGTGTTGGGCCACACCATTGACAATTAGAAACTACATTAGAACCAAAACACTTATGAGCAGTAGCAAGTATAATAGTATTATCTGCACTAATCTGTTATAGTGTCATCTGACAGGTCAGATACCAGAGACTAGAACAAGGTTCGCAGAATAAGAGGCTTTTTTTTAGCTTGCTAAGTCTTGTTCCTCAGCTATTATGGTATGCAGGGCCCGATGTAATATGGGGCACGATAAAGTGGAGGCCCGGGGAAATTACTTAGCTTTATTAAGCTTCTGGCCCATCATAGCCATAGCCTACAATATCGCTGTAGCATAGGGGGCTGGCTGTGTTGCGTTGGCCACTTTTAAGCTGAGTGCGCACTACCACATGGCTAATTTGCGTGTGACGTGCTTCCAATCACTTCAAATGCAAATTAGCCATGTGATTGCACCTGGGGCAGAGCAGTCAGTATCAGCGTGCCGGCCCAGTGTGCAGCAGCACGCTGAAACCTCATCACACTGCTGTGGCAACAAAGAGATACGCTGAGGTAGTGGAGATGCAGCAGGGACTAAGTGCTCCATGGAGAAACTGAAAATTATACTGTATGTCCTGACATTTATAGAGGAGGGGAGGAAGGAGGCATGGGGAAAAGTGTTACTATGAGGGCGCATTATTGGGCAATTGGGGAAATTGTGAAAGGGGTCACAGTATTATAAGGAACACTGTGTGAGGGTATATTATACAAATTGACAAAGTGTGGGGGCTATTATACAAAAGTGCAGTGTGTGGCGGAATATTATTCAGGGGTGCAGTGTGTGGGTGCTATTATATAGTGTGGCAGTGTGTGGGGGTTATTATTCAGAGGAGCAGTGTATGGGGGATATTATACAGAGGGGCAGTGTGTGGGAGTATATTATACAGGAGAGCAGTGTGTGGGTGTATATTATGCAGAAGGGCAGTGTGTGGGGGTATATAATACAGAGAGGCAGTGTCTGGAGTATATTATACAGAAGGGCAGTATGTGAGGGTATATTATAATGTGGGGCAGTGTGTGTGGGGGTATATAATACAGAGGGGCAGTTTGTGGGGGTATATTATACATAGGACAATATGTGGGGTTATAATATGTAGAAGGGCAGTGTGTGGTGGTATATTACACAGAAGGCCAGTGTGCGAAGGATATTATAATGATGGGCAGTGTATGGGGTAGATTAAACAGAGGGGCAGTGTGTGGGGGTGTATTATACAGAGGGGAAGTGGGGGATATTATACAGAGGGGTAGTTAGTGTGGGAGTATATTATACAGAGGTGTAGCATGTGGTGAATATTATACAGAGGGGCAATCTGTAGAAGGGCATATTATACGGGGCAGAGCATGTGGGGGATATTATACAGGGGGGCCGTGTGTGGGGGTATATTATACAGAGGTACACTGTGTGGGGGATATTATACAGAGGGGAAATGTGTGGGGATATATTATACAGAAGAGCAGTGTGTGAGGGATATTCTACAGAGGGGGAGTGAGTGGGAGATATTATACAGAGGAGCACTGCATGGGGGTATATTATACAGCAGGGAAGTGTGGGGGATATTATACAGAGAGACAGTATGTTGGGGATAGTATACAGAGGGGCACTGTGCAGTGGTATATACTGGTAGAGGCAGCATTTCTTCAGGGCTAATATTGTGACCTGTCCTAAGGATGGTGGTCCTACATTTGACATTCCAACCAATTTGCTGTTATCAAGTCCTGCAGATGTCAAAAGTAGACATAGATCAATATTACTGCAGCTCTCCCCCCTTTGAAATTAATATGAGATGAGCTGCAGCCACCATGCATTGTCTTGAGCTTAGGATTTTAGGTCTGCACACTGGAGAGTGCTTACTCTTGGCTAGCTGTGTAGGACCAGCACTTGCAGACCCAGCAGCAGCAGTAGCACAGTATAGATATAACATGATGGATGGGCAGAAGATGCACAACTGGACAAGAGGCATTGGCAGAAATGGTGCAAAATAAGGTAGAAATAATGGACAGTGATGTGGATGCTATGACCAATCTAATCATTGGCATCGTACGTAAATTAACATAGCCATTGATCCATGCTTGATTTATTTTGTCAAAAATGTAAGGTTTTCTACACTTGCAGAATGCAATCTGGCCTGCTTAAGCATGATAAAGTCACTAGCCACACTGATGACCCTCTCAGACAGTACACTAGAGGCTGGACAAAACAATATGCCCATTGCCAACTTGTCCAGTTCTTACCACTGGTCCAATCTTCTGACTCAGAAGTCCATGGATTCAGAGTATCTGACCGAGAAAGGACACAGTCTACGTTAGGTACAGCTATGCCAGAAGAACTGGGTACCAGAAAGATGAGCGCCAGGAGAAGGAGTAGGGTGATAGCTTGAATATTGCTGGCCCATTTGCTTTTAGTCAATGAGTGGGTGATGTTGCTTCTTGTGCAAATGTAGACCTATAGTTCCTGGTCTATTAAGACCTGAGCATCCATTGCTTATTTTCCTTCTGGAGAGCCTGCACACTGAAAATGATTAGTTGACCAGCAATATGGAAAAGATCCCTACACCTGATATGCCTATGCATAAGACTCATCATTTCCACATCCACAGCTTTCAGGCACTGTTAAGCCTCCTCTAACAGCAGCAATTAGAGCATCACCTGCTCCTGAGCTGACCACGGCTTTCACAAGATCTTTTGGTAGCAAGCTGACAGTCCTCCAATGATAATATCACATCCTCGGTACCCCTATCCATGCCCACTATAGAGTCTGACAGTAGACTCAGTGTGGGAAATGTCTAGAGCTCCTTGCTCGCCACCTAATTCCTACCTCAAGATTTGTCCTAAAGGCCACTTTACACGCTGCGATATCGGTAGCGATATCGCCAGCGTGCGTACCCGCCCCCATCTGTTGTGCGACACGGGCAAATCGCTGCCCGTGCCGCACAAGATCGCCCAGACCCGTCACACTACTTACCTGCCCGGCGACGTCGCTGTGACCGGCGAACCGCCTCCTTTCTAAGGGGGCGGTTCGTTCAGCGTCACAGCGACGTCACAGCTGCGTCACTGAACCGCCACCCAATAGAAGCGGAGGGGCGGAGATGAGCGGGACGTAACATCCCGCCCACCTCCTTCCTTCCTCATAGCGGCCGGGAAGCAAGTAAGGAGAGGTTCCTCGTTCCTGCGGTGTCACACATAGCGATGTGTGCTGCCGCAGGAACGAGGAACAACTTCGTTACTGCTGCAGTAACGATTTTTGAGAATGGACCCCCATGTCACCGATGAGCGATTTTGCTCGTTTTTGCGACTATGCAAAATCGCTCATAGGTGTCACACGCAACGGCATGGCTAATGCGGCCGCATGTGCGTCACCAATTCCGTGACTCCAACAAGTTCGCATTAGCGATGTCGCAGCGTGTAAAGCCCCCTTAACACAAAGTGCCAAGACCACCTCACAGAGCCACCAACCCAGCAAGGCTTTTGAATCGTGTCTGCCACTTCATCTGACCCATGCCTTCGGAGTACAAAGACTGCCTCTATTTTCTTACTGTTGCTTAACAGAAGGAGATGAAGGTATTGTTAGTATATACAGTTGAAACCAGAAGTTTCCATTCACTATCTAAAAAGACACATGCATGTTTTCCTCACTATCTGACATGAAATCAGAATAAACCTTTCCCGTTTTAGGTCAGTAAAGAACCAAAATTATTTATATTTGCCAAATGCCAGAATAATGAGAGAAATAATGTTTTAATGCATTTTTATTACTTTCTGCAAAGTCAAATGTTTACATACATTTCATTAGAATTTGATACCATTGCCCTTAAATTTTATCACTTGAGTGAAACGTATTGGATATCCTTCCACAAGCTTCTCACAAGAGTTGCTAGGAGTTTGGGCCCATTCCTCCTGATAGAACTAGTGTAACATGTTTGTAGGTCGCTTTGAAATAATGAAGCCTTCCAAGGCTTTGTAATCAAATGCACCATACACTTTGAACTTTGTCCCCAACAAGTTTTTTTCTTATTTGTCAAATGGGGCATATATTTTTTCTTTATCTGGAGATGCTTTGACATCTCAGGTGTCCCATGTTGCGCAGTTATGTGCTGAGCTGTCAGTATGTTGATTAACAGCTCAGCTGTCCAAGCTGCGACTGGGACATGCTGGTTTTCTTCAAGTTTTTCCCTGTTCTGAGTTATTGCCCAGCTACTTAGCTGAGCAGTCAGTCCTAGATCACTACCAGTCAAAGCATTTGCTCTTCGGTGCATGTGTCGCGGGCGGGGAGGACGCCGCTGTGCTTGCTAACGCTCGGGTCTGGCGCTGCTGCGATGGCTGCTCGGTGGCTCGAGCGGTGGGCCGGATCCGGGAGGGAAAGGGGGTAGTTTGGTTTGGGGATTTGGTCCGTGACGCCACCCACGGGTTGTGGTGAGGTTGGACACCACCGCTGCTGGTGACGGGGTTCCCGGGAGCGATGGTAGGGAGCAGCTGGGATGTTGTTTCGCCCCTCCGTGGGTAGGGGTTGGTGGTCCCGGGGCCCGGTGAGGTGACGGGGAGGCAGGGTTGGCAAGGTGCAGGGTCGCCTGGACTGCGCAACGCGGTGCCGGACGGCACGGTTGTACTCACTCAGCCACAAATGTACGCAAAGTCTCTGGTAAACCAAACGGCTGGATGGACAGGTCCCGCAGCCGGCTGCTGTGACTTCTCCCGGACGGTTGGTGGTGGCTGCCTTTCCCTGCACCTTTGTGTATGTTTGGTCTTGATGGATTCCCACCGGTAACCTGCTCCCCAGCGTGTATATGTGCCGGAGGAGCCCTTTTGCCCGCAGGCTCTGGCCCTTGGAACTCTAACTGTGGCGGTAGCTGTATTTCCTTTTGCTGGTCGGACGGTTGCCTTCAATTGGGTCTTGGCTGTTCGGAAACCCCTGGGGTTCCGGTCACTAATGGATTTGACCTCTTTATGGCGACTCCAAGCCTGGTCGGGGTCCGCAGGCCCTGCCGGTGTGTGCTGGCTTCACTTCGCTCACCCCGGTCCTATGGTTCCACGTTGATCTGCCTCTCCTGCAGACGGCCACCACCGTCTGCCAACCTTGCTCTTAGTGCCCGGGCCACGCATCCGGACATGGTCAGTTTGCTCCTCCACTACTACTTCACTCCTTACGCCTTCACCTTCCTAACTGATCTGACTTCCTTTACCGCCTCCAGGACTGTGAACTCCTCAGTGGGTGGGGCCAACCGCCTGGCTGTGTTGTAGTACCTGTGACGACCTGGCTAGTCCAGGGTGCCACATTCCCCCTTGGTTAAATGCAGACCGTGCGCGGGCTTCCCATCCATCACCGGTTTTATTTTTATTTTTTAACTGTAAAAATATAAAAACATCAACAGTTTCTGCATTTTTTTAAATCTTCCGTTACGGGAGGCAGGTCACTTAAATGTTACAAACCACATATACATACACCTTTAATAATAACGGACGGATGGCTTCCGCTCTCCCACCCAAGCAACCTAGCCCTGATGCTGCCCCTAAGAAGTGGGCAGCACCCCTTGACCCCAGTCCAGATCCAGGCTCGCACCCGGCTGTCCCTTCAGGGGACCCCACGTCCATGGGGGACCCCTGACCCCCGGAGGATCGCCACCGGTTGCGGTAGTGGCGGGCCTGGGCAATCACTTTCCTCCAGGCCCATCCTCCAAACCTGCCTCTCCGGAGGCGGCAACGGAAAACATGCCCCCAACGTATTTACAATCCCACTAGTTAGTGGGTGCCCTGCAAGTTCTCAGGCGTGTCCAAGAAGAGTTCCTCATGCCAACGGTACAAAGGGTCCCTGCGGGGACAACTTGCTGGCAACGGCCGGGTCAATCACGGTGTCAATCAGGTTATTTACTCGGTTGATTCATTCATTTACTTAACTTTACTTAACAGGTAATGGTACTGGTGGTCCCAACGGGGACAATGGTGCAACGGAGGGACCGCTGCCTTATTTCAAGTCCACACCGCAGGCCGGAGGAGGGGACTGGGCCAGTTCTTTGACCTCCTGGCCTCCTCTCAGCTTGGCATCAAGGGCAAACCAGCCCCTCTCTCCACAGTGCCGTGTGTACATCACCAGATCACCTGGGAACAAGTTACGGCCCGGGTGGCCCTCTGGTAGGTGGGCATTGACTTCTCCCGGATGGTTGGTGGTGGCTGCCTTTCCCTGCACCTTTGTGTATGTTCAGTCCCGATGGATTCCCACCGGTAACCCACTCCCCAGCGTGTATATGTGCCGGAGGAGCCCTTTTGCCCGCAGGCTCTGGCCCTTGGAACTCTAGCTGTGGCGGTAGCTGTATTTCCTTTTGCTGGTCGGACGGTTGCCTTCAATCGGGTCTTGGCTGTTAGGAAACCCTTGGGGTTCCGGTCACTAACGGAATTGACCTCTTTACAGGGACTCCAAGTCTGGTCGGGGTTTGCAGGCCCTGCCGGTGTGTGCTGGCTTCACTTCGCTCCCCGGTTCGGTACCCGCGGGCCACCGCCCGACCCCGGTCCTACGGTTCCGCGTTGATCTGCCTCTCCTGCAGACGGCCACCATCGTCTGCCAACCTTGCTCTTAGTGCCCGGGCCACGCATCCGGACACGGTCAGTTTGCTCCTCCACTACTACTTCCCTCCTTACTCCTTCACCTTCCTAACTGATCTGACTTCCTTTACCGCCTCCAGGACTGTGAACTCCTCAGTGGGTGGGGCCAACTGCCTGGCTCCACCCCACCTGGTGTGGACATCAGCCCCTGGAGGGAGGCAACAAGGATTTTGTGTCTGGCTGATGTGCCTGTCTCAGGATGGGGGTGTGTGTTGTAGTACCTGTGACGACCTGGCTAGTCCAGGGCGCCACACATGTTGGCCTCATTTATCTATGCTTTGTGTTTTGATCTATTGCTGCCAGACTTTGGACCACCTCTGACCATCCATTTGCCTTCCCCTTTCCTTTGATATGCTATCCTCATGGCAGTATGACCGAGACCGTAAATTGACTACACCTTTGTCTTTCTACTTAGTTTACTTATGCTCTCTTGGCTTTTGAATGTTTGATTACCCTGCCTCATGGTTTGTCTGTAAGTAGTGACTAACGCTCTTTCATGATGTCCTGTACCAGTATATCCTAGTCACCTGTACAACACGTTAATCTTCTCCAGAGACCTAGACTCTGATACTCTTCAAGTCTGCTGTATTTTGAAGAGACTGCAACAAAACCGTCTCTATGTTAAGTTGGAAAAATGTTCCTCAGCTCAGCTATATAATTAATCTGGAGGTCTGTGCATAAACGTAGAGATAGCTTCTGCTATTTTGAATTGGTTACAACCTGTTGGTTTTGACCTTTTGAAAAAGCATGCTGCGAAACAGCTGTCAAGGAGGCCCTCCTTGCTTCCACAGCCAGCTCTGTATACACGCCACCAGGTATTGTAATTCAGTCTTGCCTCCATCACATGTTGATTCTCTCTGCTTGTGCAGCTCCCCAGGCTTGGTATGCATACTCATGCTGGGAACCACTGGTTACTTCGATCCCTGCCTGTGAATCTGTGCAGTGTCTGAGTCAATCCCCTAATTGTTGCTGCTGCAGTGAATCCCTGGGGTGTATTATATTGTTGCACTCTGCTTTTATGCAGATGTCGCGGGCGGAGGAGGGGACGCTGCGCTCTCCCACTGCTCGGGTCCGGCTGCTGCTGCCGCTGCTCGGTGGTGGCTCGAGCGGTGAGCCGGATCCCGGGGACTGGAGCGGCGTTCCTCGCCCATGATTAAAAAGGGTGGGGATTGATTGTGGGGATTGGATATTGTCCGTGATGCCACCCACGGTTGTGGTGATATTGGTGACACCATCGCTGCTCTGGACGGGGATCCCGGGAGCGATGACAGGGAGCAGCCTGGATGTTAGTTCTCCCCTCCATGGGTAGGGGGGGGTTTGGTTGTCCCGGAGCCCGGTGATTGGGGTAGGGGTGAATGGCAGGCGGGTTACGGGGCCTGGTGAGGTGCAGGGTCGCGGGGGCAGCGCTGTGCCGCACGGCACTGTGGTACTCACTCAGCCAATGATGAGGACACAGTTCTCGGTAAACACACGGCTGGATGGACGGGTCCCACAGACGGCTGCGGTGTTTCTCCTCCCGGCAGGTTGATGGTGACTGCCTTTCCCTGCACCTGTGTAACGTGTACGGTTCCAATGGGTTCCCACCGGTAACCCGCTCCCCCAGCTTGGATGGGTGCTGAAGGAGCCCCTTTTGCCCGCAGGCTCTGGCCCTGGGAACTTTAGCCTTGGCGGTGACTGTGTTTCCCTCTCTCGGTTGGACTGTTGCCTTCTGTCGGGACTTGGCTGCTGGGAAACCCAGGAGGTTCCCTTCGCTAACGGATTTGGCAAATTCACGGCAACTCCTAGCCTTGCCGGGGTCCATATGCCCCTGCCGAATGGTGCTGGCTTCTCTTTGCGTACCGATCCGGTACCGCCGGGCCACCGCCCATACACGGTCCTTACGGCAAGCTCCAATAGGCCACTCCTGCAGACGGTCACCACCGTCTGCCAACCTTGCTGATCCGTCCGGGCCACACACCCGGACCAACTTCAGTCTGCTCCTCTACCACTTTCCTTCCTCTCACTTTCACTTCCAAACTAATCTACTTACTTTTCCTGCCTCCAGGACTGTGAACTTCTCGGTGTGCGGGGCCAACCGCCTGGCCCCCCCCCTGGTGTGAACATCAGTCCCTGGAGGAAGGCAACAAGGGTGTTTGTCTGACTTCAGTGTGCCTGACCGGGAGTGTGGGGTGTGTTGGTGTTGTTCTGTGACGACGTGGCTTGTCCAGGGCGCCACACAGAAACTATAATACTGCTACTTTTTCCTCTCCCCCCCCCCCCTTTTCATGTGGGTTGTCACTCTACTGCAACTTTATACTATTACATCTTTTATGAATATGGTGGCATATTAAACTTTTACCCTTTTACAACAATTGGCTAGCTCTGTGAGGCAAGTGATCGCTCCCACATGACTATTCTTGCATTCTCACATAACTGTTAGACGTATCCCATGACTTGTTTTTGTAGTACAATATTAATACTTGATTTTAATCAATAAAATGTACTTTTCTAAACTTAAGTGTTGCCTCATCTCCCTTCTTCTCCGGTTGCACACACTGTTGGTTTCAAAGCTCTTTAAAAACTCCTCACCTTTGTAAAGTATAACTGCCAATTCATTAACAACTAATCACAAATCATTTCTCCTTTTACAGCCTTCACGTGGAAGGGCGCCAATTCTGTGAGCTTACTGGATTTTGCTTTTCATGCCTTTAAGAAACTTGTTTTTCCACTACTCCAGTCCTACATCATCTTGATGTTAATAGGTCGTTCTTCTTTTAAGTGGATGCCACTGCTATTGGTGGAGGAGCCAGATTAATATAATGTAGATGAATGTTAAAAATTGTTTCAGTATACTAAATATAGAGTACAATAAGCCAAATGACTGGGGTCCAAATATTCACAGCAGATTTGCTGTCCTAGACTAAGGGGTACTTTGCACACTACGACATCGCAAGCCAATGGTAGCGATGCCGAGCGCGATAGTCCCCGCACCCGTAGCAGTTGCGATATCTTGTGATAGCTGCCATAGCGAACATTATTATCAGGACCCAGGAGGAGAGGTGAACAGGGTGTGCAGGCAGCTAGGACCCAGGAGAAGAGCTGAACAGGGTGTGCAGGCAGCTAGGACCCAGGAGGAGGGCTGAACAGGGTGTGCAGGCAGCTAGGACCCAGGAGAAGGGCTGAACAAGGTGTGCAGGCAGCTAGGACCCAGGAGGAGAGCTGAACAGGGTGTGCATGCAGCTAGGACCCAGGAGGAGAGCTGAACAGAGTGTGCAGGCAGCTAGGACCCAGGAGGAGAGCTGAACAGGGTGTGCAGCTAAGGGTATGTTCACACATCAGGTTTTTGCTGTGCGGCACAATCCAGCGCTTTGCGGGAAAAACGCATCCGTTTTTTTTTTGCCGCCGGGTGCGGTTTTTCCTCAGACTTTTATTAGCGCCGGATTGTGCCGCATGTACTTGAGTTTAATCCGGTTTTTGCCGGATGCGGCAAAAATCATCACTCCGGCGGGCGCACAGGACGCAGAGAGGAACGTTTTTTGCCAGCGGCAAAATGCATAGCGCCAGGTGCGGCGCTGTGTGGCATGGTGCATAATGAAAGTCTATGCGAGCCAGATACGGTGGCATGCTTCAAACACCGGAAGCATGTACCATATCCGGTTTTTACTTCTGAGCATGCCCAGAAGTGATATAAATTCATTGCTTGTCAGAAAAATAAATCACTCACTCACTCTCTCTCTCTCTCTCTCTCTCTCTCTCTCAAACTCTGTCACTCACTGACTGACTCATTCACTCACTCTCACCGATCACCGGCGCAGGGCTGCACGGCTGTCACACTGCTCTGGCGGCTTCTCCTGATTTGAAAATGCCGGCCGCCCATTACTCACTCATATTCACTGCTTTCCCCGCACACTGGTGCCCATGATTGGTTGCAGTCAGACACGCCCCCACACTGAGTGACAGCTGTCTTACTGCAACCAATCACAGCCGCCGGTGGGTGGGTGTATATTGTGCAGTAAAATAAATAAATAATTAAAAGAAAAACGGCGTGCGGTTTTCCCCCCCCCAATTTTGATACCAGCCAAGATAAAGCCACACGGCTGAAGGCTGGTATTCTCCGGATGGGGAGCTCTACATTGTGGGGAGCCCCCCAGCCTAAAAATATCAGCCAATTAGTCACAAAAAAAGGGGAAAAACTGGACCTCATTATTTATTCATCGGGTCACTCCCCAATAACCACTGAAAACCTAAAACAGAAACCTCTGGGAGTTTTTCTGACCCATACATATACATAGAACAATTATCAAAAGTGCTCCAACCGTTTTATAAATAAATTTATTTTATTGTCACAATAGTACAAAAAACAGTTTATAGCATTATAATTAATCCTGAACAAAAATTCAGCAAAACATATTAAGGTAAAAATCCAAAAGAGAAACCAGGGCAAGAAGTGTGGACACGAATAAAAAGCCCAGGAATGGGAGAGGACACGGGACGATAGAGCAATCACTGACCCAATCAAATAATGGGCAGGAAAATAGTTATCCCGGAAACGTTATTATTAAAAGTGTTATATTCTTTTATATTGTATTGTATGGTATTTTGATGTTAGGGCACCCCCTAGTGGCCGGGTGGGACGGCTGTTGCCACCGGGGAGGAGGAGTCGGCTGTATGACTAGGGAAGGTCTGTGTGTGTGGAAGGGAGTCGGATCCGGGACAGCAGTGTGTGACCATCGGTGGCAGTGTGTATGAGCGGAACATCAGGGGACGCCGGAGTAACGGAGGAGTACGCAACCTCAGAGGTCTGATTCCGCTGGTGTGGGTCCGGTGTGTGCTTGACCTAGAAGTGGGAGCCCGGAGAAGAGGAGTACCCAGGGCATATCCCCACTAGAGGGCGCGTTTGGACAGGTTGTCCCCAGCTCCACAGAAAACTGCCGTATTTGCTGTCCGGATTTGTATGGTGCCAATAAATGTTATCTTTTATTGCAAGCAACTTCTGCCTGAGGACTGTTTGTACACTCTCCGACGAAGATACTGATCTCCATTGTCTCAGCAAGCTAGCCCCCAACATGAAAGGAGTGATGGAGCCAGGGATGTGCCTGGAAGCCACGACTACACAGCCAGAGGCCTCCCTGGCGCATCACTTCAAGTGTGTGCCTGCAGCATTGAGAAGCAACCACTGCACACACGATAGATCAGGACACAAACACTAGGGAGTCAAGAGAAACAGCTAGAGCAGCACAGGCTCGGGCGGGGGTGGGGGGGGGGGGCGGGGTCGGGGAATCAGCACTGGGGAGATTCATTACCTGAGCAGCAGCACAGACAGAGACTAGTTTCGGATAGCATGCTCCGCTCTGTAATGCTCACGTCACGTGTTAGGATGATAAGAGGGAAAAGCAGCGAGGCGGGGAGAGAGTGTTTGGGCGGAGCCACGGGATACAGACCCCCCGCCCGGAGGTACATTACATATATATATATATATAATATATATATATATATATATATATATATATGAAAGAGGTAAGAGTCCCGGTGCACCACCTACTCCGCGTGTTACTACACGTTCAGCTATTTGAGCCCTACTGAGCCATGGAGGAGATCATGGTGCAGACTTGCGGTGAAGACCAAGATAAATCCAAAGGAGAAAGAAAGTCGCACTCCAGATGATCACCATATCACTCCGTCTTTATTGCAGGGGAAACATGAAGGTACAAGCGGTGGGGAGGATGAGACAAGCCATACAACGCCAGATGACGGCGTGCCGTTTCGCTAGAACTTAGCTTCCACGGGTCCAGTGCAAACTGCCATGCAGCACAGCCCTTTTAAACACAAATGGTGCGGGTACTGCATTAGCAGAGTGATTTAAAATGCAAATGCAAGTATACAATTAGTAGCCGCAAAAAGCAGGTGAAGACTTCAAGGGTATTAACATATCACAGTCTAATACACATATCTCTCAAAATACAATAATATACAAAAGGCGGACAGAATCACAATCCCTACAAGAACAGAACAAAATTCTGATGTACAGTACAGCGAGCACAAAAACAATAGAAATTATTTTAAATTAGTGAAAAAAAAAAATAAAATTTTTTTTCAGAGACAATGTATGCAATAATGTTAAAATGCAAAACAATAGCTATTAATCAACGCCATGATCAGATAGTGCTAGCAAAACAAGGGTGTCACAGTCAGGATGTCATATAGTAGACATGTCAAAAAAAAAAAAAAAAAAAAAAGGTTCTTTAAAGAAAAACTGACAAGTCGTTTCTGTCATTCAAACCTAGCGGTCCCATTGCGTTTAGATCCAGAATTGGAATTACTATTATGGCATTCCTGCATGTGTTTAATAAGTCTTGCTGAACCTATCCCTGATATTAAGGATTTGCAATGTTCACTAAAACGGACGTAAAGGGGCCGGATAGTTTTTCCAATGTAATAAAAATTGCAGGGGCAGAATAATGCATACACTATATAAGTGGACTTTCACGATATGAAATCATTAACCCTGAGGTACTCACACCCCACTTTTATTACATCCCCCGTTTTATGGGCCGAACAGAAAGGACAATTCCCACATCTAAAATCACCCTTAATTTTTTTCTTGTCTAACCATGTCTTTTCCTTTGTGGGCACGAATCTATTTTTTACCAAAAGGTCGCCTAAATTATGGCCTCTTCTGTAAGATACCAAGGGACCCTCTTTAACCAGGTCTATAAGGTCTTTATCGTTTTTCAACAAATGCCAGTGTCTCTTTATGCTGGATCTCACAATGTCAAACATAGAATTGTATTTGAAATTGAAGGTGCATCTATCCCCGGCGGCATTATGCAGCATTTTTCCTGGTATTTTTTTAAAAAAAAATTTGCGAGGTCTATCATGATCATTCGTCGCCATCGCAGTCCTGTCTAAAGCAGCTTCTATGATCCTAGAGGGATAACCTCGTTCAAGTAAGCGTGCCTTTAAATCAGAGGCTTGCTCTTCAAATTTGCGAGGATCATTATTAATACGTTTTAAACGCAAGAACTGACTATATGGGAGAGAGGTTCTGGTATGGGAAGGATTAGCGCTATTAAAATGCAGCAAATTATTAACGGCTGTAGGTTTTCTGTGGACCTCCCTAAGGATGGTCCCGTCATTCACTGTCAGTTTAACGTCCAGGAAAACAAGTTCCTGGCCGCCAAACTGACTAGTGAATAGCATATTAAAAGCATTAGTGGTATTCAGATAAGTGACAAACCACTCAAACTCTGATTCTGTACCATCCCATACCAGAAATACATCATCCACATATCTTGCGTACATCTTTATATGTCTAAGGAATGGATTACCAAGACTATATATTAGTTTATCCTCTAAAGCTGCTAGGTAAAGGTTTGCGAAAATGCAAGCTGCGGGGGTACCCATTGCGGTACCCCCGCACTGCAATTACCATTGTTCTCCAAAGGTAAAAGCATTATGACTCAATACGAAGTCAAATGCTTCTGCCACAAATGCCACCAGGGAATGATCCAGCCCAAATTTTATCAGGACTTCTTTGACAGTCTGCACACCCAGATCTTGAGGGATCCGGGTGTACAGACTCTCAATGTCCAGCGAAACCAGTTGGAACCCGTCCTGCCATTGAAAATTATTTAGCATTTCCATAAAATCACCCGTATCTCTTATGTAAGAGGGAATCATTTTAGACACAGGCTTCAGCAACCATTCAAGATACTGGGAAAGGGGTTGAGTCAGGGATCCCAACCCCGAGACTATGGGGCGGCCGGGGGGGGGGGGGGGGTGGGGGAGGACAAGCTCTTATGTATTTTAGGTAAATAATACCAGTGTGCTTTTTGTGGAAAAATTGGCAAAAGCTTTTCAGCAGTATTTTTTGTTAAGATATTGTTATTCACCCATTTGAATAGTAAGCTTCTTAATTGCTTCACATAAGTCCAAGTAGGATCACTGGGTAATTTCCTATACACACTGGCATTATTTAGCTGTCTTTCAGACTCCACTTGAGAGGATTTTTTTGACAGCAGAACCACCGCACCGCCCTTATCAGCCCTTCTGATAAATAAATCACGATTATTCTGCAACAACCTAAGCGCTTTAGATTCGTTATTAGACAGGTTTTTTACAGATGGTATATATTTAAGGGCTTCCAGGTCTCTGGTCACTAATTCCTGGAATAAATCCACACTGTTACCTGGAGTCAGTGGAGGGAAAAAAGTAGATTTTAAACCTTTTCTAAAAGGGGTAGATACAGTACAGTCAGGGTCAATGTCATCCATTAAAATCAGTTGGGGTAAGGTCTGGGTTATTTAGGCTAAGAAGTAAGCGTACCTTTTGTGAGTACAGAGTACATGTCAGCTGTAAGGGGGAAAGAAGTCAAGTTAAACACTGTTATTCGATGCATTACTTTGCTTACCAGGCCACCTTCTAGTAATGTTATATATATATATATATATATATATATATAGATAGATATTACTAGAAGGTGGCCCGATTCTGACGCATCGGGTATTCTAGAATTTATTGTGTAGTTAATGTATGTTTTTACATATATATATATATATATATATATATATATATATATATATATATATATATATATATATATATATGTTGTTGTGTGTAGTTGCCAGTGTTTGTGTAGGGCACTGTAAATGTTCTGGGTGTTGTCTGGGTGGAGGTGTGTGTGAGAGCGGTGTTGTATGTGTGTTGCGTTGTGTGTGTTGCGTTGTTTGTGGAGCGCTGTGTGTCTACAGCGTTCTGTGTGTGTGGTGCTGTGTGTGTTGTGCGGTTTGTGTGGGTGTGGAGTGCGTGTGTGTGTTTTTGGGGAGGTATGTTTTGTGCAGTGTGTGTGTTGCGCGGTATGTGCGTATATTTGTGTATGCCGCGGTGTTTGTGTGTTGGGTGGTGTGTGTGTGCGGCGTTGTCTGTGTAGGGCGGCGTTTGTGGTTCCCAGTGTGTGTGTGGTGTGTTGTGCGGTGCGCATGTGGCGCTGTGTGTGTGTTTTGGGGGGATGTGTGCACCCCCATCGTGCTCCATCCCCCATGCTGCGCACCCCCCATCAAGCTCCATCCCCCATGCTGCGCACCCCCCATCGTACTCCATCCCCCATGCTGCGCACCCCCCATCGTGCTTCATCCCCCATGCTGCGCACCCCCCATCAAGCTCCATCCCCCATGCTGCGCACCCCCCATCGTACTCCATCCCCCATGCTGCGCACCCCCCCATCGTGCTCCATCCCCCATGCTGCGCACCCCCCATCGTGCTCCATCCCCCATGCTGCGCACCCCCCTTCGTGCTCCATCCCCCATGCTGCACACCACCCCCCATCGTGCTCCATTCCCCATGCTGCGCACCCCCCATCGTGCTCCATCCCCCATGCTGCGCACTCCCCATCGTGCTCCATCCCCCATGCTGCGCACTCCCCATCGTGCTCCATCCCCCATGCTGCGCATTCCCCATCGTGCTCCATCCCCCATGCTGCGCACTCCCCATCGTGCTCCATCCCCCATGCTGCGCACTCCCCATCGTGCTCCATCCCCCATGCTGCGCACTCCCCATCGTGCTCCATCCCCCATGCTGCGCACTCCCCATCGTGCGCCATCCCCCATGCTGCGCACTCTCCATCGTGCTTCATCCCCCATGCTGCGCACCCCACCATCGTGCTCCATCCCCCATGCTGCGCACCCCCCCCATCGTGCTCCATCCCCCATGCTGCGCACTCCCCATCGTGCTCCATCCCCAATGCTGCGCACTCCCCATCGTGCTCCACAGTCACACATCAGACAGTATACACGCACACATCTGATCGCATACACTCACACCCCACTTCTCCCTGTGCCCTCCGGTGGGCGGTCCCAGCAGCTGTGCTGCACGCCGTGCTCCTCTGCCGACACTCACAGATCCGATCGCATACACTCACACATCAGAACACACGCACACACCCGATCGCATAAACGCACACACCCACACACCCGATCGCATACACGCACACACCCACACACCCGATCGCATACACGCACACACCCGATCGCATACACGCACTGACGATATCGCACATACGCGCTCACACACTCACAACATCCGGAGATACCACATGCTTCCGGCCATGTGATCCTCCGGCAGGTCCTGGAAGGTCACTGCATGCACAGTATCGACGCCGAGAAGTAAGCGATATCACTGGATGTTGTGAGTGTGTGGATTCGATCTGATGTGTGTGTGAGGTGTGTGTGAGAGTGAGAGAGTGTGATCTGATGTGTCTGTGTCTGTTCTTATGTGTGCGCGTGTGTGTGTGTTCCGCCACTGCAGGACCTTGATGCACTCACCTGCTCCCGGTTGGCGTCTGGTGAGTATGACTGCGGGGTCTTCTTTCTTCTGTCTTCTCTCTTCTGGGGGTGCCCGCTGAGTATAATGAAGTGTCTTGCAGTGTCTTTAACTCTTTCACCGCTGCATGACACTTCATTATTGACCGCAGCGTATGCCGGCCTGTTACGAGGGGGACCCGGGGAAGCGTGCCAAGATGGTATATGGACAGCTTCCGCCGGTCAAGGTCCACTGTGCGGAGTAAGGGACCGCTGCTATGGTGGGAGAAGAGTGAGCGGGTTGCTGCTAGCGATCATCTGGAATGTCACAGACGATCTGCGTACACCTGTCCGCCCTAACCCGTGAGGGTTGTATGGCACAGGGCTCACAACTCGGTGTACCTGTTGCACGGGGACGCACAGAGGTGCCTACGCACGTGTGCCAGCGGGAGTCACAGGAATATGGCACGAGGGTAGGACAGAGGTGCCCACGCACGTGTGCTTCAGAAACCAGGTGAGTCCGACAAAGATTCAAGGAGCTCACCTGGGACAGGAACACAGCCTGTTAAACAGAATACTGCCGGAGCAGCAAGGCAGGGGCGAGACCTGCAAAATACAATGACGTCTGTACAGTGGCGTGGCAGCACGCTGCCAGACATCCAAACATAGAAGGACGGTCACGCGCCGCCATGATGGCAGGAGGGGTTTTTAAGGGGATGTAGCTCCAGCCAAGGGCGGGCGCGAGACGGATGTGACCCAATCATGATCTGTGACGTCCTGGCCCGGCCAGTCAGGATTCAGCACATCACCAGCCTCGTTATCTGGCCGTGTGATACCAGTGAGTGAATCAGAAGACGTCACGTGGGGCACATGCTCAACCTCCTGCCTCTGGGTCATAAAGGCGGGATCTTTGGTTTCACAATGTGCAGAGCTAAGGGAAGTCTTGCTGCTTCCCTGAGCATCTACCCTTTGCACACTGTGCAACCACTCCGACCCTCTGCGATGCCGAGCAGGAGGACACGTGGCAGGCAAGGGATGGGAGACCACTCCATTCCTTACAAGGAGTAAACCACTAGGTGTCACCCTTCTGCTGCATCTAGGAGGAGGAAACTCCTGCAGTCTCCCAGGCCTTTGGCGCTGCTGAGCAGGAGGGCTCGCAGCAGACAAGGAATGGGGGACCACCTCATTCCTTGCAAGAGGAGAGCCACGAGATGTAACACCGGCCCCCTGCACATGTGTACCGGGAGCCGGTGTATGCTGGAGCGGGGCTGAGTGGGCGAGACGTCAGCGTATGCCGGCTCCCTGCACGTGTGTACCGGGAGCCGGTGTACGCTGGAGCGGGCGATGAGTGTGGAGGTCCAGGGCGAGCGGCTAATCCATGTGGGGGGGCGGGGCCAGGCCGAGGCGAGCGGCCAATCTGTGGGTGGGTGTCACGCTCCCCGGGTCCCCTGCTTCGCTCCCTGGCTCCTCTGTCTGGCGTCCCCCGCTCCCCAGCCTCCATCGCCGGCGGCCCGGTCCCCGCTCCCAGCGCCCGTTGGCTACTCAGCCCCAGCCTGGCTCTCCTGCTTCCTGCTCACCGCTCCCTGCCCTGGCTTCTGGCACCCGGGCCTCGCGCATGCACATTAGGGCGCGCACGCGGTCATTGACCCTCTTTTAAAGGGCTAGCATCCACTGACAGGAAATTGAACACACAGGTACAGGGTATAAAGAGGTTTAATGTCCAAGTGGGCAGGGCCTGTTCTTTGTGTTTCCTAAGCTAGGAGTCAGGTCTCCTTGTCTCTGTGATATACTCACCTATCTCTCTTCTAGAGCCGCTCCTGCCTCGCCATCCGGTCCTGCCGATTCCCGAACCCCGAACGCTGACTATCTGCCATCCCGTCAGTCCGTACCATCTTTGATCCCTGTGGTGATCCATCCTCTCGCTCCATCGGTTCCGGACTCTGCTGGCTTTCAACATCTCGGCCTCCGAACCTGAGCTCCGTCACCCGGACTACCATCAGTGACTCCGTGGTCCCAGGGACTTCTGCATTCCACTCTTTTGCACGGACTGTCCTACTACCTGTAGTGCTCTGGCTACCGGGCCCCTTGCCTTCAGTAAGGTGTGCGGCCCAGTGGATCCACCTCCTGGGTCTACCCGTCCACCTGGCCCTAACAGTGGGCGGGGCCAGGCCGAGCCCAGCGGCCAATCTGACAGTTGTCACTTATGACACGTACGGTGACACTGTCACGTGACACAATTTTGGAGCAAGACAGACAGAATAAGGATAGATATATATATATATATATATATATATATATATATATATTCTGACTGACCACTTTCTTGCATGGTACAAAAAAAGAACAGTGCTATCTGCAGCAAAATCAATTTCATGCATGACAATGCACCGTGTATTGTGATTCTGCGTCTTATCAATACTGTGATTTCCGTTTGGTCTGCACTCTGATATTGATAACAACAATTCCCAGCATCTTCTAACTATTGTTAAGAACAAACTGCGAGTTGTCGGTTCTTGCGATACAATTCTACATGGGGTTAAGCATGGTGATTTAGTCATGTACTGATGGTGGTTCAGATGCAACATTTATTTGCTGGTGCTGGTTCTGGTGCTGCATTCATGTGCTGACAGACGCTACTCAAAGGCAGCGCGCTGGCCAATCAGAGGCAAACGGCTCCTGCCTTTGATGTCAGCGCTCTGGCAGCGGAAGTTCCGGCATCGGTCGCGATGGTTACCCGATACACATCTTGTACCTGTGTGGCGCCCCTGAGGCTTCCGTTGCCACAGAGACCTTGCACCTCAGCCAGAGGTGTGATGTCCCATCCTAGGTAAGGACAAGGGTACATACCGGTTCACAGGCAAATCTGCACAATCACTCATTCCTAGGCACATACAGGGACCAGAGATAGTGGCAGCTACCCCCGTGTTGTAGTCAGGGGGGCCGTAAGACTCATCTCTCCTCCCATGGGGTGGGGGCCTAGCAACAAGGAATGTGGGAGGAGCCAACTAGAAAGTGAGAGTAGAAACAGGAAGTTCAAGTTCAGTGAAAGGAGGTAGTCTGCGTGAGGCAGAGGAGGAGAGTGGTAGTCGGGAGAGAGTGAGCTGAGACAGTGAAGAGAGAAGGTTCCTGGTGGAGATCCTGGGGCCCAGCTAGGCCCAGGTGACACCACAGACAGAGAAGAGAGGATCCCAGGGCCACGGAAGGGCATATTTGTGTAACGCCTGCCTGGGTCCACAGACTCAGATGGGCTGTAAAGGGGAGGCTAGAGGGAAGCCACTCACCAAGTAGGACCCCCAGAACCCTGAAACCCTTTAACCCCTATACAGGGATTTGGAATTACACAGGGAACTGGAGATCACTACCTGTGGAAGGCTGCAGTCCGATGAGAGTAGTAGTCAGGCAGGGTCAAACCAGGAATTGCGGAACAGGGACAGAATCGGCAGGCAGTGACGTAGTCAGCAAGCGTAGCAGAGGTCAGATCCGGGTCGGGCAGCAAGGTACAAAAACAGTAGGCAAAAGGGTAGTCAAAACACGCAGAAGTCAACACACAGGAATCACAAAACAGAATAGGACGCAACAGGAAAATCAGAACTATATCTGGCAGTAATCATGTGACAGGAGGGGAAATAAGAAGGGTGTGGTGTCTTCCCATTTGCTGTAGCTGAACGCTGGCAACTCCAGCTGGAAGACACATGCCACCCACAGTCATCCAGCGGTACTGCAGATCCCAAGCTAACCCAGCCCAGTGGATGATCGGAGCCTGCGCCCACTGGTGCCGCTGGCATCGACTTCTCTCCCATCACCAGCACCATCCACGTCAGGAACACAGCGTCGCCTGGCGATCGGAGCAGAAGTCGCTGGAGCAGACTCCGGCGGTGACGTAACAGTACACCCCCCCTCCACGAGGGGCCTCCGGGCCCTCAAAACACGGCTTCCCAGGAAATTGGAGGTGATACCGTCAGACCAGACCCCTAGCATGAACATCGCTCGCAGGGACCCATGACCTCTCCTCGGGGCCGTAACCCCTCCAATGCACCAAATACTGTACCGCCCCTCTGACAATACGGGAATCAAGTATTCTCTGTACCTCATACTCCAAGTTACCTTCTACCAAAACAGGAGGAGGAGGGTCACTGACTGGGTGAATGGGGACACGATATAACTTGAGGAGGGACTTATGGAACACATTCGATATCTCGAAGGATGGGGGGAGTTGCAGGCGGAAAGCTGTGGGATTAATTACCTTGATTATCTCGTAAGGTCCAATAAATCTCGGACCCAGCTTAGCAGAAGGGACCCTGAGTTTAATATTCTGTGTGGATAACCATACCAACTCCAAGACTAGGGCCCTTGGAACGTCTCTTATTAGCAGAGGAGGCTTGACCAACCTTTGTCTTCTTCAGGTTCTCTTTCACCTCAGACCAGATAGCCTTTAATTTGTCCGCAGTTGAGTCAGCCTCAGGAGTATCCACCACAGCGGAAGAAAAAGAACCAAAACGTGGATGCAACCCTAAATTGCAGAAAAAGGGGGTAGTCTTGATGGATTCCTGATACTGATTATTGATAGCGAACTCAGCTAACGGCAGATATTCCACCCAAATCAGACTAACGGTCAGACACATAACACCGGAGATATTGTTCAAGGGTTTGATTGGAACGTTCGGTCTGACCATTGGTCTCTGGGTGGTAGGCAGATGAAAAAGCTAGCTCTATATGGATCTTTTTACAAAACGCCCTCCAGAATTTTGAGACGAACTGTGTTCCTCGGTCAGAAACAATATTTCCGGAACCCTGTGTAACCGCACAATATGCCTAATAAACAACTTGCTAAGAGTTTCAGAATTGGGTAATCTGGACAGAGGAACAAAATGACACTGTTTTCTGAATCTATCCACTACTACCCAGATACAAGTCTTCCGTTCTGAGGGTGGAAGGTCAGTGATGAAGTCCATGGAGAGATGTGTCCAAGGGCTTACTGGAGTAGGTAGGGAGTGGAGAAATCCGGCAGGGCGGGTACGGGGTGTCTTGGCTCGAGCACAAGTTTCACAAGCCAGTACATATTCCTTACAATCTTTCGCTACGGTTGGCCACCAAAAATTCCTGGTTACTAATCGGAGGGTATTGCCGATACCAGGGTGACCTGCCAGCACAGAATTGTGGGATTCCTGGAGTACCCGTAGGCGCAGTGAGGGGGCGACAAACAGTTTACTGACAGGGGTGGTTTCAGGAGCTTGGTCTTGGGTATTATGGACCTCTTCTATCAAATCTAAGGAAACCGATGACATAATAATGCCTTTAGCTAGAATATGCACTGGTTCAGAGTCTTCGGACTGAGAGGGACAGAAGCTACGGGAAAGTGCATCAGCTCTGGTGGTCTTGGTACCGGGCCGGAATGTTACCACAAAATCAAATCTGGAGAAGAACAATGCCCACCTAGCTTGCCTAGGATTGAGTCTCTTAGCAGATTCCAGATAAGTTAGGTTCTTATGGTCTGTGATGACTGTGACCTTATGTTTGGCGCCTTCGAGGAAGTGGCGCCATTCCTCTAAGGCCCATTTAATAGCCAACAGCTCACGATTACAAATGTCATAATTTCACTCTGTGGGAGAAAACTTGCGGGAAAAGAAGGCACAAGGACGAAGCTGAGTGAGAGACGGAGTACCTTGTGATAGCACCGCTCCCACTCCAACCTCGGATGCATCGACTTCCACAATAAACGGACGCATAAGGTCAGGCTGAACCAGAATTGGGTCTGAGGAGAAACATCCTTTTAATTTTGAGAAGGCATGAATCGCCTCTGGTTTCCAATTAACCACATCAGCCCCCTTTTTAGTCAAATCGGTGAGGGGTTTGGCAATTTTGGAAAAATCTCCAATGAATTTGCGATAATAATTAGCGAATCCAAGGAAACGCTGCAAGGCTTTCAGAGACTTGGGTTGCACCCACTCCTTAATCGGTTGAAGCTTAGAGGGATCCATGCGGAAGCCTTCTGCAGACAATATATAACCCAGGAAATTAACCTCTGCCTCAAAAAAAAACCACATTTCTCATATTTAGTAAATAGGGAATTCTCCCTGAGTCTCTGGAGTACAGTGCATACATGTTGGACATGTGACGTAGCATCAGGAGAATAAATGAGGATATCATCCAGATAGACGACCACATATTGACCACAAATATCTCTGAAAATGTCATTAACAAAGTTCTGGAACACAGCCGGCGCATTACTTAATCCAACAGGCATTACTAGGTACTCATAATGTCCCTCTGGAGTATTAAATGCAGTTTTACACTCATCCCCTTCTCGGATACGGATAAGGTTATATGCTCCCCTGAGATCAAGCTTTGTGAACCACCGGGCTCCTATGAGCTGGTTAAACAGATCGGGGATGAGTGGCAGAGGGTACCGATTCTTTACAGTAATAGCATTCAGTTCACGGTAGTCAATACAAGGTCTGAGGCCACCATCTTTTTTATCAACAAAAAAGAATCCAGCGCCGACTGGTGACCTGGATGGTCTGATTAACCCTCTCTGCAGACTGTCTGCTATATAATCTTTCATGGCCTGATGCTCCGGACCAGAAAGATTATACATTTTACCCTTGGGGAGTCAGGAATTGGGGACCAAATCTATGGGGCAGTCAATCTCTGTGCGGAGGCAATTTTTCAGATTCAGATACAGAAAACACATCAGCAAATTCCCTGAATGCATAAGGTATGAAGGTAGGTTCAGCTCTAGTCAGGTTCACAAATAAAGACATGCACGTCTACTGACACTCAGGGCTCCAGTGCACAATCTCACCCTGATGCCAGTCTATGACCGGGTTATGTTTACGCAGCCATGGCATACCCAATACCACTGCTGACATCAGATTCTCAAGAACAAAAAATGACACAGATTCTACATGCAGAGCACCAACAAGCATGGAGATCTCTGGAGTTACAAAAGTAACCACACCCTGGGTGAGAGGTGTACTATCAATAGTAGATATTCTAATAGGTGCATTTAACCTGAGCAAAGTCAACCCAGCTCTTTTGCTACAATAGTGTCTATAAAATTAGCAGCAGAGCCACAATCAACAAAGGCCTGCAGCCGTACAGATTTTCCCTGGTGAGACAATGAGACAGGTAACATTAAGGCTACTTTCACACATCAGTTTTTTTCCATCAGGTACAATCCGGAAAAAACCGGGTAAAATGGATCCGGTACCGCATCCGTTTTATCCCCATAGATTTGCATTGTTACCGGATTGTACCTGATGGCTTTGCGTTGCATCCGTTTTTTTCCGGATGCGGCAAAATTAAGTAAAGCGGCGGCCAGAGGCAACGTGTCTTGCAACGTTTTTTTGTCCGGCAAAAAAAACCACATCGCGCCGGATCCGGCGCGATACGGCGTGTTTTACAATGAAAGCCTATGGATGCCGGATCCGGCACAATGCGGTAAAAAATGGATGCGGCTGCCGGATCCGTTTTTGTAAACTGCGCAAGCACCAAATAAATTAAAAAAAGTGATCCATCAAAAAAACCGGACAAAACGGATGCAAAAACGGATGCAAAACAAATCCAACGGATCCGGTTTTTTACGCATCCGGCACAACGGATCCGTTAAAAATCGGATCCGGTGGATACAGTTTTACATTTTTTTTCCGGATCCTTTGGATCAGGAAAAAAAGGATTGTGCCTGAATGCAGAAAACTGATGTGTGAAAGTAGCCTAACCTCATAGGGTCTGCAGGAAGTACCTGGGCACCTGAGCAGGTATCCTGGGGTCCGCTCAGGTGGTGCTGCTGCCTTGGAAGTGATTGCCTCTCTGATCCAGGCACTCCACCACGTGATCTGCTCCCTTGCAGTCGACGGGACTCTGGACATGTTGAGGTAGGTACTGCAGCGGGGGCTTGGACCTGAGCAGACCTGAGGTCCTGCACTTGCTGTGTCAGTCCATGAACAAGCCCAGAAAGGGTGTGCACCTGATTTAGCACAGCTTGGAGAGAATCCATTTTTTTTTTCTTCTCTCCTGGTTAGAAGGCCAGATATAATGTAACGCCTGCCTGGGTCCACAGACTCAGATGGGCTGTAAAGGGAAGGCTAGAGGGAAGCCACTCACCAAGTAGGACCCCCAGAACCCTGAAACCCTTTAACCCCTATACAGGGATTTGGAATTACACAGGGAACTGGAGATCACTACCTGTGGAAGGCTGCAGTCCGATGAGAGTAGTAGTCAGGCAGGGTCAAACCAGGAATTGCGGAACAGGGACAGAATCGGCAGGCAGTGACGTAGTCAGCAAGCGTAGCAGAGGTCAGATCCGGGTCGGGCAGCAAGGTACAAAAACAGTAGGCAAAAGGGTAGTCAAAACACGCAGAAGTCAACACACAGGAATCACAAAACAGAATAGGACGTAACAGGAGCCAGGAAAATCAGAACTATATCTGGCAGTAATCATGTGACAGGAGGGGAAATAAGAAGGGTGTGGTGTCTTCCCATTGGCTGTAGCTGAACGCTGGCAACTTCAGCTGGAAGACACATGCCACCCATAGTCAGCCAGCGGTACTGCAGATCCCAAGCTAACCCAGCCCAGTGGATGATCGGAGCCTGAGCCCACTGGTGCCGCTGGCATCCACTTCTCTCCCATCACCAGCACCATCCACGGCAGAAACACGGCGTCGCCTGGCGATCGGATCAGAAGTCGCTGGAGCAGACTGCGGCGGTGACGTAACAATTTGCTTGTGGCCTGTTCCACAGGAAGATCGGGTGGAGGGATCTGGCTGCATTCGGGGACGGTCCCCAGACAGAGGGAAGAAAGACAATTCCTCAAGTAACACCGAAGGCCCCGGGTGGTTGCAAGCGCCCAGGGCCACAACCTGCCGTAGATCCCCTGGGAAGAGGGCAAGATTCCAGTCAAGCGAGCCCCCTTGACCAGATTCTATGGTAGAGGCCAAGACAAGTTCATCTATCAAAGTCAAGGCTGTGAAGCCAGTCAAGGAAAGAGACCTAAAAGTGGTGCACCGGTATTAACCCTAAGAATTACCTGGGGTCGGCGGAGGCACTGGATGGCGGATTCCAGCACTCCAACGGCAGCCAGTCTGCTGCAGCCCTGGCAACAGTGAGTAAAAGACCTTGAACTGCAACCTCTGGTGTCACTTCCTTTATTCCGCAGTGCACCGCATCATTCCCAAAACACCATAGACTCTTGCGAGCACCAAGAGTTGCCCCGGGGTATCACTCCACCTGTGGGGAGCAGAACCACCATAGCTGCCATTACATCAACCCCGGAGGCCCCATCCAGCAGCGGCGGCTCCATAGCCGCAACCCACAGGTGGCGTCACGAATATATATTTCCACAAAGTTGATTATTGATCATCACCCCTACAGCCGCCATATTAATTGACCCCGCCAGGGTCACGGAGTCGGGCCCCGCCACCGCTGACTACCCTGGACTAGTCCGGCCTGACACCGGGTCACCCAAAGCCCTGGGGTGGGCAAGTCACCTGAGAACTGCAAGTCCCAGGAAGCCGGCGATGGAACGGAAGGTAAGGTGAGCATAATATTTGTGTGTGCGTGTATGTTTGTGTGTGTTTGTGTGTGTTTGTGCATGTGTGGAATGGCACAATAGGGGACCAGGATGTGACATTTAACAAGTTTGGAACAAATTGTCTGCATTGCAATGATTTCCTATGAGAAATCTTGCTTTGCTAGACGAGTAACTTGGTTAACAAGCACACTCCCAGAACGGATTGTTCTCCTTAACCAAGGTTCCACTGTATTAACATTGAATAACAGTATTACTGTGAAAAGCCATTTACGCTTTTGGTGATCGAACCGTTATCGAACATAACCTCGAACTGTCTAACTTGAAGCTAATGGTTCGCGTTTGTCGAACGATTTGAACATTGCCTAAAACAGGTCAAATTTGAGATTGGCGAACAGTTCGATTCGAACACCGCTCATCTCTAGGCATCACATCAACAGCGCTGTAGCAAATCAGTTATCTGCTGAGCTCCTTGATTGGTTGCAGCACTATCATTGTGAAATGACATCAGCGCTGCAGATAATAGCAGACCTGGGGAGAGTAATTAAAACAAACAAAAACAATGTAGGGAATGGGTTTCTAAAACTTGAAAACCTAACGGTGGCTTTACATGCGATGATATTGCTAGCAATTTCTAGTGATATCGAGCATGTAAGTACCCGCCCCCGTCGTGCAAGCGAAATCGTGTGATCGCTGCCGCAGCGAACATTATCGCTATGGCAGCGTCACACGCACTTACCTGGTCGTCGTCGTCGCTGTGACTGCCGAACAATCCCTCCCTCAAGGGGGAGGGACGTTCGGCATCACAGCGACGTCACTGCGACGTCACTAAGCGGCTGGCCAATCAAAGCGGAGGGGCGGAGCTGAGCGTGATGTAAACATCCCGCCCACCTCTTCCTTCCGCATTGTGGCCGGCGGCAGGTAAGGAGACGTTCCTCGCTCCTGCGGTATCACACACAGCGATGTGTGCTGCCGCAGGAACGACGAACCACAACGAAAAACAACCCTTACCAATTTTTGAGTTTGGGACGACCTCTCCATGGTGAACGATTTTCACCATTTTTGAGGTCGCTTAAGGTCGCAGGTACGTGTGTCACATGCTGCGATATCGTTAATGACGCCGGATGTGCGTCACTAACAACAGACCCCGACGATAAAACATTAACGATATCATAGCGTGTAAAGCCCCCTTAAGAGTCTGTGCAAACAACATATTTTAAACTCAAGCAAAACCGCCAAGTTTTTCAAGCATAAGATGTTAAAAACCATGGTGTTTTTTTACCTAGATCATCTGTGTAGTTTTACAGTAGTTTCCTGGGTATTTTTCTATGGTTTTGACCATCTTTGTTTTGTTTTTAGTGCTTTCCCAAACACTAGAAGAATGGATCGGTCATTTCTTTTAACCGCTTGGTGGTTGCAGAAACTTGAAGTGGTAAAAAAATGCTCAAAAGCCTGAACCTGTGCACAGCAGGTAGATACATATGGTCATTCATTTTGATGTCATTGCACATTCCCTAAGTGATATGCACCCAAAATTATCACCATTGAAAACTACAGCTTCCCTGATCCCCTATCTGTAGAATAGGTCCTCAATATTAGTTCAGGGGGATCTGATTTTTCATCCCTGCTCATCAGCTATATGACGAGGCCGCAGCACTAAGGAGAGCAGCATCCTCTTCATGAGACCCAGCTCTGTAGGGAAAATAGCTGCTTCATCAGGTCCTGCAACTAAGAGCAATAAATAGGCCTGAGCTTTAATATTGGATGCTGATGTGACTACACATTATATGGTCATGCTACACTCACCTCACAATCTACAAGTGTGCAAAGATATTACACATTCACCACGCGATAAGTGGGCTTGTGCACCTCCAAATGCCAGGGCTAAATTTTAGTCCCAGTCTGGCACTGTCTGTCAGTATATACCACCTCTTCTGAATGGCTGCAGAGGCTGCAATAGCATTAAACAAGAGACACTGCTAACCAAACAACACCATGACGTATCTATAAGGGATAAACGGGTCTCCAGTGACAAACTTCCCGTTACTTTAAACATATTAGTAACGACACAGACTCCAACTTTATTGCCGAATGGCCACAGCTTTATTCAACAGTATATATGTACCAAACTTGTGGCTCAACATGCCACCCCATTAACACCTGAACCTGTACATATATACATATTCTCCACAAAATGACTCCTGATAGGTCCATCCGAGAGCCAAACCATCATTCCTATCCCCCGGCCGTAACCTCCAACCGGCCCAGGGGACCACCTCGGCCGTGACCGACCGACCCGAGGTGTAGGGTAATTAACGTTCCATCGTTAATTACCCCTCCCCAGAACCTGCAGGACCTCCGCCTACAAGTTCCCATCCAACTCAACGCCACTCCCCCTGAGTGGCTTCATACCAACAAACCTACTGTCGGTACACCAAACCTCTCTGAACGGACCTATCACCCCGCTGTGACAACAACTCAAAAGAAAACAACATCCTTTTTTTTTTTTTTTTTTTTTTTATATATATTTCACATTTATTTTCCATTTTTTATTAATTTCTTTTTTTTTTTTTTTTTTTTTTATATACTCTTTATTCTTTTTATTATTATCATTTTTATTTCTTTATTTATTTATATATTATTTTTTTTTTTTTTTTACATTATTGCAGGGCGGGTGGGCGGGACACGCTGTCTGTAGGTCAAAAGGGGCAGTGACCTCTGCACAGCCCCCTTTATACCCACACACCAACCCTCCCATATCTTGTCCCTCACCCAATCCCTTTTCCCGACTCTCCCACCAATCAGGCAGCCCCTATGTGCCTCCAACCTTAGCACTTAACTCTTTCCTACCCTAACCCTCCCGATCGTCATGTGCCTGTTCACCCTTATGGGGCTCTCTGGCCGTCTTGACGTATCTATAAGGGATAAACGGGTCTCCAGTGACAAACTTCCCGTTACTTTAAACATATTAGTAACGACACAGACTCCAACTTTATTGCCGAATGGCCACAGCTTTATTCAACAGTATATATGTACCAAACTTGTGGCTCAACATGCCACCCCATTAACACCTGAACCTGTACATATATACATATTCTCCACAAAATGACTCCTGATAGGTCCATCCGAGAGCCAAACCATCATTCCTATCCCCCGGCCGTAACCTCCAACCGGCCCAGGGGACCACCTCGGCCGTGACCAACCGACCCGAGGTGTAGGGTAATTAACGTTCCATCGTTAATTACCCCTCCCCAGAACCTGCAGGACCTCCGCCTACAAGTTCCCATCCAACTCAACGCCACTCCCCCTGAGTGGCTTCATACCAACAAACCTACTGTCGGTACACCAAACCTCTCTGAACGGACCTATCACCCCGCCACAGACCGGCCAAGTGACACCTTACTTGGCCCGGGCCCCCCACACCCCCAATGCTCGTTCTATTCCATCCTTCAAACCCAACGTCCACAAATCCAACCGCCATCCGTGAGAATGGACCCCATCACGCCTCAAATACTGCTCAGTGGACTTCTCCAACTCCTCGAATCGAACCACCAACCTCCGTTCCACGCTCCAAACCTGCCAATCGCCCGGTTCCATTTTTCCCAGGCCCTGTTAATCCGATCCACTCCTAACACGCCACTGCCTTCGGGCTACCATATCGGACCTCACAATCACAATGCCATGGAACGGCCTCCACAAATGAAGTAAGTCCAACTTGCTCTCCCTTTTAACTCTCACACCGTCCACACTCCAAAGTCAATCCCCCCCACCTGCAGCATTAAAACAACAGGTTCCTTGTCAATCCGGCTATAATACACCAATTCAGGGCGAACTCTACTCCCAGTCATGCCCCGAACTCCGAGCCATTTCACACGGGCTTCCTACATCGCCGCTCCGCACGAAGAGACTGCCCACCAAACCATCCTCAATAAAGGACCCCCCCCCCTGTCACCAAACATCACCTAATCAGATGTGGTCTAATATACAAACGAAACCTGGAGGAATCCCAGCTCCCAATCCACCGGGTCCAATCCTCACTCAGCCCCCCCACGTAGCCACTTCGGTCGCTGCCCCAATCCGAAAGGAGCGGGACCCATAATCCCTTGGCTACTCCCCCGGCCCTTACTAAAGCCGTCTTCAACACTGCCATACTGGAATCACGATAAGGCAGATCCATCCACATGTCTAAAGAAACACCGGGGTAGCCACCCCACACCTGCAAGAATTCCGCCACCTGAACCACTGGGCATAGGTGGCGCCCTGGCAATTCAAACAATGTCACCAGACGTCCCCCACCTATTTGGTCTGTCTATCGAAAACCATACCGGCACTCGCGCCATCCTTACCAAGCGTAACAACCTCTAATAACAGGCCGCCTACCGCATGCCTGGCAGGGCTACCAAATTCTCTGATGCAGAAAGCCCCGAAAATGCCAACACGAAGGCCACCTTAAACACCCTCGTACCTAATCGGACGAGCATATATCCCCCAAACCCATCACCAACCAATCAACGACGGAACAATAGTGGCCGTCTCCTGTCTCGCGGCCACGCGTCCTTTGAAAACCCTTTATCCCCTACCGCACCAGAAAAATCCTTTGCCACGTCCCGAACCCCTTGCATTTTAACAAGAAGGCCAACACCGCCAACTTGTAATCATCACCGAAACGTACCGGCCTGCTGAAAAAATCCCAGCTAATCAATGACAAAACCCCCAGCACTCGGCCTGTCTAACCAAGCTCCATAAAATCCGCCATCTCTAATTCCTCCCATTCCCGCCACACAGCCTGGTATCGGCACAAGTAGCCTCAGTCACCGGTCTCCTGATTCCCTCAAATGCTACCCGACGCCAGGGCACACAGCCATGCCGGGCATAGTTCTCCAACCTTGTCCGCTCCTGGCACCAGTCGCCTGAACCTGTGGGACTGAAACCGAGAGCGCATCAGCCACTTCACTTTGCACTCCGGGCACATGCTGCGCCACCACGCACCTGTTGAGTTCTAAGCAACCCAACACCAGATGTCCCAAGTAGCACACCACCGGGGGCGATTTTGACGACCATGAATTGATCGAAATACACCACTGCCATGTCATTACAATGCCCACCAAGCTTCTTGCCCGCAAATTCTGGGCCCCAAAAAACTCCATTGCCACTATGATGGGGGAACATTTCCACCAGCGCCAAATATGTCATAAACCCCTTTTTCAACCCAAAGCCGTGGCCATTAGCCCACACACCAATGCGTCCTAAAATTGCCCCAAAACCCGATGCCCCCGCCGCATCAATAAACAGTTCCAGCTGGCTATCTGATACTGCCCTGTTCACCCATAACGTCCGTCCGTTGTATCATTCAAGGAATGCAGCCCCACACCAGCAAACCTCCTTTCATTGTCATTGTCACTCTGACAAATAATTTGTAGCAATCACCCCCGCCATTGCGCTTGCCAGACGCCTGTTAAATATTCGCCCCATAGGCCTAGTGCGACCGGCAAAATTCAACTTCCCAAGGACCGACTGAAATCCTGTAACCGCACCTTCTTAGCCCAGTGCAACAACTGCACCGACACCTTCAAAACACGCAGCTCGTCCTCCGGCAATCGGCATTCCATAGCCACCGTGTCAATTTCAATGCCCAAGAAACACAGGGACGTCACTGGCCCTTCTGTCTTCCCCCGTGCCACCGGAATCCCAGGCTTCCTGCAATGCGTTCTCATGTAAATAACAGCAAGGAACAAACCGAGGAGCCCACTGGGCCCACGCAAAAGAAATCATCCAAATAGTGTATCCCTGAGTGGACACCCGCCACATCCCTGACTACCCATTCCACAAACGAACTGACGCTTCAAACTAAGCGCACGAAATAGAACAACCCATGGGCAGGCACTGATCCACATAATATTGCCCATCCCACCTGCACCCCGAAGGTGAAAAAACCCTCCGGGTGCACCGGAAGTAACCGTAAAGCTGCTTCCACGTCCGCCTTGGTCATCGGGGCCCCTTGCCCACTACCCACACTAACTCCAACACCTTGTCAAACGATACATAACAGACCGCCGGCACTCGGGTGAAATCCCGCCGTTCACCAACAACCCAGCCGGGTAAGAGAGATGATGAAGGAGCCAATACTCGTTCGACTCCTTCTTGGGTACCACTCCCAGCAGCGAAAACCCTCAAGTTGGGGAGTGACGGGTCCTGGACCAGAACCCGCCATCCATCCCGCTCCACCTCCTTCTGCAGCCTTTCCGTCACCACCTCCGGATGTCCTTTTTCGGACCCCGAATTACCCGGGCGAAACCCCGGCGCCCCAAAATCAAACGGAACCCGGAAACCTTCCATAAAACCCGTAGCAAACAGCTCCGCCGCCCGGTCATCCGGATATTTATTTAAATAGGGACGCATCCCTCGACCCTCACTAGCATCCTCCCTGTTACCAAAACCGTCCCCCGACCTTTCTTTCCCCCTTTGAAACACCTGGCCAAAGAGAGGGAAACCTCCACAACCGGAACACTCGTGTTTGAACTGACACGCTGCCCCCAAACTCACATTGCCCCTCACTAAATTTCCAACACGCCCCTTTCTTTTTCCCCCAGCCAAAGACCCGCCACTCGCACCCGGGCCCCTGGCACCACCTCAAAAGGGCTGCGCCGGAGCCATTATCAAACGCATCCCCAAAACATATATCTTTGTGTTCCCACCAGATGCCCGGCCGCATAGCCTTCCAATGCCAGTTAGTAAACGTCCTCGGGATCAACCTACACCTCCCCTTTTTTTTTTTTTTTTTTTTTCTCCTTATCTTTCAGATTCACTTGCCTTCACTGTCTCCAAATTAAACTTTTCCAAGGGAAGCAGTGAAAATATTTCCCCATACTCCCCTTTTCTTATCTACTCCCTCACCTCCTTTTTTAACTGCACCCCTAACGGACTCCCAAAGCACCCGTAACTTCGCTCCGAGCCCTAACATCCAAACGCACAACCTCATCATCCTTTTCCACGTCCTCACTAACCAACGCCACGGCCGCCGCGCCATCCGCCTGACCCGCAACGACCGCCGGCACAACCTCCTAAGTCTCTACCTCGCGCACCGGTACCACCGGCAGCCACCCCGACCGTGGGACCCACCCACGCCCCCCGCCAGGGACCCAGGCCCGCTTCGACCTGACCGCTCAGCCGACAATCCCTGCAACACCCCTAGCAGCTGCCCCCAAAACTCCGCCCCGGGTAACCCCGACTGACCGACCGCACTAAAACCCCCGGCAAACCACTCCCCGCGGTGGAACCCCTGTCCCCGCTAACACTACCCACAACATTAAACATATTGGTTGTTCTCTCACCGGGCTGCCTCTGAACCGAATCCGGAGCAGCCGTACCGCGAACATCCTGCTGCCGTTCATCCGTCCTGCCGCCTCCTCCGGTCCTTCTTCCTCGCCCGAATAAGAAGAGCTGCTGAAGTCCGCTGGGGGGACCAGCGAGGGGACAGCCCGCACCTTGCGGCCGTCAACCCCCACGGTCACCGCACCCTGCTCCTCCGTGCACCTCCTGTTTGTCCTCTGTTTCATGCCGCGGCGCGGCGTCCTACCGCCATCCTTCTTTGCTGCCCCCTCCTGCTGCACCGCTGTAATCTCTGTAGCTCCCGGTGGTCCCCCTCCCTGCCGACTGCAGGAAGGCCGTGCCTCTCCGTCCGGATGCCAGGAACACCCCCCAGCCTGATCCCTGCTGGGAGGTACCGTAATAACAGACCGCCGCAAGGGCCCTGCCGACCGCATGACCCTGCCACCAGCCCCCTCCGACTACCGCTCCGATCCGTGCCGCCCCTCCATCCATGCTCTCTCCCCTGCCGTCTGCAGGGAGTCTCCCCGTCTGCTCTGTGGTGCCGGGCGCCACCCCCAGCCCGCACCTCACTGGGGGCTGCCGCTGCTCTGGTCCGTGGCCGTGCAGGCCGCAGACCGGAAGTAGGCCTCGCATAAGCTCCGCCCACCCCCGGCCCGCGGAATCTCCGACGAGGATTCCTCCCGGCGACCGGAGACACGTCTGAAGGTGAGGTGCACTCCGCTGCCCCGGAGGGTCCCCGAAGGGGCTCCTAAATCTGTCTTCTCCCCCCCCCCCGACGGGGGAGTAGCGCTCCGGCGGTCGCGCCCGCCGAGCGCGCAGCGCAGGTCCGGGCACAGGAGCAGAGAAGCCGCTCCAGCCCCGCAGACGCGTCCTCGCAGATGTCCTCAGATGCCCCCCCCCCAGCTCCAGCACCGCCACCATTCTTCAGTCCGGGAGGCAGCAGCGCAGGGGGGACACGCTGTCTGTAGGTCAAAAGGGGCAGTGACCTCTGCACAGCCCCCTTTATACCCACACACCAACCCTCCCATATCTTGTCCCTCACATAATCCCTTTTCCCGACTCTCCCACCAATCAGGCAGCCCCTATGTGCCTCCAACCTTAGCACTTAACTCTTTCCTACCCTAACCCTCCCGATCGTCATGTGCCTGTTCACCCTTATGGGGCTCTCTGGCCGTCTTGAAGACCAAGGAGATCTCCAAACAAGTCAGAGACAAAGTTGTTGAGAAGAACAAATCATGGTTGGGTTCTAAAAAAATATCCCAATCTCTTATGATCCCCCTGAGCACCTTCAAATCCATTATCATCAAATGGAAATAACATGGTATGGAGACAGGCGGGTCAGTGGGTATTCTCATCCTCTGGCCTGACTGCACGGACCAGGGCTCATCCCACTAAACACTCGTATTCTTTCCCAGTGGACAAAACACTACTCAAACAACACAGGGTGAGGAAACCACACATTGATAGCACTTTATTGGTTCAACACAACAGGCAAAAAACATATTGTACATTCCCAGCAAGAACACAAGATAGTAAAAGTGACAGAGTCTCATCCTTTGACTGGCCGCATTCAAATCTTCAAGACTTCAGGGTTTCCAAGACCAAATAACCTCAACCAGCAGCACCTTGCTTTTGCTGGGCACTTACTGAGAGGTGATAGCAGCAAGCTTAGGAAGCTGACTGAGCACAGCAAGATATGAAGCCAGGCAACTGAGTAGTCAAACCCAAGTTCTCCAAGCAAATTTGCGGGCTCAGCACTGACCAGTGAAACAGTTCTGTAATCCCCCAGCTTAAACTGTAGCTAATAAGCTGAAACCCTATAGAATATCTGAAGTGAAGCAGTTCAGTCATTCCCAATCTGGAACCAAAGCTACTCAGCTGAGGTCAAGCAGAATATTTCTCTGGTGAAGGAAGCAAGGCCCTTTTATAGCCCTCAGATCTCTTACATGATTAGTGGAGATGGCTGCTCTCTCATTGGTTGCGAACTCATTCTGAATTCATAATTTTCCTCTGAAATATGTGGTCAGAAGGACTGAGGCAATACACGTTTAAAAAATGATCCACATTTACAGGCAATAGGGCTCCAATCAGTCTCACATGAAACAATAGTCAACTTCTCTTGGTTAAAAACAAAGAAGCCATACTTGTGGCCTAATGTCCCCACACAAATGGCCAAAAGCTGAGTTATCACATTCCTCCTCCTTCTTAATTAGCCCTGGAAAACTGCAGGATCCTGGCAAGGGTGTCTGTTGACGAGGCAGCCAGATGTGATAGACCTCTGATCATCCTTATCCTCTTCTTGGGACAGTCCACGATAAAGGATTTTGATGTTTCTTTTGCTTGTATTGTCCTGAGGAAGGGAGCAGAGCCTCCTGAAACGCGTAGACCTAAGCATGGAATAAAGTTACGTTAAATTCATCTCCTGCATGAGTGGTCGTTGGCGCGGTAATTAAATTACCCATCCTTCATTTATCTTCTACTTCAACCGAGGGGTAACCGCTGCCGCTGACCGATTGTCTATGCCTTGATAGTGGTTGTGACTGTCACAACTTCACTTGGTGAGTAACCTATGTGCTTTTCACCCCTGTTGTTGTTGGGGTAAGACCCTATTGCGCTCTCTTTCCACAGTGTTTTCCTTGGGACAGTCCACCGACATTTCAATAATGTTTGCCCTTTTGGTGCCCTTTTTACACACCTCTCCTTAATTCCCCCCCCCTGGGGTCAGGTAGTCACACTGCAGATAAGCTCTAAAGTGGGGTCTGTGAGTAAGCCAAAGTCTGGTCAGGTATATTCACTGTAGAGGAGGATGGAGTCTGGGAATGTGGGTTATCCTTAGAAGAGGTGAAAGAAGGATCCACATCAAGATGCTGCTTGGCTTGGTTATTGGTGATGGTTGGGACAAACTGGCTGGATAATCATTGTCCTAGGTTGTTCCCCAAAATTACAGGTATGGGGAGATCATCCACAAGCCCCACTTCAACCTCTCCCTGCTTAGTTCCCCTGTCCAAATGCATACATGCCAGAGGGATGTCCAAATGCTGGCCGCCAGCCAGAAAAGTGGTCAGTTTGTGGTATGATAAAGAGTGTTCTGGGGAAACAATATCTGGGCTGACCAAGGTGATGGAAGACCCAGTGTCTCAAAGCCCTTGGGGTTGTGGGTCATCGACTTTGAAGGGCTGGATGGGGTGAGGGAAGTTGGCTGGGATAGGGTGTTTGACCAGGTAGATCACTTCCTCCACTGCTGGTGTATCCTGGGACTTCCATCTCTCAGAACTCGAGGACTCATCTTGGGATACTTTGGCCATGTGGGCCAGAAGACAGGAGGTTGGCTAGGGTAGCGTGTCTGACCAAGTAGATCACTTCCTCTGTTGTTGGTGTATCCCTGGGGTAGCATCCCTCAGACCCAGATGACTTGTCTAAGTAGATGTTGACCAACTGGGTCAGCAGACAGGCTCCAGGCATGGTGCGAAGGAGGTTGGGTAGGATGTCTGACTGAGTAGATCACTTCTCCTACTGCTGGTGTATTCCAGAGGTAGCATCCCTCAGACTTTTATGGCCTGTCTAAGCAGACTTTGACCAGCTGGGCTGGCAGACAGGCTCCTGGCATGGGGCCCCGGCTGGCTTTGTAGACAATCTTTGTCTATATATCCAAGGTACCCCCACATATAACATTGCTTTGGATTGGGCAAGTCCCATGCTTTGTTTGTAAACCTTCGTCCTGGTGGTAGTAGGTGAACTGGAACACCCAGAACTGATTGCAGAACAAAGACTACTCCTTGCTTGAGGCTTTGGGCACAATAACTTTGGAATTCGGGTTGCTTGGGACCGTTTGTTGATTGCAGACTACTTTGAGATCCTTGATCTGGCACACAGTTTACTCACTCTATGACAGGGATGAAGCTATCGTGAAATGATCGTTGGAGTGGTGTGTTGGGCTGCATATCACAATGATTTGGCACTTTATAGTCACTTTCTGAAATATATTCTATTTGACTTTCAATGAGTTTCATACCTTTTGTCAAGAGGTTACAATTACAACGGTGCAATTATATATAGCTGATGTATCTGTTCCATTATCTACAGGAGTTATCCACGATATAGATATTCTGTTTGGTTTAATGATTGAATTTCTATTCCTTCTTATAATCATCTATTAGTATGGTAATTGCAGACTTTGGCTTTATTACAAAGGTACTTCTAATATGTATGCTGTTCTAGTTGAGCTGAGCATCTGTGGAGAAAATCCTTCTCAGCTGAAGACTTCATCCACTATAAGTTCATGCTCAAAACATACAACTCTGCTCTCCATCTGGCTAAACAAGTATACTTTACCACTCTCATCACTTCACTAGCCAACAATCCTAAACGACTCTTTGAAACCTTCCACTCCCTCATGAGCCCTAAAGCACAGACCCCAGTCACCAACTTAAGCTCTGATGATCTGGCCACTTTCTTCTTACAAAAGATCAACGACATCCGCAAAGAAATCTTTGAAAAATCCCCTCAGAGCCTGAATCCCCTCCTCTCCCGCACCTCAAGCTCACTATCCATATTCAAGCCTGTCACAGAAGAAGTGACGCGTCTCCTTGCCTCTTCCCACCCAACAACATGCACCAGTGACCATCTTCCCTCACATCTTCTTCAGGCTCCCTCCCCAGCTGTCACTACCTATCTAACCAAAATGTTTAACCTCTCTCTTTCATCAGGTATCTTTCCTTCATCATTTAAACATGCCATCATAACCCCTCTACTTAAAAAAAACCTTCCCTCAATCAGAACTATGCCACTAACTACAGACCAGTCTCTAACCTTTCCTTTATCTCTAAGCTCCTGGAACGCTTGGTCCACTCTCTCGGCTAATCCGATATTTATCTGAAAACTCACTTCTTGATCCCTCTCAATCTGGTTTCCACTCTTTACACTCCACCGAAACGACCCTCACCAAAGTCTCAAATGATCTATTAACAGCAAAATCTAAAGGCAACTATTCCCTATTGTTTCTCTTGGATCTCTCAGCTGCTTTGACACTGTGGATCACCAACTTCTCCTCACCATGCTCCGCTCTATTGGCCTCAAGGACACTGCTCTCGCCTGGTTCTCCTCCTATTTCTATGACCGCTCCTTCACTGTTTCCTTTGCTGGCTCTTACTCCACTCCTCTCCCCCTCACCTTTGGGGTTCCTCAAGGCTCAGTCTTGGGCCCTCTCCTTTTCTCTCTATACACTGCCCCTATTGCACAAACCATCAGCAGATTCGGTTTCCAATACCATTTCTATGCTGATGACACCCAATTATATACATCATCTCCAATCATCACACCTGCTTTGTTACAAAATACCAGAGATTGTCTGTTTGCTGTCTCTCAAAGCATGTCCTCCCTGTATCTGAAACTGAATCTCTCCAAAACTGAGTTTCTTGTGTTTCCTCCCTCTACCACCCGACATCTCAATTACCTTCGATGATTTAATCATTATTCCCAAGCAGCATGCTCGCTGTCTTGGGGTCATATCTGACTCAGAACTCTCCTTCATTCCCCATATACAATCACTCACTCACACATGTCACCTACATCTCAAAAACACCTCCAGAATCCGACCATTTCTTACTTTCGAAACTGCAAAAACCCTTACTGTCGCTCTTATTCATTCCTGCCTGGATTACTGCATCTCTTTATTGATTGGTCTCCCTCAGACCAAACTCTCCCTTCTCCAATCCATCTTGAATGCAGCAGCCAGGGTCATATCCTGTCCATTCACTTCACTGATGCCTCTACCTTGTGCCAGTCACTACACTAGCTACCTATCAGCTACAGAATACAATACAAACTCATCCCTCACCCACAAAGCTCTCCACAGCTCTGCACCACCATATATCTCATCGCTCATCTCTGTCTATCATCCTACCCGCCCCCTTCATTCTGCAAATGATCTTAAGCTGGGTTCACACATAGCGACAGCGACGTCGCTGTTACGTCACCATTTTATGTGACGCAACAGCGACCTTGTAAGTCACTGTTATGATTGCTGCTTAGCTGTCAAACACAGCAGAAGCAGCAGCGATCATAACGACACGCGTCGCTGTGCTACAGAGAGCAGGGAGCCGCGCACACTGCTTAGCGCTGGCTCCATGCACTCCTAGCTACAGTACACATCGGGTTAATTACCCGATGTGCACTGCAGCTACATGTGCAGAGAGCAGGGAGCCGGCACTGGCAGCAAGAGCGGTGGATGCTGGTAATGAAGGTAAATATCGGGTAACCAGGGAAAGGTCTTCCCTTGGTTACCCGATGCTTACCCTGGTTACAGCTTACCGCAGCTGCCAGACGCCGGCTCCTGCTCCCTGCTCGCTTCATTTCGTCGCTCTCTCGCTGTCACACACAGCGATGTGTGCGTCACAGCGGGAGAGCGACGACCAAAAAATGAAGCTGTACATTCAGCAACGACCGGCGACCTCACAGCAGGGGCCAGGTCGTTGCTGGATGTCACACACAGTGACAGCGACGGGACGTCGCTGCAACGTCACATAAAATGGTGACGTAGCAGCGACGTCGTTGTCGTCGTCGCTGTGTGTGACACCACCCTTAGACTAACATCCTCCATAATATGAACTTCTCACCTCCGTCTCCAAGACTTTTCACGTGCCACGCCAATTTTCTGGAGTGCACTACCCCAAAGAATGCGACTAATATCCAGCCCCCAAGTTTTTAAGCGTACATTAAAAACACATCTCTTCAGACAAGCTTATCATAATAACTTACTAACCTAAGTCTCCCCCGTCCCACCATCTAAATGCTACTCGTAACTTTTTCTCTCCTATTTCTGTCCTCACATCCTACATACAACCAATAGCACATAAGGGCACCCAAAAGGCTACTGTCTAAAGACCAGATCATTCATCTTTATATGTAACCAATTAACTAGCATAACAATGGCCGGCCAGATCTACAAGTGTGCTTCACCTCTTGTGTCCCCCTTCTTCCCCATAGATTGTATGCTTTCGAGCAGGGCCCTCATTCCTATTGTAGCTGTTGAATTATGTACTATTTTGTATTGTATTTGTCTATACAACTCCCCACCGGATTGTAAAGTGCTGCGGAATATGTTGGTGCTATATAAATAAACTTTATTATTATTAATATTATTATTATTATGTATCAATATAGTGCATGTTCATTGTGCTACCTATCTGATGTCCAAGCCCCCCAACACACCAGGAGATCTTTTCTCTCTTTTCATATAAATGTCTGTGTGTTTATGTGGTTTTTAATCTTTGTTGCTGAATAAAATTTATTATATTAACTTCAATTTTGCCTCTATTGAATACTTTTTTGGGCTCTATGTAGCCAAAAGGGCTGAGGCAATACACATTTAAAGGGAACCTGTCAAATCCTCTGGGCACCCAGAGCCATGAGCAATTTTGGGTGCATATCTAGAATTCCTGTCTAACAGTTTCAGCACATAGTAGCATACATAAACAGATCATTAGAAAAAGTATTTCTAAAGACTGTTTATGAGATGCTAATGAGGCCTGGGACTAGTCGCAGGGGCGTTAGTTCCCCTGACTAGTCTGCCCACTGAGCATGTTATCCTGCCCCTGTGGGTGAGCTAAACATGCTTTACAATGCCCAATATCGCTGCATCTCTATACTAAGCCGCTTGTACCTCTCAGTATTGAGCATGTCCAACGCTGGATGTAGCCTCACCTTGTATGATCAGATGTCACTGTACTTTTGGTCATGTGCACTACACCTCCCTGAAACTGGGACACGTACACCCAGCTTCAGAGTAGTGCACATAACCGGATGTCTGGTGACTTCTGATGATTCACAGTTAGCTTACACCCAGTTTCGGACACGCTCAATGTTGAGAGCTGCACAAGGCTTTGTATAGAGATGCAGTGATAGTGGGCATTGTAAAGCATGTTTATCATGCCCACAGGAGTAGAATAGCATGCTAAGTGAGGAGACTTAGCATGTTCACAAAGAAGCGCTATGAATTCAGGAAAAGAAGAAATAGCGGCAGCTCACGGTGGGGAAAATCCAGGTGAGGTGAGATGATGTCGCTGGTCATTCAGGTGGTCAACTTATTGTTGCCCGAGCTTTAAATGATCACCAGTTTAAAACACTGCTAGATGAAGTTGGGAATAGAGATGAGCGATGGTCGAAGCAAACCGTTTGCCAATTTTAAATTTGAGTGGTTTTGGGCGGTGGTCGAGTCGTTCGACGAACTTGAACGATTTGCTTCATATTCAACCGTTCCAGTTATCGTTCGATAACTGTTCGATCACAAAAATTGTGGCTTTTCACAGTAAGGCTATGTGCGCATGTTGCGTATTTGCATGCGTCCTGCGTCCCCAGCACAATCCCTCTCTCTTTCCTACTCACCGATCAGCTGCACGGCTGTCACAAAGCTCCGGCGGCTTTTCCTCTTTTGAAAATGGCTGCCGCTCATTATTCAATCTAGTATTCCCTGCTTCGCCCGCCCACCGGTGCCTATGATTGGTTGCAATCAAATACGCCCCCACGCTGAGTGACAGCTGTCTCACTGCAACCAATCACAGCCGCCGGCAGGCGGGTCTATATCGTGCAGTAAAATAAATAAATAAATAACAAAAAAACCTGCAATTCCCCCCAATTTTGATACCAGCCAAGATAAAGCCACTCGGCTGGAGGCTGGTATTGTCAGGATGGGGAGCCCACCACCCTAACAATATCAGCCAGCAGCCGCCCGGAATTGCCGCATCCATTAGATCCGACAGTCCCGGAACTCTACCCGGCTCATCCTGTAGTGCCCTGGTGCGGTGGCAAACGGGGTAAAAAGTCCCAGGTTAATCATGACAGTCATCTCCCCGAGATACCTTCCATGATTAACCTGTAAGTGAAAATAAATAAACACACACAACGAAAAATCCTTTATTTGAAATAAAAGACAAAAACCCCTCATTTAACACTTTAATAATCCCCAAACACCCATCCAGGTCCGATGTAATCCACAAGACGCTTTCAGCTCTGCTACATGAAGCTGACAGGGAGTGCCGTAGAACACGACCGCTCTGTGTCAGCTCCACGCAGCAACTGAAATGAACCGCGCTGTCACCGGAGACTTCACTCAGGTAGTGCCTGCGTGTGTGCGGTGATGAAGATGAGTGCTGTAGTGCCGGAGTGTGTGCGGGGATGATGATAAGTGCGATAATGTCGGGGTGTGTGCAGGGATGATGATGGGGGCGGTATTGCCGGGGTGTGTGCAGGGATGATGATGAGTGCGCTAGTGCCGGGGTGTGTGGGGATGATGATGAGTGCGCTAGGGCCAGGGTGTGTGGGAGATGATGATGTGTGCGGTAGTGTCGGGGTGTGTGCGGGGATGATGATGGGGGAGGTAGTGCCTGCATATCTCTCTCTCTTCTCTCTCTCTTCTCTCTCTCTACTCTCTCTTCTCTCTCTCTTCTCTCCTCTCTTCTCTCTCTCTCCTCTTCTCTCTCTCTCTTCTCTCCTCTCACCTCTCTTCTCTCTCTCTTCTCTCTGTCTCTCTCTCTCTCTCTTTCCTCTCTCTCTCAGACCTGGCGATGACCAGCTGATGCGGTCACCTGACGGCATCAGCTGACACTATAAGTTGAGCGATGAGGCCGGCTTTTTACCGCCTGGCCGGCTACACTATCAGCTGATGCCGTCGGACAGGAGTCTGCACAGAAGTGTGTAGTTTTTTGGGGGGGGTTTCACTGATGCAAACTACAAGGCTCAGCATACTCCATCCAAGACTGTATGTAGGAGCTTTTTGCCCCCCCAAAAATGACGTGGGCTTCGCCATATTTTTGTATGCTAGCCAGGTACAGCAGGCAGCTACGGGCTGCCCCCAACCTCCAGCTGCCTATTTGTACCTGGCTGGGAACCAAAAATATACCGAAGCCCTTTTTTTTTAATTATTTCACAAATTTCATGAAATAATTTTAAAAAAAATGACATGGGCTTCGCCCAATTTTTGTGTCCAGCCAGGTACAACTAGGCAGCTGGGGACTGGAATCCGCAGCACAGGTTGGCCCGAGCTTTCTGGGCCCCTCCACTGTGTATTGCAGTCCGCAGCCGCCCCAGCAAATGGCGCTTTCATAGAAGCGCCATCTTCTGACGCTGTACCCAACTCTTTCGGCGGCCCTGATGCCGGGTGGCTCACTGGGTAATAAGGGGATAATGCTAGCTTTGTTTTACTAGCTAGTATTAAGCCAGAGATTCTTAATGTCAGGCAAGTTTGACCCGGCCATTAAGAATCTCCAATAAAAAGTTAAAAAAAAGACACCACACAGAGAAAAAATACTTTAATAGAAATAAATACACAGACACACTTAGAGACTCCATGTTTATTACTCCCTCTCACCCCTCCACGATCCTGGTCTTCTGTCTTCTTTCTCCTTCAACCCATGCAGCTCTGCTACATCAGACAGCACTGCATGGGAGGAAGAACGCTGCTGCTCCCATGCAGTCTAAGCTCTCAATGAGTGAGCAGAGGCTGCGGGTTGGTAAGCAGTGACGTCACCGCTGCCACCGTTGCAATAGTAACCTGACCTTACTATAGCAACTGTGATCTCCGATCACCTGATTCCCGGTGCCGCTATTCACCAGCTGTGGCATCTAGTCCCTGCATTTGGGCTGACTCTGTAAAGAGCACCGACATGCAAGGACGGGGAGAAAAGCATGTGCCAGAGCATCTCACTAGTACACGGAGATTCTGAAATGAGCACCGCGTACCGGAGAGATGCACTGGCAGGACCTAGCATGACATCATAGCCATGTGACCAGTCTGTAGCCAATGAGATAATACACACGTGACTGGTCACAGGCTATGATGTCACGGAAAGTCCTATCATCAGTGCTGGTTACCGGGAGGAAGCAGCGATGATCGGAAGGAGAAGCGACGGGAGACAGAGTCTGCAGGATGCGTCGCGGGGACCTGTAAGTATAATGGCGATGTTTATTAACTGTATGTGTATATTGTGAGGTATCAACCGGCTGTATTACAAAGGGCCGGTATGTTTTGCAGAAGCATGGGTGCTCTGCAATGTGAAGCTGGCTGGGACCTGTGGTTCCACAGGATTGCATTACATGTAGAGCCATGGAAGGGTGTGTGATGCTGATTACACACTCCTTACCACCTGTGGGTGTGGCTCCATGGGTTAAAGCAATCCTGTCTCTGAACCTGGGAGAAGTGTGTCTAGGGCAGTCTAGAGAGAGGCTGGCTCTAGATGTCCAGTGTGTGGACTGGAAACAAGTTAGAGCAGAGCCAGGAGCTCTGGGTGTTTCAGCCTGCATGGAGGCTGATCACAAGGCTCTGCTATAGAGTCTGAGGTGAGTGCGGCCAAGCCAGGCCAGGGCTGTAGGGCCAAATCTCTCCTGGAGGAGAGACAGACAGGGGTCTGCAGAGGGCCCTGGGGGCTGGAAGGAACCTTGGCTAGAGTTGTACGCTGGCAGGAGCCAGAGAGTGGGGAAGTTGCTAAACTTCTATTATGGACTTATTGTTTATGTTTGAGGGCAGTTTATGCTGAGTGTTTTTAATAAACTGCCAGAATTTCTATGAAGAGACTGTGTACGTGTGTTGCTGAAGCTACCTCACACCGCTGCAAGCGAGTGAAACCCCCACGTTGCAGGGCGCAACGTTCACATATGGTGTCTCGAATGCGGGCATGCGGTCTGGTTGCTAGGGGCAACGCAGCCTGGTGGCTAGGGGCAACGGCATAGAACATATTCCTGTGGATACGGACTGCTTGCGGTGGATCGGCGGGTCCACGAAAATTTTTTGAAGCGGTTTGCGGTGGATCGGCGGGTCCACGAAAATTGTCTGCGCACTCAAGCAGCTGGCGGTGGATCGGCGGGTCCACGAACAGGGACAGCGCTCTCAAGTAGAGTTGAGCGCGGTTCGTGGTTCGTGGTTCTCCAGTTCTAGGCTCGAGTGATTTTTGGGCTGTTCGAGATCGAACTAGAACTCGAGCTTTTTGCTAAAAGCTCGATAGTTCTAGATACGTTCGAGAACGGTTCTAGCAGCAAAAAGCAGGGCTTTTTACAGCTACAGTGAGCAGGAGCCATCGCTGGCAGCCTGCCACAAGCTGGTAACCAAGATAAACATCGGGTATCCAAGCAAAGCGCTTTGGTTAGTAACCCGATGTTTATCTTAGTTACGTGCAGGAAGCCCACACTTTCCCGCTCAGCTCGCTCCACCCCCTCCTGCCCGCGGCATGTACACATACATACACATACACAAACACACACACACACATCCACCCCCTCCCCCCCCCCCCGCCCGCCCGCCCGCCCGCCCGCTCGCTCGCTCGCTCGCTCGGCTTACCTGCGGTGATGAAGTCCCGCCATCCCGACCTCAGCGCTGTCACTGTCCTCCATGGCCGCCGCTTGTCACATCACCTATCGCTTCCGACCCGAGACTGACACTGGCGGTGACGTCACGGACCTCTCGCGATACTTGCTGTGAAGACGCCGGTCATTGACCTCAGTGACAGGGGCTGTCAGTGTGCTGGAGATCAGCGCAGGTAATGTACCTCGCTGACAGCAGCACTTGTCATCCCCTGCAGTGACCTGGGCTGACCCATTGATGTTAGCTCAGGTCACTGCACTGCTCTCCCAGCCAATGGGGAACATCCTGCTCTTCATTGACTGGGACAGTGTGCATCGTCATGGCAACCCCTTGGATTACACCAGACCTGGATTTGTTTTTCAATCTAATAAATTGGTTAAAGAGGGAATGTTTTGGGGAGTGTTTTTTCAAATAAAAATGTGTTTGTCGTGTATTTTTTTTTTATTACTGACTGGGTTGGTGATGTCGGGTATCTGATAGACGCCTGACCTCACCAACCCCAGGGCTTGATGCCAGGTGACATTACACATCTGGTATTAACCCCAAATATTACCCCGTTTGCCACCGCACCAGGGCGCGGGATGAGCTGGGGCGAAGCACCAGGATTGGCGCATCTAATGGATGCGCCACTTCTGGGGCGGCTGCGGCCTGCTATTTTTAGGCTGGGGAGATTCCAATAACCATGGACCTCCCTAGTCTGAGAATATCAGGCCCCAGCTGTCTGCTTTACCTTGGCTGGTGATCCAATTTTGGGGGACCCCTACGTGGTTTTTTTTTTAATTATTTATTTAATTTAAAATAACAGCGTGGGGTGCCCTCAGTTTTGGATTACCAGCCAAGGTGAGGTTGCCAGCTGTGGTCTGCAGGCTGCAGCCGTCTGCTTTACCCTAGCTGGCTACAAAACTAGGGGGAACCCTATGTCATTTTTTTTTCATTTTTTTGGCTAAATACAAAGCTAAGCACCCCTTAGTGCCACATGAAAGGTACCAAAGGGTGTTCCACTTTTTCTCCATTTTTTTCTCCACTTTCTCTCCACTTTTTCTCCACTTTTTCTCCATTTTTTTCTCCACTTATTCTCCACTTTTTCTCCTCTTATTCTCCACTTTTTCTCCACTTTTTCTCCACTTTTTCTCCTCTTATTCTCCACTTTTTCTCCACTTTTTCTCCACTTTTTCTCCACTTTTTCTCCATTTTTTTCTCCACTTTCTCCACTTTTTCTCCACTTTTTTCTCCACTTTTTCTCCTCTTATGCTCCACTTTTTCTCCTCTTAATCTCCACTTTTTCTCCACTTTTTCTCCACTTTTTCTCCACTTTTTTCTCCACTTTTTCTCCTCTTATGCTCCACTTTTTCTCCACTTTTTCTCCACTTTTTCTCCACTTTTTCTCCTCTTAATCTCCACTTTTTCTCCTCTTATGCTCCACTTTTTCTCCACTTTTTCTCCACTTTTTCTCCACGTTTTCTCCACTTTTTTCTCCACTTTTTCTCCTCTTATGCTCCACTTTTTCTCCACTTTTTCTCCACTTTTTCTCTACTTTTTCTCCACTTTTTCTCCACGTTTTCTCCACTTTTTTCTCCACTTTTTCTCCTCTTATGCTCCACTTTTTCTCCACTTTTTCTCCACTTTTTCTCCTCTTAATCTCCACTTTTTCTCCACTTTTTCTCCACTTTTTCTCCACTTTTTCTCCACTTTTTCTCCACTTTTTTCTCCACTTTTTCTCCACTTTTTCTCCACTTTTTCTCCTCTTATTCTCCACTTTTTCTCCACTTTTTCTCCACTTTTTCTCCATTTTTTTCTCCACTTTCTCCACTTTTTCTCCACTTTTTTCTCCACTTTTTCTCCTCTTATGCTCCACTTTTTCTCCTCTTAATCTCCACTTTTTCTCCACTTTTTCTCCACTTTTTCTCCACTTTTTTCTCCACTTTTTCTCCTCTTATGCTCCACTTTTTCTCCACTTTTTCTCCACTTTTTCTCCACTTTTTCTCTACTTTTTCTCCTCTTAATCTCCACTTTTTCTCCTCTTATGCTCCACTTTTTCTCCACTTTTTCTCCACTTTTTCTCCACGTTTTCTCCACTTTTTCTCCACTTTTTCTCCACTTTTTCTCCACTTTTTCTCCACGTTTTCTCCACTTTTTCTCCTCTTATGCTCAACTTTTTCTCCACTTTTTCTCCACGTTTTCTCCACTTTTTTCTCCACTTTTTCTCCTCTTATGCTCCACTTTTTCTCCACTTTTTCTCCTCTTAATCTCCACTTTTTCTCCACTTTTTCTCCACTTTTTCTCCACTTTTTTCTCCACTTTTTCTCCACTTTTTCTCCTCTTATGCTCCACTTTTTCTCCACTTTTTCTCCACTTTTTCTCCTCTTATGCTCCACTTTTTCTCCACTTTTTCTCCACTTTTTCTCCTCTTATGCTCCACTTTTTCTCCACTTTTTCTCCACTTTTTTCTCCACTTTTTCTCCTCTTATGCTCCACTTTTTCTCCACTTTTTCTCCACTTTTTCTCCTCTTATGCTCCACTTTTTCTCCACTTTTTCTCCATTTTTTTCTCCACTTATTCTCCACTTTTTCTCCTCTTATTCTCCACTTTTTCTCCACTTTTTCTCCTCTTATTCTCCACTTTTTCTCCACTTTTTCTCCACTTTTTCTCCATTTTTTTCTCCACTTTCTCCACTTTTTCTCCACTTTTTTCTCCACTTTTTCTCCTCTTATGCTCCACTTTTTCTCCTCTTAATCTCCACTTTTTCTCCACTTTTTCTCCACTTTTTCTCCACTTTTTTCTCCACTTTTTCTCCTCTTATGCTCCACTTTTTCTCCACTTTTTCTCCACTTTTTCTCCACGTTTTCTCCACTTTTTTCTCCACTTTTTCTCCTCTTATGCTCCACTTTTTCTCCACTTTTTCTCCACTTTTTCTCCACTTTTTCTCCACGTTTTCTCCACTTTTTTCTCCACTTTTTCTCCTCTTATGCTCCACTTTTTCTCCACTTTTTCTCCACTTTTTCTCCTCTTAATCTCCACTTTTTCTCCACTTTTTCTCTACTTTTTCTCCACTTTTTCTCCACTTTTTTCTCCACTTTTTCTCCACTTTTTCTCCTCTTATGCTCCACTTTTTCTCCACTTTTTCTCCAATTTTTCTCCACGTTTTCTCCACGTTTTCTCCACTTTTTTCTCCACTTTTTCTCCTCTTATGCTCCACTTTTTCTCCACTTTTTCTCCACTTTTTCTCCTCTTAATCTCCACTTTTTCTCCACTTTTTCTCCACTTTTTCTCCACTTTTTCTCCACTTTTTCTCCTCTTATGCTCCCCTTTTTCTCCACTTTTTCTCCACTTTTTCTCCTCTTATGCTCCACTTTTTCTCCACTTTTTCTCCACTTTTTCTCCTCTTATGCTCCACTTTTTCTCCACTTTTTCTCCACTTTTTTCTCCACTTTTTCTCCTCTTATGCTCCACTTTTTCTCCACTTTTTCTCCACTTTTTCTCCACTTTTTCTCCTCTTATGCTCCACTTTTTCTCCACTTTTTCTCCACTTTTTCTCCATTTTTTTCTCCACTTATTCTCCACTTTTTCTCCTCTTATTCTCCACTTTTTCTCCACTTTTTCTCCACTTTTTCTCCATTTTTTTCTCCACTTATTCTCCACTTTTTCTCCTCTTATTCTCCACTTTTTCTCCACTTTTTCTCCACTTTTTCTCCATTTTTTTCTCCACTTTCTCCACTTTTTCTCCTCTTATGCTCCACTTTTTCTCCTCTTAATCTCCACTTTTTCTCCACTTTTTCTCCACTTTTTCTCCACTTTTTTCTCCACTTTTTCTCCTCTTATGCTCCACTTTTTCTCCACTTTTTCTCCACTTTTTCTCCACTTTTTCTCCTCTTAATCTCCACTTTTTCTCCTCTTATGCTCCACTTTTTCTCCACTTTTTCTCCACTTTTTCTCCACTTTTTCTCCTCTTATGCTCCACTTTTTCTCCACTTTTTCTCCACTTTTTTCTCCACTTTTTCTCCTCTTATGCTCCACTTATTCTCCACTTTTTCTCCACTTTTTCTCCACTTTTTCTCCTCTTATTCTCCACTTTTTCTCCACTTTTTCTCCACTTTTTCTCCACTTTTTCTCCACTTTCTCCACTTTTTCTCCACTTTTTTCTCCACTTTTTCTCCTCTTATGCTCCACTTTTTCTCCTCTTAATCTCCACTTTTTCTCCACTTTTTCTCCACTTTTTTCTCCACTTTTTCTCCACTTTTTCTCCACTTTTTCTCCACTTTTTCTCCTCTTAATCTCCACTTTTTCTCCTCTTATGCTCCACTTTTTCTCCACTTTTTCTCCACTTTTTCTCCACTTTTTCTCCACTTTTTCTCCTCTTAATCTCCACTTTTTCTCCTCTTATGCTCCACTTTTTCTCCACTTTTTCTCCACTTTTTCTCCACTTTTTCTCCACTTTTTCTCCTCTTATGCTCCACTTTTTCTCCACTTTTTCTCCTCTTAATCTCCACTTTTTCTCCTCTTATGCTCCACTTTTTCTCCACTTTTTCTCCACTTTTTCTCCTCTTATGCTCCACTTTTTCTCCACTTTTTCTCCTCTTATGCTCCACTTTTTCTCCACTTTTTCTCCACTTTTTTCTCCACTTTTTTCTCCACTTTTTCTCCTCTTATGCTCCACTTTTTCTCCACTTTTTCTCCACTTTTTCTCCACTTTTTCTCCACTTTTTCTCCACTTTTTTCTCCACTTTTTCTCCACTTTTTCTCTACTTTTTCTATGGTCGGTCTACCCATTAGCTCTGCCATGCATAGTGTAGCTCTACACCTACTGCACATGTTACTTTATGATTGACATCTCTTTCGTACCAGAGCTGTCTAAGTCTACTCTGACCCCATATTTGTCATTACTATATTGTCCTTGTACTGTATTATGACATTTGTATCATGTGTTTCATTTCTTGCTGTGTTGCAATTTTTTTGCTGCATCCCAATTGTACCTCTACATTGTTCGAGTTTATGTTATTGTTCTCTCACTCTTATGTGATACTGATTATTGTCATTTTTCATGATTACATGCAGATAAGTCCAATCTGACGAAGGCTCAGGCCGAAACGTCATTTGTAACTTGTTTTGGACAAAAACATATATGCTTATGAAAAAAAAATTTTCTTAATACGGACCAATAAAGAGTGATTTTGCATTACTATCCGTTGTGACTTACTGACTTAGTCTGGGAGATATAGAGTGCCGAGGTTACTCACTAATTTTATCTATTATTACCTCTGAGCACCTATATACCAGTGAGCAGAGCTTCCTCTACAGTAGTTCTCCTGATTAGGCATGCCCTTACCTCATGAGCAGGGCATTGCAGCTTTGGTAGCAACCATTACGACATGGACTCTGCTGCTGTGGACCCGGGGAGAGTGAGTGCAGATTCATTGCACCCACACTCCTCACATGAAGGGTCCGCACTCCTAGAAAATGGGGGATACGTTCCCTGAGTGTCTCCCCCCCATATTCTAGACGGTCCAGAGTCGTCGTGGGACCCCTTTATTTTTTTTCTTACAATAAATTGGTGAAAGAGGAAATGTTTTGGGGACTGTTTTTTCAAATAAATTTCTTTTGTCGATTTTTTGTTTTTGTTAGTACTGACAGTTTATGATGTTGGGTATCTAATAGACGCCATGACATCACAAACTGCTGGGCTTGATCTCAGGTTACTTTACAGCTAGTATCAACCCGATTTATTACCCCGTTTGCCACTGCACCAGGGCACGGGATGAGCTGGGGTGAAGCGCCAGGATTGGCGCATCTAGTGGATGCGCCACGTCTGGGGTGCCTGCGGCCTGCTATTTTTAGGCTGTGAAGGCCCAATAACTATGGACCTTCCCACCCTGAGAATACCAGACCACAGCTGTCCGCTTTACCTTGGCTGGTGATCCAATTTGGGGGGTCCCCTACTTTTATTGTGTAATTATTAATATTTATAAAATAATTATAAAAAAGAGCCTGAGGGGACCTCCACATTGGATCCCCAACCACGGTAAAGCTGCCAGCTGTGGTTTTCAGGCTACAGCCGTCTGCTTTACCCTAGCTGGCTATCAAAAATGGGGGGACCCAACGTAATTTTTTTTTTTTAACTATTTTTTAAATAGAAAAAATTAATGGGCTTCCCTGTATTTTGATTGCCAACCAAGGTAACGGCAGGCAGATGGGGGTGGCAACCCATAGCTGTCTGCTTTATCTGCGCTGAGAATCAAAAATACCGCGGAGCGCTACGTCATTTTTTTAAAGATTTATTTTTACAGCACTGTGATGTCCAGCAATCAAAATACAGGGAAGCCCATTTTATTTTTAGTTATTTAAATAAATAATTAAAAAAAATATATGTTAGCTCCCACTGCATTTTTTGTATTGCTAGCTAAGGGTAATCCAAGCAGCTACTGGCTGCTAACCCCCACTGCTTGGTGTTACCTTCACTGGCAATGGAAAATCCAGGGAAGCATTTTTTTTTTTTTTTGCCAAAAAGCTACAAAAAAAGGACGTGAGCTTCGCCATATTTTTGTATGCTAGCCAGGTATAGCAGGCAGGTGCTGGAAGAGTTGGATACAGCGCCAGAAGATGGCGCTTCTATGAAAATGCCATTTTCTGAGGTGGCTGCAGACTGCAATTCGCAGCAGTGGGGCCCAGAAAGCTCAGGCCAACCGGTGGTGCGGATTCCAATCCCAGCTGCCTAGTTGTACCTGGCTGGACACAAAAATGGGGCAAAGCCTACAACATTTGTTTTCTAATTATTTTATGAAATTCATGAAATAATAAAAAAAGGGCTTCCCTTTATTTTTGGTTCCCAGCCGGGTACAAATAGGCAACTGGGGGTTGGGGGCAGCCGTACCTGCCTGCTGTACCTGGCTAGCATACAAAAATATGGCGAAGCCACATAATTTTTTCAGGGGGCAAAAAACTTCTGCATACAGTCCTGGATGGAGTATGCTGAGCCTTGTAGTTCTGCAGCTGCTGTCTGTCTGTATGGAGAAGAGCAGACAGCAGCTGCAGAACTACAAGGCTCAGCATACTCCATCCAGGACTGTATGCAGACGTTTTTTGCCCACCAAAAAAATGACGTGGGCTTCGCCATATTTTTGTATGCTAGCCAGGTACAGCTGGCAGCCACGGGCTGCCTCCAACCCCCAGTTGCCTATTTGTACCCGGCTGGGAACCAAAAATATAGGGAAGCCCGTTTTTTTTAATTATTTCACTTATTTCATGAAATAATTAAAAAACAAATGACGTGGGCTTCGCCCTATTTTTGTGTCCAGCCGGGTACAACTAGGCAGCTGGGGATTGGAATCCGCAGCACAGGTTAGCCCGAGGTTTGTGGGCGCCTCTGCTGTGGATTTCAGTCCGCAGCCGTCCCAGAAAATGGCGCTCTCATAGAAGCGCCATCATCTGGCGCTGTATCCAACTCTTCCAACAGCCCTGGAGCCGGGTGGCTTGTTGGGTAATCATGAGTTAATACTGGCTTTGTTTTACCAGCCAGTATTAAGCCAGAGATTCTTAATGTCAGGCACGTTTGACCCGGCCATTAAGAATCTCCAATAAAGGGTTAAAAAAAGACACCACACAGAGAAAAAATACTTTAATAGAAATAAATACACAGACACATTAGAGACTCCATCTTTATTACCCCTGTCAGCCCTCCACGATCCTGCTCTTCTGTCTTCTTTCTTTCTAGTGTAGTAGTAGTGACGATTGTAGTGAGGGGCATCACTTGGGGCTGGGGAACCTCCATCCTAACTACAATGCTCACTACAATCGGGAAGCAGCGTGCAGCCTTCACTCCGTGAGTGATCACTGCTGGCTGCTAGCGGTAACGCTGACAGACGCGTTACCATAGCAACGGTGCTCCCGGAGCCGCGGTTAGCGGTGACGTCTCCGCTAACTGCGTTGCTATGGCAACGGTGATCTCCGTTAATGACCGGCTGTGTCAGCCGGTCCCTAACGGAACGGGGAGTCGACCGTGTGCTAGAGCATGTCGCCGGTACACGGCGATACACATATGTGCACCGTGTACCGGAGAGATGCACTCGCAGGTCCTACATGACGTGTCATAGTCATGTGACCAGTCTGTAGCCAATGAGATAATAGCCACGTGACTGGTCACATGGCTATTTTGACGTCACGATAGGTCCTGCTTCTCTGCTGGCAGTGCAGGTCACCGGGAGGATTCAGCGATCATCGGATGGAATAGCGGCAGGAGACAGAGTGCAGAAGGGATCGCGAGGACCGGTAAGTGTTATGGCAATGTTTATTAACTGTTTGTGTACATTTATAATGCATTTTTATGTGTTTGTGATTGCCTCCCATTATAGCCTATACGTTCGAGTTCGGTTCGTCGAACGTTCGACGAACCGAACTCGAACGGGACCCCCGTTCGGCGAACCGGCCTCGAGCCGAACCGGGACCGGTTCGCTCATCTCTACTCTCAAGCACCTGGTGGTGAATCAGCAGGTCGTTGGGGACCCGTGCTGCAGTGGCGAGAGTCCAGCGACTGGAGGTTCCAGGCCAGCCGGAATTGCAAGGCCCTGCTTGGTAAGCAGTGATACACCACAGGCTGGAGATCCTGGTTGTACGGGCGGTACAACCCGGAAAGGTTAGTGGTTCTCTAACCCCCCCCCTGTCTTTGACCACCGGGTATTACCCATTGGAGCGCCCCTCCTGTGCCTCTTTTTCGTTACAGCATGGAGGAGCTCCTGAACCAGCTGCTGCAGAGTCAGCAGCACCAACAGCATGTGCCTGGAGGTCCAGTGACAGCAGTGGGGGCTGAAAGCCAAAAAGAGGGAATGGTCCCTGCGGACATTGTGGAGGAGCTGTACCAGTTCCTGGTCCGGGGACAGCAGGAGCTGTCGGTGTGTAGCGATGTCACAGCCATGGACCATTTTGAGCGTTCCCTTCAGGGGCCAGTATGGACACTGGGTGCCCAGGGAGACAAGGGCAAACGGTGTGAACTGGGGGCTAAGGACATTGCATGGAAACCGTAAAAGGGGGCGGAGTCCCAGAAGGGAATAGTTGCCCATAAGGGGGTGGAGTCCCATAAAGAGTTGGTTGCCCATAAGGGGGTGGAGTCCCATAAAGGGGTGGTTGCCCATAAGGGGGTGGAGTCCCATAAAGGGGTGGTTGCCCATAAGGGGGTGGAGTCCCAGAAAGCGGTGGTCCCCCAAAAGAGAGCGGAGCATCCCAAATCCAAGGGTGAAGTGGTGCAGATGGATTGTAGCCAGGGACAACAGTGTTCATGCCTTAAGTGTCCTGTTTGCAATATAGACCACCCATCCGACGAGAAGCCACGTCTGTGTTCCGTGGAAGTGGATGGGGAATCTGTAACAGGAGTCGTAGACTCAAGGAGCTTGGTGACCCTGGTGAGGGCCACCTCTGATGTCCACTTGATTCCTGGAAAGAAGATCCACGTCGGCTGCACCCACAGTAATGAGACAGAATACCCGGTCTCCAGAGTGGTCATTAAGACAGCCTGGGTCAGTGGTTCTCATGATGTTGCTGTAGTCTCAGATTTACTGCACCCAATTATTATAGGTTGGGACTCTAAATTATTTGTGCACTTGTGGAAGCAGGGGGACGTATACGGTTGCTTGTGTAAGAGCCGGAACAGCCCAAAGGAAACCCCACCACATTGGGAGGTGAAAAGGGGTCCTTGTTGTGCAGTTATGTGTGGTAAGGAGGAGATAGCACCTCCTAAAATTGACTGTCCTAAGTTAGGGGTGACCAAAGAAAATGATGGACGGACCCAACTTAGTGTCATAAGGACTAAGGGAATAACCGATAGTGTGACCGTTAAAAACGGGGTAGCTCCAGAAAGGGAGGCAGATATCTGGTTAAGTGGGGACATGATAGTCCAGGATGCCAGGGGGAGTGATGATGACTCCAGTAAAGACACTGACTCTAGTAAGGTGACAAACGAGTACAGTGTGGTACAGATGGGCGAGAAGGGCAAAACTTCCTCCCGACGCCGAAGACGTAATAAGCGCCGAGAGGGGGCACAGTGTAGGCCGTCTGAGGGTGCAGAGAAAGTGATATGCCTGGTTAATGAAAACATGGTGCTAGTAACACCTGCTACGGAAGAGTCAGACAGTGATATCCTGCAAAAGAAAGAGGAATCAAAGACTGAACTGACACATTGTCACGACAGAAACCAGCAGGGTGAAATTGCAGGGGAGGAACCGACCAAAGACGTAATGGCGGTGTCTCCTATAATTTCCATGCATGAAGCTGGAGGTCTGTTGGATGATAGCGCTGTACGAGATGACATCCTACAGAACAATATAGGAGAAGGAATCCAGGGCAGTGTTGGTGGAGTACAAATCCACAAAGGTCATGGTGAGCAGACTGGTAAGCTACCCAGTGGTGAAGTGATGAATGTTGAAAATGGTGCCAAGGTTCTAAGAAGAACAGAGTACCGTGCTGAAGGGCGTAACACCCTGGTAGAAGGCGATGCTGTAAATGCCCAAGAGAAGGCAGAGGGTGACACTGCAGAGACCCAAGTGGAAGTTGGAGGGAATGCAGTGAAGTCCCAAGACACAGCAGGTGCTGTAAAAGCGGAAAGAGCCTCTGAGGAAGAGGTGAAGTCTGGACATGAGGTCTCATCAGAAGCTGAGAGCCTGACTGACTCAGTGGGTAAGACCAAGATCGCAGACAAGAAGATTGGCTCAGCTAAGAGCCTGAAACCCAAACGTTCTGAAGCTGAGATGGAAGGAGCCTCAGAAATAGTGTGTCGTAGACCAGAGAGGTCCGCAAGTGAAGACTCATTCAAGAGGATGAGCAAAGACCATCTGCAACAAGAGATACTTCTTAGGCAGGCTACTGAGAGTCGAGTAAGGGAGCTGGAGAAAGAAGTGGCTGAGCTCCGAAGTCGCTTGGCAGAGTACCAGTCCAAGTCCCAGGGAGCCTTGGAGCAGATGGAGCAGCGAGTGTCAATCCTGACCAAACATGTTGAAGCAGGGGAGGCCCAAAGAGAGCTGACTTTGGAAGCTAAACTTGACAAGCATGTGGCAGGGATGAATGAGACTTCTGTAGTCAAGTGCATGGTGGATATACCTAAGGACTTAAGAGAAGCGTGTGCCACCGAGTGCATGCATGACGAATTTAAGAGAGCTGTGGAAGCGTGTGAGGTCTACTGTACCCCAGGGGCTGAACAGTTAGTGATATTGTCCACCAGTGAAATTACTGGGCAGCGGGTGGCTATTCTAAAGGACATGCACTTCAGATGTGTTCGTATGAAGTGGCAGGTCCAACTGCAAAAGGAAGAAGCCACTAGACAGCTAGCGTATAAAAGGAAAGCGCAGAGTCTGGCGGAAAATATTGTCCAAGTACCCCGGGCTCTGGTGGGGAGAGTCATTGGAAAAACCGGACGAGTCATGCAAGACATGGTGAATAAATCAGGATTGGTGAGATTAGGAATCCCTGCTGCTAATGAGAGCAAGATACCCAGGGAAGCTGGTATGGTTCCGTTCGTCTGTGTCGGGACTGTAGAGAGTCTTGGAAACATTCGAAGCCTTATTGAATATCGGGTACACCATGTACGTGACATGGAGCGGTTGTGGCAAGAAAACCTGAAAATTAAGGAGCAGCTTCGCCAACTGTGTGGGGGACAGCAGCCGTCTTCCACCCGTTGTTCAGGGGAAAGAAGTGGAAGATGGCGTGTCGGTCCAGTAGTTCAGACGCGCGATAAAAGGAATCGCCGACAGAGTGGTAACCTACGATGTACTGTAGATAGTGGCCCCTATGAGCTTAGAGTTCCCGACAGTAGCCTTGGGGGTACTCAAGAAAGCCTAGGTTCGGACAAGACTGTAGGTTTGACTGGGGACATGTCTCTCTACTACGGTGACCCTGGGAGGGGGTCAGGGAGAGAACGGTCTGGAAATGGGACGTCCTTTAACCCTAGGTTGACCAGACAGGGTTTGGTGACCGTGTCGGGCGATGCCTCAGGGACTACTGCTCTTGGACGGCCCTCTCAACTGGTGGGGCATGGCAACGGGGATGCCCTGTCTCGCGGCCCCAGGTCGTTGGCAAGTGTTCTCCCCTACGGGTTTGAACAGAGGGGGAGGGTATGTGAGGTATCAACCGGCTGTATTACAAAGGGCCGGTATGTTTTGCAGAAGCATGGGTGCTCTGCAATGTGAAGCTGGCTGGGACCTGTGGTTCCACAGGATTGCATTACATGTAGAGCCATGGAAGGGTGTGTGATGCTGATTACACACTCCTTACCACCTGTGGGTGTGGCTCCATGGGTTAAAGCAATCCTGTCTCTGAACCTGGGAGAAGTGTGTCTAGGGCAGTCTAGAGAGAGGCTGGCTCTAGATGTCCAGTGTGTGGACTGGAAACAAGTTAGAGCAGAGCCAGGAGCTCTGGGTGTTTCAGCCTGCATGGAGGCTGATCACAAGGCTCTGATATAGAGTCTGAGGTGAGTGCGGCCAAGCCAGGCCAGGGCTGTAGGGCCGAATCTCTCCTGGAGGAGAGACAGACAGGGGTCTGCAGAGGGCCCTGGGGGCTGGAAGGAACCTTGGCTAGAGTTGTACGCTGGCAGGAGCCAGAGAGTGGGGAAGTTGCTAAACTTCTATTATGGACTTATTGTTTATGTTTGAGGGCAGTTTATGCTGAGTGTTTTTAATAAACTGCCAGAATTTCTATGAAGAGACTGTGTACGTGTGTTGCTGAAGCTACCTCACACCGCTGCAAGCGAGTGAAACCCCCACGTTGCAGGGCGCAACGTTCACAATATGTATAATGTGTTTGTATGTGTTTGTGTTTGCCTGCCATTGTTTGCAATGGGGTTCGAAGGGTTCGTCGATCGTTCGTCGAACGTTCACCGAACACACCTGCCGTTCGACGAACCGAACCGAACTTGAACACTAGGGGGTGGCTCATCACTAGTTGGGAATAATTATGCTGTTCTGCTTCTGCACAGCAATGTGTGGTGGTTGTCAAGAGGGAAGGTGCTCTAAGGTGGTCGAAGCGAAATCCGGACTTTGCTTGAAATTAAAAACATTGAGCATCCTGAGTTAGCTAACACTGACTGGCTCCTGGAGTTCTACTATCTCATGGACATGACTGACTATCTGAACCAGCTCAATGTGCAATGCAAGGTGTTGGAAATAGTTTTATCCCTTCAACAAGCATTATTTGCATTTGAAAACAAGCTAGAACTCTTCATCGCCGACATTGAAACAGGTTGTTTACTACACTTTTAAAAACTGGGAGAGTTTAAAGATTCATGTATAGCAAGTGACCCTGCTCAACATCTTGATCTTCAGCAGCTAGCGGGCTTCACATCTAATCTCCTGCAATCATTCAAAGCGCGCTTTGGAGTATTTCGTGAGCGTACTAGTCTTTTTAAGTTCATCACTCATCAACACAAGTGTGCAGTGGACAGCGCCAACCTTGAGTTATATCCCCGGTGTCTCCATCAGAGATTTTGAGCTACAAGTTTTTGACCTGAAGGCCTCAGACATGTGGGTGAATAAGTTCAAGTCATTGAATGGAGATTTGGAAAAACTTGCACGATAGCAAGCAGAGTTGGCGAGCAAACACATGTGGGGAGAAATGAAAAAACTTCAACCCGCGGACCAGCTGATTGTCAAAACTTGGAACGCGATTCCCGTCACATAGCACACACTGCAGCGTGTAAGTATGGCTGTACTGACAATGATTGGCTCTATGTATGCATGTGAGCACGCTTTCTCACATCTAAAGAACATTAAGGGGTACTTTGCACGCTCGACATCGCTACTGAAATCTCGCCAGGGTCAAATTGAAAGTGACGCACATCCGGCGCCAGTAACGACGTCGCAACGTGTAAAGCTTAGAAGCACCAATAAACGATCTCAAAAGCGTTGAAAATCGGTGATCTGTGTAGTGTCGGTCATTTCCATAATTTAGCTGCAGCGACAAGTACGATGTTGTTCCTCATTCCTGCGGCAGCACACATCGCTGTGTGTGAAGCCGCAGGAGAGAGGAACATCTCCTTACCTGCATCCTGCCTGCAATGAGGAAGGAAGGAGGTGGGCGGGATGTTTACGTCCCACTCATCTCCGCTTCTATTGGCCGCCTGCCGCGTGACATCGCTGTGAGGGCGCACGACCCGCCCCCTTCGAAGGAGGCAGGTCGCCAGCCAGAGCAACGTCGCAGGGCAGGTAAGTGCGTGTGAAGCTGCCATAGCGATAATGTTCGCTACGGCAGCAATCACAAGATATCGCATCTGCGATGGGGGCGGGGACTATCGCGTTTGGCATCGCTACAATCAGCTAGCGATGTCGCAGCGTGCAAAGTTCCCCTAAGACCAACCTACAATCACGTTTAACGGGTGGAAGTCTCAACACCTGGATGAAGCTTAACCTCACCATGCATCAACCAGACTAAAAAGCCATCAGCAAAACCATTCAGCACTAGAAGTCACATTAAGGGTAAGAAGTACTTTATTCGTCATTGGTTATCAACAGAATAACAACGTTATTAAAAAGAATTCAGAGACTTATTGTACATTAAAAGTGTTGGTCTGAATTTAAAATAAACACATTTATTTGTATTTAGTTTTAAACATATTGTATGGCTCTCACGGAATTACATTTTAAAATATGTGGTGTTCATGGCTCTCTCAGCCAAAAAGGTTTCCAACCTCTGGTCTCCAAAGTGCTGACTTAAGAGAGGAGACTGTTGCTTGTGTCACCATAAAAATAAATCCAAATGTTCAATTGTAGTTGTAGACATGATCTTTACATGAACTGGTGAAAACCTTAAAAAAAAAACAGTTAAACTCCAGGTTGTGAGGTAGCAAAATATGGTAAGGGGTTTAGTACTTTCGTATGGCACTGTAGTGTTTCAGCAAGGTAACGATCCATAGCATACGCCGAAATTGCTGAAAAAATGATTCAATGACAGTGAAGTATAGGTGCTGAATTGGCTACCACAGTCCCCAGACCTCAACCCAATCGAACATTTGTAGGTAGAGTTATAGAGAAAGCTGTATATGTAACCAAGTGAGTTGACCGGTAAGAAGGTGTAGAAGAGACCTGGGATCCGATTTCGGTTGAGGCATGCTTGAATCTGATTGAGAGCATGAACAGGAGGATTCAGGCAGTGTTGAAAGCCAAAGGTCGATTTACAAAATACTAAATAAAATAATAAAAACTAACATTTTGATTTTTAGGAGCAAAATAGTAACAATGCAGTGACATGACTAGAATCTGCATAATCATATACTAAATACAGACAGATGGAAAAGTTTGGGCACCCCTATTAATGTTAACCTTTTTTCTTTATAACAATTTGGGTTTTTGCAACAGCTATTTCAGCTTCATATATGTAATAACTGATGGACTAAGTAATATTTCTGTATTGAAATGAGGTTTATTGTACTAACAGAAAATGTCCAATCCGAATTTAAACAAAATTTGACCGGTGCAAAAGTATGGGCACCTCAACATAAAAGTGACATTAATATTATATAGATCCACCTTTTGCAAAAATAACAGCCTCTAGTTGCTTCCTGTAGCTTTTAATGAGTTCCTGGATCCTGGATGAAAATCAAAAAAGTCACGGGGTATTGCCCCTCATCAGCGTGAAGTAGGATTCTGGCCAGGTGGGAGCAATGCCTAGTAGACCAACAAGACAAATCAATCACTGATCTCGGGGAGACCAGCCAGAGAAAACACTGCCGGCAGCCAGCGAGGGCGCTCAATACAGTGAAATCCTAGGTGCATTGCCCTATGGGAAATATGCAAATCAAAAAAGTCTGTAGAGCCTCTGTTAGGAGTCTCGACACAGAAACCAGCCAGATATCCCTCCGGGAAGGACCAGGCCAAGGAGTGGCTCTTTTTAGGAGACCACCATAACCACCATATTAAGTGACCCTTTAAGTCAATATCCAACTTTTTCACAAGTTTAAAGATATGACAAGGGAAATACCAAGGCCAGGTATCCAGCCACAGACAGCTGTTTCGGGGTATTGCCCCTCATCAGTGTGGAGTAGGATTCTGGCCAGGTGGGAGCAATGCCTAGTAGACCAACAAGACAAAACAATCACTGATCTCGGGGAGACCAGCCAGAGAAAACACTGCCGGCAGCCAGCGACGGCGCTCAATACAGTGAAAGCCTAGGTGCATTGCGTTTCTGTGTCAGGACTCCTAACAGAGGCTCTACAGACTTTTTTGATTTGCATATTTCACAGGGGGCAATGCACCTAGGATTTCACTGTATTGAGCGCCCTCGCTGGCTGCCGGCAGTGTTTTCTCTGGCTGGTCTCCCCGACATCAGTGATTGTTTTGTCTTGGATCCTGGATGAAGGTATATTTGACCATTCCTGTTTACAAAACAATTCCAGTTCAGTTAAGTTTGATGGTCGCCGAGCATGGACAGTATGCTTCAAATCATCCCACAAATTTTCAATGACATTCAGGTCTGGGGACTGGGTTGGCCATTCCAGAATATTGTAATTGTTCCTCTGCATGAATGCCTGAGTAGATTTGGAGTGGTGTTTTGGATCATTGTCTTGCTGAAATATCCATCCCCTGCGTAACTTCAACTTCGTCACTGATTCTTGCACATTATTGTCAAGAATCTGCTGATACTGAGTTGAATCCATGCGACCCTCAACTTTAACAAGATTCCCGGTGCCGGCATTGGCCACACAGCCCCAAAGCATGATGGAACCTCCACCAAATTTTACTGTGGGTAGCAAGTGCTTTTCTTGGAATGCAGTGTTCTTTTGCCTTCATGCATAACGACTTTTTGTATAACCAAACTCAATCTTTGTTTCATCAGTCCACAGGAGCTTCTTCCAAAATGTAACTGGCTTGTCCAAATGTGCTTTTGCATACCTCAGGCGACTCTGTTTGTGGTGTGCTTGCAGAAACGGCTTCTTTCGCATCACTCTCCCATACAGCTTCTCCTTGTGCAACGTGTGCTGTATTGTTGACCGATGCACATTGACACCATCTGAAGCAAGATGAAGCTGCAGGTCTTTGGAGGTGGTCTGTGGATTGTCCTTGACTGTTCTCACCATTCTTCTTCTCTACCTTTCTGATATTTTTCTTGGCCTGCGACTTCTGGGCTTAACAAGAACTGTACCAGTGTTCTTCCATTTCCTTACTATGTTCCTCACAGTGGAAACTGACAGTTTAAATCTCTGAGACAACTTTTTGTATCCTTCCCCTGAACAACTATGTTGAATAATCTTTGTTTTCAGATCATTTGAGAGTTGTTTTGAGGAGCCCATGATGCCACTCTTCATAGGAGATTCAAATAGGAGAACAACTTGCAAGTGGCCACCTTAAATACCTTTTCTCATGATTGGATACACCTGCCTATTAAGTTCAAAGCTCGATAAGGTTACAAAACCAATTTAGTGCTTTAGTAAGTCAGTAAAAAGTAGTTAGGAGTGTTCAAATCAAGAAATTGATAAGGATGCCCATACTTTTGCATCGGTCAAATTTTGTTTAAATGTGGATTGCACATTTTCTGTTAGTACAATAAACCTCATTTCAATCCAGAAATATTACTCAGTCCATCAGTTATTAGATATATGAAACTGAAATAGCTGTTGCAAAAACCCAAATTGTTATAAAGAAAAAAGGTTAACATTAATAGGGGTGCCCAAACTTGTCCATATGTCTATAGATACAAGTCAAATTTATGTCTGAGATAGCCAAGATGATCGTCTATAAAATGAAGGTGGTCTCACGCTCAAAAGTTAAAAACATTGTTACCCTTTTGCTCCTCAGAGTAAATATGTATTTACAATGACTTTGGCTTCGACGTCCTCAAAATACGGCGCAAAGTTCATTGTGCAGTAAATGGTAAGCGTTCTAGACAAACAAGTTGTCTCTTTAATAATTAAGCATCATTGATTCCAATTTTCTGGCCTTAATAGCGTCTTTATCAAGCATGAGCAGATGTAGCAGGCATTGCTTCATCTTTCAGTCCATTAGCACAGGAGTGATGTGTTAACAATGACTACTGATACAGACAGTGCATAATAGCAAATATGACATTTCTGGACATCTCAAAGCAGATTATTCAGTAATTGCAATATATTGCAGTTTAAAAAAAGAAGTTTCTAGTATGTAACAATAATAACCTTTGCTTGATTTGACCATGTGCTTCAGTGATATGTGAAAGCTGTTTGATGTGTTTGTTTTCAATGTTTGAATGGTGAATTTTCTTTTTTTATAGTTTTTATAAAGTTGACTTTTTAAATTGGGCATAAACTTTTTAAACCACAGTGAATTGTCTTTTTGAAGTGTAACTATCTTTTAGCTTTTGTATTTTTTTAAAGTAGCCAAAAGAGATGAGTGGATTGATCTGAAGAGAATCAACTTTGGGTCAAATTTCCTGAAAATACCAGGTCCCCATGAATTCAAACAGTGTGTTTAGATTACGGTTCGCCACCAATTCACACAGTGCCGAAGACTCAGAGAGCGGCTAATGATGTCAGGCACGACCACTCGGTCTTCCCTTCAATATCCTATATTTTTTAACAATTAAATAAACTCTAGGGTAGATATAGCTGTAGTGTAACTAGAACAGGCTCTGGGGTTCTTAAAAGGTCTATTCAAACCAATATTTTCCATGGCAATAAATGCATAGAACAACAAAAAAAACCCAACATATCTATATATATCCATAAACTATAGAGTACCCCTAAGCTTCTATGGCTCTGTCATATGTCTGGTAGGTTTATACCAGTACTTTACAGTTATTCAGTTTCCAAATAAGAAATATTAACATAACATTGTAACAGTACCTTGTGTTTGTTACACAGCTGCCCCCAAAAGCAGTATCCCCAAAACAGAATAAAGTCCCACATGCAGTAAGGATGTACACTATTCTGGCCCCCATACAGTAAGAATGTACCCCATTCTAGCTTTTTTTCATATAGATTATAAAAGAAAGCCAAAACACAACTATCCCTCTCACCCATCCTTGTTTCCATGTCAAGCCTTCCATGCCTGTAATGGGACTCCTCACACTGTTGGCCTCCGATATGCAGGTGGACTGGAGAGATATTGTGGAGCAGGGAGCAAGTGGCTCAATAGTTTTCAACTGGATGTGTGTCAGAAGAATGCAAAAAATAGTTTATAAATACCATGTATCATATTTCTACTTTATGTCAACATATTCTTTGAAATGTCTTTTTATGGTTTGGATGTTAAAAGTAAAGATGAGGGAATAAATTCAAGTGAAATTGAATTTTACCCGAATTTTATAAAAATCCGCATTCCATTCCATGATGACCGCCACTTTTCTCAACCATAAAGGGACATCAAAAGCTTAAAAAATCATTATACTCACTTTACCGCTCACCTCTCTTTGTTGCAGCTTCTGATTCCTGTCTGTTACTCACTGGATCCTCGGGCCTGTGACGCTGAGGTGGGAGTTCCTGTGCAGTAATATCATGAAGCTGTGACCTTCCATGCACTTGTGACAAGGCCTTCTGGGTCTTATGAAAGCTGGAGGACCCAGCTAAGTGTTAAAGGCCCGAGGATTTCAGTGCGAGAGGCAGTGGGTCAGAAGATGAGGCAGTACTAGACGGGTGGCAGTGAATAGAGATGAGCAAACCTAAAGTTCGATGTTCGCGGTTTGGGTTTGAACACAGACTAAAAAACAAACAGAGTTTGGGTTTGAAGTTCGAGCAGGATATGAGTGCAAACCACTCAAGCAAGCAGCGCAGTGTTTAAGTATGATTGATGCTACGACAACCATCTGCCCACCCTTTGAAGCTTGGCTCACTAGACCGAGGTGTCACGATGAGACTTCTCAGTATTCTTCCAGGTGACCCCTATGGCTCCGAGTTCATGCAGTAAGAAAAAGCAGAGGTTGTCCTTTGTGTAGAGACAGTCATAAGGATGTAGAATTAACTAGTTATTTTTCTGATGTTATAATTTAGATTTATGTTATAATTTCCCTTACAGTGTTCACCATTCTGGTTAAATAATATGATAGAATTAGGCTTCAGTGCAAATGTTGAATATTTGGTGAGTTTTTTAGCTCGGTAATTGTAAGCTAAAACCAGGAGTGGGTAATAAATACAGCAGTGGTGCCGGTGTTTCTATTATACGTTTCCATGCGGATCAAACGCAATTGCTCAGATCCTATTGATTTCAATATCCAAGCCAGAGACCTGAGGGGTCGGTTTAAGGACAGGGGTTATCCGAATGGTGTTCTTAAAAAAGCTTTTAGGGAAGCCAACTTGAGAGAGAGATCGAGTCTTCTTGTTCCATCAAAACCCAAGTTGGAACAACCATCCACTCGCTTCATTACAACCTACTCTAACAGCTCGTCAGCCATCAGATCAATACTCACCAAACATCGGTCGGTGCTGCAGATGGATGATGACATCAGTAACACGATCGACCCTCGACCCCCATGCACTTTCAGAAAAGGGAGATCGATTGTAGATCGGTTGGTGCATAGCCATTTCGTCCTTCCACATGGATCCCCTCTAGCCCTAAAGGCTGCTTCAGATGCTCTGGCTGTGTTGCCTGTCCTCGCATCATGACTGGTAAAACCTTTTTCAGTTCCGTCACGGGATGACAATACGATATACGATTATTTATAAATTGTCGTTCCAAAGGTGTAATTTACCAAGCAAGATTCCAGTGCAATCTGGAATACATTGGCAAAACCATCAGAGAGATGAGGAGAAGGGTAGGCGAACATCTTAGAGATATAGCCAACAAAAGGGACACACCTCTGGTAACACACATGAATACCATACATAATGGCGATGTCTCTGGTCTCAGCTTCATGGGGACAGACCTCGTAAAGCGCCTCCTACATGGAGGAAACTGGGACCAGAGGGTGTTGCAAAAAGAGAGTAGGTGGATCTTTACACTTAAGACGCAGGCTTTACTGGGTCTCAATGAGACTCTGACCTATAGCTGTTTCCTTTAATTTAGGGACAGTGTGAGTTTGGTTAGGGAGAGCCATCGTGGAACGGGGGCATCGCTAACTTTAGGATGAGTTAACTCCGTTGTTAGGTAGGGTATTTCTTAAGACCTAATGTTAGTTTCTTTCTCAGGGCCCTCCCCACCCTCCTCATTACTCCCAAATCCATTCTCTCTATGTCTCCCTGATGTCACCGTCCATCTTCATACTAATCATATCCCTTTCCATTGGTCCTCCCCCCTTTGTCCTATTCGGTCCCTGTTTCTCCTGCCACATACCCATGAGCTCTAATTATGTTCCAATGCTGTTTTGGTTCATTTCAGGCCAAAAACATGGGCATGATTTTTACCCATTTCTTGATATAAGTTCTGTTTTTTGTTAGTCTGTTTTCTTGGGGTGATTCTAATTGTTTGTTATGTGACCCCTTGTTTCTACAGCACCTTATTGTGCACGTTATCATTCATTGCCTGCATTACAGAATGTCCTTTTCTTGTTCACATGACTGTTCCACGATGTGATTACGCTAGGGTCTCTGTTTTACTGCGGTGCTAGATGAGTGGGACGCGCATGCGCAGTACCTCCTGTTCACTGGGTGATTGTCATCATTGTATTACCCCCCAGTGGAACATACTGTTTGCTCACGTGATCGCTCCCCATGTCCTTGTTGTCACGGGCTCTGCTCCTGTTTATTTTATCGTTACTCGGGTGCGCATGCGCTGTTGCGTCCCGTCCTCTTGGCCGGGAGCGCACACGTGATCAGCCATGTTTATAATCCGGCCCTACTGTGTGCACAATATCTTTCAAAACGCAGCGTAAAATACATTGCTGCACGCTATCTCAGCTATATACCTTGAATTTTGCTATTTATTGTAGGTTTATACATCCGTTGCGGGCACATGCGCAGTACATGCTTTGGGCCCGATGAGGTCACATGACTCTGATCAGCCAATGAGAGCACAATTGGTGTTCCCCGCCACTTTTTAAACTTTTGATTCTCTTCAATCTGGTCAGGCGTCTACCTCTGCACAAGAGGTGTTATACCCTTGGCTTCACAATCCAGTAAAAGCTCCCCTGATGAGATTGTTGTTATGAAACGCGTAGGGAGACTGGAGCACGCCTTCAATGAATCTCAACTTGAGGGGTTGGTGGTAGCTAGGCACTAAATAGCTCCCCCTCTGCGATCCTTTCATCACCAGGGTTTTGAACAAAAGATATACCGGTGAGACCATTCCAATTTATTTGCCTTTTATTTGAAGGTTTTTGTCAGCCTCTGCAATTCCACATTGTTAGTAGGCTCCTGTTGTGACTTTCCGATAGAGGTCAGCTGACTTTTGCTGTATTTACTATTCCCCCATTACCGGATCGTCACTTGATGTGTTTATTGACTGTGAATTCCCCCTGTTTTTAAAGTACTATTAAAAGTTACATTTTAATTCTTACCCTGCTATTTCATATTACACGTTTCCTCTGATTGTTCCACTCCTGGTTTTGGGTACAAATACTGAGGTAAAAAACTCACTACATACTGAAGGTGTGCACGTGGCCTTGTAGCTCAGGTTGTTCCGGATGCAGCACTAAAGGCCCCGTCACACTAAGCAACATCGCTAGCAACATCGCTAGCAACATCGCTGCTAACGAACAACTTTTGTGACGTAGCAGCGATGTTGCTAGTGATGTTGCTGTGTGTGACATCCAGCAACAACCCGGCCCCTGCTGTGAGGTCGTTGGTTGTTGCTGAATGTCCTGGGCCATTTTTTAGTTGTTGCTGTCCCGCTGTGAAGCACAGATCGCTGTGTGTGACAGCGAGACAGCAACAACTAAATGTGCAGGCAGCAGGAGCCGGCTTCTGCGGACACTGGTAACCAATGTAAACATCGGGTAACCAAGAAGCCCTGTCCTTGGTTACCCGATATTTACCTTCGTTACCAGCCTCCGCCCCTCTCACTGTCAGTGCCGGCTCTTGCTCTGTGCACATGTAGCTGCAGCACACATCGGGTAATTAACCCCATGTGTGCTGTAACTAGGAGAGCAGGGAGCCAGCGTTAAGCAGTGTGCGCTGCTCCCTGCTCTCTGCACATGTAGCTACAGCACACATTGGGTAATTAACCCCATGTGTGCTGTAACTAGGAGAGCAGGGAGCCAGCGCTAAGCAGTGTGCGCTGCTCCCCCCTGCTCTCTGCACGTGTAGCTGCGTGCACTGGTAACCAAGGTAAATATGCTCCAGCGATCCCTGCCAGGTCAGGTTGCTGGTGGGATCGCTGGAGCGTCTGACTGTGTGACCTCTCACCAGCAACCTCCTAGCAACTTACCAGCGATCCCTGTCAGGTTGTATCGTTGTTGGGATCGCTGGTAAGTTGTTTAGTGTGACGGTACCTTAACTAATGTCTTCTTTGTTTATTTTGTTTTTACATGTAAAATGCGTTATTAATGACAAAACATTTTTCCACTACTTTTTTTTTCATTCTTTACTTTTTTCTTCTTTTATTTTAAATATTTTTTTCTACATATTAAAGGACTTGAACACTCAGTAGCTTAATTGTTGGTCAAGTGCAGTGCAATACTAATGTAATGCAATGTATTAGATCTGTCAGGTTTATACCTACACGAGATCTTCCTTATGACAGGTTTTATAGGCCACCGTAGCTGGCATACCCTTTCAATTTCCATGACAACTAACAGCATCCCACGATCGCATCACTGGGGGTCAAAGAGAGAGCACCCTCCAAACTCACAACTTTCTGTTGATATCTACAGGGTAAAACAGCCCGGATCGGTGTTATCACTGACCCTGACTGTTGTTGCATGAGCTTGGCTGTCAGTTAAAGAAATTCTGTTGACAGGCTTTTGTTATGTAATCTAAAGACATCAGGAAATGGGGGCTGAGAAACAGTCTAATAAATGACACATTGCTAAAATCTGTGTGCTGTGTACTTAAAAATGATTTTTTTTCACCAGGAGATTTTCACTGCCTGGACTACAGCTCACAGATCGGCTAGACCAATCACAACAATTCCCCTGATCCGCAGCTCACTGAAAAATAGATAATGTACATAAGGAGCCTGGTATGGGAGGGGTTAGCTTTCTGAGGTCTGCTACAACTATTGTTTACTAAAAAGTGATTGCTTTTTTCACCAGGAGATTATCACCGCCTGGACTACAGTTCACAGATCCGCTAGACCAACAATGGCCTCCCTCCCCCCCTCTGTTAAGCAGCGCACTGTCAAGTTAGCTAGCTATATGTGAAGTTAGCCTTCTGAGCTTTGCTACATCTAAAAACTCTTATTGTGTCACAACTGCTGCACCCAGTAAATAAATGATACATCATTGTAATGAGGGTCTCTTACACTACGTTATGCTACTCTCACATTAGGTAGCAAAAATATGGTGACAGATTCCCTTTAAGCCAAGTTCCCGACAGTGATTGTTTAGGCACTACTCCTGTGCCCGTATGGTGTACCTGTAGGTTATTTTATGCAAATTCCTTCCTGATTATGACTTAAATGTTTCTCAAATTTCAGGAAGGGGTGAATTTATTGGTTCATTCATATTTCTATATGTTTTGCAAAGGTGAAATGCATTTTACTTTTTATCTTGCTGAAATGTAGTCTATACTGACATCCAGAGTCAAATGTGAAAACTGCACTCATTATGAAGATTATTGCAGATGCAGAGGAATGAAAATATGCTTTAACATGATAATTTTCTAATATTACAAGACCAAAAGAAGACAAAAATGTCTTTATTTTATTCAGCTATATTATATGATAAAACTTTATGACTGAAAATATACTGAATATAATAGAAGAAACAAAGATTTCCCAGAACATCTATCCGGTAATTATAATTATTTCTCTTATTTCAATCTATTAAAACAAAGAAATGGCAAACGGAATATAAGACTGACACGTTTCTGGTGCATTGGGGACCTTTAATCATAGTACGTGTGACAATTGCTTCAACACTGCAGCTGGAATTGCTCGGCAGTTTAGCACTGAACACGGTAAGGATCTGTCTCGTCATACAGTGTCACTACGTATAAGAAGAGCATTTGGACTGAAAGCCCACTCTGCAGAGACCAAACCTCTCATTAGCAGAAAGAATCAAAAGGTTAGACTTGCCTTTGGTAAGGAGCATGTTGTGTGGACAGAGGAGAAGTGGTCCACAGTTCATTTTAATGATGAAGGCAAGTTTAATTTATTTGTGTCTAATTGGTAGCAATATGTTCGTCAACAAACTGGGGAAAGACTGAACCCAAAGTGTGTTAAGAAGTCAGTGAAAGGTGGTGGAGGAAGTGTCATGGTTTGGGGAATGTTTTCTGCAGCAGGAGTTGGACCTCTCATAAAGCTACATGGCAGTGAATGCTAGTGTGTATCAGAACCTTCTTCACCAACACGTGGTTCCTTACTTGCGTTCATTACTCAGCCAGCAATTTTCATGCAGGATAATGCCCCATGTCACACAGGAAAATGGGTAAAGCAGTTCCTTGAAACAGAAAATATTGAAACAATGAGATGGCCAACCCAGAGTCCTGATCTAAACCCAATAGAAAACCTCTGGAATATCCTTCATGACAAAGTTATGACCAAGAAACCCACAACAACAGTCAAAGACCTGTGAAAGTGACTGGAAGAAGAGAGGACCAAAATCTCACCAGAGCAGTGTGAGAGACTAGTGATGTTCAGTGGCAGCAGATGTGCTGAAGCCATTCAAAGCAAAGTCCTGTACACTTCCTACTGATTGGTGACTGTTATTACCTTCAGAAAATTTAGTTATAATCTTTCTCTGTGCTACAGTCATTGCTGTTCTCTAATTATGAACATCACGTTTTGGGCAAAATAAAGTTTTTATGTTGATAAACTTTGGATCTTTTGTAAAACACTGTTCTTGTGGCATGGTGTACCCCTTACAAAAAACCTTCAAGTGTTCATCAATGTAGATTACATTATTTCTAAAAAAAGTAAGTGATCATACATTGTTCTCTAATTTTGATCTCCAGTGTATTTCTAGTGTACTAGTGACTGAGGATACCATAATGAATGTATTCGCAATCTATCCTGAGAATCCAAAAAGCTTCTCACAAAATGGGCTGTTATTGGCAGTTGCCCGTTGTGAAAAAATTATACAAGACTTATCATGCAAGTTGTTTTAAGTTTCTTTAACAGAAAATCGTGTTGTAGAACAACCCTCACACAGACATTATTGTATTCAGCTAACTAATCAGATCCAAACATTCTTTCTCTTATCCTGTTTCCTGCCTTCTATGCACCAGGCAAGAGGTTACTTTCCATAAGTCACCCTGCGATATCAGCTGGATATAGTTTCTCATTATATCCTTTTAGTAAAAAGTAGAAATGTGTTCATTTCCTGTATATTCTACAGTTTACAGAAAAGCAGAGCCAGATTTTTTTTACTTTTGTGCAGTAACATTTCTGTTCTCATTCCATATCTCTTTTCACTCGACCTGAAGCTGCATGATTTGCTCTTCATTGTAGGATTCATTCTAATGATCAATAACAGGAAGCAAAAATGTGAATATAAGATTTTAGTCATGGATAGAGATTAGAGATAAGCGGACCCATGGAAGTTCGGTTCGACAGGGATCTTTGGATCCAACCACCGTGTTTTGGTAGAAAAGGTGAATGGATGGACTCTACATGCCTGGTTCCCACCATGAAGCATGGAGGAGAAGGTGTGATGGTGTGGGGGTGCTTTGCTGCTGACACTATTGGGGATTTATTCAAAATTGATTGCATACAGAACCAGCATGGCTACCACAGCATCTTGCAGCGGCATGCTATTCCATCCGGTTTGCGTTTAGTTGGACCATCATTCATTTTTCAACAGGACAATGACCCCAAACACACCTCCAGGCTGTGTAAGGGCTATTTAACTAGGAAGGAGAGTGATGGGGTGCTACGCCAGATGTCCTGGCCTCCAGAGTCACCAGACCTGAACCCAATCGAGAAGGTTTGGGGTGAGCTGGACCGCAGAGTGAAGGCAAAAGGGCCAACAAGTGCTAAGCATTTCTGGGAACTCCTTCAACACTGTTGGAAAACCATTTCTGTTGACTACTTCTTGAAGCTCATCAAGAGAATGCCAAGAGTGTGCAAAGTAGTAATCAAAGCAAAAGGTGGCTACTTTGAAGAACCTAGAATATAAGACATAGTTTCAGTTGTTTCACACTTTTTTAAGTATTTCATTCCACATGTTTTAAATCATAGTTTTGATGCCTTCAATGTGAATCTACAATTTTTAGAGTCATGAAAATAAAGAAAACTCTTTGAATGAGAAGGTGTGTCCAAACTTTTGGTCTGTACTGTAAGTCACTAATTGGGCAGTTTAAGTCTCTGCCTCCATGCAGCGAGCCATAAACAGATCCCTTCCAGGGGAGGTGGGCAGTGTTTTACTTTGGTTTTTTTGGGTGCACACTACATCTAATTATGCTGTAATAATTATAATGGGTAACTCCAGAATCCTTTTGTGTGCAACAGAGACACAACTGAACCCAGTTTATAGGTGATAAAGTCTGTATTATAACATACAGTGATAACAACCTAAGTGCAGAGGAAAACAATCACGTCCATAAACAAACAGTCAAAATATGAAATTAAGCCTTTAAGGAAAGTCTCTTGAAAACCTCACAGGAATATGCAATTTAGCAGTACAGTTTTAAAGCTCTGTTGACACTAGGAGATGCTTAAGCAAAGTCTATTAGATACAATAAACAACCAGGGAGGCCTTGGGAAGAAAGTCACTGAAAGACCAGAACCAGATGCAGAGCAGTTTAATAAAGTCCAGAATAGTTCCGTGCTCTGCTACTGCATCTACTCAAACGTGGAAGTGACAGAGCACTTATTTAAGCAAAACAGCTTACATGTCAGCAAAGGCAGGTCAAGCAAGAGCCACAGCAGAAGGCAAGGCAACAGCAGCTGTAAGCAGCAGGCAAGCTGGCAGCAGCTGGAGGTAGCAGAACCTCTGATGAGCAGTAACGGGAGTGTGACACAGGAATTGCAGGAGTAGGTGGAGAAACTTGAGATGCCACTAGGAGCAGAAAAACAGGTAGAAGAGGCAGAAGAGGTGCAGAAGCATGAGAGTAATGAGCGTCGAGAGCACTGCCTCAGAGAAGGTCTATGCTTATAGTGTGGCCAATCTAACCACCACAATTTAGAGTTTCTCAGATCCACTAGATATCTTTCTCCTCGTCAAGCTCGCTGGAATTTATTTTAAAATCAATTTAATTTTGTTTTCTCATTCCGTGCAGGTTCTCGTAATGGGAAGGCTAATGCTTTATCCTGTATCCATGCTGCGGATTCCGTACCTGTAACCCCATCCAAGACCATTCTATCTGATGCCAATTTCATTGGAGTAATCCACGACCAGGACTTTTTGAAGGATATTAAGGAGGCCTATGATGGTGATGAATTTCTGGCTAATCCACCTGTTGACATCAATCACGCCATTAATGATGGCATGTGGTCCCGAGATTGACGGATCTATATCACTGAGGTAATCTGACTGCAGATCCTCAAGTTGGTCCATGATTCCAAGTTGCCTTGTCATAAGGAGGTACAAAAGACACAAGAGTTCCTAAGCCAATTTTTCTGGTGGCCAACTTGCTGGAAGGATACTAGGGATTATGTGCTCTCTTGCAAGGTTTCTGCTCATCTTAAGACTCCTTGTGCTTTACCTACTGGTCTTCTTCATACTACCTGTTGTGTCCCGCCGCCCTTGGGGGTCTATGGACTTGATTGTAAAGTTGCCTACATTTGGTGGCATGAATACGATCCTGGTGGCAGTTGATTGCCTGACTAAGGCCGTTCATTTTGTCCCATGTGCCGGCCTCCCCTCAGCTAGGGATACCGTGAAAAGATACAGAACCTTTTTTCGGCTGCGTGGGGTTCCAGTATTTAATTAGATGGCAGGGGTATCTCCCTGAAGAGGACTCTTGGGAACCTGTGGCTAACATCAGTGCCCCACAGAAAATTGCTCGTTTCCACCAGTGATACCCTGAGAATCTGGGTCCGGGATCGTCCTGAGGCTTCTAAGGAGGGAGTAATGTCAGGACTCCGGTTATTCTCATTACCTTTTGGGATTTTTTGCCATCTTCAAAGATAGTGTTCTCTGCTTCATTCCTGTCCATGTGATGTTTGCCCTCCTGCCTTTATAAACCCCAGTCCAGCCTCTAGTCCTCTACTTGAGTATTCTGCCTGGTTTCCTGCTCCTAGTGGCTTCTCAAGTTCTTCCACTTACTCCATCAATTCCTGTGTGATGCTCCCGTTGCTGATCATCAGAGGTTCTGCTACCTTCACCTGCTGCCAGCTTGCCTACTGCTTCGAGCTGCTCTTATGTTGTCCTGTGCTGCAGCTCTTGCCTGACCTGCCTCTGCTGACATGTAAGCTGGTTTGCTTAAAAAAGTGCTCTGTCACTTCTACATTTGTATAGATGCAGTAGCAGAGCACAGAACTGTTCTGGACTTTAGTAAACTGTTCTGCATCAGGTTCTGGACTTTAGTAAACTGCTCTGCATTTGGTTCTGTGCTTTCATATATTTCCTTACGGAGCTTTAAAACTGCTCTGCTAAATTGCATATTCCTGTGAGGTGTTCAAGAGACTTTCCTTAAAGGCTTGATATTTTCACTGTGTGTTTCTAGACTTGATTGTTTTCCTCTGCACTAATCTTATTATCACTGTGTGTTACTATACAAACCTTATCACCTATAAACTGGGTTCAATTGTGTCTTTGCTCCATGCAATAAGATTTCTGAGTTATTCATTATAATTATTACAGTCTCTTCCAGATCTGGAAAATGCGAACTGATTGACTGTCAAAAGTACCGATCACGCTGAAAAGTCCTATTCACTAGAGCAACTCCTCCTGACCCTGAGGTATTGGCTCTTGGGTATCCCCCTGTTCAATTGGGCAGGGTGGAATCTGTGCTACATTAATAAACTATTAGTAAAAGTTGGTTTGCAATATGTTTTTGTGTACAGACTTTGTGGAGACACGGGGCTCAGTGGGTGCTCTCGTCCACTAAAACCCACCGCCTTTAGAAAGACAGCGTGGCTCAGGGCTCATCCCAACTGAACGCCGGCCTCCTTAACCGTGGGTGTAACACTACTCAGACAACACAGGGTGAGGGAACCACAATAATTAGACTTTATTGGATCCCCAAACAATTAACGGCACATAACACATAACCAGCAAAACACACAAATGTAACAGGCAACAGAGTCTCACCCTTCCACTGGCTCATCAGGGATTTAGAATGTCCTTGCCTCAGAGGTTCCAGTACCGCTTACTCCAATCCAGCAGCACCCCGCTTTTGGCGGGCACCCACCGAGAAAGGAATAATGCCAGATTTAGGAAGCTGTCTGAGGTCTGCAAAGTCTGTAGCAGGTGACTGAACTGTCCCAACCTGAGTGTCCTCCTTAGGTAGTCCTGGTTTGATGCTACAATCCTGGCAGCCGGGGTCGAAATCCCTAGACTGTGAATATGGTCTCCAACCGGAACCGGAGTCCCTAGATTGAAGCCATAAGATATCCTGATCCTCTAGTCAGCTCCAAAGAGCTTAGACTGGATCCATCAGCATCCATCAACAACCCGGTGGCTTAAAGAAGACCCTTTTTATAGCCACAGCCTTCCACTTAGATACACTGCGTCCTCATCGATTGGTTGGACAAGAGCGCCTCTCCCATTGGATGAATCTCAAGCTGCATGGACAATGTTCATCCAAATGATGTCTACAGAAAGACTGAAGATATCTACATGGAGTCTGCAAGTCACAGACTCAACAATGGCTACTAAGGTAATCACATTAGCAATACACAACTACAATACAATGGTTACTGGAAAAGTCTGGAGAACAATACGTTTGGCTTTCAGTGGCCAACACAATTACATTGAGTCAACAAGAGTCTTGTAAAAACAATGAGGGACTTCTCCCCCGTCTATAGACAATCTATCATGCTGTCTGGCTGAATTTTAAGAAACTTTAACCCATGAGAGTCCATGTCGTCACATTCCTCCCCCTTCTTAATATTAGCCAGACATGATAGGCTTCCGATCATCCTTCTCCTCTTGTCGGGAAAGCCCATCCGCATTTCCATAGTTCTTGCCTTGTTTATGGGAGATGGAAAAATTGTAAGATTGTAATGCCAGACTCCACCTGAGCAAGCATCCGTTGTCCACGGCAGTGCGATTTAGCCAACTCAATGGATTGTGGTCAGTGAGGACTGTGAACTCATTGCCATAGAGGTAGGGCTGCAATTTTTTTTAGGGCCCAGACTATGGCGAGGCATTCTTTTTCTATGGTGGCGTAAGCCCTCTCTTGGTCCAACAGCTTCCGGGAGAGGTACGCTATCGGATGTTCCTCACCGTTGTCCCCCACTTGGCTTGGAAGTGGGTGATGGCTGCTTCAAACTGACTGGATAGTCCTTGTCCTAGGTCATTCTCCAAAATGACTGGTGTGAGCAGGTAATCCCCAAGCCCCACTTTCACTTCCCTCTGAGTGGTATCCGAAACAACAGGCTTGGTGGGGCCATCTGTGAACCCCACTTCAACTTCCTTCTGGCTAGTCCCTAAAACAACAAAAGTGGGGAGACTGTCCATAAACTCCATATGGACCTCTTCCTGGTCAGTCCCCAAAATAACTGGTGTGAGGACGGTGTCCATAAGCTCCACATCAGCCTTGCTCTGGTCAGTCTCCACAATTACAGGTGTGGGGAGGCTGTTCACAGGTCTCACATCAACCTCTCCCTGGTCCTTTCCCGAAATAACTGGTGTGGGGACGGTGTCCATAAGCTTCACATCAGCCTTGCTCTGGTCAGTCTCCACAATGACAGGTATGGGGAGGCTGTTCACAATCCCCACATCGATCACTTCCTGGTTGGTCCCCAAAATACCAGGTGTGGGGAGGCTGTCCACAAGCTCCACCTCGACCTCTCCCTGGTCGGTCCTTAGGTCCAACTGCACACATGCCAGAGGAATGTCTGAGCGCTGGCCCTCAGCCAGGGAGATGGATAATTGGGAATCTGGTACAGGGTCTTCTGGGGAAAAAATAACAGGGCTTACCAGGGTAATGGAGGAACCAGTGTCTCGTAGTCCCTGGCTCTTGAGCGGCTGAGCTGGTAGATGGGCTCCAAGCATGCGGCCTCGGTTTTGGAGACAATCTTTATCTATATGTCCATGGCGCCCACATGTATAACAGCGCCATAGATTGGGCAAGTCACCGGCCCTGTTTGTAGTCCTTTGTTTTCTTGCAGCTTCTGCTGGGTAGCGGGACCATCCTTCTCGACCGGCTGGTGTTAGCAGTACTGCAGCTGGAATCCCATAAACATATTCCAGAACATAAGCCCTCTCTCCTCTTGAGGATCTAGGCCCCAATGCATCCAACAACGCTGTGGCTTGGGCCATTTTGGACAAAGCTGATTCCCGACTGTCACTAGATCCATGATGTGGCACATAGTTTAAATCCTCTGGGTAAATATCGGCGGGATCCTCATCGTCCTCTGCATCATTCTGGGCATCCCAACGGACTAATTTCTGGATCAAGTCTGACCGAGTCTCAGCATTCCAGTAGATAATCTTTCGCCTCTGGCACAGATCCTGTAGCATCCATTTACTGCAGCGGTCGTAACTCCTCTCTTGTCCTTGTCCCATGGCTGAGCTGGTGGGGTTGGACATGGCAGCGTCCGAAACCTGAATGCCTCCCTTATGGCCTGCTGGGTATGCTTATGTGCCGCCCTGGTTGTTGAGCCCTGGACAGTGTCCGAAAACACCAGTCCGCTTCAGCTCCCCTGGGTAAACCAGGCTGAGTAGTATCCCACCGCTGCCACCAATTGTGGAGACACGGGGCTCAGTGGGTGCTCTCGTCCACTAAAACCCTCCGCCTTTAGAAAGACAGTGTGGCTCAGGGCTCATCCCAACTGAACGCCGGCCTCCTTAACCGTGGGCGTAACACTACTCAGACAACACAGGGTGAGGGAACCACAATAATTAGACTTTATTGGATCCTCAAACAATTAACGGCACATAACACATAACCAGCAAAACACACAAATGTAACAGGCAACAGAGTCTCACCCTTCCACTGGCTCATCAGGGATTTAGAATGTCCTTGCCTCAGAGGTTCCAGGGCCGCTTACTCCAATCCAGCAGCACCCCGCTTTTGGCGGGCACCCACCGAGAAAGGAATAATGCCAGATTTAGGAATCTGTCTGAGGTCTGCAAAGTCTGTAACAGGTGACTGAACTGTCCCAACCTGAGTGTCCTCCTTAGGTAGTCCTGGTTTGATGTTACAATCCTGGCAGCTGGGGTCGAAATCCCTAGACTGTGGATATGGTCTCCAACCGGAACCGGAGTCCCTAGATGGCTACTAAGGTAATCACATTAGCAATACACAACTACAATACAATGGTTACTGGAAAAGTCTGGAGAACAATACGTTTGGCTTTCAGTGGCCAACACAATTACATTGAGTCAACAAGAGTCTTGTAAAAACAATGAGGGACTTCTCCCCCGTCTATAGACAATCTATCATGCTGTCTGGCAGAATTTTAAGAAACTTTAACCCATGAGAGTCCATGTCGTCACATTCCTCCCCCTTCTTAATATTAGCCAGACATGATAGGCTTCCAATCATCCTTCTCCTCTTGTCGTGGAAGCCCATCCGCATTTCCATGGTTCTTGCCTTGTTTATGGGAGATGGAAAAATTGTAAGATTGTAATGCCAGACTCCACCTGAGAAAGCGTCCGTTGTCCACGGCAGTGCAATTTAGCCAATTCAATGGATTGTGGTCAGTGAGGACTGTGAACTCATTGCCATAGAGGTAGGGCTGCAATTTTTTTTAGGGCCCAGACTATGGCCAGGCATTCTTTTTCTATGGTGACGTAAGCCCTCTCTCGGTCCAACAGCTTCCGGGAGAGGTACGCTATCGGATGTTCCTCACCGTTAGAGATGAGCGAACCGGTCCCGGTTCGGCTCGAGGTCGGTTCGCCGAACGGAGCTCCCGTTCGAGTTCGGTTCGTCGAACGTTCGACGAACCGAACTCGAACTGCATAGGAAACAATGGCAGGCAATCACAAACACAGAAAAACACCTAGAAAACACCCTCAAAGGTGTCCAAAAGGTGACAAACAACTCACAACACAACACAAACACATGTGAAAGTGACAAGGACATATACTCATGCGAAAACAAAAGAGCTGGACAAGGAAAAAGAGGAGGACACACAGATATATGAGTATATGCAAGGAAACATCGATGCCATTACTGTGCAACTTGAGCCCTGCTCATTTTAGGCTTCCAATCTGGATAAATTGCCTGAGCTCGACACGTACGCCTTGGGGATCTTGTCGTGTCCTGCAGCCAGCGTTCTCTCGGAACCTGTCTTCAGTGCTGCTGGGGGTCTGCTGGCAGATAAGCACACGTGTCTGTCCACTGACAATGTGGACATGGCTCTCAGAGGACTTTTCTTCCCCTGGGTCAGCCAGGGGACGGGAAAGGCACGCGTATTTTTGAGAGTGCTTCATGCAAAGCATCTTTTTCTTTTTCAAAAGGGGGGTCAACTGATGCCAGTCAAGTGGGGTGTGTGTGGCCCAATTAGTGGAAACGAGGGAGACTGTGGTTGGAGTCCCCTCGCTGTGTTTCTAAAAGAACCAAAATGAACAAATCATGGCTCTCAGAGGACTTTTCTTCCCCTGGGTCAGCCAGGGGACGGGAAAGGCACGCGTATTTTTGAGAGTGCTTCATGCAAAGCATCTTTTTCTTTTTCAAAAGGGGGGTCAACCGATGCCAGTCAAGTGGGGTGTGTGTGGCCCAATTAGTGGCAACGAGGGAGACTGTGGTTGGAGTCCCCTCGCTGTGTTTCTAAAAAAACCAAGATGAACAAGTCATGGCTCTAAGAGGACTTTTCTTCCCCTGGGTCAGCCAGGGGACGGGAAAGGCACGCGTATTTTTGAGAGTGCTTCATGCAAAGCATATTTTTCTTTTTCAAAAGGGGGGTCAACTGATGCCAGTCAAGTGGGGTGTGTGTGGCCCAATTAGTGGAAACGAGGGAGACTGTGGTTGGAGTCCCCTCGCTGTGTTTCTAAAAGAACCAAAATGAACAAATCATGGCTCTCAGAGGACTTTTCTTCCCCTGGGTCAGCCAGGGGACGGGAAAGGCACGCGTATTTTTGAGAGTGCTTCATGCAAAGCATCTTTTTCATCTTGAAAATTGGGTCAACCGATGCCAGTCAAGTGGGGTGTGTGTGGCACAATTAGTGGCAACGAGGGAGACTGTGGTTGGAGTCCCCTCGCTGTGTTTCTAAAAGACAAAAAAGATGAACAAGTCATGGCTCTCAGAGGACGTTTCTTCCCCTGGGTCAGCCAGGGGACGGGAAAGGCACGCGTATTTTTGAGAATGCTTCATGCAAAGCATCTTTTTCATCTTGAAAATTGGGTCAACCGATGCCAGTCAAGTGGGGTGTGTGTGGCACAATTAGTGGCAACGAGGGAGACTGTGGTTGGAGTCCCCTTGCTGTGTTTCTAAAAGACAAAAAAGATGAACAAGTCATGGCTCTCAGAGGACGTTTCTTCCCCTGGGTCAGCCAGGGGACGGGAAACGCACGCGTATTTTTGAGAGTGCTTCATGCAAAGCATCTTTTTCATCTTGAAAATTGGGTCAACCGATGCCAGTCAAGTGGGGTGTGTGTGGCCCAATTAGTGGCAACGAAGGAGACTGTGGTTGGAGTCCCCTCGCTGTGTTTCTAAAAGAACCAAAATGAACAAATCATGGCTCTCAGAGGACTTTTCTTCCCCTGGGTCAGCCAGGGGACGGGAAAGGCACGCGTATTTTTGAGAATGCTTCATGCAAAGCATCTTTTTCATCTTGAAAATTGGGTCAACCGATGCCAGTCAAGTGGGGTGTGTGTGGCACAATTAGTGGCAACGAGGGAGACTGTGGTTGGAGTCCCCTTGCTGTGTTTCTAAAAGACAAAAAAGATGAACAAGTCATGGCTCTCAGAGGACGTTTCTTCCCCTGGGTCAGCCAGGGGACGGGAAACGCACGCGTATTTTTGAGAGTGCTTCATGCAAAGCATCTTTTTCATCTTGAAAATTGGGTCAACCGATGCCAGTCAAGTGGGGTGTGTGTGGCCTAGTTAGTGGAAACGAGGGAGACTGTGGTTGGAGTCCCCTCGCTGTGTTTTACATGCTTTTAGAAGGGCATGACGTGGCTTGGAGGTTGACTTTCAGCATCTGCAAACTGTTGGCTACCAAAATGCTGCCTTTCCAACCTTTTTAACCGAGGATTTTCGAGACCTTATGCCCATCGCAGTGCCCCAAGAGCCGATGCCCAGGCGCCACTCCTTCTCCAACAAAGGCGTGCACGCGCTACACCAGCATGTCGCACTAAACATCACTGATTCCTTGAGAAACTCTGTGTGACAGGGAGCATTTCACCACATATTGGCCCAGTAAGCATGGACAGGGGCGTTACATGTCGCTGACTGGGCAATGGGTTACTGTGGGGAGAGATGGAGAAGGGTCTGCTGTACAAGTCTTGCCGTCCCCACGAGTTGTGTCAATCCTTCTGTATGTAGAAGTTAATACACTGCTTCTGCCTCTTCAACCTCGTGTGGGTCCTCCACCTTGGCCCAAACCCTGTGTGGTCAGGCCATCCTTCCTTGTAACTGCGCACAAGGAATACCACACACCCCCTTACTATGCTGGCAGCAGAGCTCAATGCCATCAGGCGGTCAAAGGTTTACTTTGAAATGTATGGGAAATGTGAGTCACACCGCTGAGAAGTTGTGGACGGTTAGCTCTGGAGACCGAGTTTCATCAATGGTTGTCTCCACTCAACCAGCAGCCAGGGAAGGCCGGGTGTGACAATGATGCAAACATGGGTGCGGCCCTTCGCTGTGACAATGTGACACACGTGCCTTGTGTGGCTCACGTGTTGAACCTGGTTGTCCAGCAATTTTTAAAGCACTATCCTGGCCCACATGGCCTTCTGCAGAGAGCACGGTGTAACGCCTTCCTTGATCCACACACTCAGATGGGCTGTAAATGATAGGCTAGAGGGAAGCCACTCACCAAGCAGGACCCCTAGAACCCTGAAACCCTTTAACCCCTATACAGGGATTAGGAATTACACAGGGCCCAAGGTGATCAATACCTGTGGAAGACTGCAGTTCCAGAGAATAGTAGTCAGGCAGGGTCAAAACATTAATTGAGTAACAGGAACAGAATGGGACGGCCAGGACTTAATCAGAAAACAAGCAGAGGTGAAATGCGCATCGGCCAACAAGGTACATAAACAGCAAGCAGGAAAAGTAGTCAGGTAACAAGCACACAAAATCATAAAACTGAACTGGGGGTAAAAGTAACCAGAGGTTCATAGCTATGTCTGGCAGTGGTCTGCAGACAGGATGGGCATAAAAAACGGTGTGGTGTCTTCCCATTGGTTGTAGCTGAATGATAGTACTTCATCTGTGAGATACCCACCAGCTACATTCAGCCAGAAATTCTGCATCTGTCAAGGTAATGCAGCCCAGTGGGTGAGCATAACCTGCGTCCACCTGCGCCGCTGGCATCGACTCCTCTCCCATCATCAGCACTATGCATGAAAGGAACACGTTGTCACCTGGCGACCGGAGTACAAGTTGACGGAGCGGACTCCGTTGGTGACTTAACAGCCGTGTGCAGCAATGATGCATACCTGGCTGCGGGCCATCGTCAGGGCAATGTGAGACACGTGCCTTGTATGGCTCACGTGTTGAACCTAATTCTCCAGCAATTTTTAAAACACCATCCCGGCCTACATGGCCTTGTGCAGCGGGCACGCTCGCTATGTGCTCACTTCCATCGTGCGCACACAGCAGCTCAACAACTTTCGTCGCTACAGAAGTCTTTAGGTCTGGTGGTTAAACGCCTGAAATGCGATGTGCCGACACGCAGGAATTTGAATCTGCACATGTTGCAGCGTTTGTGGCAGCACCGCCGAACCCTGCTGCAATACGTTATGACATATAGCCTGGGATAACTTGATCCAGAGGTGGTGCAGATCACGCTGCTGGAGTGGTGTCAGATCAAGGACCTATGCACCCTTCTACACAGTTTACAAATGTCGATGAAGATGTTTAGCACTGGCGATGCCATTCTCAGCGTGACAATTCTGGTCATCTACATGATGGAGCACACTGTAATTATTATTCGGAGTCAGGTGTTGGGACAAGAGGAAGGGGAGGAAGTATGCGGAAGTGATAACAAGATCTACGAGGTCCAGATGGTCAGCGGCACCTAGACGGCAGTCATGGTGAGGGAGAGGGATTAACAAGGGCGCATAGTATCAGCAAAAAGTGTTGAGGAAGGTGCAGGAGCCCATGAAGAAATGGAGGACGAACTGGCGATGGGCATGGAAGACTCAGCAGATGAGTGAGAGATTGCTCACATTTCGGTTGTGCGAGGTTGTGGGGAGAGGGCAGAGGAAGGAGGCACGATTCTCACCTCCCTGCCACCAACACACCAAGGACTTGGTCCTCCTGGATGCACAAGACACATGAGCGCCTTCTTGCTGCACTACCTACAACATGACCCTCGGATTGTACGAATTCAAAGTAATCCTGACTACTGGGTTGCCACACTGTTAGATCCCCAGTACAAAACAAAATTTGGCAAAATAATTCCTGCCATAGAAATGGACGCACGTATACAGGAGTATCTGCAGAATGTGGTACGCAATCTTAGATCTACTTTCCCACTAAACACCAGTGCTGCACAGAGTGAATCTCAACGCTTTGTCATGGATAGGAGGAAATGGTCTTTTACTTGTCCACATCTGAGGGACCGAGGGCTGGCTGCTGTGCTGAGATGGCGTTGAGTACGGTGTCCCTGCAGAGTTGCACTTTTGGTCATATACAAAATGAGTTGAAAAAGGACAGATGCTGGTGGAAAGGGGAACAGGTGTGTTGGAAAGGGGAAAAAAGTTTTTGTCCATGGATTTGGTGGTTAAGCAACAGTAACATTTGCTGAAGAAACACCATCTGTTACAGTGGGACTGGCAGATTTGGATAAGGTGGTATATACTATGTTACCGCTATATACCGAAAATTATTAAGAAAAGAAAGAGAAAGGTATATATCCCCATCAGCAGTCAGTGTCCACCGTGCTCCCAGATGGAAAAGGAGAGGTTGGCAACTGGAAGGTTTGGTGGAGGATACAGAGCTGTGTGGCTATGAAACTAATAGTAGCCTGAACCGAGTTAGACGCCATTCGGATCTGGAGACTGGGAGCCCTGTTAGCGTCACAGGGTCCACATGCCCACCCAGCCCAGGAACTCACTGTTAACAACACAGGGGCCATTGAGTACGCTGACCGTGTGCGTAGGGGCCACACCTGTGGACAGCAGGTGCATCAGCAGCAGCAGGCCTGTTAATGCCACTGGGCTGCACAAGCAGGACTGGTAGGACAGGAGCTGGTCTTAACCGTTCTGCGTTACCAACTGTGGTGGCGGCCTGCATCGATGCCCTATCCCTGCCTACCTCTGGCCTAAAGCCGCAATGGGTTCAACACATGGAGGTGTGCTCTTTCGGAGCATAATAGAAGACTGCGCACCTCCTTGTTGGCTCCAGCCCCTTTTATAACCTGGGTCCGCCCCAAACCAGGGTGAACACAATGCACCTCCTGGAGACAAAAGCAGAGTGACACGTCATGAGTGGCATAACTAGCGTCCTATTTGGAACCGCAACTTCAATGATGACCTCATGGCTGCCATGACACAAACACCTCACCAGTCATCGTCTGACCATCAATAATGCGGTGACAAGTCATAGGGGCGGGCCTCTGCAAGCCATTTGGGAGTGGCCTGGCCACATTGTCAGGACACCTGATGCCCTGTGGTCTATATGGGACCCCCACATCAGGGGCAGGGCCAAAGAGTTCATTACCGGACATAGTCTCTGATGCAGTAAGTGCCTGAGCATGCTCAGTAGCATGAAATACAGTGTCTGAAAAAAGACTATCAGCTTTATGGTGTCTAGGCACAACACAGGACCTAGACCCGGCACGGAGTGCAAGTACCTGTGCAAAGAGGCTTTTTGCACTAAGTGTGGGAGCATGCGCTGTATCCCGAAATGAAGACTTAGCCTCAGCAATGGTGGACAGATGGGTACAGTGGCCGTGTTCTGTGGGTACCAGGACAGTAAAAGAAGCCTCACTTTCTATCCCTATTAATGATCAAATGCAGCAAGGAATTACCTGAGTTTGCTATAAAATTAGCATAGCAAAATGTGCATGAGGGTAGAATGCAGAGGTGCTTGAGATTGCTTGGCACAAGTGGCACAATAAAGGAGTCCTACAGCCATATTTTGTATGCCACTAAATGGCAGTATTTTTTGCTATCATTATAGCTTATTAAAAACAGAGCAGGAGGGTGTCATGCAGAGGTGCTGCACATAGCTTGGCACCAGTGGGGCACTAATGGAATACAACAGACAGTTCTATGATGCCACTAAATGGCAGTATTTTTTGCTATCATTATAGCTTATTAAAAACAGAGCAGGAGGGTGTCCTGCACAGGTGCTAGAAATAGCTTGCCACCAGTGGGGCACTAATGAAATACAACAGACAGTTCTATGATGCCACTAAATGGCAGTATTTCTTGCTATCATTATAGCTTTTTAAAAACAGAGCAGGAGGGTGTCATGCAGAGGTGCTAGAAATAGCTTGCCACCAGTGGGGCACTAATGGAATACAACAGACAGTTCTATGATGCCACTAAATGGCAGTATTTTTTGCTATCATTATAGCTTATTAAAAACAGAGCAGGAGGGTGTCCTGCACAGGTGCTAGAAATAGCTTGCCACCAGTGGGGCACTAATGGAATACAACAGACAGTTCTATGATGCCACTAAATGGCAGTATTTTTTGCTATCATTATAGCTTATTAAAAACAGAGCAGGAGGGTGTCATGCAGAGGTGCTGCACATAGCTTGGCACCAGTGGGGCACTAATGGAATACAACAAACAGTTCTATGATGCCACTAAATGGCAGTATTTTTGCTATCATTATAGCTTATTAAAAACAGAGCAGGAGGGTGTCATGCAGAGGTGCTGCACATAGCTTGGCACCAGTGGGGCACTAATGCATACCTCCCAACATTTAAAGATGAGAAAGAGGGACAAAGTATGCAGCGCGCGTAGCAATTTTAAGCCACGCCCCCTAACCACACCCATTTTGCAATCTGTCACGCCCATATCCAATCCTTTTCAGCACTGCTGATCACATTGTTTAAGGCTGCGTGCCCATGATCAGTGTTTGCAGCATTTTGGATGTAGCGTGTTTTTGCTGTGTCTAAAACGCTGCATTGGAAAGTACAAGCACAGTGGAGGGTTTCTAGAAATCTCGTGCCAACTGTGCTTGTTTTTTCTGCAGCAAACACTGACCTGCGGAGCGTCTTTCCAGACTGCAGCATATCAATTGTTTGCTGCAGTTGCATGCGTCCTCCGTAGGGAGAACACAGCAGGAGACCACAGCGCACTGAACCCTGATCGTGGGCACAGGCAGCTGTGGTCTCCTGCGGAGGAGACGTGCAGCCCTGCAGGTCAGGACCCACTGCCTCCAGGACACAGTGAGTCCTGATTGTGGGCACAGGCAACTGTGGTCTCCTGCGGAGGAGACGTGCAGCCCCGCAGGTCAGGACCCGCTGCCTCCAGGATACAGCGAGTCCTGATCGTGGGCACAGGTAGCTGTGGTCTCCTGCGGAGGAGATGTGCAGCCCCGCAGGTCAGGACCCGCTGCCTCCAGGACACAGTGAGTCCTGATCGTGGGCACAGGCATAGGCACATATACGGTACACATTTGAAGACAAATTCCATAAAATACATATAAACAGACAAATCTATACACAGTCATCTACACTGACATACACAGATATATACATCATACATATACACACATTGGAGGTAATAATATGGGGAAGCCGGCAGCAGCCGCACTCACCTACCCCGCTTGTCTCTATCCAGCTCCTCCTCGGCATGTGATCACAAAAGCCTCACGATCGTGACACCGGGACACCCGCTGAAATCCAGTACAGTCCCGCTGTATCCGGGACGGTTGGGAGCTATGTATACAGCATGTTAGAATGTGTATATAAGAGTCCACTGGTGGTGGCCGCAGCTTATAGGCCCCAAATCTGGTGACAGGTTCCCTTTAAAGTGAACCTGTCAGGTGCAATATGCACTCAGAGCCAGGAGCAGTTCTGGGTGCATATTGCTAATCCCTGCCTAACTGTCATTGTATACACTAGCATAGATAAAGAGATCATTAGAACAAATATTTTTAAAGATCTTATATCTTATGCTAATGAGCGGGGGACTAGTCACAAGGGCGTTACTTCACTTGGCTAGTCGGCTCGCATAGCATGTTAGCATGTTATTACGCCCCTGTGTGAGTACTAACACGCTATGTGAGCCGACTAGCCAAGTGAAGTAACGCCCTTGGGACTAGTCCCCGCACTAATTAGCATAAGATATAAGCTCTTTAAAAATACTTTTTCTATGGATCTCTTTATCTATGCTAGTGTATACAGGGACAGTTAGGCAGGGAATAGCAATATGCACCCAGAACTGCTCCTGGCTCTGAGTGCATATTGCACCTGACAGGTTCCCTTTAAAGGGAACCTGTCAGCAGAAATTTAGCAAAAAAAAAATAAAAGATTCCCCCTCTGCAGCTCCTGGGCTGCATTCTGGAAAGGTTCCTGTTGCTATTGTGCCCCCTTTGAGACCTAAAAAAATACTTTATGAAGTCTTACCTTTTTGTATGCAAATCTGTTTTTATGGTCACGGGGGCGGGCTGCCTGGCGTCCGTTATTCCCCCTCCTGCCGCTGTACGCCGTCCCCCATTGCTCATTTCCATACATGAGGACGCCTTCCTCATGTAACTGTCCTCCTGAAGTTTTGTGCATGCCCAGTGCCACTCCTGCGGGACTGAGCACTGTTCAAAGTGTGAACGCTTTTGAGGTGATTGCGCAGGCGCGATTATGGGCGGCGCAGTGATTGTCATCAGCAGCGTCATCCACGTACCCACCCATAATCTCGTGCCCGCGCTTCTCACTCTGCCTCCACCGTTATGCGCAAGCACTGGCCATATGAACCATGTTACCTATTACCATGGGCACGAGATTATGGGCGGCGCTGTGAATGTCATCAGCAAAGTCATCCAAGTACCCGCCCATAATCTCGTGCAAGCGGTAATAGGTAACATGGTTCATATGGCCAGCGCTTGTGCATAACAGTGGAGTCAGAGGGAGTCAGTCAGAGGGAAAAGTGCGGGCACGAGATTATGGGCGGGTACTTGGATAACGCTGCTTGGATAACGCTGCTGATGACAATCACAGCGCCGCCCATAATCTCGCGCCTGCGCAATCACCTCAAAAGCGTTCACACTTTGCACAGTGCTCAGTCCCGCGAGAGTGCCACTGGGCATGCGCAAAACTTCGGGAGGACAGTTACATGAGGAAGGCGTCCTCATGTATGGAAATGAGCAATGGGGGACTGCGTAAAGCGGCAGGAGGGGGAATAACGGACGCCAGACAGCCCGCCCCCGTGACCATAAAAAAACATTTGCATACAAAAAGGTAAGGCTTTATAAAGTACTTTTTTAGGTTTCAAAGGGGGCACAATAGCAACAGGAACTTTTCTAGAATGCAGCCCCGGAGCTGCAGAGGGGGAATCTTTTAGTTTTATTGCGAAATTTCTGCTGACAGGTTCCCTTTAACTGGTAGGAGAGCCAGGATATAGCAGAGCTGAAGCTATTGGACAGCTAGGACCCAGCAGCTCCACAGCCAGGAGACCACTGATCGGTAAGCTAATAGAAGTCTGCAGATGTCACTCTGCATAGGTTATTGCTATTGCCAGTGCTATCTGCAGGAGAGAGAAGTGTTGGTTGCACTTTCTCCTCAGCTTCCTGACTCCCCGTGTGTCTGCAGCAGTGAGAAGCCACACACGGGGAGTCAGAGAGAACAGCTGCAGGGAAGCGCAGGCTCCGGGGCTGGGGATGTCCGCTCTGGGGGAGGGGGGTCGGCTCTGGTGCAGGGGATCCGCTCCGGGGCTGGGGATGTCCGCTCTGGGGGAGGGGGAGTCGGCTCTGGTGCAGGGGATCCGCTCTGGGGCTGGGGATGTCGGCTCTGCTGCAGGGGGTGATTCATACCTCAGCAGAAGTCACAGGAGTTTCAAGGTGCGCGCTCGACTCTGTAATGAATAGAAGGGAGAAACAGCGAGGCGCGGCTACAGTGGTTGGGTGGAGCCACGGGATACTCAGGCCCACGGGCGGGACTCGGGATCAAAGGCTCAAAAGCATGAGAGTCCCGCTGTATCCGGGACGGTTGGGAGGTATGCTAATGGAATACAACAAACAGTTCTATGATGCCACTAAATGGCAGTATTTTTTGCTATTATTATAGCTTATTAAAAACAGAGCAGGAGGGTGTCATGCAGAGGTGCTGCACATAGCTTGGCACCAGTGGGGCACTAATGGAATACAACAGACAGTTCTATGATGCCACTAAATGGCAGTATTTTTTGCTATCATTATAGCTTATTATATACAGAGCAGGAGGGTGTCATGCAGAGGTGCTGCACATAGCTTGGCACCAGTGGGGCACTAATGGAATACAACAGCCAGTTCTATGATGCCACTAAATGGCAGTATTTTTTGCTAACATTATAGCTTATTAAAAACAGAGCAGGAGGGTGTCCTGCACAGGTGCTAGAAATAGCTTGCCACCAGTGGGGCACTAATGGAATACAACAGACAGTTCTATGATGCCACTAAATGGCAGTATTTTTTGCTATCATTATAGCTTATTAAAAACAGAGCAGGAGGGTGTCATGCAGAGGTGCTGCACATAGCTTGGCACCAGTGGGGCACTAATGGAATACAACAGACAGTTAGTTCTATGATGCCACTAAATGGCAGTATTTTTTGCTATCATTATAGCTTATCAAAAACAGAGCAGGAGGGTGTCCTGCACAGGTGCTAGAAATAGCTTGCCACCAGTGGGGCACTAATGGAATACAACAGCCAGTTCTATGATGCCACTAAGTTTACTCAATTTTTGGTATTATAATGTCTTACTAAGTAACAATGAGTTTGAGTGTGCAATGCAGGCAGAGGTGCTGCAAATATCTTTGCACTAGTGGGACTATACAAAAGTCCAATAGCCATGTTTAGGATGCCACTAGGTACGCTCAGTGTTTGCTAGTATAATGACTTAGTAACTATCAGTTGGAGTGTGCAATGCAGGCAGACGTGCTGCAAATATCTTTGCACTAGTGGGACTATACAAAAGTCCAATAGCCACGTTTAGGATGCCACTAGGTACGCTCAGTGTTTGCTAGTATAATGGCTTAGTTATAATGAGTTTGAGTGTGCAATGCAGGCAGACGTGCTGCAAATATCTTTGCACTAGTGGGACTATACAAAAGTCCAATAGCCACGTTTAGGATGCCACTAGGTACACTCAGTGTTTGCTAGTATAATGGCTTAGTAACAATAAGTTTGAGTGTGCAATGCAGGCAGACGTGCTGCAAATATCTTTGCACTAGTGGGACTATACAAAAGTCCAATAGCCACGTTTAGGATGCCACTAGGTACGCTCAGTGTTTGCTAGTATAATGGCTTAGTAACTATCAGTTGGAGTGTGCAATGCAGGCAGACGTGCTGCAAATATCTTTGCACTAGTGGGACTATACAAAAGTCCAATAGCCACGTTTAGGATGCCACTAGGTACGCTCAGTGTTTGCTAGTATAATGGCTTAGTTATAATGAGTTTGAGTGTGCAATGCAGGCAGAGGTGCTGCAAATATCTTTGCACTAGTGGGACTATACAAAAGTCCAATAGCCACGTTCAGGATGCCACTAGGTACGCTCAGTGTTTGCTAGTATAATGGCTTAGTAACTATCAGTTGGAGTGTGCAATGCAGGCAGACGTGCTGCAAATATCTTTGCACTAGTGGGACTATACAAAAGTCCAATAGCCACGTTTAGGATGCCACTAGGTACGCTCAGTGTTTGCTAGTATAATGGCTTAGTAACTATCAGTTGGAGTGTGCAATGCAGGCAGACGTGCTGCAAATATCTTTGCACTAGTGGGACTATACAAAAGTCCAATAGCCATGTTTAGGATGCCACTAGGTACGCTCAGTGTTTGCTAGTATAATGGCTTAGTAACTATCAGTTGGAGTGTGCAATGCAGGCAGACGTGCTGCAAATATCTTTGCACTAGTGGGACTATACAAAAGTCCAATAGCCACGTTTAGGATGCCACTAGGTACGCTCAGTGTTTGCTAGTATAATGGCTTAGTAACTATCAGTTTGAGTGTGCAATGCAGGCAGAGGTGCTGCAAATATCTTTGCACTAGTGGGACTATACAAAAGTCCAATAGCCACGTTTAGGATGCCACTAGGTACGCTCAGTGTTTGCTAGTATAATGGCTTAGTAACTATCAGTTGGAGTGTGCAATGCAGGGAGACGTGCTGCAAATATCTTTGCACTAGTGGGACTATACAAAAGTCCAATAGCCACGTTTAGGATGCCACTAGGTACGCTCAGTGTTTGCTAGTATAATGGCTTAGTAACTATCAGTTTGAGTGTGCAATGCAGGCAGAGGTGCTGCAAATATCTTTGCACTAGTGGGACTATACAAAAGTCCAATAGCCACGTTTAGGATGCCACTAGGTACGCTCAGTGTTTGCTAGTATAATGGCTTAGTAACTATCAGTTGCAGTGTGCAATGCAGGGAGACGTGCTGCAAATATCTTTGCACTAGTGGGACTATACAAAAGTCCAATAGCCACGTTTAGGATGCCACTAGGTACGCTCAGTGTTTGCTAGTATAATGGCTTAGTAACTATCAGTTTGAGTGTGCAATGCAGGCAGAGGTGCTGCAAATATCTTTGCACTAGTGGGACTATACAAAAGTCCAATAGCCACGTTTAGGATGCCACTAGGTACGCTCAGTGTTTGCTAGTATAATGGCTTAGTAACTATCAGTTGGAGTGTGCAATGCAGGCAGACGTGCTGCAAATATCTTTGCACTAGTGGGACTATACAAAAGTCCAATAGCCACGTTTAGGATGCCACTAGGTACGCTCAGTGTTTGCTAGTATAATGGCTTAGTAACTATCAGTTGGAGTGTGCAATGCAGGCAGACGTGCTGCAAATATCTTTGCACTAGTGGGACTATACAAAAGTCCAATAGCCACGTTTAGGATGCCACTAGGTACACTCAGTGTTTGCTAGTATAATGGCTTAGTTATAATGAGTTGGAGTGTGCAGAGGACAGGAGGGTACAGTGCCAGGATTGTGGGGCTCTGGGTAGAGGAATGGAAGCCTGCCTTTCTATTCCCTCCTAATGGGGAAATGCAGCGAGGAAATCCCTGACCTTAGCTACACAGACGCTGTCTCTGTTTTCAGGACCTGTCACCTATGACTCTGACCCTGCCGGTACGAGCCCTTAAAAGGACTGATAGAAATTGCTATCCCTATGCTGTACAGCGCTGTGTATGGAGCGTAATACAGCTGTATCGGCGATAGGAGCTGCGCCAGTGATGTCTGACACCAAGGACGCAGAAGGCAGATAATGGCGTGCCTGAGGAAAATGTCCGGTTTTATAATGGAGGGACATGTGACATGGACATCCTATCACACATGCCGTTGCTTCTCTGGCTAAAAGTCCACTTAGCTGTGTGTGTGTCTGGGATTGGCTGACATGCTGGCCCTCCCCACTACACGCGCGCGCTTAGGGAAGGAAGACAAGGAAAAAAAAAAAAAAATGGCCATTATACAAACAGCAGTGATCTGAAGGCGCTGTTCCCGCACACTATACACTGAAATTTCATAATAGTGTGAGTCACAGAGTGACTTACACTATTACAGCGGAAAGCCAGCTAGGAATTAGCTGTTTTTTTGCTGCTAGAACCGTTCTCGAACGTTTCTAGAAATATCGAGCTTTTGCAAAAAGCTCGAGTTCTAGTTCGATCTAGAACAGGCCCCAAAATCACTCGAGCCTAGAACTGGAGAACTTCGAACCGCGCTCAACTCTACTCACCGTTGTCCCCCACTTGGCTTGGAAGTGGGTGATGGCTGCTTCAAACTGACTGGATAGTCCTTGTCCTAGGTCATTCTCCAAAATGACTGGTGTGAGCAGGTAATCCCCAAGCCCCACTTTCACTTCCCTCTGAGTGGTATCCGAAACAACAGGCTTCGTGGGGCCATCTATGAACCCCACTTCAACTTCCTTCTGGCTAGTCCCTAAAACAACAAAAGTGGGGAGACTGTCCATAAACTCTATATTGACCTCTTCCTGGTCAGTCCCCAAAATAACTGGTGTGAGGACGGTGTCCATCAGCTCCACATCAGCCTTGCTCTGGTCAGTCTCCACAATGACAGGTGTGGGGAGGCTGTTCACAGGTCTCACATCAACCTCTCCCTGGTCCTTTCCCGAAATAACTGGTGTGGGGACGGTGTCCATAAGCTCCACATCAGCCTTGCTCTGGTCAGTCTCCACAATGACAGGTATGGGGAGGCTGTTCACAATCCCCACATCGATCACTTCCTGGTTGGTCCCCAAAATACCAGGTGTGGGGAGGCTGTCCACAAGCTCCACCTCGACCTCTCCCTGGTCGGTCCTTAGGTCCAACTGCACACATGCCAGAGGAATGTCTGAGCGCTGGCCCTCAGCCAGGGAGATGGATAATTGGGAATCTGGTACAGGGTCTTCTGGGGAAAAAATAACAGGGCTTACCAGGGTAATGGAGGAACCAGTGTCTCGTAGTCCCTGGCTCTTGACCGGCTGAGCTGGTAGATGGGCTCCAAGCATGCGGCCTCGGTTTTGGAGACAATCTTTATCTATATGTCCATGGCGCCCACATGTATAACAGCGCCATAGATTGGGCAAGTCACTGGCCCTGTTTGTAGTCCTTTGTTTTCTTGCAGCTTCTGCTGGGTAGCGGGACCATCCTTCTCGACCGGCTGGTGTTAGCAGTACTGCAGCTGGAATCCCATAAACATATTCCAGAACATAAGCCCTCTCTTATCTTGAGGATCTAGGCCCCAACACATCCAACAACGCTGTGGCTTGGGCCATTTTGGACAAAGCTGATTCCCGACTGTCACTAGATCCATGATGTGGCACATAGTTTAAATCCTCTGGGTAAATATCGGCGGGATCCTCATCGTCCTCTGCATCATTCTGGGCATCCCAACGGACTAATTTCTGGATCAAGTCTGACCGAGTCTCAGCATTCCAGTAGATAATCTTTCGCCTCTGGCACAGATCCTGTAGCATCCATTTACTGCAGCGGTCGTAACTCCTCTCTTGTCCTTGTCCCATGGCTGAGCTGGTGGGGTTGGACATGGCAGCGTCCGAAACCTGAATGCCTCCCCTATGGCCTGCTGGGTATGCTTATGTGCCTCCCTGGTTATTGAGCCCTGGACGGTGTCCGAAAACACCAGTCCGCTGCAGCTCCCCTAGGTAAACCAGGCTGAGTAGTATCCCACCGCTGCCACCAATTGTGGAGACACGGGGCTCAGTGGGTGCTCTCATCCACTAAAACCCTCCGCCTTTAGAAAGACAGCGTGGCTCAGGGCTCATCCCAACTGAACGCCGGCCTCCTTAACCGTGGGCGTAACACTACTCAGACAACACAGGGTGAGGGAACCACAATAATTAGACTTTATTGGATCCCCAAACAATTAACGGCACATAACACATAACCAGCAAAACACACAAATGTAACAGGCAACAGAGTCTCACCCTTCCGCTGGCTCATCAGGGATTTAAAATGTCCTTGCCTCAGAGGTTCCAGGACCGCTTACTCCAATCCAGCAGCACCCCGCTTTTGGCGGGCACCCACCGAGAAAGGAATAATGCCAGATTTAGGAAGCTGTCTGAGGTCTGCAAAGCCTGTAACAGGTGACTGAACTGTCCCAACCTGAGTGTCCTCCTTAGGTAGTCTTGGTTTGATGTTACAATCCTGGCAGCCGGGGTCGAAATCCCTAGACTGTGGATATGGTCTTCAACCGGAACCGGAGTCCCTAGATTGAAGCCATAAGATTTCCTGATCCTCTAGTCAGCTCCAAAGAGCTTAGACTGGATCCATCAGCATCCATCAACAACCCGGTGGCTTAAAGAAGACCCTTTTTATAGTCACAGCCTTCCACTTAGAAACACTGCGTCCTCATCGATTGGTTGGACAAGAGCGAATCTCCCATTGGATGAATCTCAAGCTGCATGGACAATGTTCATCCAAATGATGTCTACAGAAAGACTGAAGATATCTACATGGAGTCTGCAAGTCACAGACTCAACAATGGCTACTAAGGTAATCATATTAGCAATACACAACTACAATACAATGGTTACTGGAAAAGTCTGGAGAACAATACGTTTGGCTTTCAGTGGCCAACACAATTACATTGAGTCAACAAGAGTCTTGTAAAAACAATGAGGGACTTCTCCCCCGTCTATAGACAATCTATCATGCTGTCTGGCTGAATTTTAAGAAACTTTAACCCATGAGAGTCCATGTCGTCACAGACTTTCCTTATTGTTCTTGGTGAACAAAACATCTAGAAAGGGGAGGCAGGTGTCATGTATCTCACTCAAGAATTTGAGATTTAATAAATTATTTTAATACTTTCAATGAAGCGATGGAATTTCTCAGTTGTTCCTGACCAGGTAATGAGCAAGTCATCTATATATCTCCCCCAGAACTGGATCATGAAGACCCACCAGGGAATATCATCACAAAAAATGACTATTTCCTCCCACCAGCCCAAGAACAAATTGGCATATGATGGGGCACAGGATATCCCCATCACCGTACCTTTTAGCTGATGAAAGTACTTATCAAAGAGAAAATAATTGTGCAAAAGCACAAAATTCAGCACGTCCAGCACAAGCGTGTTGTGAGCCTCAAAGTGTGTAGCTGTGGAACATAAGAAAGGCTGTACAGATTTCATGCTGCTGTTATGGGGTATAGAAATGTACAGGGATTTGACATCAACTGACGCCAAGTATCATATTAAATAGATCATACAAGGCACTTTCTCCATATTATCAACAAATAAGGCCTACTTCAACATATATCAATTACATATCTACACCAATAAATTATTATAAGTTTCATGTTCGAAAGAAAAGGTTAAATCACAAGCATGGGTATCTAAAAAGCCAAAAGACCCATGGTTTCTTAATTTTGTATATTCCTTTAAACTTAATGAACTCTTTTTTGCCACAATGGGCACCAGTTATGTCTTGCTAGAGAGCTATGTCTCTTTTGTATTCAAAGTCACCAAGATTGTCGTCAATTCTATGTCTAAATTTTCTTCGGGTCTTCCTACATATTTAATCTATATATAAATGTGGCTTAATATACTATTCCCTGTTAATGACAGTTAAGAAGGTATTGATCACCAGTTCTTTTTGTGTAACATTCATTCAATCTAAAAGTCTTGCTGGGTAATATAAATGGGCAGGCCACACAGCAACTGCATCTAAAGAAGCCCCTGAAACACATAAGAAATGATCCAGAACATGAGTTGGTATACATGTAACTTATAAATGCATGTTCACACTGGCCATAAGATAAAGAAAACCCAAGGTGAAAATAATATGGACGTATACCCTGCTATAACTAAATGAAAGCATAATACATATAAATAAACAAAGGATTCTTAGTAAACACTATTTTTTATCAAAAAAGAGTAAAGCCAGACCACCCTAAGGACAACAATCGAGAGATATAGAATCAGCTTGAAGGACAGGAAACACAAAAAGTTTGTTAGGGATCTGTTAGATTTTAAGGATAAACAGGCCTACAACTTCTTGAATACAGAACAACGTCCTGGTGACATCTCCTCAACAGACGCAGAATCGTCTAATACAGAGAATAGGAGAAGTAAGAATAGGGGACCCTCTAGACGGAGATGGAGGGGCAACTCGGACAGGAGAAATATACAGACTCACGTGCGAGATCCTCCGGTGTATTCTGGAGACTCTGCATCATCTGGATCTTCCTTAGTACCAGCGGCTACTCCTTCTTTTTTAGAAATGAGAGATCTGGGTCCGTACGATTTGCGACGGAAACCACAGCAATACAAAAAGACAAAGTAGGGTCGTCGGATCTTCAGATTATAAATCTCTCATCACATATATTGACGAATGTTGAAGTCTCTGTCTTGAAATCAGGCTTATCGTTTGTACCTACTGTTAGGTTTGATGCGTTTTCTTGGGTGAAGGACATTAATTTATTTATTAGGAAGCTTAAATGGAAAAAATTCTTTGCTAATCATGACCGGATGAAATGTAAACAGCTTGGAATTTCATTAGATCTTATGTCTGATTATAACACACTGGTTGAGCTGGAAGAAGAAGGCAATAGAATTGAGGGGGAGGGCTCTTTTTCTAAGTTGAAGTCAAAAAGCAAAAGGATGCCTCCGGTGAGTGAATTTAATAGCACTGATATTTTTTGTAAATTGGTTTGCGACGACATCAAAAGAATTAATCCTAAACGTACATCTGTCACACCCAATATTTCTGAGGATCAAAGATTAACCATACAGGCTTATCTCTGTTGAAGAATTCAATTTCCTACTTCCAAAATGTCCAATGGTGGCGGTGAAATATGTACTTAGTAGAGTGTATGGCTAGTAAATCCAAGTGGAATTTTCATATTAGTTATTTGCACCAGTGCTAGATAATAGGGCTTATCGCAAATCCATGTTAAATAAGGTGGAGATAAAGAGCCGAAGATATCGGCGAATAAAGCCAAGTGGCAAGAAAGGATCATTAGAAGGGGTTACCTGTGGTCATGTCCTGCTGCCGTGCCGACGCCAAACCAACACGTGTTTCGGCACGTGGCCTTCGTCAGGGAGGTGTGGTGTCGGACGGCAGGAGGGAAGCCCATATATACTGACATCCACCAATGAGTGTTAGTTTGTGGGACATAATTATCGGGCGCATATGAGCAGGCCAAGTACGCAGCGCGCCGTCATGAAGGACGTCACCCGGGGGCAGAGCCGATGACGCGAGCGGCCGAGGATCATGTGGGAAATCACATGGTCCCAGGCGATCACATGACCGGGTCTGAGCACGGGAATGTAGACGCCCCCACGATGACGCACACCAGACAGACCAGCACATGCGTTCATCCCAGTGGGAATCCATACAATAGATGAGAATAGAAGAAAGCATAAATTATAGATAATTTTAAGAGGTAAGACATGATAAAAGATGAATGTATAGGGAATGTGAATAAGAGTGCCAATAAGAAGTGGACATAAAGGGAAATCTGTGCAATAAATATGTATATATAGCATATATGTATAGGCATAAAAATAGTGCAATTAATTATTACTGAGTATATACAGTTAGGTCCAGAAATATTTGGACAGTGACACAAGTTTTGTTATTTTAGCTGTTTACAAAAACATGTTCAGAAATACAATTATATATATAATATGGGCTGAAAGTACACACTCCCAGCTGCAATATGAGAGTTTTCACATCCAAATCGGAGAAAGGGTATAGGAATCATAGCTCTGTAATGCATAGCCTCCTCTTTTTCAAGGGACCAAAAGTAATTGGACAAGGGACTCTAAGGGCTGCAATTAACTCTGAAGACGTCTCCCTCGTTAACCTGTAATCAATGAAGTAGTTAAAAGGTCTGGGGTTGATTACAGGTGTGTGGTTTTGCATTTGGAAGCTGTTGCTGTGACCAGACAACATGCGGTCTAAGGAACTCTCAATTGAGGTGAAGCAGAACATCCTGAGGCTGAAAAAAAAGAAAAAATCCATCAGAGAGATAGCAGACATGCTTGGAGTAGCAAAATTCACAGTCGTGTACATTCTGAGAAAAAAGGAATTGACTGGTGAGCTTGGGAACTCAAAAAGGCCTGGGCGTCCACGGATGACAACAGTGGTGGATGATCGCCGCATACTTTCTTTGGTGAAGAAGAACCCGTTCACAACATTAACTGAAGTCCAGAACACTCTCAGTGAAGTAGGTGTATCTGTCTCTAAGTCAACAGTAAAGAGAAGACTCCATGAAAGTAAATACAAAGGGTTCACATCTAGATGCAAACCATTCATCAATTCCAAAAATAGACAGGCCAGAGTCAAATTTGCTGAAAAACACCTCATGAAGCCAGCTCAGTTCTGGAAAAGTATTCTATGGACAGATGAGACCAAGATCAACCTGTACCAGAATGATGGGAAGAAAAAAGTTTGGAGAAGAAAGGGAACGGCACATGATCCAAGGCACACCACATCCTCTGTAAAACATGGTGGAGGCAACGTGATGGCATGGACATGCATGGCTTTCAATGGCACTGGGTCACTTGTGTATATTGATGACATAACAGCAGACAAGAGTAGCCGGATGAATTCTGAAGTGTACCGGGATATACTTTCAGCCCAGATTCAGGCAAATGCCGCAAAGTTGATCGGAAGGAGCTTCATAGTACAGATGGACAATGACCCCAAGCATACAGTCAAAGCTACCCAGGAGTTCATGAGTGCAAAAAAGTGGAACATTCTGCAATGGCCAAGTCAATCACCAGATCTTAACCCAATTGAGCATGCATTTCACTTGCTCAAATCCAGACTTAAGACGGAAAGACCCACAAACAAGCAAGACCTGAAGGCTGCGGCTGTAAAGGCCTGGCAAAGCATTAAGAAGGAGGAAACCCAGCGTTTGGTGTTGTCCATGGGTTCCAGACTTAAGGCAGTGATTGCCTCCAAAGGATTCGCAACAAAATATTGAAAATAAAAATATTTTGTTTGGCTTTGGTTTATTTGTCCATTTACTTTTGACCTCCTAAAATGTGGAGTGTTTGTAAAGAAATGTGTACAATTCCTACAATTTCTATCAGATATTTTTATTCAAACCTTCAAATTAAACGTTACAATCTGCACTTGAATTCTGTTGTAGAGGTTTCATTTCAAATCCAATGTGGTGGCATGCAGAGCCCAACTCGCAAAAAATGTGTCACTGTCCAAATATTTCTGGACCTAACTGTATATGTGACAAGTGCATAAACTATTGGTACATAATTAAATATACAATAAAAAATGTATCAAATATAAAATGTGAATAAAAAAGTAAAACTTCATCATGTCTCTTTATTTTCTTCATTCTTCCCTTTATCATTTCATCCACAGGGGTGTATCACATCAGATGGAAGGGGCAAATAATCATCAACATCAAATAAGCAAGCCGGCAGAGGTAATACTAGAAGATATATGTATAATAAATTAGATTAGTACATCATATAGACAAAAAAAGACACCACCAAGCATAAAATACATATAAACATTGTGGCCAATATAAAATTCAATAAAAAAACATTTTTATGAAGATAAAAATACCAATGCACAGAATGGACCAACCCATAAAATATGTATTATCACTAATGTTTAGGGATTAAGAAAGGGGGCAAAACTCAAAATGTCATTCAGTCCTTTGGGGTATACGGTGTCCAGAGTCCAGATCCATTTACACTCTTGTTGAGCCAGTCTCCGCATGACGTTACCACCCCGACTCCCAGAAATGATGTGGTCAATACCAATTACCCTTAATAGGGAAGCATCACAATTGTGATGCTCCTTGAAATGTCTAGGTATTGATTTCAATGCATTCAGGTCAGTCTCGGTCTGTGCTAGTCTGATATCCTGAACATGTTCACGGATACGAACTTTCATTTCCCGGCTAGTCAGGCCTACATAAATCAATGGACATGGGCATGTCGCATAGTATGTGACTGCTTTTGTTGAGCAAGTAATACTGTGTGTGATCACATATTTTTTGTTGCCTGTGGAATCAAAAAACTCAGTTGCCGTATCCACATTCGGGCATGCTACACATCTGCCACATGGCTTACAGCCCCATTTTGGAGGAGAAATGGTGGGAAAGAAATTTTTTTGGACTGGTTGATAGTGACTATATACCAAATGGTCACCTAAATTCCGGCCACGTCTTGCAGTGACGCTAGGATATGGTTTAACATATTGTTTTATAATTGGGTCTGTCAAGAGGATTGGCCAAATGGGCTACTTGATAAAGCAAAAACTCTCAGGCTAATCTCTGTTAAAGAATTCAATTTCCTACTTCCAAAATGGCCAATGGTGGCGACCTTTTATACGCTTCCTAAGGTGCACAAGGGTGTGAATCCCCTGAAAGGTCGCCCCATTGTGTCGGGGGTTGATGCCCTGTGTCAACAATGTAGTACTTATGTGGATGAGATCTTGCGTCCTTTTGTTATCGCTTTGCCCTCGTATTTGAGGGACACCCTTGACCTGTTGGGCAAAATTGAGGATTTGACTATTGATCCGGGTGACATCTTAGTGTCAATAGATGTTGAATCTTTGTATAGTTGCATCCCACACGATATTGGTTTAAAAGCAGAGGAGCATTCTTTGAGTATGCGTGGTGTTGTTATGTCTGCGCATAATCAGTTCATGTTGCGACTAATCAGATTCATCTTGACACACAACTACTTTGTCTTTAACTCTAAATACTACCACCAACTCAGGGGCACAGCGATGGGGAGCCTTTGTGCTCCCACATACGCAAATTTGCTCCTGGGTTGGTGGGAGGATACGGTAGTGTTTGTTGGGGATGATTCGGTGTGGTGCCCCCAGATTCATTTCTGGGGGCGTTACATCGATGATATCCTGGTAGTGTGGTCCGGTTTGGTTGACTCCTTTAAGCGATTTATTCATCATCTCAATGATAACAACCTGGGACATAGGTTTACCTTTGAAATTGGCGGTAACAACATTCCATTTCTGGATGTGATGATAACCAAGGACCTAGATGGCAAGTTAAGTACCTCTATCTTTAGGAAACCGAATGCTACCAATAGTCTTCTTGATTGGGAGAGCTATCACCCTAGGAGTCTTAGGGCCGGGATTCCCAAAGGACAGTTTTTGAGACTACGTAGGAACTGTTCAACAACTATTGAGTTTGATAGACAGGCAGGGAGTTTGAAAGGGAGGTTCAGAGAGCGTGGATATCCGGCGGCTGTAATTGATCGAGCATACCAAAATGCTCTGTATAAAAGTAGAAATGATCTTCTTGTTACAGCCCCAAAACTGGACGAGAATAACGTCACAAGACTCATAGGGATGTTTGATGATCAAAACGAAAAAATAATGACAATTTTGAGGAGACATTGGGGCATTCTAAAAAGTGATCCTGATATTGGCAATGCCATCTGCAGCCATGCCTCTATTACATATAAAAGAGGCAGAACTTTGAAGGATCAACTTATCCATAGTTTCTACTCACCCCCTAGTAGGAGTGGAACTTGGCTGGACCGCAGAGAGGTTGGCACCTTTAGATGTGGCTCTTGTACGTATTGCAAATATGTTTTTCCCTCTAAGGACTTCAGGAGTTCATGTACTGGACGAGTGTACAAAAATCGCAATTTTGCCAGTTGTAAAACTGAGGGTGTGATCTACCTCTGCACATGTAAATGTCCAAAAGAAAAGATCGACCAAACCAGACAAGTCTTTTCTGCTCAACCACCACAACCCCTTCATATAACAGACCACTGCTCCTCCCCCATAAACTTCCTCTCCACTATCACCGAAGAAGAGCTTGCACATCTTCTCTCAAAAGCGCACCTCACCACCTGCGCACGTGATCCCATCCCAACCCACCTCCTCCCCAACCTCACCACTATCCTAATTCCAGCCTTAACCCATCTCTTCAACCTATCTTTATCAACTGGTACCTTCCCTTCTGCCTTTAAACATGCAACAGTCACACCCATCCTAAAGAAACCTTCCCTCGACCCAACCTCTGCTGCCAGCTATCGCCCCATATCGCTACTCCCATTCGCCTCAAAACTCCTGGAACAGCACGTCCATGCTGAACTTTCCTCCCACCTCTCCTCTAACTCTCACTTTGACAACCTACAGTCCGGCTTCCGTCCACATCATTCCACTGAAACTGCCCTGACAAAAATCACAAATGACTTACTTACTGCCAAAGCTAACAACCACTTCTCTATACTCCTACTTCTAGACCTATCCTCAGCTTTTGACACTGTTGACCACTCCCTCCTACTACAGATCCTCTCTTCCCTTGGTGTCAGAGACCTCGCCCTCTCTTGGATCTCTTCATACCTCTCCAACCGCACTTTTACTGTCTCCCACTCCCACACAACCTCTTCATCCCGTCCTCTCTCTGTTGGTGTCCCTCAAGGCTCTGTCCTGGGACCATTACTTTTTTCTATCTATACATTTGGCCTGGGACAACTCATAAAGTCCCATGGCTTCCAGTACCACCTATATGCCGATGACACTCAGATCTACCTCTCTGGTCCAGATGTCACTTCTCTGCTGTCCAGAATCCCAGAGTGCCTATCTGCTATATCTTCCTTCTTCTCCTCTCGCTTCCTAAAGCTCAATGTGGCCAAAACTGAGCTGATCATCTTTCCTCCATCTCCCCTACACTCTCTACCTGAACTATCTATTACAATAAATAACATCACGCTCTCCCCAGCATCCAAAGTTCGGTGCCTCGGAGTGACCTTTGACTCTGCCTTGTCCTTCATACCACACATTCAATCCCTCACCACCTCCTGTCGTCTTCAACTCAAAAATATTTCCAGAATCCGTCCCTTCATCAATTCTCAATCTACAAAAATGCTAGTGCATGCTCTCATAATCTCCCGCCTCGACTACTGCAACATCCTCCTATGTGGTCTCCCTGCTAACACGCTCGCCCCTCTCCAGTCCATCCTTAATGCTGCTGCCCGACTGATCCACCTCTCGCCTCACTACCACCCCGCTTCTCCTCTCTGCATGTCCCTTCACTGGCTCCCAATCTTCCATCGTATCCAATTCAAACTACTAATACTGACTTACAAAGCCATCCACAAATTGTCTCCTCCATATATCTCTGAACTAATCTCTCGCTACACTCCAAAACGTAATCTCCGGTCCTCCCAAGATCTCCTTCTATCCTCCTCTCTCATTCGCTCCTCATGCAACCGTCTCCAAGACTTCTCCCGAACATCCCCAGTCTTCTGGAACTCACTGCCTCAACACGTCAGATTATCTACTACACTTGCAAACTTCAAACGGAACCTAAAGACTCATCTGTTCAGAAATGCCTATAACCTTGAATGACCTCACTGCCCCACCACCGTGCGGAGCTGCCGCCCCACCACCGTGCGGAGCTGCCGCCCCACCACCGTGCGGAGCTGCCGCCCCACCACCGTGCGGAGCTGCCGCCCCACCACCGTGCGGAGCTGCCGCCCCACCACCGTGCGGAGCTGCCGCCCCACCTACACCCCACCTATTGTCTCCTCCCCATAATCCTATAGAATGTAAGCCCGCAAGGGCAGGGCCCTCTTCCCTCTGTACTAGTCTGTCTACTGTAACTTGTACATGTATTTTGTATGTAACCCCCTTCTCATGTACAGCACCATGGAATCAATGGTGCTCTATAAATAAATAATAATAATAATAATAATGTGGGGAAAACAAAGAGACAACTTAAGATTAGAATAGGTGAACATCTTGGTGATATTAGAAATAAACGCGATACCCCCATAGCCCGCCATGTAAACAGTTGCCATGATGGAGATCTCAACTCCATCTCGTTTAGGGTCATTGAGGTCATCCCGTTGCCTATTCGTCTGGGTAATTGGGATAGGAATCTGTTACAGAGGGAGACTGGGTGGATATTTTGGATGGAATCTGTCAGTCCGGGTGGTCTTAATGAGCAATTGGTTTTCTCTAGTTTCATCTAACCATTTTTTCTTTTCCCTCTCCCCTCCCCCCCTCCCCCCCCCTGTTTTTCCTTGCCCTGGTCCGGGGCTCCCCATTGTGGGTATTGAGCCTTTCATATTTTAGTGAGTAATTGTTCTTGAGTTTAGCCAGCCTTTGCTTGTTATTGGTGTCTACCACGAGCTTTTTTGTTTTGTGATAAAAATTATCACAAACAATCTTTCTATAGGAAAACAAATTGTTTGTCTTTGTATTCATGTTTTCAGAAAAATCCCCCTTTATAGTAATCATTGTTGGGTTAATAGGACTTTCTGGGTATAAAATCATATATAGATGGGTGATCATTGTTATCGGTGATCGGTTGTGTTTGTTGCGATTATATTGTCAGTGTACCTGCACGGTCAGCTATAAGTCCCTTTGGATCAAGTGTACAAGCGGAACTGATGTTTATTGTCCGCGGTTGTATGGGGTGCCATTTCTAGTCCGGTGCGCTACACTTCCTCCTAGTTGCGCACGTTCTGACTGGGGGGAGTAGCTTCCTGTTGTCATGTGATGATCCTTGGAACGCACGCTGCGCTCCACAAGTGCATGGGACACAGACGTCACGTTAGTGGTGAGCAATCGCATCTAAGCCAGGGATAGTGACTTCAGTTTAGCAACGTCACTTCCGGGAACGCCGTGAATGGGCGGCGTTCGGCGCCATCTTTTGAAATACAAGTCGTTTCCCGTAAGTCCAGTTGTTATGGTGACTGCAATTTAGTGATCACCTGGCAGATTGCGGCCGGTGGTCTTTTCCCTATTAGGGTGCCCCTGATGAACCCCGGTGGGACTCTCGATCGGGGAGAAACGCGTCGGGCCTTGTTGTGGGACGTTAATTAGGACGATGGGTCACTGGACCCCTGTTTAGACTTCTAATGGAAGCTAAGTATCACTATGATAATTATGAGTACTTGATAATAACTTAATGTGGTTACGTGGACCATGCCTTTTTCATCCTCATTGGTTGCCCCAATTTCTATCTGCCTTCTGTGAAGTGTATGCATTATATCTTCTGTGAAGCAATTTCTTACTACTCTCTTGATACCATGAATTATATGGGCATATCTCGATGTCAGTCCTTATGATTGTGTGGGGTAACTTGTTTACTGCCTTTGGCCCATTCCTATGAGTGTCATTGAGAACTGTGGACAATTGGTGACTTATCTCCTCTAGTCCCCTATGGGAGGATCCTGTTATTCTGATTGAGGATTTTTTGGTGGGATAACGATCCTCTGATACTTTGTATTAATGAATTGTTAATGCACTTCGTGGATGAAATTGGAGTACTATGTGGTATTGAATTCTATACCATATATATTGAATGACACTGTCCTTTGAGGTATATTATATAACTACATCGTCCATTCAGAACACCATTTTTAACTTAATCGTATTGCCTTAAATACTGAGTGTCTGGTTGTGTTTGATTATTTCTGCAGTGCAACCTCCCCGCACTCCCCTCTCTCCCAGTCCAGCTGCACCTGAGAACAGCGGAGGGAAAGAAGGGTGAGTCTTCGTTGAGCGGGGGCGCCATTGGCGTCTGGTTATAGGGTGCCGTCCTCCGCGGCCTGGTAGGGCCAGACCAGGTAACCAATTGACCATACCCTTGTTGCACTGCTAATATTAGTATACACATATATACTTTATCAGACATGTATGAAGGGCTGTGTTAATTGATTTTTGGACGATTTTCTGCCTCACTTAGGCCACCGAGACGTTCCTGTTCCCTCCCATTGTCATTCATTTTGTGGAGGTAGAGGAATCTCTCCTTCAGTGGCCAAGTGCTAACTATTGGCGACTATTGTCCTGCTGTGTGTTTTGTTACTTGTGGGGATCCTGTTTTTTAAGTAAATATTAAAAATGATGTTTTAGGGGTTTTTCTTTAAGGTTTTTTGATTCAATTGCCCCCTTATTTATATTTTCATGGTCTTTTGATATACATGTAACTTATAAATGCATGTTCACACTGGCCATAAGATAAAGAAAACCCAAGGTGAAAATAATATGGACGTATACCCTGCTATAACTAAATGAAAGCATAATGCATATAAATAAAGGATTCTTAGTAAACACTATTTTTTATCAAAAAAGAGTAAAGCCATCCCACCGCGACAATGTGTTCCCAAATTGGGACGGTACCTAATACTCTCTAGTATTAAAATCTTACCGTGTCTCAGCACAGACCTCAATGTAAATAAGGGCAGAGAGTGACTGGGACCTGACTATGGACACTCAGAAATGGGAAGCACTACAGATGAAATGTCCAGCTCAATGAAAAGGGGTACTGAGTACAAGAGGCTACAAAGAAACAAAAAAAATGAGCGGGAGGATGAGTTAGTATACGTCCATATTATTTTCATCTTATCTCTAATGAGGGCATTGGTGGATGTGGCTATCCTGTAGACAAAGGTCTCCAAGGAGCCTCCCTCCCTTAGTCTAATAGAGACATCTTTGAAAGGTAGATGTGTACCACTAGGACTCATATATAAAGTGTAGTCCAATGGGGTTGGTATTGAGTCAATCAATAAATGCGGCTAATTCTTTAGCTGTGCTCTGCCATATGACGAAAATATCAATACAGTGTTCCCACATGTCTATCTCCTCAACACCCAACCCCCCATTTCCATCCTTTACAAATACCATAGTATTATCCTACCAGGCCAGGAGCAAATTAGCATACATGGGGGCACTAGGATTCCTCATTGCAGTGCCTGAGCTGATAGAAGAAGACATGGTCAAAGTTCTGAAACAGAACTCAGGTAACTTCAAAAGAAACTTGTGTGCCTTATGATGGCAGCTACTCATGGACAAGATATACATGATGGCTTCGAACTCTATGCCAGGGGGTAATGATGAACATAACGCCTCCACTTCTATGCTCGAAAAGAGGTCATCATTGTTTACTGAGAAATTTTAAAGTTTATCTAGTAAGTCTGTGGTGTCTCTCATGTACAACAGTAAAGATCAGACAAAAGATCTCAACACTTTATCCAGGTATTGACCAATGTTCTGGCACAACCTATCCACTCATGATACAACTGGTCTCCCCTTCAGGGAATATTACCCCTTATAGACCTTGGGGAGACTATAAAAAGGTAGTCATTACAGGGTTCAGGGCAGAAGAAAGATGTACTTATTTTTATCAATTACCTTGCCAAAGAGGCCATCAACCAAGATGACTTTCAATTGCCTGAGAAAGGTTTTTGTGGGGTTATTTTTCAAGATGGCATATCGACTCCTTTACTTCAGAAAGTCTAGACACATCCTGCAGTATTGGTCTGAGTCTTGGACCACCCCATTTCCACCTTTATCAGATGGCTTGATGACATTGTGGCAGTCTTGTCCAAGACTTCAGATCGCCATGACTTTCACCTTATTGCAGTTACAGTGAGAGAAAATCTGTGATGTTTTTAAATATTTCTGATGTTGGAAAGAAAGACAGACCCTTCACTAGCAATGATAGTTTCATTTCCTTCAGGAAATGTGTTGAAACAAGGACCTGTAGGTTTAAATTTGATTCAGAGATCACCTTGGGCCCAGATGATTTCACAATGGGCATACTGCATCTAAAAAACTGATACCTTGATTAGACTGATGCCTTTTTGCTCCTACCCTGTTCTTTGTTTTTAGTTTTGGTTACATTATTAATCCGATGGTTCTTGCGTTTGTTCTCATTGTCCGAGGTTTCAGAATCCATTGTAAATGGATATATCTCTGTGCCTAGATTTAAAGTTTTATTATTAAAAAAAAGTAGGCTTTGTTTTTCTCTGAAGCTCTGAAGGTTCCTCACAAATTGTCTGTGTTTTCAGTCTTTTAAAGGGAACTTGTCGCCAGATTTGACGACTATAAACTGCAGCCACCACCAGTGAGCTCTTATATACAGCATTCCAGAATACTGTAAATAATAGCCCAGGCTGTGCTGTAGAACGTAAAAATCCCTTTTATAATACTCACCTAGGGGGCAGTCTGGTCTGATGGGTGTTGCTGGTCTATGGTCTGACGCCTCCTCTCTGTGGCTGTCCTCCTTCTATCCAGCTGAGTATGGATGGTGTGTCCTACGTCATCCACTCAGGCCGGCATTGCGGTCCTGCTCAGGGCAGATCAAAGAACTATAATGCGCAGGCACGATGAAAGATTAAAGACCGCCCGCACATGCGCACTACAATACTTTGATCTGCCCTCAACAGGGCAAGTCAAAGTGCACCTGCCAGGACTGCAATGTGGGCCTGTGTGAATGACGTAGTACACATCCTCGACGCTGAGTTGGCTAGAAGGAGGATGTGATCACCGCAGAAAGGAACGGACCGGAGAGCTGTGACACCCATCGGACAGGACTACCCCTAGGTGCGTATTACAAAAGTGTTTTTTATGTTCTACAGTGCAGCATGGGCTCTTATATACAGTATTCTGGAATGCTGTACATAAGGGATCACTGGTGGTGGCCGCAGCTTATAGTTGCCAAATCTGGTGAAAGGTTCCCTGTAATATGGTACCGAAAATGTTTAGTTTAGTTTCTCTATTAGTGAAATGAAGTTCACTATAGAACTTTTTGGCCACCTCAATTCGTTCTTTCAAACAGTCATTAAAGGGAAGGTGCCGCAATTGTATTAATAATTACTGATTATGGAATTAATTATTTTTAATACAAAATTAAATGTATTATTTATTTAGTTTTTATTTAATTCGATTTTTACTCAAACACTGGGGCTGCCATCTTGAATTTGCAGTGTGTAAAAAAAAAAAAAACTGCATGCAGTTCCTCTTTTTTCAATACACAGCTAAAATAAACGCAGGGCTAGGGACTGCAGCCTGTAGTTGTGGGCTTTATCTGTGCTGGAATCATTAAATGGGGGAACCACAAACCATTTTTTAAATTTATTTATTTTACATCAGTATAAAGGTGTCAGAGATGGTGGAGGCGTGGTCTGACTACAGCCAATAAGAGACGCTGATGGGTGGGAAAAGCAGTGAATATGTATGAGGAATAATGAGCGATCCCAGAACTAGCGTTACCTCTGCAGGGAGAGTCAATAAGTATATTCTGCTGTATTCCCTGCTTATTTTCTTTCTTTTGCAGCCCCACTACACCATTTGCAGCCCCCCTACACCTTTTCATAACATATACATTTTGCCTCCCATTGAATTCAATGGGTTCGGCTTGAATCATCGATTGGATAGGCGATGTGATTTGCGAACCAAGGCAAGTTCAGCAATCCGAACCCAATCCAACCCTCAGCAGGATCACTCATCTCTATTCAACATGAAGATCCAGATCCACAAAGAAAATGCTGGAATTACTGAAGACTGAAGTAAGAAGCAATAGAGAAGAAGCCGAATAATCATAATAATAATATAAGAAAGTTTATGTTTATAGCGCCAACATATTCTGCAGCACTTTACAATTAGGTGGGGGCTTGTACAGAAAAAACCCCAAAACAAAGTAGCTCATAGTTCAGCAGCTACAGTAGGAATGAGGGCCCTGCTCGAAAGCTTACAATCTATGGGGAAAGAGGGGGACACAAAAGGTGAGGCGTGCTTGTAGTATCTGGTCCGGCCATTGTTCAGATAATTTATTGATTTCATATAAAGTTGAATGAGCCGGTTATTAGACAGTAACCTTTTAAGTTAACTTACGAGCTATTGGTTGTATGAAGGATATGAGGACAGAAATAGGAGGGAGAAGATAATAAAAAAGGTCACTAATGTATTCAGCCAGTGTAATGGTGGTTACCCATGTAGAAGACCAAGTATTCTAATTTGTAGTGAAGTTAGATATACACCTTACACAATAATTTTGACGAGAAATGAATTTGCACCTTATAAATTAGAATATATATTAACAGGCTTCAGAATGGAAGTTTTTTTGGCCAGTTTGAGACAAAATACTTCTGAAAATGATTGTAAAAATAAGAAAACTGGTAACTTTCTTTCACTATATTCTATAATCTTCCTGATGGAAATAAATTGATGTAACAATTATAAACCTACATGGAAAACCACCCATATGCAAAAAAAATAAAATAAATACTCTCCAATATATTTACCTCTGAATTTAGTTTCCCGTATCTGGACTTCCAGGGCGTCATATAATCTATTGGCTTTAAGAAAACAGTGATATATTTACAGAGTCAATTAGGGATGACCTCATAATCAATTGGGCCTTGATTAGGCTAGACTATTCCAATTTGTCTAGAAGGTGGATTATTTACCCTTCAATAACTTGTTCAATGTCTTAGGAAACATTATTATTCTACGAGGTGTACAGATATTGAGCATGATAGACAATTTATCTAGTGTTATTTACATACCGTCTCTGCCTATGAAGAACACACTACACAAGAACAAGTGGATCATTTTCCTGTATAAATATGATACCATATCCTACATAGTCGCTATATGAAAACGTATAATAGGAGTAACTTGCATTTTTAGGGGTTTGTAACATGTGTAGTCATAAAGTGTGCATCTTCTGCAGGGACTGTCTGGCATATTTTTTGCTTGGGGGGCAGAACACAGCAGTGGCCGATGAGTGACAACCCACCCTTAAAGGGACTCTGTCAGTACAGAATGGCTTTTCAAAGTAAGTACAGGTGCTCGTTCATCATGGCGGAGTGGATTTAAATGACTAACGCTGCTATGAAGCACCTGTACTAGCTTTGAATAGTCATTGTGTGCAGGCAGAGTCCCTATAAATGGCAACTTTAAATCAAGCTGTTGTAAAAAAAAAAAAATAAAACATGATTGGTGATGTTGTGTTTACATTGGAATCCACTATGTATGTGTAATCTCAGATAATTGATTGAGCAATATGAACGAAAGTGCACCTGTATTTAATGCAAAATTCACCAAAATACTGGTACATTTAAATTTAGACATACACTGACAAGCAATAGAGTAACAATTGTTTGAACTTTTGACTTTCAGGCTTCATATCTCACCATTCATTACAGCTTCGAATGTGAGACTACCTGTAATAATGCAGTGACATGACAAGAATCTGACTCGCCCGCCCAGGGCCTTGGGTGACTCGGTGTCAGGCCAGACTAGTCCGGGGTAGTCTGCGGTGGCGGGGCCCGACTCCGTGACCCTGGTGGAGTCAATTAAAATATCGGTATGGGGTAGATGGTAATAAAGTTTATATAAAATTCGTGACGCCACCTGTGGGAATTTGCAGCTATGGAGCCGCAGCTGCTGGAAGGGACCTCCGGGGCTGATGTTGTGCCAGCTGAGGTGTTTCCCGGGGCAACCTTTGGTGCTTGGTAAAGTCTATGGTGTTTGTTGATGAGGTGCAGGGCCGACAGGGCAGTGGAAAGGAACAGACACAGACAATGATTTCTTTTACCTTCTCCTTTACTTGTCCTCAGTCGGTGACCTCCAGGGAGCCTGTTACAGATGGTAGCGACAATCCGGTAGCCTGGAAGCAATCAGGGGACTCACACTGGCCAGGTGAGTAATGAGGCCTGCTCCCTACGCTCTGTCTGGGTAAACGGGGTCCCACTGTTTCAGCAATTCTGAGACCCGTTCTGTTGCTCTCTGAGGTAATTTATTACCTCCCCCGTATGGCGGGCTGCGTGGACTGTCACAGGTGTCGCTTGTTTTATCCTGGCTTCTAGTCCTGGCTCTACAGCTGCGCCTCCGGCTGTGGGATGGATGGAGACCTGCAGTCCTCTCGTCCTCCGGATGCAACCACCGGTACTTGAGTACTCGAGTGGCCCCGAACTCCGGTATTTGGTTTTTCAGCGATGACGTCGGGGTGAGCTGGCTGCGCTCCACTCCCCAATGTCCTTCTCCTCTTTTGCCTCTCTGTGCACTGTGTTTTCCTGGGCTCAGCGATCCGGCTCCACTCCCAGCTCACACACCACACTACTCGAGTTCCTTTCTCACTGAACTCTCCTCACAGACTGACTAACTCCTCCCCCAGGTCAGAGCTTAAGGAATGCTCCCTGGAACTCCAGGTTTAGAGCTCCCTCTGCTGGCCTGGAGAAGAAACTGTGTTGAATGATGGTACTTACTGGCCAATGGACTTCTCCAACTACCTCCAGGCTCAGCATTAACCCTTTTGAAGAGGGCAACACTGCTGTGGTAACCAGACTGCTGGGGTGCCACAAATCTGCATAACTAATCATATGCTAAGTAGTTTTAGGGTAATTGATGTAGGAGATAGCCAAGATGATTGTCTATAAAATGAAGGCAGTCTCACACTCAAAGCTGTAGTGGATGGTGAGATATGAAGCTTGAAAATCAAAAGTTCAAAACATTGTTACCCTTTTGCTCATTAGTGTATTTATAAATTTCAATATATTTGCAGGAGAATACATAATATTTTTAAACATGCTCTACGCTTTGCTAATGAAAGCATGAAAGTGTGTGTGGCTTAGGAGTGTCTTAGTTTTAGACATAATTCTAATTAGTTTTCTACAAAATGTGGCACAAAAACTGGCAAAAATTGTACCACTTGATACAAACTGGCAAGGTCTGCCATGGTTAGCATAATTTATCACTTACAATTTGCAAGCTTTAAAGGCATTGTCCACTACTAGGACGACCCCTTCTCATTCCCATGTTTGCCTCTATAAAAATAAAAAAAGATTACACTCACCTTCCATAATTCTGTCATTCCAGTGGTGTTGCGCTCAATCTCCCAGGACTCATATGAGCTTGTAATGTCACGCGAGCCTGGTTTCCAATCACCACTGGCTTCCCTTTTCCCACCTACAGATGTATAATTAATCAACAGGAAGGGAGAGATGCGGCTGCGACTCACTCCCTGTCAATTACTTATACATCCGATGGCGGTAAGAGGTTAGCCGGGGGTGATTGGAAACAGTGCTCATGCAACGTAGCAACCTCATTTAAGCCCCAGGAGAGTGAGTGCCAGCACCACTGGAACAGCACCAGCATGGGAAGTAAGTATAACCTTTTTTATTTTCATATGGGCAAACATGGAGAATGAGAAGGTGTGAACCAATTAGTGAAAAATCTTTTTAAAGTAAACATTTTTTATAACGTGAGCCCACTGCCAGGATTTTATGCTAATTCCGAGGTCACCAGGTAATCAAGTGACTACAGGTATGCGATTTGCATATCTGTGGTCATCTAATTTGCCAACCACCCAGAAATTCCAGGACAGTTTATGATTATGGGGCACTTGTTTGCCATGTCCATAAATAAAATTAACCCCTTCACCCCTGGCCACTAAAACACCCTAATGACCGGTGACAGGTGATAACTCTGGAACGCTTCAACGGATCCCGGCGATTCTGATATTGTTTTTTCGTGACATATTGTACTTCATGGCAGTGGTAAATTTAGGCCGATATTTTTTGCATTTATTTGTGAAAATTTCAGAAATTTGGCGAACATTTTGAAAATGTTGCAATTTTTAAACTTTGAAATTTTATGCCTATAAATCTGAGAGATATGTCACACAAAATAGTTGCTAAATAAAATTTCCCACTTGTCTGCTTTACATCAGCGCAATTTTCGAAACAATTTTTTTTTCGTTAGGAAGTTAGAAGAGGTCAAAGTTCATCAGCAAGTTCCCATTTTTCCAACAAAATTTACAAACCATTTTTTTTAGGGACCACATCACATTTGAAGTGACTTTGAGAGGCCTAAGGGACAGAAAATACCCAAAAGTGCCAAAAGTGACCCCATTCTAAAAACTGCACCCCTCACACTGCTCAAATCCATATCTAAGAAGTTTATTAACCCTTTAGGTGCTTCACAGGAACCAAAGCCATGTGGAAGGAAAAAATGAAAATTTTACTTTTTTACAGACAAATGTTATTTTAGCCATAAAACTTTACATTTTTACAAGGGAGAAAAGTGAAAGTGCACCAGAAAATTTATTGTGCAATTTCTCCTGAGTACGCTGATACCTCATATGTGGTAAAAATCAATTGTTTAGGCGCATGGCAGAGCTTGGAAAGTAAGCAGCGCCATTCGAATTTTTGAACGCAAAATTAGCTGGACTCATGAGCGGATGCTATGTCGGATATAGAGCCCCCTTGAGGTGCCTAAAAAATGGAGCTTCCCCACAAGTGACCCCATTTTGGAAACTAGACCCCTCAATAAATGTATCTAGATGTTTGGTGAGCCCTTTGAACCCCCGGAGGCTTCACAGAAGTTTATAATGTTGAGCCGCAAAAAGAAAAAAAAATGTTTTACCACAAAACTGTTGCTTCAACCAGATAGCTTTTTTTTCACAAGGGTATCAGTAAATAAAATTTATTGTGCATTTTCTCCTGAGTACAACAATACCCTTTAGGTGGTAAAAATCAATTGTTTGTGCGCACAGCAGAGCTCAGAAGGGAAGGAGCGCCATTTGAATTTTTGAACGCAAAATTAGCTGGATTCATTAGCGGACGCCATGTCAGGTTTGGAGACCCCTTGAGGTGCCTAAACAATGGAGCTACCGCACAAGTGACCCCATTTTGGAAACTAGACCCCTCAATAAATGTATCTAGATGTTTGGTGAGCCTTTTGAACCCCCGAGGGCTTCACAGAAGTTGATAACGTTGAGCCGTGAAAATATATATATATTTTTTTTACACAAAACTGTTACTTGAACCAGGTAGCTTTTTTCACAAGAGTATCAGGAAAAAATGCACCAAAAAACGTGTTGTGCAATTTCTCCTGAGTACGCAGATACCTCACATGTGGTGGAAAGTAATTGTTTGGGCGCATGGCAGGGCTCAGAAAAGAAGGAGCGCCATTTGACAGCAAAATTGGTTGGAATAATTAGCGGACGTTATGTTGCATTTGGAGACCCCCCGAGGTGCCTAAACAATGGAGTTCCCGCACAAGTGACCCCATTTTGGAAACTAGACCCCTCAAGGAATTTATCTAGATGTTTGATGAGCCCCTTGAGCCCCCAGGGGCTCCACAGAAGTTGATAATGTTGAGCCATGAATACATACTTTTTTTTTTACCACAAAACTGTTACTTGAACAAGTAGCTTTTTTTTCACAAGGGTATCAGGAAAAAAAAGCACCATAAACCGTATTGTGCAATTTCTCCTGAGTACGCAGATATCCCATATCTGGTGGAAAGTAATTGTTTGGGCGAACGGAGGGGCGCAGAAGGGAAGGAGCACCATTTGACTTTTCAAAAGCAGACGCCGTTCAGAGATGTGCATCACTGATTGGCCGCTGCAGGACGCACGGACTGATGAGATACAAAAAGTGACAGGGATACGGAAAAAAAAAAGATGCCGAAAATTGAGCAGAGATGCCGATCCGTTATGTGCATCCCTGAAAGAAACAGCAGGGGACATTCTTTGAAAGTCGTTGCTATGGCCATGGCAATCAAATGAACTTTAGGCAGTAAAGTTACGTCCCTGGTCGCTAAGTCACGTTAAAATAGGACGTAACTTTACTGCCCGCGGTCGTGAAGGGGTTAAGGCACCTATGATACAGATTATTTTGATTGTAATTATCATCATTTTACAGTTTACAGTGAATGCAGCTATTTTATGATCAGATTTAAGCTAAGTTCACAGAGTGCATATTTTGATGCATCTTTGGTGGGTTTTTGAAATCACAAAGATGCACCTAAATGCATGCGTTTCCTTCCTCCAGCAAAGTCAATGAGATTTCTATTTTCCTGTCCACCCTGGGCATCTTTTGTTGGCTGCATCTTTCTGCGTTTTTGAAGATGCAATTATTTCTGCATTTTTGAGCCCTTCTAGTCAATAGATTTGACTTAAAATCACATTGGGCAAAACGCAGTAAAATCACAGTAAAAACGCGGTAAAAAAGCAGTGCGTTTTTGTTGCATTTTTGCTGCACCAAAGATGCACTCAATATGCACTCAAGATCCACTGGCAAAAAGATGCCACGTGTGAACATAGCCTAATGAGCTGTAGACATGTATCACTTCTAATCAAAATGGTTTATTATTGTATTCCAATGTGTCTGTAATAAACAATGTCTGTCCATCATTTTTTGATAAGCAGTCCAGAAAAATAAAGTTGACAACTCGGGTTGTCACATGCCAACTAGACATACTCATGCGCTCTCAGTATAGTGAGGCAAAGCATGTCTAGCCTGAATGTGGCTGAAAATATAGAAACTGTCTACCTGCAGTCTTGGGACAATCCTGCTTTCACTGATAATCCTGGAGAACCTTAACAGCATATGATGCACACACCGTCAAGATTCAGACGTTTACAATCACATACGGTAACTGCAGACTTTCACTACAAAGCTGGACAACCTCTTTAAAATACACTCAACAAAAATCACAATTATGTTTGAAGAATTACTTTTTTTCAGTCTTGGTTGACACATTTATGACCTTAAAATGAGGTAAATATGTAATGCATCAACTTGTGGGTCAGTGGGAAAGCTTTCGCCTTCCATATCACAGTTTATTGGTTTGAATTCGGGCACTGACTTTAAATTTTTGTTATATATATTAACCCCTTCATGACCTTGGACGTCTAGATACATCCAAGGTCGCCTCCCCCCGTGTTACCGTAGGCTCCGATGGCGAGTCTGTGGTAATCTCCACATATCTGCTATTCTGAACTAAGACAAGTGTGGCTAACAGGCAAGGGTGGATCAGAGATCCACCTGTGCCTGCTAACCACTTAGATCACGATGTCAACATATGACAGTGTTATTTAAATGGCCACAGTGGGGATTGTGATGATCTCACAACCATTGTCGGCCCTGTGACATGATCACAGGGCACCATGGTGTTTTCATGGTATCACGGGGTTAGCTGATGACCTCTGATGTTACCATGATTCACTTCACTTCCAACAGAGTGCTGGTGCTTCCAGGAACACAGCATTTTTGCTTATCAGAGCGATGCTGCAGAATCGCTGTGATCAGCAAAAGCGATCTGACTGGCAGTAATAAAGTCCCCTAGGGAGACCAGTAAAATGAATTATAAAAAGTAAAAAAAAACTGTTATAAAATATTAAAAAATTTTAAAAAACTTAAAAGTTCCATTCACCCCCCTTTCGCCCCATTGAAAATAATACAATAAAAAATACACATATTTGGTACCACCATGTTCAGAAATGCCTGATTTATCAAAATATAAAATCACTTAATCTGACTGATACACGGCGTAGAGAGAAAAAAATCTCAAATGCCAAAATTACGTTTTTGGTCGCCACAACATTGAATTAAACTGCAATAACAGGCGATCAAAAGGTCGCATCTATGCAAAAATTGTATAAATAAAAACTTTAGCTCAAGACGCAAAAAATAAGCCATCACTGAGCCCAAGATCCAGAAAAATGAGAGCGCTATAGGTCTCGGAAAATGTCAACAAAACCGCTATTCTGCTTTTGGACAAACTTCTGCATTTTTTTTACCCTTTATATAAAAGTAAAACTATACATGTTTGATATCTATAAACTATTACTGACATGAGGCATCATACTGACAGGTCAGTTTTACCATATAGTAAAAATGGTAAATGAAAGACCCCAAAAACTATCGTGCAATTGCATTTTTTTTGTAATTTCTCCGCACTTGGAATTTTTTTCCTGTTTTCCAGTACACTATATGGTAAAACTAATGGTTTCATTCAAAAGTACAACTCGTCCCACAAAAAACAAGCTCCTATATGGCTATACTGAAGGAAAGTAAAAAAGCTATGGCTCTTGGAAGAAGGGGAGGAAAAACGAAAAATCGCCGGGAGTGAAAGGGTTAACAAAACATAAATGCATATACTGTGTGTGTGTATATATATATATATATATATATATATATATATACACCGTATGTTTCGCTTTATAAGACGCACTTTTGATCCCCCAAATTTTGGGGGAAATTAGGGTGTGTGTCTTATAATCTGAATATACGGATTACTACAGGGCCCGGGGGAGGTGGGGGCAGCTCTGGAGCGGTGCTGGAGGCTGGTGGAGGCTGGTGAAGACTACTGGAGGCAGCGGGAGATCTCCTGCTCCTGCTCATATAATATGCACTGCCGCTGTCCATCACCGTGGTGCTGAAACCACACCGCGGTAATGGGCTGGGTCAGCGGCGCATATTATATCTGCTTGCGCCCCCCTTTGATGACACATGCCCCCCCCGTGTTAGATATGGCCCCCATGCTGCTGCCCATTGTAAAATAAAAAACACTTTACTTACCGCCTCCAGCGCTGATCTCCTGGTCTCTCTGCTGCCGCTGTGATCAGGCATGCAGAGGTGATATCACTCTGCTGTGCCGATCACATGACCGGCACTGAGAACAAGGAAGTACAGGAGCTCAGCAACATGGAGGGAGACACCGGGATTGCAGCGCTGGAGATGGTAAGGAAAGAGTGTTTTATTTTACTATGGGCAGCAGCATGGGGGCCATATCAAACACAGGGGAGGTGTGCCATCCATAGGGGGCCATATCAAACACAGGGGGAGGTGTGCCATCCATAGGGGGCCATATCAAACACAGGGGGAGGTGTGCCATCCATAGGGGGCCATATCAAACACAGGGGGAGGTGTGACATCCATAGGGGGCCATATGAAACACAGGGGGAAGTGTGCCATCCATAGGGGGCCATATCAAACACAGGGGGAGGTGTGCCATCCATAGGGGGCCATATCAAACACAGGGGGAGGTGTCCCATCCATAGGGGGCCATATCAAACACAGGGGGAGGTATGCCATCCATAGGGGGCCATATCAAGCACAGGGGGAGGTGTATCATCCATAGGGGGCTATATCAAACACAGGGGGAGGTGTGCCATCCATAGGGGGTTATATCAAACACAAGGGGATGTGTGCCATCCATAGGGGGCCATATCAAACACAGGGGGAGGTGTAACATCCATAGGGGGCCATATCAAACACAGGGGGAGGTGTGCCATCCATAGGGGGCCATGGGCAGCACAGGGGGGCGTGTGCCATCCATAGGAGATCTGTGCCAGCTGTAGGCGATGTGTGCCATCTATAGGAGACCTGTGCCAGCTGTAGGGGATGTGTGCCAGCAATAGGGGATGTGTGCCAGCACAGGGGGATGTGTGCCATAAATTTAGGACGTGTTCCATCAATAGGAGACATGTGCCAGCAATAGGGAACGTGTGCCAGCAATAGGGGACGTGTGCCATCAATGGGGATGCGTGGCATCACTGGGGGATGTGTGCCAGCACAAGGGGGCTATATTCAATATAAGGGGGCCATATCCAGATTCAGGGGGCTAATTTTAGGATGAGGGGGCTATGAGGGACATATACTCTATATGATTTGTTAGACGGACACTGGCATTATAAGACGGACCCCATTTAACATTAAAAAAAAAATAATTCTCTTTTTCTTCACCAAATTTGAGGGTGCATCTTATAATCAGGTGCGTCTTATAAAGCGAAAAATACTGTATATATACAGCATATATACATATATATACTCACACTACACTGTTTCTCTCATCTTTCACTATACTTGTATGTACAGAGGCAGTATACAGTAGAAAAACACTATGAAAGGGGTTAACCGATCAAAAGTGATACGTCTGCAGACATACGAATTCTCCCAGCACACAACAATGCACTGCGAGGATTCGCTGGTGTCTGAGCCAGGCAAGGCGGTTACGTGACCGCAATTGTGCGTTATGCATGTTTCAGGCCAGAACCTGACTGGTGGTCGCAGTCTCACTCAATACAAATTTATTGAGTTAGGCGTTAGACCGCAGACAGTGGACAGCCATGCCTACTAGTCGGATGCGCCCACTTCATACACTTATATAGAGCGTGGCCATGTCCACTAGGTTCTGGCCAGGAACATACATAGTGCACAATTGCGGTCACATGACCATCATTCCAGGCTCAGAAACCAGCTAATCTTTCCAGCACACAATGCGTGCTCGGGGAAGATTCATTAGTTTGCAGTCAAATAGACTGATTGTAGACATATCACTTTAGACTGGACAAGCACTTTAAACATTTATGCTATTAGTATTGTATATTTTTGGTTCGCAAATTTTTGGGTATTTTAACCCCTTAATGACCGGCCGATTTTTCACTTTCCGTTTTTTTTTTCACCATTCTTATTCTGAGAGACGTAACTTTTTTTATTTTTCAGTCAAAATGGTCATGTGAGGGCTCATTTTTTGCGGAACAAGCTGTACTTTTAAATGAAACCATAAGTTTTACCATATAGTGTACTGGAAAATGGCAAAAAAATTCCAACTGCAGAAAAATTGCAAAAAAAAGTGCGATAGCACTATTATTTTTGACATATTTTATTCACTGTGTTCACTATATGGTAAAACTGATGTGTGGGTGTGGGTGCCTCAGGTCAGTGTGAGTTCATAGACACCAAATATGTATAGGTTTACTTTTATATAAGGGGTTAAAAAAAATCAGAAGTTTATCCGAAAAAAGTGGCGCACGTTTTACACCATATTCCGTGACCCATAGCGTTCTCATTTTTCGGGATCTATGACTCACTGATGGCTTATGTTTTGCGTCTCGAGCTGATGTTTTGAACTGTACCATTGTTGTGCAGATGCTACGTTATAACATCTGGTAATAATAGCAAGCTTTCGAGACTACGGAGGTCTCTTCATCAGGCTCAATATGCTTATTGAGCCTGAAGAAGAGACCTGAGTAGTCTCGAAAGCTTGCTATTTTGACCATCTGTTCACTTAGTCATTAAAGGGTATCAACCACTGAGGATTTCAGTTCTTTTAAACAATTTTTTATCTCTACTGGCTAACACGGTACAAAGATATATTTTACCTGTAAAAAAGTTGTAAACCAAATTAAAATCAGGCCAAATGGGAAAAAATTGAGCAGCAGCTCCTCAGACCCAAAACACAAATCCAGGTTCACACATCCCTGCAGCATGTTACAAGTCAATTGATGGACAGAATAATATTAAAATAAACAGTAGAGGCTAAATACAGTTGTAATACAAACAACATATTGTTTAATGGGTAAACAAACAGGTAACATACCTGACCTCCCAAGGTACAACTATATTGCACAATGTCAGAAAATAAAATATCCTAAATTCAAAATAAGCAGTATTCACTATTTCACAATTTTATAAGTAAATATTATGACAATATACATATATTATAGACGTAACCATACATTAGATCAATCTGTCCTGTGGTTCAGATGTTAATAAATACACCAAATACTAGTAATTAATAAACAGCCACAAAATTCTCTATAACAGTTGGAAAAGTAATATCAAGTCATCTCTCCTTACGGCATGACTACTGCAACGTTCGTCACACCTCATCGTTCGTCATGCCTTGATGCGATTTCTCACTATGCAAAGCAGCCTCCTCAGTAGCTAAACAGTGCAAGTACATTATATAAAATATTAATAATCACATATATATGTTTAAACAGTGCGCCTCTCTGAAGCTGGAACACATACACCCGGCTTCAGAAGTGCAGTGACGCTGACGAAATGAGCCGCACACATGCGCAAGATTTTTGTCAGCTGAGGATGATGCTGATTCATGGAAATCATGTTATCATGCCCACAGAGGTGTGATAACATGGAAAGAGGGCCAACTAGTCTGGGGAACTAATACCCCATTGACTAGTCACAGGCCTAATTAGCATAGGAAAAGCGAAGCTTATAAATCCTTTTTTAAACATTGATTTTAGTGAATAAAATTATACAGAGCTGGTTAGAAAGGCACTTTTGTCATATAGATATGAATGCTGTTAGATTGGAGGGCATAGAGGACCTGACATATTTATTTTAAAATAAAATAATAATATAATTAATAAGTTAATATTAATAATGAGGAAAATTAATTTCAGCCGACTGAACAGTCACGATCCCTTATATGGCTCATTGGGAAAATTAATTGCCCACCCCAGGGTTAGAGAATATGACATAAGTGAACTATGAGGGTGGAGCTGGGAAGTGTGAGCAATTAAATTTTTCTGAAAGACCCATAATGACATCAGAAGTTGCATGTAAAAGGGAGAGATGGATGATAAGTGATGTATAATAATATTTTGTGATATTAGGAACACTCAACTAACCTTGTTTCCTTTTCGCACTTTTTAAAATGTAAAAGATGCCTGAAATACAAAGGAAATGTGTCATCTTTAATTTTATGCCTTTTAGAGATCATTTCATCTTCAACTTGCTTAATTGTTCACAATAACAGTAATTTTGGCCAGGGGTGCCAAAACGTTTCCATCCCACTGCATATACAGTATTTATCAGACTATAAGACGTACTTTTTTCACCCTGTTGGGGGAAAGTGGGTGGTGCGTCTTATAGAGTATCATCTCTCAGCGCTGAAGGTGGCGCTGACTGCTGGGCGGGAGGATGTGCAGGGGAGCCGGCCCGCGTGATCACCCCTGGCAACTACAGCCTGGAGTGATCATGTGCGGCTATATTCACTGCCCCCCGCGCAGCATCATCATCATCAGCGCAGAGGAAGTGAATAAGTACGGTATACTTGTGATGCCCTGGCCTATCAGGTCGTCACAGGACATTGTGCAATCTGCCCTTCTGCATGGTGTCCATCCCCTCCTTGGTTACGGGTTCCTGGCCTTTGGTGTTGCTAAGAACAAGCCAATTGAAAATTTTAGAAACACTCTGCACCACACCCACCAGACACACCAATGGGTAGCCTGAAGGGAATATGGTCGCCCACTTGGGGGGTTGGTTAGGGAGGGTCAGGAGTGTCAGGAGTAGTGAGTTGTGTGGTGTCTCTCGAGAGGAGAGGACACAAGTTAGTTGGAGGAGGTTAGGAGCTGGGCTCCTCAGTTATAGGTGGCAGACGTTGGTCTGGGACTGGTAGGAGCTAGAACCCCGGTCGCAGGGGATCATGTCAAGGGGCACGAAACTGCCGAGCAGGGTAGCCGGCGGCCTTGAGCCATCTCCGGGCAGGGGCCAGGGCACGGAGGGGTACATGGACCCTAGGTCGGGAAGTAGCTTCAAGCGTCCTGGTAATTTACCCGACGAGGGCGAAGACTTTATGATTCGTCCTCCACCCGCTCCAAAATCGGGGTACTAGTGCAAAGAGATGGATAGGACTTCCCCAATACACAGTCCAGAAAATCCCAAGGGTGAACCCTGAGAGCAAGCTCACTCCGTTAGCCATACAGGTGAGCGGGACCCGACTAGTTCTATACTACAGGGGCCAACCAGTAAAGAAAGTGCCAAGGAAAATGTCCCAGGCCAACAAGCAACATCATGGGGCACGGGATCCCAGCGTGCTCCCTCCCTGCTACAGCGGTGCTAAGAATCCCGGTTTACAAGTTGTCGGTGTCAGCGATATTGGACTGAGTGAGTATGCAGTGACCCTTTCCTCCCCAACGGTGCTCCCCTCTCACCATCACCAAGCCCCGGGGCACTTCCTCCTACCCACGGAGCAGTTAAACACCTGGCTGCCATTCCATCACCACCGGGCGCTCCCAACAGCAGCGGTGGTATTCTTCCTTACCACACACCGTGGGTGGCGTCACAAACTCTAACAACAAAATCCCCTGTAAATACCCCCTTTTATTTCGAGTGTCCGCGCGACCCCTCCAGGGTCCGGAGACCCCTCAAGCAACCGCGAATCCGGATCCGAGCAGCAGTCCGGCTGCTGGCGCTGGGGTGGTACATACTCACTAGTCCCTGCAGCTTTGCGATGTCCTCCTGTCTGCCGACAAGCTGAACTGTGTAGACAGCGGTGAGCACAGCGATGACGTCATCGCTGTGTGCACCGCTACTCTCCACACACATCAGCTGGCAGACAGGAGGAAATCGCGATGCTACAGGGAAACGGCTCCACACAGGTCAGCTGCACTGCTGCTAACACAGAGAGGAGGATGATCGATGCTGCAGGGAGTGAGGTGAGTATAAATGTTTTTTTTCTGTGCCATAGGATACAGGTCATATAGCAGGATGGGGTATATAGCAGGATGAGGGCATATACCAGGATGGGGGTATATTATGAGCAGGATGGGGATATATAGCAGGATGGAGGTATATTATTAGCAGGATGGGGGTATATAGCAGGATGGGAGTATATTATGAGCAGGATGGGGGTAATGAGCAGGGTGGGGGTATATAGCAGGATGGGAGTATTTAGCAGGAGGGGGGCTATACCAGGATGAGGGACATATATACAAGGATGGGGATCATATACAAGGCAGGAGGATCATTACTAGGATGAGTTACCTTAGTAGAGAATTTGGGGACATTACCCCCATAACAGTGTCAGCAGCAGATCCTCGCCCCATAATGTGTCATGACCACATTTTTTGCTTAAAATTTTATTTTCCTATTTTCCTCCTCTAAAACCAGGGTACATCTTATGGTCCGAAAAATACGGTATACAGTATATCATATACACACACTGTGTATGCACTCCTCAACAGTGAAATTGCAACACAAGAAGAAAAATTACTTAAATCTCAGGATGAAAAGACGTGCTAATGATATGCAAATAATAAATGAATGGGAACAAAATTTTCCAAACATCTTGATTTATTCAGTATCAATTTTGAGCACCACACACAGACATACACATACTTACACGCCTTGACATGCTATCAGTGAAGTTATCAATTGTTGTCTGACGAATGTTTTACCACACTGAATGCACTTGGACACACAAGTCATCAAGATGTGCTGCTGGCAGCTCCCTTTGCAACTGCAAAATGTGAGATAAGTCTGCAGATGCTGCCGGCCATTTTGATACCTACATTGAGACCAGGGATAAGGAACATTTTTATGCTAAGTGCCATTTATAACTTCTTTTTCAGACCATACAAAATTATCAACTTAAAAAATATTCTTCTAGATTAACTCACGTGATGGCTGGAACTACATCTCGCTGGTGAGGAGTGTTATGTTAGGTGATATTGATGATGTTGCTAATCCCAACTTCTTTTCCAGGCATCGCTCTGGGGTGCAGTTGACTCTTTGTGATAAGTTTGGAAAGAATTGATCGCAGCGGAAAGTTTCCTTAATACAGATGCATATTACATTGCGTGTCTTTTCACAAAGGCAAATTCATCACTGCTCACAAAACATCTATGAGGATGACGCATCTGGTGGTTTTTTTTATTTAGTTATCCTATCATATTATTTGAGAAAATATTTGGAAAAAGGTCTCTTTTATTGTTTTTTTTCTGTATTTTTGTCATTTTATTTTTTTCTGTAAGTCTCATAGTTATACTAGTGAAAGTCAAATGAGAGCAAAACTTTTATAACTGTGGATTGCCTGCACAAATGAAAGCACAAATTGCATGATTTTTGATTGTTGAGTGCCAAGTTTTTTACTGCATATTATGGAGCATATAAATCACATAGGAGACACTGGGACTGCTGTATACATCACATAGGAGACACTGAGGTTGATGTGCATACATCCCTAAGTGACAATAGGATGCATCAAATAGGGACTGGTTAGCGTCAGGCTGTAATTCTTTACTTGACTCCCTGATGAAGAAAGAAATCACATCTCTGTGAAACGTACGTTGGAGTCTTGTGTTGGGGGAAACTTTTCCTCTTCACCATGCTGACCTGCCTGCACTTTACTTACAAGTAAAATATATCTTTGTACCGTGTTAGCCAGTAGAGATAAAAAAATTGTTTAAAAATTGTTCTTTTAAACAATTTTTTGCACTTTACTTGGCACTTTGTTTTCACCACACCGGTATGCGATAGGCATTTCCATGCATAATGTAGTAATTATATGTTATCCTCACAAGGACACCTTAGACTTTTATACTTGTGTATCAATATGGTATATTACTAATGATTCTTTAAACATGATTTATCAGCAATAGTTATCCTAAGACATAATATTGATAGTTCCAAATTTTTCTTGTGAATTGGTGTTCCTGGCCTGATAGATCTAATTGATCTCAGTCTATCCTCTATTGCTACACTGGCCATGTTTGCATCTATTTAGATGTTTTTTTTTATCATCCTTATTTATTGTGCCATTTAGAAAATGCATAGCTTGATGAACCATCTTTATCTTTTTGATGTATGCGTGGTCTTTTTAAACACAAATGCCCTTTGTACTGGTCTCATCATATGCATAACAGGTCTGGTTTTTGCCTTTTAACATCCCTTCCTCGCATTGTGCCCAATTATGTATTCAGGTCTTGTCTTGACCCTATTTATTCTTTACATATATGATATTTATTATCAATAAACATTTTTGACGCACAATTACTCTTTTTCTCCTTGTTTTGTAATCCTTTACTGTATGTGCCACAGTATTTGGTATAAACGCTGAAGCATTGTTTATTTAAATGTCCATTTACTATACCATGCCTCTGATCTTTTTGTCTATACATTTGTGTTTCTTCAGATACTTTGTTATACCATGCTTGATGAAGAGACGTACAGTTAGGTCCAGAAATATTTGGACAGTGACACAAGTTTTGTTATTTTAGCTGTTTACAAAAACATGTTCAGAAATACAATTATATATATAATATGGGCTGAAAGTGCACACTCCCAGCTGCAATATGAGAGTTTTCACATCCAAATCGGAGAAAGGGTTTAGGAATCATAGCTCTGTAATGCATAGCCTCCTCTTTTTCAAGGGACCAAAAGTAATTGGACAAGGGACTGTAAGGGCTGCAATTAACTCTGAAGGCGTCTCCCTCATTAACCTGTAATCAATGAAGTAGTTAAAAGGTCTGGGGTTGATTACAGGTGTGTGGTTTTGCATTTGGAAGCTGTTGCTGTGACCAGACAACATGCGGTCTAAGGAACTCTCAATTGAGGTGAAGCAGAACATCCTGAGGCTGAAAAAAAAGAAAAAATCCATCAGAGAGATAGCAGACATGCTTGGAGTAGCAAAATCAACAGTCGGGTACATTCTGAGAAAAAAGGAATTGAATGGTGAGCTTGGGAACTCAAAAAGGCCTGGGCGTCCCCGGATGACAACAGTGGCGGATGATCGCCGCGTACTTTCTTTGGTGAAGAAGAACCCGTTCACAACATCAACTGAAGTCCAGAACACTCTCAGTGAAGTAGGTGTATCTGTCTCTAAGTCAACAGTAAAGAGAAGACTCCATGAAAGTAAATACAAAGGGTTCACATCTAGATGCAAACCATTCATCAATTCCAAAAATAGACAGGCCAGAGTTAAATTTGCTGAAAAACACCTCATGAAGCCAGCTCAGTTCTGGAAAAGTATTCTATGGACAGATGAGACAAAGATCAACCTGTACCAGAATGATGGGAAGAAAAAAGTTTGGAGAAGAAAGGGAACGGCACATGATCCAAGGAACACCACATCCTCTGTAAAACATGGTGGAGGCAACGTGATGGCATGGGCATGCATGGCTTTCAATGGAACTGGGTCACTTGTGTTTATTGATGACATAACAGCAGACAAGAGTAGCCGGATGAATTCTGAAGTGTACCGGGATATACTTTCAGCCCAGATTCAGCCAAATGCCGCAAAGTTGATCGGACGGCGCTTCATAGTACAGATGGACAATGACCCCAAGCATACAGCCAAAGCTACCCAGGAGTTTATGAGTGCAAAAAAGTGGAACATTCTGCAATGGCCAAGTCAATCACCAGATCTTAACCCAATTGAGCATGCATTTCACTTGCTCAAATCCAGACTTAAGACGGAAAGACCCACAAACAAGCAAGACCTGAAGGTTGCGGCTGTAAAGGCCTGGCAAAGCATTAAGAAGGAGGAAACCCAGCGTTTGGTGATGTCCATGGGTTCCAGACTTAAGGCTGTGATTGCCTCCAAAGGATTCGCAACAAAATATTGAAAATAAAAATATTTTGTTTGGGTTTGGTTTATTTGTCCAATTACTTTTGACCTCCTAAAATGTGGAGTGTTTGTAAAGAAATGTGTACAATTCCTACAATTTCTATCAGATATTTTTGTTCAAACCTTCAAATTAAACGTTACAATCTGCACTTGAATTCTGTTGTAGAGGTTTCATTTCAAATCCAATGTGGTGGCATGCAGAGCCCAACTCGCGAAAATTGTGTCACTGTCCAAATATTTCTGGACCTAACTGTAAATAGTCTAGAAAGCTTGATTTGTAACATCATTTATTTTATTTTTGTTACCCATTAAAAAGTATCATAACTACAAAATTAGTATTCTGTTTCTTCTATTGAGATCAATCAATCCAACATAATTTAATATTGTCACCCAATCTGTTTCCTATCCTGTAATAATGTATCTCATACTGGCCCATGTCCTGTAATAATGTCCTCTATCCAGCCCATCATCCTGTAATAATGTCACCCATCCTGTAATAATGTCTCCCATCAGGGCCGCTCCCTTTAATAATGGTCCTCGTCTTGGCCCCTTCAGTAATATCCCCCATGCTGGCACATTTCTGCAGCATATTTGAAAAAAAAAAAAGACGATTGCTCTCACCTATCCTGCTTCCACAAGGCCCAATATCTTCTTCTCTTTCTATAGCCGCCATAGGGGGGCAGGGCATGGCAGTAACATCATGCACCACCCACACCTGCTGACGTCAGTTGTTGGCCTATGATTGGCTGGCGCCATGAATAGCCATTTCACTGCAGGAAAGTGGTGACTCTGCTACAGAATATATTTCAAATGAATGTGTGTCCAAGGATGCACATTCAGCTAAAAGTAGCACTGGCATCGGTGGACCCCCTTTCTCTGCAAGCCTGGTAATAGTTACACTCTCTATGACTGCGGTTTTATGCATCTGCATGGGGACTACAGTAAAAATATCAGGTTGTTTAATTTCACCTAAGGACTTTGTAAAGATATTTTGATTTTGTTTTGTAATTCTAAAGCATTTATTGTAGGGTAGTAGTTTAGCATGGGCCGAATGCACAGGGGTGAAAGCACTGGGCATAAAACTCTGAGGGGTGCAACATTTCTAAAGAAATTGCTACTTCTATTTTTTATTCCTTTAAAATTTTGGTCCCCTAAAAAGTGACGGCTCTAGCGTAGAAGATCTTGCACAGTTCATATGCGACAGACATTTGGCCTGTTGCCCCGGATTTCTGGCTATATAGACTTCAGTATAACGCTGTAATACTTAATATTTGTAGTACAGCAGGGACCCATAGGCTCCCTGACCCACCACTTTCTGTACTGTAGGCCATAGGCTTACATCCTAAAGACATTAATACCCCATTGGAGGCAGCACAAAGTCATCACTGCATTGTACTGCCTTAAAGAGAACTGGTCATCATGATTTAGCATATTGAAGTATGGCAATAATGGCCCGGTAATACAGACTTAATAGATAACTTTAGTGAAGAAATACACATTCTGATTGTTCTTTAATTAACATTTGAGGTTTGAGTACAATAAGCTTACCATACACTGGGGTGAGACTTTGGGTGGGGTCTTTGGCTCTTCCCCGACTGCTCTGCTTGGCCTCTGCTATCTTCATTTTTATCGGTTATGCTGGCACTATCCTCATTGCGTGTGGTGCTTGCACAGATTCATATCCCAGTAGTCTTCAGTAAAATAACCCCAATCGAGGCACATGTGCAGATTCATCTCCTGGTGTTTTTCAGTAAAATGTCATCGGTGGCAGCACATGCACAGATTGAGATCTCAGCTTCTTATTGAGCCGAGATCTGAAACTGCACGTCACGCCACTGGTGCTACTTTACTGAAGACTACAAGAAGATGAATCTGCACATATGCCGCGATCAGCTCCATTTTACTGAAGACAGCTGGAATACGAATCTGCATAAGTGCTGGCCTTGGAGAGGATGGCACTTGTGCGAGCTTTAAAAAAGTTAGACACATACAGTCACGAGAGTCTGGTGGAGGGGTGGGGTAGAGCCAAAGACCCTACCCACAGTCCAACCCCACAGTCTTCCCCAATGCACCGAAAGCTTATTGCACCCAAACTTCAAAGGTAGATTAAAGAACAACCAGGATGCAGATTTCTTCAGTAAAGGTATCTATTGACTCTGTATAACAGCACCATCATGGCCATGCCTTTACTTTAACATGCAAAATCATGATGACAGGATCTCTTTAATTCACCTGCTGTGTGTGCAGGAGAGACAAGGACTATTGCTCAGACCAATTTACTATATAGTTTTGTGGCGGGTTTTCAGCGGTTGGTACAAGTGAGGCTTTATTACTGTTGGAGGAGGTACTGAGAAGGCATCATTTCATTTTAAGGGGGCATGAAAGGGCATTATTTGTTTTATGGGAGCATTCCAGGTACCTTATTACTGGTTGCTGGGCTCAATATTTGCCTTTGCCCAGACATTTGCAAATCTATTTTATGCTACTGTGTCCCAAACATCTGAATGGTGACTGCAAAAATCCATAACAGACTGCAATCCGGTTCAATTGTATGGGTTTTTCAGTTGCAGAAAATCTGCCATGTGTTAATAATTCCTAAATATGGAAAGAGAAAGAAAAGTTCAGATACAGAAAAAATAACAGCAATTTAAGTGTGTCAGAGCCTTGCTACACATGGTCTATAAATTACTGGTGGAACATCAAAATTTCATGAAGCTAAAACCCTTCCAAATCAATTACTCTCTAAAACCGTCCATAGGTTCTAGTATTTCACAAGGATATCTTTAAGTTTCTCCATTTAAATGTGCACAAAAAGTTGTGTGGTTCTCAAACACCGATGTCACAGACACTGATAATATGATGACAGTGAAGATTTAGCAAACACATTGTAATATATAAGTGGTGCGTCAGTCTCAGAACAGTGTAGCACATTAATCAATAATATATGTTGTTTGCTTTAAATAAAGACAAATTTGACCTAATATTATTCATCAATTAGAAAACTGTCAGAATTGTTGATAATTTGCTCTCTGTAATTCAGGAACCTCATGCACTTTCTCCTACACATTCATATGTGTATAAAACCTTGGTGATTTATAAAGACAGTAGAAAACACTCCGGCCCATTATATTTCTTTACAGTGCACTTAATTTGGTGCCAGGTTTTGTTCTGTGGTATAGAAGTGTTGATATTGGTTTCTGATCTATGTACTTTTTATGATCCCCTGGACCAATTTCCCATCCCCATGTGGGTAAAAGAAGCTTTCCCTTTATTATATATATATGTGTACATGTGTATGGTGTGTAATGTGAGAGTCTGAAATGAATGTGTCAGCAGTGCAGTAGGACCCTGTGAGTTCTGTCTGCCTGCACTGATCAGCAGGGTTTTGGGTCAGAGACCCTGTAGCTGCAGGAGTTACCTCAGAGGGACAGTGCTGAGCCTGGGTTGGCTGAGGGAGACAGCTGTGTGACGCAGCAGAGTTTACACAACTCCTGATCATTGACTGCACAAGAACCAGGAGCGGTGCTGAGGAAATTGGACTGCGTTGTGTGAGAGAAAGGAGCTCCAATTTCCTGAGGGGAGGGCTGTTCTCTGGACTGAGGAATCCTGTGTTATGTCTGAGGCTTACTACAGAGCTGTGGGCCTGAGACCATGTTCTGTGTGGAGTAATTGGATATCGACTAAGTCCAGGGCCCCTACATCCTTAGAGCAAGAGGAAGATCTTTGTGTTTCCTTTTTCTTCCTTCTTTGGAATTATATACAGCGAACTTGGACCAGAGACCTGTGTGAAACTTCCGTGGAGGTTAATGGTAAATGTAATGGCTCACAATACCGCCTAATAAAGAGCCTGAAGATCTCCACTGAGTGTGATTACTGAGAGACACAGCAAACAGAACATGGTGGCAGCTGTGCACAGAACCTTCATGTGACACACCTGCAAACCCTCAGAGCTTGTGTGTGAGATTGGGACTGTACAGAACATCATAGCAACTGTGAGTACAGATTTCCTGTCATTATACAAGATGGAGACTGGTCTGAAGCCCCCTCAGAAACTGGATGTTTCATCATGTAATCTATCCCAGACATGGAGACACTGGAAAGAGGAGTTTACTCTGTATATGGATCTGACAGTGGCCCCCAGTGGTGACAAACGTAAAGTAAAGCTGTTTTATTACTTAATTGGGAAAAAAGGTAGAGAACTAGCCCAGACCTTACTGCCAGACACAGACCGCCTCTTTCTAGCAGACATTGTGGAGGCATTTGATAAGCACTGTGACCCTAAGAGAAATGAGACAGTGGAGAGATACAAGTTTTTCACAAGACAGCAGAAGGATGATGAACATGTAGACAGATATGTGACAGAGCTGAGGACATTGGCTGCAACATGTGGCTTTGGGGAAATTAGAGATAGCCTCATAAGAGACAGAATTGTATGTGGCAAAGACACTCGGCTCAGAGAAAGATTGCTCAGAGAGGAAGAGCTGACCTTAGAGAGATGCATGCAAATGTGCAGGGCTGCTGAGCTGACAAAACACAGCCTGAAGATTATGGCAGGCACCAGCGATAATAATGATGATGAGGTACATTCAGTATCTATGAAAGTAAAGACAAGACCAAGCTCCCCTATAAGCATGATCCACTGCAAATATTGTGGTAAGAGACATGAGAGAGACAAGACCAAGTGTGCAGCATATGACGAAACCTGCAGGTTATGTGGCAAGAAGAATCATTTCTCAGCTGTCTGCAGGCTGAGAACAGGCAAACAGCATAGACAGGTCCACACTGTGACACCAGACACTGACAGTGCAGAGGACACTACATGGCTACAGCTGCAACCTGCAACAGAGAATGTCACTGTAATCAGGCAGCCAGTAGTCAAGGATGCCAAGCAGCTCTATGCAACCTTCCTGTTGGATGAGAAGCCCATTAGATTTCAGCTGGATTGTGGAGGAAGCTGCAATGTCATTCCAAGTGCTCTGCTAAACAAACAGGTTTCCATTGAGCCAACGGACAAGGTACTGGTGATGTACAACAAAAGTGTTCTGAAACCTATGGGGACATGTAAGCTCAAAATACAGAACCCATGTAACAGGAATAGTTACAGAGTTGAATTTACCATACTGCATGGTGGGAACCATGTACCAATACTGGGAGTAAAAGCAGTGCAGGCAATTTACTTAATAAAAGTACAGTCTCAGAACATTATGTCTGTTGAAGTTTCCCAGGATATACCAAATCCCAAACTAAATGCAGTGCGCAATTTGGACTTTCAAAAAAATAAAAATGGAGTATGCTGATTTATTTGAAGGTGATGGGTGTTTTGAAGGTAAATACAGGCTAGAAATTGATAAAATCGTGCAGCCTACCAGATTACCTCCAAGAAGAGTGCCTGTAGCTTTAATGCAACTACTGAAAGTAGAGCTACAAGATTTACAGTAATGAGTAGAGTTGAGTGCGGTTCGTGGTTCGTGGTTCTCCAGTTTGCGGTTCGAGTGATTTTGGGGGGTGTTCTAGATAGAAATAGAACTCAAGCTTTTTGCTAAAAGCTCGATAGCTCAAGTTACGTTCGAGAACAGTTCTATCAGCAAAAAGCCAAGCTAATTACTAGCTGGCTTTTCGCTGTAATAGTGTAAGTTACTCTGTGACTCACACTATTATGAAAATTCAGCGTATAGTGTGCGGGGACAGCGCGTTCAGATCACTGCTGCAGGGATAATGGTGATCGCCATTTTTTTTTTTTCTGTTCTTCCTTCCCTAAGCGCGCATGTAGTGGGGCGGGCCAGCATGTCAGCCAATCCCAGACACACACACACACACAGCTAAGTGGACTTTTTGCCAGAGAAGCAACGGCATGTGTAATAGGATGTCCATGTCACATGTCCCTGCATTATAAATACGGGCATATGCCTGTCAGGACGCCATTATCTGCCTTCTGCTTCTGGGTGACAGTCACCGCAGACGTAGCGCCTGTCACCGATCCTGCTGTGTACGCTCTACACACAGCACTATACAGAATAGGGCTAGAAGTTTCTTTCAGCTCTTTTAAGGGCTAATTACAGCAGGCTCAGAGCCATAGGTGACAGTCAGGTCCATGGAAACAGTTTTTAACAGCTACAGATAAGAGCGTCTGTGTAGCTAAGCTCAGGGACTTGCTTGCTGCATTTCACCATTAGGAGGGATAGAAAGTGAGGCTTCCTTTCCTCTACACTGACCCACAACCCGGCCACTGTACCCTCCTGCCCTTTTTAGCAAAGCCATTTTAATTGCAGAGTGCTGCCAGTTAGTGCCATCCAAAAAGTGGCTGCTGTCCTCCATTATTGTGGCACTTGTGCCAAGCAAGTCCCAGCACCTCTGCATTCTCCCCTCCTGCACATTTTTGCAAAGCCATTTTAATTGAAAAGAGTGCTGCCAGTTAGTGGCATCCAAAAAGTGGCTGTTGGACTTCATTAGTGTCCCACTGGTGCCAAGCTATTTCCAGCACCTCTGCATTGCACACTCAAGCTAATTTTTACAAAGCCATTATAATAGCAAACACTGAGAAAACTTAGTGGCATCCTAAAAGTGGCTGTTGAACTTCATTAGTGTCCCACTGGTGGCAAGCTATTTCCAGCACCTCTGCATTACACCCTCCTGCTCAGTTTTTAATAAGCTATAATAATAGCAAAAAATGCTGCAAGCTAGTGGCATCCATAAGGTGGCTGTTGTACTCCATTTGTGCCCCACTGGTGCCAAGCTATTTCCAGCACCTCTGCATTACACCCTCCTGTTCAGTTTTTAATAAGCTATAATAATAGCAAAAAATGCTGCAAGTTAGTGGCATCCAAAAAGTGGCTGTTGTACTCCATTTGTGCCCCACTGATGCCAAGCTATTTCCAGCACCTCTGCATTACACCCTCCTGTTCAGTTTTTAATAAGCTATAATAATAGCAAAAAATGCTGCAAGTTAGTGGCATCCAAAAAGTGGCTGTTGTACTCCATTTGTGCCCCACTGGTGCAAAGCAATTTCCAGCACCTCTGCATTACACTCTCCTGCTCAGTTTTAATAAGCTATAATAATAGCAACAAATGCTGCAAGTTAGTGGCATCCAAAAAGTGGCTGTTGTACTCCATTTGTGCCCCACTGGTGCCAAGCTATTTCCAGCACCTCTGCATTACACCCTCCTGTTCAGTTTTTAATAAGCTATAATAATAGCAAAAAATGCTGCAAGTTAGTGGCATCCAAAAAGTGGCTGTTGTACTCCATTTGTGCCCCACTGGTGCCAAGCTTTGCCAGCACCTCTGCATTACACCCTCCTGTTCAGTTTTTAATAAGCTATAATAATAGCAAAAAATGCTGCAAGCTAGTGGCATCCATAAGGTGGCTGTTGTACTCCATTTGTGCCCCACTGGTGCCAAGCTATTTCCAGCACCTCTGCATTACACCCTCCTGTTCAGTTTTTAATTAGCTATAATATTAGCAAAAAATGCTGCAAGCTAGTGGCATCCAAAAAGTGGCTGTTGTACTCCATTTGTGCCCCACTGGTGCCAAGCTATTTCCAGCACCTCTGCATTACACCCTCCTGTTCAGTTTTTAATAAGCTATAATAATAGCAAAAAATGCTGCAAGCTAGTGGCATCCAAAAAGTGGCTGTTGTACTCCATTTGTGCCCCACTGGTGCCAAGCTATTTCCAGCACCTCTGCATTACACCCTCCTGTTCAGTTTTTAATAAGCTATAATAATAGCAAAAAATGCTGCAAGTTAGTGGCATCCAAAAAGTGGCTGTTGTACTCCATTTGTGCCCCACTGGTGCCAAGCTTTGCCAGCACCTCTGCATTACACCCTCCTGTTCAGTTTTTAATAAGCTATAATAATAGCAAAAAATGCTGCAAGCTAGTGGCATCCATAAGGTGGCTGTTGTACTCCATTTGTGCCCCACTGGTGCCAAGCTATTTCCAGCACCTCTGCATTACACCCTCCTGTTCAGTTTTTAATTAGCTATAATATTAGCAAAAAATGCTGCAAGCTAGTGGCATCCAAAAAGTGGCTGTTGTACTCCATTTGTGCCCCACTGGTGCCAAGCTATTTCCAGCACCTCTGCATTACACCCTCCTGTTCAGTTTTTAATAAGCTATAATAATAGCAAAAAATGCTGCAAGCTAGTGGCATCCAAAAAGTGGCTGTTGTACTCCATTTGTGCCCCACTGGTGCCAAGCTATTTCCAGCACCTCTGCATTACACCCTCCTGTTCAGTTTTTAATAAGCTATAATAATAGCAAAAAATGCTGCAAGCTAGTGGCATCCAAAAAGTTGCTGTTGTACTCCATTTGTGCCCTACTGGTGCCAAGCTATTTCCAGCACCTCTGCATTACACCCTACTGCTCAGTTTTTAATAAGCTATAATAATAGCAAAAAATGATGCAAGCTAGTGGCATCCAAAAAGTGGCTGTTGTACTCCATTTGTGCCCCACTGGTGCCAAGCTATTTCCAGCACCTCTGCATTACACCCTCCTGCTCAGTTTTTAATACGCTATAATAATAGCAAAAAATGCTGTAAGCTAGTGGCATCCAAAAAGTGGCTGTTGTACTCCATTTGTGCCCCACTGGTGCCAAGCTATTTCCAGCACCTCTGCATTACACCCTCCTGTTCAGTTTTTAATAAGCTATAATAATAGCAAAAAATGCTGCAAGTTAGTGGCATCCAAAAAGTGGCTGTTGTACTCCATTTGTGCCCCACTGGTGCCAAGCTTTGCCAGCACCTCTGCATTACACCCTCCTGTTCAGTTTTTAATAAGCTATAATAATAGCAAAAAATGCTGCAAGCTAGTGGCATCCATAAGGTGGCTGTTGAACTCCATTTGTGCCCCACTGGTGCCAAGCTATTTCCAGCACCTCTGCATTACACCCTCCTGTTCAGTTTTTAATTAGCTATAATATTAGCAAAAAATGCTGCAAGCTAGTGGCATCCAAAAAGTGGCTGTTGTACTCCATTTGTGCCCCACTGGTGCCAAGCTATTTCCAGCACCTCTGCATTACACCCTCCTGTTCAGTTTTTAATAAGCTATAATAATAGCAAAAAATGCTGCAAGCTAGTGGCATCCAAAAAGTGGCTGTTGTACTCCATTTGTGCCCCACTGGTGCCAAGCTATTTCCAGCACCTCTGCGTTACACCCTCCTGTTCAGTTTTTAATTAACTATAATATTAGCAAAAAATGCTGCAAGCTAGTGGCATCCAAAAAGTTGCTGTTGTACGCCATTTGTGCCCTACTGGTGCCAAGCTATTTCCAGCACCTCTGCATTACACCCTCCTGTTCAGTTTTTAATTAACTATAATATTAGCAAAAAATGCTGCAAGCTAGTGGCATCCAAAAAGTTGCTGTTGTACGCCATTTGTGCCCTACTGGTGCCAAGCTATTTCCAGCACCTCCGGATTACACCCTACTGCTCAGTTTTTAATAAGCTATAATAATAGCAAAAAATGATGCAAGCTAGTGGCATCCAAAAAGTGGCTGTTGTACTCCATTTGTGCCCCACTGGTGCCAAGCTATTTCCAGCACCTCTGCATTACACCCTCCTGCTCAGTTTTTAATACGCTATAATAATAGCAAAAAATGCTGCAAGTTAGTGGCATCCAAAAAGTGGCTGTTGTACTCCATTTGTGCCCCACAGGTGCAAAGCAATTTCCAGCACCTCTGCATTACACCCTCCTGCTCAGTTTTTAATAAGCTATAATAATAGCAAAAAATGCTGCAAGTTAGTGGCATCCAAAAAGTGTCTGTTGTACTCCATTTGTGCCCCACTGGTGCCAAGCTATTTCCAGCACCTCTGCATTACACCCTCCTGTTCAGTTTTTAATACGCTATAATAATAGCAAAAAATGCTGCAAGTTAGTGGCATCCAAAAAGTGGCTGTTGTACTCCATTTGTGCCCCACAGGTGCAAAGCAATTCCAGCACCTCTGCATTACACCCTCCTGCTCATTTTGCTACGGAATTTTTATAGCAAAGTCATGGAATTCCTTACTGCATTTCATCATTAGGAGGGATAGAAAGTGAGGCTTCCTTTACTGTCCTGGTACCCACAGAACACGGCCACTGTACCCACCTGCCCACTTTTGCCACGCTATTTAATTTTCCCAAAGAGCTGACTCTTTTTCTGCCATCCTAAAATCGTTTGGAATACTAAGTTAGTGTTGCATTGCTGCCAAGCAAGGTGCAACACATGGGCATTCTACACTCCTTTCCATTTGTGGAACGCAATTATGAACTGCAGGTAGTCCAGCCAATCTTTGACGGAGGTGCAGGCGTGGATATAATGTTTCCTCCATCCAATGGTGGTTTTCTCGATGTCTGACAACTAAACAATACCATCTGTTTACACTTACAAAACAAGTGACGACCTGCCAATCACACTGCCGCTTACGGGTAACGGGGTGGAAGTTCAGTGTGAAAAAGCATGTGTGACTGCTGTCCCCACAATCACAGAGGATGAAGAGCACACAGATGCACTTTATGGGGCAGGCGTTGGTTGCACAGCCCCGCTAGGCCGCATTGTAGCACAGTGAAATTCCCATTTCGACTTATGCTTCATTTTAAGACTTGTATTTGGTGGGCTCCCCAGTATGCAGCAAAACCACGCAACATGAAAAGCACTGTATGCAGTTGGGTTCATAAATGATTGTTTCACTTTCCCAAAACAAACAATAAGAACCATGCATTAAATTGAAATAATAGAACAATCTATTCAGTTGCCTACTACTTGCTAAGCCCTCTGCGTAGCAGCAGTAATTGTGTGTTTGTGTGTGTGTGTGTGCGAACACAACTTACTAGTGGCGTATCACAAGAGCTTCCCAGTTATCTACCTAAACATAGTCAAAACACATCACCCACCCTGAATACCCTTGTTAGCTGAAGCCTCACAGATAAGGCAGATGATAACAGTGTGAATGCAAACCACACAGCTCTGCAACACAGTCATGGAAATCTTGAAAAGCAACAGTCAATGCAAACATGTGTCGCTGTCCCTCTATGATTTAAACTGTACGTGACAATTTGACAGTGCAGAGGCAGCAAGTCTGATTGTCTATATAGTCGTCCTACCCAGAACAGATATGTGTTTTGATAATAAAACAAAGTGTTGCGTGCACGCACTGTCTGGTCACAGCCTACCGTACCCGGGTACTGTGATGTCCATTTCCCATAAATACAGACTTTACGCTCCTATCATGGTAAACAATATAGACAGCACCGGAAGAATGTTGGTCTGTGGCACAGGATGCTGCTAACTGGCGTTACGGTACTCCTCACCAAACTCCAAAAAAACTCCCCTCAGAATTCAACGAAGTGTTTCCGCAGTTGCTCCTTGCTGTAACACACACCTTTATCTTTTCATTCAGTTCATAGATAGCATCTCCAAGTCCACACACGAAGATCGTTTTGCTATTGCTATAGTGACCAAACAGACAAAAGCAGCTCCAAAAAAACAGCAGCCCCTTGTGTGTAGTCTGCAACAATGCATACAATGAACGGCAACTAAGCATGTTGTGTCGCGGGCGGGGAGGACGCCGCGGCTGCTGTGCGCTCGCTAACGCTCGGGTCCGGCGCTGCTGCGGCTGCTGCTCGGTGGATCGAGCAGTGGGCCGGATCCGGGGACTCGAGCGGCGCTCCTCGCCCGTGAGTGAAAGGGGTGGTTGGTTTGGGGAATTTAGTCCGTGACGCCACCCACGGGTCGTGGTGAAGATGGACACCACCGCTGCTGGTGACGGGGATCCTGGGAGCGATGGTAGGGAGCAGCTGGGATGTTGTTTTCCCCCTCCGTGGGTAGGAGTCGGTGGTCCCGGGGCCTGGCGATGTGACGGGGAGGCTGGGTTGGTGAGGTGCAGGGTTGCAGGGACAGCGCGGCGCGGTGCCGGATGGCACGGGTGTACTTACTCAGTAAAAGATGCACAAAGTCCTTGGTAAACCAAACGGCTGAATGGACGGGTCCCGCAGCCGGCTGCAGTGTCTCTCCCCGGACAGGTGATAGCGGCTGTCTTTCCCTGCACCTTGATGTAACTGATTGACTACTATGGATCCCCAACGGTAGTCCGCTCCCCGGTGGATGGATGCCGGAGGAGCCCGTTTGCCCGCATACGCTGGCCCTTGGGTCTCTAGCCTTAGGAGGTAGCTGTATACCCTCTTTGGTTGTTAGGAAACCCCTGGGGTTCCGGTCACATTCGGATTTGACTATTGTCGGCGGCTCCAAGCCTGGTCGGGGTCCGATGGCCCTGCCTGTGTGTGCTGGCTTCACTTCGATCCCCGGTCGGTACCGGTGGGCCAACGCTGGACCCCGGTCCTATGGTTCCACATTGCTTCACCACTCCTGCAGACAGCCACCACCGTCTGCCAACCTTGCTGTCAGTGACTGGGCCACAAGCCCAGACACCCAAGTGCTCACTCCTCTCCCTTCAAACTCCAAACTCTATCTATTTGTGACGACCTGGCTAGTCCAGGGCGCCACATTCCCCCTTGGTGAAATGCAGACCGTCCGCGGGCTGCCCGTCCATCACCGGTTTTATTTTTTTTTCAAAAACTGTAAAAATATAAATAACATGTAAACATTTTAAACAGATAAGCATTTTTGTCAGGACACTTCAAACGTTGCACATATAAAAACATTTTTAATAATAACCAACGGACGGATGTGTTCCGTTCTCCGACCCAAGCAACCTAGCCCTGATGCTGCCCCTAAGAAGTGGGCAGCACTCCTTGACCCCAGTCCAGGTTCAGGCTGCCCGAGCAGGAACGGGTACGGTTACTCGCACCTGGCTGTCACTTCAGGGGACCCCACGTCAAGGGGGACCCCTGACCCCCGGAGGATGGCCACCGGTCCTGGTGGTGGCTAGGCCCCAGCCTGCTCTGCTGCAAGCCCTTCCTCCAATCTGCCTCTCCGGAGGCGGGAACGGTTTCCATCCCACAATACTATTTACAAGCCCACCAGTTCGTGGGTGGCTTGCCAGTTCTCGGCCATGTCCATGAGCAGTTTCTCATGTGGGTGGTAAAAACACACAGAGTCCCTCCGGGGACAACTTGCCGGCAACGACCGGGATAATCATGTAGATAATCAGGTGAAGCTTCGGTTTTGATTCATTTTCATTTACTCACATATTTAACGGTGCTGGGGGTCCCAATGGGGGACAACTGTATGCAACGGTGGACCGCTGCCTTTACTGGAGGTCATCATCGCCACTTACTTCCTCTGGATCCGCCTAGGACTGTATGGCGGAGGAGGTGACCGGGGCTGCTCGTAGTCATCATGGCTCACCTTTCTCTGGACATCCAGGGCGAACCAGCCCCTCTTTCCCAGGTGGCAGGTATATGTGACCAACTCACCCGCACAGAGGTCACGCTCCGGATGGCCCTGGGATAGCTGGCTGTGCACATCTCGCCTGGGGAAGAACGCCTCGACCCCTAGGCTTGGCTCGTGAATAAACCCCCATCCATGCCGGGGGTAGAACTGCCGGACTTGACCCTCAAAGATCGGGCCCCGAGCTTCAGGAGAGGCACTCCGGAGAGCGTCCTTTGCCTCCACAGTGCAGGCCAGGATAGCAGCCTTCTCCCGGGCCTCTGTCTCCCAGCCCATCAGGTTTGGCTGCCGCTCCCAACATGGCGGCTCTTCTAGCGCGGGGGTTGGGCCCAGCAGGTACCCCCCCGATGCGGGCCACGACCGGCACATTCTGGGTAGGGGGGCTCCGCTGTGTCGTGGCCTGCTTTAATGCCTTGCAGCGGCAACCCCCCGCAGCCTCAGCCGAGGCCTGGAGCTTGGGAGCAGTCAGCGTCACTTTCCGGGCTTGAGACGGGCTACCCTCCACCTCTGTACTGGCCGGGCGGACTGCCGGGGCCTCTTCGGGTGTGGCCGCTTCCAGGCTGGATGGCTCCCGTTGGGGAGCGGGCACCCTCCAGGAGAGCGGGGTTGGTGCTGGCCGGGCAAGCTGTTGTTCGCGGGCAGCACCTGCAGGTGGATCTTTGCGGGTGGGAGTGATGTCATCTGCTGCCAGGTTCGGGAGCAGCGGGCTGACCGGCGGGGGTGGCGCCGACCAATACGGGCAGCAGGGAACGCAGCAGGCTGAGCGACGGCAGACCGGGCCCCTCGGCCGCAGCGACTGGTCCCTCCGGGACACAGGGGCGTGGGTCACTCACCCGCTCCTCCAACTCTGCTTTCGCCTCACGGGCCTGCACAGTCATCACCACTTCCACCATTCCAGCCTCCCATTCTTGCACCAGGAGCTGGAGCCGGGTCTGCAGCCTACGGCTTAACTGGGCCACCCGAGCCTCCACCCACGCCGCTGTTGCGAGCGTGGGCCTGCTGTACGGAACGGACATCCTGCTTGCTTGGCCTCCAGGAATGGGATATGTTGCAGAGTCCTGCCGTCCCCGCTTTATATGCCCTTGGCTACATCAGGCAGACACACACCCGCCCCCCTTGGTTCTCTTCAGCACTTCCGCTTGTTGGGGGCGGGGGCTTCGCGTTCGCGCCTTCCCTGTTCGGGGAAGATGCTGGAGCGGGAGATTTTCGCGCCAAAGATGGCGGCGCTTCAAATTTTCGGCTGGACACTGCCGGCGGGGACTACAAGGCGCACTTCTACTGGTAAGTAGATGGTTCAATCCTGTTTGTGACGCCAAGTTTTGTCGTGGGCGGGGAGGACGCCGCCGCTGCGCTCGCTAACGCTCGGGTCCGGCGCTGCTGCGACTGCTGCTCGGTGGCTCAAGCGGTGGGCCGGATCCGGGGACTCGAGCGGCGCTCCTCGCCCATGAGTGAAAAGGGTGGTTGGTTTGGGGGATTTAGTCTGTGACGCCACCCACGGGTTGTGGTGAAGATAGGCACCACCGCTGCTGGTGACGGGGATCCCGGGAGCTATGGTAGGGAGCAGCTGGGATGTTGTTTTCCCCTCCGTGGGTAGGGGTCGGTGGTCCCGGGGCCCGGTGGTGTGACGGGGAGGCTGGGTTGGTGAGGTGCAGGGTCAGCGCGGCGCGGTGCCAGATGGCACGGGTGTACTCACTCAGTAAGAGATGCACAAAGTCCTCGGTAAACCAAACGGCTGGATGGACGGGTCCCGCAGCCGGCTCTAGTGTCTCTCCCCGGACAGGTGATGGCGGCTGTCTTTCCCTGCACCTTTGTGTACTGTTTGACTACGATGGATCCCCAACGATAGTCCGCTCCCCGGTGTATGGATGCCGGAGGAGCCCGTTTGCCCGCAGGCGCTGGCCCTAGGGTCTCTAGCCTTAGGCGGTAGCTGTATACCCTCACGGTGCGGGTGGTTGCCTTCTAACGGGTCTTTGGCTGTTAGGAAACCCCTGGGGTTCCTGTCACACTCGGATTTGACTGTTGACGGCGACTCCAAGCCTAGTCGGGGTCTGATGGCCCTGCCTGTGTGTGCTGGCTTCACTTCGCTCCCGGTCGGTACCGGCGGGCCACCGCCCGTCCTCGGTCCTATGATTCTGCGTTGATTCACCACTCCTGAAGACGGCCACCACCGTCTGCCAACCTTGTTGTCAGTGCCTGGGCCACAAACCCAGACACTCTCCACTTTACTCCTCTCACTTCATCAACCTCCTGGACTAAACTGTCACTTTTCCCGCCTCCAGGCCTGTGAACTCCTCGGTGGGCGGGGCCAACCTCTTGGCTCCGCCCTACCTGGTGTGGATATCAGACCCTGGAGGGAGGCAACAAGGATTTTGTGTTTGGCTAATGTTACGGTCTAGTGGGGGTGGGGGTGTATGTGTGTTACCTGTGACGACCTGGCTAGTCCAGGGCGCCACATGAACATGAGCATGAATGTACCTAGAAACATATACACGCTCCTGTCAGAAGTGTGTGCACGTGATGCAATCAATAAAGGTGAATCATGGTCTAATAGAGCACTAAGGAGGCCACAAAATCGTTTAGTAAGTTTTATTTGTTTTATCAAAGCCACAAGGTGGCTTTGATAAAACAAATAAAACTTACTAAACGATTTTGTGGCCTCCTTAGCGCTCTATTAGACCATGATTCACCTTTATTGATACCCATTTCCCCCTTCGGGGGTCCATGGCAAGAGTTGCTTAAACGGAGGCTTCATGAAAACCAGGACCTTTTGGACGCCTATTCCCTCCACTAACCCGCGGCTGGATCAGGCATACAGGAATCCGTCTCCCTGGAAGGATCTTACGGATAATCCTCCTGACAGCGGAACATTACACTCCCGTCTATTACCGTGGTTGTGCGAGGGCTGCACAAGCACTCCAGGTGAGCAGTTTAATTACCGGTCTCACCGTTACTCCTGTCCTGAGACTCTTCACATGCTCTCCCTGTTTTCACTTTTTTCAGGTGATGCAATGTCAGACTCGTGCGGGTCTGACATCACATCACACGGCACAGTCTGCCACTGTCTGAACATGAGCGTGCATGTACCTAGAAACACATGCACGCTCCTGTCAGATGTGTGTGCGGCTGTGCTTCGATGTCAGACTTTTGGGAGTCCCTCGCAAGTGTGACTGCTGCCTAAGATAAACCGCATGCATTTTTTTAAATTTAAATAAATAATTAAAAAAAAAACACGTGCGGACCCCCCCAATTTTCATTCCCAGCCATGATAATGCCGGCTGGGGGCTGGTATATTCTCAGCCCGCAGTCGCCCGGTATTGCCGCATCGATTAGATGTGACAATTCCGGTGCGATATCGGCTCATCTTGATTGCCCTGGTGCGCTGGCAATCAAGGTAATAGCAGGGGTTAACAACAGCACACGGCTGCTACTAAACCCTAGGCTTGTGATCGCACGGGCGTCTGTGAGATACCTGCATCACAAACCTGTAAATTACAGTAAATAAACAAGACACAGAGAAATCCTTTATTTGGAATAAAGTACAAACGCAGCCTCCTCCTTCACCACTTTATTACCCCAACACACCCCTCCAGCTCCGACGTAATCCACACGAGATCCAGCGAAGACACAACCAGCTCTGCTACATATCAGAGCGAGCAGCCATAGAGCTCTGAATGCAGCCTATTACTGGGCCGCAATAAGCGATGACTGCACGGCAGAGCTGTCACAGGCTGGGGTTGCGTCAGCCAGGAACCAATCACAGATGAGAGAATGGCCGGTGGGCGGGGAAAACACGGAAAGCTGTGTGATTGCGCGCACAGTATAGGAAGTGAAAGCGCGACCCGGAAGCAGTGTGCCTCCATGACACAGAGTCTCGGTAAGTATGAAACGCTCATTTATTTCTGATTTTCTTCATTTTTATTAATTGCCAAATCCGGATCGTGCACCCGGAATACCGCGCCCGGGTCCGGCCCGGAGATAGAGCTGAAACCGCGCGGTCCGGACGTTTACAGTCCAGGTCCGTTCAACACTAATTACAGACAAAAATAATCATTTTTGATTTTGCACAAAATTCATGAACCACATGTGCTATTTTTGAAGAATTTAGCTCAAGAACATCATATCAGAAGAAAAAGAAACAAAAAAAAGATGTGATGAATTGGGCCCTAAATCTTTTAAGTTATGTCTGTATGTGTCTGTATGTGTCCCATCCAGGTCGCAAATTAACAAAAAAAAGAGAAAGAGTTTGATTTTCCTCTAATTAAAAAACCTATCCAATGAAAGATGGGTGAATGTCCCATGGGGCGGCCCCACCTGCAAGGCAAAATGCAGAATAAAAAGGCAAAAATGCAGAATACTGTAACAAGATAAGAGTGACACTGCTAACGTATTCATTTGATTTCTGTATTGTGCATTAGGGGGTGCGGTTGCCCTAATGTACAATGCAGACACACAGGCCTCGATTCATGAAGGTGTTCTTGCCAACTTTGTGGTGTAAAACACCTTCAAATGTTGCAACATTTTTAAAGTTGGGTAGAAATTCTGTAGCTTCTGGTGTTTTAAAGAAGTTGTCCAGTTACCAAAACTGATTTTTTTTTTCTGATAAATCTTGCTATTATGTGCCCCTCAACACATCTATTATGTTTTTTCAGCAAAATTACCTTTTATTGTGCACTAGCAGCACATGCTCATTGCTGGCACCAGCTCTGATGGGGTTAATCTCTCCTCTGACTTCCTGTGTTCAGTTCCTACAAGTCCCAGAATTCTTTGTGGCTCTAGGGCGGTGTCTAGCTTATCTAACACACCCATTGTGTCTAATACACCCACTCTGCTCCCACCCAAACCCTCCTCCCTGCCTCTTCCCTGTGGATGCACTGAGATCAATCACAGATACAGCAGTTCTGCACAGCCAGGGGAAGAAAGTGTGTGTGCGCGTATATACAGTGTATGTGTATGTGAGTGTGCGCGTATATACAGTGTGTGTGTATATATACAGTGTGTGTGTGAGTGTGTATGTGTGTGTGTGTGTATGTCATACTCACCTGTCTGCAGGGTCCCGGTGCCATGCCTGCTTCCAGCCCCTGTCTCAGTCCCGCCGCTTCGGCTGTGTGCAGTCTCCCCGGGGCACGTACGAAGCTTGCAGGACCTGGCCGTGGATCACCTGATGCAGTCACCTGACGCATCAGCTGATCGATTCTCGTGGTGTTGCCGGCTTTTTCGCGCCCGGCCGGCTATCAGCTGATCCTGCCGTCAGGGGACTTCATCAGCTGATTACCGGCCGCTCCTGCAGTGATGGGCCAGGATCAGACTCCGCTGCATGAGCTGCCGGTAATCAGCACAGACCTGAGTATTTTATTTATTTATTTTTTTTTTCTACTGATGCATCATCTGATTGTATAATCGGCTTTTATACAATCAGCTGATGTGTCATGTGATTCACGTAGTTTAACCTGACACATCATCTGATCGCTTTGCCTTCCAGCAAACCGATCAGATGATATTGGATCCGGATTGGACAGCGCGGGACCCTGACCCAGGATTACTGCGGAGGGGGGGTTCTTTATTTCAATAAAGATGGAGTCACTAATTGTGTTGTGTTTTATTTCTAATAAAAATATTTTTCTGTGTGTTGTGTTTTTTTTTTATCATTACTAGAAATTCATGGTGGCCATGTCTAATATTGGCGTGACACCATGAATTTCGGGCTTAGGGCTAGCTGATAATATACAGCTAGCCCTAACTCCATTATTACCTAGCTAGCCACCCGGCATCAGGGCAGCTGGAAGAGTTGGATACAGCGCCAGAAGATGGCGCTTCTATGAAAGCGCCATTTTCCGGGGTGGCTGCGGACTGCAATTCGCAGTGGGGGTGCCCAGAAAGCTTGGGCACCCTTCACTGTGGATTCCAATCCCCAGCTGCCTGGTTGTACCCGGCTGGACACTAAAATTAGGCGAAGCTTATGTCATTTTTTTTTTTAATTATTTCATGAAATTCATGAAATAATTAAAAAAAAAAGGGCTTCTCTATATTTTTGGTTCCCAGCCGGGTACAAATAGGCACCTGGGGGTTGGGGGCAGCCCGTACCTGCCTGCTGTACCCGGCTAGCATACAAAAATATGGCGAAGCCCATGTCATTTTTTTTTTCTTTTTGGGTAAAAAAACTGCATACAGTCCTGAATGGAGGATGCTGAGCCTTGTAGTTCTGCAGCTGCTGTCTGCTCTCCTGCATACAATGAACATTTTGAATAAGGAAATGACATCAGACCTTTTTTATTTTTTTCATCAACAATCTTTAATGGCATTGTGCACTGATTAAAAACGCAGTGAGCAAAAACGCAGCAAAAAAGGCACCAAATCGCGGCAAAAACGTGACATGCAGCACCGCAGGTGACAGAGCAGAGCAAGTTGGTGACATGTTCTGCTCTGACACATAGTGTGCTGCATGTCACTGTATCCACTCTGGGACTTGTTGTGCAGGTGACCGGATGATACATGTCACTAACTTGCTCCACTCTGTGACTTCTGCTGCATTGTTCCAACTGTATACACTCTCACCTGCACAACAAGTCTCAGAGTGGATAAATAATAAACAGGAGAACAAGAGTAAAGTGCAAAAAATAGACAAATTTATTGAATACACAACAAGACATAAAATTCATTAAAAATAGAACACTACCAGTATATCCCGGGGATGCCAATATAGATTAGACCAGTTAAAATGGCCAAAATAGATCAAAGATACATGCAAGTCGCAGTCTATAGAGATGTGGCTACAGCTGGCCTGAACCAATCACAGATATTGGGAGCAAACCCAATAACCAGGGAACTGTTAAGTGGAAAATAAATAGAGGTCAAATCACCTTACATGGTGGGCAATCACGGTTTGATTTGACCTCTATTTATTTTCCACTTAACAGTTCCCTGGTTATTGGGTTTGCTCCCAATATCTGTGATTGGTTCAGGCCAGCTGTAGCCACATCTCTATAGACTGCGACTTGCATGTATCTTTGATCTATTTTGGCCATTTTAACTGGTCTAATCTATATTGGCATCCCCGGGATATACTGGTAGTGTTCTATTTTTAATGAATTTTATGTCTTGTTGTGTATTCAATAAATTTGTCTATTTTTTGCACTTTACTCTTGTTCTCCTGTTTATTATTCCTGTCTGAGTAGTGCTGGCACCTACCCTGCCTTATTGAGGGAGGCTTGGTGCTCATTATCTAATGGCTCTTGGTGTGAGTTATGTTACATTAAGTCTCAGAGTGGGGCAGATAGTGACATGTATCATCCGGTCACCTGCACAACAAGTCCCAGAGTGGTGAAAGATAGTGACATGCAGCACACTACGTGTCAGAGCAGAGCATGTCACTGTCTCCACTCTGGGACTTGTTGTGCAGGTGACCGGATGATACATGTCACTAACTGCCCCACTCTGTGATTTCTGCTGCATAGTACCAACTGTATACACTCTCACCTGCACAACAAGTCCCATAGTGGAGACAGTTAGTGACATGTAGCATCCGGTCACCTGCACAACAAGTGCCAGAGTGGAGAAAGATAGTGACATGCAGCACACTATGTGTCAGAGCAGAGCATGTCACTGTCTCCACTCCGCTGACCTCACAGCCCGTACACGCTGCGATGGATGCAGGGGGACACAGAACAAGTAATCGGCTGACACTGGAGTCATCTGATTACTTTGGATGAATTGAGCAGTAAAATGCTCTGGTGCTCGATGGGCGAAGTCCATGCCGATTTTTTTTTTAAAAAATTCATTAAAAATAAAAAAACAAAAAAATCACATTGTTTGTGGGCTCCCGCTGCATTTTCTATTGCTAAGGGTAAGCAAAGCAGCTACTGGCTGCTAGCCCCCGCTGCTTGGTGTTACTTTCACTGGCAATAGAAATTCAGGGAAGCATTTTTTTTTATAAAGGTTTTTCCCTGAAAACGTTTTTAAGAAAATGACGTGGGCTTCGCCATATTTTTGTATGCTAGCCAGGTACAGCAGGCAGCTACGGGCTGCCCCCAACCCCCAGCTGCCTAGTTGTACCCAGCTGGGAACCAAAAATATAGAGAAGCCCTTTTTTTCATGAATTTCATGAAATAATTAAAAAAAAAAAATGATGTGGGCTTCGCCAAATTTTTGAGTCCAGCCAGGTACAACTAGGCAGCTGGGGATTGGAATCCACAGTGCAGGGTGCCCAAACTTTCTGGGCCCCCCACTGCGAATTGCAGTCCACAGCTGCCCCAGAAAATGGCGCTTTCATAGAAGTGCCATGTTCAGGCGCTGTATTTAACTCTTCCAGTGGCCCTGGTGGCACGCTGGGTAATAAGGGGTTAATACCAGCTATGTTTTACCAGCTGGTATAAAGCCCGAGATTCTTAATGTCAGGCCAAGTTTAACCTGGCCATTAAGAATCTCCAACAAAGGGTTTAAAAAAAAAAAAAAGACATCACACAGAGAAAAATACTTTATTAGAAATAAATACACAGACACAGTAGGGACTCCATGTTTATTACTCCCTCTCACCCCTCCACGATGGAGAGATTTCTGTACTGACCATGCCAGGAGAGAGCGAGGAAAAGAGAGCAAGCGGGGGGGGGAGAGAGCGAGGGGGGGAGAGGAGAGAGGGGGGAGAAGAGAGAGAGGGGGGGAGACGAGAGAGAGGGGGGGAGACGAGAGAGAGGGGGGGAGACGAGAGAGAGAGGGGGGAGACGAGAGAGGGGGGAGAAGAGAGAGAGGGGGAGAGAAGAGAGCGAGCGGGGGGGAAAAGAGAGCGAGCGGGGGGGAAAAGAGAGCGAGCGGGGGGGAAAAGAGAGCGAGCGGGGGGGAAGAGAGCGAGCAGGGGGGAGAGAGCGAGCGGGGGGGAAAGAGAGCGAGCGGGGGGGATAGAGAGCGAGCGGGGGGGATAGAGAGCGAGCGGGGGGGAGAGAGAGAGCGGGGGGGAAGAGAGCGAGCGGGGGGGGAGAGAGCGAGCGGGGGGGGAAGAGAGCGAGTGGGGGGGGGAAGAGAGCGAGGGGGGAGAAGAGAGAGGAGGGGGAGAAGAGAGAGAGAGAGGGGGGGAGAAGAGAGAGAGGGGGGGAGAAGAGAGAGGGGGGGAGAAGAGAGGGAGGGGGGAGAAGAGAGGGAGGGGGGAGAAGAGAGGGAGGGGGGGAGAAGAGAGGGAGGGGGGGAGAAGAGAGGGAGGGGGGAGAGAAGAGAGAGGGGGGGAGAAGAGAGTGGGGAAAGAAGAGGGGGGGGCAGAGGTGCTCTGTCACCAACTGTCTCCACTCTGTGACTTGTGGTGCAGGTGACAGAGTGCAGACAGTTGGTGCCATGCAGCAGGACAGATGGCAGAGCACAGCGGTGACATGCCTGTCAGTGTCTTGCTGCTGGGAGGAGCAGATGATCACACTGCCTGACACCGGCCGCTCTCCTGACATCGCAGCAGAGCGGGCGGGTGGACAGTGTGATCACATACTTACGTGCAGGGGGGATTCAGCTGAAGACCCCACCCCTGTACTGCACACTGGCGCCCCGTGCCTCAGCCTCACCATCTGCAGGGCTCTAGCCGGCTCTACACAGACGTCCTCCGGATCCTCCCCTCGATGCTGAGCTGTGATGTGCGGTAGTCACCGCCCACAGCCCTGTCACTCAATCTGAGTGGCGCCGGCATCCTGTGACGTACCCGTCTTGTTTGAGAGCCCGGAAATGCCGGGACGTCAGAGGATGCCGGCGGCCACAGCTCCAGGGGGTCATGTGACAGGCACTGAGCGTGCAGCATAGCGCCGCTCAGTGCCAGAAATGGAAACGGAAGCCAATGCAGAAGATGCAGACAATGGTAAGTGAGAATCATTGGGGGAAAAAAAAAAATGGGTGAACCACCCCTTTAATACCAGTTGTGGCTAGTTTTGCCAAAATGGACAAACTCATGGATGGGATGGGGCTTGGCTAAGGTCACCCATCAAATTTCATTTTTCCAGATATGTACTTAAGTACGTAACTGTAGTAACATGTTTGGAGATGGCGCATGCCATTGTAAGTTGAGGCAAATTTATGAAGTGGTGTACACCTCTTATTGAATTAGGCACAACTTTCTCTAGCTGTTCCGATCATTGAGATCATCATGTCGCCAATCTGAATGAATTGGACCCACACTAGCAATAATGAAATTCATGTATTCATTAATTATAGAGTGCTTGTATTTTTTGTTATTTTATATGTGTGAGAATTGGCAACTTTGTATGAATCTAAGGCCTGTTTCACACGTCAGTGATTCTGGTACGTTTGTGCTTTTTTTCTACGTAACAGAATCACTGACATACGCAGACTCATTATAATCAATGGGTCTGCTCACACATCAGTGATTTTTCACTGACCTTGTCTCCGTGCGGCGTACCTGCGTGTGCGTAATTGCCGCACGGAGACATGCCATTTTTTTCTGGCATCACTGATGTCCCACGGACCACGCAGTGGTGTGATCCGTGAAACACGTGCCAGAAAAAAACGTGCATATAAAATAAAAATAAATTTTTACTCTCAATATATGTAGATAATAGGGAAATGTTGACATGTCCCACAGAAACAAGTGTACATTTTATTCCCTGAGCGTCTTAGGTGGGGAATGAACATGGAATATATGTAGATAATAGGGGAATGAACACATATCCCACACAAACAAGTGTATATTTTATTCCCTGAGCTTCTTAGGTGGGGAATGAAAATGGAATATGTGTAGATAATAGGGAAATATTCACATATTCTTTATAAACAGGTGTATTTTTTATTCCCTATGTTAGATAGGTGGGGAATGAACATGGAATATATGTAGATTACAGGAGAGTGAACATATATTTCATATATAAAGGTGAATATTATTTTCCATGAGCTTCTAATGTGGGGAATGAACATGGAATATATGTAGATTACAGCGGAATGAACATTTATCCCATACAAACAAGTAAGTTTTATTTTCCTTGTATTTGATATGTAAGGAATGAACTTGAAGTAGGTACAAAATATTTAACAATTTTGACATTTCCATTATATTGTGTACTTACCGATCACACTTTGTGAAAGTTTGTCTAGAGAGGTAGACGGCAAAAAGTAATGATTAGTCTGTAACACAGGGAACAGTGAAAGGAATAAATCAGGGGATGCTACCCAGTAATCCGACATCAAGGAAACTAAGATACTGGTCCTTAGAACCATTCTCCAAATACAGCAGAGTGGCAAGACAACACAATATTACGTGGAAAAGGGTCCACATTCTCCAACAACCAAAGTAGTGGCCGATCTGAATGCTTCCAAGAGACAGCACCAACATCCCTCAAAAATATGTTTTTTTGTTTCTTCTGCTTCTAGGGGTCAGACACCTTGTTGGGTAGATGACATTACCCCCCCCCCCCCCCCCCCCTCTTTAGACAACCATATCATTCAATTCAAAGTGTGGAGAACTCCATAATGTCTGTAACATTGTATAACATCAAGGCCTCTTGCAGAGAGAGGAACAAAAGCCACACTCCCGCACTAGATAGGCCAGAGAATGCTAATTATAATAATGTCTACAGAGGCCTAATTATATTATGTCCATAATAAAAGATCAAATCCTCAAAAATTGTTCATCTGTTACTGGGAAAAATCCAATTGTCCTGTACTAAATGGAGGACATATTCCAAATCCGAAGTCAGAATTGTTGTAACACATCAGGAACTTTTGTTCTGCATAAATTTGGCAGAATGAATCAAGCACTTGGAAAGCCTTGGATTATTCTGTACAGAACGAGTTTTATACCAATAATTACCTGATCTGCATCAAAGCTTTATTAAAAAATATGATATGCCATTGTAATGTAATAACAGAAATTCAAAAAGTATCATGTTCCAGTTTAAAAGTTTTACTTGAGCACGGCCCAGTACTGTTTAGCCATGTGCGTACATGTGCTTTTTTCCTGCGCTTTGACTGCATTTTAAATTGCAGCGTGTCAATGACAAAATGCATGCATTGTGCTTCCCCAGCAAAGTCTATGAGAAGTCAGAAATTTCCATCTGCACGTTGCTTTTTTATTAGGCAGCGTTTTGTTTGTCAAATATTTGTCAAAATCGTTGCGTAAAAAAAAGCAGCATGTTACTTCTCCAGTGCGTTTTAGTTGCATTTTTCACCCATTGAAATGAATGAGGTTTCTCTCTTTCTCTCTCTTGTTGGTCTCTATCGGTCTCGGTCTCTCTCGGTCTTGGTCTCTCTGTCTCAGTCACACTGCTCGGTGGCTTCTCCTGCTTCTAAAAGTCCCAGCTGATCATTATGCCATGTCATATTCACTGCTTGCGATGACAGTGAACTCATGTGAACTCAGGTCACTGCTGCGGACCCCGCACTGACCTCAGAGGTTCACCTGAGTTCGCTGTCATCGCACGGCTCTGTCTCTGTGTGCTGTAATGAACTCGGATGAACTCTGAGGTCAGTGCCAGGACACAGGCAGTAGTGCGGAGCACTGCAGCTGTGACTTCAGAGTTTTACCCGAGTTCACTGTCATCGTATGGCTCTGTCTCTGTGTGCTGTCATAATTCATGACAGCACACAGAGACAGAGTCGTGCAGTGACAGTGAACTAAGGTGAACCTCTGAGTTCAGTGCGGGGTCCGCAGCAGTGACCCGAGTTCACTGTCGTCGCACGCAGTGAATATGAGATGGCCTAATGAGCGGCTGGGACTTTCAGAACAGGAGAAGCCGCCGAGCAGTGTGACAGCTGTGCAGCGCCACGCCGGTGATCGGTGAGTACGAAGGAGGGAGAGAAGGAGAGACCAACCGAGAAGAGACAGATAGATCGACATCGACAGAGAGACCAAGACCGAGACTGATAGAGAGACAGACAAACAAAGTGAGAGAGAGAGACACCTCATTCATATCAATGGGTGAAAAATGCAAACAAAACGCACTGGAGAAGGGACATGCTGCTTTTTTTTACACAACGATTTTGACAAATATTTGACAAAAAAAAATGCTGCCTGAAAAAAAGCAACGTGCGGATGGAAATTTCTGACTTCTCATAGACTTTGCTGGGGAACCACAACGCATGCATTTTGTCATTGACACTCTGCAGTTTAAAATGCAGCCAAAACGCAGGAAAAAAGCACATGTGCGCACATGGCCAAACAATACTGTGTCGTGCTCAAGTAAAACTTTTAGGGCTCATGCACACGTTGCGTTTTTTTTTTAGTTTCTGCAGCGTTTTAAGCTGCAGCGTCACATTGTCAAAATGCATGCATTCTGCTTCCACTGCAAAGTCTATGAGAATCATGCAAAATCCATGCGCACGTTGCTTTTTTAAATGCAGCGTTTTGATTGTGAAAAATTTAAAAAAGTTTAAAAAAGCAGCATGTCAATTCTTTTGTCTGTTTTGGCAGCGTTCTACACCCATTGAAATCAATGAGTTGTTGAAAAACGCTACCAAAATGCCAAGCAGACTGAAAGACCTGCATTTTGTATGTTTATTTGACATACAAAATGCAGGTCTTTCAGTCTCTCTCTCTCTCTGTCGGTCTCTGCCTCCCACACCCTCACTCATACTCACCAATCCCCGGCACGGCGCTGCAAGGCGTTCATGTGGCGCCCCTGACCTGGTCAGGCACCACTGAGTACTGCACCCATGCTGGGGACAGTACAACACAGGTAATCCAGAAGGCTGACTGGGGTGTGGAACACAGGCCCATAGTGATCAGGTCTCACACATGTACCCATGAGAGGACCCCTGGGGATCCCAGGAGGGGGAAAAGCCTTCACCTTCACTGGAATAGTGGAGGGGGCCAAAAGCCTCCATCTCCTCTCAAGGGGTGTGGTAAGAGAGTCTGGTTGCTAGGTGGCGTAGGCAGGCACAAAAGGGAAAAGAGAAGGAGGAGTAAACAGTCTAGAGTCTGCAGCAGAGTGTGGAGGAGTGAGGAGCAGGAAAGTGAAGCTCTGACAGGAGCAGCAGTGAAGGTCCCAGATGTGAGCCGGTTCAGAGCAGAGTCCAGGGAGCTCTGAGGAGAGCTGACCCCTTCCCCTGGGCTGCTGTAGTCTGACAGCGTCCGCGCAGTGGCTACCGACGGGGGGAGAACGGTCAACTAGGAGTGCTACCCGAAACCCATCTCAGCTAGAGAGAGAGCACGGAGTGGGAAGTAAGGAGACTGCTAGGGAGTACCAGGCCCAAACGGGCGGCAGATCCCGAAGCGGAGATAGATCCAGCTTTCTTTTGCTAAACCTGCCGGTGTGGGGCTCTCAAAGCCCACGCCACAACACCACTAAAAGCCGCAGCCACGTAGCCACAGTTAGGGCCCATAGGTCACAGGAGGCAAGTAGCTGGAGTGGCCTGGTCCAGGCGACAAGCAAACGGCAAACGAAGGGGAGAGAGGCTGCAGCATCTTCCCTGGGTGACCCCCATAGGGACTAAAAGTCGGGGTCACCCCAAACCAAAAAGGGCTAAGGAAGGCGAGTTGGTAGTCACCATCAGAAGTCAGCCTGAAGGATACCTGGTTCCAGTCTGGTTAATCCCAGCTACGCCCGGGTTACTCACCCTATCAACTGTGAGTAAAAACCCTGAAAGACACTCTGCCTGTGTTGAGTCATTCTGCGCCTTGTAGTTCTACACATCTACGCAGGGCCCTGGGGCTTGCCTCACTCTCAGGAGGCTACTACAACTGGCTGCACCCACCATCAGCCCCAGGCATCCCTTAACCTGCAGTGGCGGTCCCCACTGACCGCAATACTGAGAGTGGCGTCACGACAAGAAGAAGATTTCCTACCTGTGACAAGGTCCAGCCGAGTGGAGTCCCTGAAGGTAATGCACCGACACAGCGTCCCCGGGGCTTCACATCTGGCGTCACGAACAGGATAAGGACTAGACCTGTTCAGACAGGTGACCATGTGCCTGGGCGGTCCGCTTGAAAAATTGGAAGCGCCGCCATATTGCCACCATGGAAAGCGCGCTGAAAAACAACAGCAGCCCGCGCTGGAAGAAGTTACCGCCCACGAAGAGGTGTGGCTACCCAGAGATCCCCTGCAGAGTCCTGACCTCGCAAGTGAAGAGAGCGGAAGCGTCCAGAGACGTCGGGACAGAAAGGGAGCCAGAAGCCTGCTGCTGGGAGAGGAGCTGCTGAAAGAGGCAGAGCGGAAACTGAACAGCTTGCTACTAGAGGCAACGGCGAGTCCACTGCTGGGAAATCGTGCAGAAGAGGGCGCAGAAGAAATGGCGTCTGACCGCAGAAACCCAGAACCGGGCTCCGCTGCCTGGTGGTATCGGGAGCTGGCCCAGTTCTGCGACCGACTGGAGACCCGGGTCGTGGAGCAGATCAGAGAAGAACGCATGGAACTTCTGGAGATGGCTGCCGCGGTTCAGGCCTATGAGAGGGGAACCGCACGACGAGTGCCAGACCGGACGGCGACGACTCAGACCCCGATGCTGCCACCGATGGGTGAGTCCAGTATTACCCCTGCCGGCCCGGATGCCTCGACCCCTGCTGCCACGCCCGCGGTCCCTGAAGAGGCGCCCGGCGCGGCGACGCTGAGCCAGGCCGCAGCCACGCCAGGTGCGGCCCGCCAAGCCCAGGCCGCCGCAGCGATGCCCTGCTCGGCCCGCCAAGCCCCGGCCGCCGCAGCGATGCCCTGCTCGGCCCGCCAAGCCCCGGCCGCCGCAGCGATGCCCTGCTCGGCCCGCCAAGCCCCGGCCGCCGCAGCGATGCCCTGCTCGGCCCACCAAGACCCGGTCCCTGAAGCGACGCCCAGCCCAGCCTGCACAGATCCCATCGCAGCTGCGACGCCGATCCAGGCCGCCGCCATACAGGGCGCGGCCCGCCAAGACCAGGCCGCCGCCATACAGGGCGCGGCCCGCCAAGACCAGGCCGCCGCCATACAGGGCGCGGCCCGCCAAGACCAGGCCGCCGCCATGCCGAGCGCGGCCCGCCAAGACCAGGCCGCCGCCATACAGGGCGCGGCCCGCCAAGAGATTGCATCACCACTTACCCCGGCCTGCAAGGCCAGAGCAGACACCGCTCCCCAGTCCAAAGAGGTCCCTGCTGGAAAGCCCACGCTGGGGGAGGACCCCGCATACTGGCAGCTGAAGGCTGACATGGAGGTCAAGTTTCCACAATGGTTGGTGGACCAGTACATGCTCCCTCCGCACACCCCCAAGAGGATTCCGGCAACCCCTGCAGCAACCACGCCAAAGAGTCCCCCGCCTGGGCCTGTTGAAGGAAGTTCATCCCCAGCACCGCCACCAAAGGAGTGCCAAGAAGAACTAAGGGGGAGAGGAGGCCAGGAAACTGAGGAGCTGACTCAGGAGCCACCAGCAGTGGATCCATGCCCCGAGCCAGAGATGCTGCCGTATTCCCGCTGGGACGAGGAAGACCTGACACCTTCTGCTGAGGAAGATCTGCCCCAAAGCCTCACCTGGGAGCTTGTAAGCTGCACTTCGCAGAATCCAGCCCGCAAGACACAGCGCCGCAGTAGAACCCAGTCTTTCCCTGCACCGCCATCCCCAGAGCAGAGAGAAGTCACGGCCAGAGACCTACAAGAAAAACGGTTCCTGAGAAGAGCCAAAGCACAGGTCAGAGGACCCCTTTGTAGAGGAGTAGTGGAGGACTTCAGCCTAAAGTCAGGATACGGGTTCATTGTTGCACCTGGTATCAAAGAAGGTATCTTCGTCAATAGAAGAGATGTGAGAGCTCATCTGCCCAGAGGACACCCTGGCAGAAACTTAAAAATGGGAGACTCCGTACAGTTTACCCTGCATCAAGGCGAAAGAGGCTGGTACGCGCTAGATGTAGTACCATGTCCCAAAGAAGAAAGGAAAGACAGTAATAAAGAAAGAAAAGACCAAAGACCTAATGATGAGACCACTACAGATGAGGAAAAAGGTCAAGAAACCAACAGGTGCCGCAGCCCTACAGGCCCAAGCCCTGGTGAAGAGGAGTCTGCATAAGTTCAAGTAAAGTACAGCAAGTTTTGACCAGTTGGAAAGTTTGTTTTGCAACGTTTTAAAAGTTCAAGTATGTGCCCACATAAACTGATGTGAGAAATAAACCTTAAGGCTATGAACTGGCTATAGCCACAAACTCTCGCAGTGTAAATAGTTACACCAGAGGGCACCACCACCACCAGAGTCAGCCTGTTTAGGGGCTTGGCTCGTCTGCAACCAGGAGGAGCCCGTCCGTATATAGGGCCTTGGCTCACCTGCGACCAGAGAGCATGCCTGTTTATGGGGCCTGGCTCTCCACCACAAAGAGGGTACCTGGTCAGCACCAACTGTGGAGGCCGCCTCTACATCCTGCCAGAAGAGGCTGAAGGCGCGGATCCACCAAGCCAGGTATACCCTGAAACCACCAGCCCATGAAAGCCGCCTCTACATCCTGCCAGAAGTGGCTGAAGCCGCGGCCAACGGGAGAGGCAGATTGGAGGAAAGGTCTGGGGAAGTAGATGGCCCAGATCTGGTTACCAAAAGGACCGGTGACCTGCCTCCTGAAAGGGTTTGGGTGGGTTAACGGACTTGTGGGTGGAGGGTAGTGATGTATGGTACCTGGTGATCTTAAAAAAATGTTTTACATGTTTTAATGTTTTATGCATTTTTAAAATGTTGTCTTGCAGCCCGAGGACGTGCTGGTGATAACTAAGGGGGAATGTGGCGCCCCTGACCTGGTCAGGCACCACTGAGTACTGCACCCATGCTGGGGACAGTACAACACAGGTAATCCAGAAGGCTGACTGGGGTGTGGAACACAGGCGCATAGTGATCAGGTCTCACACATGTACCCATGAGAGGACCCCTGGGGATCCCAGGAGGGGGAAAAGCCTTCACCTTCACTGGAATAGTGGAGGGGGCCAAAAGCCTCCATCTCCTCTCAAGGGGTGTGGTAAGAGAGTCTGGTTGCTAGGTGGCGTAGGCAGGCACAAAAGGGAAAAGAGAAGGAGGAGTAAACAGTCTAGAGTCTGCAGCAGAGTGTGGAGGAGTGAGGAGCAGGAAAGTGAAGCTCTGACAGGAGCAGCAGTGAAGGTCCCAGATGTGAGCCGGTTCAGAGCAGAGTCCAGGGAGCTCTGAGGAGAGCTGACCCCTTCCCCTGGGCTGCTGTAGTCTGACAGCGTCCGCGCAGTGGCTACCGACGGGGGGAGAACGGTCAACTAGGAGTGCTACCCGAAACCCATCTCAGCTAGAGAGAGAGCACGGAGTGGGAAGTAAGGAGACTGCTAGGGAGTACCAGGCCCAAACGGGCGGCAGATCCCGAAGCGGAGATAGATCCAGCTTTCTTTTGCTAAACCTGCCGGTGTGGGGCTCTCAAAGCCCACGCCACAACACCACTAAAAGCCGCAGCCACGTAGCCACAGTTAGGGCCCATAGGTCACAGGAGGCAAGTAGCTGGAGTGGCCTGGTCCAGGCGACAAGCAAACGGCAAACGAAGGGGAGAGAGGCTGCAGCATCTTCCCTGGGTGACCCCCATAGGGACTAAAAGTCGGGGTCACCCCAAACCAAAAAGGGCTAAGGAAGGCGAGTTGGTAGTCACCATCAGAAGTCAGCCTGAAGGATACCTGGTTCCAGTCTGGTTAATCCCAGCTACGCCCGGGTTACTCACCCTATCAACTGTGAGTAAAAACCCTGAAAGACACTCTGCCTGTGTTGAGTCATTCTGCGCCTTGTAGTTCTACACATCTACGCAGGGCCCTGGGGCTTGCCTCACTCTCAGGAGGCTACTACAACTGGCTGCACCCACCATCAGCCCCAGGCATCCCTTAACCTGCAGTGGCGGTCCCCACTGACCGCAATACTGAGAGTGGCGTCACGACAAGAAGAAGATTTCCTACCTGTGACAAGGTCCAGCCGAGTGGAGTCCCTGAAGGTAATGCACCGACACAGCGTCCCCGGGGCTTCACATTCACACTGTGGCGGCTTCACCTCTTTTGAAAATGCCGGCCGCTCATTATTCCACCTTGTAATCCCTGCGTCCCCTGCCTATCTGCGCGTATGATTGCTTGCAGTCAGACACGCCCCCCACGCTGAGTGACAGCTGTCTCACTGCAACCAATCACAACCGCTGGTGGGCATGTCTATATCGTGCAGTAAAATAAATAAATAATTAAAAAAAACAATGTAAGGTCCCCCCCCAATTTTGATACCAGCCAGGGGAAAGCCACACGGCTGAAAGCTAGTATTCTCAGGATGGGGAGCTCCACGTTATGGGGAGCCCCCCAGCCTAACAATATCAGCCAGCAGCCGCCCAGAATTGCCACATCCATTAGATGCGACAGTCCCGGGACTCTACCCGACTCATCCCGAATTGCCCTGGTGCGGTGGCAATCGGGGTAATAAGGAGTTAATGGCAGCAGCCCATAGCTGCCACTAAGTCCTAGGTTAATCATGGCAGGTGTCTCCCCGAGATACCTTCCATGATTAACCTGTAAGTTAAAAGAAAATAAACACAAACATCCAAAAAATCCTTTATTTGGAATAAAAAACAAAAAAAACCCCTCTTTTACCACTTTATTAATCCCCAAATACCCCTCCAGGTCCGACGTAATCCACATGTGGTCCCACAACGCACTCAACTCTGCTACAAGAAGCTGACAGTGAGGGGCCACAGACCACGACCGCTCTCTGTCAGCTTCACACAGCAACTGAAGTGAGCCACGCAATCAGCGGTGACGTCACTCAGGTGACCGGCGGCCACAGCTCTCAGGTGCAGGACTGCAGCTGGCCGCGGGTCACCTGAGTGACGGCAATGCTGATCGTGCGGCTCACTTCAGTCACTCAGGGGATTTGCGGTCACAGGTGAGTCCTTCATTAACCCGATGTGTACTGTAGCTAGGAGAGCAGGGAGCCAGCGCTAAGCAGTGTGCGCGGCTCCCTGCTCTCTGCACATGTAGCGACGTTATGATCGCTGCTGCGTCGCTGTGTTTGACAGCTAAGCAGCGATCATAACAGCGACATATAAGGTCGCTGTTACGTCACAGAAAATGGTGACGTAACAGTGACGTCGTTGTCGCTGTCGCTCTGTGTGAACCCAGCTTAACAGATGAACAATTTTTGAGGATTTGATCTTTTATTATGGACATAATATAATTAGGCCTCTGTAGACATTAATATAATAAGCATTCTCTGCCCTATCTAGTGGGGGAGTGTGGCCTTTGTTCCTTTCTCTGTAGGAGGCCTTGATGTTACACAATGTAACAGACATTAAGGAGTTCTCCACACTTTGAATTGAACGATATGGTTGTCTATAGAGGTGGTGGGAGGGGGGGGGCGGGTAATGTCATCTACCCAACAAGGTGTCTGACCCCTAGAAGCAGAAGAAACGAAAATACACATTTTTGAGGGATGTTGGTGCTGTGTCTTGGAAGCATTCAGATCCGCCACTACTTTGGTTGTTGGAGAATGTGGACCCTTTTCCACGTGATATTGTGTTGTCTTGCCACTCTGCTGTATTTGGAGAATGGTTCTAAGGACCAGTGTCTTATTTTCCTTTATGTCGGATTACTGTGAAAAATCCCCTGATTTCTTTCTTTCGCTGTTTCCTGTGTTACAGACTAATCATTACTTTTTCCCGTCTACCTCTGTAGACAGACTTTCAAAAAGTGAGATCGATACGTACATAATATCACGTAAATATAAAAATGGTTAAAAATACTCTGTAGATACATCAAGTTCATTCCCCACATAACATATCAATACATTTAATACACACCTGTTTATATAGGATAAATGTTCATTCCGCTGTAATCTACATACATTCCTTGTTCATTGCCAACTGAAGAAGCACAGAGAATATAATATACACCTGTTTATTTGTGATATGTGTACATTTCCCTATTATCTACATATATTCCATGTTCATTCCCCACCTAAGAAGCTCAGGGAATAAAATATACACTTGTTTTTGTGGTATATGTGTACATTTCCCTATTATCTACATATATTCCATGTTCATTCCCCACCTGAGAAGCTCAGGGAATAAAATATACACTTGTTTGTGTGGTATATGTGTACATTCCACTATTATCTAAACATATTCCATGTTCATTCCCCACCTAAGAAGCCTAAGAAATAAAATATACACTTGTTTGTGTGGTATATGTGTACATTTCCCTATTATCTACATATATTCCATGTTCATTTCCCACCTAAGAAGCTCAGGGAATAAAATATACACTTGTTTGTGTGGTATATGTGTACATTTCCCTATTATCTACATATATTCCATGTTCATTCCCCACCTGAAAAGCTCAGGAAATAAAATATACACTTGTTTGTGTGGTATATGTGTACATTTCCCTATATATCTACATAATTCTAAGTAAAATCCATGTCTATGATGTCTAAAAAACCTATTATTCATCTCTATAATTTGGAACCAAGAAGCTATTATGTTCATTCTCTTTGTTCATTCCTTTTCTTCATTCTTTTTAGTATGTCCCATAAAGAACCCTCCCCACCTCCGCAGTAGTCCCGGGTCGAGGGTCCTGCGATGTCCAATCCGGATTCAATATCATCTGATCGGCTTGCTGGAAGGCAAAGCGAGCAGATGATGTGTGAGGTACAAGGACATGAATCACATGACACATCAGCTGATTGTATAAACGGCTTTTAAACAATCAGCTGATGCATCAGTAGAAAAAAAAACCTCACACTTCTGTGCAGACTCCCATCCGATCGCTCCAGGACCGGCCGGAAATCAGCTGATGCGGTCACCTGACAGTATCAGCTGATCGCTTAAACCGGCAGGGCTGGCTGTGTCTGAGGTACTAGGCCGGCCGGCACTTGTACCTATACATGTGTACAGTGTAGGCAGCAGACAGCCAGGCAACCGTAAACTGCTGCTGGGGGACCGGCCCCGGGACATTTGCTTTTCTCTCTCCCGAGCCAGCCTGCCCCTGCAGAGAATAGCTGGCTCTCACCACGGGGGGCAGCCGCTAGGGAGACTCTCAGACCTCTGCATCAGGCAGCCCGACATCGCCCCCTTACAGCTGTGCCCAGGGGCGGATTAAGGGTAAGCAGGGCCCCGGCTGTTCAGGTTCTGTGGGCCCCCCCATCCCTACACACGGGTCATGTGACGGGTCCATCATCATACACCTGAAACAGATAATTTCTGAAAAATAGTTGCCGAAACTATAACCTTAAAAACATCCACTAATCTAATACATAATCCCTTCAGTTTATAAAAAAAAACCAATAAGGCAGAGTATTGAACAGTCCAGCTGTAAGGGTACGCTCACACGAGCGTATAACTCGCATGAGTATCGGACCGCATCACTCGGTGCGGCCGCACACTCTCCGGACAGGAGCATGTCAGCCGCATAGAAATACATGCAGCTGAGCCGCTCCTGTCAGCAGAGAAGCTAGGCGCGCCGGGTGATGCGTTCCGATACTCATGCGAGTTATACGCTCGTGTGAGCGTACCCTAAACAAGACTACTGCCCAAAAAAAAGTAAATAAATAAATAAAAACTGAGAAAAAACATCATGTGTGAACATAGTTTAACAAATACTGAAGTAAAATACTCACCAAATACTCGTGTGCACAAGGCCTTACAAATACTGAGGTAAAAACTCACCAATACTGAACATGTGCACGAGGCCTTACACATACTGAGGTAAATACTCCCCAATACTGAACATCTGCACGAGGCCTTACACATACTGAGGTAAATACTCCCCAATACTGAACATCTGCACGAGGCCTTACACATACTGAGGTAAAAACTCCCCAACACTGAACATGTGCACGAGGCCTTACACATACTGAGCTAAAAAACTCACCAATACTGAACATGTGCACGAGGCCTTACAAATACTGACGTAAAAAAACTCACCAATATTGAACATGTGCACGAGGCCTTAGGCTACTTTCACACATCCGGGTTTTGCTCTGCGGCACAATACGGCGTTCTACAAAAAAAACGCAACCGTTTTTTTTGCCGCCGGTTGTGGGTTTTTTTGCATAGACTTACATTAGTGCCGTATTGTGCCGCATGGGGGTGCGTTCGGTCCGTTTTTTGCCGCATGCGGCAGATTTAGCCGATGCCGCGGCCGGATGGAACGTTGCCTGCAACGTTTTTTGCTCCGGCAAAAAAACCCGCATCGCGCCGCATCCGGCCGCTGCGGCGCATTTTTCAATGCATGCCTATGGACGCCGGATGCAGCGCGATGCGGAAAAAAACGCATCCGGCCGCCGCATGCGGTTTCTTCCACTGCGCATGCTCAGTAGCATGCCGCAACCGGAAAGAAACGGACCGGCCGCATGTAAAAACTTATGCAAAGGATGCGATGTTTTCGCCGCATCCGTTGCATAGGTTTCACAGCCGGATTGAGCCGCACGGCTCAAACCGGATGTGTGAAAGTAGCCTTACAGATACTGAGGTAAAAACTCCCCAATACTGAACATGTGCACGAGGCCTTACAGATACTGAGGTAAAAACTCCCCAATACTGAACATGTGCACGAGGCCTTACACATCCTGAGGTAAAAAACTCCCCAATATTGAACATGTGCACGAGGCCTTACACATCCTGAGGTAAAAACTCACCAATACTGAACATGTGCACGAGGTTTTACACATACTGAGGTAAAAACTCACCAATACTGAACATGTGCACGAGGTTTTACACATACTGAGGTAAAAAAAACTCACCAATACTGAACATGTGCACGAGGCCTTACACATACTGGGTAAAAACTCACCAAATAATGAATGCAGAGTGTTTTTTTTTCTGCAGCAAAATCTGAGCGAAAGCTACAACTTGTTATAATGTATTTACATTAAACCAATGGAAAAAAACCCTGCAAAACCGCCCTATGTGAACATAGCTTAACAAATACGGTAACAAAAACTCTAATACTGAACATGTGCATGAGGCCTTGGGGCCATGTGCACACGCTGAGTATTTGGTGAGTTTATTACTTCATTATTTGTAAGGCAGTGTGTGCAAGTTCAGTATTTAGTGACTTTTCTACTTCCGTATTTGTAAAAAATACTGAGGTAAAAAAACTCACCAAATACTCAATGTGTGCACATGGCCTTATTGTAGTAGTGAAAATATATATGGGGTATGGGATTGGTGTGGGCAGATGTCCCTGCCCTGCACTCTGTGTGTGCCCCTCCATTATATCCACTACATACATCATGATACATGCAGAATATCCTGATGGAGGGGCACACACAGTATGGGGAGTCAGACATTGGAAATATCCAAGATGGAGGGCGGGCGAGTGGGGCACAGTGTGCTGGGGCATTTCATCCATGCAGTTTCAATCCTCCATTCCCAATCTATACATACACAGTGGATGTATTGGGAATGGAGACTTGAAACTACATAGATCAGATGCCCCAGAGCACTTTGATAGAAGACACCGTCGTCCCCCCTCCTTTCACATAGTGTGACGCTCCTCTTCGGCAGACAGGTGGCCGGGACTCCCTCAGCCGCACCGCACCCTGTATGTTGCTAGCACGTCCTGCCCAAGGCTGCCACCAAGAATTTCAGGGTCCCATACTGCCAACATTTTCGGGGCCCCTTCAGACTCCGCCTCCACCACAGCTCCGCCTCTACCCCTCGAAACTTCGGCAATAGAAAAAAGTTGTTTCCAGCATCACGTCCAAGAAATTAGGTTAAAAACAAATTTTATTCCATAAGGGTAAAAGCCAGCACAAGGATGGATGGACGTCCACAAAGTATTAAACAAAGTCTGACGCGTTTCACACCTAAAAGAGGTTCTTAGTCTTAGACATATCCTGCTGGATTTGTACAAGTAAGTTATGGAATAACATTGGTTTTTACCCTTATTTCTTGGACATGATACTGGAAACAACTTTTTTCTATTGCTGGACTTTGCCTCTTTGAACATGGAGCTGACCTCCTCGTACCATCCCCCAATGAAAGGATCCAGGTGATGCATTTACAGGGTGAGCTCAGATCCTCCTGTGCATACTTACCTCAAACCTTCCACAGTCCCACCATCACTCTTGGAAAATCTCCAATCAAACATTAACCGCTAGTCATCATACTGACAGCCCAAAAAAAGCTGCATGCATTGTTTTCCAGAACATCAAAATGACAAGCCCAAGACAGAATCGTCAGCCATATGCGTATATCTAATATATAAAAGTGTGTGTGTGTGTGTGTGTGTGTACTAAAGGAATCCACACCATCACATGTACAATCACGATATTTTGCACAGACACTCCATTTGACTCAGGGAATGTCATAGACTACGTTTTGAGGGGAAAATTTAACCCCGTGCTATTACAGTTATTTGCCAAAAGACCTGCTTACATTAAAGTCAACTGAGCTGTGATTAGTTGCTATAGGCAACGAAAGACATTCTTAGTATAAGAAGCTTATGTGTGAGGTAATATGATTTCTGTGGAGAGACAGAGACTGACAGAGACAGCCAGCCAGGGAGAGAAAGAGACAGCCAGCCAGGGAGAGAAAGAGACAGCCAGCCAGGGAGAGAAAGAGACAGCCAGGGAGAGAAAGAGACAGCCAGCCAGGGAGAGAGACAGCCAGACAGCCAGGGAGAGAAAGAGACAGCCAGGGAGAGAAAGAGACTGCCAGACTACCTGCACATATACACACACAGCTCTACAAGCACATTTCCTTACACACTATACATTACCACGTCTTGCAGCTCAGCTGATCGGTGCAGGCAGGGGAGAAGACACTGGGAGCTGCACTGAGGCTGCAGCAGCTACAGGACCTGCCACCTCACTGGTCATGTGATCAGGTCTTTCACCTTCTCAGCCTCCGTTCTGCTCGAGTACATTTCCTCCCCTGCTCTACCCCGATCACATAGATTAGTGCAGAGTAGTGATGGGAAATATAGTTCATTTTGGTGATTAGTTCACCGTGAACTAGTTCACTGAAAAGATTTGTTCAAAAGATTAGTTCATTTAGTTCAGTATTTCTCTGGAATATCCTGTGAGGAGCTGATAGGAAATACATCATGTGACCTGTGAACTAAATGATCTATATGAACTGCTGAACTAAATGTTCTATTGAGAATGAAACAGGATGGCCTAGCTCAATCTAATGCATCTCACTGAGCCCAGCAGTGCTACCTGTGGTAGTGTAGAGTACTGACCCATAATGAATGTGTATGAGGGAGCTGAGGAGCAGATCAGCATCCACCATTTTCAGAACAGAACAGGAGCCAGTGGTAAAGATTTTAGCAAGACTGATCTTCTAGACTACAGGAGGCCGATCCTCTACAGGAGGCTGATCTTTTCACACAGACAGGTGAGGGGCATGAACCACACACAGAAAAACTCTCTCTCATACACACATATGAGCTGTGTCTGTCTACTGTGCAATTTCAGTTTTTATTAATATTATTATTATTACTATTATATTTGTATTTGATGTGTGGTATAGTGTTTTACTACCTTCTTTTCCAGCATCAGGAGCAATAAAGAGCAAGTGTGAGAGCAGGAGCCTCCTGGAGCTGTAGAGGATCACTCTGTCTCCTCACACTGCTGTTTAGTTCATAATGAACTAATCTCTGTCAGGATGGTGACTATGTAAGGGGTGGACGGACCCCTTACAAGGAGGCGCAGTTTCCCCCCCCTGAAGATATCCCACGCTGGGGTAGATAAAGCTGTTAATGTTAATGATTAATTGTGTTTTACTGCATTTGTACAGTGTAGATGGGTTTCCCCTAGTGGCCGGGTAGGACGGCTGTCCCCATAGAAACAGTGCAGGAGAAAGGAGGAGCCGGCAGCAGAAGGGGGAGGGAGAGAAAGTGTTGTAAGGAAGAAAGTGTGCGTTTGAGGCAGTCGAGTCCGGGACAGGGGAGAAAGAGCAACGGGGGCAGAGTGTGGGAGCCAAGCCGACAGCTAGCGAAGGAAAAGGAAAGAGAAAGTGTCCTCTATGGTGAAACAGAGTTGGGTGGGTCAAGTCTGTGGTAGCCGGAGTGGGAGCTCAGGTGAAGTGGAGTAGCCGGGCACATCCCCCCTCAGAGAGGAGACGACAAGAAAAGCTTTTCCCGGCAGGAAGTGTGACTGCGTATTACAAGATCTGTGCAGTGAGTCTGTTGTAACACTCTGTGCAATAAACATGTCGTTTGGTTCAACTGCTCTCCGCCTGCAAAGTCTTCCTGCGACTGACAGCGTGCTCTCTTCCACCACACTCTGCCCCACAGAACAATCCCCTGTCCCAATAGTGACGGCGGAACCGGGGGTTAGGCTGGCATACAAAGGGGCCACGACTACACCCCCCGAGGCACCCCCGGCACCCCGTTACATGTGGCATAGTCGGCAGGATCCGGATTATCTGCAGGGGGTCCCGATCCCTGAATGTGAAGACCAAGTGGTGCCTAAGGCGTTGGACCAGGCACAAGACGGCGGTAAGATGGCCGCCGTCTTCACGAATACAGCGAGCGCGCGAAGAATTGGCGCCAAGCGAAGAACCCTGAATTGGCCAGCGAAGAAAAAGAAGTACAGAGTACGCCGTCCAAAGAGGGGAGGTGCTGGCCCCAAGATGCTGTTGAAGACATGTGAAGAGGGCGGCGTTACAGAGAAAAAAAGGTGTCGCCTGTGCTGGGTCGACTTGATGTGCGAGACTGGGGGTGGAGTGTATGCAGGAGCGGGAAAAGAAGGCCCGCCTCCACCTTCCCCAGCATCTCCACTGTCCCCGGCGCCATTACAGGAAAAGCTGCAAGAGACGCCAACTCAGCAACTGACTAGGAGCGAGATGGAGACTCAGACAAAGCAGCGAGCTGCAGCGGGCGCGCTGGTGGCAACCAGCCTGAGAAGAGGACGCCCGAGGCAGAGTGTGGCTGAGGAGGCACTTACCATTAAGCTACCGGCTGTGCCAGGAGGTCCGGAGCGGCCCGCAAAAGTAACGTGGGTCACTTCATGGGATGCCGTGACCGGTGAAACATCCACTGAAGTCCGGGCCACCTACAAGACGCAACTACAGCCGGGAAGCGAAACCCTGGGAACACCCCTCCAGAGTCCGGAGGTGGTTGCGCCAGTCAAGGTAGGACCTCCAGCCCCCACAGAAGTTCCGGCCCCAGGAGAGCAACATGCCCCGGAGTTTGAGGAAGATGAGTGGGGATTTTTCTGGGAGCCGGTAAAGCCGGCGCCCCTGACCCGACGACAGTCCCCGCCGCCTGAAACAGATCCGGTGCAAGAAAGGTTACTGGCCGAGACCGTGGCCCAGGAGATGATGGCCGGTCCCCTTAGTGAAGAGTCTGATGCCGGACTGTGCAAGGACTCCCTCCGTGATGGAGACTTTATGTCTGTTGTTTTCACCTACAAAGACCGGGAGTGCTGTGAGAGCCTCCGGGCAGAAGGCCAGCAAAGACCGGGAGTGCCTGTTGGAGGCCTCCGAGCAAGCTGCCTACAAAGACCGGGAGCTCCCTTGGAGGGACTCCGGGCGCAGAACTCGTGCGCTCAGTGGTTGTTCTTTTCTCATGAAGGTTTTAAAGTTTGATAAAAAGATTGCCTTGCTAGTTAAGATTCTGTTTTTCAGATGCGAGCCTTGCCGGGAGGCTAAGGCAAAAAGAGGGGAGGAATGTAAGGGGTGGACGGACCCCTTACAAGGTGGCGCAGTTTCCCCCCCCTGAAGATACCCCACGCTGGGGTAGATAAAGCTGTTAATGTTAATGATTAATTGTGTTTTACTGCATTTGTACAGTGTAGATGGGTTTCCCCTAGTGGCCGGGAGGGACGGCTGTCCCCATAGAAACAGTGCAGGAGAAAGGAGGAGCCGGCAGCAGAAGGGGGAGGGAGAGAAAGTGTTGTAAGGAAGAAAGTGTGAGTTTGAGGCAGTCGAGTCCGGGACAGGGGAGAAAGAGCAACGGGGGCAGAGTGTGGGAGCCAAGCCGACAGCTAGCGAAGGAAAAGGAAAGAGAAAGTGTCCTCTATAGTGAAACAGAGTTGGGTGGGTCAAGTCTGTGGTAGCCGGAGTGGGAGCTCAGGTGAAGTGGAGTAGCCGGGCACATCCCCCCTCAGAGAGGAGACGACAAGAAAAGCTTTTCCCGGCAGGAAGTGTGACTGCGTATTACAAGATCCGTGCAGTGAGTCTGTTGTAACACTCTGTGCAATAAACATGTCGTTTGGTTCAACTGCTCTCCGCCTGCAAAGTCTTCCTGCGACTGACAGCGTGCTCTCTTCCACCACACTCTGCCCCACAGAACAATCCCCTTTCCCAATAGTGACGGCGGAGCCGGGGGTTAGCCTGGCATACAAAGGGGCCACGACTACACCCCCCGAGGCACCCCCGGCACCCCGTTACAACTACATGAACTAGTTCACTCTGAAGATTAGTTCATTTTGAACTACTCACTCACGAACTACCCATCACTAGTGCAGAGCAGAAAGAGAAGATAGCTCTCTATGAGCATTACCCTGATGGCGGCCCCCGTCCTGCCGACATTCTGCAGGGCGGGCGGATGACTATCTTTTAAATGTTTCATGCGGATTGTAATGGGGGCAATTTACTTCTCTGAGCATGGCCCCCTGGAGCCTCGGGCAGTAGCCCAGATTGCCCTCATTATAATCCGCCTATGGTTGTGCCCGGCGTACATGCCCCCCTCTGATGAAAAGCTCTGATCCAGGCTCCTGTCCTCTGCACTCTCCATCTCTTCTTGTCACGTCTCACAGGGGACGATGCTCGGCGCGATGATGTCATCACGCTGTGTCACGTCCTCTGCGCAGCCACGGTCCCAACGGTCTTGTTGAAGTAGCGGGCGCTGCAGAAAGCTGATACCACTCCTCTGCTCCTGTCCCCGGCGGCGCTCCCGAAGCAGGAGGGAAGGACGCCAGCCGGGAGTAGGGAGATAGCGGTGACTGGGGCGGAGGAAGGGGCCGCGGGGGTGCCGCTGTCACACAGTACATGGAGTGGAAGGCCTTGAGCATGCAGCTCCCGTGCTCCCTCTGCTGGCGGCTGCAGGTAGTGTCATCATCTACAGAGGATTCCGATTTCTGCAGCAGATAGAAGAGCTCTGAATAAAGGTATCCAGTATAAAGCAATGAACTAGCCCCAATTTACACCTGTATGCTGCAGATCTGGGCAAACAATGGAGTGTTCATGGTTTCATATGGAACTATCTATTGCTAGAGTTTTATCATACAGTAGTAGAGGATCTGGGATAATACTGTGCTGTGCTGGGGGTGGTTGTTATCACAGACAGAAACCTCTACATAAATATTCCAGATTACAGAAACATAACATATTGTTATTGTGGATGTGTGAATATGCAGATATGTAAGTATAATGTCTATAAAGTGCATTTCTTTGCAGTGTATATATGGTAGGTTTGTGTAAATATAGTATATGTAGGTATGCAGTGTGTATATATGGAGTATACACAGTACATGTAAGGCCTCTTTTTCACGTCAGTGATTCTGATACGTATGTGCTAGCTTTTATACGTACCAGAATCACTGACATACTGTCACTCTCTCTGGTCCCCGTGGCCCGCTCCCCGGTTCCCGTGCCCCGCTCTCCGGTTCCCGACGGCGTCCCCTGCTCACCGCTCCGGTCCCGGCTTCCTCTTCCTCGCCTGCACCCTCCATGTGTCCTGCTCCCCGCTCCTGGCGCCCCTCTGCGACGCGGGACTCACAGCCGGGCACTCCTGCTTCCTCTGCACCGCTCCCTGTACTGGCTTCTGGCACACGGGCCTCGTGCATGCGCATTAGGGCGCGCGCGGGGATTAAATCAGATCACCGTGAAAAATAAATACCCTCTGCCACTCATCCCCGAACTATTCGATCGGCTCCGAGGAGCTCGTGTATTCACCAAGTTGGATCTCCGTGGGGCCTATAACCTGGTTCGCATTTGCTCTGGAGACGAATGGAAGACCGCATTCAACACTCGGGATGGGCACTACGAGTATTGTGTCATGCCCTTTGGTCTGTGTAATGCTCCGGCAGTCTTTCAAGAACTGGTGAACGACGTGTTCAGAGACCTCCTCTATGTCTGTGTTGTGGTGTATCTGGACGACATCCTGGTCTTCTCTCCGGACCTACAGACCCACAGAGAGAACGTGCAGCTGGTACTCCAAAGGCTTAGAGAGAACCGCCTGTACGTCAAGTACGAGAAGTGCGTTTTTGAAAAGTCGTCTCTTCCCTTCCTGGGTTATGTAATCTCTGACACTGGCCTGCAGATGGACCCAGAGAAAGTGTCTTCCATCCTCAACTGGCCTCCTCCTTCCGGGCTGAAGGCCATCCAACGCTTCCTCGGCTTTGCAAACTATTATCGCCAATTCATCCCGTACTTCTCTGCCCTGACTGCGCCTCTCTCTGCCTTGACTAAGAAGGGAGCTAATCCTAAGGACTGGCCACCTGCGGCCGATGCCGCGTTCTGCTCTTTAAAACAGGCGTTTGCTTCTTCCCCGGTTCTCCATCGCCCTGAATTGAACCGACAGTTCACCTTGGAGGTGGATGCCTCCTCCTCAGGGGCCGGGGCAGTGTTAATGCAGAAATCCTCCACCGGGAAGATGGTCACTTGCTGATTCTTCTCCAAGAGCTTCTCGGCACCCGAACGCAACTACACCATCGGTGATCGAGAGCTACTGGCCATCAAGCTGGCCTTGGAGGAATGGCGCTACCTCCTGGAGGGAGCAGTATACCCTGTGATTATCTACACGGACCACAAGAATCTGGAGTACCTACAGTCAGCCCAAAGACTGAACCCGCGACAAGCCCGCTGGTCCTTGTTTTTTGCTCGATTTGATTTCCAACTCCATTTTCGGCCTGCGGATAAGAACGTGCGGGCAGACGCCTTGTCTAGGTCCTTCGTGCCCGTAGAGCAGGAGGAGGAGACGTTCCAGCCCATCATCAGCCCCAGTAAAGTTATTCCGCTGGCTCCTGTCCCCCTGGGAAGACCTATGTCTCAGATACTGACAAACAAAGAGTCCTACACTGGGGTCATGCCTCAAAAATCGCCGGCCATGCTGGTCAGAAGAAGACTTGGAGTACGATTGTCCGTCACTATTGGTGGCCGTCCCTCCGTAAAGACGTCGCAACCTTCATCTCAGCCTGTCCATCTTGTGCCCGGAACAAGACACCCAAGCACCTGCCATACGGACGTCTTCTGCCTCTGCCCATTCCTTCCGTTCCGTGGCAACACATTGCAATGGACTTTATTACGGACTTACCCTTGTCCTCCGGACACACGGTCATATGGGTTGTGGTGGACCATTTCTCAAAGATGGCTCACTTCGTTCCCATGGCCGGGCTGCCCTCTGCCCAGGAGCTCGCTGACTCCTTTTCATACAAAACATATTCCGATTGCATGGCTTTCCTACACACATTGTGTCCGACAGAGGAACTCAGTTTACCTCGCGCTTCTGGAGGGCACTCTGCAAACATCTGGGAGTAACCTTGGACTTTTCTTCGGCCTACCACCCTCAGTCGAATGGCCAAGTGGAACGGGTCAATCAGATCCTGACCTCCTTCCTGCGCCACTATGTCAACATCCATCACGACGATTGGTCCACGCTCCTTCCTTGGGCTGAATTCTCCCATAACCAGCACATCAGCGAGTCCACCTCCAGCTCTTCCTTCCAGGTCGTTTACGGACTTCAGCCTTCTGTCCCGTTGCCAGTATCCTCGGCTTCAGATGTCCCCGCTGCAGATGCCCTGGTCCGGGACTTCTCAGCTATATGGAACTCAGTCAAGACTTCCCTAGAGCGTGCTTCCTTGCAGATGAAGAGACATGCGGACAAGAGGCGCCTGGATCCCCCGTGTTTCTCCCCAGGTAATCTGGTCTGGCTTGCATCCAAATATGTCCGACTGAAGTTACCATCGTACAAGTTGGGTCCTCGTTACATCGGGCCATTTAAAGTCATCAGCATGATTAATGCTGTCTCCTACAAGCTGCAGCTCCCGGCCACGATGCGGATACCCAACTCCTTCCATGTCTCCTTGCTCAAGCCTGTTGTCCTTGGTCCCTTCTCCGCTGGTGTCGGTACTTCTCCTCCTCCCATCGCTGACGATGACATTTATGCGGTAAGGGATATCGTGGCCATGAAGACCGTGCGAGGTCGCCAATTCTTCCTGGTGGACTGGGCAGGTTACGGTCCCGAGGATAGGTCATTGGCCCTCTCTTAAAGGGCCAGCACCTAGAAACAGGAAATTGCATAGACAGGTACAGGGTATATTAGGATTCTCTTTCCTGGTGGGCGGGGCCTGTTCTACGTGTTTAGTAAGCTAGGAGTTCAGGTCCCCGTATTGCTGTGTCCAGTATTAACCCCTGTCTGTCTCGCAGAGCCTGTCCTGCCACGCCAGCTGGTCCTGACCACGTCCGCTCCAGTACTCCTGACGGTGACTTTGGCGGATGTTCCACCACCTCTTCAGCTCCGCCAGTCTCCAGTCCCTGGCTCCGTTTGGTGACCCGTCCTCTCGCTCAGCAGGTTCCGGATTCCGCCTGATCCTACAACCCGGCCTCGGACCCTGAGCCTCGTCACCCGGACTACCGTCTAGAACTATGTGTTCCCAGCGACATCTACTTTCCAGCTCACATACGGACTGTCTTGCTACCAATAGTGCTTCGGCTGCCGTGCATCAAGGCCCTCTGGCGGGGTGACCGGTCTGGCTGCCTCACCAGGGGAACCCGGTGTATGGTCCAGTGTTTCCACCACCTGGACGTAACACATACGCAGACCCATTATAATCAATGGGTCTGCGCACACATCAGTGACTTTTCACTGACTGTGTCTCTGTGTGGCGTATACGCATGTCCGTGATTGCCGTGCAGAGACGTGTCCGTTTTTTTCTGGCATCACTGATGTCTCATGGACCACACTATGGTGTGATCCCTGAAACACGTACCTGAACAACACGGACATTGAAAATAAAAAGCTTTTTATACTCACCTTCTGCAGCGCTGCTTGTCTCTGGCCTCAGCTGCCTCTGCTTCAGAGGCGGCTGCTTTTTCTCATGCATATTCATGTATGCAGGAACAGCCGACCCGGAAGTAGCTGAAGAAACACAGGTCGGAAACACAGCAGAGCTGGAGAGTTCAGCATCAGCACCAAGGACAGCACGAGCGGGGACAGGTGAGTATATGTCCATGTGCAATCACGGACACAAATGACGGATTGCACATGGATAACCCACGTGCGCCATGAATCACGGAACACGGAGGGACATATGCGTTTTTAACACATTAGTGAAAACGTCTGTGGTTTTCACTGACGTGTGAAACAGGCCTAATGTATAGCTTTATTCCAGTAGCTCTTATGTTCCCTCTAGTGGTGGCAGCAGGTATTCATCGTTAATCTTAAAGGGAACCTGTTCAGTTCCATATGCACTCCAAACCAGCAGCATTCACAATGTATGCCAAATTTCCTCTCTAACCCGCCTTGTATAATGCTATTTATGAAAATCAATGTTTTAAAAAAAGCATATTTCAAGTAATCTGTTTCTATGCTAATTAGGGCCTTGACTAGCTGAAGGGGTGTTGTTTCCCCAGACTAGTCCGGCCCTCCTTCCATGTTATCACGCCTCAGAGGCTGGGTGTATGAGTCTTGCCTTCAGAGAGGTGCACTGCGCATGATTGTAAGTGCAGAAACTGTCCTTTCAACCATGCGCAGTGTGGCTCTCTGAAGCCGGGAAGCGTACACCCCCGCTTCTGAGGCACCCTGATGCTGCTAAAATGAGCCGCACTTATGCACAAGATTTCCAGGAGCTGCGATGATGCCGGCTCGTGGAAATCATGTTTTTCCCTGCCGCCCATGACAGCACCACCTGAGAGATAGGTTGTGCTGTCATGGGCTATTGAAAATCCCATTACCGGTGAGTAATTAAGATTATCACACCCACGGGGGCGTGATAACATAGAAAGAAAGTCAACTAGTCTGGGGAAACAATGCTCCTTCAACTAGTCAAGGCCTTAAGGCCCCTTTACACACTGCAACATCGCTAGCGTTATCGCTGTACCGTCACAGGTTTTGTGATGTAATAGCGACCTCCCCAGTGACATTGCAGTGTGTGACACGCATCAGCGACCTGGCCCCCGCTGTGAGGTTGCTGAACACTACAAATCTTTCAGGACCATTTTTTGGTCTTTTTGTTTCCCGCTGCGCAGCATGCATCTGTGTGTTTGACACCGTTACAACGACATCGTTAGCCACTTTCCCGTAGGCGTGATCGCTGGAAAGTCTCAAAACACTGCTGTGTCGTTGGCCAGATCTGCCTGTTTGAAAGCTCACCAGTGACTGTATAGAGACTTTCCAGCGATCCCAGCCAGGTCGGGATCGCTAGTGGGATCGCTAAAAAGTCTCAGTGTGTAAAGGGGCCTTTAATTCACAGACTGCCGAGACCCAACCAGCGGTTCCCCTCCCCGCCATGCAATGAATGAGACCACACATGGATTACCTTTTCTTTTTTGTACTTTATTGAAGGTATCCACGTAACACCATTCAATATTGATATCAAAAAGGGGGTTGCTTGTTATTTTGGCCACAGCTCTATCCACAGGCACAAATCCATCTTAAACCTGAGGGAGGAGGCCCGATGCCTACGGCCGTCCGTGGCAGGTTGGATCTCACCAAATCCCTCTTCCACCGGCTGTGACTTCCGAACTCTGTAACAAAAACCTTCTTAAGGGAGGGAGGGCGGGCGATGCTCACCCTGAGGGCAGATTGTGGTAAGAGGAAGGATGGACTCCGGATGCTGCTTTTAAGGCCTGGGGGTGGTCCCAGGACAGGGAAGGGGGGGCAGCGGGGGGCATTGTACAGCGGGGAGAGGGAGAGGTGAACATGGGAGGCCGAAGCAGGGGCTCAGCAGTCGAGGCAGCGGCATCAGCCGCAGTGCCCTGCATAGAAACAGGGCACTTTATGAATGCTTTTTTAAAACATTGATTTTTAGTAAATAGCATTATACAGGGCTAGTTAGGCAGCAAATTTGGCATACACATCTAAATGCTGCTGGGTTGGAGGGCATAGGGGATCTGACAGGTTGCCATTAAATTAATTTAAAGAGGCGTCAGATCTGTACATGAGATAAAGCAAGCTCTGATTAGTATTAGTACCATGATGAGTCCTTTGTATATTTTTACATTGTATCATGTTCATAATAATAGTGGTTATTGGATAAATTTCCATAGTGGTATTTTGTGGGTAAGGAGTTTAACAGAGAGTTTGCAGATTATAAAACCTATTACCATGTTTTCAATCTACTAAAAATACTGAATTGTTGTAGGAGATACTGCTATGTTATTTCTGGGCTTCTCCCTTATGACATCATCGACTTCTCTGTTGTAGAAGATACTGCTATGTTATTTCTGGGCTTCTCTCTTATGACATCATCGTATTCTCTGTTGTAGGAGATACTGCTATGTTATTTCTGGGCTTCTCCCTTATGACATCATCATCTTCTCTGTTGTAGGAGATACTGCTATGTTATTTCTGGGCTTCTCCCTTATGACATCATCGTCTTCTCTGTTGTAATTGATACTGCTATGTTATTTCTGGGCTTCTCCCTTATGACATCATTGTCTTCTCTGTTGTAGGAGATACTGCTATGTTATTTCTGGGCTTCTCCCTTATGACATCATCGTCTTCTCTGTTGTAGGAGATACTGCTATGTTATTTCTGGGCTTCTCCCTTATGACATCATCGTCTTCTCCCTTATGACACAGCTTGATCCTCCACACGCACCAGCTGTACGCCACTTGAGCAGCGTAGTCTTCTTCCCAGCAGATGTGCCACCTTACATGCCGAACACAAGCAGCATTTTCTCCATGCCAGAGATAGAGGATTGTGAACTAATCATCTCAGACTCTTCAGGAAAAGCTTATCACAAAGTCTCAGATAAGTAGCAATAATGTAATTCTATATGTTTTCCAAAAGACAGGGGGTGACATTCGGACCTTCTCGATTCTGCTGTGTTTCTCCCCTCCGCTGTGTTCCCAGTAGTATACCTCTCTAGGACTGCAGTACAATGGCCGCAGTACTACAGGTTTGAAGGATTGCAGCAGTTGTCACAACTTGCCATGGTATCATATGTGATTATTGAGCGGCTGAAGCTGCAGGAGATGACGGAGAAATCATAAGAAAAACTATCCCATATTACTGCCATCATTCTGTTGGTACAAGAATAAATCCTTTCCTTAGGAATTAGCATTCTGCACTGCCTTCAGGACCATACAGCTCCTGCAGCTTCAGCCAGTAGCACTACACATTTATGATACAAGGGGGGTGGGGAAGAGTATGACAACTGCTGCTGTAACCCATGTACTTTATAGAAGAGTCGTCGTTCTTCACGCCTTGGATAGTAGTGATGGGCAGTCTGGCTCTTTTTTGGTGATCCAGCACACATGGCTCCATTCACCAAAAAGACCCAGCTCTTTCAGATCCTAAATGGAACCCTATTAAATAAGTGTTCACCCAAGGTGAACACATATTTAAGATTATATTAATGCCACAGGAACCCTGCCCACCTATTGCTAAACCCCACCTACTGACAAGGGGCCAATTACATATTTGAGTGGGCGGGCTTTTGTTCAAGTAGGCGGGGTTTTGTCCACTGAGCGCCGGACTTTTACGCCCAGTGACAGCCATTAAGAGAATTTAGTGGCTCTTACTAGGGTGCTGGCTCCTGTCAGTCACAGCAGGGAGCTGGTCTTTGTGTTGGATTGTTCGTGACTGACACATCACTATTGGATATTAACACTAAGGACATATTCAGACAGACATATCTTGCCCTGCATTTGAGTTTGAAGTTTTTAAGCCAAAACCAGGATTGGGTGCAAAACACAAAAGAGGTGCAGATCTTTCCATAAGAGAATCTATCTGTTTATGGTTTTTTTCACAACATTCACCTAGAAATACTAATGTAAGCAATAGTGTACATGTGGTGGATATATGTGTGTAGTGTACATGTACTGTTTATTTACATACAGTGTGTGCACTGTATGTATAGTATGTATAGATACGGGTATGTAACATGTGTAGAGTTTATAATAGGTGCATGCAAAGAGGGGGGCTCAGCCTGCTCACACAGAGCTTCCTTCTCCCCTTTTTTATATATATATATATATATATATATATATATATATATATATATATATATATATATATATATAAAAGTTCCAGCATAATATATAACCAGTTTTGTGCAGTGCAGGAGAGTAAACTTACAAATCAGGAACAGAGGCTGCAGGAGCCATGCAGCGGAAGAACTTTCTGCACTTCGAATTTCAGGACCTTTCACGTCATATGACTGATCATGTGCCTGTTAACATGACTGGAAAGTTGAACTGGAAGGTCCTGCAGCTGCTCAACTGCTGCAGCCTCTGTGCAGGTCCCAGAGTTCCGTCTCCTGCTCTGTATTGTCTAGGAACTGCAACATGTAGTAATGTCTAATGTGTGTGTAAGTAAATGTGTTTGTTGGAGGACTGTATGTGTCTACATGTGCATGCTCTGTGTTTCTATATGTGTGTGCTGTGTGTTTCTATGCGTGCATGCTCTGTGTGTCTGTATGTGTATGTAATGTGCATGAAGCAGAGCTGTGAGTGTCTATATGTGCATATATTGTGTATGTAGCAGAGCTGTGTGTCTATATGTGCATGTAGCATAGCTGTGTGTGTTTATATGTGCATAGGGTGTGCATGTATGTCTATGGGCTTGTAGCAGAGCCATGAATTTCTATGTGCATGTAGTAGGGCTGTGTATGTCTATGGGCGTACAGCAGAGGTGTACATGTCTATGAGAATGTAGCAGAAGCATGTATGTCTATGAGCATATTGCAGAGCTGACGATTCCATCCGGGACTCATCATTTTGACAGCCCAAAAACGGTGCATATTGGTACAAAGCATAGTCTGTATAGTGTATAAATCAAGTATACACCGTACACTTTAGTGGTGGCAGCAGGTAGTCATCATGTCATCTTGTTAATCAATATATATAATATATCCTAGAGAAATTGGATCTCGACATCAGATAGAATGAGCTTTGATTAATATTAGCACCATGATGAACCCTTTATATATTTATGAATTTTATCATGTTCAAAATATTAGTGATTATGGCATAAATATACACAACCACTCTATGCATTACCACATTTTGAAATTCCTTCCAGGAATGTGACTGATCACATGAGCTACACAGAACAAGCAGAATCCATGCAGGTCCTGGTATCTTATTCTCTTGCACCACACCGATCACACAGATCAGTGTGGGACAGGAAGAGAGAGAATAGGTCTTTCAGTGATCAGGAATGATGCTATCAGCATTCTCCTTGATCAGAATAAGCTGCCCCTGGAAGTGTAATGCGGGCGTCACATGGGACGATCTATCATGCGATCGCATGAGCGTTCGTACCCGGCCCCATCGTTTGTGCATCACGGGCAATTAGTTGCCCGTGGCGCACAAAGTCGTTAACCCCCCGTAACACGCACTTACCTCCCGGACGACCTCGCTGTGGGAGGCGAACATCCTCTTCCTGAAGGGGGACAGACGTTCGGCGTCACAGCGACATCACACAGCGGCCAGCCAATAGCAGAGGAGGGGCGGAGATGATCGGGAAGTAAACATCCCGCCCACCTCCTTCCTTCCGCATTACCGGCAGGACGCAGGTAAGTTTTGTTCATCGTTCCCGGGGTGTCACACGGAGCGATGTGTGCTGCCTCGGGAACGATGAACAACCGGCGCACAGAAGAAGAAACGTTTTTTGAAAATGAGCGACGTGTCAACAAGCAACGATAAGGTGAGTATTTTTGCTCGTTCACCGTCGCTCGTAGCTGTCACACGCTACGTTATATCAAACGATGCCGTATGTGCGTCATTTACGACATGACCACGCCGACATATCGCCCAATATATCGTACCGTGTGATGCCCGCATAAGAGTCACACACAAACACACACACATATATATATATATATATATATATATATATATAATACACACACACACACACACACTTTTTAGCAAGATTTAATGTTATCTAAATGATATTGGAGCCAAAAAGTACATTTGTTTACAATGCATTTTTGCCGTGTATGTTGTCACTGGTCAAAACCAAGAGTTTTACCATACTGGGTTCTTTTGTGGTGCCTTTAGCACTGAAAAGTAGTTGTCACACTGTTCCTTAATGTTTTAATAATCTTCCACTTAACTTTATGCGCCTAACTGCCTTTCTAGAAGGAATATTGAGATGTCCTAAAGTACCTGGGGCCTAATAAACACTACTGATGGTGCCCAGTCCAAGAGATGGATGGATACTATTGGTGTAGATCACCTCGTTATGCACTTGTTACTTCTAAAATAAAGAAGTAATGTAGTTCACAGGGCTGTGGAGTCGGAGTCGGAGTCGTGGAGTCGGAGTTAGTTTTGGTTGGAGTCGGAGTCGGTAGAAATGTACCGACTCTGACTCCAGCTTTAAAAAAAATGTATTAATATTTCATAATTGAACTTTCATATGAATTTTATAAATGTTACTCAAATATATATGTTCTATCAAACTATGAACAACAGTGATAAGCAGTTCTGCTGGAGATAGAGACATTTCTTACTTCTTGTGTGTCACTGTTCTCCACTGCCCTTATCTAATCTTATACTTGGTTAACCTCATGCTGCCCCAACCCCCCTACTTACAATGTATGAAACTGAAAGTGAAAATGTGTTGCAAATTCTTAGTAGTAAAGCTCCTCCTCTAGACTAGATCATACTAGGTGTGCATCTTCCAAGCATCTCACAGCTGCCTGCTACTCAGAAGAGGAAGACTGTAAGAAGTATTATCCTTTCAACAAACTTTGCATCAGTTAACTGAGAGTACATGAGGAATAATAACAGTATTACTGACCACTATATCAGTTGTACGACCTGGCAATAATTTTGTACAATTGTTTTTAGGAAAAATAATTGTCATTTGGATTGTGAATGCAGAATTAAAAACCTGAGAATGTCAAAGAAGCATCACATTAAATCAGCTGTATTTGAACATTTCACCATCACTCAAGATAGAAAACATTATGTCTGTCAGTGTATGATAAATGATCCAGACGAAAACAAATGTTGTGAAGACAAGATGAGTGCATATTCAGGCAAAGATAAAAATGCTCATACCAGAGCTTCTAATCTAAAGAGACATTTACAGCGCTTCCATCCAGAAGTACTGAAAGCAGTGGATGAGAAAGACTGCACCCAAACCAATGAACCAGTGCCCAGCTCTTCCAGCCAAACAAAGGAGCAGAGAACTTTGCAGCCATCAGTTGCAAGATATTTTGTCAGTGACAAAGTTACTGTGACAATGACAGTAGATACATTTAAAAAACAGAACATAGAGCTCGTTGTAAAGGATAGTGTGTAGTGATGAGCGAGCATGCTTGTCACTACTCGGTACTCGCACGAGTATCGCTGTACTCGGGCTGCTCGGCGGGGACCGAGTAATCTCACGATACTCGTGCTGTACTCGTGGTCTTCATTTCTGCATGTTGGTGCTCTTTTGAGAGCCAGCCCTCATGCAGGGATTGGCTGGCAGACCACTGCAATGCCACAGCCCTGTTAGTTGTGGAATTGCAGTGATTGGCCGGCCTGCACAGCGTGACCGAGCCTTTATATCGGCCGGCGCGCTGTGCTCTGCTCACAGCTATCCAGACAGTGAGTGCAGGGAGAGTGTCGCTGATTCAGGGAAAGCTTTGCGGCCCTTTATAGCTTTTTCAGTTGCAGGGCTGCAAACAGTGTGACCAAAAGTCCTTCTCAGGACTATTCTAGTTGTATACAGGCAGGCAGGGTATAGCCAGGTCGGAGTACAGTAGCAGAGTCCTTCTCAGGACTATTGTTGCTATATACAGGCAGGGTATAGCCAGGTCTGAATACAGGCTAGTGACCAAAAGAGTCCTTGTCAGGACTATTGTACCAGTATACAGGCAGGCAGGCAGGCAGGGTAGTGGTGACCATATACCAGCCTTCATCATATCTGGGGCTGGTGTACACAGTGTAAAACAGTCCAGATAGTGTCTGACTTGTCTGTAATTGTCGCTCCCCAAAAAAACCTGTTAGGTTCTTATTGCGTCCGTGCTTGGTTTTTAAAACCGCACGTGTGTGCCTGTTGGTGGCAGCGTACAGGTGCACTTGTGTGCAATTTCCAGAAACTTTGATATAACGCACAAGTAGTGAATATACACGTCAGCAGTGCACAGCATTGCAAAATGTGCAAGGGCATTGGCAAGGAACAAGGAAGTGGACGTGATGGTGGTGCAGGCAGAGGCCGAGGTCGTGGGCAAGCTCTAATTTCGCCACAACAAAGGGCCACATCTAGTCGCTCGCATGTCCTGTCCCAAATTCTTGGGGACCGCAGCAGTACACCGCTCTTGAACCAAGACCAGTGTCAACAGGTTGTTAGTTGGATAGCGGATAATGCTTCCAGTCAGATTGGCACCACCACAAACACTCTGTCTTCCACACGGTCAAGTGTCAGTAGCCGTGATACTGCACCGCACATTTCTGAACCTGATCCTCCTTCCTACCACCAGGCTGAGTACACGTCCTCCTCGGACATTAATGATCCCACACTTGGACACTCGGAAGAGCTGTTCACGTTTCCATTCACACATTCTGGCCTCTCGCCAGCTCATATTGAAGTGGGTCATGAGGAGATCGTCTGTACAGATGGCCAAATATTTGAGCAGCCACGTTCTCACGAAGTTGGCAACGTGTCTCAACAAGTGGTGGCCGATGATGAGACACAATTGTCAGCAAGTCAGGAGGAGGAGCAGGGTGCGGAAGAGGAAGACGACGTGGTGGATGATCCAGTAACTGACCCAACCTGGCAGGAGGATATGCAGAGCGAGGACAGCATTGCACAGGGGGAGGGAGGCGTAGCATCACAACAGGCAGTAAGAAGCAGGGTGGTGGCCCCAGGCAGAAGTCAGGCAACCGTTCCCCAGAACAACACGACGACACAAGGTGCCTGTACAAATGTTAGGTCTTCCCGAGTCTGGCAGTTTTTTAAGTTGGATCCAGATGATTCAAAAAAGGCCATTTGCAACACCTGCCGTGCCAGCATCAGCAGGGGTACCAAAACTAGCAGCCTGACCACCACCAGCATGATCAGGCACATGTCAGCCAAGCACCCGACTTTGTGGGAAGTACAACAGAGTCGAGGAGCAGTGCTTGCTGATGTCACTGCTACGTCTTCGCTGGTTGTGCATGCGAGCCAATCCTCTGTCCATGCTGCCTGCGAACAAGCCTCCTCCACTCCTGCACCTGCAGTTGCCTACGCAGAAAGAACACCATCATCAAGCACGTCCTTGTCCCAGCGCAGCGTTCAGTTATCCATTCAGCAAACCTTTGAACGCAGGCGCAAATACACTGCCAACACCCCACATGCCACAGTTCTAAATGCTAACATTTCGCGACTGCTTGCGCTGGAAATGTTGCCTTTTAGGCTGGTGGAGACAGAAGCATTCCGTGACCTGATGGCGGCAGCTGTCCCACGTTACTCGGTCCCCAGCCGCCACTATTTCTCCCGGTGTGCCGTCCCCGCGTTGCATAACCACGTGTCACAAAACATCACACGTGCCCTGAACAACGCTGTTTCACCCAAGGTCCACCTAACCACAGACACGTGGACAAGTGCTTGTGGGCAAGGCCGCTACATCTCGTTGACGGCACACTGGGTTAATATTGTGGAAGCTGGGACCCAGTCTGAGCGAGGGACGGAACACGTCCTTCCCACACCAAGGTTTGCAGGCCCTACCTCAGTCAGTGTTTCACCCACACTCTACAGCTCCGGAATGTCATGCTCTTGAGCCTCCTCCTCCTCCTGCGCATCCTCATCCACTGTGCCCTCCACACCAGTCACAAGCTGGAAGCACTGCAGCACTGCCTCGGCGAAGCGGCAACAGGCTGTGCTGAAGCTAATCTGCATAGGTGACAAACCCCACAATGCAGAAGAGCTGTGGACAGCTCTGAAACAGCAGGCAGATCACTGGCTCACACCTCTGAACCTAAAGCCAGGAAAGGTCGTGTGTGACAATGGCCGGAACCTGGTGGCGGCTTTGAGGCGAGGCCAGCTGACACATGTTCCATGCGTGGCCCATGTGCTCAACCTCGTGGTTCAGCGGTTTATAAAGTCATACCCAGAGCTGTCTGATCTGCTGGTAAAAGTTCGCCGCCTGTCTGCACATTTTCGAAAGTCACCTACTGCTTCAGCCGGCCTTGCCGGCTTTCAGCGCCGTTTGCATCTTCCGGCTCACAGACTGGTGTGTGATGTCCCCACGCGTTGGAATTCAACTCTGCACATGTTGGTCAGGATATGTGAGCAGAAGAGGGCAGTTGTTGAGTACATGCATCACCTAAGCCGTCGGGAAATGGGTCAAACTCCACACATAACACCTGAGGAGTGGAGATGGATGTCAGACCTATGTACCATCCTCCAAAACTTTGAGGACTCCACCAAGATGGTGAGTGGTGATGACGCCATTATTAGCGTCACCATACCGCTACTCTGCCTTCTAAAACGGTCTCTGCTGAAAAACAAACATGATGCATTGCAGGCGGAGCGCGATGAGTTGCAGCAAGAAACAGTAGTGGGTGTGGGTGATAACACACAGCCCAGCCTCGTCTCATCACAACGTGCAGTGGAGGACTATGACGAGGAGGAGGATGAAGACATGGAGCAACTCTCCGGCCAAATTGAGGATATGACATGCACACCAGTCATATCCTCGGTTCAGCGTGGCTGGCCAGAGGACAGGGTAGATAAGGAGGAGGAGGAGGAGGAGGAGGAGGACAGCATGTTCAGTCATCTTGTTGGTCAGGCTACTGAAGTCCTGGCTGTTAAGAGTCTGGCGCACATGGCTGACTTTATGGTAAGCTGCCTGTCTCGTGACCCTCGCGTTAAGAACATCTTGGCCGACAATCATTACTGGTTGGTAACACTGTTAGACCCACGCTACAAGGAGAACTTTTTGTCTCTTATTCCCGTGGAGGAGAGGTCAACCAAAATGCAGCAGTTCCGGAAGGCCATACTCACGGAAGTAGGCAAAGCATTCCCCTCACAAAACGCTAGCGGCATAGGTCAGGAATCAGTGGACAACCGAGGCGTACAGCCGAGAGAGGCACAAGTCCAATCCGCCAGAGGTAGGGGAACAGTCTTTAAGATGTGGGACAGTTTTCTCAGCCCCTCACGTACCACAGCCCCTGAGGTGCGGGGTAGTGCCACAAGAAATCCTAAGTTTGCCCAGATGCTGAAGGAGTACCTTGCAGATCGAACAACTGTACTCCGACATTCCTCTGTGCCTTACAATTATTGGGTATCCAAGCTGGACACGTGGCATGAATTGGCTCTCTACGCCTTGGAAGTCCTGGCCTGCCCTGCTGCTAGCGTTTTGTCAGAGCGTGTTTTTAGTGCCGCAGGTGGAATCATTACAGATAAACGCACCCGCCTGTCAACTGAAAATGCTGACAGGCTGACTCTGATCAAGATGAACAAGGGTTGGATTGGGCCAGACTTCACCACACCACCAGCAAATGAGAGCGGAATTTAAAGTTTGCCATGTACCTCCACTCACCCATGGGTACACACTTCTGGACTTTGGATAATCGCTGGACTGCTCCTCCTTCTCCTCATGCGCCACCATGATGATGACCGTTACAAATTGCAATACTTAGGCCTTTGTTTCAGGTATACCCCCAGTGGTAAATTTTTTCGCCCATTCTTTGCAGAATGGACATTACAACGACAGGAGACCCGCTCCTTTGCAATGGGAACAATGTTTTGAGGCCCTCATGCACGTCTCTACCCAGGGACAACGTGGAGCCTCCCAATTTTTGGCTGCCCTGCCTAAGGGCTATACTATAATACACCCACTTCCTTAAAATGGACACTTAATGTTTTGAGGCCCTCATGCACGTCTCTACCCAGGGACAACGTGGAGCCTCCCAATTTTTGGCTGCCCTGCCTAAGGGCTATACTATAATACACCCACTTCCTTAAAATGGACACTTAATGTTTTGAGGCCCTCATGCACGTCTCTACCCAGGGACAACGTGGAGCCTCCCAATTTTTGGCTGCCCTGGCAAAGGGCTATACTGAAATAGACCCACTTCCTTACAATGGGCACTTCTGGTTTACAGGCCATCATGCACGTCTCTATCCAGGGACAATGTGGAGCCTCCCAATTTTTGGCTGCCCTGGCAAAGGGCTATACTGAAATAGACCCACTTCCTTACAATGGGCACTTCAGGTTTACAGGCCGTCATGCACGTCTCTATCCAGGGACAATGTGGAGCCTCCCAATTTTTGGCTGCCCTGGCAAAGGGCTATACTGAAATAGACCCACTTCCTTACAATGGGCACTTCAGGTTTACAGGCCATCATGCACGTCTCTATCCAGGGACAATGTGGAGCCTCCCAATTTTTGGCTGCCCTGGCAAAGGGCTATACTGAAATAGACCCACTTCCTTACAATGGGCACTTCTGGTTTACAGGCCATCATGCACGTCTCTATCCAAGGACAATGTGGAGCCTCCCAATTTTTGGCTGCCCTGGCAAAGGGCTATACTGAAATTGACCCACTTCCTTACAATGGGCACTTCAGGCTTACAGGCCATCATGCACGTCTCTACCCAGGGACAATGTGGAGCCTCCCAATTTTTGGCTGCCCTGGCAAAGGGCTATACTGAAATAGACCCACTTCCTTACAATGGGCACTTCTGGTTTACAGGCCATCATGCACGTCTCTATCCAGGGACAATGTGGAGCCTCCCAATTTTTGGCTGCCCTGGCAAAGGGCTATACTGAAATAGACCCACTTCCTTACAATGGGCACTTCAGGTTTACAGGCCATCATGCACGTCTCTATCCAGGGACAATGTGGAGCCTCCCAATTTTTGGCTGCCCTGGCAAAGGGCTATACTGAAATAGACCCACTTCCTTACAATGGGCACTTCTGGTTTACAGGCCATCATGCACGTCTCTATCCAGGGACAATGTGGAGCCTCCCAATTTTTGGCTGCCCTGGCAAAGGGCTATACTGAAATAGACCCACTTCCTTACAATGGGCACTTCTGGTTTACAGGCCATCATGCACGTCTCTATCCAGGGACAATGTGGAGCCTCCCAATTTTTGGCTGCCCTGGCAAAGGGCTATACTGAAATAGACCCACTTCCTTACAATGGGCACTTCTGGTTTACAGGCCATCATGCACGTCTCTATCCAGGGACAATGTGGAGCCTCCCAATTTTTGGCTGCCCTGGCAAAGGGCTATACTGAAATAGACCCACTTCCTTACAATGGGCACTTCTGGTTTACAGGCCATCATGCACGTCTCTATCCAGGGACAATGTGGAGCCTCCCAATTTTTGGCTGCCCTGGCAAAGGGCTATACTGAAATAGACCCACTTCCTTACAATGGGCACTTCAGGTTTACAGGCCATCATGCACGTCTCTACCCAGGGACAATGTGGAGCCTCCCAATTTTTGGCTGCCCTGGCAAAGGGCTATACTGAAATAGACCCACTTCCTTACAATGGGCACTTCTGGTTTACAGGCCATCATGCACGTCTCTATCCAGGGACAATGTGGAGCCTCCCAATTTTTGGCTGCCCTGCCAAAGGGCTATACTGAAATAGACCCACTTCCTTACAATGGGCACTTCAGGTTTACAGGCCATCATGCACGTCTCTACCCAGGGACAATGTGGAGCCTCCCAATTTTTGGCTGCCCTGGCAAAGGGCTATACTGAAATAGACCCACTTCCTTACAATGGGCACTTCAGGTTTACAGGCCATCATGCACGTCTCTATCCAGGGACAATGTGGAGCCTCCCAATTTTTGGCTGCCCTGGCAAAGGGCTATACTGAAATAGACCCACTTCCTTACAATGGGCACTTCAGGTTTACAGGCCATCATGCACGTCTCTATCCAGGGACAATGTGGAGCCTCCCAATTTTTGGCTGCCCTGCCTAAGGGCTATACTATATAATACACCCACTTCCTGACAATGGACACTTAATGTTTTGAGGCCCTCATGCACGTCTCTATCCAGGGACAACGTGGAGCCTCCCAGTTTTTGGCTGCCCTGCCTAAGGGCTATACTACAATAGACCCACTTCCTTACAATGGGCACTTCAGGTTTACAGGCCCTCATGCACGTCTGTATGCAGGGGCATTGGTGAACCTCACAATTTTGGACTGCCCTGGCAAAGGAAAATACTACAAAGACTCACTTCCTCAAAATGGGCACATTAGACTCAAGAGGCCTTCATGTACGTCTCTTCTCAGGGACATCGGAGTGCCACACAATGTTTTCACGTAAAATCTTTCATGTATTAATCTCAAAAAGTAACATACACCAGCTCTATCTCACTATTGGGTATGTGCCCTTAACATTTCCGCCATGAAAAATCATTTTGGGGTCATTTTGGAAGGTTTTCTGGTGAGTCCGTAAAAATGGCGTAAAACGCGGACAAAATTGTTCACAGCTGTGACTTTTCAGTGATAAATGCTTCAAGGGGTCTTCCCCATGCTGTTGCCATGTCATTTGAGCACTCTTCTGAGACTTTTGTGACATTTTTAGGGTTTCTCCATGCTGCCGGGGGGTCATTTCACAAAAATACTCGGGTCTCCCATAGGATAACATTGGGCTCGTTGCTCGGGCCTAGTACACGAGTATCTTGGGAGGCTCGGCCCGAGCTTCGAGCACCCGAGCTTTTTAGTACTCGTTCATCACTAATAGTGTGCCTATTTCATTATTTTCACGACCAGCTTTTATGTGTCTGAATGGGGAAATGGCCCGCAAGCTTGGTGTTTCTCTGGAGAGAGAGAGTATTAGAAAATTAGTAATCGAAGAAGCTTTTAAACAAAAGGAAGAACTTTAAAAAACTCTCGAGGGACGCTTTCTGTTTCTTAAAATGGATGCCTGCACACGTCACAGAGTGAACTAGTTTGCCATCAATGTCTGATTTGTTTGTGACAAAAATGAAATAGTTACCAAGACATTGGCAGTAAAAGACACCAAAGCTCATCACACCAGTGAGTTTCTCCAGGTCTTGGTGGAAAAGGTTCTGCAAGACTATGAACTTAAAAAAGATCAAGTTCTTTCTGTCGTAACTGACAATGCTTCAAATATGATAAGTACTATTAAGCTAATGAATGAGAGTAATGTTGGTGACCAGCAGCTAGAAGAACATTCTGGGTCCACAGATACAGAAATGTCTGAAATAGAGGAACACAGTATTGTAACTGAGGAGCAAACTGAAGTTGCTTCAGATGAACAGCAACATGATAGTTTAGATGATCTTGTTGAAACTGTGTCAATATGTTCTTTCATTCATCACATGCGCTGTGTTGTGCATACGCTACAGCTGGCTATAAGAGACAGTCTGCAAGAAGGACATGCTGCTGCACTGATTGGCAAGGTGAGAAAATTGGCTACTGTTGCCAGAACTCCTAAAGTTGACTCAATTTTGAAGAGACGCGCTGGAAAAGGAGCAATTATTGATCAAGCCACACGATGGGGCAGTACTTACTTAATGATTCAGCGCTTGGTTGAACTGGAAAGCTTTCTTGTAGACATGGCTAACCCTCAACTGACGCTAAATGAAAGTCAGTGGAATCAGGTGACTGAGCTGGAAAAATTGCTAGAGCACCCATTTACAGTGACTAAAAAATTACAAGCAGAGGACTTAACTCCAGATATTTTCTTAAAGGAGTGGAAGAACCTGATGTTTCGCCTGTCCCAAAGAGGAGGGTTAATTGCAAGTGGCATTGCTACATCAATGAAACGGAGAGAGGAGCTACTATTACAAAATAACATTCTTTTGGCAGCTGTTTATGTAGACCCAATGCATCGTATTCTTCTAGATGATCAACAGCTAAGTAAAGGAAAAGAAGCTCTGTTTGAAATAACAGTAAGGATGAAAGGGTTGCAGAACAGTCAGGAGGAACAAGAAGAATTTGGTCGTCCTGCCACATCTTCACCCTCATCATCAACTGATGAAGAATTTAATTTCGAAAAATATTTGGATCACAAGGACCGTGCAAAGCGTTCCTGCATAGAAGAAGAGTCATCCCCATCAAGGAACACAGCCAGTACATTTCAGCAGAATTTTTCATGTGCACTAAAAGAAATTGAGAAATTTGACCGTTCATCAAAAATAACAGTGCAACAAGCGATTCCTCTGTATCCTGACATTGTCAGAGATGTTGCCCGAGTGGTTACTGCTTTGCCACCAACACAAGTTAGTGTAGAGAGGTTGTTCTCTGCTCTCAAAATAATTAGATCAGATTTGAGGGCATCCATGAAGGAGGATCTGACAGAGACAATACTTTTTCTGAGGACAAATTTATAGATTTCTTCTTATTAACTGCATAAAAGTGTTTATTGCATATTTACTTACAGTTTAGAAAAGTTTATAAAAGTTATTTGCTATATTCTAATTGTATTCTAATAAATGTAGTTTTTGCTCTAAGTGGTCTGATTACTTATATGATGGTGAGAAACTGAATAAGCACGATGTTAATATTTTACAACAGTAAATTTGTTGTTATGAATTGGCCATTTATGAAGGAGTCGGAGCCGGAGTCAGAGTCGGAAACTGATAAAATCCAGGAGTCGGAGTCGCAACTGTGGCTTACCAAATCCACAGCCCTGGTAGTTCATGCAAATCAAAAAATGGAAGTTTCGTAAATACATATTACACTTGTTATAAAATAGGCAGACCTTACATATGCAGTCATATGAAAAAATTTGGGCACCCCTATTAATGTTAACCTTTTTTCTTTATAACAATTTGGGTTTTGGCAACAGCTATTTCAGTTTCATATATCTAATAACTGATGGACTGAGTAATATTTCTGGATTGAAATGAGGTTTATTGTACTAACCGAAAATTGTTTAATCCGCATTTAAACAAAATTTTACCGGTGCAAAAGTATGGGCACCCTTATCAATTTCTTGATTTGAACACTCCTAACTACTTTTTACTGACTTACTAAAGCACTAAATTGGTTTTGTAACCTCATTGAGCTTTGAACTTCATAGGCAGGTGTATCCAATCATGAGAAAATATATTTAAGGTGGCCACTTGCAAGTAGTTCTCCTATTTGAATCTCCTATGAAGAGTGGCATCATGGGCTCATCAAAACAACTCTCAAATGATCTGAAAACAAAGATTATTCAACATAGTTGTTCAGGGGAAAGATACAAAAAGTTGTCTCAGAGATTTAAACTGTCAGTTTCCACTGTGAGGAACATAGTAAGGAAATGGAAGAACACAGGTACAGTTCTTGTTAAGCCCAAATGTGGCAGGCCAAGAAAAATATCAGAAAGGCAGAGAAGAAGAATGATGAGATCAGTCAAGGACAATCCACAGACTACCTCCAAAGACCTGCAGCATCATCTTGCTGCAGATGGTGTCAATGTGCATCGGTCAACAATACAGCGCACATTGCACAAGGAGAAGCTGTATGGGAGAGTGATCCGAAAGAAGCCGTTTCTGCAAGCACGCCACAAACAGAGTCGCCTGAGGTATGCAAAAGCACATTTGGACAAGCCAGTTACATTTTAGAAGAAGGTCCTGTGGACTGATGAAACAAGGATTGAGTTGTTTGGTCATACAAAATGGCGTTATGCATAGAGGCAAAAAAACACGGCATTCCAAGAAAAGCACTTGCTATCCACAGTAAAATTTGGTGGAGGTTCTATCATGCTTTGAGGCTGTGTGGCGATTGCCGGCACCGGGAATCTTGTTAAAGTTGAGGGTCGCATGGATTCAACTCAGTATCAGCAGATTCTTGACAATAATGTGCAAGAATCAGTGACGAAGTTGAAGTTACACAGGGGATGGATATTTCAGCAAGACAATGATCCAAAACACTGCTCCAAATCTACTCAGGCAATCACGCAGAGGAACAATTACAATGTTCTGGAATGGCCATTCCAGTCCCCAGACCTGAATATCACTGAACATCTGTGGGATGATTTGAAGCGGCTGTCCATGCTCAGCGACCATCAAACTTAACTGAACTGGAATTGTTTTGTAAACAGGAATGGTCAAATATACCTTCATCCAGGATCCAGGAACTCATTAAAAGCTACAGGAAGCGACTAGAGGCTGTGATTTTTGCAAAAGGAGGATCTACAAAATATTAATGTCACTTTTATGTTGAGGTGCCCATACTTTTGCACCGGTCAAATTTTGTGTAAATGCGGATTGCGCATTTTCTGTTAGTACAATAAACATCATTTCAATCCAGAAATATTACTCAGTCCATCAGTTATTAGATATATGAAACTGAAATAGCTGCAAAAAAACAAATTGTTATAAAGAAAAAAGGTTAACATTAATAGGGGTGCCCAAACTTTTTCATATGACTGTACAAGTTGGTTGTTAAACTTTCCAGCTACTTTGTCTAAATTAGGAGCACATTGATTGACCTGGACTCTGATATGGTAAGTGGCAATAACCCATGGGGGCCCTCGAGTGTCAGAGCTTGAGAGTGGTGAAGGCACTTGACGCATGGGGCCCCCATGGTTTGTTCTCTGGAGCATAAGTAAGTGCTCTATAAGCTGGGATAACCCATCGGGACCCCCGACTTCAGAGCTTGGGAGCGGGGGTGGCCCTTGATGAACGGGGCCCCTCCGTGGGTGGCGCGGGGAGCAGGGTTGGCCCTTGACGAACGGGGCCCTTCTGTGTTTGGCGCGGGGTAGGCCCTCGACACACGAGGCCCCCCATGGGTTGTTCTCTGCAGCACTAAGTCGATGTTCAACTTCAATGAGGACAACTACGGGGTGAAGACGACGTAGGACAGCAGCCTGTCTTCATACACGTCAGTGATGATCCTTGTGCTGGTGGTTCTCGTCACCCTCGGTGAAGCTGCTTTGTTCCTACATCTTTTTTTTTTAAACATTAATTTTTTATTAGAATATTGAATTTCTTCTGCTTCAGTTCAGTAGTTTGAAGAAATTGACTTTCTTCCCTTTGTTGTCCGTTGTAGATAAGTTGACGGATTCGCCCATCACCATGAACTCCAAGGTGAACGGGGAACACAATGACAAGGTGCTGATGCGCTGGGATGGAGGAGAAAGCAGCAGCGTCGACTATGACCTGGACTCTGATATGGTAAGTGATCCGTAAGCCAGAATGACCCATCGGGACCCCCGAGTGTCAGAGCTTGGGAGCGGGGTGTCCTGTGATGAACGGGGCCCCTCTATGGGTGGCACGGGGAGTCAGGGTGGCCCTTGACGAACGGGCCTCTCCGTGGGTAGCACGGGGAGGCCCTTAACGCATGGGGCCACCCATGGGTTGTTCTCTGCTGCATAAGTAAGTGCTCCATAAGCCGAGATAACCCATCGGGACCCTCGAGTGTCAAGGCTTGGGAGCGGGGGTGGCCCTTGACGAACGGGGCCCCTCCGTGGATGGCGCGGGGAGCGGGGGTGGCCCTTGACGAACTGGGCCTCTCCGTGGGTGGCGTGGGGGAGGCCCTTGACGCACGGGGCCCCCCATGAGTTGTTCTCTGCAGCAGAAGTAAGTGCTTCATAAGCCGGGATAACCCATCGGGACCCCCGAGTGTCAGAGCTTGGGAGCAGAGGTGGCCCTTGACGAACGGGGCCCCTCCGTTGGTGGCGCGGAGAGCGGGGGTGGCCCTTGATGAACAGGGCCCCTCCTTGGGTGGCGCGGGGGAGGCCCTTGATGCACGGGGCCCCCCATGGGTTGTTCTCTGCAGCATAAGTAAGTGCTCCATAAGCCGGGATAACCCATCGAGACCCCCGAGTGTCAGAGCTTGGGAGCGGGGGTGGCCCTTGACAAACGGGGCCCCTCCATGGGTGGCGCAGGGTGCGGCGGTGGCCCTTAACGAATGGGGCCCCTCCGTGCATGGCACAGGGGAGGCCCTTGACGCATGGGGCTCCCCATGGGTTGTTCTCTGCAGCACAGAGTATTTAAGGAGAGCCATCAGATTCAGTGAATCTGATCCCTGTTCCTTCCTCTCTCGCAGCGTAATGGTTGGGATCCCAAAAATATGTTCAACTTCAATGATGACAACTACGGGATGAAGACAACGTAGGACAGCAGCCTGTCCTCATACATGTCAGTGATGATCCTTGTGCTGGTGGCTCTCGTCTCCCTCGGTGAAGCTGCTTTGTTCCTTCATCTTTTTTTTTATTAGAATGTTCAATTTATTTTGCTTCAGTTCAGTAGTTTCCAGAAATTGACTTTCTTCCCTTTGTCGTCCGTTGCAGATAAGTTGACGGATTCGCCCATCGCCATGAACTCCAAGGTGAACGAGGAACACAAACACAAGGTGCTGATGCGCTGGGATGGAGGAGAAAGCAGCAGCATCAACTATGACCTGGGCTCTGATATGGTAAGTGCTCCGTAAGCGGGAATAACCCATCGGGATCCCCGAGTGTCAGAGCTTGGGAGCGGGGGTGGCCCGTGACGAACGGGGCCCCTCCATGGATGGCGCGGGGAGCAAGGGTGGCCCTTGACGAACGGGGCACCTCCGTGGGTGGCGTGATGGAGGCCCTTGACGCATGAGGCCCCCCATGGGTTGTTCTCTGCAGCATACGTAAGTGCTCCGTAAGCCAGGATAACCCATCGGGACCCCCGAGTGTCAGAGCTTGGGAGCGGGGGTGGCCTTTGACGAACGGGGCCCCTCCGTGGGTGGCGCGGGGAGCGGGGGTGGCCCTTGACGAACGGGGCCCCTCTTAGGGTGGTGCGGGGAGCGGAAGTGGCCCTTGACGAACGGGGCCAATCCGTGGGTGGCGCGGGGAGCGGGGGTGGCCCTTGACGAACGGGGCACCTCTGTGGGTGGCGCGAGGGAGACCCTTGATGAATGGGGCCCCCCATGGGTTGTTCTTTGCAGCATAAGTAAGTGCTCCATAAGCCGGGATAACCCATCGGGACCCCCGAGTGTCAGAGCTTTGGAGCGAGGGTGGCTTTTGACGAACAGTGCCCCTCCGTGGGTGGGGCAGGGGAGACCCTTGATGGACGAGGCCCCCAATGGGTTGGTCTCTGCTGCATAAGTGAGTGCTTCATAAGCCAAGATAACCCTTTGGGACCCCCGAGTATCAGAGTTTGGGAGCGGGGGTGGCCCTTGACAAACGGGGCACCTCCGTGGGTGGCGCGAGGGAGACCCTTGATGAACGGGGCCCCCCATGGGTTGTTCTCTGCTGCATAAGTAAGTACGCCATGAGCCGGGATAACCCATTGGGACCCCCGAGTGTCAGAGCTTTTGAGCGGGGGTGGCTCTTGACGAACAGGGCCTCTCCGTGGTTGGCACGGGGAAGGCCCTTGACGCATGGGGCCCCCATGGGTTGTTCTCTGCAGCTTAGAGAATTTGAGGAGAGCCATCAGATTCATTGAATCTGACCCCTGTTCCTTCCTCTCTCGCAGCGTAATGGTTGGGATCCCAAAAAGATGTTCAACTTCAATGAGGACAACTATGGGGTGAAGACGACGTACGACAGCAGCCTGTCCTCATACACCTCAGTGATGATCCTTGTGCTGGTGGCTCTCGTCAACCTCGGTGAAGCTGCCTTGTTCCTACAACTTTTTTTTTCTTTTAAAACATAAAACTTTTATTAGAATATTGAATTTCTTCTGTTTCTGTTCAGTAGTTTCCAGAAATTGACTTTCTTCCCTTTGTCGTCCGTTGCAGATAAGTTGACGGATTCGCCCATCGCCATGAACTCCAAGGTGAACGAGGAACATAATAACAAGGTGCTGATGTGCTGGGACGGAGGAGAAAGCAGCAGCGTCAACTATGACCTGGACTCTGATATGGTAAGTGCTCGGTAAGCCGAAATAACTCATCGGGACCCCCGAGTGTCAGAGCTTGGGAGCGGGGGTGGCCCTTGACGAACGGGGCCCCTCCGTGGATGGAGCGGGGATGCCCCTTGATGAACGGGGCCCCTCCGTGGGTCGCGTAGGAAGCGGGGGTGGCCCTTGACGAACAGGACCCCTCCGTGTGTGGCTCGGGGGAGTCCCCTTGATGCACGGGGCACCCCATGGGTTGTTCTCTGTAGTATAAGTAATTGTAGTATAAGTAATTGCTCCATAAGCCAAGATAACCCATCCAATCCACGAGTGTCAGAGCTTGGGAGCGGGGGTGGCCCTTGACGAACTGGGGCCCGCCGTGGGTGGCGTGGGGAGTGGGGGTGGCCCTTGACGAACGGGGCCCCTCTGTGGATGGAGCGGGGATGGCCCTTGATGAACGGGGCCCCTCCGTGGGTCGCATAGGAAGCGGGGGTGGCCCTTGACGAACAGGACCCCTCCGGGGACTTCTCTGTGCTAGAGTTTGTCTCCTTTACTGGAGAGATAATTTGAATATTTCCTAGAGGGGCGTGGCAGCTATAAGTCCCCTTACTTGGCAGCCAGACTGGCTTGCAAAGTCTCCTTAAGGAGAATAGTGTTCCCCCGTGGTCCCCACATAGCTTTCTCATGAGCCAGATCAGACACCCCCATACTTTGCACTGACGAGGGGCAAGCACCCCGAAACACCGTGTCTGCAAATTTGGATTCTGATCTGGCTTATATATCCTGAGTCATATTGCAAAGGATTGTTAAAAATCCACTTGTGACTTTCAGGATCGCTACTTCCAATAGGTGGCGCTGTGCTAGAGTTTGTCTCCTTTACTGGAGAGATAATTTGAATATACTAATAAAAAATTAATGCTTAAAAAAAAAAAAGATGATGGAACAAAGCAGCTTCACCGAGGGTGACGAGAACCACCAGCACAAGGATCATCACTGACGTGTATGAAGACAGGCTGCTGTCCTATGTCGTCTTCACCCCGTAGTTGTCCTCATTGAAGTTGAACATCTTGTTGGGATCCCAACCATTACACTGCGAGAGAGGAAGGAACAGGGGTCAGATTCACTGAATCTGATGGCTCTCCTCAAATACTCTATGCTGCAGAGAACAACCCATGGGGGGCCCCGTGCGTCAAGGGCCTCCCCCGCTCCCAAGCTCTGACACTCGGGGTTCCCAATGGGCTAACCTGGCTTATGAAGCACTTACTTATGTGGCAGAGAACAACCCATGGGGGGCCCCGTGCGTCAAGGGCCACCCCCGCGCCACCCACGGTGGGGCCCTGTGCGTCAAGGGCCACCCCTGCTCCCTGCGCCATCCACGGAGTGGCCCCGTTCGTCAAGGGCCTTCCCTACTCCCTGAGCCACCCACGGAGGGGCCCCGTTTGTCAAAGACAGCATGTCGCCTCCCTGCTGGGTGTCTACAGTGTGATGAGCCCCGCCTCCCTTCCCTGCACCCTCCCACACCTCTTTTACTCTCCAGTAACCTCCCCCTGCACTGTGTGGGGTCCGTGACCTGGGGGGCGGGGCCTGGCGGCGGCTGCCATGGTGTCAGCTCCAGCACCGGACTCCCTGCTCAGGATCACACATTCAAATGTACCGGCATCACAGATCACAGATCACAGATGCCGGTACATTTGAAAGTGCTGTTGAGAAGCAGCGCTGCTTCTCATCACTGTCCCTCCCGCTGTCTGTGCTCTCTTCAGCACAGCGGTGACGTCATTACTGTGCTGAAGAGAGCACAGACAGCGCACGAACGTGCAGGAGCGGCGGGGACCGAGGACGGGTGAGTATGTACACCACATGTGTTCCCGATGGGGATGGGGGGGGGTTGTAGAGCCGTATGTGTGCGTGTGCAGAGCCATGTGTGTGCGTGTACGGTGCAGAGCCATATGTGTGCGTGTGCAGAGCCATATGTGTGCGTGTGCGGTGCAGAGCCATATGTGTGCGTGTGTGGTACAGAGCCATATGTGTGCGTGTGCGGTGCAGAACCATATGTGTGTGTGTGCGGTGCAGAGCCATATGTGTGCGGTACAGAGCCATATGTGTGCGTGTGCGGTGCAGAGCCATATGTGCGTGTGTGCAGAGCTATATGTGTGCATGTGCAGAGCCATATGTGTGCAGAGCCATATGTGTGCGTGTGCGGTACAGAGCCATATGTGTGCGTGTGCGGTGCAGAGCCATATGTGTGCGGTGCAGAGCATACGTGTGCGGTGCAGAGCCATATGTGTGCGTGTGCGGTGCAGAGCCCGATGTGGGGCTGTTATTTGCAATGCTGTAGTGATACCAGGTCAGGTGCTGGGGAAGAATACTGACAGGGAATGTGTGTGCAGGGGGCGGGCAGAGGGCGAGGCTGGACACTGAGGCTGGGTGGTGCCAGCTCTGACTGAGGTTTTGCACAGGAAGTGGTCATGTTTGTTGGAGCTGAATGTAAACAAGAGCTGCAGAGAATAAAGGGGGAATTCAAGAGGAACAAAAGTTAGAAAACAAAAAATAACAATGTAGGTGTGATTTATATGACAATACAGCACAGATAAACTGAAACATTTTTGTTAAGCTAATGTTGGACAACTCCTTTAAGCAAACTACACTGATGGGGGAGGGTGATGGGTGTTATAGGGAATTTAGATTGTGAGCTCCAATGAGGACAGTGATGCTGATGTATACAAAGCTCTGTGGAATTAATGGTGCTTTATAAGTGAATATTATATGTTATTGTTCTAGGCTGGTGGGACTTGTGTGACTGGGCTGCTCCTTGGTCTCAGTCCAGCCCTGCCTCGGATTTCCTCCACACAGGGTGTGTCTGAGTGTGAGCAGTCCCTCTGACATGTCCAGGACTGTGCCGGTAATTAGCTTCCTCCTGTATCAGCACATGCAGCATGATTCCATGATCTGTCACATACATGTTTACTATGTGGGCAGCTCCGGAGAGGTATTGATACAATGGGAGGGGAGGGACACGGCAGTGCTTCCAGCTCGCATTGCACCTCCAGTGACAGACAGTGTGCTGCAGACGGAGGGAGAGGGGCAGACGGGTGAGCTCAGCTCCTCACAGACCAGGGACATGGTGCTGCTCTGTGTGAAAGGTAATGGCTGTGCAGCGGAGGATGACTGTGTGTGGCCATAGGGTGACACATGGCGCAGGCTTGTGTAGTTACACCTCAGCTTGTCTATGACAGTGAAGAGAGGCAGAAAGTTTTCGGTGCCCTCTTCCCCCTCCTGAGACTTCCACATGGCAGTGTTTCAGTGTTTTGATATTTTGATTCGTATTTTGCATTCATATTTGTAAACAAGTGACTGCACATTAGTGTCTTTTCCTCTGCCCCTCATGGTTGGCTCTGTCCTCTGTATACTGGCTCATGTATTCTCAGATGTATACTTATACCTTATCCATGATTGCAGCTATCTTATTAGACCCCCAGGGATCAGGAATGGATAACTTCCAAACTTGAGAATACGCCATGATTTTACAAGCAGGGTATTCTTTCCATACACTATGGATGTGTTCAGCTATTTACCACAATCAGTGCCTGACATATGTGACAACGCTGGATAACTGAGATGTGCCATGTTCATTCATTCTCTATCGTGCATGGAGTCATGGATTACATTGCTACTTGTGTTAGAATTACACCACTTTATAATTTATGCCACAAAAGTGGTGTAATTCTAGCAGAAAAGTAACCTTTTAATCAATTACTAATATGTCAGTCAGCGCTAGGCTGTGACTCTTTCTGCCAAACCGCAACACAATGATGGCTGAGCTTTCATAACAAAAGCATGTCATTACATTTTTGGGCACTACACCATGCAGAAAAACTCTGACTTTACTACACCAGTTTTAAGAGTCATTGTTGCGGATGGGGGCCAGCCCACTGCAGGGGGGTGCTCGGATCCGGGCTCGTTACTGTGGCTCGAGTGGCAGCCGGACCCGGGCTCGTGCAGTCATCCGTCCTCACAACCGTAGGAAGGGGGTATTTACAGAAAAATAGTTTCAGTGATGCCACCTGTGAGTTGTGGTGAGAGTTGGTAGCACCCAGTGGTGTAACTAGAGTTTTATGGGCCCTGGTGTAAAATTTGGACCGGGGCCCCCCTCCACGTACACCGACACTTAGGGTACGGGAAAATGACACTGACACTTGGGGTACATGATAATCATGCTGGCACTTGGCTTTTAGCCACAGCACCCAGGTTTCCCATGATATGAAATCCCTCTATCAACACCCAGCTTTCCCATGATCTGATATCCATCTTGTCCTCTGCACCCAGCTTTCCCATGCTCTGCTATACATCTTTCCCTCAGCACCCAGCTTTTCCATATCAGAGCATGGGAAAGCTGGGTGCTGAGAGAAGACGTATAGCAGAGCCTGGGAAAGCTGGGTGCTGAGGGAAAGAGCCTTTTTATCTCAACACAAAACATTTCCATCCCATGCTTGTATCTTTGTCCCCCCTAGTATATAGTTCTCCAAATACCCACATAGCCTTCCATATAGTATAAAGGGTCCCACATAACCCTTGCACCCCCATAGTCCTCCATGTATTAGAATGCATTTCCCATAGTCCTCCATATATTATAATTCACCACATAGTTCTCCATATTTTATACTGCACCACATAGTCCTCCATGTTTTATAATGCACCCCCTTAGTCCATGTGTATGGTAGACTCCATAGTTCTCCATATATTATAATGTAGCCCCCATAGTTCTATATGTATTATAATGCAGCTCCATAAGGCTATGTGCGCACGTGTGCGTAATTCATGCAGTTACACTGCGCTTTGTAGCGCAGCGTAACTGCATGCGTCCTGCGTCCCCTGCACAGTCTATGGAGATTGTGCAGGGGCCGTGCGCACGTGGCGTCTTAGAGCGCAGCGCTTCGGCTGCTGCCGGAAGCGCTGCGTTCAAGAAGTGACATGTCACTTCTTCCGTGCACTTTGCTGGCAGCTCCTGCTCTGTCTATGGGAAGAGCTGCAGGCAGAGCGCATGGAATCGGCTTTTTTTTTTTTTCTCTACGGACATTTTCTGCAGCGATTTGAAGCGCACATGTGCTCTTCAGATCGCTGCAGAAAATTCTGCAGTTACTGTACGCAACGTGCGCACATAGCCTAAATCTTCATATTGCATTATGCAGCCCCATACTCCTCCATGTATAATGCACCCCTATATTCCATGTATAAGGTGTCCTTCATTTTGTATTATGAAGCCCTATACTCCTCCATGTATAATATGGCCTTCATGTTTATTATGCTGTCCCATAGACCTCCATGTATCATGCAGCCAACTACCCCAGGTCCTCTATGTATCATGCAGCCAGCCCCCCCAGGGCTTCTATGTGTCATGCAGTCAGCCCCCCAGGGCCTCCATTTGTCATGCAGCCAGCTCCCCCAGGGCCTCCATGTGTCATGCAGCCAGCTCCCCCAGGGCTTCCATGTGTCATGCAGCCAGCTCCCCCAGGGCTTCCATGTGTCATGCAGCCAGCTCCCCCAGGGCTTCCATGTGTCATGCAGCCAGCCCCCCCAGGGCCTCCATGTGTCATGCAGCCAGCCCCCCCGGGCCTCCATGTATCATGCAGCCAGCCCCCTCAGGGCCTCCATGTTTCATGCAGCCAGCCCCCCGAGGGCCTCCATGTGTCATGCAGCCAGCCCCCCCCAGGGCCTCCATGTGTCATGCAGCCAGCCCCCCCAGGGCCTCCATGTGTCATGCAGCCAGCCCCCCCCAGGGCCTCCATGTGTCATGCAGCCAGCCCCCCCCAGGGCCTCCATGTGTCATGCAGCCAGCCCCCCCCAGGGCCTCCATGTGTCATGCAGCCAGCCCCCCCCAGGGCCTCCATGTGTCATGCAGTCAGCCCCCCCCCAGGGCCTCCATGTGTCATGCAGTCAGCCCCCCCCAGGGCCTCCATGTGTCATGCAGCCAGCCCCCCCCAGGGCCTCCATGTGTCATGCAGCCAGCCCCCCCCAGGGCCTCCATGTGTCATGCAGCCAGCCCCCCGATGGCCTCCATGTGTCATGCAACCAGCACCCCCCGGGCCTCCATGTGTCATGCAACCAGCACCCCCCGGGCCTCCATGTGTCATGCAGCCAGCCCCCCTGGGCCTCCATGTGTCATGCAGCCAGCCCCCCCGGGCCTCCATGTGTCATGCAGCCAGCCCCCCCAGGGCCATCATGTGTCATGCAGCCAGCCCCCCCAGGGCCTCCATGTGTCATGCAGCCAGCCCCCCCAGGGCCTCCATGTGTCATGCAGCCAGCCCCCCCAGGGCCTCCATGTGTCATGCTGCCAGCTCCCCGAGGGCCTCCATGTGTCATGCAGCCAGCCTCCCCCAGAGCCTCCATGTTTCATGCAGCCAGCCCCCCAGGGCCTCCATGTGTCATGCAGCCAGCCCCCCCAGGGTCTCCATGTGTCATGCAGCCAGCTCCTTCCCCCGGGCCTCTACATGTCATGCAGCCAGCCCCCCCAGGGCCTCCATGTGTCATGCAGCCAGCAAAATAAAAAAAACAAGTCCTCTCTTCTCCTTCCGACCCCTGCGACCGTGGTAGTTACGCCCCTGCCCCCATATATCACACACCCTGCTCCCTATACAGCCTGCACCCCCCATAGCACACACACTACACCCCCGTATGTCACACACCCTGTCCCACATATCTCACCCTGTCTGTACCCCAACTTACCCCTCTCTCAAACACGCTGCACCCCTTCACATCCTTCTGTCACAGTCTGCACCCCTCATATGCCACTCACCCTGCACCCCCCCTCCCCCTCATGTCCCCTCTTTACTCATTACCAGTCATCATGTGTCCATATCTCCTTCAGGAATCAGTATCTTCTGATGCTTTCTGCCCGGCAAACCTGTGTCTCCTCCAACACAGTCACATGGGCATGACATCATCGCTGGTCCTGGCAGGATGGATGCCGTCTTCTGTGCAGGAGCACTTCTGCTCTGCTGCAGGTCAGAAACGCCTGGTGGACCTCTCCAGGTCAGGGGCCCCTCTACTGGCACCGGGCCCCCCTGACTCACAGGCCAGCCCCCTGCTGGTAGTCGGCCACTACACAGTGCATCTCCTCTCTTACAGAGAGGAGCTGTCTCTGCAGAGCGGCTGCCGGACCCCTATAACCCTACGGGCTGTCGTTACGCCCCTGGTAGTACCGCCGCTGCTTGGTGATAGGACGCCCGGGGCTGATGGAGCGGGGTAGCAGAATGGAATCCCCTCCACGGGTAGGGGAGGTGTAGTCCCGGGGCCCGGGTGAGTGGGAGTAATGGCTGCGGTGTGTCATGCAGGGTTGGACCAGGGATGGATGGTGTACTCATAGTTCCAAAGAATTGCACACAGAATCCAGTGGTAAACCAAATTCCCAGTGACCGGTTGCCTCCGGCGGGTGTATTCGGGTCCTACACCCTGATTTAGCAAACAGGAGTCCCTTCCTCCTGCACTCAGTGTTTGTGTCTTCAATGGGACAACTCCGCTTGTAACGGGGAAGTCCAATCCCGGTACTTTGTATGTTGGGAGCTGTGGCCCGCGAAATCTGACCCTTGGGATCTCTGTGGGTTCTGGCGGACACCCTATCCCCCCGCGTTGGGCTTCCATTTCGCTCTCTGGGCTTACTGTGGAACAAGGCCTGGAACCTTGTCTTCGGCTGGTTAATTGACAAGGGGCTTGAAACCTTCCTCGCCCTAGGGTCCAGGCACCCCGACTGTGCACGGCCTCCGGATCGGATTTCCGCAGTCGGCACCGGCGGGCTACAATCCTACCCTGGTCCACTTAAGGTCTTCAGCGACCAGATCTCCGTCGCCTGTGATCCTGCTTGCCGTCTGCCACCTAGTCAGTAGTCCGGTAGTCCAGGGGCCCTAACTCCCGACTCCGCTGGCACTCCACACTCCTCTCTCCTCAACTGTCAGTACTCAACTCTCCTGTTCCCTCCCAGAACACCTCAGGACCCCTAAGTGGGCATTTCCATCTGCCTGGTCCCGCCCACTGGTGTGTCCCTATTGTCATGTTGGGGTTACTAGGCTTTACTGACTGGTGTTGTGCACCTGGGTGTGGGTTTTGTGTTGGTATGCCAAGGAGGATCGAGTCTTGCACCGGAGAGATTTGTGCAACCTCTGTGACAACCTGGTTTTGCCAGGGCGTCACACTCCCCCTTGGTAGAATACAGCCCGTCCTTGGGCTGTCCAGCCACTGACGTTTATTTTTCTGCATCTATAAAAGTAGTAAAAAGGTATAACATGTAAAACATTAGAACATTTCATCCCTGTTAGGGAGGCACACAACTTAAACGTTGCAAACTGTATCTCCTTCTCCCTTCAACCCGCCACCCAAAACACCTGAACCCCCGGTGCCACCGCTAACACTGATGTCACACCGCCCCGAGTTCCTGTTAGTGTCCGGGTAAAAGTTCCTTACCTACCAGTCCACCCCAAAGGATCCCAAAGTTCCGGAACCCTCTGGCCTGGAGGTTAGCCACCGGTTTTGCTGGTGACTGGGCATCGGCCGACTCTACCGCAGGCCCTTCCTCCAACCAGTCCTCTCCAGCGGGTGTTTGCAGTCGTGATGGTGAGGTAACAAGAAGGTAGATGGGGGTTATGTACAAAGGCCCAAGAAAGTTTTTGGGTGGCCTCTACCAGTCCAGAGGCCTTGGTCCATCAACATAAAACAGGGGAAAAGCTGGGTTTAACTAGGAAAGGGGGTAGCCGGGATCTGCTACCTATTCATTCTTTTTCAAACAAGTGACGGTGGGAGACGAGGCATGGCTTTTCATCAACCATGACCCACTTCTTTATGTCGAGGGCAAACAAACAACGCTCTCCACAATGCCGGGTATAGCTCACCATGTCCCCGGGTTCCAGATTTCGGTCTGGATGGCCAATCGGCAAGTGAGGGGCCACATCCCTCTGGGACATGAATATTTCGGCCTCCAGTCTCGGCTCATAGATGAACACACACCCTTTCTGGGGGTCAAAGTGACGGACCGGTCCTCTGTACGTCGGGCCCCAGACCCGGAAGGTAGCTTGACGCAGGCAGTCTTTCTCCTTGTAGGTGCGGGAAAGCACCTCAGCCTTGCACTTTTTTCTGGCAGCTATCTCTTGGCATAGCTGCTGCTGCTCCCAGTAGGGGGAACGGGTTCCGTGCTCTGCCTCCTGCTCAGGAGCCAGGCCCACTCGGATGCCATCGGCGCCGGCTACGACTGGCCTCTCATACTGCTATGGGCCCCACCGATCAGTGGCCTGCTCTGCCACTCTGCAGGTGCACTCCGGCTGCTCCACAGCCAGGACGGGGTGCTTAGGAGCGGTTGGTGCCACAGCTGGGGTAGACTTTAGGTCGGGTTCCACCTCCGTTGCGGCCGGATGGACTGCCGGAGCCTACGTCATCACCGATGCGGCCTGACTCAGGGCCGGGAAAGACGTCATCGGAGTTGTGGCCTGGCTCGGGGCAGGGATGGGTACCGAGGCGGTGGTGCAAGCAAGGCCCAAGGTCCCAGTTACTGGGTCCTCCTCCTCAGATGTTACGGGTTCCGCTGCCACAGGACGAGGTAACGGGTCGGTCGGGGCGTTGGCTGCGGACACGGGCGACGAGGGAGGCAACATGGCGGACGGGGGCAGGCCGGGCCCCTCAGCCGTGCCGGCCGGTTCCTGGGTAACATGGGGCGTGGGTCACTGCTTACCCGCTCCTCCGAGGCCATCACCATCTCGCGCGCCCGGACAGCTGCAGCCAAGCCCTTCATCTCCGTCGTCCACCTCGCCAAGATGAAGTAGGATTGGGCCCGGATCCTCCGGCACATCCTCTCCGTCTGTTCCTCAATCCACTCTGCGGTTCCGGGAACGGGACTCTCCGTGCGCTGCTTGCCAGGCTGCTGAGACATCTTGCCGCTTGGTGTCCAGGAACGGGTTTCTGCAGAGTCCTGGTGTCCCTGCACTTTATCTTCTCTGGTCACATGCCGCTTTCGTTATCGTTCCTATGGGAGACCCAGACATTGGGTGTATAGCTTCTGCCTCCGGAGGACACACAAAGTACTACACTAAAAAGTGTAGCTCCTCCCTCTGAGCATATACACCCCCTGGATAACCAGATCTAGCCAGTTCATTGCTTTGTGTTCAGGAGGCATACATCCACACATGCATTCTCATCTGATTTTTTATTTTTGGAAAGATTTTGAAGAAAAGCGGGTCAAAGTCTGGACCCCCGGCATGTCCCTTCTCACCCCACTGTGTCGGCGGTGTTGTTAAGGTTGATTCCAGGGCTGGAGCCTTACATGCCGCGCTCCTTCATCATCCCTCGGGCTCTGGCTTAGAGTGGGAGCCAGCACGGTTCTCCATGCTTTGCAGGAGACCGGTCTCCATCCACAGCCCTTCAGGATCCTGCTGGACGGAGCACTCATCTCCAGGGACTTGGAACCCTGCGTCTCAGCAAGCTAAGTACCTGAGACGTTTATATTATGGTGGGAGAGTGTGCTGTGTAACTTTGCTGACATTTCCGGCCGGTTCTCTGGTTGTCGCCTGAGAACCGCGCCGATGGTGCCTGCGCGCCGGCCGCATCGCTCAAATTTAGGCCCCGGCTTCGCCGGAGGCCTACTTTCGTTTTCACTGCCCTCGCATGTCAATCATGCAGAGGGACAGTGCGGCTCCGCCCAGCGGCCGTTCGGCACAGGGGAGGGACACTCCTCTCTGAGTACATGTCCCCTCCCCTGTAAATCTCCTTGGCCCTCCAGATCCCGCTCTCAGAGCAGGTCCCGCCCCCTCTCCTCGCTCCGGCGCCATTTTATCAGCATTTCTCTCTGCGATCGGCGCTGGCTGCAGCATCCCTGCTAAGCTGCTTGGGGGTCCGGGCTGTGGGATCTGGAGGGCACACAAACGGTCTGGTAAGCCACAACCTCCGGTTGTGAACCTTCTTATATACTCTCTGGGGGTCATTCTGGCTCAGAGCCCCCACTCCAGCAGCATGTCTCACACGAGGAGCAAGGCTGCAAGGCTGTACTCAGTATGCACTGCATGTAAGCTCGTGCTGCCTGAACCGAACACATATCCACATTGTGATGCCTGCTCTAACCTGACAATGCCTCAGCCTGGAATCGCACCCACAGTGGTCCCTCCGGCTGCTCCGGCTCCGGTGGCTGAATCCCCGGCTTGGGTAGAATCCTTCTCTAGGTCAATCTCCCAGTCTTTTGCCGACAGCTGTCCCGGACTTTGCTGAACATGCATCAGCCCCCTTCTCAGGGCACCTCTGCTGCTAGGGCTCTCTCAGCGGAGCTCACAGAGGATTCTTCATCTGGTCCCAGACCCCGTCCTCCTAAAAGGAGACGGAGGGCTCCCTCTCCTTCCTCGTCCCGCGGCTCTAATTCAAGAGCTGACTCGCAGGACGAGGAGGATGCCGTTACTGGGGGCTCGGAGGCTACCTCCATGTGCCCCATTGATCTGTCCGAAAGTGACTTAGATGTTAGTGATTTGATTGCGTCCATTAATTCTGTACTGGACCTCAATCCGCCAGTATCAGAGGAGCAACCCTCTCTGGCAGAAAAGCACCAGTTTACCTTGCCTAAGAGGACAAGGAGTGTGTTCTTTAACCACTCCAGTTTTCAGGCCACTGTGACCAAGCATGGGACTTGTCCTGACAAACGCTTCCCAAAGCGTGGTTCTGATGACCGTTTTCCCTTTCCACCTGAGGTGGTCAAGGAGTGGGCTCATTCACGAAAGGTAGACCCTCCGGTGTCTAGACTCTCAGCCCGGACAGTTGTATCAGTGGCTGATGGCACCTCTCTTAAGGATTCCACTGACCGCCAGGTTGACCTTCTGGCCAAATCTGTATATGAGGCGGCAGGGGCCTCGTTCTCCCCATCTTTTGCAGCAGTGTGGGCTCTCAAAGCCATCTCTGCTTCTCTAGAGGAGATGCATTCCCTCACCAGGGAATCTATGCCCGAAATGGTTGCCTTAACTTCCCAAGCTTCAGCTTTTTCATCGTATGCCATGTCTGCCATGCTGGAGGCTTCTCACCGCACTGCGGTGGCTTCGGCTAATTTCCTCGCTATCCGCAGGATCTTGTGGCTTCGAGAGTGGAAGGCAGATGCTTCTTCAAAGAAGTACCTTGCTGGGCTCCCTTTTGCTGGATCCAGGCTATTCGGTGAACAACTGGATGAAATTATTAAGGAAGCTACTGGCGGGAAGAGTACTTCCATGCCACAAACTAAAACCAGGAAACCTGCCCAGGGCAGGAACCAGTCGAGGTTTCGTTCCTTTCGTTCCTCCAACTGGTCATCCTCTAAGCCCTCGGCCTCGTCCACTAACTCAGCCAAGGACCAAAAATCCAACTGGCGCACAAAGGCGCGCCCACAGAAGACCGCAGGAGCTGCTGCCACTAAGGCAGCCTCCTCTTGACTATCTGGCCGCGCCAGCAACGTCCTTAGTCGGTGGCAGGCTGTCCCACTTTGGCGACGTGTGGTTTCAACACGTCTCCGATCAGTGGGTGCGGGATATCATCTCCCACGGCTACAGGATAGAATTCTCTTCCAGCCCGCCAAACAGATTTTTTCTGTCAACTCCCCCCTGATCCAAGGCCGCCGCCTTCTCTCAGGCCGTGGCATCCTTGCAGGCCAACGGAGTAATTGTACCGGTTCCCGCCCGGGAACGGTTCAGAGGTTTCTACTCAAATCTCTTCCTAGTCCCCAAAAAGGACGGTTCCTTCCGGCCCATCCTGGATCTCAAGCTTCTCAACAAGCATGTTCAGGTGCGGCATTTTCGCATGGAGTCTCTGCGATCAGTCATTGCCTCAATGACCCAAGGAGATTTCCTGGCATCCATCGACATCAGAGATGCCTATCTGCATGTGCCAATTGCAGTTTCACACCAGCGTTGGCTACGTTTTGCAATCGGAGAGGAACATTTCCAATTCGTGGCTCTCCCCTTCGGGTTAGACACGGCCCCTCGAGTATTCACCAAGGTCATGGCAGCAGTGGTTGCGGTTCTGCACCTCCAGGGGTTGGCAGTGATTCCTTACCTGGACGACCTTCTAGTCAAGGCTTCATCCAGCGCAGACTGTCAGCGGAGTGTCTCGTTCACTCTTGCCACTCTAGCCCAATTCGGGTGGCTTGCCAATCTGCCCAAATCCACTCTGACTCCGACCCAGAGGCTCACGTACCTAGGGATGCAGTTCGAGACTCTGCCGGCACTTGTGAAGCTGCCCTTAGTCAAACAGCAGTCCCTCCATCTGGCGGTGCGCTCTCTGCTGAGGCCCCGCCGTCATTCCATCAGGCACCTAATGCAGGTGCTGGGTCAGATGGTGGCGTCAATGGAGGCTGTTCCCTTTGCCCAGTTCCATCTGCGTCCTCTGCAGCTGGACATTCTCCGCTGTTGGGACAAGCGGACTTCCTCCTTGCACAGGCTAGTGGCTCTGTCGCCACAGACCAGGGGCTCCCTTCAGTGGTGGCTTTGGCCCCTCTTTCTGTCTCAGGGGCACTCTTTCCTGGCCCCGTCCTGGGTGATCCTCACCACGGATGCCAGTCTATCCGGCTGGGGAGCGGTATGTCTCCACCACCGAGCGCAGGGCACTTGGACTCCGTCCGAATCAGCCCTCTCGATCAATGTGCTGGAAACCAGAGCTCTGCTTCTAGCTCTCCTAGCCTTTCACCACCTGTTGGCGGGCAAGCACATCCGAGTCCAGTCAGACAACGCGACAGCGGTTGCCTACATCAATCACCAAGGCGGGACACGCAGCCGCCTGGCAATGTTGGAGGTTCAACGCATCCTTCAATGGACGGAGGACTCCAAGTCCACCATATCCGCAGTCCACATCCCAGGCGTGGAAAACCGGGAAGCAGATTATCTCAGCCGTCAAACCGTGGACAGTGGCGAGTGGTCCCTGCATCCGGCAGTGTTTCAGTCAATCTGCCGCAAGTAAGGCACTCCGGAAGTGGATCTAATGGCATCCCGGCACAACAATAAGGTTCCGATTTACGTGGCTCGCTCCCACGATCCTCAGGCCTTTGCAGCGGACACTCTGGTTCAAGATTGGTCCCAGTTTCGTCTGTCCTACATGTTTCCCCCTCTAGCTCTCTTGCCCAGAGTTCTGCGCAAGATCAGAATGGAGGGCCGTCGGGTCATCCTCATTGCTCCGGACTGGCCCAGGCGAGCTTGGTACCCAGACCTGCTCCATCTGTCCGTAGAGGTGCCGTGGCATCTTCCGGACCGTCCAGACCTTCTCTCACAAGGTCCGTTTTTCCGCCAGAATTCTGCGGCTCTCAGATTGACGGCGTGGCTCTTGAGTCCTGGATCTTGATGGCTTCTGGTATTCCTCCTGAAGTCATCTCCACTATGACTCGGGCTCGGAAGTCTTCCTCGGCCAAAATCTATCACAGGATCTGGAGAATTTTCCTGTCCTGGTGTCGCTCTTCCGGCCATGCTCCTTGGCCTTTTTCCTTGCCGACCCTTCTGTCCTTTCTACAGTCCGGTCTGCAGCTAAGACTATCCCTCAATTCCCTCAAGGGACAAGTCTCGGCTCTGTCAGTGCTGTTCCAGCGGCGTATCGCCCGGCTGGCTCAGGTCCGCACCTTCATGCAGGGCGCGTCTCACATCATTCCGCCTTACTGGCGGCCCTTGGATCCCTTGGACCTCAATTTGGTCCTCACGGCCTTGCAGAAACCCCCCTTTGAGCCTCTTAGGGAGGTTTCTTTGTTTCGTCTTTCACAGAAAGTGGTCTTTCTAGTGGCCATAACTTCCCTCAGGAGAGTCTCTGATTTGGCTGCGCTCTCTTCGGAGTCACCTTTTTTGGTTTTTCATCAAGACCAAGGTGGTTCTCCGTCCGACTCCGGACTTTCTCCCTAAGGTGGTTTCTCCTTTCCACCTTAACCAGGACATTTCCCTGCCTTCCTTTTTGTCCGGCTCCTGTTCATCGCTTTGAAAAAGCGTTGCATACTCTGGATCTGGTGCGGGCGCTCCGGATCTATGTGTCTCGCACCGCTGTTCTTAGGCGGTGCACCTCTCTTTTTGTGCTAACCACAGGTCGGCGTAAGGGCCTCTCGGCTTCTAAGCCGACCTTAGCTTGTTGGATTAGGTTGGCCATTTCCGATGCCTACCAGTGTACTCGGGTGCCTCCCCCGCCGGGGATCAAGGCACACTCGACCAGAGCTGTCGGTGCCTCTTGGGCTTTCAGGCACCAGGCTACGGCTCAGCAGGTCTGTCAGGCTGCCACTTGGACTAGCCTGCATACCTTTTCAAAGCACTACCAAGTGCATGCTCATGCTTCGGCAATGCGAGCTTGGGCAGACGCATCCTTCAGGCGGCTGTCGCCCATTTGTGAAGTTAGGCTCCGCCTACTTCTCAGTTTTTCTGTTTATTCCCACCCATGGACTGCTTTGAGACGTCCCAATGTCTGGGTCTCCAATAGGAACGATAAAGAAAAAGAGAATTTTGTTTACTTACCGTAAATTCTTTTTCTTATAGTTCCGTATTGGGAGACCCAGCACCCTCCCTGTTGCCTGTTGGCAGTTTCTTGTTCCGCGTGTTATCACTGGCTGTTGTCGTGGACAGAGTCTCCGGTTGTTCTGGTTCTTGCTCTGTCTTTACTTGTGGGTGGCTATTCTCCAGCTTTTGCACTAAACTGGCTAGATCTGGTTATCCAGGGGGTGTATATGCTCAGAGGGAGGAGCTACACTTTTTAGTGTAGTACTTTGTGTGTTCTCCGGAGGCAGAAGCTATACACCCAATGTCTGGGTCTCTCAATACGGAACTATAAGAAAAAGAATTTACGGTAAGTAAACAAAATTCTCTTTTTTCCTGCCCTCCCCCTTGGTTTTCAACAGCAATCTCGCGAGACCCACTGTCCTTTTCTCAACTTCCTGCTCTGGGGATCACCGGGTTCCACCCGCGTTCTTAGGGGGCGGGGCTTAGGACTCGCGCTCTTTTCAGGGAAGAAGATGGCGAAGTTGTTGTTTTTGGCACCAAATATGGCGGGCAAGATGGCGGCAGTCTGAAAATTTCAACGTTTCACAGGTTGACAGTTCAGAAAAGGCGCACTTCTCCCAGGTTAGTGGATGGGGTAAGTATCCTGTTCGTGACGCCATTTTCGGGTTGTTGCGGACGGGGGCCAGCCCACTGCAGGCGGGTGCTCGGATCCGGGCTCGTTACTGTGGCTCGAGTGGCAGCCGGACCCGGGCTCGTGCAGCCGTCCATCCTCACAACCGTAGGAAGGGGGTATTTACAGGGGAATAGTTTGGCAGTGACACCACCCGTGGTTTGCAGTGAGAGTTGGTTGCACCGCCGCTGCCTGGTGATGGGACGCCCGGGGCTGATGGAGCGGGGCAGGAGGATGGAATCCCCTCCATGGATAGGGGAGGTGTAGTTCCGGGGCCCGGGTGAACGGGAGTAATGGCTGCGGAGAGTGTCATGCAGGGTTGGACCGGGGATGGATGGTGTACTCACAGTTCCAAAGAATTGCACACAGAGTCCAATGGTAAACTAAATTGCCAGTGACCGGTTGCCTCCGGCAGGTGTATTCGGGTCCCACACACTGATATAGCATCCATTAGATGCGCCAATCCTGGCGCTTCACCCCGGCTCATCCCGTTGGCCTGGTGTGGTGGCAAACTGGGTAATATATGGGTTAATGCCAGCTGTGTAATGTCACCTGGCATCAAGTCCTGGGGTTAGTGATGTCACGGCGTTTATCAGATACCCAACATCACCAACCCAGTCAGTAATAAAAAAATATAGACAACATACACGTTTTTATTTAAAAAAAAACACTCCCCAACACATTTGCTCTTTGACCAATTTATTGGAAAGAAAAATCAAATCCAGGTCCGGCATAATCCAATAAGGGGTTCCCACGACGATCCATAGTCACTGTCTCAGTCAATGAAGAACAGAATGTTCCCCATTGGCTGGGAGAGCAGTGCACTGACCTGAGCTAACATCATTAGGTCAGGCCAGGTCATCGCAGGGCATGACGAGTGCCGATGTCATGAGATTAGCTAGGTACATTACCTGCAGTGATGAAGGCCTTTGAACCCGTGACGTGAGCGCTTATCACTCCGTTCCATGCCAACAGCGATCTCACCTCAAATCTCGTGAGTGGACTGAAACTGTGACTAGCGGTGACGTCATAAGTTTCTGCAAGACTTCAGATGATATCGCTGCAGGCATGGAAGTCAGTGACAAGCTCTGACTATACAAGTTCAGCGGACTTCATCATAGTAAGCAATGAAATTTGCTAACCTCTTGATGGCAGCGCTCGTCATCCCCTCAGCTGCTTGCTCACTACTGACTCATTGCTGTGTGAGCAGTTGTGGGGCTGATGCGGGAGTGGGACACAGACAACAGGGGCACCCGACGGAAGCCACACGGAAGTGCTTCCATGTGGCTTCCAGGGATTTTGCGGACCCATTGACTTGTATTGAGTCACGGACCACAATTACGTAACAGAATAGGACTTGTTCTATAATAACGGAACGGGCATACAGACTCCGATGTGTTTTTTGTAGGAACTGATGGCACACGGAAGTGCCGCAAAAAAAAAAAAAATAGAAAAAGGAACTGCCCAGGACAAACGGAATTGTTCTCTGAATGAGCCCTAAACCAGATTTAAGTGAAAACTGGAAAAAAAAAAAGAATGACAAATGATGGTGCATGCTATTTTTTTTTTTTACCAAGAATCTGAGACTTTTCTCAGCAACCAGTTATTTAAGGAAGACTTACCTAAAAAAAGCGCTACTGTATCTACCTTTAGAGATATCACAGAGGTTATCCACAACTTTCACATTTATTACCTACCCTTTAAATAGTTCATCATCATAATCAATGTCTGAATGGTGGGGCTGTAACACCCGGTACCCTCACCGATTAGCTCTACTCGGTGTTGGCTAGAACTGCACAATTACGAATCTGCACAGCAGAGATCTCTCTACTGTATAGTGGCCACATCTGCCAATATTCAGATCAATAGAGGGCAGATATTGAAAATTATCAAGTCTCCAAGGGGATAGGTGATAACTTTCTTTTCCGTGGGGTTCCAAAGGCTGAAACCAAACCTCCATTGATTCTTAGAATTGTGCACAAAGGCCTAAGACACACGGCATGAAAATCGGTGGGAGTGGAGTGCGATAAAAAAAATCGCATTCCACTCGGATCAATATTAGCCTGTGTGTCAGCGCACATGAGCGATTATTTTCTCAGCCTTAATCGGACCGAGAAAACAATCGCAGCATGCTACGACTGTAATGCGAGACTCTTTCTCTCGCACCCATTCAAGTATATGGGGCGAGAGAAAGATCGCACTGCACCCGCCGTACACCGGTGTACCGCGAGTGCAGAGTGAGCATGGCAATAGCCGGCTACGGAGGAGAGAGAGAGATAAATCCCTCCCTCCCCTCCACAGCGTCTGCCCTCACCTCCTCAGAGCCGACCCGTCCCCCGCAGCTGAGGTCCGCTTGCATGGTCGGACCTCAGTCGCAGGGACACTCGCATGACACTCGGCTCTGCTGTACTGCCAGCGTGAGCCGTGTCATGCATGGGGATCGCAGTAATCCCGTGTGGCCCCAGCCTTAATGCCATATCAGAATAGAGCAGTGTCAGCACTCCACTCAGGACAGCCAAGCCGAAGTCTATACTGTAGCTGTAAAAAAGATGTACTGCATATACAAAACGTACCATAGATATATTGATCTATTGTGGCTAAGCAAAAGTGTATTAAACTGAACATGGGGTCTTAAGGGGGCTTTACACGCAGCACCGTGAAAGCACCCGCCCCCGTCGTTTGTGCGTCACGGGCAAATCGCTGCCCTAGCGACGTCGCTGTGGCCAGCGAACTGCCTCTTTTCTAAGGGGGCGGTTCGTGCGGCGTCACAGCGACGTCACACGGCAGGCGTCCAATTGAAGCGGAGGGGCAGAGAGCAGCCGCATGGAAGTCACGCCCACCTCGTTGCCGGAGGACGCAGGTACGGTGTTGTTCGTCGTTCCTGAGGTGTCACACGTAGCGATGTGTGCTGCCTCAGGAACGATGAACAACCTGCGTCCTGCACGAGCAATGACATTTGGGAAATGGATGACTTGTCAACAATCAACAATTTGGTGAGTATTTTACATCATTAGCGGTCGCTCGTATGTGTCACACGCAACGACGTCGCTAACGAGGCCAGATGTGCGTCACAAATTCTGTGATGCCAACGACATCTCGTTAGCGATATCGTTGTTTGTAACGGGGCCTTTAGTTTAACATTTTGATCAGGGTGAAGCCCACTGCCATGTTACAGCGAACCTCTTAGGGCAGTGTTTCTGAACTCCAGTCCTCAAGACCCACCAACAAATCATGTTTTCAGGTTTTCCTCAATCAGGTTTTCAGGATTTCCTTAATTTTGCACAAGTGATGGAATTAGTCCCTGTTTAATATTGATGAAAACCTGAAAAGATGATCTGTTGTTGGGTCTTGAGGACTGGAGTTGAGAAACACTTTCTTAGGGGGTTTATGACCTTAAAGGTACGGTGCCATTTACCAACCACCATGCAGTGATGGCGCAAGTGCAGGGTGATAAATCTGGTGCCTCACAGCACCTATACTGGAAGGTTGAGCTTCCATGACTCCAGGTTACACCACCGCACAGGTGCAGAACCACAACCACATTGGCCACCACACAGCACCAACACCAAGGAGCTATGGAACTGTCAGAGATGGCAAGTACGGCATTTGGCTATTTCCAGCAGTTCTATTGCGAATGAATGGAGAGTGGACACTTCTCTATTCTGAAGCATCATTTCAGAGCCTCTTTCTTAGAATTTGCGGGTGTGTGTCTGCTGGCACACCCACTTATGTATAGGGGGAAACTTTCATTGTTGAGAATAATACAGTACTGTAATGAATCAATGTGACCGACAAAATGTTAATTTTTCTTTTTTTCTTTTTAGTGAAAAGAGGAAATTTTATTGGAATAGCAGGTAATTATGAATGTTACATTTTGTGCAGTTTGTAACTGTTTCTGTCTTCTCTTTTACCAGCTTAATGCTGGAGTGCTATGTAGTGAACAGGAACTTCTGCATAGCCAATGCATCTATAGGATCTGGCAGTCACACGATCGCTGGGTGTGTGCTGGCCCGGCACGGCTGCTCCTGGCAGACCCAGATCAGCTCTGCAAGTGACTGCTGTCACTGTAATAGGCAGTTTTCCCCTGTAATTAGGGCTCCTATGGTTGCACTCCAGTCTCAGTGGAAAAAATTAGCAAATATATATATAGAGATATATGTATAGATACATATAATCTGTCTCTCTATGCATATCCCTCTATATATCTATGCATATATACACACACACACTCACACATCACACACATTAGTTAACCACACTGCACAATACACCATGTTCCAAATTATTATGCAAATTGGATTTAAGTGTCATAGCGATTAATTTATTTTTTTTTCAATGAAACTCATTGATGGTATTGTGTCTCAGGGTTCTTTGGATCACTGAAATCAATCTCAGATACCTATGATAATTAGTTTGCCAGGTGAGCCCAATAAAAGAAAAACTGGATGTTCCACATTATTAAGCAGGCCACAGTTTTCAAGTAACATGGGAAAGAAAAAGGATCTCTCTGCTGCCGAAAAGCATCAAATAGTGCAATGCCTTGGACAAGGGATGAAAACATTAGATATTTCACGAAAACTTAAGCTTGATCATCGTACTTTGAAGAGATTTGTGGCTGATTCTGAGCACATATGTGTTCGTGCTGATAAAGGCAGAATGAGGAAGCTTTCTGCCAGGCAAGTCCATCAGATTAAGAGAGCAGCTGCTAAAAATCCATTACAAACCAGAAAACAGATATTTGAAGCTGCTGGTGCCTCTGGAGTCCCTCGAACCTCAAGGTGTAGGATCCTTCAAAGTTTGCTGTGGTGCATAAACCAACTATTTGGCCGCCCCTAACCAGTGCTCAAAAGCAGAAACAGTTGCAGTGGGCCCAGACATACATGAAGACTAATTTTCAAACAGTCTTGTTTCCTGATGAGTGTCGAGCAACCCTGGATGGTCCAGATGGATGGAGTAGTGGATGGCCACCATGTCCCAACAAGGCTGCGACATCAGCAAGGAGGTGGAGGAGTCATGTTTTGGGCCGGAATCATGGGGAGACATCTGGTAAGCCCCTTTAGGGTTCCTGAAGGTGTGAAAATGACCTCTGCAAAGTATATAGAGTTTCTTCCATGGTACAAAAAGCAGAAACATGCCTTCAGGAGCAAAATCATCTTCATGCATGACAATGCACCTCATGGTGCAAAGAATTACCTCTGTGTCATTGGCTGCTATGGGCATAAAAGGAGATAAATTCATGGTGTGGCCACCATCTTCCCCTGACCTCAACCCTATAAAGAACCTTTGGAGTATCATCAAGCAAAAGATCTATGATGGTGGGAGGCAGTTCACATCAAAACAGCAACTGGGAGGCTATGCTGACATCATGCAAAGAAATTCAAGCAGAAACTCTCCAAAAACTCATAAGTTCAATGGATGAAAGAATTGTGAAGGTGATATCAAAGAAGGGTTCCTATGTTAACATGTAACTTGGCCTGTTAGGATGTTTTGAATTTAAATAGCTTTTATTTCAGTGAATGTGACCTCCTAATGCTGTAAATTCCACAAATGAGCATTTTCAGTTCTTTAAAACATATAAAATGTTTAGAAACTCTACTGTGCCTAATAATTTGGAACAGTGCATTTTGAGGTTTTTTTTAATTTTGAAGATTATACTGTTATCATTGGAAGGTTTCTACAAGAAAATTTTATGTATTCTCTAACGGGTGATGACTTTTGTTAAGCCTGCTTTACACATTTCAATTTCGCATACGATTTGCAACGCCCCCATCGTATGTGTGGCACGTTCAATTTGTTGAATGTGCCGCACATACGAGTAACCCCCGTCACACGTACTTACCCGTCCACACGACCTCACTGTGGGCGGCGAACGTCCACTTCCTGGAGTGGGAGGGCGTTCGGCGTCACATCGACGTCATGCGGCAGCCGGCCAATATAAGCGGAGGGGCGGAGCTAAGCGGGACGTAAACATCCCGCCCACCTCCTTCCTTCCGCATTGTGGGCCGGGAGCTGCAGGACGCAGGTAAGATCTGTTCATCGTTCCCGGGGTGCGATGTGCGCTACCCCGGTAACGATGAACAATCTGACGTGCAATTCTAGAGACAGGTACGATGTGTATGTGATGAACGTGTTAACGTTCAATCGCACGTATCTGTCACACACTGCAATGTAACTTACAATGCCAGATGTGCGTCACTTACGACGTTTCCCCGCCGACACATTGTAAGATACATTGCAGCGTGTAAAGCGGGCTTTAGACTGACTGTCATTTGCACCGACCATTTAGGAAAATCAGAGAAAAATATAATTTGCATAATAATTTGGAACGTGGTGTAATTTCCCTAATAATTCATTTAGCGAGTTATTTGTTGCAAAACGTAAATAGTAAAGATATAAACAAAACTAAAACAAAATTGCTTTTATTTATATTTATTATTATTATTATTATTTATATATATTTTATTTATATTTGAGTTGCATAAAAGTTTCTATAATTTATACACTCATTTATATGTCACCCAAAACAGTGCTAAACATTATACAATTTGTCTAACGTAAAATAAAGCCTTATACAGCTACATCAATAAAAAGAAATTAAATAAAAAGATAATGGATAATCTGCTGAAAAGAGGAGAAGCAAAAATGAAGAAAAATGGCTATTAATGGTCAATAAGGCTTATTTGGGCCCGGTCACTAAGGGATTAAAGTAGCACATGTTTTTACATGACAGCAGAAACCCAGAATAAAGTGTCATACAAAAGGGATTGCAACAACAAGAAGCATCAGTTAAAGGGACTCTGTCAGCACAGAATGACCGTTCAAACCAAGCACAGTCACTCAGTGCATCATGGCAGGGCTGAACATTTAAATACATCTTCCCAACAGCTTGTTTTCCATATTTCTCCGCACTTTTTTGCTTCTATGAAGCCAGAGATGTCACTTAAAGAGAAGTGGAAGGTGGACATAGAGGGAAAACAAGCCGGTGGAAAGCTGTACTTAGATGTTTGGCCCCGACATGATGCACCGAGCGCCTGTACTTGGTTTGAACAGTCCTTCTGTCCTAACAATCCCATTAAAGGATGAATATGTGGGTGGAGATGTATTCATAGACTACACTCACTCGATACCAGTAGTAGCTTGGCACAGTGCCATATTACTACCAAACTACAAAAAAAAGTATTGTTAGAAAATTACAAACTATTAAAATCAGATTTTCATGTTATTTATGTTATGTAAAGTTCTGTACTTAAAATAAAAATCACACAGTTTTTTTCCCTCATTTCTCAATCTGTATTTAAAAAAAAAAAAAAAAAAATGAAATTTTCATACAGGGGTATTCTTTTAGGAAATTCACATGTTCATTATCAGCAATTGACTGACTTGTATACTATCTCTTATCATTGAGAAGGGAGGGGGATCAGGTCAGCTGTGACCTCATCTGTTGTGAATGATGGCTATGTATAGAGGTGATACCTGTCCTTGTAAACCTGCCTGTTAATTATAATGAGACTTGCTGAAAACTGTCCCTGAAAGAACTGGACTATAAGTCTAAAGTAGCCATAACATTTCTATTTTTTTTTTAAATACAGATTGTCATATGAAGAAAAAAATATATCCAATATTTGTCAATACAAAATTCTGATGTGATCAATAAAACATTTCTGATGATACATCTTAAAAAGAATTACATGTTAAAAATGGTGTGCTGCTTTACAGAAGCAGAATTTTAGGACATTTTCCAATCATTTTGTCTATGGAAATGTGGGATGAACAATATACAGACTTGAGCTTTTGTATTTTTGTATAAGTTATAGGGAATCCGACAGCGGATACATGCTGCTCGATCTATGGGCACTATGTATCAGACACTGGCTATGTGATTTCAGTCATTTGTGTTTGAAATGCTGTGTGGGAGTATAGGGAGAGACCTGTCAGTCATTGAGAGTAGGCTGAGAGAGGCAGGCGGATGGATTTTAAAGTATGTCAAGTAAAGGAGTCAATATACCTGGCTGAAATCATGCAGCCAGTGTCTGATACATGCTGCCTGTGTCAGGTTCCCTTTTAAGGTTATTTCTTCAAGAAACACCGCGTACAGAAAATAGGCAAAACATAAAACAGCCTTATACCTTTTCCTTAAAGGGAAACTATCAGCAGGTTTTTGTTTTGTAATCTGAAAGCAACATGAGGTAGGGACAGAGACCCTAATTCCAGCAATGTATCACTTAGTTCACTGGGTGGAGTAGTTATGATAGAGTCACAGTTTTCTCTACTGCAGATTAAGCAGAACTCTGTTTTAGGCTATGTGCGCACTGGAAAATGAAATTTTCTCAAGAAAATTCCGCAGGCATTGAAAGATTACCGCACCCGCGGTAAAAAACTGTGGCAAACCGCACCAGAAAACCGGCTTTTTGCTGTATCTTTCCCTGCCCATTTGTCCTACCTTCCTTGTGTTGTTTTATTATTTCCTGCTGGACCAACACCCTGGTGTGGGTACTTTCAGTGACAGCAAGGGCCTAGGCACGTGATGGCGCATCGGGGGGAAGGACGTATCTAGGGACATTAGCGAGTGCAGGAATCAGCCACAGGTGAGAGTGAAGTGGTGAACCACTTTCCTATCTCCAGGATCTTCCTTTACATCTTTCCTGGTTTTCTGTCTGTGTTGCGTCGCACGTGGGGCATTCCCTTACCCTGACTTGACAACACCACACTGCTATGTGTACATTGTATAGAGACCGAGACCTGCTAGTTTGTGGTGGGGGTGTGGATGGTCTAGGATGTATTAGGCAGCATGCCCTGTAGTGATAATCTCATGCAGAAAAAATCTTCATTATATTAAAACAGCAAAGCACAGCCCAGTAAGTGACAGATCACTATAATCAGGCTCTCTTCCCCTACATCATGGTGATCTCAGATTACATTGCAAAAAACAGGTGACAGATTTCCTTTTAACCTAGTGACAAAAGTCAATATAATGTACATCTATTTCTGGCTACATCAGAACATATATCTATTTCTAATAATATTGGGTGTGCTGTCAGTACACACATGAAAGATTAGTGGCAGAAATTGGGCTGTAGTAAAACTGCAGAGCTTTGCTCATAACAGCAGATTAGGCACTTTTGTAATGGTACTTGCCAGTCCTGATGGCTTGCATTATAATGGAGACAGCCCTGGTGCTAACAAAAGTGCCTAGGATTGCTAACGTACAGAAGAATTGGTATTAGTATTCTATATCATGTCCTGGAAAAATGTGACCTCGTTTACTGTCAATTCAAAAATATAAATTTATATAATCCTGAATGCCAAGATGAAAAAATCTAAATATGTCTAATTCTTGAAGCCAAAAAATCCCCTCATATTAAGGCTGGAGTCACACTTGAGTGTGACTAGCATGAGGATTGCATGGTAATTCTCAGACCGGCTGGTGGCTCACCTGACCAGAGCATGCAGCTGCATAGAAATACATGAAGCTGCATGCTCCTCTCAGGAGAGCCACCGGCCAGTTCTAGCAGTGGGATGCGATCTTTGCGTGAGTCACACGCAAGTATGACTCCAGCATTAAGTAGGTTATTTTTCTTTTTTCCACCCCTTCATATAACACATACATTTTTTTTCACATGAATGTTTGGGTAGAAAATGGGGCACAATAGTGATTTCCATTTGGTCATTATTTGTTTTTTTTTTTTTTTTACTAATAATGATCATTAATATTTTTTCTAGACAGTTGTAATACTTATGTGGTGATCAAGATACAAAGTTTGCAGAGTTCCACAATATCAAGGCCGGGGAGTGAGCCATGCTGGGAGCAAGACTACTCATTGTAAGTTATTCCATTGATTTATACAACATGGGTAATTGATAGATTACTATTATTTATTTATGTATTTATTTATTTTTAGAGCACCATTGTTTCCATGGTGGTTTACAAGCAAAATACAAGTATAAATTAAAATGAACAAACTAACAATGATAGATTGGTATAGAAAAGAGAGGCCTGCCCTTGTGGGTTTAAAATCTACAGGACAATGGGAAAGGAGGCTGTAGGTTAGGGGATGGCGGCAGCTCCGGTGGTGGCAGCAGGGTCAGGCTGTAAAGCTTTCTTGAAGAGATGAGCTTTCAAGTTCCTTCTAAAAATTCCAACTGTGTTGGGGCGCCGAATTCCAGAGGATGGGGGATACTCGGGAGATGTCTTGGAGGCAATTAGGTGAAGAACGTACGAGTATGGATGAGAGCGACGTCTTGGAAGGGCCAGTGATTACGTGTAGGAAGATATCAGGAGATTAGTTAGGAGATATATGAAGGTGACATATTTTGGATGGTTTTGTAGGTCAGTGTTAGTAGTTTGACGTGTATAAATTGGGGAATTGTAGGCCAATGAAGGAATTTGCAGAGGGGAGAATTGGCGCATTAGAGAGGAAAGAGGTGGAATAGTCATACAGCACAGTTAAGGATGGGCTGTGGAGGTGCTAGACTTTTAATAAGAAGGCCACAGAGAAGGATATTTCAGTATACCGGACGGGAGATGATGAGGGCATGTACTAATATTTTAGTAGTTTCAGGGTTGAGGAATGGACAGATTTTGGAAATATTTTTGAGTTGGAGGTGGTTAGAGCTTGTGTGACGCCCTGGCCTATCAGGTTGTAACAGGGTATTGTGCAATCTGCCCTTCTGTACAGTATCCATCTCCTCCTTGGTTAAGGGTCCCTAACCTTTGATGTTGCCAAGAACAAGCTAATCAAAATCCTAGGAACACTCTGCACCACACCCACCAGACACACCAGTGGACGGCCTGAGTGGAATAGGGTTGCCCACTTTGGGGGTTGGTTAAGGGGGGGGTCAGGAGCAGAACAGAGTAGTGTTGGAGGTGAAAGTGAGAGGAAGTCAGGAGCTGGGCTCCTTGGAACTACTAGGTAGCAGACATTGGTCTGGGCCTGGTAGGAGCTGGATCCCGGTCGCAGGGGATCGTGACAAGGGGCACGGACTGTCGAGGAGGACAGCTGGCGGCCTTGTGCCATCACCGGACAGGGGCCAGGGCACGACGGGGTACGTGAACCCTAGGTCAGGGAGTAGCTTTAGGCGTCCTGACAATTTACCCGACGAGGACAGAGCCTTCAAGATCCGTTCTCCACTCGCTCAAAAATCGGGGTACTAGCGCAACGAGGGGGATAGGACTTTACACACATACGGTCCAGAAAATCCCAAGCGTGAACACTGAGTGCAAGCTCACTCAGTTAGACATACTGGGAAGTGGGACCCGATTAGTTTCACACTAAAGGGACCAACTAGAAGACAAGGTGCCAAGGCAAAGGTCAGAGACTAACAGGCAACACCAACGGGCACGGGATCCAGGCGTGCTCCCTCCCAGTGGCAGCGGTGTCCAGAACTTTGGTTTACCACAGTTGTCGGTGTCAGCGTTATTGGACTGAGTGAGTACACAAGTGACCCTTACCATCCCAATGGCATAACCCTGTCCCTCATTGCCTAGTCCCGGGGCATTCCCCCTACCCGTGGAGGGGTTAAACACCTGGCTGCCCACACCATCGCCTCTGGGTACTCCCAACTGCAGCGGTGGTACTCCACCTTGCCGCGCACCACGGGTGGCGTCACGAACTTTCCACACCATCCCCTGTAAATTCCTCCCCTTTATTCGAGTGACCACACGACCCCCAGGTCCGGAGACCCCTCGAGCCACCGCGGATCCGGATCCGAGCAGCCTGACTGCTGGCACGGGGGCGGCACACTTGGATGTGCAGTTTTAAGGACAAGGCAGAGTGAAAGGTTACTCCGAGCCAGTGGACTTCTGGAAAAGGGGAGCACGTGATCTCATTTATTGTGATAGAAAGATCAGATAGAGTAATTAAATGGGATGGAGGAAAGTTGATGAGTTAGGTTTTATCCACTTTGAATTTTAGGATGCGGGATGAGAAGATCAATTATCCAAATGTGCTCTATATATACCATATAACCTAATATAGCCTAATAGATGCTGAAATACTTTATACGTTATGGATTGTGAATGTTTTTGTTTTTTGTACAAGTTCTTTTTGAAGATTTTGTTGAGAATAAAATGTCAGAATGTTCTGTTATATTTGGTACTAGCTGTACTACCCGGCTTCGCCCGGGTTAATAACTGTTGTTACCAAAATAGAATGTATTAACAAAAATGTATTCTGCACACAAAAACACAAAACAAATAGATAGAAATGTAATTATTAAAAGGCAAAAACTAAGCTAATAGAAGCATTTCACAACATATATTTCAACACCACAGATATTCCACACAGATTTAACTAAATTGGCCAAGTAATCTGCTCCGTCTGTCTCTTTCCAGGTCTGTCTCTTTCCAGGTCTGTCTCTTTCCAGGTCTGTCTCTTTCCAGGTCTGTCTCTTTCCAGGTCTGTCTCTTTCCAGGTCTGTCTCTTTCTCCGTCTGTCTCTTTCTCCGTCTGTCTCTTTCCAGGTCTGTCTCTTTCCAGGTCTGTCTCTTTCCAGGTCTGTCTCTTTCCAGGTCTGTCTCTTTCCAGGTCTGTCTCTTTCTCCGTCTGTCTCTTTCTCCGTCTGTCTCTTTCCCCGTCTGCCTGTCTCTGTCTGTCTCTTTTTTTGCCTGTCTCTATCTCTCTGTTTATTTCCCCATTTTGTCTCTTTCTAGGTCTGTCTCTTTCCCAGATCTGTCTCTTTCCCCGTGTCTTTTTCTGTCTGTCTCTTTCCCTGTCTGCCTGTCTCTGTCTGTCTCTTTCCTTGTTTGTCTCTATTTATCTGTCTCTTTCCCCGTCTGTCTCTATCAAGGTCTGTGTCTTTCCCCATATATCTTTGTCTCTATGGCTGTCTCCTCCTTCCCTGTCTGCCTGTCTCTGTCCCTGTCTGCATGTCTGTCTGTCTCTTTCCCCATCTGTCTCTTTCCCCATCTGTCTCTTTCCCCATCTGTCTCTTTCCCCATCTGTCTTTCCCCATCTGTCTCTTTCCCCATCTGTCTCTTTCCCCATCTGTCTCTTTCCAGGTCTGTCTCTTTCCAGGTCTGTCTCTTTCCAGGTCTGTCTCTTTCCAGGTCTGTCTCTTTCCAGGTCTGTCTCTTTCCAGGTCTGTCTCTTTCCCCTTCTGTCTCTTTCCAGGTCTGTCTCTTTCCAGGTTTGTCTCTTTCCAGGTCTTTTTCTGCCTGTCTCTTTTCAGGTCTGTCTCTTTCCAGGTCTGTCTCTGTCTGTCTCTTTCCAGGTCTGTCTTTTGCCAGGTCTGTCTCTGTCTCTTTCACCATTTGTCTCTGTCTGTCTCTTTCCCTGTCTGTCTCTATCTCTCTGTCTCTTTCCACTGACGCTCTCGGGGTCCAGACGTGTGAGTGCGCAAACGTTTGTGGCTGTAGCTGCGACGGTGCAGATGCCAATCCCGGACATGCATACACACACATACACACATACATACACACATTCAGCTTTATATATTAGATGTGGAGATGCCGACACCTGATATCAGCTCCTCTGCATCTACCATAAGGCACCATAAGCATTACATCACACCCACTGAAATTAATAGAGTATCTGTCCAAAGCATGAATTCCCTGGGTGTTCCAGACAGATATAGTTTGTATCTGCTCTACATTACTGCTAAATGGTAGAGGTCTCAAAATAGTTGATTCCCAATTTCAACTACAAATTTATTAAGGACTGTTCATAGACCTTAATACTGTATTAATGTCACAAATCTATAATGGGTTATTCCTATTTTAAAAGTTGTCACACATCCACAGCATTGGCGATACCTTTCTGATCAGTGGAGGTCTGAACAGCTGGATACCTAATCATAGTGAATAATCCAAAGGTTGGGTCTTCAAAATGTCACACGAGATTGGGGCTCTAAAATGACACACACACACACACACACACACACACACACACACACACACACACCATAAAAAAAACTTGTGCTCTTGTAGATAACTCGTTCTGACCAAAAATTGAAAAGATGCCTGAAACAACATTTATTACTACCCAAATGTCGCCAAAAGTAATCTTTTAGCATTGTGAGTGACAGCAGCCCCTGCTCCCTGATAATGAGAAAACCCAGTATGCTCAAACTCCAATTTTCATTGGACATAAGTAATAATAAAATTAAAGACAGAACGTTACAGAGGGGACAGTAGGAACTTTTTTTTATTGAAGTACACCACAAAGTCGTTAGAATTTGAGTTAAATAGTTGGACATATAATATGAAAATCACTGTTAGTTTCCGACAAACCTTTTTAAAAACAAATGTTTATTTTCATTATGTCCTGACTAGAGATGAGCGGACCCATTAAAGTTCAGGTTTGGTTTCATCCGGACTTTAGATAAAGTTCTGTTCTGGACTTGGACTTGACCTTAACCCCATTGGATATCAGTGATTGGGCATTTCAGGTCTCCGACCACATGTTGCCAGCCATAAACACAACACTTCTGGGAGAGGGAGTTCAAGATTTTTCACTTTTTTTGTACACACTACATCCGATCACGCTGTTGTTATCCGCAGTGTGAGCTGTTCAGACACTGCAAGCAGCTGGGGCTGGGCTGAGCACCGAGTGTACCCCAGCACAGCGATGCTCGTTCCATTGGTCAGCATATGTAAAGCACCTGAACTTGAAACTTGATCTGTGATTTTTTTTTTTTTAAAAAGTCTGTGTCACACGGAGTTGGAGATGTCCGTATATAATGCGTGACATGCGATCAAACCAACGGGCGTCTGACGCACAACAAAAAATACCACAAAAAGGGGGGAACACCGGGGTAACGATACAACAGAGATCCCTGCCACTAAGGAGAAGGGTGAGGGGGCACCTCCTGAACTCCTCTCAAGCTGACTCCTGAGCTCCCAAGCGGCCCTACACAAATTTTTTTTAACCTGTCAGCGAGCAGGATGCCTGGGTCCCTTAGCTGGCCCTAAACTCACCCTGCCTAGTGAGTAGGCTGACGAGTACACTAGACTACACTACAGAAATTAACACTTAGGGAAAGTAAAGACAAATGGGTGAATAAACAAAAGTATACAAAACACCAAAGTTCACCGTAGCAGATGGACTCTAAAGTAGCAGATGGATAAGCACAAGAAAATTCCTCAGCAGTTCCTTCCACCAGGCTGGCCAAAGTAGAAATGATTCTAACAGCAACAAGGACTGCTGGGAAGCCTCCAGTGTTTAACCTAAATGGGTGTGGGACCAAAGCAGCAACAGTTCACCTGCACTGCTCAGAACTGCTGGCAACAAAACCTGAAATTAACTCATGGGACGCCAAAGTAAACTTAATTTAAACGAGGAGTCAGGATGGAGATCTGAGGCTCCAGTCATAAGGCTGTCACTAGTCTCAGAACAGCAGGGAGATGACCGCAACAGTCTGTGTTTGGTCCGAACACTGACGTTTACTATTTAGGTCTGATCATCTCTTTTTCTCATAAGTAATACCATACAGTTCAAAGAGAGTGTCTTTTGTTTTCTCCCTTGACTGTGGATGTCGTGGGTTTAAAAGAATACAGTACTTTTTACTCTGTGCTGTATTTCTGTCAAAGTGAACCTTTCTTTAAACCATGATTTGTAAAAATGTTGTTGCATGAAGATTTCCTCTACTTTAAGCTACTAAAAATTACAGTAAAATACGTTTTTAAACCATGCATTAATGTGTACCAACAGACTACTTCTCCAGGACAATTTTGATGACTTTTACTGATCTTACATAAGAGAACAAATTTTTATTGAATGGTTAGCAGAATGTTTAGTGTACCCCGAGTCAAGTATGTAACAAGTGTGCTCGAATACGGTCTAACAATTCTTCTGATTGTACATGATATTCTGCTTGAAAACTAGGTAAACTTACCAAAACACTTATTTTTTGTTCCAGTGACCTTAATGACGCACTTAGTGGACTCCTTGTACAAGTGTGGAAGTGTGGTTGGCTTCGAGACTCACTGTTAGGAAATGTGTGGATTCCCCTACAAAAGATTAAGCATGCCACTGATGTATGTATGTACAGAAAGTATACAGATACTGTTTGAAACATCTTTAATTTATAATAGACACTGAATCTTTATTTAATTACATCTTGTGACCTGTAACACTAAGGCTATGTGCGCAGGAATGTTCTGCATGAAATTTGCACATTCTAGCAGAAAAATGCACAAAAAAATCCCTTGCGTTTTGGTGCATTTTTGTGCCACAAATTTTTTCAATAAAGTCAATGGGTGGAAGAGCTAAACAACGCAGGAAAAAACGCACCAAAAAGTGACATCCTGCAGATTATGTTCTGCACCTAATCTGCAAGTAAAAAATAAGCAACGCGCGCACAGCTATTCAGAATTCTCATTGACTTTGCTGGCAAAAGAATAAACATGGAGATTTGGGCCACAATCTGCACCAAATCTGCATAAAAAATGCACTGTGCGCACAAGGTCTAAGACAAAATGCCTCTGAGAGCCAAAACTAGACATTTTCTGTCTGGATTTCTGTCACAAACATTTCATATTGAAAGATAAAGGGGGTACATTGTGTTATATACACCCCACAACAATGATATTGGAACATCAAGAAGGAAATGCCATGGAATTATGGAAATCACAGGATGGATAGATGTTAGTGATATGCAAATGATAAAAAAAGAAAACACATTTTCAAAACATTTAAATTTAGTCAGTTTGTGCGCCATATGAAAAAATACATCCACTTACACTTCTTGGTATGTTATAAGTAAAGTTAGTATTTGTTGTTTGAGGAGTGTTCTGCCCCACTGAATGTACTTGGGCACACATCATCATGATTCGTTTTAGACAGCTGTGTTTCCAATTGCTAGCCAATGTCATCCCTGTTATAGTCCAGAGAAGCTGCAGGTCATGGTAGCATGCTTAGGCAACACATGCTGCTCACATTAGCATAAGTAACATGCAGTCTGGTGTTGTGTTGATGAGCTGTTCGTGGGACACTTTGGAGAAATGGTTGTACCACTGGATCCCTTCTGTCCTAAAGTGAACTTAGATACCAGAACACATTTGCACAACACTGGTCTACAAGCCAGACGTTCAGCTACACGTGTTCCATTGACCTTACACCATCCTTCTGAAAGGCAATGAAGGCTCAAATTTAAGATCTATCCTCTTCACTGATGAGTCCTGCTTTTGTCTTGGATGCAATGATAGCAGATGATTGTTGTGGAGAAAATATGGGCAACCCTAGGAAGAGGCCAACGTGAGGGAACGTCACACCAGGGTATGGGGTGGCACAATGTATGGCAGTTCATATCCTGTAGTCTTTAATCGAGGTACGCTAACAGCTTGACATTGCATTGATTTGATCTTGGGATCAGGGGCACAACCATTTCTCCAGTCTCACAGTAAGGCTATGTGCGCACAGTGCGTTTTTCGCGGCGTTTTTGCGCGTTTTTCGGGTGCGTTTTTGGCCTCAAAACTGCATGACTTTGCTTCCCCAGCAAAGTCTATGAGTTTTCAATTTTGCTGTCCGCACACAACTTTTTTTTTAAGCTGCGTTTTTTAGCTTAAAAAAAAATGGACATGTCAATTCTTTCCTGCGTTTTTCTGCGTTTTCCTCCCATGCAATGCATTGGAAAAACGCAGAGATCAAAAACGCAGCAAAACGCAGCCAAAAATGCACCAAATCACGATAAAAACGCATGCGATTTTGCCGCTTTTTTTGACGCGGGTGCGTTTTTGTGCGTTTTTAGCAGCCAAAAACGCACGAAAACGCAGCGTCAAAAAAACGCAGTGTGTGAACTTAGCCTAACAGTTTTCCAACATGTCAAGACCAGTCAGTATTTTGCTTGTGCTGCTATGAGCAGCTTGTGTGGTTTAAATGTGCTACCATGGCCTCCAATTGAGTATATCTTCATCGTCATTGGTCAGCAATTACAAAGAAAGCTGCTGCCAGCATTGGACCTTGACAATTTGTGTGCTGAAGTGCATTCAGCATGACAGAACGTTTCTCAATTTCTCAGACAACCATTAATGACCTAACTTTTCATCATTTGCACATCATTAATATGTGTACTGATCCTTTGATGTCCATCATTTCACCACTTTTCCTTTTAGGTATTGCACTTTCAAATTTGATAAATATATTTATCCATTGTGCTTTCTGTATCAATGACTGAATGCTGTCATTCAGTAGGGACCAGTTACAGACTAACTTTAAGGCCCCTTTACACTTGTCGATTTATCGTGCGATCGCACCCACCCCCATCATTTGTGCGTCAGGGGCAATTTGTTGCCCGTGTCGCATAAAGTCTGTCACCCCTGTCACACGTACTTATCTCCCGAACGACCTCACTGTAGGCGGCGAACATCGTTATCCTGAAGCGGGAGGGACGTTCGGCATCACAGCGACGTCACACAGCGGCCGCCCAATAGAAGCGGACGGGCAGAGATGAGCGGGACGTAACATCCCGCCCACCTCCTTCCTTTCTCATTGCCGGCGGGACGCAGGTAAGCTGTGTTCGTCGTTCCCGAGGTATCACACGATGTGTGCTGCCCCAGGAACCACTAACAACCTGCATCCAGGAATGTGACCGATATTTTGAAAATGAACAACGTGTCAACGAGCAACGATAAGGTGAGTATTTTTGCTCGTTATCAGTCTCTTGTAGCTGTCACACTCTAAGATATTTCAAACGATGCCGGATGTGCGTCGCAAACTCCGTGACCCCGACGACATATCGCCCGATATTTCGTAGCGTGTGACGGGGCCTTTAAACATGGTTTACTCTGGTCAGAGTCGTACACTAGAGTACCATATATTTTTCTGAGGGTCGGAAGGTAGAGCAGAAGATCACTTAATTTAGTGCTGACATTGGATCTAATCACTTGTCACTAGGGTCGGTTTTTTGGAATACATTAGCTAAAAGCTGATTAAAAGTGAACAGGTTCAAACCCACAATGAAACACTTCCATCTCTTGGTGTAGACCTGTAGAAGTGAGCTCTCTACCACCTTATGTGAGCAGTAGATGACACAATACACTTGATTCACCTTAGATAGACAGGCAGCATCTCATCTTTCATTTTATAAACTACCAAGGTTATTATTATATAAGAGCAGAGTTAAATTTGTGAATGAGAGTAATGTAATATTTGCATGTAGCTGAACAGTGGGCCCCCAAAGTCAGTGTTCCTATTGGCGTCTCAATTCAACACTGAATCTAAAAATATGTCCTATGTGTACAAAAACACTTTACAGTTAAAATGGACTTATTTTGTTTAAATGGCAGTTGGTTGGCTCCTAGGAGCCCCATTCTACACTGTTTAATGAAAGTTGTCTAGGTTTGGGATGAAGTATGCAGTCACTGAGTGACTGCAGACTCCTGAATCCGTACAGCCCGCACACCGCTTGCTATCAGGATTCTCCAGTCTCGGCGGCGAGAGCATTTAGTCACGTTACTGCAAGTATGTGATTTGTATACTTTCAACCACATTCTTACTAGATGAGTAAGTACAATACAAGTGTATTGACTGAGTTTGAGCACCTCTAGTTGGCATGTGACCGCATGTATGCAAATCACACACTTGCGGTCAAGTGACTGGCCGCTATCGCTGTTACCGAAGACATATGCGTAATTCCCTAAACAGTTTAGGCCTGAAGATGATATAGGCTGAAATCCTGTGTTGAAATATATGTAATATAATATTTGTATCCCATCTGATGTATCAGTTTTACATACTGACAGGATCTTTTTTAATTTTTCAGGAAGGATCTGGAGAATGGTGGACATTATATTCTGAAGTCATCGCAAATAGTGACGAGATTTCTGGGATCAAATCACCAACCTTGCATAAGATATTATTGGATCTTTTCTTTGCAGAGCCATATGGTAAGTGGAAAGCTACGCAAAGTATTTTAAATATTTCCTAGTAAGGTTATCTTGAACAGGCTCCCTTAGATAAAACAATAAGGAAATGTGGCATAAGTCCAGCAATCTTCTCATTTCAAAAGAAAGACATTTCCTTGTTTATACTCGTATTATGTCTGGATTGATGGAGCACTTGATGACTTGAATGTCGAAATCTATTACATGGAAGAAAGAACTATCAAATTTAGACTGTTATTTGTAAATTATGAATTGTATTTTAATTACTATAAAATAAGGTTTGTTGTGGTCATTGCCTAATTAGTGTGTATTTTTTATGAAGTTGGGGTTTCCCATTTAATTTCATTTCATTATGAATTTTATAAATTATCATTAAGAATTAATTTTGGTTTCAGTGTAGCTTTAATTGTAGAAAAAAAGAGTAACTCCGGCACACTACATACATCCTGAAAAGGCTTGCAAGGGCACAAATTGATTTTATCTTGATCTTTTTCTTTATTGGTGCAGAAAAAAGTGCTGTACTAGGACAAAGAGTCCGCCAGAAACACGACGTTTCGGCGTATTGGCCTTCATCGGGTCTGACAATCCAATGTAAGCAGGAGTTCCACATATGGGGAAGGAGAAGTAGTGACACGCACATTCTCTACCTATACAGTAGGAGTTAACGCTGACCCACGGGTTCAAGAAATGTCCCAGTAACAAGCTTAAGCCTGTTTTACACGGGACGACCGATTGTGTGATTTCACAATCGATCGTACCCGCCCCCGTCGTTTGTGCGTCACGGGCAAATCGCTGCCCGTGTCACACAAAGTCGTGAAACCCCCGTCACACGTACTTACCTGCTGAGCGATCTCGCTGTGGGCGGCGAACGTCCACTTCCTGAATGGGGAGGGACGTTCGGCGTCACAGCGACGTCACACAGCCGCCGGCCAATAGAAGCGGAGGGGCGGAGATGAGCGGGATGTAAATATTCCGCCCACCTCCTTCTTTCCGCATAGCCGGCGGGAGCCATGGGACGCAGGTAAGCAGAGTTCATCGCTCCCGTGGTGTAACACGGAGCGACGTGTGCTGCCACGGGAACGAGGAACAACCGGCACAAGTAAAAATAAACGATATTATGAAACTGAGCGACGAGTACACGACTCACGATTTGTAAGCGATACTGCGTCGCTCAGAGGTTTCACACGAGATGACGTGTATGATGCCGGATGTGCGTCACGAAAACCGTGACCCCGACGATGTATTGCATGAAAAAATTCCAAATAATTCAAATGACCCGAATTCTCATAAAACATTAAATTCTTTATTATTTTATTTAGACAAACACACAAGAAAAATATTAAAAAGATGGATAATGATATAAAAATATCCTGGGTTTAACAAGTGTTAATTTTTTTGACCCTGAAAATAGTTTGATAAGTTGGAGATGTATTGCATGATCCGTCGTCTCGTGTAAAGCACCCTTTAGAACAGCTACAGGTAGGAAGCAGAATTAGGATATGATGTGATTGTGACAAGAAGTCGTCTGCATATCCTGCAATTGGCGGGTGGTGCTAAATCACTTGCGGAGGCGGAGCGCCTGCTTTGTGGGGGGCAACCCAGGATACCTGAGGTCCTCTAAGTAAACATATGCCAAATTCACAAAATCGGTGGAGAGGAGAGATTGGGACTTCAAGACACCTGTCTATAGGAGTAATAGATCAATAATCGGATGAGTCTGAACTGAAGGAAAAAGTCCTCATGGTTGTGGATGGTCAGAGAAACCCCCAATAGCCTCTGGTGAAAGTACTCTATGCGTGCCCCCCAGAAAGCAGGCGCTACGCCTCCGCAAGGGATTTAGCACCCCCCCCACGATTGCGGGATATGCTGGCGACTTCTTGTCACAATGATATCCTAATTCTGCTTCCTACCTGTAGCTGTTCTAAGCTTGTTACTGGGACATTTCTTGAACCCGTGGGTCAGCGTTAACTCCTACCGTATAGGTAGAGAACGTGCGTGTCACTACTTCTCCTACCCTATATGTGAGACTCCTGCTTACATTGGACTGTCCGACCCGAAGAAGGCCAATAGGCCGAAACGTCGTGTTTCTGGCAGACTATTTGTCATTGTACAGCACTTTTTTCTGCACCAATAAAGAAAGAGATCAAGATAAAATCAATTTGTGTCCTTGCAAACTTTTTTTGGAGTTATACAGTATGTAGTGTGCCTGAGTTACTCTTCTTTTCTGTGACTTATTTTCTCCTGAGCACCTCACTATGTGACGCTAGGTCGTCTTCTATTATTTTGGTAGCTTTAATTGTAGACCTCATAAGTAACAAATGACTATAGTGCTCACAAGTGATAAAGTAAGGGTTAGCACAAGTTTAAACACAATTTTAAACGATTTTTAAATGAGGACAACTTACTTGTTGTATGTGATGACAGTAATTGCAGATGAGTAGATGTGAATCTTTATCTGACCAGCGTGGGCCGCTGCTGAGATGGCGTGTTTCAGGATGGCTGAGTTGCAGGAATGCACCTGCTTCTTCCCAGTGTGTGCGGGGACTTGCGGTGTGCTGCGGGCAGGCTTCTCAGGATAAGAAGTGACCCAGTGGGAGGGATGCAAGTCTCAGCTGGCGTCTGTATCCAGGAGCCCTGGCTGGCGGCTTCCCTGGATACTTAGACACGTGCGTGTGGAGGAGCGTGTGACGTCTCAGGGCTCAGGACAGGCTACGGAAGCCTGTAGCGGGCAAAAGAGGTCCCAACACGTTTCAGAGGTGCAAAACGTGCCTCCTTCATCAGGGGTCTTAATTGTAGACCTGTCCTTTTAAAAGGGATTTTCCAGGACTGTAATATTAACGACCCGTCCTTACGATTTCAAATCACTATCTCTTCACAGAGTGTCTGACTCTCAACATCCCATTTGAAGGATTAGTATAGCAAGTATAGTGTTCTACATGTATGTGTGCTTCTGCACTAGCAAATAGCCTCTTAAAAGTGTTGTCTGACCTAAATCCATAAGTGTGCAGTAACTGTATGTGACTACAGACTTGTGAATCCTCACATCGCAGGCACTGTGAGGATGTACCAGTGTTACAGACAGTAGAAGTGGTCATGTGGCCACAAATATGCAATAGATGGGAGTGGCCTTGCTTAGTATATTTGCATTGACATCTGACATCAGAAAATCTTCCAAACGCACAGTGCGTGTGATGTGAGGATTCACAACTCTGCAATCACATAAAGTTACTGCAGACTTGCGCTTTTAGATCGGACATCCCCTCTAAGTTAGATCGTACTCCGTAGCATACCTTCTGTTGATGCCTGTTTATTTGGTTTACTGTTATTTAGTACTCAACAACCATATCAAGCAGTGGCTGATTATAAGTACTAAAAAAAGGACTTATATAAAATAGTATTAAGATATGAAAATATCACAAGACCTTTAACAGGAGCAGTTGATGCGCCCAATATAAATGCACAGGTTACACTTCCTAAAGGAAAAAACTTAGTAAGTTAGAATCCATGTGAATGCCTATGTTTTAATATGCAAGGCCTATAATTCTCCTTACATTGGCATGCCACTCTCCACAAGGAGAAACATCCTCCATAGACATATATTTTAATATGCATGGCCTATAAGTCTCCTTACATTGGCATGCCACTTTTCACAGAGAAAAACATCCCTCGTAGACCTACATGTTAATATGCATGGCCTATAAGTCTCCTTACATTAGTATGCCACTCGCAACAAAGAAAAACATCCCTCCTAGACCTACATTTTAATATGCATGGCCTATATGTCTCCTTACATTGGCATGCCACTGATCACAAAGAGAAACATGCTCCGTAGACCTACATTTTAATATGTCTGGCCTATAAGTCTCCTTACATTGGCATGCCACTTTTCACAAAGAAAAACATCCCTCGTAGACCTACATTTTAATATGCATGGCCTATAAGTCTCCTTACATTGGCATGTCACATCATCAGTAGACCTACATTTTAATAGGCTTTTCTGTTTAGTTTGTCTTTTTTTCCTAAAGGACAGCAATACTCTGATTCCACCTTTCTTTTTCCATTTATGTCCATAGTCACATTATTGTTCTCCAAGGCCTAATAAAACAGATAACAGTTAGTAAAGTCTGTTCTTTTTTTGAAACAATTGAAAGGTATAATCAAGGATGGCTATAATCAACGTGTGTTTGCCAAGTTTATGACATTTGCCACAGAAAGAAAAGATCAATACAGTATGCAAATTTTATATAACCCACAGACAAAGTGACACAATCATTATGAAATCCCTGGTGGGTGCGACTGCTGTACCAAGCAATGTTTGGATTTTTAATTCCGTGATGTTGCTCTCACTACGCCTTCACACTAAAATAATCTCTGGTTTAATGTAGCGTATTTAATTGACTTTTTGATTCCTTGGTATGCAAAAATGTGATTTCCTTGTATTTCACCGCTGACAATCATTGATAGAGCAAGGGATAACTAAGGAGTAGGACAGCTCATATTTGGACCTAGAGGGGCAGATTTACTAAACCCAACCTGTCTAATACATAGTCAAACTAAACTTAAACTAGACCTTTTGTAAATGTGAAAAATATATCACAGTAGTTCAGGTTAGATCAGGGGTCTGAAACTCGGCTGGGTATATGGGCAGCACATAGAAAAAAAAAATTTGGGGGGGCGCAGTTTTTGCAGGACAAAGTGCCATTTTTAGTAATACCATATAATTTTTTCTGTACACTTAAGGATCACTTTTTTGAATTTTTTGCTTGATTTTTATTTTTTTATTTTTAAATGGCATTCATCGTATGGGTGATGGTACGGTTTTATAGCTTCAATTGTTACGGATGTGGTGATAACATGACCTTTTTTGTTTATTTTAGTTGATATATATATAAAAAAAGCATTTTTAATGTTAAAAAGAAATTTCCATGCTTTTATTTAGATTTTTTTTTACACTTCATCCCCTTTTTGTAAGTAATGTTTTACAATTAGCACTATATAGTAATTTTGGCCAACGTCTTGTAGTTATTTATTTATTTATGTATCCTCATCTTGAACTAACGTCCCCGTCCTGTAGTAAGTGACCATCCTGGTCCCCTTCTTGTAGTAATGTGCTAATCCCTAGCCCCTGTAGTAATGTGTCTATTCTTCTCCTCCTCTTGTAGTAATGTGCACATCCTGCTCACCCTTCTTGTAGTAGCATGCCCATCCTGCACCCCTTCTTGTAGTAATGTCCTCATCCTGGTCCCTTTCTTGTTGTAATGTGCCCATCCGGCTCCCCTTCATGTAGTAATGTGCACATCCTGCTCCCCTTCTTGTAGTAATGTGCCCATTTTGCTTCCCTTGTAGTAATGTGCGCATCCTGTTCCCCTTCTTGTAGTAATGTCCCTATTCAGTAGTAATGTCCCCATCCTGTAGTAATGTGCCAATACTCGTCCCATCTTGTAGTAATGATCACATCCTGGTCCCATCTTGTAGTAATGTGCCCATCCTTTGGCCCTTCTTGTAGTAATGTGCCCATACTGTGCCCCTTCTTGTAGCAATATACCCATCCTTGTCCCCATCCTGAAGTATTGAGCCAATCATGGTTCCCATCCTGAATTAATGTGCCCATCCTGGTCACCATCATGTATTAATGTACCCATCCTAGTCATCATCTTGTAGTAAGGTGTCCATCTTGGTCCCCTTCTTGTAGTAATGTGCCCATCCTGCTCCCTTTCTTGTAGTAATGTGCCTTATCCTGGTCTTCTTCTTGTAGTAAGGTGCCCATCCTGCTCACTTTCTTGTAGTAATGTGCCCCTCCTGCTCCCCTTCTTGTAGTAATGTGCCCATCCTGCTCCCCTTCTTGTAATAATGTCCCCATCTTGTAGTAATGTCCCTATCATGGAGTAATGTCTCCATCCTGTAGTAATGTGCCTAACCTGGTCCCATCTTATAGTAATGACCCCATCCTGGTCCTATCTTGTAGTAATGTGCCCATCCTGCGCCCCTTCCTGTAGTAATGTGCCCATTCTTGTCACCCAATCTGTAATATTGTGCGCACTGTGGTCCCCATCCTGTAGCAATGTGCCCATCTCGATCCCCATTCTGTATAAATGTGCCCATCCTGGACCTCATCTTGTAGTAATGCATCATCCTGTAGTAATTTCCCCTTATATGCCAGTCTTCATCTTCTTACCTCACCTGTCCTCTGTACCGTTGGTATAATCTTCCATGCTTGGACCCTGTGACGTTCGAGCTGGAGGTTGCAATAGTCAGCATTTTATTTCAATTTGAATGAACTAGTGCTGTGCAGAGCACTCTGCATGCAGCCCTAAACTAATGGCAACCGCTGACCAATCAGAGTCCAGAGCTTGATTTCATATCACTACGTAAGTTGCTGGCCTGCTGTGATTGGTCGGCAGCTGCATTAGGTATAGTTCTGCAGAGAGCTCTGCGCGACGCCAGCAGTTCATTCAAATTAAATAAAGCCCTAACTACTGCGGGCACCGGCACCTGCCGCGATCATCATGGGTTCCACGGGCCTGCGGACCGCAAGAAGAGGCCTCAGGGGCTGCGTGTTTGATGGTGAATTTACAACTTCACACATCTTTGTTAATATTTACGCCATCTGGTGGTCAGCTTTGGCCATGTTTACACCTCAATTCAGGAATTCCGTTTGTCCCGTTTTAAGGAATTCATGTCCAAAACTGAATTCATGTCCAAATGTGTAGCATAACTGATTAAAATTGAAGCAGAGGGATCCCGTAGATTATTATGCGCTCTGTCTGTGTTTCTTTATTTGTTTATTTATTCTTTTAGACCTTTTTTTTCAGCACGTCAGTACACAGCTAGCAGAATTAAAGTTTTGCTCTTTCTTTCTATGATCTCTCACTGCTTAAAGGGAATCCTTCAGTGGGATTAACCCTCCTAAGCTGTTTATATGGTCAAACAGGTTGTATTAAAAGGTTTCTTGATATCTGTAATTCGATGTCATATTCCAGAAGCATTCACGTTTTTCTTATATGTAAATGAGCTGTTCCAGGCTTTGGGCCGAACACTGATCTCCCTGGGAATCTATCTCTAGGGCTTATTTTAAATAAAAGGGAGAATTACTAGTGTGATACATGTAACTAACTCAGAACAGTAGAACTGAACTTTGTATTCTTACAAACACATTTGCTGCAGGTCTCACAGCTCTGCTGCAGTGCAACATTGCAACCCTGCATTGTAACTTGTTTCCTGTGAGATGGAAGCTGAGAGGAAGCTGCAGATATATTTGTTAGGGTTCGCTCACATCTGCATATAAATACACCAAGTACAATCTGATAACAAATCACATTGCCCTCACACCAATGTTAAACAATAAGGCACTACTGATCTGCCACACTTCCCTCAGCTGTTTTCGACTTAAGGAAAAAATCACAGCATTTGGTTGTGTAAAACAGCCAAGACTAAAGGGTGCTTTACACGCTGCGACATCGCTAATGACATATCATCGTTAGTGACGCACATCTGGCGCCGTTAGCGACATCGCAGCGTGTGACACCAAGGAGCAACGATCACCGATCGCAAAAACGTCAAAAATCGTTGATCGCTCCTTTTCATAATATCGTTGGTAGTGCATGCCGCTGGTTGTTCGTCATTCCTGCGGCGTCACACATCACTATGTGTGATGCCGCAAGAACGACGAACATCTCTTTACCTGCGTCCACCTGCAATGAGGAAGGAAGGAGTACCTGTGGTGAGGTATCCAGCTAGGGTGGCTGAGGCCCCGCCCCTTCTGGTCAAATGGGTATGACCTCACCACAGGTCCTGCTAGACAAAGTGAGTCATTTGTATAATGCTTATCCTAATTCTAACAGGGGGAGGGGATAACTATGAATATATATGATCTGCTCCAGTGCAACTGTCACTCAAGAAGCTGCTCAGTTTACAAACTTCACTTTGTTGGATTTCAAAACCTACACATCCGAGCCGACCACTACAGATATGTATATAATCAGCCTGATAGTCAGGGCTGTATTTTGCCTTCATGCTGCCCTATGCACTTAAAGTGGTCGCGCCCCTTAGTGACAACGTAAAACTGAGTTTTCGCACAAGACATCTGTTTAAGGCAGATCTACTCTGTAAAACACTTTAAAAAGTATCAATGAGAAACGAAGGGCACTAACCCCCCCCAATGGGGATCACCACAGGCACATCAAAACATAGCATGAGTATAAAATATTCCCACCACACCATACCCACTTATATACTGTGACTGTCACACTGCCCCTAATAAATTAAAACACCACACTGTCCTCCCTTATAAACTACTATATACCCACCACTCCTTCCTCGATTATGAAATATGATCTGTACATTGTGAGGAGGGAGCGGCATGATGTGAGGACAATGTCCCATGCATACTGCCATTGTAGCCTGCCTGCCCCTCCCCCAGAATCCTCACTTCACAGCACTGGAACTCTGTCAGTGGTTACCTGCTCTTGTGCCTCCCGTCTCCTCTCGCTGCTGCCGCTCCTCCTCCGGTGTCCGTCATCCTCCTGCTGCTGCTGGCTCCGGTGAGTGTGCTGTCCTCCGCGGCATCTGCAGCATTGGATGCCACAGCACGGAGCGGATTGGCGCGCCTCTGACCCCGGAAGTGCAGGCACTTCCAGGGTCAATCAGTTCTCTGTGCCCGGCGGCGCCCACAGTTTATCTGTATTCGCGTCTTAAAGACGCAGATACAGATAAATGGAAGTGCGTCTCTCACCCCCGCTTCCCCCCCCCCGGCCCCCTTCCCCTCCGAAAACACAGCGGATTTAATAAACCGTCCAGAGGGGGAGATGATGTAAAAAAAAAAAATAAATATATATATATATTTTTTTCTTTTTTTTGCAGCCAGAAAGTGCCGCCCTCCCGCAACGTGGCGCCCCAGGCACGGGACCACGGGTGCCTGATGGTAAATACGGCCCTGCTGATAGTGCCAGCATAGCACTGGCTTTAGGTTATGTGCGAAAATCCTGGTGATTGGTTCCTTTTAAAATTGGACTGATTTTTTTTTTTATACACAGATGTGAGCAAACCCCTTATGAGCCCACGTAGTTCTTTAGTAAGTTCAGAAGAGCAGAGAGCGGCCATCACATATCACACTGGTATTGCCCTCTTTTATCCCTGCAGGCAGTTTCTGCTACAGATCAGTGTCCGGCCCATAGCCTGGAACCGCTCATTTACATATAAGGCTATTTTGGATTTCTCTGAAATAAGTCATCACATCACAGATATGAAGGCGTCATTTTATTCAGCTTCCTATGACCTACAGTACATACCCATATAGGCAGCTTAGGAGGATTGATCCTACCGACAGATTTCTTTTACTGTTAATAGAGAATTCATATAAAAGACTGTACAGCAAGTGACAAATAAGGTAGACATGTAATATCTGGCACTTTAGGGCATTTCAACATTTTTTGTAAATTAACTGATGTAGAATTTTGCTATGTAGTACAGTCAGCTATTAAAGGGAAATCCTTTTATTAGAACGGCACTGCCCATTTAAAACCTAAAAAAAGTAGCCCCAATTTTTCAATGAATAAAGATGGGGATACAACAGAAAGAGGACCACGAATAGTCAAGGTGAAATACAAAATTTAATAATTTGTACAAAGGTGATACAGGACACACAGTGGAGGCAGGCTAGATGGAAAGAGCCTGCCAGGAAACAACCCACAGCATTACCAGGACACACCACCAGATGGCAGCCTGCTGACAGGCAGCAATGTAATAAAGATAGTACAAGGTGGAAAAAAGGCCCATAGAAAGTCACAGGGGACAGTGTAGAAGACAAGTTATGTAAAGGAGGTCTGTAAAACCCCCTAAAGAGTCCCAAAGGGCAAAAGGGCATAAACGATTAATCACTGTTACCTTGCGTCATGTCAGAGCAGGAATGGTGGATGTGTCCGGGCGTGGGGGCGGGGCCTCGACGCGCGTTTCACCAAAGGCTTCGTCAATTGAAAAATTGGGGCTACTTTTTTTAGGTTTTATATTCTTGTGGACCTTTTCCGGTCATAGGAAAGGTTGTTTAGGTTATATATGGCACTGCCCATTTGGACACAAATCCAAGAAGGGGCCTGGGTTAGCAGAATGCATGTGTACTACACAGGGGTGGGTGTCACAATTTTAACAGGTTTCTTGTCTGTGTGACGGTAACCATGCCTCTTTCAAAGACCAAGCATCTATCTGCAGGTACACACAAAATAAAAAATAATAGTAACTGCAGCTATAAGACCCCCTCCCTGGCAGCCAGACTGGTTTGTAAGGTCTCCACAAGGAGATTACCGTAGTCCTCCCCTTGGTCCTCAAAATTATATGGACATTTTACTACATGTCATATAGTAGATTTTTCCTGCAGTCCTATATAACACCACCAAAACACTCATCTGTGAGTACTGATAATTTATTAGAGGTTATACAGGTATTACATAGGATTACAGATTCGACACAATTATGCTGCACACCGAGGTAAGACTCCCTTCTTTCTGCTCAACCCTAAAATTCAAAGGTTTAATGCTTCTAACATTAATAGACATGTAGTAATTAGAGATGAGCCACCCCCCGGCGTTCGAGTTCGGTTCGGTTCGTCGAACGGAGGCTCCGTTAGACGAACGTTCGACGAACCGTTCGACGAACCACTCGAACCCCATTGAAAACAATGGCAGGCAAACACAAACACATAGAAAACACCTTCAAAGGTGTCCAAAAGGTGACAAACAACTCCCAAGACACCACAAACAGATGGGAAAGTGACAAGCACATATACTCATGCGAAAACAAAAGAGCTGGACGAGTAAAAAGAGGAGGAGACACAGATATAGGCATGTCATGTCCTTCTAAAATCATGTAAAACACAGCAAGGGTTACTCCAAGCAGAGTCTCCCTTTTTTCCAAAAATTGGGCCACACACACCACTTCAGTGGCATCACTTGTGCCCCAGTTGCAAACTGGATGTGTTGATTAGCATCAAGCACATTCAAATATACACCAGCCTTAACTGTCCCCAGGATGACACCGGGGTAGGTAGCAAAGTCCTTGCTGAACCATGACTTGTTCATCTTGGCTCATTGTTAAAAACACAGCAAGGGGGCTCCAAGCAGAGTCTCCTTTTTTTGCAAAAATTTGGCCACACACACCACTTCAGTGGCATCAGTTGTCCCCCAGTTGCAAACTTCACAGGTTGATTTGCATCAAGCACATTCCAAAATACGCCAGCGCCAGCCTTTACTCTCCCCAGGATGACACAGGGGTAGTAAAGTCCTTGCGGATCCATGACTTGTTCATCTTGATGAACGTTAGTCTGTCCACATTGTCACTGGACAGACGCGTGCGCTTATATATCAGCACACACCTAGCAGCACTGAAGACACGTTCAGAGACAACACTAGCTGCGGGACATGACAAGATCTCCAAGGCTTAAGTGGTGAGGTCAGGCCATTTTTCAAGATTTGAAGCCCAAAATGAGCATGGCTCCAGTTGCAAAGTCATGGCATCGATGTTCATTTGGAGATACTCCTGTATCATCCTCTCCAGGCGTTGACTATGTGTCAGACTTCTTGTCTCTTGTGGCCTTGCATTGGATGGTCTAAAAAAATTATGAAACGATTCCATAAAATTGCTGTTACCACCACCAGATACCGTGTTGCTGGTACGGTTTGACTGATAATGACGAGACAGTCCCATGTTTGGCAAGTTACAACTGGGAGATTCACTCTGTGCACCACTGGTGTTTGGTGGAAAATCCGAGCTAAGATTGCGTAACAGCTTCTGCTGATACTCCTGCATACGTGCATCCCTTTCTATGGCTGGAATTATTTCGCCAAATTTGGACTTGTACCGGGGATCTAAGAGTGTGACAACCCAGTAGTCATCATTACTTCTAATTCGGACAATCCGAGGGTCATGTTGTAGGTAGGGCAGCAAGAAGGTGCTCATGTGTCTTGCGCATCCCTGCGGACTAAGTCCTTGCTGTGTTTGTGGCGGCGAGGTGATAACCGTGGTTCCTTCCTCTGACATCTCCCCCCAACCTCGAACAACCAAAATTTGACCAAGGTCTCCCTCATCTGCTGAGTCTTCCATGCCCATCGCTAGTTCATCCTCCATTTCTTCCTGGGCTCCTGAACCTTCCTCAACAGTTTGGCTGCTACCATGCGCCCTTGTTAATCCCTCTCCCCCACCGTCCCATACCTGCCGCTTTGGTGATGCAGAACGTCTTTACTTTGCCGATCTGGGTAGCCCTTCCGCATATGAATCCTCCTGTACTTCTTCCCCTTCCTCTTGTCCCACCCCCTGACTCCGAATAGTGTTTAGCGTGTGCTCCAGCATGTAAATGACTGGAATTGTCATACTGATAATGGCATTGTCAGCGCTAAACATATTCGTCGCCAATTCAAAACTGTGCAGAAGGGTGCATAGGTCCTTGATCTGAGACCACTCCAGCAGCGTGATCTGCCCCACCTCTGCATCTCGTTGGCCCAGGCTATACATCATAATGTATTGCACCAGGGCTCGGCGGTGCTGCCACAGTCGCTGCAACATGTGGAGAGTCGAATTCCAGCGTGTCGGCACATCGCATTTCAGTCGATGAACCGGCAGGCCGAAAGACTTCTGGAGCGATGCAAGTCGGTCAGCTGCGCCGGTTGAACGGCGGAAGTGAGCAGAGAGTGACCGTGCCCTGTGCAGAAGCCCATCTAGGCTGGGATAGTGGGTTAAAAATTGCGTGACAACAAGGTTCAACACGTGAGCCATACAAGGCACGTGTGTCTTCTTGCCCAGGCGTAGGGCCGCACCCAGGTTTGCTGCATTGTCGCACACAGCCTTCCCGGGCTGCAGGTTGAGTGGAGACAACCATTTACTAAACTCGCTCTCCAGAGCTGACCACAACTCCTCAACTGTGTGACTCTTATTTCCCAGACATTTCAAGGTAAAGACCACCTGATGCCGTTGAGCTAGCTGCCAGCATAGTAAGGTGTGCGGGATTCCTTGTGCGCAGTTAAAACGCGGGTGGCCTGACCAGGCAGGCTTGGGGCGGAGGTGGAGGACCCAGACAAGGTTGAGGAGGCAGAAGGAGTGGAGGAACTTCCCCATACAGAGGATTGACGCACAAGTCGCGGGGACGGCAACACTTGTACAGCAGACCCTTCTCCATCTCGCACCATAGTTACCCAGTGCCCAGTCAGTGACATATAAAGCCCCTGTACATGATTACTGGTCCAAGTATCGGTGGTGAAATGCACCCTGTCACACACAGAGTTTCTCAAGGAAGCGGTGATGTAGTGTGCGACATGCTGGTGTAGCGCAGACACACCTTTCTTGGAGAAGTAGTGGTGACTGGGCATCTGGTACTGGGGCACTGCGACGGAAATAAGGTCTCGAAAATCCTGTGTGTCCACCAGGCGGAAAGGCAGCATTTCTGTAGCCAACAGCTTGCAGAGGGTGAAAGTCAACCTCTTAGCTTTCTCATGGCTAGGAGTAAAGGGTCTTTTACTTGTCCACATCTGAGGGACCGAGGGCTGGCTGCTGTGCTGAGACGGCATTGAGTAGGGTGTCCCTGGTAAACTGCTGGTCTGTGAGGAAAGTGCAGGCGGAGACATGATATTGCCTCTGCTGACCTCCTCGAATGCCTGACTGTGGGTTGACAGTAAGTGGGATCTAGAACTTCATCATCACCCGTTGTGTTTGCACTCCCCTCGCTCTCAGACCTAACCTCTTCCTGCCCTGACTGAATAGTTAAGTTGTCATTCCAATCAGGTATCTGAGTCTCATCGTCATCAGTATGTTCCTCATTGTCTCCACCAAGAGGTGTTATAGTTTGTGAAGGAGTGTCTACATTATGCTCAGAAACTTTGTCATCAAGGCCTGAATCTGACTCACAAAGCTTCTGGGCATCACTGCAGACCATTTCCTGGTCTGTACTCACTGTAGCTTGGGAGCAGACCTCTGATTCCTAGCCTATAGTGTGACTGAACAGCTCTGCAGACTCGCCTATCTCTGTTACACCATACTCTGCAGGGCAGGTGGATACTTGAGAGCTGGGAGAAAGCAAGTGTGATTAGGGTGACAACTCAGAGGACTGTTGTTTTTTGGATGTTGAAGTTGAGGTGGAGGAGAGGCCACTTGTTGGAGCACTTGAGATCCATTGAAGCATGTTCTTTTTTTGTGCATCATCTACCTTTTGTTACAGTAGTTCGGTTCCGTAAAAAGGGAGCACATCGGATTGTCCATGGAAAGTAGTAGACATCTTACTTTTGCTTGAAGATGTCCTTTCTTCAGCAGATGTTACTGTAGCTGTACCACCTCCCCCACGGACACAAACTTTTTTTCCCTTTCCAAACGCCTGTTCCCCTTTCCACCAGCATCTGTCCTTTTGCCACTCATTTTGTTTGTGACTAGATTGGACACTTAAAATGTCGTAGCAAAAATGGAGAGGTGGTGTACAATGCAGTGGTGGTCTAGCTTTATTGACAGCTGAAGAACCAACACTGACTATCCCTGACATTGCAACTATGGCCCTAAAACTGGCAGCACTGTTTGCTATAAAAACTGCTTAGCAAAAATGGGCAGGTGTGTAGAATGCAGAGGTGGTGTACCTTGCTTGGCACCACAGGAACACTAAGTTAGTATCCCAGACACTTTTAGTATGCCACTAAGTGTCAGCGCTGTTTGCTATAAAAATTGCGTAGCAAAAATGGGCAGGTGTGTAGAATGCAGAGGTGCTGTACCTTGCTTGGCACCAGAGGAACACTAAGTTAGTATCCCAGGCACTTTTAGTATGCCACTAAGTGTCAGCACTGTTTGCTATTAAAATTGCGTAGCAAAAATGGGCAGGTCGATAAAAATTAACTTTTATTAAGTGAATTTTTTAAAAAAGAAACAGGATGTTTCAGGATGGCAGATCCCCTAGAAGGGGTTAAAAATTGTATCACAACTTGTTATTATGTTGGGGACACAAAACAATTTTACATAATTAGTGTCACCTCGTATACATGGTGTATATAATGATGGAACATTATGCTAAATAAATATATATAGTAACACGAGTGTGTTTATTAAAAAGCAATCATTCCAACTAGCTGATGACAAAAAGCAGCTAACAAAACATATACCTACGGGGTATCACAGAAGTGCAAGTAAGTGTCCCACACCCTCTTCGACGCACGTTTCGCACTTGTAGCGCTCCTTCCAGGAGTGAGCTCACTCCTGAAAGAAGCGCTACAAGTGATACCCCGTAGGTATATGTTTTGTTAGCTGCTATTTGTCATCAGCTGGTTGGAATGATTGCTTTTTTATAAACACACTCGTGTTACTATATATATTTATTTAGCATATTGTTCCATCATTATATACACCATGTATACGAGGTGACACTAATTATGTAAAATTGCTTTATGTCCCCAACATAATAACAAGTTGTGATACAATTTTTTAACCCCTTCTAGGGGATCTGCCTTCCTGAAACATCCTGTTTCTTTTTTAAAAAATTCACTTAATAAAAGTTAATTTTTATCAACTAGATTTTTCTTGCTGGTGATTTATCATTGTTTGTATCATCCCAGTACAAAAACTTTTTTTGGTGTTGATGAAAAATGGGCAGGTGTGTAGAATGCAGAGGTGCTGTAGGTTGCAGTACAGCAAAGGAAGCCTCAGTTTCTATCCCTGCCAATGAAAAAATGCAGCAAGGAATTGCCTGAGCTGATGTAGCGAGACGCTGTTATCTAAACAGCGTTGGCACGGACCAGCCTAGCAACAATGCCTATGAACGACTGTAATGCAGCCCTGAAAAGGGCTGAAATTACAAGTAGTCCCTAATCCCTAAAGTGCTGTGTAGATTGCACTGTATGTCAATAGCGCACACAGCAGCAGCAGCGGGAGCAGTGACTGTCACCCACCCACAGCAGAGAGATAATGGCGGCGACGGGGAAAATGGCCGGATCTTATAGGGCAAGGACATGTGACATTCACAGCCTATGACACATACCCTTGCTTCTGGCATACTTAGAGGATATATGAAAAAAGAGACTATTGGAATGCTTGAATGGTGTTATTTGTGCATAAATCAAAAAAAGTGATGATAATTCATCCATCCAACGTTTCGACCATTTGGAGGTCTTTGTCAAGGACAAAATTATCTAGTATAACAGAAACATATGCACCATTAGTGCATAAAAACATATAACAACATGGCATAATCAAAGGATAGGTAGTGACAAAAAAAATTATAGCACCTAACAAAACAAGGACATACACATGCTCATGAGATCCATGTATTTGAATATCAAAAAAAGCCTATCCAAGAAAAATAGCTCATAGAAATATATGTATTGTTCAGTAAATGAAGGCAGTAGTAACACCCACCTATATGAACAACTGTGCGGTGTATGTTCTATAATATGAGGACATCACCATGGAATCAAAATGAACAGAGATGCAATCCTATATAGAAAACAGAATCAAATGAATATTGTATACAAAACATACAAATATGCAGATGAGAAGAATTCCATTCTATCTTTTGCAATACTAAAAAGTACATGTATATATATGCCTTTCTCCGTTTATACCTTATGCACTGAAGAAGATAGGTGGTAAATGGTAGAGACCTTTTCCAGAGGGAATGAGAGCGTTGTGAAATATGGACAATTCTAAATGCAAGTAGGTATAAATATGCGTATTAGAGTGATACATAGAATATCTTGACTACATGTATAATGACAAGTATGACATAGAAAATCATCATGGAAGAAAGCAGTCTACCTGAAAAAACTGTTTGACTGTCAAAGGTGGGTACCTTAGGACATAGGCGGAAGTATCGTGCTTTCTTCACTGATAGTTTCTCAGTTGCCTCAGAAGAGAAGAAAATGTTCTGAGCAAAAGAGGCACAAATACTTGCATCAAAGTATAAAGAGGGGGAGACAAAGGCATACCAAGTGACATATATGTATATGTATTAAATGACATACAATAAGAAGGCAAAAACTACCTGAAAATGCAGAAAGAGTATTCTGATACTTTCACTGAGGAATTCACAGTAGCCTCAGGGTAACATGAGTGCTATGAGCAAAATATATGAAGACCGAGAGTTACAAACAGGATAAGAAAACCAGTATAAGGTACATGTAATATGGTGGATAATGTATCAGTGTTACCTTAATATCGTTCAAAACAGACATGTATAGTCTGGATCATGAAATGACAAAGACTCCTTATGGGGTTCTATAAGAGACCCTATGGAAAATATATGATTATAGGTATTAAATCATATAAGGGATGTCGGTAGCAGGCTGGTACAGGCACATACCTGAGGTATTAGAAACTGGAGAGAGCTAGTAAGTCATATGTGGTGACACGGATCTAGATAAAGAACGATGAGGGAGGTAAATGATATGATCCATAGTACCGATAGCTCTAAAGAGAGGAGTACACATACCTTGGGTTGGTGGTATAGGGTGTGGGCCTTGGTAAGATTATTACACTGTACGCAGTGGTGACACGGAAAATTGCCCCTTTTGGGAGTACCGAGAAAGGTCTGCCTCAGCGCAGTCTTGTTGGAACCTATGTCCGCCCTAACAAAATTATCCCGGAGATTACGAGGTCTCTTGTTGCAAAACAAGGGAGGTACGCTAAATTTGCTTATTTCAGGATAAGCCTTGTTCAAAAGTGGCCAATGTTTACATATTATACTCTTGATGAGAGGAGAGAAAGGATGGTAAGTGTTAATGCACGAAATACGCGGGGTGTTCTTATTAGTAGTGAATCTTTGGGAAAGTTTCTTATTGGCGATATCGATAGGATATCCCCTTTGGAGAAACTTCATGCTCATTTCAGAGGATCTTATATCACGTTGGGCTGGATCAGATACGATTCGTGCCACACGTTGATGTTGAGAAATGGGAAGTCCTTGCTTCGTATGACGGGGGTGGCAGCTCATATAATGTAAAAGACTGTTGCGGTCGGTCGGTTTCACATACAAATCTGTGCTGAGGATGCCGGCAGATGATATTACCATGGTATCGAGGAAATTGATGTTATGGGCATCAAATTGAATGGAAAAAGTGAGACCCTGTCTGAGAGAATTAATTTCAGTGTGAAATTGTGATAAAGAAGTGGTATCACCCCGCCAGACCATGAAGATGTCGTTGATATACCTTTTCCATGTAATCACATGTTCTAACCATAGTGGATGATTATAAATGTGAACTTCTTCAAAGTGTGCCATAAAAATATTAGACCTTTGCCCTGTGCCCGGCTCGTGCGCAGTGCCAATATTTTGGCGTTGTGCGCACACTGCGCGCATTCCACAGGCCAGTTCACCCTTTATGTCATCCCTCTCACATTTTCCACTTTGGCCTGCATTCCGTGCCTGGCGCGTGCGCTGAGCCACCAGTTGGCGCTGTGCGCGCTCTCCGTGCGATCCACGGGCCAATCCCCATTCTCAATGTACACTTACACAACCCCCATGACACGCTCTCTCTCATTGGGCTTGTGCTGCGCTCCTCGCGCATGCGCGGTGCGGTTCACTGCACTGCGCATGCGCTGCGTGCGCTCCACCGGCTCACACTGCGTTCCACCATCCAGGAAGCAGGATGGTGGACGCTGCACTGCTCCCATTATAAAAGAACACTCCACCACCGCACGATGCACGTCTCCCTGGGGCCCACACCCTATACCACCAACGCAAGGTATGTGTACTCCTCTCTTTAGAGCTAACGGTACTATGGATCATATCATTTACCTCCCTCATCGTTCTTTATCTAGATCCGTGTCACCACATATGGCTTACTAGCTCTCTCCAGTTTCTAATACCTCAGGTATGTGCCTGTACCAGCCTGCTACCGACATCCCTTATATGATTTAATACCTATAATCATATATTTTCCATAGGGTCTCTTATAGAACCCCATAAGGAGTCTTTGTCATTTCATGATCCAGACTATACATGTCTGTTTTGAACGATATTAAGGTAACACTGATACATTATCCACCATATTACATGTACCTTATACTGGTTTTCTTATCCTGTTTGTAACTCTCGGTCTTCATATATTTTGCTCATAGCACTCATGTTACCCTGAGGCTACTGTGAATTCCTCAGTGAAAGTATCAGAATACTCTTTCTCCATTTTCAGGTAGTTTTTGCCTTCTTATTGTATGTCATTTAATACATATACATATATGTCACTTGGTATGCCTTTGTCTCCCCCTCTTTATACTTTGATGCAAGTATTTGTGCCTCTTTTGCTCAGAACATTTTCTTCTCTTCTGAGGCAACTGAGAAACTATTAGTGAAGGAAGCACGATACTTCCGCCTATGTCCTAAGGTACCCACCTTTGACAGTCAAACAGTTTTTTTCAGGTAGACTGCTTTCTTCCATGATGATTTTCTGTCATACTTGTCATTATACATGTAGTCAAGATATTCTATGTATCACTCTAATACGCATATTTATACCTACTTGCATTTAGAATTGTCCATATTTCACAACGCTCTCATTCCCTCTGGAAAAGGTCTCTACCATTTACCACCTATCTTCTTCAGTGCATAAGGTATAAACGGAGAAAGGCATATATATACATGTACTTTTTAGTATTGCAAAAGATAGAATGGAATTCTTCTCATCTGCATATTTGTATGTTTTGTATACAATATTGATTTGATTCTGTTTTCTATATAGGATTGCATCTCTGTTCATTTTGATTCCATGGTGATGTCCTCATATTATAGAACATACACCGCACAGTTGTTCATATAGGTGGGTGTTACTACTGCCTTCATTTACTGAACAATACATATATTTCTATGAGCTATTTTTCTTGGATAGGCTTTTTTTGATATTCAAATACATGGATCTCATGAGCATGTGTATGTCCTTGTTTTGTTATGTGCTATAATTTTTTTTGTCACTACCTATCCTTTGATTATGCCATGTTGTTATATGTTTTTATGCACTAATGGTGCATATGTTTCTGTTATACTAGATAATTTTGTCCTTGACAAAGACCTCCAAATGGTCGAAACGTTGGATGGATGAATTATCATCACTTTTTTTGACTTATGCACAAATAAAACCATTCAAGCATTCCAATAGTCTCTTTTTTCATATATCCTCTAAGTGTGCCAGAATTATTCTCTATTTGACTTGCTATTTTTTCTGAGCACCTATTATTTTACGCAGTGAGCCAGGAATAATCGTCTCGTACATACCCTTGCTTGTCTGGCAAAAATCCACTTTGCTGTGTGTGTGTGTGTGTGTGTGTGTGTCTGTGATTTGCTGACAGTCTGGCCCACCCCACTGTACGGGCGGTTAGAAAAAAAGAAAAAAAAAAGGCGATCGGCATTCTTTCAGCACTCACCAGCAGCACTGATCTAAACCCCGTCCCCCCCGCACACTATACGCTGCGTTTTGATATCATGAATCACAGTGACTCACACTATTACAGTAAGAAGCCAGCTAGTAACTAGCTACGCTTTTTGTTGATCAAACCGTTCTCAAACGTAACTCGAACTACCAAATTTCTATCAAATCGTTCGAGTTCGTCGAACGACTCGAACACCCCCCAAAACCACTCGAACATGAAATTGGCGAACCTCGAACATCGCTCATCTCTAGTACTAATCCTCAACTTGTAAAACACCAGACTACTTTCATAACTTATATAATTCCCTATAAATACACCAGTAAAGATCAATGGTGAGCCCAATTAATATAGTATAAAATATTTAATTATATTATAGATTAGTAAATATAGATGAACACAGGCAGGGATAAAAAACAAGAGGACAGCAGAACAAAATTACAAACCCAAGAGACCTGGAATAACATAGTGAAATGTTATGTAAATAAATAATAGATAAGGAATAATGTAATGTGGAATAATTTGAAACCTGATTGCAACAGAAATAATATAAAACATGAATGAATAATATATGAAAGCCATAATAAAAAGTTAAAAGTGTATTCAAGCTACAATGTAGCCTGATGGCAATAACACTTAAGTAAGTAAAACACAATTACTCAAGTAAGTAATACACCATTACTTATATAATATTCAAATGATGTACATATCAAGTGCCTATAGTGTTATGTAGAGATGCCATATTTGTGTAAGCGAGGTAACAGAGCCAATAGATTTATGAGGTAAATTGCAGTCATTAATGAACAACATAAAATTTTACTAACCCGAGGTCTCCATATCACTTGATTGCACTGTGTAGCCTCCACCTCACACTCCAACGCGCATTTTGCAAACACTTCCTCTGCTTAACCCTAAAATTCAAAACATTAATGCTTCTAACATAAATACAGATGTGGTAATCTGTAGTTGTAAAACACTAAACTATTTTCTTTAATTACCCACATAGCACATTATCTGAGGAGTTATGGATTGTAACATCTATACAGATTCACAACTAATAACAATACATAAATATAGCACCAGAACCACCATTAGTATATGAATATAACATCAGACCTATCATCAGTACATGAATAAAGCACCAGCTAAAAACAGGATATGAATACAGCACAAGAACAATCATCAGCACCAAAACCACCAACAGTAAATGGAAACTACAGGAGAACCACCATCAGTACAGGAACACGGCAGAACAAAAATAGCCAGCCTCAGAAAAAATAATTAAGTGAGTAAATAATTTGCCCCTTAGTGTGTTCCCTGTACAAAATTTGACCTTTCTCACTGCACCTCTTATGAAGTATGTGGAAAGAGAAATTTGTCAGCTCACCCCTCTTCACTCCTGGACTCTGCACCGATGCACGGAACGCCCTGGCCTGGGCGGGAATGAAGGCAGCAAGAATCAAATGTCCAGCATCAAGGAGGATAAAAATAAAACTTGTATTTATTTGTATGATTATAAAAACATACAGACTGTGCAGTGGACACAGAGGCACAAGTGCAAAAAGTGGATCTATCTTATGAAGTATGATCTCCAAAATCTCAGATAAAGAAATGCCGATATATATTGTCCTACTTTAATAACAATGACCCCAAAGAGCGTCTTCCCTTATGTATTGGGACCTCTACGCTGTCCTTCATAATAAACTATGACCACCACACCATTCTGTCTTATGAACTATGACTGCCACACTGTCATCCTTTAACAAAATATGACTCCAATCCTATCTTACTTTTTGAAGATGGCTTCAACAGTATAGCTACTTCTTGCTTTTCCTCTTAATGCTATCCTCCTCCACTCAGACTCCACTTGCTTTCCCATCAGCATGATGCCCCCCCGCCATTCTGTCATCTCTTCACACTTAGCACTATGCTGTCCTCTGTCCACTCTGACCAACCTTCACTATGCCCCCTTTTTACACTTCCCCACCCTCCTGCTTTATACACCAAAACCTAATGAGTAGAGATGAGTGAACCCAAACTCGGGTGCCCGGGTTTCGCACATAAGCACGGACTTGCAACCAGATGTCCGTGTTGCTGTTTGGGTTCGTCAGCCAAATAAAGCTTGTTGAAAGGCTGCAATGTTGTCAATCAACAAGCTTTTTGACTGTCAGCACTTCCATGTGTTGGCATGGCTATGATTGGCCAGTGCACTATGTAACCCTGCCTTTATAAAGGTTGGATCGTGGGTTGCGCTGCCATTTTACATTCTGATCCTGGTGCATTGAATAGTGCCCTAATACCAGATGGTTTAAACAGCTGAAATATAGCCTGATGCACTACTGCTCTAATACCGCCTGGCGGAATGCAGCCTGGTGCAATACTGCACTAATACGGGATAGTGCAAATAGCTGTAATACTAGCTGCTTTAAACACCTCTAACTCCGGCTGGTGGTAAGAATTCCAATATAGCCTGGTGCACTTCTCTAATACCGCCTAGTGCAATACTGCTGTAATATGGGCTGATGCAATACTGCTCTAATATGGCCTGGTGTAATATTGCTCTAAAACTGCCTGGTGCTCTACTGGCCTAATCTTACCTTGTGCCTACTTCCCTAATACAGCCTATTCTCTACTTTAATATTTCTTTTGTGGTTAAAACCATGAGGAGAGAATTAAAAGGAGAATGTTGCTGTGGTGCTGCTAATGTAGTTGCTGCAGGGATACGATGTAGAATATCTATGCCTGCTTTGTGCCGCAATGAAACACCTTCCTGTAGTAATGCAGGCCACAGAACGTTCTGCGTCATTTTGTAGGCCTGAGTACCACTGGGCAAATGGTGAGGCCAGAATATGTAGAGGCAGTTTTAGGTTAGATGGATGATAGTGTCTCCATCTGGTCCACTGCTGAAAGCACAGCGTTGGCCCCTAAGGATCATGGGCATCTTTTTCCATCTCACGCCCTTGCAAATCAGCCAAGCAATGTGCAACTCAAGTTATGAAGCAGTCACTTCTGCTTTTTCATGACTCCTCTGGCTGCAGTTCCATGGTCTGTCCACCTGGCTTTGCCCCAGAGGTGGAAGAGACCAATTGCACTGATGCCCAACCATTTCATGTGTTGGATGATGGGAGGGCTAGTGCACGTCAGCGGACCACCACAGCACATCCCTAAGGATGGGGAAACACAAGTGTCAACTGTTGCGGGTTTTCAGCAGTGTGCACACTGGCAGTAGGGGTAGGGGTTAAAAGTGGGACGAAGTTAATGCGGGGATGATGAGGTCCTAGGTCACACATGGCGAAGGCAATCCTAGTAATGTGCGCAGTGCAAAGGAAGATGAGGTAGCCATGCTGAGCCAGCAGCACAACAAAAGAGGGAGCAGTGTGCAAAAGCACAGCTGTCGGCCCCTAGCTAGTACGTTGACTGATACCACCCACAGCGCTGAGGAAATGAGCACACCAAAACCAGCTCTGAGTAGCTCCCTGGCATGCCATTTCTTCAGGCAACATGCTGACAACAAGAGATGGTTTTCATGTTTTTCCATCAGAACCTGCAGTGAGCATAAATGTTCTCAACTTGAGCACCATCTGCATGACGAGGCATCTGTATTCCAAGTACCAACTGCAGTGTAGACAACTGAAAAACCAGGAAAGATCTGAGGCTCCTCCTGCTTCCTCTTTTGCTGCTATCTTGCCCTCTTCTTCAAGATCATGATCGACAGGGCCACCTCCCTTCGTGCAAAGAGAGGATGTGACAGCACCTGCAGTGTCACCGAGCCTCTCCACACCATCCCATGGAAGTATTTAGGTCTCCATCTCCTAAACCTGGAGAGAAAGATTAAATTCTCCCTATCCACCAATGTGCCCCGGCCCCAAACAACATGATTTTGAAATTCCTGGCCTTTGAAATACTGCTATTTTGGCTGGTAGAAATAGATAGTTTTAAAAACTGATTTTGGTGGCTGTCCCGCAGTATGTTGTTGCCAGCCGTCACTACTTTCTAGGTGGGTCATCCTGTTTGGGTAAACTGTGAAAAAAAACTACGTATGAGTCTTTTTGAGAATTGTTGCTCTGTTTGGGAACTCTAATAATCTTGACTGTGTGGGTGAACTGAGAAAACAGGCTATGTAGGGTCCTTTTTGAGAACTGTTGCACTGTTTTGGAACTCTAACACTTTTGGCTATGTGGGTTAACTTTAAAAATAGGTTATGTAGGGGCCTTTTTGGGAATTGTTGCTCTGTGGGGGAACTCTGAAATCAGTCTTTGTGGGGTGCTCTTAAAATGTTTAGTTTATTTATTTTCTTTCTATGTAACCATGATTACTTTGGTGACAGAACCCATTTAAGTCATTTCCCTATCATCCACATATGTTTGCAGAACAATTGTCCTGCTCTTACTTCCATTTTGCTAATTTTGCAGCCCCCTAGCCCTTACTGTGACCATTTTACATTATTAGAGCACAGAAGTTAGAATCTCCATTGACTTATATAGGGTTCGGCATCCTGGACTAAGTTTGGAACCGGACCAAACATTTATTTAAAGTCTGGCTGAACTGGAACATCCATGGGTCCACTCATCACTACAACTAAGGCTAGGTTCACATTTCCGTTAAAATGTATCAGTCACAATCCGCGGCTATGGTAAACAACGGCATCCGTTTAGTGGATTCCGTTGTGTCCCATAGACTTGTATTAGTGGCGGATTGCGACTGATGACCTTGTGTTGCATCCGCTGTGTCGCGGTCAATCATTTTTTTGACTGACCGCCGGGCGGGAGCAACGCAGAATGTAACGTTTTTCTGGCCGTCAAAATTATTGCGCCGCGCAGGAATCCGTCGCCATCCGTCAAGCTTGTAATGGATGTCTATGGTGCTGGATTCCGTCGTAATCCGGCTTACAACGGAATCCAGCGCTGGATTACGTCATGATCTACTGAGCATGCCCAGCATGTTTGGCACACCCACTGGGCTGTCCCAAACACAAACGGATTATGACTGATCCGTCAAACGAACGCATAGTGGATGTAACGGACGCGATGGATCAGTTTTTTCACAGGATTCCTGTGAAAAACACATCCGTTGCGTCAGTTGGCATCTAAAAAAAACAACTGATCCGTTGCTGATGGACCTGACTGATTTAAAACAACGGAAATGTGAACCTAGCCTAAACAGTAGAAATGGAGCAATCTTCTACTCCAATAAGGAATGCTCACCTTCATTCTCATTATCTCTGTGCCCCAGGCCCCATGCATCTCTTAAGAAGATGCTATACATTGGGGCACTGAGCTAATAAGGATGATATGTGCCGGCTTACATATCTTTAGTTGTATCCATGTTACACAGACACCGATAGAGTTGAATCCTGTAATGGGGTACTGGATCAGATCAGATCCTCTGGCTCGCTCATGAAATTGTGCCAACATTTTGTCATGGCATTCTGGAAGATTGCCGTCCAACCATTAATTAACTCATGGATTCCTGTGCCCAAATTTCAACTATGGAATTAATCATGAAAATAGTTGCGACAAAACTTATACCCTCACAGGAATCTTTTTTTATGCTTTTTGAAACAAACCTTTATAGTCAAACGTTGTTTTTCTGAGCTAATTGGAAAATAAAACTAGAGCCAAACGCAGTCTCCCCCACAAGATTGGCTGGTGTATGGTTTCAGAAGGGTTCTACAAATATTCACCTAGTATAAGAAGCCTGTAATTCAAGCGCCCTGCCCTCAAGAAGATTCTTGATTCTTTAGGCTATGTGCGCACTAGAAATGTCATGTTTCTCAAGAAACTTTCTTGAGAGACATTCTGGGAGCTAAAGATTCTTGCATCTGCAGAAAAAATCCGCACCAAATTCGCGGCAAAAACGCATGCGGATTTGCCGCGAATTACCCTCGGATTTTTCCCTGCGGATTTTTATGAATGGATAAGTGCAAATCCAGGCGTAATCCGCAGGAAATAATGAACATGCTCATTTTCTCAAGAAAGTTTCTCGAGAACATTTTCTCAAGAAACTTTCCTTGAGAAAAATCCGCAGTGTGCGCACACCTATTTTTTTTTTCCATAGGTTTTGCTGGGAAATGTCTGCAGAAAGATTTAACACCTTTCTCAAGAAATTTCCGCAGCAAATCCGCGGGTAAATCCGCGGGTAAACCGGTCTAGTGCGCACAAAGCCTTAGGGTGCCTGCTTGTGTATATACCCACATGTATATGGATTTAATTATAGTCTTCAGCAGTGATATTGCAATACCAAGTAGGAAAATTTATGGAATGGTCCTAATCACAGGATGAACAGACATGTAAACTACCTCAGAACTACCCATAGACTACAAATGTCCTGGCAAGTATATTCTTATTCCTGCACTGAGGTTCTAAAATGTCAAAGCAGTCTAGTTAGCTTTCATTAGATTATCATGATTCACTGCTGAGGGAAACTGGCTGTCACACTCAGCCAGACTTCTCAGAGTGAATATAAACACGGTTTATTGCCATATTTACCGTCTCCATTTAGAACGAACGTTGTGCATTCATTAGTGATGAGCGAGCATGTTCGCCACTGCTTGATACTCTATCAAGCATTAGGGTGCATGGGTACGATTGTTACTCAAACAAATATTGTGGTGCTTGAGCCCTATGCTCGACTACCCACCTCACATGTTTCACAGCTGTTAGCTGTTAGACAGCCAATCAACATGCAGGGATTGCCTGCCATACATGGTAATGCCCTAGCCATGTAGGCTACTGGCATTACTGTAATTGGCCGGGCTGCATCGTGGCTCCGGGTCCCATACGAGAAGACCCAGTGACACAATGCTAGGCACACTCTCCTCTAGAAGCAGGTTAGGGAGAATTGATCTAGGGCTCCTTCACACATCCGTGATTCCAGTACATGTGTGCATTTTCGTATGTACTGGACACATGTTCACACGGATACTCACTAAAATAGGTATTGATTTTAACACCTCCATGTTTTCACACAGACTGTGTGAACCACACGTGTATAGTGTTTGGCTCCCTTGAATTTTTCAACCTTTTCCCACATTTTAGTCTTCAAACATAAAGATAAAAATTTTAATGTTAAGAATCAACAACAAGTGGGACACAATTGTAAAGTTGAACAAAATTTCTTGCTTGTTTTAAACTTTTTAAAAAAATAACTGAAAAATGGGGTGTGCAATATTATTCATCCCCTTTAAGTTAATACTTTGTAGTGCCACCTTTTTCTGCGATTACAGCTGCAGGTCGCTTGGGGTATGTGTCTATCAGTTTTGCACATCGAGAGACTGAAATTCTTGCCCTTTCTTCCTTTGCAAATAGCTGGAGCTGAGTGAGGTTGGATGGAGAGCGTTTGTGAACAGCAGTTTTCAGCTCTTTCCACAGATTCTCGATTGGATTCAGGTCTGGACTTTGACTTGGCCATTCTAACACCTGAATACGTTTATTTGTGAACCATTCCATTGTAGATTTTGCTTTGTTTAGGATCATTGTCTTGTTGGAAGACAAATCTCCGTCCCAGTCTCAGGTCTTTTGAAGACTCCAACAGGTTTTCTTCAAGAATGGCCCTGTATTTGGCTCCATCCATCTTCCCATCAATTTTAACCATCTTTCCTGTCCCTGCTGAAGAAAAGCAGGCCGTAACCATGATGCTGCCACCACCATGTTTGACAGTGGAGATGGTGTGTTCAGGGTCATGAGCTGTGTTGCTTTTACGCCAAGCATATTGTTTGCCATTGTGCCCAAAATAGTTCGATTTTGGTTTCATCTGACCAGAGCACCTTCTTCTTTTACATGTTTGGTGTTTCTCCCAGGTGGCTTGTGGTAAACTTTAAACAACACTTTTTATGGATATCTTTGAGAAATGGCTTTCTCCTTGCTACTTTTCCATAAAGGCCAGATTTGTTCAGTGTATGACTGATTGTTGTCCTATGGACAGACTCTCCCACCTCAGCTGTAGATCTCTGCAGTTCATCCAGAGTGATCATGGGCCTCTTGGCTGCATCTCTGATCAATCTTCTCCTTGTTTGAGATGAAAGTTTGGATGGACGGCTGGGTCTTGGTAGATTTGCAGTGGCATGATACTCCTATTTCAATATGATTGCTTGCACAGTGCTCCTTGGGATGTTTAAAGTTTTGGAAATCTTTTTGTAGCCAAATCCGGCTTTAGCCCTGTGCGCACTTGCCGGTTATTGCCGCGGATTTCCTGCGGTTTTGCTGCATGTTTCGCTGCAGAAAATGTTCATAACATCTCTGCAGTGAATCACCAGCAAAACCTATGGAAAAAAAAATGCTGTGCGCACTATGCGGAATTTGACAGCTGCATGTTTTGCTGCGGGATTCCCGCAGCAAAAACAATTGCATGTCACTTCTTTTCCGCACGTCGCTGCGGGATTTCACTCCATTGACTGCCATGTAATCGTGAAATCCCGCAGGGAATAATGCAGGCAGCAAATTCTGTGCGGTTCATTGCGTTTTCCTGCGTTATTCCCTCCGGTATTTCGCGGTTTACCTGCGGTAATGTACATCGCTTGCCTGCGGTTTGCAGGAAAGTGATGTCATTATGACCGGAAGAGGAAGCGGAGCAGAGTAGACACACACAGACATCACAGACATAGAACACAGACACAGACATATAGAACACACATAGAAAGCAAACAGAAATATAGAAAACAAAACACGTGGGCTCTGCCGTATTTTTATCTTCCAGCCGAGGTAAGCACACAGCGGTGGCCCGGTATTCTCAGGCTGGGAAGGGCGAGGGGCAGGGTTAATGTCCCCCGCCTCCCTCCCCCCTCCCGCAGCCGAGAATATCAGCCGCAGCTGCATTATGCGACAGTACCGGAGTGTCCCCGGCTCTTCTTGTTGCCGTGATGCGGTGGCAATCAAGGTAATGTAAGGAGTTAATGGCGCAGATCGCCGCCACTAAGTCCAGGCTTGATCATGGCAGCGTCTATGTGACAGCTGACATAATCAACCCGTAAGTAAAGTGAAAACACACACACCGAAAAATCCTTTATTTTAAATAAAACACAAAAAAGCTCCTGGTTCACCCGTTTATTAACCCCCCCGAAACACACAGCTCCGGCGTAATCCACGTCCTGCGATGCTTCCATCCAGCCGCGACTGACACACAGCGCTGAATGCAGCCTCACAATGAGACAGCAGAGGTAACCACAGGGCATTTCCCACGGCCGGTAATGTGAACTCACTACCGACCGTGAGAAATGAAGCGTGTGCTCACAGGGACTCTCTATCTATCTATCTATCTATTCTTCTATCTATTCTTCTATCTGTCTATTTCTCTATCTATCTTAGAATGAAATGACTTTTTTTTTTTTTTCAATGTGCTTTATTGCATTGAATGCAATAAAGCACATGTACCAACCCGCACGCGGCAAAACCACGGCAATACCGCGAACAATACCGTTGTAATACCGCAGCAAACCGCGGCAAACCGTATGCAGTTTTCGGGTGCGGTTTGCCGTGGTTTTTTACTGCGGGTGCGGTAATCTTTCAATGCCTGCAGAATTTTCTTGAGAAAATTCCATTTTCCAGTGCGCACAAAGCCTTAAACTTCTCCACAACATATCACGGACTTGTCTGTTGTGTTCCTTGGTCTTGATGATGCTCTCTGTGCTTTAAACAGAACACTGAGACTATCACAGAGCAGGTGCATTTATACGGAGACTTGATTACACACTGATGGCTTATATTTATCATCATCAGTCATGTGTGCCATGTGTGTGTTCTCCACATGGAGACATGTCCATTAGCACAGATGAAATAGGTCAATAGAAATATGTGGGTCCTTGAGAGGGAAGAAAGAGATAGAGAGAGTAAAGAGAGAGAATGAAGAAAGAGAAAGAAGATAGAAAGAAGACAGCGAGAGAGAAGAAAGAGAGAGATTAAAGAAAGAGAGAGAAGAAAAATAGATAGAAGACAGAGAGAGAGGGACGAAAGAGAGAGAAAGATTTCATAGCTATTACTAACCCAGTAATCCAAACACACACAAACACAAAAAAGTAATTTGTGCAAAAAATAGATGTAATTCTGCACCACCGCTGTACAACCTGTTAACAATCGTGGGGAGGAGTGGATTAGAAGCAGTATTCCCTTAGTAAGGCTCCGGTCCAGGGTGCTCGCTGATTAAACAGGATAGCTGTAGGTATGTGGAACCATATAGAAGAAAGTCCAGCGGCACACCGAATCTCCAGTAAAAAACTTTTCTTTTTTTATTGAATTTAGCGGTGTATATTAAAAAGGCAGTGAAGGAACCCTCACGGACAACAGCCATTTCGTGTTAAACACGCTTCCACAGGTCCAGGGGTTTGCACCAGGTCTGGATAATCGGGGCGGCTGGGACTCGATTTCCTGAAGCGCTTTGGTCCAAAGGCAGCAGCTCTACCACTGAGCCACTGCCTGATTTGAAAAGCGTAGGAAGATTTGGTAATCTTGACCTCTGTATAGCAGGTGAGAAACCAGAAGCAGATTATTCAGCTACAAAGATGGATAGAGGGATGGATGGAGGGAGAGAGGGATGGATGGATGGATGGATGATAGAGGGATGGATGAATGATAGGCAGCAGCTCTACCACTGAGCCACTGCCTGTATTGAAAAGCATAGGAAGATTTGGTAATCTTGACCTCTGTATTGCAGGTGAGAAACCAGAAGCAGATTATTCAGCTACAAACATGGAGAGAGGGATGGATGGATGGATGGATGGATAGAGGGAGGGATGGATGGATGATAGAGGGATGGATGGATGATAGGGGGATGGATGGATGGATGATAGAGGGATGGATGGATGATACAGGGATGGATGGATGATAGAGGGATGGATGGATGATAGAGGGATGGATGGATGATAGAGGGATATATAGATACATGACAGATAATAGATAGATGCATACATGATAGATCAACATATAGATAGATGGGTAGACAAATGATACATGATAGATAGATAATAGAGGGATAGATAGAATCATAGATAGATAGAATCATAGATAGAGGGATAGATAGCTAGATAGATAGATACATAGATAGAATCATATATAGATAAAATCATGGATAGATAGAGGGATAGATAGAGGAATAGATAGATAGAGGGATAGATAAATAGATAGCGGGATAGATAAATAGATAGAGGGATAGATAGATAGAGGGATAGATAGATAGATAGATAGATAGATAGATAGATAGAGGGATAGATAGATAGATCTATAGATAGATAGATAAATACTGCATCTCTTTGTAGGTGAAGGAAAGAGTTATATTAATTTGTTCCCATAAAACTACTATAAAGAAATGAGGAAAAAAATAAAAATACATTTTTTTTTATCTTCACCACCTTGGATTCAAACCAGCATCTTTCAAAACTTGTATCCAGCAGCCTCCTAGGCTTGCTACCTGATCTAAGCTGTTGAGCCACTGGGAATCTATGATGTCAGAGGTAGGATTTTACATAAATGAACCTACAATGAAGCCCTGATTACACAATAAATTACACAGGACACAGAGCTTCATTGTACACAGCAGCATGTCTCTATGTTCTGTCTTCTAGAGGGAGAGGCAAAGAGGTTTTTTTTTTTCTAATAAAATTACTAAAAATAATAAAAAAATAGAATAATGTAATTTTATTACACTTTTTTTATAAAATAATAAACATCACAAATCAGTAAATAACATGGACATATTTGGTGTCAGTGTAATCGTAACGACCCGAACAACACAGCGATCAGATTATTTATGGGGATCGGTAAATGGCGGAAAAAAATGGCGCAATTTATTATTTTTCTTTATTAAAACCCATAAAAATGAAATAAAAATGTATCACTGAGGCCGTGTTCACATGTAGTGTAAATGCTGCAATTTTTTTCTATAGTGTAAATGCTGTTTTTTGCACATTTATTCTGCTGTGTTTAATTATCCCAGCAAAGTGGATGTGATTCCATGAGAAGACGCCGCCGAATTCTGCGGTTTTGTTTTTTTTTTCCTCTGGAGGTTTTTATGTGGAGCTTAAAAAAAATGCAGGAAAAAGCTTCTCTGTACAATAAAAAACACTTAAAAACGCAAATTCACATCTGAACCAAAAACACGTTAAATAATGAAGAAAAGGCATAAAAAAATGCAGCAAAAATGGAAAAACTAGAGAAGATTGTTATTGTGTAGTATAACACAGACAGCGGCCGAAACAAAAAAAAACGAATTTATGCAACGTGGGAACATGGCTTTATAGGCACAAATAAGCAACATGTCCTCGTAAATATAAAAAAAATTCTGACTGCTATGAATATGAATGAACAGTCCAGTGAATCTGCTGAATGACCCTTACTGCCAAATGGGTGTGGTTAGGGGTGTGGCTAGGGGCGTGGTCAAAATTTGCCGCTATGCGCGCCGCATACTTTGTCCCTCTTTCCTTTCTTCAAAGGTTGGGAGGTATGTTTATACTACTACTACCTCCATCATCTTCCCTCCTTATTGGTGTACACCTCAGGGCACTGAGCCAGGCAGGCCACCGCGACATCTCAGATCATCATACCAGCCCGGAGATGAGTGACTCAGGTACGAGACCCCTGTGCCTGACTTCCCCTGCCCACTGGGTGCTACACTCCCCTCTTCTACATCTAGTGGACTGACTGACTAGCCAGCTGCACTTTCTGAACATATTTCCTGGTTCTCGTATATAACGCAGCAAGTGCACTCCTAATCAAGACCTGCAGACCTGGGATTAACCCTGTCCTCTCCATCTATGCTATATTAGTTAAAGGATTCTGGTAAAAAATGAATGACATCCTGTATGTACATTACTGTTTCCATGATACTGTTGGCAGTTGATACGAGGTGCTGTATTTAAAAGCCCAGCAGAGGTCAGTATGTCACTGTACAATAAATGATGATACCCTTTTAAAATCCTACACAGACAGCGTGGACATCACTTTTAATAGTTAACAAAATAACAAAAGAATGTACAGCAGGTATATAATTTAATATTATGACATTTAAGTTACTAACCAATAGTTATAAACCACAAGTAACAACAAGCACAAAAAAGGACAATTGTCTTTTTCCAGTCATAACAACAATATATTGTATTTTTTGGAATACAAGACATTCCTTATCATAAGACACACCCTAGGTTTAGACAACAGAAAATAGGAAAAACATTTTTTCTGTTAATTAAAACTTCCCTGGTGGTGAAAAGTAGACGGGTCATTAGCACTAATTTGAATGTACTATGGTAGAATAGATAGGTAATAAATCTGTTGTAAGTTTCTCTACACAGTGTGTATTATACACACGTAGCTCTGCTACATGCAAACTACATACATAGACACACGCTTTGCTACATGCAAACTATATGCAAATATAGACATACAGCTTTGCTACATGTCATATAGACACACATATGTGCTGCATGCACATACGCGCACACATTATACATTAACACATCTTGAAGATCCTGATTCGGACGTGAACAGAGGAGGCTGCACGTCCTAAGCAGCTGAGGGACCATAGTTTAGGACCTTTCAGATCATGTGACTGATCACATGACCTTAAAGGTCCTAAAGTTAAATAGTGGATAGAAGGTTCCTAAGATCCCGGTAGCTTCCTCTCCTGCTCTGCACACATCATATAGATCAATGCAGGGCAGGAGGAGAAATGGCAGCTCTCTCTGATCGGGGAGGACATGGTGTCTGCATTCTACTCCATCACAGGAAGCCGCTTCTAGCCTATAAGACGCACACACTTTTTAGCAGGAGTTTTTCTTGTTAAAACTTACGTCTATAGTCTGAAAAAAAGGGTAAATTTAATCCTTCTATTTCACTTCCCTGGTGCTCATTATAACTATCAATGATATTCATCTTGCTCTAAGTTCACAGATATGTCTTGACTATTTCCAGAAAGCAAATTGTGCTTGTGCTAGAACAGCAAGCATGCAATTCCAATAGGCCATTGTTACCCTTTTACATTTTACAAGAGCACATCAGCACATTCTCATTAGGTAAATATACCCATTGTTTGATCCCTGGTGCTATTCCAGGAACTTTGTTTTCTTAGTCTTCTGAGATGTGTAGAGGTGTTCATATAGTTCTTTTGAATTCCATTGTATTTCTCCCTTTGTTGTGACAAAATTAATATCATAATGCAATGTATGCAGTCAAGGATCTATGAATATATTAAAAGGCTGTCCAAAACAAACAGTGAATTTCATACTATATGTCTAGCTATTTAACCTAAAGGCAGTGGTCCGATGCCTAAAATGTTTTGTTATACACATGTTTTTTTTCCTTTGATGTATTTGAACAATTCAAAAAACAGAAAAAAATAGGCAGATTGGACATAATTTCACACAAAACTCCAAAAATAAGCATAACAAACTTTTTGACACCTTTCCAAAATTGTGGGTAAACAACTTTGTTTCCAGCATGTGATGCTCATTCAAACTCACCTGTGGCAAGTACCAGGTGTGGGAAATATGAAAATCACACCTGAAACCAGATAAAAAGAGGAGAAATTGACTCAGTGTTTGCCTTGTTTGTCTGTTTCTGCCACTCCAACCATGGAGAACAGAAAGAGGAGAAGAGAACTGTCTGAGGACTTGAAAAACAAAATTGTTCAATTTCAACGTTACAAGTCTATCTCTTGATGTTCCTATGTCCACAGTGCACAACATAATCAAGAATTTTACAACCCATGGTACTCTGGCTAATCTCCCTGGACGTTGACGTCAGAGAAAAATTGATGAATGATTGCAACACAGCATAATCCGGATGGTGGATAAGCAGCCCCCATCAAATTCAAATGAAATGCAAGCTGTCCTGCCGGCTCAGGGTGCATCAGTGTCAGCACAAACTATCCATCTATTTTAGAATGAAATTTAATGCTATGGCAGGAGACCCAGACAGACCCTACTGCTGACACAAGGACATAAAAAAGCTATATAGCAGTTTACCAAAATGTATGTGAGTAAGCCAAAATCCTTATGGGAAAGCTTCTTGTAGACAGGTGAGACCAAGATAGAGCTTTTTGGTAAAGCACATCATTCTACTGTTTACTAAACACAGAATGAGGCCTACAAAGACAAGGACACCGTACCTACAGTAAAATATGGTGGATGTTCAAAGATGTTTTGGGGTTGTTTTACTGTCTCTTGCACTGGGTGCTTTCACTGTGTACAAGGCATCATGAAATCTGAAGATTGCCAAAATATTTGGGGTCGCAATATAGTGCCCAGTGTCAAAAATCTGGGTTTACGTGCTAAATCATGGGTTTTCCAGGAGGACAGTGACCCCAAACATACTTTCAAAATCATCCATAACTGGATGAAAGCAAAGCACTGGTGAGTTCGGAAATGGCCAGCAATAATTCCGAATCTGAATCCCATTGAACACCTGTGGAGAGATCTTCAAATTGCTGTTGGAAGAAGGCAGCCTTCAAATATGAGAGACCTGGAGCAGTTTGCATAAGAAGAGTGGTCCAAAATTCTAGTTCCGAGGTGTAAGAAGCTTGTTGATGGTTATTGGAAGCAATTGATTGCAGTTATTTATACCAAAGGGTGAGCAACTAGATATTAAATTGAGAATTTTGTCCCATTTTTGGAATATTGTGTGAAATTATGTCCAATTTCTATTTGTCTCCTCAGTTTGTTTTTTTTGTATTGATCTAATATACACAAAGGAGAAATACAATTTTAAGGGTGCTAACACTTTTAGCCAGGACTGCATGTTTTCTTACAGCCTAAGCACTTTTTTAATTTGCTTTATTCTGAAATATCATCCATTTCTCCCTATATAGCTAATTCTTAAATGTGTTTTTTTTTACTTCACTTCCTGTGACGTTTTGTTTCATAACCTGTGGGAGAAGTATCCCAAGGCACTGGCACTTTGCTTTTGTCCCCACTGGCCGCAGTTTCTTTACTTTGAAAGGAGACGTCATCGGGGGATGGTGATAGAAGCAGGGTGAGTGACACCAGCACTGTTCTCTGATGGCAATTCATGTGAGGGCGGTGATAGAAGCAGTGTAGCGATACTGGTGTCATTCAGTTTTCTTCTATCACCGCCCTTGATGACGTCTCCTTTCAAAGTAATAATCTATGGCTGTGGGGTCAGAACCAGAGTGCTGACTCCTCAGTCACTACTCCCATATCTTTTATCAGCGCCATGATATCTTTAGGGGGTGGCAATAAAAGAAATTGTATTTAGTGACTGTGGGGAAGTGAGTGCAGCCCCAGCCTCTTGTGACGTCCCATTTGAGAATTTTCTCAAATGAAACATTACAGAAAATAAATTAAAAAAATGAGAGATTTTGTGATTAGCTGTATAATGAGAAGTGTAGGGAATTCTATAGTATAGTTAACTAAAAAACTTGTTAAGGTGTAAAAATAATATTTATGAAGGACATTTAAAGTATTGGACTGACCTTTTAAAAACACTTCTCTGATATATTTCAATTAAAAATCATGAACCATTTCCTTTCTATTGTAAACTTCCTTTCTGTGTTCTTTTTTTTTCACTTCCAATGACGATTTGTTTGAGTCTCCCAACATACAATGGGGATTCTTAAACAGACTGTCATCAGGATGCTGGGGCTGCTGTCCCTTTCACTGCTTTCTTTTCCCCCCTAAGGGTGCGCTCACACGAGCGTGAAAAACAGATGAGTGCAATGCAAGAAAATCTCGCACTGCACTCTGACCAATGTTAGTCAATGAGGGAGAGGAATTGGTCAGCTTTCCTCGCATCCAGATTCTGGATGCGAGAAAAGTCACAACATGCTGCGATTTTCTGCGAGAAACGTATCTCTTGCACCCATTCAATGTTATCCCAGTGCAGTGCGATATACGCACAGGCTGACCATGGAGGAGATGGGGGATTAACCCCTCCCTCTCCTCCGCAGCACCTACTCTCAGCTTCACGGCTTTGACCCGATCGCAAGATCCGGTCACAGCCGCATGATACTCTGCTCACGCTCGCAGCAGAGTCTGACCCGGGGGTCATTAGCTCTCGCATCAAATGCCATACGCTAATGTGTCTCCAGCCTAAAACTAAGTGTCATTGGGAGGCGGTGCTGCAGTCACTTACCACAGCTTCTTTCACCGCTGTCCTCTGATGACATCCAGTTTTAGTAGCGTAAAAGAGGAATGGCTACAGCTTCTATCAGATCACTGTGTTCCTGACGCCCCGCATCTTAGCACATGTTTTGCTATAACCTTTCTGTAACTAAGAACAAACAAGTGTTAATAATGGAAGAGAACTATGTAGAGGGAACATAAAAGATTCAGTGTTTGTATACTTTGGCTTCAGGTAGATGCTTATTCCATGATGGCAACAGAATATTTTTTTTTGCCTTTTGATGTTAGTTTTAGATTTCTTTCATCTTCTTGGACAGCTCAGTTTCTCATTTCAGGAGAGGCAGTTTCCTTCTTATTAAACACGATCAAACATTATTTTTAATCAGCTTGACATACTGTGCTTTGCGTTCTTCTACTACTTTAGAATTGTAGCCGACTTTTTGTCGCCGTTTGGGATCTGTGACTCTCACTAACACAATATTTGTCTAGTTCTTCATTTCACTAAACATGAACCTACCTTAAGGATTGTTACATTGCTTGGAGACATAGTGTGTTTGTATGGGACAAACGCCATGTCTTACTCTATGCTGGAAGTCAGCTGCATTTTGGCATTAGCCTGAGTGACATTTAAAAGAGTAGGATCTGCTTAATGAGCCATCATGATCTGTTTCGTGCAACAAAAAGCAAATTTAAAAAATGCACGCTGATTTTATATGCAGCTCATATGATCTACTGTGATTTCACAGCAGTATAGCAGAGCTTACCCAAGGGCATACACTGTATATGTTACAAAAGAAGCAGGAGGAGAGCGTCCAGCCTCCGTGTCCAGAGAGGTAATGTATAAATCCAGAATTTATTTCATTTCCATTAAAAATGGTACAAAGTCCTTAGTAATAGCCGGCATTACGTGTTTTGGATGAATGTGTCCTTATTCATAGTCATTCGTTATTCATGACTATGAATAAGGACACATTTGTCCGAAATGTGTAATGCCTGTTATTACTATGGACTTTGTACCATGTTTAATGGAAATTAAATAAATTCTGGTTTTATATATTATCTCTCTGGACGCTGATGTCTGATGCTCCCCTACTGCTTCTTCTGTGATTGCTGCCGACACCCATGCTTCCCTACACCGCCATAGCTTTACGGCTTTCTCCCTGAGTTCAGTGAGCTGGATATTTTTCTATTTTGACTATATATGTTATAAAGTATATGGACTGATTTATGCAGGTGCAACTGCTGGCATCTACTGATGCCAGAGCTTATATTGCTGGTAGGATTGCTATCTGACCTAGCATTTCATGGGTAGTGGCTGGAAATGGTTTAGTGTGATTGGCCTGACTATTTTTTTTGTGTGTCTATTTGTGTGGTTAGTGAGATTAAGGGAACCTGTAATGGGATCATAGGAATAATTGGAAAATTCAGGTCCATAGCAAACTTTTAAATATGGTCTTCCCATTCATCATACCGTCCCCACTCAGATCCACACTGGGTCCTTTTCCATTGCATTAGCCACCCTTTTCTGACAGAAACCAGTGCCCTTCCCCTAATATTGGTCATCACTGGGTACTCCTCCTTTGTGCTGACCGCTGCTCCAACAGAACACCTTTCCCCACCTGCTCATCAGTGCTGGCGCCTCCTCCATTGATTCTCCTAAGCAGAATATCCTAGGCCCACTTGCGATCATGGACCCAAAAGCAACCACTATGCCTGCTATCGCGCTATTGCTATAGTTTTGCCTCTGTATGTGATATACTGGTAGATTGTCAGAAGAGGCTCTGTAACTCTTTATTGTATTGTTTTTTTCATTTTGTAATGTCAGGCCATGAATTCAAGTTTTGTGCAAGTATATCCAGATGCTAACCTAGAAGTCTATTTTCTCTAAATTAATTTGCTATCTGTTAAATCCAAGTAAATATCTTTATAGTAAATTTCCAGTAGCCGTGTGATGTTTTTTCCTTGCAACAGTATATTTACCATCCCTGTACTGGACACTAGGCCAGTGAGGTGAGGCCACGCTGTCCACAACACCTTACTATTAGTTGCACAACTGTCTGAACTAAAAATATAACAATTATTGTCTCTCTGACACTGACTCACAAACTTGTCTACTTCTGACATTCCTCCTAAAAGTATCATTGGTAGGTGTCTCCATCAATAGGAGCATTTTCGTTTCAGGGGTTTTTCATAGTAAAAATGTTAAGTATTACAAATATATAGAATTTAGACATATAACAGATGGAAGAAGTAACCAGTCTGGAGTGTGGGGTATTTGTTCGCTTTCTATCCTCACACTTGGCATCAAGTCCAGGCAATCCATCAGTATCTATTTTAAAGGGAATTTGTCAGGTCTCCTATGCACTCCAACTCAGCAGCATTGATACTTGTATGCCCAAATTCACTGCCTAACCAGCCCTGTATAAAGCTATTCACTAATATTAATGTTTAAAAAAACAGTTACAAACCGCGCTTTCCCTATGGTAATAAGGGCATTTGTTCCCCCAGACTAGTCGGCCCGCTTTCCATGTTAACATGCCCCTGCAGGCGTGATAACATGATTTCCACAAGCCGGTGTCACCGCCAGCTCCTGAAAATGTTGCGCATGCATGTTGCTTATCTCGGCCACTTCAGTGCACCTAAGAAGCCGGAGGTATGCTTCCCGGCTTCATTAGTTGCACTGCACATGAGTTCAGAAGACGTGCACTTGATCCATCTTCTAAACTTCCGGTCTTGCGCTGTGCTCCTAATGAAGCTGGGAAGAAGTGTCCATTCTGCTTCTGAGGCACACTGATGCAGGCAAAATTAGCCTTGTGCATGCGTGAGATTTCCAGGAGCTGGCAGTGATGTCAGCTCTTGGAAAATCATGTTATCACAACCACAGGGGCATGATAACACGGAAAGAGGGACGACTAGTCTGGGCAAACAACGCCCCTGTGATTAGTTAGGGCCCTAATTAGCATAGGGAAAGCAAGGTTTATAAGTGTTTTTTAAACATTAATATTAATGCATAGCATTATATAGGGCTGGTTGTGCAGTGAATTTAGACATAAAAGTATCAATGCTGCTGGGTTGGAGGGTATAAAGCCCGCTTTACATGCTGCAATGTATCTTACAATGTGTCGGCGGGGTCACGTCGTAAGTGACGCACATCTGGCATCCTAAGGTACATTGCAGTGTGTGACAGGTTCGTGCGATTGCGATTGAACGGTAAAACGTTCATCGCACGCACATCGTTCATTTCTCTAGAATTGAACGTCAGATTGTTCATCGTACCCGGGGTAGCACACATCGCAGTGTGTGACACCCCGGGAACGATGAACAGATCTTACCAGCGTCCTGCGGCTCCCGGCCCACAATGCAGAAGGAAGGAGGTGGGTGGGATGTTTACGTCCCGCTCAGCTCCGCCCCTCCACTTCTATTGGCCGGCTGTCACGTGACGTCGCTGTGACACCGAACGTTCCTCCCACTCCAGGAAGTGGACGTTCGACGCCCACAGCGAGGTCGTATGGACGGGTAAGTACGTGTGACGGGAGTTAATCGTTTGTGCGGCACATTCAACAAATTAAACATGCCGCACATACGATGGGGGCGTTGCAAATCGCATACGATATCGTATGCGAAATTGCAACGTGTAAAGCAGGCTTTAGGGACATGACAGGTTCCCTTAAACACTTGTGCACACTACTGTATGTTTGGTCTGAGGTCTTTGGAATAATAATACAATTGGATGTGTTTAAAAAAAAAATGTTCTTATGCTGAGATAATCTTATATATGTGTCCCTGCTTTTTGCTGTGTAATGGTCGCGTCTAACCGTATAGGGACAAGGCCTGATCATACCACAGATGAGGTAGAAGCAAAAGAGGAAGCAAAAGATTATAAAGACATTACAGCACAGAATCATAGCAGATTATTTTTGTGTGGTAAAACATTTCCCTGTCTGTGTGAAGCCCCGCTCACCTGCAGGTCGCCTCAGGGTCTTCACGTGTTGGGAATCTTCTGGCCACAGGTACGTCGGGTTAACTTCAATGGGAATCGTGACGCCACTCTCAGTAATTGCGGTCAGGGGGGTGACCGCCACTGCAGTTTAGAGAGCTTCTGGGGCTGATGGTAAATGCAGTCTGGTGTTATGGCCTCCCGAGAGTGAATCTGGCCCCAGGGGCTCGGTGTAAGTGTGTAGTACCACAGGTTGCAGAACAACTCACACACAAGCATCAATGTCTTTCAGGGTTTTTAATCACTTTTCTGATGGTAACGTGAGACAACCCGGGCGATGCTATGATGGACCAGGTGGAACCAGGTATCCATCAGGCTGATCCAGGGGTGACTGCTGACTCGCCTTCCTAGCCCTTCTTGTTTGGGGTGACTCCTGACTTGTAGTACTGCAGGAATCATCCAGGGAAGTTGCAACTGCCGTTCTCCCCTTTCTGGCCCGTTTGCTGACAGTGTGGACCAAGTAATGCTGGCTGGTTGCCTTCTTTTACTTATGGGCCCCCTTGTTGCTGTTGATGCTGCGGACTCTGTGTGGTTTGGTGAGGTACATCCAGCACCCTCACCAGCAGGTTTAGCAGGCCAAGTAGATGGGTTCCTGCTCTGGGGACCTGTTTCCCCGTGCGGGCCTGGCCTACCGGTAGTCCCCTTACTCAGCCACCTCTTCACTAGGTGGTTTTCAGGCAGCCCTACTGGGTAGCCGCTCTCTCCCGCCAGCAGCCACTACAGTTGCAGGGTCTGACAGTGTTCTCCTCTTCTGCTCTACACCTCAGACGCGGCTGCTCCACTCCTACTCCTTCGACTGCCACTGCACACTCTCTAGCTTCCAGTCCCACTACCCACCACTAGCTGGGATGCGAGGGCTACGCCCCCTCCCATGGTCTGCCCAGGGGTCCCTTCTAAGCTGTGTGTGTGTGTCCTGGTTACTACGTGTCTGTGTGTCCACACCCTAGTCAGCCTTTGGGATTACCTGTTTGTACTCACTCAGCCTGACTGCAGTACTCAGTGGCACCTGACCAGGTCAGGGGCGCCACATCTGTTTTCAAAATATGTTTTACCTGAAAGAATTATTTGCAATCCCATGCTGTAATGTTTGTATACTTGTTTACTTCCTCCCCGGCCCAGGTGATGTGGTATGTTCAAACCCTGTCCCTGTCCGGTCAGACACGGCCATTACACAGTACATAGCAGGGACAAATACATAAGATTATCTCAGCACAGAAACATTTTTTTTTTAACACTCATCCAATTGTCGAATTTATTATTATTCCAAGATCTATTGCTTAAAATCAACTATTTAAGCATTTAAAAGACTGAACAGATGCACAAGTCATTTTTACATTGCAATGCATATGCTTATTCTTTTTAACGTTTATTTATATATGAATATATAGCAATGTGATTAAGACCTACAGTATCTGTAACATGGCATCAGTGTTGTTGACACTTTCTCATCCTTTTTACTGTGATTTTAGATTCCATGGGAGCCAATGCACGCATTTCTCATTTAAAGGGAACCTGTCACGTAGGAGGCTAACCACGCCCCCCACACTGACAACATTAAATCCAGCTGTCAGACAGTGCGAGGGGTGTGGTTATAGCCGACGCTCTCCATACACAGAGCAGTAACTGAACCTGCCTCGTGCCTGCACATTAAATCCCGCTGCTGGGAGGAAATAAACTTTAAGGCTATGTGCGCACTGGGAAATGAAATTTCCTTGCGTAAATTCCGCAGGCTCTCAAAGATGTTATCACCTGCGGAAAAAATCCGCACCAAATTCCGCACCAAAATCCGCATGCGGATTGTCGCGTTTTGTTGCGGATTTGGTGCGGATTTGGTGCGGTTTTTCCGCAAGCTGTTCCCTGCGTGATTTTTACATTAGATTAGGGAAAACCCGCAGCTACCTGTGGAAAAGAAGTGACATGCACTTGTTTTTGCTGCGGGATTTCCGCAGCAAAACATGCAGCTATCAAATTCTGCCTAGTGCGCACAGGATTTTTTTTCTCCATAGGATTTGCTGGTGATTCACTGCAGAGATGTTATGAACATTTTCTGCAGCGAAACAAGCAGCAAATCCGCGGCAAAATCCGGTAAGTGCGCACATAGCCTAATCCTCCCAGCAGCGTATCGGTTTCAGGCATGGAGGTGGCAGCGATATGGCTTTAGTCACTGTTTATGGAAAATGGTGGCTGTAACTACCCACTCACACTGACTGAGAACCGCTCTGCATTAGAGGAAGCTATCAGTCAGTGCGGGGGGCATGGTTATAGCCGTCGCTGTCCATACACAGAGCGGTGATTGAACCTGCACCGTTGCTGCCCCTGGGACTGAAACCGGACCGCTGGTGGGAGCATTTAAGTTCCTTTTCCACCCAGTAGTGAGGTGTAATGTGCAGGCACCAGGCAGCTTCAGAATGCTATTCACCTGCAGATTAACCCCATATTCGCAGGTTAATAGCAATACCATAAGTGAGCAATGTCGTGGAAATACTACTGTAACTTCTGCACCTCCTATTCTGTTCATTTAAGAGACTGCATTGGTATTTTTTTTAATTTGTTTTTGTTGTTAAAAACCTTTTCAATAATTTTAATCTTTCATCATACACATTAGATTAGAGGCTTGTTTAAACTAAGGGGTACTTTGCACACTACGACATCACAAGCCGATACTGCGATGCCGAGCGCGATAGTCCCCGCCCCCCGTCGCAGCAGCGATATCTTGTGATTGCTGCCGTAGCGAACATTATCGCTACGGCAGCTTCACAAGCACTTACCTGCCCTGCGACCTCGCTCTGGCTGGCGACCCGCCTTCTTCCTAAGGGGGCGGGTCGTGCGGCGTCACAGAAACGTCACACAGCAGGCGGCCAATAGGAGCGGAGGGGCGGAGATGAGAGGGACGTAAACATCCCGCCCACCTCCTTCCTTCCGCATAGCCGGTGGACGCAGGTAAGGAGATGTTCCTCGCTCCTGCGGCTTCATACACAGCGATGTGTGCTGCCTGCTGGAACGAGGAACAACATCGTACCGTCGCTGCTGCGAAATTATGGAAATGTCGGACCCTACACCGATCATACGATAGCGACGCTTTTGCGCTCATTAATCTTATGTAAAAGGAGTCACATACTGTGATGTCGACAGCGACGCCGGATGTGCGTCACTTTCGATTTGACCCCACCGACATCGCACCTGCGATGTCGTAGTGTGCAAAGTACCCCTAAGGCTCAGCTTTAAAGGATTTTTGTCTTCATTACACTTTTTGTTCCATTTTTGTGGTGTTCATAACTCTTTAACCCAGAGATCAGAGTTGCAAATATCGATAATTTAATCTTGCAAGTCAATCTGTATGCAAACAAATAGTTATTAGAAACGCCGCCGCAGAATCTATTTAGTATGTAAATGTAGCACCAGGGTTTTTGCATTTGTGCTGAATTTATACCCAAGATGGAGTGCAAGAAAAAGGAGCAACTTTTGCAGATGTATTATGACTCACAGATGCCACAGAGGTCTTAAGGGTGATTAGTGTATTACACCTCCAAGATATGTGCAGACATAAATCAGTCGTGCTTTTGGAAAAATGTACCTTGCAAATAATAAGCTCTTTTGTATTCACAATCAATATATTGAGCAGGAACACTGTAATAGTGATATAATGTCCCCTCACAAAGGTCTAAATTAACTTTCATTCTACAAATAATTTATTTCTCTTGTAAATCAATGCAGCCCTAAGTAATATGGAAAGTGAATGTGTATGGCTTGTTAAAAAATAAATATGACTGCAGTGGGCAAGATAATTATGAGTCTCATTATTTTATAGATACTGAAGAAAAGGCTGTAAGGTTTCAGTAACTAGTAATCACCCCGTTAGTATATTTCAGCCTACTTCTTATCAGAAAAAAAACAACCTCCACTCAAAAATATTATGTATTGCAAAGTGTGCACAGTACCAACATTCCAAGCTGTACTATTGAAAAAATGAGATTTTTGGCAAAAAATTGCAATTTTTCGAGCCACCCCGCCAACGTCACGGCAAATCTCCTGGGGCAGTCCTAACACTAAAATATTTTTATTTAAAGTGTGCCATGTGGCCTCACATATGCAAAATTAGGACTGCACAGCACGTACCTTGTGCTTTTCAGTCACCGTCTCCATGACTGATTCATGGTTGTGGGCGGGACAGGCCCGAGCACATGCTGCTTAGAATAAATAGCCAGTGGACGGGGTTGGATGGCAAGTGTGAACAGCCACCAACCGCCAAAAATCAGGACAGATGGAAAAATAAACATGAGGTGCACTGCAAGATGAGAACCAACTGGGACCCTATATAACAAGAAAAAACAGCATAAAAACAACCTCCACTCAAAAATATTATGTATTGCAAAGTGTGCACAGTACCAACATTCCAAGCTGTACTATTGAAAAAATGAGATTTTTGGCAAAAAATTGCAATTTTTCGAGCCACCCCGCCAACGTCACGGCAAATCTCCTGGGGCAGTCCTAACACTAAAATATTTTTATTTAAAGTGTGCCATGTGGCCTCACGTATGCAAAATTAGGACTGCACAGCACGTACCTTGTGCTTTTCAGTCACCGTCTCCATGACTGATTCATGGTTGTGGGCCAAAAATCTCATTTTTTCAATAGTACAGCTTGGAATGTTGGTACTGTGCACACTTTGCAATACATAATATTTTTGAGTGGAGGTTGTTTTTATGCTGTTTTTTCTTGTTATATAGGGTCCCAGTTGGTTCTCATCTTGCAGTGCACCTCATGTTTATTTTTCCATCTGTCCTGATTTTTGGCGGTTGGTGGCTGTTCACACTTGCCATCCAACCCCGTCCACTGGCTATTTATTCTAAGCAGCATGTGCTCGGGCCTGTCCCGCCCACAACCATGAATCAGTCATGGAGACGGTGACTGAAAAGCACAAGGTACGTGCTGTGCAGTCCTAATTTTGCATATGTGAGGCCACATGGCACACTTTAAATAAAAATATTTTAGTGTTAGGACTGCCCCAGGAGATTTGCCGTGACGTTGGCGGGGTGGCTCGAAAAATTGCAATTTTTTGCCAAAAATCTCATTTTTTCAATAGTACAGCTTGGAATGTTGGTACTGTGCACACTTTGCAATACATAATATTTTTGAGTGGAGGTTGTTTTTATGCTGTTTTTTCTTGTTATATAGGGTCCCAGTTGGTTCTCATCTTGCAGTGCACCTCATGTTTATTTTTCCATCTGTCCTGATTTTTGGCGGTTGGTGGCTGTTCACACTTGCCATCCAACCCCGTCCACTGGCTATTTATTCTAAGCAGCATGTGCTCGGGCCTGTCCCGCCCACAACCATGAATCAGTCATGGAGACGGTGACTGAAAAGCACAAGGTACGTGCTGTGCAGTCCTAATTTTGCATATGTGAGGCCACATGGCACACTTTAAATAAAAATATTTTAGTGTTAGGACTGCCCCAGGAGATTTGCCGTGACGTTGGCGGGGTGGCTCGAAAAATTGCAATTTTTTGCCAAAAATCTCATTTTTTCAATAGTACAGCTTGGAATGTTGGTACTGTGCACACTTTGCAATACATAATATTTTTGAGTGGAGGTTGTTTTTATGCTGTTTTTTCTTGTTATATAGGGTCCCTACTTCTTATCAGATCCTATAATAACATGCAATACTATAATCAAAGCATTAGCAAAGTTCACATGTACAGGGCACAAAGCACAAAATTGAACTTCAACTTATACTTTTATGAGTGACAATATGTTTTGGTTGTAAAATAATTGAATTGTTACATGGCTCAGAAATTTACCTTAAAGGGACCTGTCACCAGATTTGTTCCGTATAAGCTGCAGCCATCACCATTGAGCCCTTAAATATAATATTCCAGAATACTGTATTTAAGAGCCCAGGCTGCTCTATATAACATAAAAAAACAGCTTTTATTATACTCATCTGCGGGGCGGTCGGATCCAATGAGCATCACTGGTCTCAATCTGGCGCCTCCTCTTCCTTCAGTCACAGTCCTTCTTGCCTGCTCCGTGTGGATAACATGTCCTACGGCATACACACAGAGGCCTCCATTGCGGTCGTGCACTTCTCTCTGCCCTACTGGGGGCAGATCAAGGTATTGTAGAGCACATGTGTGACGCCCTGGCAAAACCAGGTAGTCACAGTTAGGCCCCCGCATTACACCGTTCCCTCACTAGGAAACACACAGCCAACCAGAAACCCTAGTCACCCCCCCTTAGGGAAAGACAGACACACCAGTGGGCATGACCAGGCGGTTGGGACACGCCCACCCAGGGTTCCAGACAGCCCGTAGCAGGAAAAACAGTTAGTGAAGCTGAGAGTGGAGTGTGGGCTGGAGCTAAGTGTAGCTCCAGCAGTAAAGTTCAAGTTGAACGGTACTAGGGTAGGAGCCCTGGTGCCACTGGCTAGGAGGCAGATGGTGGTCTCCGTCAGCAGGAGACGGGAAGAAGGCTCGGCAGAACTGAGGTGGACCGGGGCAGGGTTGTAGCCCGCCGGTACCGACACGAAGAACCGACCCGGAAACCGTAGCACAAAGGGGGGTACTCGGACCCTGAAGCCAGGACTGTAACCAAGCGGAACTCGTTAATTAACCGATTGAGGCCAGGACCAGAGGTCCTGTCCCACCCAAAGTCCCTCATAGAAGACAACAGCCCACCGATAGGGATAAGAGGCCACCGCCAGGGCCCATAGATCCCACGGGCCAGCGTCTGTGGGCATGGCTCCTTAGGCCACATCCAGCCGGGAGCGGACTCCTGAGTTTCACACTAGGAAAGTCCACTTTACACAAACAGTGCAGGAAAAGGATAGAGACTACCAGCCGGGTGGAAGACCTGAATGCAACCTGCCGCGGCACCGGCCACCATCACCTTGGTTTACCAGAGACTTGTGTGGTTTATTAACAGTGAGTACACCATCATTCCCTGTGGTCGCTATCCCCTGCACCGATCCACCGGGTCCCGGGGCCACCATCCCTGTCCACGGAAGGGTTAACAACTTGCTGCACAACATCTCACACGGGTGCCCCATAACAGCAGCGGTGGTGTCCCACCTCACCACACACCGTGGGTGGCGTCACGAACTTACTACGGCCTAGCCCGTACATCTACGTCCCCCCATTTATTCGGCGTATTCGCAAGACCCCCGGGTCCGAAGACCCTCAAACCACCACCCCTGAAGGCCCGGATCCGAGCAGCGCCGGCTGGGCTGCTGGCACGGGGGCGTCACAGATGCACGGGCGGTCTTTGATCTTTCGCCTCTCCTGCATATTAGAGTATTTTGCTTTGCCCTCAGTAGGGCAGAGAAAAGTGCGTGTGCACAGGAGCGCAATGGAAGCCTCTTTGTATGAAATAGAACGCGTCATCCACACAAAGCAGGGAAGGAGGACGGCGATGGAAGGAAGAGAGGAGGTGCCGGACTGAGACCAGCGATGCCCATCGGACCCAATCGCTCTGCAGGTGAATATAATAAAAGATGTTTTTACGTTATATAGAGAAGCCTGGGCTCTTATATACAGTATTCCAGAATACTGTATGTAAGGGCTCACTGGTGCTGGCCGCAGCTCATAAAGGGAAAAACCTGGGGACAAGTTCCCTTTAGGAAACCAGAAGCTGAAATGCTTTGGAACCTTTATTGTTCTTTTAAAGCCTGCTTTACACACTTCAATAGATCTTTCAATCCGTCGTCGGGGTCAAGTTGTAAGTGACGCACATCCGGCATCGTTCGTGACGTATTTGCGTGTGAAACCTACATGCGATCAAGATTGAACGAAAATACGGTGATCGCATACACGTCGTTTATTCCTCATACATTGGACGTTTTGTTGTACGAAACTAGTGAATTGTAACGTGTGACATCCCTCATACGATTGTGATGTCTGATGCTATGTGCGCAGGTGCGCGCTCTGCACCGCAGCTTAAAAAAGGTCTGCTTCAGAGCGCAGCTGAAAAGCTGCGTTCTGAAGCGCCTCACAATGTCTGTCATTAACTAATCTCTGTCAGTCCGTCACTATCTCTGTCCCTCACTCTCTGTCCATGTCAGTCTATCCCCCTCTCTCATATACTCACCGATCACCGATCCCCGGCGCTGCACAGCATTCACACTGCTCTGGCGGCTTTTACTGTTTTGAAAAAGCCGGCCGCCCATTAAACAATCTCTTATTCCCCGCTTACCCCGCCCACCGGCGCCTATGATTGGTTACAGTGAGACACGCCCCCACGCTGAGTGACAGGTGTCACACTGCACCCAATCACAGCAGCCGGTGGGCGTGTCTATACTGTGCATTGAAGTAAATAATTAAATAATTAAAAAAAACGGCGTGCGGTTCCCCCCAATTTTAATACCAGCCAGATAAAGCCATACGGCTGAAGGCTGGTATTCTCAGGATGGGGAGCTCCACGTTATGGGGAGCCCCCCAGCCTAACAATATCAGCCAACAGCCGCCCAGAATTGCCGCATACATTATATGCGACAGATCTGGGACTGTACCCGGCTCTTCCCGATTTGCCCTGGTGCGTTGGCAAATCGAGGTAATAAGGAGTTATTGGCAGCCCATAGCTGCCAATAAGTCCTAGATTAATCATGTCAGGCATCTATGAGACACCTTCCATGATTAATCTGTAAGTTACAGTAAATAAACACACACACACCCGAAAAATCCTTTATTACAAATGAAAACACAAACATATACCCTGGTTATCCACTTTAATCAGCCCCAAAAAGCCCTCCTTGTCCGGCGTAATGCAGGATGATCCAGCGTCGCTTCCACCGCAGCTGCATGGAGGTGACCGGAGCTGCAGCAGACACAGCCGCTCCGGTCACCTCCACACAGCTAATGAAGACAGCCGTGCGATCAGCTGACCTGTCACTGAGGTTACCCGCTGTCACCGCTGGATCCAGCGGTGGCCGCGGGTAACCTCAGTGACAGCAGCTGATCGCCGGCTGTGTTCATTAGCTGTGTGGAGGTGACCGGAGCGGCTGTGTCTGCTGCAGCTCCGGTCACCTCCATGCAGCTGCGGTGGAAGCGACGCTGGATCATCCTGGATTACGCCGGACAAGGAGGGCTTTTTGGGGCTGATTAAAGTGGATAACCAGGGTATATGTTTGTGTTTTCATTTCTAATAAAGGATTTTTCGGGTGTGTGTGTGTTTATTTACTGTAACTTACAGATTAATCATGGAAGGTGTCTCATAGATGCCTGACATGATTAATCTAGGACTTATTGGCAGCTATGGGCTGCCAATAACTCCTTATTACCTCGATTTGCCAACGCACCAGGGCAAATCGGGAAGAGCCGGGTACAGTCCCAGATCTGTCGCATATAATGTATGCGGCAATTCTGGGCGGCTGTTGGCTGATATTGTTAGGCTGGGGGGCTCCCCATAACGTGGAGCTCCCCATCCTGAGAATACCAGCCTTCAGCCGTATGGCTTTATCTGGCTGGTATTAAAATTGGGGGAACCGCACGCCGTTTTTTTAAATTATTTAATTATTTATTTAAATGCACAGTATAGACACGCCCACCGGCTGCTGTGATTGGGTGCAGTGTGACACCTGTCACTCAGCGTGGGGGCGTGTCTCACTGTAACCAATCATAGGCGCCGGTGGGCGGGGTAAGCAGGGAATACGAGATTGTTTAATGGGCGGCCGGCTTTTTCAAAACAGTAAAAGCCGCCGGAGCAGTGTGAACGCCGTGCAGCGCCGGGGATCGGGGATCGGTGAGTATATGAGAGAGGGCTGCTCAATTCAGTTACTCAGGAGATTAGCGGTCACCGGTGAATCCTTCACTGGTGACCGCTAATCAGGACGCGACACAGACAGAGCCGCAGCATGACAATGAAGTCGGGTGAGGTTCACCCGAGTTCATTCTGACAGTGCGGCTCTGTCTGTGTCTGCTGTCAGCGGCCATTCACCGCTGCTACATGGCTGTCTGTGTCTGCTGTTAGCGGCCATGTAGCAGAGCTGAATGGCAGATGACATAGTAAAAACGCATCCCTACACATTACACACGCTTGTCAAGTCAATAAATAAAAAAAAAAAAGGTGCCCAATGCATACGTCACAGAACACATGATTCAAAGGATCGCACACAAAATTGATCAATTTAACATAGACTACTAACGCACGTGTGACAGCAAATGAACGACCTACATGCAATCTCATTAGATTGCATATGCGACCTGGGCGTGTCACATCGCATACGAGATCGCATACCTAATTGTAAGGTGTAAAGCAGGCTTAAGACTTCAGTGCTTTTCATGTACTCTGTACACATATCTTAGCTGCCTGTTGCAGACTCTAGAGATTTAGGCCTCATTCACACTTCAGTATTTTGCATCAGTGTTTGTATGCCAAAGCTAGGAGTGGAACTTATAGAGAAAAGCTATAATTGATAATTTGCCACTTGTTTTGTGCTTTGCACATGCTTCTGGTTTTGACATACATATACTGATGAAATAGTGATCAAAAATACTGACGTGTGACTGATACATTAAAGGCAACAATAAAGGAGCATTACCAGTGTGATGTGTGATGGCTGCTCTCTGCTCTAACTACAGCGCTGTATGCGATTATAAGGGCACGCTCACATGAGCGTATGAATCGGACAAGTGCAATGCGAGAAAATCTCTCATTGCATTCAGACTAATGTAAAGGGGGCTTTACACGCTACAATATCGTTAATGTTTTATCGTTGGGGTCACGTAGTTAGTGACGCACATCCGGCGTCATTAACGATATCGCAGCGTGTTACACTTACCAGCGACCTTAAGTGACCTCAAAAATGGTGAAAATCGTTCACCATGGAGAGGTCGTCCCAAAACCAAAAATAGGTAATGGTTGATTATCGATGTTGTTCGTCGCTCCTGCGGCAGCACACATCGCTGTGTGTGACACCGCAGGAGAGAGGAACCTCCTTACCTGCCACCGGCCGCAATGCGGAAGGAAGGAGGTGGGCGGGATGTTACGTCCCGCTCATCTCCGCCCCTCCGCTTTGATTGGCCGGCCGCTTAGTGACGTCGCGGTGACGTCACTGTGATGCCGAACATCCCTCCCCCTTGAGGGAGGGATTGTTCCGCAGTCACGGCGACGACGACCAGGTAAGTGCGTGTGACGCTGCCGTAATGATAATGTTCGCTGCGGCAGCGATCACATGAAATCACATGCACGACGGGGTCGGGTGCAATTGCTAGTGATATCGTAGCGTGTAAAGCCCGCTTTAGTCAATGAGACAGAGCAGTTGGTCAGCTTTTTTCTCATCCAGATTCTGGATGAGCGAAAAGTCACAACTAGAGATGAGCCGCCCCCCTAGAGTCCGAGTTCGGTTCGGTTTGTCGAATGGTGCCCCGTTCAACGAGCCGTTCGACGGACCTCTTGAATCCCATTGAAAACAATGGTAGGCAATCACAAACACATAAAAACACATTATAAATGTACACATACAGTTAATAAACATTGCCATAACACTTACCGGTCCCCGCGATCCGTCCTGCACTCTGTCTCATGTCACAATTCCTTCCGATGATCGCTGCGTCCTCCCAGTAACCAGCACTGACAGGACCTTCCGTGACATCAAAAAGCCATGTGACCAGTCACGTGTCTGTTATCTCATTGGCTACAGACTGGTCACATGACTATGACGCGTCATGTAGGACCTGTCAGTGCATCTCTTCAGTACGTGGTGATCGTTTGTGCATCCCTGTGTATCGGCGACATGCTCTGGCACACGGTCGGGTTCCCGGTCGGCTTACCCGTTCCGTTATAAACCGGCTGCCACAGCCGGTGAATAACTGAGATCACCGTTGCTATAGCAACGCGCCTGTCAGTGGTGACGTCACCGCTTACAGGCAGCAGCTCCTTCTCACTCACGGAGTGAAAACACTGCACGGGGAGCAGCGTCTTCCCCCATGCAGCGCTGCTGATGTAGCAGAGCTTCATGTGTTGAAGGAGAAAGAAGACAGAGGAGCCGGATCGTGGAGGGATAAGAGGGAGTAATGAACATGGAGTCTCTAAAGGGGGCTTTACACGCTACGACATCGCTAATGCGAACTCTATGGGGTCACGGAATTGGTGACGCACATCCGGCCGCATTAGCGATGCCGTTGCGTGTGACACCTATGAGCGATTTTGCATCGTTGCAAAAACGTGCAAAATCGCTCAACGGTGACATATGGGGGTCCATTCTCAAAAATCGTTACTGCAGCAGTAACGAGGTTGTTCCTCGTTCCTGCGGCAGCACACATCGCTCCGTGTGACACCGCAGGAACGAGGAAGCTCTCCATACCTGCCTCCCAGCCACAATGCGGGAGGAAGGAGGTGGGCGGGATGTTGCGTCCCGTTCATCTCCGCCCCTCCGCTTCTATTGTGCGGCCGCTCAGTGACGTCGCTGTGACGCCGCACGGACCGCCCCCTTAGAAAGGAGGCAGTTCGCCGGTCACAGCGACGTCGCCGGGCAGGTAAGTATGTGTAACGGGTCTGGGCGATGTTGTGCGGCATGGGCAGCGATTTGCCGGTGTCGCACAACAGATAGGGGCGGGTACCCACACTAGCGATATCGGGACCGATATCGCAGTGTGTAAAGCCCGCTTAAGTGTGTCTATGTATTTATTTCTATTGAAGTATTTTTTCTCTGTGTGGTGTCTTTTTTTAACCCTTTATTGGAGATTCTTAATGGCCGGGTCAAACTTGCCTGACATTAAGAATCTCTGGCTTAATACTAGCTAGTAAAACAAAGCCAGTATTAACCCATTATTACCCAGCAAGCCACTGTCACCAGGGCTGTTGGAAGAGTTGGATACAACACCAGATGATGGCGCTTCTATGAAAGCGCTATTTTTTGGGGCAGCTGCGGATTGCAATTCGCAGCAGAGGGGCCCAGAAACCTTGGGGTAACCTGTGCTGCGGATTCCAATCTCCAGCTGCCTAGTTGTACCTGGCTGGACACAAAAATATGGCGAAGCCCACGTCATTTGTTTTTTAATTATTTCATGAAATAAGTGAAATAATTAAAAAAAACGGGCTTCCCTATATTGTTAGTTACCAGCCGGGTACAAATAGGCAGCTGGGGGTTGGGGGCAGCCGTACCTGCCTGCTGTACCTGGCTAGCATACAAAAACATGGCGAAGCCCACGTCATTTTTTTGGTGGGCAAAAAACTCCTGCATCCAGTCATGGATGGAGTATGCTGAGCCTTGTAGTTCTGCAGCTACTGTCTGCTCTCCTGCATACACTAGTGAATGGAGCATGCTGACCCTTGCCGTTCTGCAGCTGCTGTCTGCTCTCCTCCATACAGACAGACAGCAGCTGCAGAACTACAAGGTTCAGCATACTCCATCCAGGACTGTATGCAGGACTTTTTGCCCCACAAAAAAATGATTTGTGCTTCGCCTTATTTTTGTACGCTAGACAGGTACAGCAGGCACCTACGAGCTGCCTATTTGTACCCGGCTGGGAACCAAAAATATAGGGAAGCCCTTTTTTTATTATTTCATGAATTTCATTAAATAATTAAAAAACAAATGACGTGGACTTCTCCATATTTTTGTGTTCAGCCAGGTACAACTAGGCACAGGATGGCCTGAGCTTTCTGGGCCCCTCTGCTGCGACTTGCCGTCCGCAGCCGCCCCAAGAAATGGCGCTTTCATAGAAGCGCCATCATCTGGCGTTGTATCCAACTCCTCCAACAGCCCTGGTGATGGTGGCTTGCTCGGTAATAATGGGGTTAGGGCTAGCTGTATATTATCAACTGGCCCTAAGCCCGAAATTCATGGTGGCACACCAATATTAGACATGGCCACCATGAATTTCTAGTACCGATTAAAAAGAACCACAACACACAGAAAAATATTTTTATTATAAATAAAACACAACACAATTAGTGACTCTATCTTTATTGAAAGAAAGAACCCCCCTTAGCAGTAATCCTGGGTCAAGGGTCCCGCGCCGTCCAATCCGGATACAATATCATCTGATCGGTTTGCTGGAAGGCAAAGCGATCAGATGATGTGTCAGGTTCAAGGGCCTGAATCACATGACACAGCAGCTGATTGTATAAACGGCTTTCATACAATCAGCTGATGCATCAGTGCAAAAAAACCAAAACAAACTACACACTTCAGTGCAGACTCCTGTCCAACAGCATCAGCTGATAGTTTAGCCAGCCGGGCGGTAAAAAGCCGGCCTCACCGCTCGACTTATAGTGTCAGCTGATTCCGTCACGTGACTGCATCAGCTGATCATCGCCAGGTCTGAGAACCAGAGAGAGAGAAAGAGAGAAAGAAGAGAGAAAGAAGAGAGAGAGAGAGAGAGAAAGAAGAGAGAGAGAGAAGAGAGAGAGAAAGAGAAAGAAGAGAGAGAAAGAAGAGAGAGGACAAAAGAGAAGGTAGAGAAAGAAAGGAGAGAGAGAAAGGAGAGAGAGAAAGGAGAGAGAGAAAGGAGAGAAAGAAAGGAGAGAGAGAAAGAGAGAGGGAAAGGAGAGCAAGAAAGGAGAGCAAGAAAGGAGAGAAAGAAAGGAGAGAGAGAAAGAGAGAAGGAAGAGAGAAAGAAGAGAGAGAAGAGAAAAGAGAAAGTAGAGAAAGGAGAGAAAGAAAAGAGAGAGAAAGGAGAGAAAGAAAGGAGAGAAAGAAAGGAGAGAGAAAGGAGAGAGAGAGGAGAGAGAAAGAGAGAAAGAGAAGGAAAAGAGAGAAAGGAGAGAGAGAAAGAAGAGAAATAAAGGAGAGAGAGAGAAAGGAGAAAAAGAAAGGAGAGTGAAAGGAGAGAGAGAAAGAGAGAAAGAAGAGAAAGAAAGGAGAGAGAAAGAAAGGAGAGAGAAAGAAAGGAGAGAGAAAGAAAGGAGAGAGAAAGAAAGGAGAGAGAAAGAAAGGAGAGAGAAAGGAGAGAGAAAGAAAGGAGAGAGAAAGAAAGGAGAGAAAAAGAAAGGAGAGAGAGAAAGGATAGAGAGAGAAAGAAAGGAGAGAGAGAAAGAGAGAAAGAAGAGAAAGAATGGAGAGAGAAAGAAAGGAGAGAGAGAAAGAGAGAAAGAAGAGAAAGAATGGAGAGAAAGAAAGGAGAGAAAAAGAAAGGAGAGAGAGAGAAAGAGAGAGAGAAAGAGAAGGAAAAGAGAGAAAGAAGAGAAAGGAGAGAGAGAAATAGAGAGAGAGAAAGAAGAGAAATAAAGGAGAGAGAGAGAAAGGAGAAAAAGAAAGGAGAGAGTGAAAGGAGAGAGAGAAAGAAAGGAGAGAGAAAGGAGAGAGAGAAAGGATAGAGAGAGGAGAGAGAGAGAGCGCTCACAGCTGATGTCCGGCTCCTCCCCTCAGTGCATAATTAAATTATATTTATAAATATATTATAAATATAATTTAAACTGAAAAAAAAAAAAATACCAGGTCTAGAACTCCCTAGGTGAGCACTCTATCCACTCATCTATTGCCTCTAATGTGAATGATCTGCAGATTTGCTAATCTTGAAGTCTAGATTGCTGAAGTCTCAGCTGACCACATGAGTCACTTCATTGCTACGTGAAGCTCATGCAGAGCACTCGTGTTCTGTAGCAGAGATGACAGTGTCATGTGGATTACTTCGGACCTGGAGGGGTATTGGAGGATTTTAATAAAATGGTGAAACATTTGCATTTGGTTTTGCATCAGTGCAAAAAAACCAAAACAAACTACACACTTCAGTGCAGACTCCTGTCCAACAGCATCAGCTGATAGTTTAGCCAGCCGGGCGGTAAAAAGCCGGCCTCACCGCTCGACTTATAGTGTGAGCTGATTCCGTCACGTGACTGCATCAGCTGATCATCGCCAGGTCTGAGAACCAGAGAGAGAGAAAGAAGAGAGAGAGAGAAAGAGAGAAAGAAGAGAGAGAGAAAGAAGAGAGAGAGAGAAGAGAGAGAGAAAGAGAAAGAAGAGAGAGAAAGAAGAGAGAGGACAAAAGAGAAGGTAGAGAAAGAAAGGAGAGAGAGAAAGGAGAGAGAGGAGAGAAAGAAAGGAGAGAGAGAAAGAGAGAGGGAAAGGAGAGCAAGAAAGGAGAGAAAGAAAGGAGAGAGAGAGAAAGAGAGAAGGAAGAGAGAAAGAAGAGAGAGAAGAGAAAAGAGAAAGTAGAGAAAGAAAAGAGAGAGAAAGGAGAGAGAGATAGGAGAGAGAAAGGAGAGAGAAAGAGAAAGAAAGGAGAGAGAAAGGAGAGAGAGAGGAGAGAGAAAGAGAGAGAGAGAAAGAGAAGGAAAAGAGAGAAAGAAGAGAAAGGAGAGAGAGAAAAAAGAGAAATAAAGGAGAGAGAGAGAAAGGAGAAAAAGAAAGGAGAGAGAAAGGAGAGAGTGAAAGGAGAGAGAGAAAGAAGAGAAAGAAAGGAGAGAGAAAGAAAGGAGAGAAAAAGAAAGGAGAGAGAGAAAGGATAGAGAGAGAAAGAAAGGAGAGAGAGAAAGAGAGAAAGAAGAGAAAGAATGGAGAGAGAAAGAAAGGAGAGAAAAAGAAAGGAGAGAGAGAGAAAGAGAGAGAGAGAGAAGGAAAAGAGAGAAAGAAGAGAAAGGAGAGAGAGAAAGAGAGAGAGAGAAAGAAGAGAAATAAAGGAGAGAGAGAGAAAGGAGAAAAAGAAAGGAGAGAGTGAAAGGAGAGAGAGAAAGAAAGGAGAGAGAAAGAAAGGAGAGAAAAAGAAAGGAGAGAGAGAAAGGATAGAGAGAGAAAGAAAGGAGAGAGAGAAAGAGAGAAAGAAGAGAAAGAAAGGAGAGAAAAAGAAAGGAGAGAGAGAGAAAGAGAGAGAGAAAAAGAAAGGAGAGAGAAAGAAAGGAGAGAAAAAGAAAGGAGAGAGAAAGGATAGAGAGAGAAAGGAGAGAGAGAGAGCGCTCACAGCTGATGTCCGGCTCCTCCCCTCAGTGCATAATTAAATTATATTTATAAATATATTATAAATATAATTTAAACTGAAAAAAAAAAAAATACCGGGTCTAGAACTCCCTAGGTGAGCACTCTATCCACTCATCTATTGCCTCTAATGTGAATGATCTGCAGATTTGCTAATCTTGAAGTCTAGATTGCTGAAGTCTCAGCTGACCACATGAGTCACTTCATTGCTACGTGAAGCTCATGCAGAGCACTCGTGTTCTGTAGCAGAGATGACAGTGTCATGTGGATTACTTCGGACCTGGAGGGGTATTGGAGGATTTTAATAAAATGGTGAAACTGTTTTTTTGTCTTTTATTCCAAATAAAGTATTTTTCGCGATGTGTGTTTATTTACTTTTACTTTATAAATAGATAATTATAATTTAAAATTATAAATAAAAAAAAAAAATTAAATTCTTTACTCTAGAACTCCCGACGTTATGCTTCTTAGGCGGGCGCTTTATCCACTAGTCTAGTGCCTCTTACGATATAGATAGGCAGATTTTGTAATCTTGAAGCCTGCTGTGCTGACTGAAGTCTCTGCTAACCGCGTGAGTCACTTCAGTGCCACTACATCTTGAGGGAGCAGAGCGGACAGTGTCATGTGGATTACTTCGGACCTGGAGGGGTATTTTTGGGATTAATAAAGGGGTGAACCAGGGTTGTTTTTTTGTCTTTTATTCCAAATAATGGATTTTTTGGTGTGTGTGTTTCTTTACTTTCACTTTAAGTTTAATAATGGACGGTATCTCGGGGAGACACCTGCCATGATTCATAGTATCATAGTTTTTAAGGTTGAAGGGAGACTCTAAGGGCGGCATTGCACGTTGCAACATCGCACGTGCGATGTCGGTGGGGTCAAATCCAAAGTGACGCACATCCGGCATCACTTTCGACATCGTAGTGTGTAAATCCTAGATGATACGATTAACGAGCGCAAAAGCGTCGTTATCGTATCATCGGTGTAGGCTCCGACTTTTTCAAAATTACGCTGCCGTGACAGGTACGATGTTGTTCCTCGTTCCTGCGGCAGCACAATCGCTGTGTGTTAAGCCGCAGGAGCGAGGAACATCACCTTACCTGTCGCCGGCGGCTATACGGAAGGAAGGAGGTGGGCGGGATGTTTACATCCTGCTCATCTCCGCCCCTCTGCTTTGATTGGCCGCCTGCCGTGTAACGTCGCTCTGACGTTGTACGACCCGCCCCCTTAGGAAGGAGGCGGGACGCCGGCCAGAGCGACGTCACAGGACAGGTGAGTGCATGTGAAGCTGGCGTAGCGATAATGTTGCAAGAATCACAAGATATCGCTTCTGCGACGGGGGCGGGGACTATCGCGTGCGACATCGCAGCATCGGCTTGCGATGTCGCAACGTGCAAAGCCTGCCTTAGTCCATCTAGTTCAACCCGTAGCCTAACATGTAAAAAAAAAAAAAAAAAAACAATGTGGCAAACAAGCTCCAATAGGGAAAAAAATTCCTTCCTGACTCCAAATACGGCAATCAGACTAGTTCCATGGATCAACACCCTGTCATAAAATCTAATATACATAACTGGTAATATTAAATTTTTCAAGAAAGGCGTCCAGGCTCTGCTTAAATGTTAGTAGGTAATCACTCATTACAACATCATGTGGCAGAGAGTTCCATAGTCTCACTGCTCGTTCAGTAAAGAATCCTCATCTGTGATTATGAGTAAACCTTCTTTCCTCAAGACGTAGCGGATGCCCCCGTGTTCCAGTCGCAGGCCTAGGTGTAAAAAGATCTTTGGAAAGGTCTCTGTACTGTCCCCTCTTATATTTATACATTGTGATTAGATTCCCCCTAAGCCTTCGTTTTTCCAAACTAAATAACCCCAAGTTTATTAACCTGTCTTGGTATTGCAGCCCACCCATTCCTCTAATAATCTTGGTCGCTCTTCTCTGCACCCTCTCCAGTTCCGCTATGTCCTTCTTCTATATCGGTGACCAGAATTGTACACAATATTCTAAGTGTGGTCGCACTAGTGACTTGTACAGAGGTAGAACTATATTTTTTTTCATGAACACTTATGCCTCTTTTAATACATCCCATTATTTTATTAGCCCTGGCAGCAGTTGCCTGACACTGTCCACTAAAGTGAAGTTTACCATCCACCCATACACCCAAGTCTTTTTCTGTGTCTGTTTTACCCAGTGTTCTACAATTAAGTACATAATTATAAATTGTATTTCCTCTCCCCAAGTGCATGACTTTACATTTATCTACATTAAACTTCAATTGCCACTTCTCAGCCCAATCCTCCAATTTACATAAATCTCCCTGTAATATAAAATTATCCTCCTCTGTATTGATTACCCTACAGAGTTTAGTATCATCTGCAAATATTGAAATTCTACTCCGCATGCCCCCAACAAGGTCATTAATAAATATGTTGAAAAGAAGTGGGCCCAATACTGACCCCTGTGGTACCCCACTATGAACTGAGACCCAGTCCGAGTACGTGCCATTAATAACCACCCTTTGTTTCCTATCACTGAGCCAGTTTTTAACCCAGTTACACATATTTTCCCCTATCCCCATTATTCTCATTTTATGTACCAACCTTTTGTGTGGCACCGTATCAAAAGCTTTTGAAAAATCCATATACACAACATCCACTGCGTTGCGCTGGTCCAAGCTTGAACTTACCTCTTCTTCATAGAAGCTGATTAAACTCATTATTACCCCAATTGCCACTGCACCAGGGCAATTCGGGATGAGCCGGGTAGAGTCCCCCAGGACTGTCACACCTAATAGATGCGGCAATTCTGGGCGGCTGCTGGGTGATATTGTTAGGCTGGAGGGCTCCCCATACCATGGCGCTCTCCATCCTGACAATACCAGCCTCCAGCCGTGTGGCTTTATCCTGGCTGGTATCAAATATGGGGGGGACCGCATTTTTTTTTTAATTTATTTATTTTAATGCAAAATATAGACCCTCCCACCGGCGGCTGTGATTGGTTGCAGTGAGACAGCTGTCACTCAGCTTGGGGACGTGTCTGACTGTAATCAATCATAAGCGCCGGTGGGCGGGGAAAGCACGGAATAACTAATTGACTAATGAAGCAGCAGCCATTTTCTAAAGATGAAAAGACGCCACAGATTTGTGACAGCCGTGGTTTTTTGATACATTACTATCATGTAGCACAGAACACTTTAAATTGTCCTGTAAATGACTAATAGCTGCTGAGAATAAAATGGATTGCACCCGCACAGCACAGGGAGAGCACACTGAGAGCACACGGATGAGAAGTGAGAGAAAAAGCACCCACTCTCATAGCACTCGCAATACACACGAACTACCACACGAATACCACTCGTCCGACACTCCTGGAAGAGATTGGGACCGTTTTTTCTAGCCTAACTGACACTTCTGCAGGTGCCTCTCAGATTCAGCCTCCATCTCATAGGCAGACAGTGTTGTATTATTGTTACAATGAAGCAGAACTCAGGGAGCTGCAAAAAATGTGTTTGCAAGGTGACAAATTTAATTTCTCCTGTTTGTCAGTTACTTTTTTCACACTGGTAACGCCCTTTTATTTAAAATAATCTCGTTAGTCTGAGTTATTTTCCAGGCAGCATCCACCCCATAGCCTGGAAGAGCTCATTTACATAAAGTGGTAAAAGATAATTTATCCCCAACAAGGCTTCTCATATGAGGCAGACAGGTATGACATTTTTCAGCATTCTATAACCTGTATGCCTACATTAATAGGTTAGATAGGTTAAATGTAATGACAGATTCCCTTTAAACTCTGGTTCCAGGAGGAAATAAATTTTAAGCCTCCGGGTAGCATTCTGCTTTCAGTCATGAAGGCTCCAACGGCACAGGTTAAGACACCACTCTGTGTACGGACAGCAGCTGCTGTAACCACGACCCCTGCACTGACTGACTGCCGCCAAGCAGTAGAACCAGCTGTTAGTCAGTACAGGGCGCAATTATAGCCGTCACTCTTCATACACAAAGTGTTGACTGAACCCGCGCTGCCCCTCATGAATGAAGCTGGAATGATGCCAGGAAGATAAAAAGTTAATTTCCTCCCAGCAATGGGTTTAATGTGGAGGCGCCGAGCAGGGTCACAATGCTTTTAACCTGCAGATTAAGCCCATATCTGCAGGTTAATAGCATTTGTCCTCATGACAGGCTCGTTTCTTTCCTCGTACTAAGTTGTTTGTTGTTTTCCCTTGTTTGTTATCTCTGTGTGTCATTTAGTGCCTAGTGAGGTTGACAAAGCGCTCATCACATCCTCACCCTACTTACGGCCCAGATCAGGGTCAGCCTATGGCCAGATATCCAGCTCAGCTCATAGGTGTGGAACTTATCTAGGACAGTGAAGGAACCCAAGGCCCAGCGGTAGGCTTGATCAGGGGTCACCATCTCACCCTTCCCTAAACACATGGTACTTCCCTGTACCTAGCGTGACACCTGCCCCGCACAGCCAGCTAAATGGGAGAGAAAAGGCGCAATAGGGTCTTACCCGATATATTGGGCAAAAAACATAAAGAAGTGATGCACTCACCTGATCGGGTTGTGCCAGTCACAACTCCTTTAACAGCAAAAAGTGAGCGCCTGAGCGGTCCAGCAGCAGCCCTGTTACACAAGTGGAACATCAAAGGAAAACTGGAGAAAAAACAGGTTTTTTGCCGCGCTTGAAGACCACAGACATTGATGTCAAAACAGATGATTCTTTTTATTATTTCATTCCTACGCGTTTCGGAGACCCCAACTGTCTCCTTCTTCAGGGAAAAGAACTTTACAGAAGCCAAGGAAGAGTCCTTTTATGAAGCAATGAAAAGGGGAGGGAAGACAATGAAAGGAAAAATCTTTTTCCTTTCATTGTCTTCCCTCCCCTTTTCATTGCCTCATAAAAGGACTCTTCCTTGGCTTCTGTAAAGTTCTTTTCCCTGAAGAAGGAGACAGTTGGGGTCTCCGAAACGCGTAGGAATGAAATAATAAAAAGAATCATCTGTTTTGACATCAATGTCTGTGGTCTTCAAGCGCGGCAAAAAAACCTGTTTTTTCTCCAGTTTTCCTTTGATGTTCCGCACAGCCAGCGACAGTCTCCACACTGTCCTTGTTTGTTTATCGATATCGATTGTGGCACTTAGGGGATTGGGAGCAGGATCTGTCTCCCTCTACCCTCCGATCGGGAACCCTGCAATGTAATCGCAAGGGCTCGATCCTTGTCGGGTTACTCAACGTCGTCATGATGACCTCCTGGTTGCCAGACTACAAGAAGCTTGAGGGATCATGCCTGCAGCATGATCACTCAGGCTTTCACACTGCAGCTCTTACAGCTACACTGTACTGCAGTGATCTAGCATCTGTGACAATATCTGGAGCCTTATCTGCGATCAGAACACTATAGGGTAATGTCCCATATAGGGACTAAGTAAAAAAGTTTAAAAAAATGTAAAAATATTTAAAAAAAAAAAATCACAAAATAAAGAACAAAAATACAAAAGTATTCCAATAAATAGTTATATTTGTGTAAGAAAAAAAGTACACATTTGGTATTGCCGCATCCGTAACAACTCAATCTATAAAACTGCTACACTAGTTAACCCCTTTAGTGAACACCGTGGAAAAAAACGCAGCAAAAACCTTTTCATTAAACAGCTGACAAAAAAGTGGAATAAAACTTGATCAAAAGTCATATATAAATTAAATTGGTACTGCTGAGAACATCACCTTGTTTCGCAAAAAGCAAGTTGTCATACAGCTCTATTACCGATAAAATAAAAAAGTTGCAGCTTTCAGAGTACAGCAATGCAAAAAATGGGTTTTTTTGTCTATAAATTCGTTTTTTTTTTGGTGTTAAAGCAGCAGAACATGAACAAAGTATATATATATATATGGTATCACTGTAATCATACTGTCCCAAAGAATAAAGCTGTCTTGTCACTTTTACAATACAGTGAAAAAAAAAACAACAATTCCTGAATTTCTGTTTCTTCTTGATTCTGCCTCACAAAAAGTGGAATAGAAATAGATCGAAAAAATATTAAGTGGCCCAGAATGGTACCAAAATTATTCACAGAAAAGGACATGAATTGAAAAGAAGTAAAAAAAAAAACAACTCACCAAAAACAGCCATTAGTCAACAGCTCAAACAGCAAAAGCACTAGCAGGACTTTTGCTGTTTGACCTGTTGGCTAATAGCTGTTTTTGGTGAGGTTTTTTTTACTTCTTCTAAAATGGTACCAATAAAAACTCCAATTACGCCTAATCCCTTATTCTGCACCATGAGTGACATAAAAAATAAATAAAGCCAATTCTTCACCTGCTCTTGATTTGTTCATTCTGCCACCTAAAGATGGCAGCATGCTGTGGCTCATATTCATCCTGTACTCTACACTGAGTGCTTACACTGGGGATTACGTGTAAATCTCTGAAAAATGTGATTCAGACATAATTCACAACAGAAAATTCAATAGTGAATATTGAAAAATTTGTGGTTAAAACTAAATTTTTGTGGTTTAAAAATGTATTTTTTCATTTTCACGGCTTAACGTTATAAAATTCTGGGAAGCACATGGAGATTCAAGGTGTGCTCACTAAACATCTAGATAAATTCCTTGAGGGGTCTAGTTTCCAAAATGGGGTCACTCGCAGCTCCAATGTTTAGGCATATCAGGGGCTTTCCCCTATGGCGTCCCCTATTTATTGCAGACAATTTTGCGTTCAAAAAGTCAAATGGCGCTCCATTCCTTCTGAGCCCTGTCGTGCGCACAAACAGTATATTTCCTCCACATTTAGGGTATCGGTGTATGCAGACCAAATTGCACAATAAATTGTATTGTGCATTTTTTCTCATTACACTTGTGTAAATGCAAAATTTGGGTCTAAAGTAACATATTTGTGGGAAAAAATAAAATTTCCTTTTTTCCTTCACATATCGCTGTACTTCCTGTGAACTTCTTGGATGTGGTTTTTAGCAGTTTGAGAAATGCAGTTTTTAGAATGGTATCACTTTTGGGTATTTTTTGTCACCTAGTCACCTCAAAGTTACGTACTTCAAATGTGATGTGGTCCCTAAAACAATAGTTTTGTAAATTTGGTTGGAAAAATGAGAAAAATTGCTAATAAACGTTTAACCCTAACTTTCTAACAATTATGTTTCAAAAATGTAAAGTAGACATGTGGGAAAGGTTACTTCTTAACTATTGTGTGTGTAACATACCTTTCTCGGTTTAGGGCATAAAAATTCAAAGTTTGAAAATTGCAAAATTTTCAATGGTTTGCCAAATTTCCAATTTTTTTTGACATATGAATGCAAAAAATATCATCCTAAATTTACCGCTAACATGAAGTACAATATGTCACAAAACACTTTCTCAGAATCACTGGGATCTTTTGAAGTTATAACCTCTTAAAGTGACGCTTTGTGAGAATTGAAAAAAAATGGCCTGGTTAGGAAGGTGAAAACAGCTGGGGGGTGAACGGGTTAATGTCCTTATTTGTTTGTTTTGGTTTTTTTTTTAATTCTTTTGGTTATTTATACTTTTTGAAAAAATTGGTGCTTCAAAATATATTATATCCTACACTTACATTTCTTATTTACACTGTCTCTATTACTGAAAGCGCTGTTTGGACATCTGCATTGACAGACACGCAACCATTTTCCAATCATGCCCTGAGAATCTCAGTAAAATTATAACCCTCTGGCTATGAATCTACTATTACTGTAAACACACACTAGCAATGAATATTTGTATGTATTGAATTCCTATTGAAAAAGTTATGGTCCGTGAAAAAAAACATACCATTGATTTTGTCTTTCTTTTCTCCTTCAAATTACCATGATATACTAAATTTCGGACACAGCAAGAAAGCCTTTTCATGACTAAAAAAATATGTTAATTTAATACTGGAAATACTGCTACAAAGGTAAAATACAGTGCACATTAATAAGAAATGAAGACTGTTCTAAGCTTTCATTATATTTGGATATTTAAACTGAATTTATACTTTTTTTTTTTTTCTTTTAAAGTTAATACATGTGCCAACTTTTCCTTTAAAATAAACATCTTAATTTAGCAAGGATTTATGAGGACACATCACATGTAGCAACATTAAAGGGAAGTTCCATGGGTTAGTCATCTTTAAACTAATGATGAAATTAAGTGATACAACAGTCACTATTTAACCCTTTAAAGGGAACCTGTCAGGTCAAAAAAGCGTTATAACCTACAAGCAGGATCCTATGTGAGCTATTAACCCCTTCCTACCCATCCACGCTTTATTACTTACATTTCACTATGTAAATGAGCAGAGCCTGTAGTCCCATTGGCGTTGCATCGCCTTGTGGGGTGATACCTTGGATTTACATGAGCAACGTCACTTCTGCTCCTTCAGAATCCTGCGCGTGCGTGCTTACCATTCTAGCCGCCTTCTTATCCTGGTATTTACTTGCTGGGTTCAGACGCGCTCTGTGCATCACCGAAACCGCATGAGTCGCCTGAGCATGTTCAGTGTGCGTCTGAAGCCAACAAGCAACCGGGATGAGAAGGCGGTGATAATGGTGAGCACGCAGGCGCAGGATTCTGAAGGAGCATACGTGAGGTTGATCATGTAAATCCATGGTATCATACCCACAGGGGCGTGATACCATGGAAAGCATGCATGCGCCCACGGGGCAATGAGACACCCATGGGGCTATAGCCCCTGCTCATTTAAATAGGGAATATGTAAATAAGAAAACGGATTTTATTACTTTCATATTGCACATTATTACAATACAGGGATGGGTAGGAAGGGGTTTCTAGCTCACACAGGCTCTATCATGCTCCTGCTTGTAGGTTATAACACTTCTTTGACCTGACCGGTTCTTTTTAAGGACTAGGACATTATTAATTTTTTGAGACTTCATTTTTTCATTTCCTTCTTCCAAGAGCCATAACTTTTTTTATATTTCTTTTAACAAAGCTGTTTATAAGACTTTTTTTTGTGGGACGAGATGGAGTTTTTAATGAAACAATATATTCTGTTGTACAATAAACTGGAATGTGTGACAAAAAAGTACAATAAAATTGCAAAAAAAGCAAAGTCTCCCATTCAGCTATTATAGACTACTGATCTGACTCATGGACCAGAGTCCTGCAAATCGATTTTCCCATCTCTAATTCTTACCTTCTTTAAATCCAACCAGAGATACTGTAATATGTTCAAGAAAGGCAACTGTGGTGGTCAATTATGCAGGACTGCTTCTGGAAGAGAATCTTCCATGACTCTTGCTGAAGCCAAGTCTAAAGGGGGCTTTACACGCAACGACATTGCTAACGAGATGTCTTTTGGGTCACGGAATTCGTGACTCACATCCGGCTTCATTAGCGACGTTGTTGCGTGTGAAACACACGAACGACCGTTAACGATCAAAATTACTCACCTAATCGTTGATCGTTGACACGTCGTTCTAATCCCAAATGTCGTTGCTGTTGTAGGACACAGGTTGTTTGTCGTTCCTGCGGTAGCAAACATCGCTACGTGTGACACCGCAGGAACGAGGAACATCACCATCCTTGCGGCCGCCCGCAATGAGGAAGGAAGGAGGTGGGCGGGATGTTCGGCCCGCTCATCTTTGCCCCTCCGCTTCTATTAGGCGGCCGCTTAGTGACGCTGCTGTGAAAAGGAAAAACCGCTTAGAAAGGAGGCGGTTCGCCGGCCACAGCGACGTCGCTAGGCAGGTAAGTATATGTGACGGGTCCTAGCAATGTTGTGCGCCACGAGCAGTGATTTGCCCGTGACGCACAACTGACGGGGGCGGGTGCTTTCACCAGCGACTTCGCTAGCGATGTTGCTGCGTGTAAAGCAGCCTTTAGTGAACTTTTAGGTATAATTTGACAACATTGTTCGCCTGGATGGTTCAATGACTCCAAAGTTCCATCTTTCTCACAGAGAAGTCATGACTTTTTCTCCTCGGATGTCCTAATATTTGAATAAGGCCAAAGTCACACTTGTGAGTAACTCGCGCGAGTCTCACATCAGCATCACCCGGCACGGCTTGCTGCTCTCCTGACAGGAGAGGGTCAGCTGCTTTTATTTCTATGTAGCTGAGACGCTCCTGTCCAGAGTGTGGCAGGCCGTGCCACTCACGTGAGACACTTGCAAGTGTGACTCCGGCCTTAATCTTGCATTCCACATGCTGCAGTTTTCCAGTGCCAGAAAAAGTAAAGTAGCCCAGAGCATCACTGAGCCACTGCATATTGAGTCAGTAGAAGTGCACATCATGGAAACCTTCAGCATTTAATATGCGCCTTACTATGCAATCTGAAACCTTAAAAGATTTTTCCCATGAACAATGTTAATTTTAAAGTTCATTTTAATCTATAGATCTTGGAATAATAATGACTTCCACAATTGGATGTGTTAATAAAAAATGTTCCTGTGGTGAGACAATCTTGTATATGTGCCCCTGTTATGTGCGGTGTAATGGATATGTCTGACTGTACAAGTGCATATTCTGATCATACCACATCTCCTGAGCCTGAGAGGACACAAAAGAGTATAAAGACATCACAGCACTGAATCATAACTGATACTTTTTGTGAGGTAAAACATGTCCCTACCTGTTTTTAAAAAATGTTTTACCTCGAAGAAAGAATTATTTGCAATCCCATGTTGTAATGTCTGTATACTTTATTACTTCCTCCCCATCCCAGAAGATTTGGTATGATCAGACCATGTTCCTGTACGGTCAGATACGACCATTACACAGCAGATAGCATGGACACATACATCTCTCTGTTGGCGTCCCTCAAGGCTCTGTCCTAGGACCCTTACTTTTTTCTATCTACACATTTGGCCTGGGACAACTCATAAAGTCCCATGGCTTCCAATACCACCTATATGCCGACGACACCCAGATCTACCTCTCTGGCCCAGATGCCACATCTCTGCTGTCCAAAATCCCGAAATGTCTATCTGCTATATCCTCCTTCTCCTCTCGCTTCCTAAAGCTCAATGTGGCCAAAACTGAACTAATCATCTTTCCTCCGTCTTACCTACACTCTCCACCTGATCTATCTATTACAATAAATAACACCATGCTCTCGCCAGTACCCAAAGTTCGCTGCCGCGGAGTGACCTTTGACTCTGCCTTATCCTTCATACCACCGATCCAATCCCTCACCACCTCCTGCCGTCTTCAACTCAAAAATATTTCCAGAATCCGCCCTTTCCTCAATTCGCAATCTACTAAAATGCTAGTGCATGCCCTCATAATCTCCCGCCTCGACTACTGTAACATCCTCCTCTGTGGCCTCCCTGCCAACACGCTCGCCCCTCTCCAGTCCATCCTTAACTCTGCTGCCCGACTGATCCACCTCTTTCCTCAATACCACCCCGCTTCTCCCCTCTGCATGTCCCTCCACTGGCTCCCAATCTTCCACCGTATCCAATTTAAACTACTAACACTGACCTACAAAGCTGTGCATAATCTTTCTCCTCCGTATATCTCCGAACTAATCTCCCATTACACTCCAACACGTCACCTCCGGTCCTTCCAAGATCTCCTTCTCTCCTCTCTCATTCGCTCCTCACGCAACCGACTCCAAGACTTCTCCCGTGCATCCCCAGTCTCCTGGAACTCGCTGCCTCAACATGTCAGACTATCCCCTACCCTTGCAAACTTCAAACGGAACCTGAAAACCTACCTGTTCAGAAATGCCTACAATCTACAATGAACTCACTGCCGCCCGACCACCGTGCGGAGCTGCCGCCCGACCACCGTGCGGAGCTGCCGCCCGACCACCGTGCGGAGCTGCCGCCTGACCACCGTGCGGAGCTGCCGCCCAATCTACACCCCACCTACTGTCTCCTCCCCATAATCCTATAGAATGTAAGCCCGCAAGGTTAGGGCCCTCTTCCCTCTGTACTAGTCTGTCTATTGTAACTTGTATATGTATTCTGTATGTAACCCCTTCTCATGTACAGCACCATGGAATTAATGGTGCTCTATAAATAAATAAATAATAATAAGATTATCTCAGCACAGGAACATTTTTTTGTGGAACTTATTATTATTATTATTATTATTATTATTCCAAGATCTATTGATTTAATATGAATTTTGTTTGTAGGAAAATCCTTTTAATGCCTGTCGCCATCAAATCTTGCTATAGGTGTCAGTTGAGTATTTTTTACCACCTACTTTCTCAGGAATTTGACTGCAGTGGGTGATAGATTCCTCTTTCTACCACGTCTAGTTAAATAGTGTCTTTACTTTATTTTTGGTTATCCAAAGCAGTGATCTCTTCTCTTACCTTTTTGGACCACTTTCTTGACTGCCCAATTATGTTAGTAAGTTGGAGGCCATTGCTTATTAGGAATGAGCTAAGATTCCACAGGAATATTGCCAAAAGCTGGTGTCTGGCTATGCATCATGTTGGCAACATGTCCTAATGGTCAAAAAGGTGTTTTACTAAGGCCGGTTTCACACATTCGGCTTTTCTCCGATTTGCCTGATTCGGCGCACGCCAGTACAGTGTATACAGTACAGTGGCAGCACAGCAACTTCCGGGTCATATGCTCCGGTCACATGACAGCATGTGACCGGCGCTTGTCGCACTGCCATTATACTGTATACACTGTACTGGTGTGTGCCGAATCCGGCAAACCGGCGAAAAGCCGGATGTGTGAAACTAGTTTAAGTTAAGTCCTAATGATGCTTGTCATGAAGAGTGAAAAATTATTTTGAGACTACAATACTCATTTAGAATGGCTTTTTGTGTTGAATTTGGAGAACCACATCTTAAATTAGTTGTGTTGAGATATTTGAATTATTTGTGTTTGTTTGTTTTGCAAACAACAGAAAGTTTATGCATTTTTTTAATAAACCCAGTTTGTAGCGGGGTTTGAATAACTTTGAATGGAAATGTAGTTGACAATTTATTCATAAATGTTCAGGAGGAATATTAGAGGAATGGCACAGTGCAGTGAAATTGTGCTCAAGAATTGTTATTTCACAGTGAATACTAAAGTAATAACTAAAACAGACATGTCTGGGAGATGGCAAATTCCCAACATTTTCTGAAGGCATAGTACATTTGTCCTAGTTTTAGTGGGCGGTGGAGCTGTGATTTCTGTATTTTCGTGTTCCAGGGCTGCTTTGCAATCAAGCACTTTTGGAATTTTCAAACCTTCTTGATTTTAAACTTTTTATTTAAATTATACAGTCATATGAAAAAGTTTGAGCACCCCTATTAATGTTAACCTTTTTTCTTTATAACAATTTGGGTTTTTGCAACAGCTATTTCAGTTTCATCTTCATTAAATATTTAAAACATCAATTTTTATTAGATAAATTTAAAAGTACAAAATAATCCCACACCGTGAGTGAATACACACAACCAGCAAAAACAAAAATTCGGACACAATGAGGCCACAATTGGGGACCTCCTTATATGCGGAGTTATTGTGGAAATCTCGGTACTGTTTATCTAGATTAGGGCAAACAAGTCTAGATACACCCTAAATCAGTCTGTCCGCTACCTGTCAATGGAGATATAACTTATGTTACACGCACCCTAAAGTTAAAAAGGTGCCCCCATTCCACGACGGCTAGCCCTTTGTAGCCGCCCCTAAACTCCCTCACTAGTACAGATATAGGTAGTTTAGATATTTAAATAATTAGTTCAAAAAAGGTCACTTATCTTAAACATTCTCACGGCAGCTTTTTACATGAACACAGTCCGCAAAATGAGTCCAAAAAAGAACTCATGAGGCCACAATTGAAGACCTCTTCATTTGTAGAAATTTCAGTACTGTCTATCCAGATTAAGGCACCGGAGTCTAAATACACCCTACCTCAGTCTGTCCGCTACCTATCAATGGAGACATAACTTACGTTACACGCACCCTAAAGTTAAATAGGTGCCCCCATTCCACGGCGGCTAGCCCTTGGAAGCTGACCCTAAACTCCCTCACTAATTCAGGTATAGGCAGTTTAAGTATTTGGATAATTATTCAAGGTGGTCACTTATCTTAAACGTTCTCATGGCAGCTTTTCCACAAAAGATACAGTCCGCAATATGTCCAAAGAAAACTCGACGCGTTTCCCCCCACTAATATGTATTGGGGTTCATCAGGAGTTTTAAGGCACAATCGCCATTCTGATGCCCAGCTGCATATGTAGCAGCAAATGTCCCTCAAAGACGGTGCTTGTGGCAGACCCACGGGACATTTGAGGGACATTTGGAGTTATATCTCCATTGACAGGTAGCGGACAGACTGATTTAGGGTGTATCTAGACTTGTTTGCCCTAATAAACAGTACCGAGATTTCCACAATAACTCCGCATTCCCCAATTGTGACCTCATTGTGTCCGAATTTTTGTTTTTGCTGGTTGTGTGTATTACTCACGGTGTGGGATTATTTTGTACTTTTAAATTTATCTAATAAAAATTGATGTTTTAAATATTTAATGAAGGTAGGACTGCTAGTAAAAATTTGATATACTGCCTCTAAAAATAATTTCTTTCTAGTTTGAAATATTTCAGTTTCATATATCTAATAACTGATGGACTGAGTAATATTTCTGGATTGAAATGAGGTTTATTGTACTAACAGAAAATGTGCAATCCGCATTTAAACAAAATTTGACCGATGCAAAATTATGGGCACCTCAACATAAAAGTGACATTAATATTTTGTAGATCCTCCTTTTGCAAAAATAACAGCCTCTAGTCGCTTCCTGTAGCTTTTTAATGAGTTCCTGGATCCTGGATGAAGGTATATTTGACCATTCCTGTTTACAAAACAATTCAAGTTCAGTTAAGTTTGATGGTCGCCGAGCATGGACAGCACGCTTCAAATCATCCCACAGATTTTCAATGATATTCAGGTCTGGGGACTGGGATGGCCATTCCAGAACATTATAATTGTTCCTCTGCATGAATGTCTGAGTAGATTTGGAGCGGTGTTTTTGATCATTGTCTTGCTGAAATATCCATCCCCTGCGTAACTTCAACTTCGTCACAGATTCTTGCACATTATTGTCAAGAATCTGCTGATACTGAGTTGAATCCATGCGACCCTAAACTTTAACAAGATTCTCGGTGCCGGCATTGGCTACACAGCACCAAAGCATGATGGAATCTCCACTAAATTTTACTGTGGGTAGCAAGTGCTTTTCTTGGAATGCCGTGTTTTTTCGCCTCTATGCATAACGCCTTTTTGTATGACCAAACAACTCAATCTTTGTTTCATCAGTCCACAGGACCTTCTTCCAAAATGTAACTGGCTTGTCCAAATGTGCTTTTGCATACCTCAGGCGACACTGTTTGTGGTGTGCTTGCAGAAACGGCTTCTTTTGCATCACTCTCCCATACAGCTTCTCATTGTGCAACGTGCGCTGTATTGTTGATCGATGCACATTGACACCATCTGCAGCAAGATGATGCTGCAGGTATTTGGAGGTGGTCTGTGGATTGTCCTTGACTGTTCTCACCATTCTTCTTCTCTGCCTTTCTGATATTTTTCTTGGCCTGCCACTTCTGCGCTTAACAAGAACTGTACCTGTGTTATTCCTTTTCCTTACTATGTTCCTCACAGTGGAAACTGACAGTTTAAATCTCTGAGACAACTTTTTGTATCCTTCCCCTGAACAACTATGTTGAATAATCTTTGTTTTCAGATCATTTGAGAGTTGTTTTGAGGAGCCCATGATTCCACTCTTCATAGGAGATTCAAATAGGAGAACAACTTGCAAGTGGCCACCTTAAATACCTTTTCTCATGATTGGATACACCTGCCTATGAAGTTCAAAGCTCAATGAGGTTACAAAACCAATTTAGTGTTTTAGTAAGTCAGTAAAAAGTAGTTAGGAGTGTTCAAATCAAGAAATTGATAAGGGTGCCCATACTTTTGCACCGGTCAAATTTTGTTTAAATGTGGATTGCACATTTTCTGGTAGTACAATAAACCTCATTTCAATCCAGAAATATTACTCAGTCCAGTAGATATTAGATACATGAAACTGAAATAGCTGTTGCAAAAACCCAAATTGTTATAAAGAAAAAAGGTTAACATTAATAGGGGTGCCCAAACTTTTTCATATGACTGTAGCTAAGACCCAGAAAGATTTACTAGTTTCCCCATACCATACCTACCTAACACGTTGCTTGCCTGTTATCCATGTTTTTTGCCAGGTGCATTGCATGATAAATATATTCTTATCAACCTCTAATCTTGATTTCTTAGCAGAAGCCATAAGCATCTTTATTTCAGTTTTTTTCCTCACTATATTAAGTGTTTTGTTTTTCGGACTTATATTAAACATTTATGGAAACAGCGTGAACACTGCAGGCAAGACAAGTCAATTATTCTTAGATCTAGCTGCTGGAGGTCTTCAGAATGTAAAGGATACAAAATGAAAAAATACATTTAGCCAGCAAAACAGTATCAGTGTAAAGCTTCTAGCATAGCAATGGTTTATTTGAAAATATATATTATGCATAAAGATCTAGAATCTTCTTTGTGATTTTTCTACTAAACCATATATGGATGAAGTATGATGCTTTAAAGGTTATATGTCACCAGATTTGGCGACTATAAATCGCGGCCACCACTAGTGGGCTCATACTCGTATATGCAGCATTCCAGAATACTGTATATAAGAGCCTAGGCCACTGTGTAGAACATAAAAAACACTTTTACTATACTCAACTAGGGGCGGTCAAGTACGATGGGCGTTGCAGGTCTCCCGTCCGGTGCATCCTCTCCATGGCGATCGCCGTCCTCTTTCTTCTGAGGCCCGTGTGCATTAGGCATCCTACATCATGCACACTGGCTGGCATTGAGATCCTGCACAGGTGCACTTTGATCTGCCCTGCACAGGGCAGATCAAATTATTGTAGTGCACATGCACGGGTGGTCTTTAATCTTTCCTTGTGCCTACGCATTACAGTACTTTGACCTGCCCTCAGCAAAGCAGATCAAAGTGTACTTGCGCAGGACTGCATTGTGGACATAGATGAATCATCCACACTGGACTTGAAAAGGAAAATGGAGATTGCAGCAAAGAGGAGGCAAAAACGCAAACCGCATATGACCGGATCCTGTGGATTGAATGTGCAACGCATGCAACTGCAATTGTTATTTTACCGGATCCTTCTACTTCTACTTGCGATGGATGCAGTGAGACACAGAATTTAATCGGCCGGCACTGGAGTCAGCTGAGTGGGAGTCAGCTAAACGCTTGATCTCACAGCCTACACACGCTGCGATGAATGCAGGTTAACAACAGTCACTGGCTGCTGCCAATCACGTGTGACCGTGTGCAGGCTGTGTGGTCAGGAGTTCAGCGGAGTTCAGATCAGGTGAGAACTCTAGTGTCGGCCGATTACCTGTTCTGTGTCCCGCTGCATACATCACAGCGTGTGCGGGCTGTGGAATTCATATGAGTTCAGCCGGCACTGGAGTCAGCTTATCTGAACTCAGCTGAACTCCTGACCTCATAGCCAGCAGGACAAGTAATCAGATCAGCTGACTCCAGTGTCGGACGATTATTTGTTCTGTGTCCCGCTGCATGCATCGCAGAGTGTGCGGGCTGTGAGGTCAGCTGACTTCAGATCAGCTAACTCCAGTGCCAGCCGAACTCAGCTGACCTCACAGCCCGCACACGCTGCAATGGATGCAGCGGGACACAAAACAAGTAATCGGTGAACAATTGAGTCAGCTGATCTGATTATTTGTTCTCTTGGCTGTGTGGTCAGGAGTAGGGATGAGTAAGCAGTAAAATGCTCGGGTGCTCGAAAACACGTGTATCAGAAAACACGGGGGAGGAAATACTTTCTGGGCATGCTCAGTACAAAAAACAGGATCCTGTCTATCAGAAGCGGTAACTTCTGGTAGAGCAGGATCCAGCGCTCATTGAACTACATTGCAAGTACTGCCGGAATCTAATGGATTAAGTGAGATGCAGTATTTTGACCAAGGTCAAAAACGCAACAATAAGCGTTTTTCAAACACAGTAAAATACAGCAAAACAACAGATCCAGTGTGTGCCGCACGCAACCGCAAGTGACCGCATCTTTCCGCGATTCCATTACAAATGCATTGAAATGACAACGCATTTGTAAAGGATCCGGTCTTGTGGCAAAAAAAATATTCATGCCGTATTTGAAAAACGCTGATGTGAAAGCACCCTTAATGAGAAACTACAGTAAATAGGACATACATTAATCTGGAATGAAATAATAATTTTAATATTTTTTTCATTTCTATAGTGACAATATATTTAGCAGCACTAAACATTTCAGAGGTGACATGCACAAACAAATTAAGACATTACAGAGGAACACATGGTTCAAAACACATACCAAGAGCAGTGAGTGCTTACAATATATAATCCTGCTCCATTCTATGTCCTGTTGTGTATAAATATGTGACTCTTCAGATTTTGTGTTATACTAAGGGTATGTTCATGTGCGGCACAATCCGGCACTTTGCTGGAAAAACGCATCAGTTTTTTTTTCCGCCGGGTGCGTTTTTTCCTCATAGACTTTTATTAGCGCCGGATTGTGCCGCATGTACTTGCGTTTGATCTGTTTTTTGCCGGATGCGGCAAAAATCGTCACTCCGGCGGCCGCACAGGACGCAGAGAGGAACGTTTTTTGCCAGCGGCAAAAAACTGCATAGTGCCGGGTGCGATCCCCAGAAGTCTTTGGAACTACCTCTCCATGGGCTTCATTACTGACCCCCCATCCTTAGAATGAAAGAGTTGAATCTGGGTGGTGGTGGATGGTTTCAGTTAGCGGTTTCATTTTACTCCTCTGTCTGGATTGCCTAAAGGCTACTTTACACACTGCGATATCGGTCCCGATATCGCTAGTGTGGGTACCCGCCCCCATCTGTTGCGCGACACGGGCAAATCGCTGCCCATGCCGCACAACATCGCCCAGACCCGTTACACATACTTACCTGCCCGGCGACGTCGCTGTGACCAGCGAACCGTCTCCTTTCTAAGGGGGCGGTCCGTGCGGCGTCACAGCGACGTCACTGAGCGGCTGCCCAATAGCAGCGGAGGGGCGGAGATGAGCGGGACGTAACATCCCGCCCACCTCCTTCCTTCCTCATAGCGGCCGGGAGGCAGGTAAGGAGAGCTTCCTCGTTCCTGCGGCGTCACACATAGCGATGTGTGCTGCCGCAGGAGCGACGAACTACATCGTTACTGCTGCAGTAACGATAATCGAGACTGGACCCCCATGTCACCGATGAGCGATTTTGCACGTTTTTGCAACGATGCAAAATCGCTCATCGGTGTCACACGCAGCAACATCGCTAATGCGGCCGGATGTGCGTCACAAATTCCGTGACCCCAACGACTCCGCATTAGCGATGTCGCAGCGTGTAAAGCCCCCTTAACTCTGAAACCCTAAGCAAGTTGTTCATTAATCACATTGTGCACTTATATGATGTTCTGGAAATTATAGTTTCCAACTGAGGACTCAGTTCAATTCCAAACTACGAACCGCATACTATAAAAATCAATATTGAATTATTTTTTTTTTCTGCCTACCACCCATAGACCAATCATCAGACAGAACGTACTAATCAAATACTCAAGCAAGATTTTCAGTGTTGTGTCTGATCGTCCATCTGACTGGGTTGAATATTTGCCAGTAGCTGAATTTGCTATTAATAATCAATATCATAAATCTATTAAACTACAGTGGAACCTCGGTTTACGAGTACCTTGGTGTGCGAGTATTTCGCTATACGAGCAAAGCTTGCTGTAAATTTGTAACTCAGTTTACGAGCAATCTTTGCTGTACGAGCAAATACTCACCTCACACACGTCCGATTCCGTACGTTCACCGTGCTCTGACCCACTCTTGCAGTCCGCACAAACACACACAAACATGAACAAACACGCACGCACACACACATATTATGCTCACCTTACCTTCTGTTCCATCGCCTGCCTCATGGTTCTTGTAGTTCGCCAGTACAGGATGTGAATCGGGTAACCATCGCGATGATGGAGGAACTTCCGCTGTCAGCCGCTACTTAAAAGCAACACAATCAGAGGCAAGCGGCTCCTGTCTTTGACATCAGCGCTCTGGCAGCGGAAGCACCGACATCGGTGTGTGTTTGTGTGTGTGTTTGTGTGTGTGTTTGTGTGTGTTTGTGTGTGTTTGTGTGTGTTTGTGCATTTGTGGAATGGTACAATATAGCACTAGGATGGGACATTGAACAAGTTCTGGAACGAATTGTCTGAGCTTCCATTATTTCCTATGGGAAATTTTGCTTTGCTAGACAAGTAACTTGGTTTACAAGCACACTCCCAGAACGGATTGTTCTCGTAAACCAAGGTTCCACTATACTCCCTTTTTCTGTAATCTTGGATTGCACCCTCGTTTTGGGTCATTTTCAACTACTGTGATGGATACTCAAGAAGTTAACTTAATATATCCACAGATTTTTGTTTATCTGGTCTGAAGTCAGAGAGACCTTGAAGAGGGTGCAGTGTGGTCAGACCTCAGCTGCTAATAAGAAACATTCTAGGGGCTCAAGCTTTGGAGTTGTGGACAAAAAAGATCATTGTTCCTTCTGCCAAGCAAGGTCCCAGTTCAACCAGTCAAAAATCCTCCTCCTCCTGTTATAGGTAGGGACCATTTTGAGTATGAGGAGCAGAAAATCCTAGATTCTTGTGTGGTGCAATATCTGGTGCATTGGAGGGGTTATGGCCCAGATGAAAGAGCCTGGGTTCTAGCAAGTAATATCAACTTCAAAAACATGTTATCACTCTTTGGGCGGTGCTGGAGATAGAAGAGATATTTGAAGCTGTGGACTGCACATGCTCTATCCATCCACTAAGGTTAGAGTGGCTGGGACCTGAAGTATTTTCCAGTCTGACAGAATGGGTGTTCGTACTGTCCAGCTGAAGTTGTCAGCTCCTGGCCTTAGCTTAGAAGACACCACACCATAATAAAATTTGTAGCTTAGGCTAGTTTCACACTTGCGTTGGACGGGATCCGTAGCATTGCGTTGTGTGACGCATGCAACGGATGCGTTGCATATAGTGGCACAACGGATGCTACGGATCGTACAAAATAACGCAATCCATTATAGTTTTTTTTTCCTTGACTTTACACATCTGGGCATGCGCAGTTGTGTAAAGACGGATGCGTTAACGGAATCCGTCAAATGACGCATTCTAACGGAATGCGCCACCATAGGCGTCCATTATAAAAACAACGGACGCCAAACGGATTACTGCAGGTTGCATTTTTTTGACACTCCGCCAAGCGCAGAAAAACGCTACATGCAGCGTTCCATCCGCCCGACGCAGCGTCAAAATAACGACGCTGCGTCGTCCAGCAGATGCAACGCAGACACTTGCGTTACAGTGCGTCGTCCATATAAGTCTATGGAGAATAGCGCAGTGCGTTAACAGACTGCGCTATTCTCCATAGTGACGGAATGCGCTGAACGCAAGTGTGAAAGTAGCCTTACTGCTGGAACATGCCAGACATAGCTTGCACCTCCCTGGATGAATTTGTTTTTGTTCTCGTGCTAAATGTTTTCCTGTTTGATCGTGGCTTGTTATTTGACGCTTCTCCTTCTTGACGATTTTGTACCTTGATGCCATCTGTTTTGACCAGGCTTTCTGACTACTCTTTCGTATCCTGATTTTGTCCTTTACGTGACCTACTGGCTTAGACCCTGCTTTGTGACCATTCTTGCCTCTTGTTCACTCCTCCTCATGACAGTCCATGTATAGGTAGCAATCCACTGGACCTTGTTTTAAATCCAGATCACTTTATAGGGGTTAACCGGGTAACAGAGTTTCTCTGGATTCTACCAAACGGAGTGGCTTATGTCAAATCTGTCTGAGATAGCCGTTTTGAGCCTGTGGCCTCAGACAGACATTACAGGTAGTAATGGACAGACTCGAACTGTAAAAGTTCAGATCCACATGGGATTAAAAGTACCCAACTGTTGAGCCAACACCCAGAGTTCTCAGGGAGCTCCGGGTAATGATCCAGGTCTGGCAACTCAGATAATGAAAAAGAAAAAGTAAAGAAAATAAAGAATAAAGCTAGTGCACTGTACTTACCGTGCCTTCTGGGGCCGCTCATTATCGCTCATCCATATTTACCGCTTCCCCCACCCACTGGCAGTCCCTGCATCTGTTATTGTTTGCAGTCAGACCGCACCCCCACCCGTATGACAGCGTGTCTGCCTGCTTGCAATCACAGACCCTGTCTGCGGGTCAATGTAGATTGGTGTAAAAATAAATAAAATAAGTTGGCATAGGGTTCCCCCATATTATGCTACCCAGCACAGATAAAGCATACAATTACAGGCTGCATGCCTTAGCCATGCGCTTATCTTGGCTGTGTATCAAAATAACAGTAACCTTATGCAGCTTTTTTTTTTTTTTTTTTTTCATTAATTATTTAAATACACAATTTTTAAAAATCGTGTACTGTCCCCCCAATTTAGATACCTAGCCATAAAAAAGCTGACAGCTGGGAGCTGGTATTATCAGACTTGGGAAACCCATGTTTATTGAGCCCTCCCAGCCTAAAAATAGCAGCCTGTAGCCACCTAGGATTGTTGCATCTACTAGATGTGACAATCCTGGAACTTTACCTGACTCATCCTGTTTTCCCTGGACTGATGGCAATTGGGGTGATAAGGGGTTAATAGCAGCTCACAGCTGCCACTAAGTCTATGAGACCCTCCCCATTACTATTCTGTAAGAAATAAAAGAATAAAGAAATAAAAAAATAAATACAAACACTTGGAAAAATCCTTTATTTGAAATAAAATACAAAAAGCAAACACACTCTTTCACCACTTTATTAAGCCTTCAAGCACCCATATCCAGTGTAATCCACACGAGGTCCCACAACGATTCCAGCTCTGCTACATTTGAAGACACAGCGCTCGGGCATTGAACAAGACCATCGACTGTGAGCTTCAGGCAGAGACTGAGCTGTAGCAATGAGTGTTGACTTCACTCAGGTTATTTGCGATCACAGCCGGAGGTTCCCACAGTCCTCCACTTGTGATCACAGGTAACCTGACCTCAGGTGACTTCACTGAACCTGCATTTCTTGGTTGGAAACCGCGATTTTTTGCAAAGAGATGCAGATTTGGTATTGAAATTTCTACAGCACATCCTGGAAAAATAATGCATCAAAACACCATGCGGTGTACAGTTGGTGCAGGAATATGGTGTAAAAATTTCAGCAGCAAATGTGCATCTCTTTGCAAAACATGAGCGAAAACCGTTTTAACTCCGTTTTGGTGTGGTTTTCTGCCAGGAGGTGCAAATTCGATGCTGAAATATAGTGCAGACATTTCAGCACCAAATTTGCATCTCTTGACAGAAAAGGTGAGGTGAAGTCATTGAGTTCACAGACCTGCATCTTCTAGCAGAAAAGCACATTTTTTTGCCAAGAGATGCAGATTTGGTGCTGAAATTTTTACACCATATTGCTGCACTCAATCTACATCTCCTGGTAAAAAATCACATCAAAACCACATGCCTTATGATGCAGTATTGATGCGTTTTGGGGGGGGGGGGGGGTTTGCCAGAAGGTGTAGATTTGGTGCAGGAATATGGTGTAAAAATGTCAGCACCAAATCTGCATTTCTTAGCTAAAAAACTGTTTTTTTACCAGGAGATGCAGGTCTGTAAACTGAGGTGAGGTTATTCAGTTCAATGAGGTCACCTGAAGTCAGGTTACCTATGATCACAATGACATCATCGCTCATCACGCGGCTCAGTCTCTGCCTGAAGCTCACAACTGACAATAAGCCCTAGGTTATTAATGGGCTGTTCTATAAGATCCCCCTTTACTAATCTGTAAGTAAAAAGAAATAAACCCAAACAATGAAAAAATTCTTTATTTGAAATAAAATACAAAAAAACAAAAAAAACACCCTCTTTCTCCAATTTAAGCCAAAAACACCCTGGTCCCAGGTAATCCACACAAGGTCCCACGACGATTCCAGCTCTTCTACATCTAAAGTGACAGATGGAACATGACTGCCCGCTGTGAACTTCAGGTAGTCACTCTGTTTATTTGCTGTCATAGCTGGAGTTTCACGCAGGTAACCTAACTTCAGGTAAACGCAGTGATCTCAACTCAGTTGAGGTCATTGAGTTTACAGACCTGCATCTCCTGGAAATAAAACCGCAATTTTTATGCTGAGAGATGCAGATTTGGTGCTGAAATTTCTACACCATATTCCTGAACCCAATCTACGCCTCCTGGCAAAAAACCTCCACATCATTACCTCATGTGATACGATGCGGTAATGATGCAATTTTGTTTTTACAGGAGGTGTAGATTGGGTGCAGGAATATTGTGTAAAAATGTTATCACCAAATTTGTATCTCTTGGTCTAAGAATGAAAAAAAGAAAAATTTGACGCCATTTCGGTGCGGTTTTATGCCAGGAAGTGCAATTCGGTGGTGAAGTCTGGCATCAAACACATTTTTTTTTTTACATGTTTGGGCCAAGAGATGCAATTTTTGTGATTAAATGTTTACACTATGTTCATGCACCAAATCAAAATGTGATTGGGTGCAGCAATATGGTGTGAAAATTTCATCACCAAATTTGCATCTCTTGGTCCAAAAAATGCAGTTTTCTGCCAAGAGGTGCAGGTCTGTAAACTCAGTGACTTCACCAGAAACCCCCACTACTAATCTGTAAGTGAAAATAAATAACCATAAACACCAAAAAACCACATCAAAACCACATGCGGTATGATATGGTAGTGATTGGGTGCAGTAATATAGTGTAAAAATTTCATAACTAAATCTGCATCTCTTAGCAAAAAAATGCAGTTTTCTGCGAGGAGATGCAGGTCTGTAAACTCAGTGACCGCACCTGAGACCCCCCATTCCCACTACTAATCTGTAATTGAAAAGAAATATACATAAACACCCCAAAATTACTTTATTTACAATACAAAAACCCACCCGCTTTTACCCCTTTATTAACCCCAAACAACCAGTTCAGACATAATCCACACAAAGACCCACGCTGATTCCGGCTATGCTACATACTGAAGTCACATCTGTGAGCTTAAGGCAGAGACTGACTTAGCTGCAGCTGTGAGCGGTGACGTCATTCGGTTTATCTGCGGTCATAGCTGGAGGTTCCCATGGCACCCCACCTGTGACCGCAGGTAAAGTGACCTCAGGTAACCTCATTAAACTTAGTGACATCACCTCAGGTGAACTGAGTTCACAGACCTGCACCTTCTGGCAAAAAGTAAATGCATTTTTTTATGCCAAGAGTTGCAGATTTGGTGCTGAAATTGAGCAACTCAAAAGCACCTGGTGGCGTGTCAGACCCTGCAGTGTGAACGGGGTCAGAAGGCATTATTACAACCTGGTGAGTTTAGAGCTGAACACCAAGGAACAGGATCATTTTTGGCTGTACAGTCTTCAGTACCATTTCTAGTTTACTTGATGTCAAGTTCCCGGTAAGTTAAACGTAGCAAACTATATGAACCCCTGACAGAAACATGAAAGCGTTAATGTGAATAAAGCCTAAGTTTAAGGATTTAGCTCTAAAATGTATTTCTATAAAAGAAGAGGTTCAATGAACTACCCATGAATAATATTCTCTCCTCTCCGACATGTTCTTAGGCAAAGCTTAGGCAAAGCAATATAGATGTGAGCAAGATGTATTAGTGTAAATCATTTTGTAGAAAAAACACATCCATCATGAGTGAACTGGTTATCGAATGCCACTCTATAAATCCGAATTGTAATCTCATATTACAGTAAACCTGATAATGTATCTCCTTGGCAAAACAGAGCCAAGCAAAAATCCCTATAACAGAGCTGTATTCGCCCCATATATGAACATGAAGGCACAAACATAGATTAATTTTTCATAATTCCTATAATTCGTATAATTGTTTGCTATCATTGCATTGATTTTTTTTTATAGGAAAATTGCATCTAGGCTATTGCATTGAAGCTGCCTGTGACCCTAGTAAATATTTGTTATATCTGTACCTGGTTTTAGAAGTTCTGCATTACATTGAAATGCTATTTTTTGCTTCAGAACTTCACACCACTACAGTTTTATCACTTTTTTCATCTCTTTCGTGTTTTCTAAAAAAAAAAAATGAAAATAAATTATCCCAAAGACATTAAATCTGTGATATTTGTGGTAGTGATGTATGGATTGCCATCCATTTCAACAGACTTCTCTGGAAAACAAAAATAATTATAATATAGATGTATAATTTATCATTTGCGCTCATGACAACATTTTACTAAAAACCCTGTCAGCGAAAAGCAGCAACATAAAAAAAAAATCTTTAAGGTTTTCATATAAATCATGACCCTAGGCAGAATTATAATTATTGCCCCAAATGCAGAAATATCATACAAGCAAAACAGCCATATGCTATGTTCACAGTGGTTTTATAAAGATCAATATTACAAAAAAACTGTACAATCATGACCATTATATTATATTATTACTACCACTCAATTATATTAACCAATAGCAATAAAGATGTGTAAATCCAGCGCAGACTTGTATTGAATAAAAAAGTTTTTTTCTTTCTTTATTGGAATAATAGAATGAATAAAAAATCCAGGGACATGCAAAAGTAAATTCTAGCCCCAGTTCAGAGCGACGCGTTTCAACAAGTTGTCTTAATCATGGTCTGAACCATAACTGAACAGATCCTTCTTAAAGCAGGCAGTCCACCCACTACTAATTGCTCACCTGAAAGGTCCGCAATTAGTAAGTAGCATACAAATGTGTTTAAAAACATATATAGAGAGATATAAAACTCATGATAATATATTGTTACATAGACATAGTTGATAAAGTATAAAAATCATTATGGAATTAAGCTAGACAGTTTGTCACTAATACATACATCATCATAAACACAGTTTTTCATTTCTACACAGACAATAGTGAACTGAACCAGTTCTAAAGTGATCAATATACAATTACAAACTTCTACATACAGTTAGGTCCAGAAATATTTGGACAGTGACACAATTTTCGCGAGTTGGGCTCTGCATGCCACCACATTGGATTTGAAATGAAACCTCTACAACAGAATTCAAGTGCAGATTGTAACGTTTAATTTGAAGGTTTGAACAAAAATATCTGATAGAAATTGTAGGAATTGTACACATTTCTTTACAAACACTCCACATTTTAGGAGGTCAAAAGTAATTGGACAAATAAACCAAACCCAAACAAAATATTTGTTTTTTCAATATTTTGTTGCGAATCCTTTGGAGGCAATCACTGCCTTAAGTCTGGAACCCATGGACATCACGAAACGCTGGGTTTCCTCCTTCTTAATGCTTTGCCAGGCCTTTACAGCCGCAGCCTTCAGGTCTTGCTTGTTTGTGGGTCTTTCCGTCTTAAGTCTGGATTTGAGCAAGTGAAATGCATGCTCAATTGGGTTAAGATCTGGTGATTGACTTGGCCATTGCAGAATGTTCCACTTTTTTGCACTCATGAACTCCTGGGTAGCTTTGGCTGTATGCTTGGGGTCATTGTCCATCTGTACTATGAAGCGCCGTCCGATCAACTTTGCGGCATTTGGCTGAATCTGGGCTGAAAGTATATCCCGGTACACTTCACAATTCATCCGGCTACTCTTGTCTGCGGTTATGTCATCAATAAACACAAGTGACCCAGTGCCATTGAAAGCCATGCATGCCCATGCCATCACGTTGCCTCCACCATGTCTTACAGAGGATGTGGTGTGCCTTGGATCATGTGCCGTTCCCTTTCTTCTCCAAACTTTTTTCTTCCCATCATTCTGGTACAGGTTGATCTTTGTCTCATCTGTCCATAGAATACTTTTCCAGAACTGAGCTGGCTTCATGAGGTGTTTTTCAGCAAATTTAACTCTGGCCTGTCTATTTTTGGAATTGATGAATGGTTTGCATCTAGATGTGAACCCTTTGTATTTACTTTCATGGAGTCTTCTCTTTACTGTTGACTTAGAGACAGATACACCTACTTCACTGAGAGTGTTCTGGACTTCAGTTGATGTTGTGAACGGGTTCTTCTTCACCACAGAAAGTATACGGCGATCATCCACCACTGTTGTCATCCGTGGACGCCCAGGACTTTTTGAGTTCCCAAGCTCACCAGTCAATTCCTTTTTTCTCAGAATGTACCCGACTGTTGATTTGCTACTCCAAGCATATCTGCTATCTCTCTGATGGATTTTTTCTTTTTTTTTCAGCCTCAAGATGTTCTGCTTCACCTCAATTGAGAGTTCCTTAAACCGCATGTTGTCTGGTCACAGCAACAGCTTCCAAATGCAAAACCACACACCTGTAATCAACCCCAGACCTTTTAACTACTTCATTGATTACAGGTTAACGAGGGAGACGCCTTCAGAGTTAATTGCAGCCCTTAGAGTCCCTTGTCCAATTACTTTTGGTCCCTTGAAAAAAGAGGAGGCTATGCATTACAGAGCTATGATTCCTAAACCCTTTCTCCTATTTGGATGTGAAAAAGCTCATATTGCAGCTGGGAGTATGTACATTCAGCCCATATTATATATATAATTGTATTTCTGAACATGTTTTTGTAAACAGCTAAAATAACAAAACTTGTGTTACTGTCCAAATATTTCTGGACCTAACTGTAAATGCATTTATTATTATTCATTTCAATGGTATGGAAGGTTTTATTTACTTTCTTTCTTACCGGTAATAATCAAATCCCATTATTATTCCCATTTTATTATTATAGCAGAAATTTAACTAGTAAAGGGTTATTTATAACGTTAATTTTATAAAGAAAAAAAAAAAAACCCATTACTGATAAAAGTTATATCCTGTTAATTTTATTAGACAAATAAGATCCTATAAGGGGACTTGTAATAACAGTTATTAATATCGAAGATATCAAATAGTACAGGGTTAAATCCTATCATTCCATTAGGATAATTTAGTAATGCAAAATCAGATCTTGTCTGCTATTAAGTCCATGGGGATATCTGCTTTCCAGGGTGAAAATCCAGAAGGTTTCTCGATTGAGAAGTTTCCTCCTGTGATCTCCACCCCGCAGCTAGACTACGCCCAATCCTCAAAAGAGGATATCACAATAATTTTAACAGAGTCAGTTTTAACAGCTCTGCCTCCTCAATGAATGATTCATCTTTTGCTACCTCAGAAGCAGGTTCTGATGTTTCTATCCCACCTCAGGATAATGCTAATTTCTCCACAAGATCAAAGACATATTACAACAATAGGAACAAAAATAAAAATGGACCTCCTCAAAAAACGTGGAAGACACGCAGGTAGGAAACATAATGAATATAGAACCAGAGGACTCTAATTTACCCATCTGGAACCTTTCCAGCTTTATTTTATCTGAGGAACAGACTTCTTTATTATCAAAGGGTTTGGGCTTTTGCCCCATGATTGATTTTGATATTTTCCAGACTATTCTGGACGTTAAGAAGCTCTCCCGTAATATTACACTAAAATGTCATTTTTATAATGAGAGAGCAATTGATGTTGAGTCTGAAGAAATTATTGATGTTTATGATCATGTTGTACCTTACCCTCTGTTCTCTGAACAGAAAGCATTACAATATCTGAGACAGCTGGGAAGTGAGACCAGTATTGGTATTGATGAGGTTAAATCTAAAATAAAATTTCCCATGAACAATCCATCCTTTTACCCTGTACAATCACGCCCTAAAATGTTGAATTTATTTCAAGAATTAATAGTTGGTGAACTTGTGGATTTAAAAAATAATTCCATAAAAACTAATGATAACCTGAGCAGGAGAGAACGTGCCGCACTCCAGGAATTGAGGAACAATAAAAACCTAATTATAAGGAAGGCTGACAAGGGGGGGGGGGGGGGCAATCGTTCTCCTCGACTCAGGTTTGTATGAAAAACTTAATTTTCAGGATCTGAGTAACATAGATATCTATTTGGAGTTACATCATAACCCTACTAGTGATTTTAATTCTTTATTATTGAAGTTACTGGAGGAGGGATTGTTCATGGGGGTTTTGGATGAAAAAACAAAAATATTTTTGTATGTGTCGACACCTGTGGTGCCAATCTATCATTCCCTCCCTAAGGTTCACAAAAACATCTTCCCCCCCCCAATGAGACCTATTGTCTCTGGAATAGGTTCTCTGGGGAGAACCTTGGAGGGTGGGTAGATTGTCACCTGCAGCCACTGGTATATGAAATACCTGGTTTTTTGAAAGATACTAAGGAGGTAGTTAAAGCATTGGATCAATTTACCTGGAACAATGAATATCAATGGCTGAGTTGTGATGTTGTCTCACTCTACCCATCTATCCCTCCCATGTTGCCTTGCGATGCCTATCAGATCATCTTAATAGATATAGTTTGTATGATGAAAATTTAAAAAAATTTCTTGTTTCAGCTGTTGAATTTTTGCTGAAATATAACTATTTTTATTTTAATGGTAGATATTTCTTACAAAGACAAGGAGTGAGCATGGGTGCTCGCTTTTCACCTTCATTGGCAAACTTGGTGATGGCTAGATGGGAGGAGGACATGCTTTATAATGAGAGTAATCCCTATTGCAAGAATCTGTTATGGTATGGAAGGTATCTGGATGATCTGTTGGTCATCTGGATGGGTTCAGATCTTGAGATAGCTAATTTTATTGATTATATTAGTAAAAATGATTTCAATCTCAGATTTACCCATTATTCTCACCCTACAGTCATAAATTTTATGGATATATCATTAACTATTAAAAATGACAGGGTTAATATCCTGCCCTTTAGAAAAAGTACTGCCACGAACTCTATTCTTAAAGCCTCTTCATGTCATACTCCACATACCATAAAGAATATTCCCACAGGTGAACTTATTCGTATAAAACGTAATTGTACAGAAATGGAGGATTATATTAATCAAGAAAAAATGGTGTGTGAACGCTTGTCACATAGAGCTATCCTGACTGGTCCTTGAATAGAGCTAAAACTATTGTGAAAGAAATGGATAGAGAAAAACTTTTATTCAATGTGGACAAAATTAATAATAACATGAATAAATATAAAAAATGAAAATAAAAATAATAATAAAATCTATAACAAAAAAAGTGATAACCATAAAAAGGATGGTATCGTTTTTACAACTAATTATAGCTCTCAATTCAATAAAATAGCTGAAATAATAAGGAAATATTTGCCCATATTGAATGAAGATTCTAAACTTAAACCAGTTATCAATAAAGGTATAAGCTGCATCGCTAAAAGGGCACCCACATTGGCCAATTTACTATCACCCAGCTTGTATGTTGGAGAGGGGGGTTAATAAAGACAGAACAACTTGGTTAAATGTGAATGGTTCTTACAAGTGTGGTGCAAACCGCTGTAAGACATGTCAATATGTGAAAATAGATAAAAATTTCAGGTCTAGCCATAATAATAAAGAATATCAAATTAAAAGTTAGATTACATATTCTGTGTTACAATTAATGTATCTTATAACCTGTACCTTATGCGATGTTCAGTATATAGGTTGTACATCGGGCCCATTAAAAGTCAGGATACGGAGACATCTGCTGGATGCTGGAAATCCCTCTGCATTATCGGCATCTGCTGTTTCTAAACATTTCAGCGATGTTCACAAAGGCAGTCTTCACGGTGTTCAAGTCATGGGGATTGAAAAGGTTGTAAAACCGCTGCGGGGTGGAGATCACAGGAGGAAACTTCTCAATCGAGAAACCTTCTGGATTTTCACCCTGGAAAGCAGATATCCCCATGGACTTAATAGCAGACAAGATCTGATTTTGCATTACTAAATGATCCTAATGGAATGATAGGATTTAACCCTGTACTATTTGATATCTTCAATATTAATAACTGTTATTACAAGTCCCCGTATAGGATCTTATTTGTCTAATAAAATTAACAGGATATAACTTTTATCAGTAATGGTTTTTTTTTTTTTTTTCTTTATAAAATTAACGTTATAAACAACCCTTTACTAGTTAAATTTCTGCTATAATAATAAAATGGGAATAATAATGGGATTTGATTATTACCGGTAAGAAAGAAAGTAAATAAAACCTTCCATACCATTGAAATGAATAATAATAAATGCATTTATGTAGAAGTTTGTAATTGTATATTGATCACTTTAGAACTGGTTCAGTTCACTATTGTCTGTGTAGAAATGAAAAACTGTGTTTATGATGATGTATGTATTAGTGACAAACTGTCTAGCTTGATTCCATAATGATTTTTATACTTTATCAACTATGTCTATGTAACAATATATTATCATGAGTTTTATATCTCTCTATATATGTTTTTAAACACATTTGTATGCTACTTACTAATTGCGGACCTTTCAGGTGAGCAATTAGTAGTGGGTGGACTGCCTGCTTTAAGAAGGATCTGTTCAGTTATGGTTCAGACCATGATTAAGACAACTTGTTGAAACGCGTCGCTCTGAACTGGGGCTAGAATTTACTTTTGCATGTCCCTGGATTTTTTATTCATTCTATTATTCCAATAAAGAAAGAAAAAAACTTTTTTATTCAATACAAGTCTGCGCTGGATTTATACATCTTTATTGCTATTGCTTGGTATTCCTGACCATCCGTGCGCTGGATTTACACTGTGGGACTGCAATATTGGTGAGCTGAATAATCTATTCTGTTTCTACTCAATTATATTGTTACTATAAAAAAAATCTGTGACCAGTGTTGTTACCATACAGTGACCAGATAACAGATCTGCAAAGGCACACAAACTGTGTACGATGTTGTTCCTCGTTCCTGCGGTGTCACACATAGCGATGTGGGCTGCCGCAGGAACGACGAACAACCTGCGTCCTGCAACAGCAACGATATTTGGGATTAGAACGACGTGTCAATGATCAAGGATTAGGTGAGTAATTTTGATCGTTAGCGGTCGTTTGTGCGTTTCACACGCAATGACGTCGCTAACGAGGCCGGATGTGCGTCACGAATTCCATGACCCCAACGACATCTTGTTAGCGATGTCGTTGCGTGCAAAGCCCCCTTAATTCTCTAATTAGTCATTCCTTATTCCATTATTTTTCATCTGGCCTAAAGTGTCTTGAAGATTTCTATCCCTTGTGACTGTTTTTTAAATTTTTTACATCTTCCCCATCTTTTTTACACAAACTCTTTATCTTCCTGATACACCAAACTATGTGCCAGTTACCACCTCATCTGCGCCATTACCAGCTTTGTTTCACAGTGTCTCAATGTTTTACTTTACTAAATGGTGGTTGTGATGGTGGGCTATTGTGGGTCATGTACTATTTTGTGTGGGTTAATATTTAGGCGTGGTTCACTGTCCATTATTTGTATTGCTTGTGTGTACATTTTATTGTCTGTAGGTACTCACTCCCTGTAGTGTTCCTGGCCCTAAGTCTGGCGGAAGGCGCCTTGAATCCACCTACTGTAAACTCTCTGCTTACCTGGGGGATTTGGCAGTCTGTTTGAGAACTTGAAGAGAGAAGGATTGATCCTCTGGAAGAAACTGGCTTCTCAGAGAGATCTACTTGTTTCTCCAGTAAAGGAGACAAACTCTAGCACAGCGCCACCTATTGGAAGTAGCGATCCTAAAAGTCACAAGTGGATTTTCAACAATCCTTTGCAATATGACTCAGGATATATAAGCCAGATCAGAATCCCAATTTGCAGACACGGTGTTTCGGGGTGCTTGCCCCTCGTCAGTGCAAAGTATGGGGGTGTCTGATCTGGCTCATGAGAAAGCTATGTGGGGACCACGGGGGAACACTATTCTCCTTAAGGAGACTTTGCAAGCCAGTCTGGCTGCCAGGTAAGGGGACTTATAGCTGTAATGCCCCTCTGGGAAATATTCAAATTTTCTCTCCAGTAAAGGAGACAAACTCTAGCACAGCGCCACCTATTGGAAGTAGCGATCCTAAAAGTCACAAGTGGATTTTCAACAATCCTTTGCAATATGACTCAGGATATATAAGCCAGATCATAATCCCAATTTGCAGACACGGTGTTTCGGGGTGCTTGCCCCTCGTCAGTGCAAAGTATGGGGGTGTCTGATCTGGCTCATGAGAAAGCTATGTGGGGACCACGGGGGAACACTATTCTCCTTAAGGAGACTTTGCAAGCCAGTCTGGCTGCCAGGTAAGGGGACTTATAGCTGCAATGCCCCTCTAGAGGGATCTAGACATTTATTGCTTACTGGACTATAGTTGTGTTACTGGACTAATCTTACCCTCTGTTTTGTGGATTGTTATGGACCGTTTTGATTTGCTTGGAATAAATGCTCTTTGGATTGTACAGCCATCTCTCGCTCTGTTGATTGTGTGATATGGGAGAAGGACCCCGTCACAGTACTACAGTTACATTCATAATCGAAAGGGTTGGCACCCTTGAATTTGTTCCATAAAATGAAGTATTTCTTCCGGGATATTATTGCAATTACACATTTATTTCATTTGTATGTATTGGAGCACAACAAAGAGAAAAAAGGCAAATTGGACATAATTTCCCAGAAAATCCCCAAAAAGGGGCCGAACCAAATTGTTGGCACCCTCAACTAAATATTGGGTTGCACACCCTTTGGAGTAAGTAACTGCAGTCAATCGCTTACTATAACTATCCACAAGCTTCTTACACCTCTCAACTGGAATTTTGGACACTCTTCTTTTGCAAACTGCTCTCATATTTTAAGGGTGTCTTCTCCCAACAGCGATTTGAAGATCTCTCCACAGGTGCTCAATGGGATTTAAATCCAGACTTATTTTCTGACCTCTTCACAACTCTCCAGTACGTTATTTCCATAAATTTCTGGGTGCTTCTTGAAGTATGTTTCAGGTCATTGTCCTGCTGCAGGACCCATAAGGATTTTAGCATATTCACGTACATTTTGGCAAACTGCAGTCTAGATTATTTTATGTCTCTGTGTCAGCGGTGGGGTCCTCCTGGATCTCCTGCCATAATGTTTCATTTTATGCAAATTTTGGCGGATACGTCACGCTGACACTGATGCACCCTGTGCCTGCAGGACCGCTTGTATTTCTTTGGAATGTGATTGAGGGCTGCTTGAGGGCTGCTTATCCACCAGCCGGACTATCCTGCGTTGCAAGCTTTTATTAATTTTTCTCTGCTGTCCATGTCCAAGGAGATTAGCTACAGCGCCATGGGTTGTAAACTTCTTGATTCTGTTGCAAGCTGTGGATAAAGAAACATCACAATCTCTAGAGATGAACTTATAACCTTGACATTATTCATACATTTCAACAATTTTGTTTCTCAAATCTTCAGACAGTTCTCATCTTTCTGTTCTCCATTCTTAGTGTGGCACACTCAGACACACAATGCAAAGATAGAATCTACTTCACTCCTTTTTATCTGGTTTCAGGTGGGATTTTCATATTGGACCAACACAAGCAATTGTCCCCAATCAGGAAACAAATCAGTGGTTCATGGTTAAAACATTAATTTTTATTACATAATTAAATAACACACATTTTTAAAAAAACAGAAAAAAATCCCGTAGGGACACTATTAATTCCCAGAAACCATTTGTTACATCCAGACATGAGTGAGTGGGGCTATATAACAGGTACTTCCATAACTGTGGCAGAATACCATAACAACAGTGCTGCTAGTAAGACCATACATGCACTAATATCCATAAGGCTGCCCATATATAGAAGGAGTCTAATAGCTACAAAGTATACAATGCCCTGTTATAACAGACACAGACAGACACAGATCAGGCTATATGCTAAACTAACAAGTACTTCCATAGACGTGACATAATACCATAAAGTAGTGCTGCTAGTGAAACCATACATGCACTAGAATTTACATTCTGTTCATAAACTGCCCATATATAGAAGTCTGATAGCTACAAACATACACTGCCCTGTTATAACAGACACAGATGAAGCTATATGCTATAATAACAGGTTCTTTCATAGATGGGACAGAATAACATAAATCAGTGCTGCTAGTAAGACCATACATGCACTCATATTCATATTGAATCCAAAAAACTGCCCATATATAGAAGGAACCTGATAGCTGCAAAGTATACAGTGCCCTGTTAACCATAAAAGCCTGATAGCTAAAGATTATTCACTGTCTCACTGTAACAAAAGGTCATCCCAAGGCTGAAGCCACAATAGCTACCTGATAAGCCTGGATCTGGGTAAAGCGTCCCTGCACCCCAACGCCGTTTCGCCCTTGCTTCTTCCGGGGGCGTGTCTAATTGGGGAAAGGGCTGTCTATTTATAGTGACGCCAATGAATTAAGTCACTTCACCTGGCCGCTCCCCTGTGATGCTCGTTGCAGAGGGTGTATCCCGGCTGCAGACGCTGATCATCGGCCACTCCCACAGGAACCACTCAAGCCGCGCGCGTGGAACGCAAGCTTGAACCGCAAGCTGCGTTCCCATGTGCGCGCGACCGGAAGTTCGGAGGTCCGCGATCCGAGTCTGCGCACAACCATCTGCAAGGACATACGCTCCATATAGTGAGCAAGTGACTAACCTAAAGATCTATACACAGCTCACTATAGAATTAATAATGAGAAAAACCACTATCGATCCCATTTAATATATAGCCCTATAACTATAAAACTACTTTCTATATGGACTACTCACATAAAATGACCAATTACTTACAATTTAAAAATGAGCTAGATAAATGACAAATTGATCTTTCCGTCTAAACCAATACACATAAACATGAGATACCACCCTATCAAATACATTATTAATGTTATAATTGTTATTATTACTATTAAATCTACATCACCAGTAGTGAATACAATACATTCACATACCCATAAACAATGTTATTCCATTATTCAATACATATAGATCAATGGATCCCAATTATCCATACATATATACGCTAAATAAAACAAAATGACACATATATAAGTGCAATAATAAACAATATTGTGTTGAATATGTGAAAATTGATGATTAAAAATATGTGAACCTAATTAAACAGTATATTAATTTTATTTTTCATTTTTTATTTTTTACAATAGTGTGCATAAAAATGCACCCAAAAACACACATAAATAGTGACCAATGAAAAACATGAATGTCTATGGGATGATTATGTGCCTGTTATACAAAATTGCACACAATCAACCCTTAGTATGTGTAAATAATGTGTAAATGTGTGAAATAATTAATATAAATATATGTATACAAAACCGTACATAAAATATGTGCATATCAATACATAAGACATGAAAGAATAGATCAATGTAGTTTCATTCATCTTCAAAGTTCTTGGAGCGATTCCAAAGTAGATGATCCCAGCATCTGGTCAAAGGGAACGACCCAGGTGAAAAGAGCCACTAACAACAACGACTAAAAATATGAAATAAACACAATTAATATACAATTAAAACCACATAACACAAACCAGACAACCCACCCCTAAAAGAGACCCAGATAAATTATGAAAACATGCAGAGTTTAAAAAGAATATTAGGAACATAGCCTTAAAAAATGCCTTCAAAAAAAGACCTACAATAAACGGAATGGCTTATAAAAAAGAACCAAAACCTAGGTTTTCATTTAGACCTTGAGGTGCGAGAGTGCCTAACCTAAAAATCCACCGGCTCTCTGTCTGAGCCAGGACCTTCCCCAGGTCACCTCCCCTGGAGCCCATTGACACCTGATTTATACCTTTAAATGTAATCTCATTAGATCTACATGAGTGATAGATCTTGAAATGTCTGGCTAAAGTCTTGAGTAGCGAAATATCCTCAACATCCTTGGCATTCTCGATGTCTCTAATATGCTCTCGTACGCGAATCTTCAATTCGCGTGTTGTCAATCCTATATAGACTTTATTGCACGTGCATTGAGCATGGTAGATGACACCTTTGGATGCGCAATTTAACAGCCTACGAATTTCGAAGTTTCTGGATCCATCAAAGTTGGTGAACTTTTTAGCCCTCCTCATATTCTTGCAGGCCTTACACATGCCACACGGAAAAAAGCCTTGAATTAAATTGTTGCGATTATTGCCGACTGTTGAGGTCTCATAATGACTCTGAACCAGAAGATCACGTAAGTTTCTTGACCTTCGTGCCACCATAAGGGGACGATCTGGTAATACCTTTTTGAGAACAGGATCCATCAAAACACCCCAATGTTTTTGTAAAATGGATTTAATTTCACTCCATTGAGAGCTGAAAGTAGTGATAAACCTCAATTCATTATCCATTTTTTGGGGTGTTTTTTTTTACCAAAAAGCAGATCATTTCTGTCTGCCTTAAATGCTCGGTTGAAGCCCTTGTTGGTATTGTGACGGCTATAACCTCTTTCTTCAAATCTTTCTGCTAGATCTCTGGATTGATCTAGGAAAGCAGAATTTTCAGAGCAAATTCTCTTGGCTCGTAGGAATTGGCCGACTGGTATGCCCCGTTTAGTAGATTCTGGGTGTGACGAAGAGGCATGAAGGAAGGAATTTGTGGACGTGGGTTTTCTGTACATGTTAGTAATCAACTGACCATCTTCAGAAACATTGATCTTAATATCCAAGAATTCAACACTACGCCCATACTTATAAGTAAGCTTAATATTCAAATTATTATCATTGAGCGCAGTGATGAATGAATCAAGATGTTCAATTGATCCCTCCCAGATAAACCACACGTCATCTATGAATCTCATCCATTCCTTAACATGTATGATGTCCGATATTATCTCATTCAAAAACATGTCTCGCTCCCAGGCACCCAAAAAAAGGTTGGCGTATGAGGGGGCACATGATGCCCCCATAGCCGTACCTTGGGCTTGTAGATAGTATTTCTTCTTAAATAAAAACACATTGTGTGTGAGCACAAATTCCAGTAATGTAAGAAGTAACTTGATCAACGGCTTGTCCAAACTGCTCATATTTAGAAATAAAGCTGTAGCTCTCAAACCATCTTCATGTCTGATGGAAGTATAAAGGGACTCCACATCTGCCGTAACCATAATCATATCTTCATTAAGATTAACTTGGTTAAGTCTTTGTAAGGCAGATGTGGAGTCCCTAAAATATGACGGCAAGGATGTCACAAGAGGCTTTAAGTAAAAATCAATTAGAACACCAATGTGTTCACAAAGACCCCCATTACCAGATATAATTGGTCTACCCGGAGGGTCCTGGGGGTCCTTGTGAATCTTTGTGATAAAATAGAGTGTGGGCGTACGTGGGTGCAGATTAATAACGAACTCCAGGCATTTCTTCCGGTCGCGCGCACATGGGAACGCAGCTTGCGGTTCAAGCTTGCGTTCCACGCGCGCGGCTTGAGTGGTTCCTGTGGGGGTGGCCGATGATCAGCGTCTGCAGCCGGGATACACCCTCTGCAACGAGCATCACAGGGGAGCGGCCAGGTGAAGTGACTTAATTCATTGGCGTCACTATAAATAGACAGCCCTTTCCCCAATTAGACACGCCCCCGGAAGAAGCAAGGGCGAAACGGCGTTGGGGTGCAGGGACGCTTTACCCAAATCCAGGCTTATCAGGTAGCTATTGTGGCTTCAGCCTTGGGATGACCTTTTGTTACAGTGAGACAGTGAATACTCTTTAGCTATCAGGCTTTTATGGTTAACAGGGCACTGTATACTTTGCAGCTATCAGGTTCCTTCTATATATGGGCAGTTTTTTGGATTCAATATGAATGAGTGCATGTATGGTCTTACTAGCAGCACTGATTTATGTTATTCTGTCCCATCTATGAAAGAACCTGTTCTTATAGCATATAGCTTCATCTGTGTCTGTTATAACAGGGCAGTGTATGTTTGTAGCTATCAGACTTCTATATATGGGCAGTTTATGAACAGAATGTAAATTCTAGTGCATGTATGGTTTCACTAGCAGCACTACTTTATGGTATTCTGTCACGTCTATGGAAGTACTTGTTAGTTTAGCATATAGCCTGATCTGTGTCTGTCTGTGTCTGTTATAACAGGGCATTGTATACTTTGTAGCTATTAGACTCCTTCTATATATGGGCAGCCTTATGGATATTAGTGCATGTATGGTCTTACTAGCAGCACTGTTGTTATGGTATTCTGCCACAGTTATGGAAGTACCTGTTATATAGCCCCACTCACTCATGTCTGGATGTAACAAATGGTTTCTGGGAATTAATAGTGTCCCTACGGGATTTTTTTCTGTTTTTTTAAAAATGTGTGTTATTTAATTATGTAATAAAAATTAATGTTTTAACCATGAACCACTGATTTGTTTCCTGATTGGGGACAATTGCTTGTGTTGGTCCAGTTGAATTTAGTGGCATGAATATATGGTTAGGTGTTTTGTTGATTAATGGGATTTTCATATTGCCCATACCTGTCACTTTCCACTGTTGAGTTTGAATGAGCATCACATGCTGGAAACAAAGTTGTTTACCCACAATTTTGGAAAGTTGACAACAATTTTGTCTTGCCCATTTTTAGGGTTTTATGTGAAATTATGTCCAATGTCTTTTTTTTCCTCTGTTTTTTTGTGTTCTCTCAGTCATGCGTACGGGATTGAAAAAGACCAAGTAAGTGCGGCTAAGAGCAGTTCTACTATTTCATATGTGAGGCAGCATGGCACATTTTATAAAAATATTTTAGTGTAGGACTGCCCCAAAGAGATTTGCCGTGACGTGGCGGGGTAGCTCAAGAAATTGCAATTTTTTTTGCCAAAAATCTAAAATTTTTATAATAAGTGCAGTTTGGAATTTTTAGTGCTGAAGTGCACATTTAGTGCTGGCTTTTCGTTTTTCTTCATTGAATTAGTTGGTGGCTGACCCCCACCTTGCTTATCACCCCAATTTGGGATATATTCCACCTGTCTAGATTTTGGCGGTTGGTGGCTGTTCACATTCAGTCATCAGACCCTATCCACAGGATATTTACTTCATGCAGCATTTTCTTGGGCCTGTCCCGCTCACAGCCATGACTCAGTCATAGGTACGGGATTGAAAAAGACCAAGTAAGTGCTGCTAAAAGCAGTTCTACTATTTCATATGTGAGGCCGCATGGCACATTTTATAAAAATATTTTAGTGTAGGACTGCCCCAAAGAGATTTGCTGTGACGTGGCGGGGTAGCTCAAGAAATTGCAATTTTTTGCCAAAAATCTCAAATTTTTATAATAAGTACAGTTTGGATTTTTTAGTGCAGTACACATTTAGTGTTGACTTTTTGTTTTTTTGTGTTGTTGCAATACAAAAAAAAAGGAAATAAATATGTATGACAATACATGTGTAATTGCACTAATTTTCTGGGAGAAATACTTAATGTTCCTGAACAGTTTCAAGGATGTCAACAGTTTCGACCATGACTATATATTACTCCTAAAAAATATGTCACACAACACCCTAGAAAACAATAGCATCAGATGGACAATGCCCTTAATATGATCCATGAATAAGACTTAACGATGTTCTTTTGTGGATACCAATACCACATACTTTTACTTTTAAAGTTTGAAATAAATTGACTTTTTATTCCTCCCTGCCTGCGGTCCACTGGATTTGTTTTTTCTTCTCATAATTAATAGTGCCAAACAGATTGTGTCCCAGGCAGTAGTATTGCAACACACAGTAAAGGTTTCCCCCTATTTGTTCCACAAATAATGATGACACTTTTTTACTCCATGGTACCTACTCACCATAATAATAGCTTCTTAGTAACCCTTATAGATTCCTCAAAGTAATAATTTCTCTTTGTTTTGCCCCTACTTAACTGACCTTTGTTGTGCTGTTAGAAACTTATAATGTCCTATAACACTAGAAGTCCCAGGAATTTCGAGCTCCATAGGGTTCCAATGGTAGAAATGTTAAATTACCCCTCTCTGGGACTTCTAGTGTTAATCAGTAATATTGCACCCTGTGTGACCAATCATAGCAGTGATGATCAAATGTTGTCACTATATGCCAAACGTAATTATAATACACCCTGTGTGCCTCCTAGAAAATAATAAAGATGAACTCTTTTATTGAGTTGGGCTACAACACAGATTGTTATTATTATTTTGGAGCAAAAAAAAGGTATTATGTGTTATTGTTGTTAAACATTTCTTTATGCCCACAAACAGTAGTAGTTGACTTTGTGCCCAAACACAGTACAGATGGCTACTTTTCTGCCACTTAGTAATGAACAGAGCCCCTTATAGGGAAAGTAGTGCACCCCAAATCGAAAATAGTATTAACAAACAATGCTCCTTCATAGCAAATTGTGAATTTTCATAGCAAATAGTGTTGTCTTGTAGAACATAGAGCCGCTTTGTAACAAATAATGTTCATTAGCATTAAATTGTGCCCTGCTTTTTCCGTTTCAATTCCCTAGTTTGTGGAGCTGCTGAGGCCTTTATCATAGTGCCGTAGGATCATAGTTAAATGTTCGATAATAACTTATTTTATGTACACTGAATGGAAATGAGGAAAATTGGATTTTGCTCCATATTTTGTTTTCCCTTCCTCCAGATCAACACAGCGCAAAATGAAGTTGAAAGAGGGTTTCTGGTTTTATTTAGATACTTTTCCTTACATACCATATTTTTCGCTTTATAAGACGCACCTGATTATAAGACGCATCCCCAAATTTGGTGAAGGAATAGAGAATTTTTTAATAAATGAGGTCCGTCTTATAATGCCAGTGTCCGTCTAACAAATAATATAGGGTATATGTCCCTCATAGCCCCCTCATCCTAAAATTAGCCCCCTTAATCTGCATATGGACACCTTATATTGAACACGTCCCCCAGTGATGCCACATTTCCCCTATGGCTGGCACACATCCTCTATGGCTGGCACACGGCCCCTGTGGCTGGCACACAGGCCCACTGTGGCAGGCAGACAGGCCCACTGTGGCAGGCAGACAGGCCCACTGTGGCAGGCAGACAGGCCCACTGTGGCAGGCAGACAGGCCCACTGTGGCAGGCAGACAGGCCCACTGTGGCGGGCAGACAGGCCCACTGTGGCGGGCAGACAGGCCCACTGTGGCGGGCAGACAGGCCCACTGTGGCGGGCAGACAGGCCCACTGTGGCGGGCAGACAGGCCCACTGTGGCAGGCAGACAGGCCCACTGTGGCTGGCAGACAGGCCCACTGTGGCTGGCAGACAGGCCCACTGGGGCTGGCAGACAGGCCCACTGTGGCAGGTAGCCAGGCCCACTGTGGCAGGCAGCCAGGCCCACTGTGGCAGGCAGCCAGGCCCACTGTGGCAGGCAGCCAGGCCCACTGTGGCAGGCAGACAGGCCCACTGTGGCAGGCAGACAGGCCCACTGTGGCAGGCAGACAGGCCCACTGTGGCTGGCAGACAGGCCCACTGTGGCTGGCAGACAGGCCCACTGTGGCTGGCAGACATCACCCTCTGTTACATATCGCCCCCATGTTGCTGCTTTTAGTATAATAAACTCTTTACCTTCTGCAGCACTGTCTTGTCTTGTGTGTCCCTCCTCGGGGTTGAGCTCCTCCTGTCTCCTGCACTTCCTCCTTCCTGGTTCTAGTGCAGGTCATGTGATCGGGACAGCAGAGAGATATCTCTGCGTGCCTAATCACAGCAGCAGGAGGGAGACCGGGCAGACGCTGGAGGGGATGAGTAAAGAGTTTATTATTTTACTATTGGCAGCAGCACAGGAGGCTATAGCTAACACAGGGGGAGGGGGGATCCTGTGCGATCAAAGGTAAGCACAGGCAGATATAATATGTGCAGCTCCCCCAGCCCATCAGCGCGATGCAGTTTCAGCACCACGCTTCTGATGGACAGCGGCTGTGCATATTATAAGAGCGGGAGCAGGAGATCAAACGCTGCTGCTCCCAGCTTTTCCTGCCCCCAGCAGCCCCCAGCACGGCTCCAGAGCTGCCCGCACCTCCACTGGACTCTGTATGTATGTATGTATATGTATATGTATATATATATATGTATATGTATATGTGTATATATATATATATATATATATATGTATATATATATATATATATATTATACCCCCCCTCCCGTATATTCGGATTATAAGACGCACCCCCTACTAACAAAAGTGCGTCTTATAAAGCGAAAAATATGGTACTTTGGTCGCGAATCATCACTGCCTTTGTGCCTGTTTTTTGTCTAGTTTTGTACCCTCTTTATTTTGTTTGCACCCAATTTATTATTTTATTTGGGCATTTATTGAAGCACTTTTTATGTGTTCACTGGTGATGGGCGAACCCCCCGATGTTCGGTGTTTGGGAAACTGGCCTATTGTTCTCAGGCCCAATTAAGTGTAAAAAAATACCTTAATGTGTGTCACAGTTTCTGTTGTTTGCATACAGTGCTGAGGTCTTGTCGACACCACTATCGCCAATCACGAAGCAGAGTGGTTATGCCAATTTGGGTAATAAAGTAATTGTTCAGCTCACCACTCCATGTGTTGCTCAGCAGCTCCTAGTCCAGTGCTCGGATCCAATGGTTTGGAATGCACAGGTGCAAATTCAATCCAAGGAAGGGGGGGAGGGGAGGAGAAAATCCAGCACCGAAGTAAAAAAATTCCTATTTATTTCAACAATTAAAACATGGATACATATGCAGTTATGCCTTACGTGTTTCGGAGAGACAAAAACAGCTCCTTATTCATAGGCAACATAGTAACAAATGAAAGCAAAGCAAAAATTATGCCAATCTAGGCCTCTTTCACACGTCAGTGATTCTGGTACGTATGTGACAGTTTTTATACGTACCAGAATCACGGACATACGCAGACTCATTAAAATCAATGCGTCTGCGCACACATCAGTGATTTTTCACTGATGTGTTTCCGTGCGGCGCACACGCATGTGTGTATGTTCCGCATGGACACACGCATGTTTTTTTCTGGCATCACTGATGTCACATGGATCACACAGTGGTGTGTTCTGTGAAGCACGTACCAGAAGAACACGAACATTGAAAATAAAAAGCATTTTAAACTCACCTTCTCCAGCGGTGCTGTCTCCAGCTGATGCTGTCTCCTGCTTCCAGACCAGCTAATTATTCTCATGCATATGCAGTTATACACTGCACAGCCGACCCGGAAGTAGCAGCTGCGGTGAGGAACAGCGGCCGAACACAGATGAGCCAGAGATATCAGCCCCACGCATAGCAGTGGCATGAACATGTGAGTATGATTTCTGTGTATTGTCACAAATTGCACATAGAGATCACACATGTGCCATAATCACGGCACATGGAGGGACATAGGCACTTTTAACACATCAGTGAAAAAGTCTGTTTTTCACTGATGTGTGTAAGAGGCCTTAGACAGCGTGAGCCGCTGAGCTCAATAATTGGCTGCAGTGCTTTGGACGTGATGTCAAAGTTGTAGACAAAAAACACAGACCAGATCAGTGATAGAAACAAAGTGCTGACCTCCAATGTTGTAAGTAAAGCATAATTTTTTATTTTTTTACATTCAACTGCATCTGAGGGCAAATTTTCTTAAAGCAAAACGATCCTCTAAGCTGTATAGAGAACCTTAAAACCCCTTTAACTAGCTTTTGTTGTAGCTGTTTTGTTGTGACCGAAAGTCAGATTATGGGATCACCAATAAGGTTCAATTTATGAGACTCTGGGCCCTTAGGTAACGAGCGCTCAGAAAAAAGAATGGACACTGCGTAGTGCGCAAAACCATTCTGTTTATTCCCCTGTGAGCAGTTATATTATACTATTTACAAATGAACATAATTCATGTTGGAAATTTCCACTTGCCACCTCTTTCTGATGAACGTTCAGGGATAATGCCACGCTGTCGAAGAAATTCCAGATGGCAATGTAGGAACCTGATGATTTATTAAGTCAACATGTTTTAGAGATCTAGGTCTCCTCCATCAGGACAAGTAATGGTAATGTAATTTCTTGTCCTGATGAAGGAGACCTAGATCTCTGAAACACATTAACCTAATTAAACATCATGTTCCTACATTGCCATCTCGAATTTCTTTGACAGCGCGGCATTAACCCCTTCTTTTCCTGACGTTTGATTGCCTCTGCACGTGGGGATGCGCCAGCTGTTTTTACCTGTGCGGTTCAATGGTTGTGGCTTCTCACAACCCGACAAGGTGAGCCTTAATGCATTCATATCTCCTGGTTTACCAGGGTAAGACGCCATTGCACTTCTTTTCTTCTAGTGTGATTGATGAACGTTATGAGTTCTTTACCTTATTATGGCTTTTCTCAATGAATTATCCATAACACACAGTTTCTCAAAACATCACAAATAAAGGCGGAAAATATTAGACAAAATTTGAGACCCTAACAAGGTAGTAAATATAATGAGACTACAAAATTGATTACAGTAATTTGATATAAAATATAGAATACAGAACTTACAGAAATATAGAAAACTATTAAGTCTTCTTTATGACCTTTTGGCGTCTGATTTATTCATATGTACAAAGTACGTAACTGTGAGTATAAGTCAGATACACACAAATTAAATAAATATATGATAACTAGGGATGATCGAATACCTCAATTCTTCGGCTTTGCGAATATTTGCTGAATAAATCGCCGCTATTCGACTATTTGCGAATATTCGATATGCAATGTAAGTCTATGGGAAACCCCGAATAACAACTATTTGAAACTATTCGGGCTTAGACTTACATTGCGCATCGAATATTCGCATAGAGGCGACCTATTCGGAAAATATTCACGAAGCCGAATATTTGAGGTATTCGGTCATCCCTAATAACTAATATTTTCTCACTGTAATCCCGTGATTACACTAAGAATATGAATTCAAAGTAATTAATTAATGTGTTGTTCAATTCATTGGCAAACATTAAAAACCGCCCTCTAAGGTAATTATCTTCTTATTTTCTAGGAGATACTTAAGTGATATTTTACAATAAAGTTCAATATGGGAAATGTGAGAGTGCAAATTAGAAAATCTAAGCAGTAATGTGATTTGTTTGCTGAAGGCAGCGGAGGTGTTTTTGAGTAATGTCTTGTAACTGCTGTAGGTAAAATGTAGAAATTAGGTAACTCTTAAAGGGAACTTGTCATGTAAAACAATGCTATTATCTTTCAGATATGGAGTTCATCTGCATGTAATAGTGTTATGTGACCAGGCATGGATATACCATTGGTGCAACCTATGCAGCCGCCAGGAGCCCAAGAGGTTGGGGGGGCCTATTTCTACTTCCAAAGAAGGTGGAATTGTGCATATTGATTAGCTCTTGGGCTGCAAAGAGCCCATCTATTTTTCTTGCACAGGGGCCCTTTTCTGTCTGTGTCCATCGGTGTCTGTCACAGAGGGCCACATTGCAGGGAGGAAATTAACTTTATTCTTCTCGGGACTTTCAGTCATAGAGGTGCGGCCAGCGTGGTTTCAGTCACTGCTCTGTGCATAATGAACGACGGCAGTAACCACATCCCAGCAATGACTGCCATCCAACTCTGTACTAATTCAATGCCGAACCGACTGGGAGTCAGTGTCGGTGGTGAGGTTATGGGCGCTGCTCACTATGCACAGAGCTGTGACTGAAACCACACCATTCATGACCCTATGACTGAAAGCCCCAAACTTCCAGGAGGAATAAAATGCATTTCCTCTCGGCAGTGGGGATCTCAGTGCGGCAGCTGCATGGTGTCAGAACATTGTAAACCTGCAGATCAAGCCCATATCTGCAGATTAATAAACATGACAGGTTTTCTTTAAACAGGATGGCAAAGAACCGATTTATAAAATATGCAAAATTATGACAAAAATTGTATACAGAGAGAGAGTTGTTTTTTGTTATTTTTATTCAATTATTGGTAATGTGCATGGTAATCTACAGGTTGTACCAGAAGTGGGTACAGAGTTGAGTAAATAAAATTCTATGAGATTCTATGAGTGTACATATAAACTGATGCAGCACTATGGAAAGTAGGAATTGCCTAAAATGTTATGCAATGTGGTAGCGCCGCAACTCGGAACCAGGACTCACTTTGCCAGACAACACTTTTACTGTCATTCGGGCAGTTCCTCATTATGCTTTTACAGTTAGGGACAACCTTGACCTCAGCTTTGCATGGCATTAGATTGGACAAAATGGCATCAATGAATGGCTTCCAAATTCACAAAACTTAACATCAATTAGCTTCTTTTTTGGGGGTCTACTAAAAAAAAAAGAGTTTTTAGAGACCGATGCTATGGAAAACGTAAATGTGTTAATCTTGGAAGCATTATTGTCATTGATGCAGACCAGAATTTGTGTCCTATTACCGACCGGTACTTATCAGGTTCTAGAATGTTGCAACGTCGTACCGGACAGGTCCGAGGAGAGCTGCAACACTGATGGAAGAAATTTCAAGCTCTTTTGAGAGTAATCCCTTTTAAATATTAATGTAACAATGTGACAAGATGTGATTTAATCTTCTTTTGTTATGTGACATTGTATATTTACCCATAAAATCTGTTTCAATAAATATCCTTGATTCAATTATATACCAACGTTCAAACCATCCTATATACTTTAGAATTTCAGATTTACATTTTTTCCTATAACTTGTTAACAATATGAGTTCTTTACCATGGGAGTTGTGAATCCTTAGTTGGCCATGAATAACAAATATGAAACAGATGTGATTATAATTCATACTGATTATATTTTAGCTCTAAGTGTTGAATTGTTTGCAAAAAAAAATACCCATGACACTTATCGATCAAATACAGTAGTTTATTCTTGCTAATTGTTACAACAGATGGCATGATGGAGAACCAAGAGGATCCAACCAGCGATAAAGATGAGGTCTCTTCTGAACTAAGTCCTTCATCGCAGAATTATATTCTAAGCACTATCAGAAAAGAATCAAGGTATTGTATGCAGCACTGTAAAACCATTAATACCATAGTGTTCCTTAACCATTTCTGTGCAATGTTATTTTGTGTGACGAGTACAATACAGGTGTAATGCCAACATGCACAGGATATCTTGGTCCTGGGGGCTATAGCTAAAAGCTATCAAAAATTATTAGGCTTACTATTTCTTTTTTGCTGTTTTTTGTTTGTGAGCTTCAGATTTCTTTATACTTAGTTAACTGAACAAATATTTTTAAAGATTTTTTTTTTGTACAAGAAATATGTATACGATATCACTTAGGATATTTAAATTAATGAGATTAGATGTTTTCGCCACACCCATGACAAATAGGTATAATCGTGCCCACAGCCATGCAGTCCTCATAGTCAAAAACTAGCCGTACCGGTTACACTGGACAGCTGGCGGACTTGACACGGTTTATGAGTGAAATATCTGACTTGCTAGATCTAGTCCTAAGACGTTGTGCACATGTTCCGTATTGTAGCACATTTTTCTTTAGAAAAATGCAGAATGTAAGCAAGAAAAATGTTGATTAAAATATATGCACTTTTTTTTATGTTTTTGCATGCGATTTTGTTGTAAAAACTCTGCAACTACACTGAAAAAACTGACATACTGCAGGTTTGAAAACAAATACTTTAATGGTTGAAATCTGCAAGGAAAAAAATAGCAGCATGTACATGAGATTTCAGAAATCACATTTACTTTGCTGATAATGAAAAATTCTACATTTTTTCCGCAGAAAAAACACAGGGAAAAAACGCAGTATGTGAACAAGCCCTAAGTTATATTAGATACAACATCATAGCTATGATTGACATTGCAAACTCACAAAACACAGTATTTTTCTGCTTTATAAGGCCTGTTTCACACGCCAGTGATTCTGGTACGTTTGTGCTTTTTTTTAAACGTACCAGAATCACTGACATACGCAGACCCATTATAATGAATGGGTCTGCTCACACATCAGTGATTTTTCACTGCATGTGTCTCCGTGCGGTGTACCTGCGTGTCCGTTATTGCCGCACGGAGACATGTCCATTTTTTTCTGGCATCACTGATGTCCCACAGACCACGCAGTAGTGTGGTCTGTGAAACACGTGCCAGAAAAAAATGTGCTTTTAAGATAAAAATCATTTTTACTCACCCGGCTCCAGTGATGTCCTCTGCAGCCCGTGCAGCTTGTTGCTTCTGAGCCGGCTCATTACTGTCGCGCCTATTCATGATGCACGACACAGCCGACCCGGAAGCAGCTGCTGCGGGGGTCAGTGCCGGCCGGATGCTGCACCGCGGGAGCGATCAGCACCATGGAGAGCGGGAGCGCGCACAGGAGAGTTAATCTCTAAGTGCAATCACGGGCCACTGAGAAAAGAGCCCGGATTGCACTTAGACAACCCACGTGTGCCATGATTCACGGCACACGGAGGGACATGTGCGTGTTTTACACGCCAGTGAAAAACGTCAGTGTTTTTCACTGACGTGTGAAATGGGCCTTAGATGCACCGGATTATAAGACGCACCCCAAACTTAGACATAAAAAAAGGTAAAAAAAAGAAAAAAGGGGTCCGTCTTATAATCCGGTGTTCTCTTACCGGAGGGGGGGCAGCAGTGGTGGTGAAGTGGGGTCACAGGAGGCAGAGGTTGTGCTAGCAGGCACGGCAGGTCAGTGGCAGCAGGGTCCGTGGTGGCAGGTGGCGTCCGGGGTGGCAGAAGCCGGGGGACCCGTAGTGGCAGGAGCCGCGGGGCCCATGGTGGTGGTGGCGGCAGCAGCAGCGTCGGTGACGGCGGGTGAGTCATGCAGCAGGCTGGTGCAGTGAGTGTCCCAGTGTCCGCAGTCCCGGTTCAAATAATGGCGCCTGCGCAGATGGAGCTCTCATCCAAGGGCTCCATCTGCGCACGCGCTGACTCCCGGGGGAGCGCGTGCGCAGATTGAGCTCTCATTCAAGAGCTCCATCTGCGCACGCGCCCGCTGCCATCATTTGAAACTGGGACCGCGGACAAACTGGGTAACTTGCTGCACAGCCGCCCGCCCCGCACGCACAGAGTGGCAGCCAGCAGGCTGCCCGCCCACCCTGCATGCAAGCGGCCGGGTACCTGTGCTTGCGTGCGGGCGGCAGCCATCTGCCGCCCGCACAGGCACCCGACCGCCGCCCGCACACAGCACCCAGCCGCCGACCGCCGCCCGCACACAGCACCCGGCCGCCGCCCGCACACAGCACCCGGCCACCGCCCGCACGCAGCCACGGTTACCCAGCTGCCATCACACGCAAGCACAGGTACCCGGCTGTTTGCACGCAGCCACAGGCACCTGCCCGCCCGCCCAATCACCGCACAGACAGGACCCCCAGGTACCGCTATATTCGCTTTATAAGACGCACCCCCCATTTTCCTGTCAAATTTTTGGGAGGAAAAGTGTGTCTTATAAAGCGAAAAATACGGTAAGTCTTAAGATTGAAATTTGCTCCATTACAAACACATCTCATCTACATACTATATGTATTTACAGCAAAAAACAGGCTTTACAGGGTGGTCCGATGTCTAAATTCCTATTTGTTGCTACAATGTAAACTAATTTCTAATGTGGCAGCATTAAAAATTCCCTACCCTTCCCTGACTACGCTATGTAACTACTATTGATTTTTTTCCCTACTTCCTGTCTGATGATGTTTCGTTTGAGTATCCCAGTGCAACTCAAATGAAGCGTCATTAGGGGACAGATAGTGTGGTCACTAACACAGCCTCTGCCCCTTTCCTGAAACGAAGAGCCATCAGTGATGCTCATTTCAGTGGCTGGTTTGTTTCTTGCTGTGTATCTACATGCTGTCATTGTGTGATTTGCACAGTGACAAAACACTGTGTTGCCTGTTCAGATTAGTACAGCAGGCAACACACAGCATTGCTCACTGTCAGTGCATGGTGTCACAGTACCCCGTGGCGTGCAGAAACCAGTGCCACCATCTCAAGGGATGTCACTGTGAGGACACTGCTTGTCTCTGAATCCCGCTGGGTACTCTAACACCAACTACACATCAAGACTGAGCGCTTGTTGGAGACAATCTCTGCCTGCACAGAGCGGTCACAGAACACTCCTGCCAGACATTCAGAGGCTTTTACTGATGTCTCATCTACAGAGCAGTGACTTCTAGTGATGGGTGATCCTGAACTGTAAAGATCGGGGATCGTACCAATCACATAGTAATCATATACACAATCCCGATCACGAGCTTTCATGTACACAGTCACGATCGGGCGCTGTTAAAAAAAAAAATAAGAAAAAAAAAAAAGCACATTATTAAAAAACATTATGATCATACTTACAGGTGCCACGACGCATCCTGCAGACTCTGTCTCCCGGCCGCTTCTGCTTCCACGTCCGATCATTGCTGTGCCCCCTGGTAAGCACACACCGCCTAAAGGATCTTGCATGACGTCATAGCCCTGTGACCAGTCTGACGTGAATTTTGTACAGACATTGGCTTACAGACTAGACTGGTCTCATGACTATGACATCATCAAAGGTCCTGTTAACTGAACCTTGATTGTCATTGTGCGAGTGTCGCATCACGGCGCACAATCTCTTCACAGGAGCTATCAGCTGCATGTATTTCCATGCAGATGAGGCGCTCCTGTCCTGAGAGCGTCAGGCTTTCTGCGGTGATGCAATGCGAGAAACAAGTGCAATCATATCCTCACTGTCATCCTGCTTCTTGCTCTGTACCCCCATCTGCCTGGCTTTACCTTGGTTGGCAATCAAAATACAGGGAAGCCTTTCATTTTTTTTATTATTTAAAAAAATAATAAAAAAAAAAATGCGTGGGCTCCCGTCGTATTTTGATCGCCAATTAAGAAATAACGTCTGGAACACCAATTCTGAGTTTGAACTGGGTGCAAAAAACCTAAAAAATCTACACTATTTGGAAAGAAGGTATGCACACCAGTGACTATGTAAGGGGAATATATGAAAAGCAGAAACTGCTGTGTGAATACGGACATGAAAAATCCAATAGCTATATGTAAGAATGAAAGTATGAAAAATGAAATCTGCATTACTGCCATGAACATACGAATAAAGCGAAATTTAGCCATTGAATTGATTAATACAACAGAGCCCCAACACTACGCCAAAGTATCTCTCTACGTTGGGGTCCCTAGCTAATGTGTGTCCTCTCATGCAGTTAAAAAACTTACCGTGTATGGGAAGCTGAGACCCAGGCTATATATGCGTATAATGTGGACTGGCAATAGGTGTGATGGGGCCGGGTTCACAAATGAAAGACTACACATCAGTTAAGAAATAACGTCTGGAACACCAATTCTGAGTCTGAACTGGGTGCAAAAAACTTAAAAAACTACACTATATGGAGAGGAGGTATGCACACCAGTGACTATGTAAGGGGAATATATGAAAAGCAGAAACCGCTGTGTGAATACTGACATGAAAAATTCAATAGCTATATGTAAGAGTTAAAGTATGAAAAATGAAATCTGCATTACTGCCATGAACATATGAATAAAGAGAATAGAATAGAATAGTCTTTCGTTTGTGAACCCGGCCCCATCACACCTATTGCCAGTCCACATTATACGCATATATAGCCTGGGTCTCAGCTTCCCATACACGGTAATTTTTTTAAATGCATGAGAGGACACACATTAGGTAGGGACCCCAACGTAGAGAGATACTTTGGTGTAGTGTTGGGGCTCTGTTGTATTGATCAATTCAATGGCTAAATTTCTCTTTATTCATATGTTCATGGCAGTAATGCAGATTTCATTTTTCATACTTTAACTCTTACATATAGCTATTGGATTTTTCATGTCAGTATTCACACAGCGGTTTCTGCTTTTCCTATATTCCCCTTACATAGTCACTGGTGTGCATACCTTCTCTCCATATAGTATTTTGATCGCCAGTCACGTAAAGCCAGGCAGCTGGGGGCTGGGATTCTCCGCAGCCGCTCCTGGAAATGGCGCATTATTTCTTAGCGCCATTTCCAGGTGCATTACCCGGCTCGTCCAGTGGCCCAGGAGGCGGTGGCATGCTGGGTAATAAAAGGGTTAATACCAGCTTTGTATTCTCAGATGGTACTAAGCCTGAAATTCATGGTGTCACGCCAAATTAGACATGGCCACCATGAATTTCTAGTGAACAGTAAAAAAAAACACAATACAGAGAACAACATTTTTTTTATTAGAAATAAAACAAAAAAAAATTTAAAGACTCCTTCTTTGTTATAAAAAAATCCTTAGTCTGACGTAATCCACAGGTACAGCAATGTCAGCTCCGCTTCATCACTCTGTACAGTCTATACAAACTGAGAAGCAGAGAGAGCCATGTCAGCTCTGCTACGTCGCTCTGTACAGAGCGAGAAGCAGGCTGACAGTGAGGGTATGATTGCACTTGCGTCTCACATTGTATCACCCTGCAAGCGTGATGCTCTCAGGACAAGAGCACCTCATCTGCATGGAAATATATGCAGCTAACCGCTCCTGTCAGGATATTGTGTGCCGTGATGCGATGCGACACTCACACAGTGACATTCAATGTTCAGTTAACAGGACCTTTGATGACGTCATAGTCATGTGACCAGCCTGTAACCAGCGAGGAAATACAACATTCACACCAGACTGGTCACATGGCCATGACGTCACGGAAATTCCTTTAGTCAGTGTTGGTTACTGGGAGGGTACAGCAATGCTCGGACTCGGAAGTAGAAGCGTCAGGAAGACAGAGTCTGCAGGACGCGTTGCGGAACCTGTAAGTATAATGACAATGGTTATTAACTATATTCTTTATTAGCGGTAGTACCCGGGCGTTTCCCGGGATAGTAACTATCTCTCTGTCTGCATTCCAGTCTCCGTCTGTCTGTGCCTGTCTCTGCCCATCAGTCTTTGTCTGTCTCTGCCCGTCAGTCTTTGTCTGTCTCTGTCTGTCTGTCTCTGTGTGTGTCTGTCTGTGTGTCTGTTTCTGTCTGTGTCTGTCCGTTTGTCTCTGTCCATTTGTCTCTGTCTGTCTGTCTCTGTACGTCTGTCTCTGTTTCTGTCTTTCTCTGTCTGTCTCTGTGTGTCTACCTCTCTCTGTCTCTGTCTCTCTTTCCCTGTCTGCCTCTGTGTGTCTGACTGTCCCTTTCCTTGTCTGTCTCTGTCTGTCTGTGTGTCTGTCTCTATACATGTGTGTCTCTCTCTATCCATGTCTGTCTGTTTGTCTGTGTCTATCTCTCTGTCTGTCTCTGTATCAGTCTCTCTGTCTCTCTCTATCTCTGTGTCTGTCAGTCTCTTTCCCCATCTGTCTCTTTCCTCGTCTGTCTCTTTCCTCGTCTATCTTGTTCCCCGTCTGTCTCATTCCCTGTGTGTCTCATTCCCTGTGTGTCTCATTCCCTGTGTGTCTCATTCCCTGTGTGTCTCTTTCCCTGTCTGTCTCTTTCCCGTCTGTCTCTTTCCCTGTCTCTGTCTCCTTCCTTATCTCTTTCCTTGTCTGTCTCTTTCTTTATCTTTTCCCTTGTCTATGTCTCTTTCCCTGTTTTTGTCTATTTTCCTCTCTTTCGCTATCTCTGCCTCTTTCCCTGTCACTTTCCCTGTCTCTCTGTCTCTTTCCCCATCTGTCCTTTTCCCGTCTGTCTCTTTCCCTGTCTCTTTCCTTATCTGTATCTTTCCCTGTGTTTTTCCTTGTCTCTGTCTCTTTCTCTGTTTTTGTCTCTCTCCCTGTCTCTTTCCCTGTCTATTTCCTTGACTCTGTCTCTTTCCCTTTCTGTCTGTCTGTCTCTCTCTTTGTCTCTTTTTCTGTCTGCCTGTCTCTTTCCTTGTCTGTCTGTCTGTCTGCCTCTGTCTTTTTGACTGGCTGTCTCTCTCTGTGTCTCTTTCCCCGTCTGTCTGTCTGTCTCTCTTTCCCTGTCTCCCTCCCTGTCTCTCTCTATCTGTCTGTCTCTGTCTCTTCTTGTCTCTCTCTATCAGTCTCCCCACCGACATCTTATTACCTCACACATAAGCTTCTTATACTAACAATTTATTTTGTTCCTATAGCAACCACTCACAGCTGCTACTAATAGCCTGTAGCTCCCACCTCCATTCAGTTTAATAAAGGCAGTTTTTTTAGAGTAACTGTAAAGCGTGGGGTTAAATTTTCCGGTCAAAACAAAGTCTATGACGCTCTCTGAGTCACATGGGATGTCTGTGCAAAATTTCGTGATTGAAAATGCGATGGTGCGGATTCCTTTAGCATACATACATACATATACACACACATACACTCAGCTTTATATATTAGATTTTACAGCCCCCCCCCCCGCCCCATCCCATATATGTAAAGCCAGAGTTCGGTGATCGGATGCAAGTTCGCATTATCTCAATCCCAATCACCCATCACTAGAGACTTCTCATCTGCTCTGCTTTGTTGATGAGGCGTGACTGTTGACGTCATGCTGATTGACAGCCAATTCCCTGCTGCCTTCAAAGAGGAAGAGCTGGTCTGTTGACATAAAACAAGGGATTCACTGGCAGGAGTGGTCAGAGACCACTCTGAGCCACTTCATGGAACAGGCAGGTAGTTAGCAACTACCTGCTAGTTAGTTTTTAGGCTCATAGTAAAAAAAAAGAATCCTGGACAACTTCTTTAAAAATTTGCCATCTTCAACTTCAATTCTGCTAGTTTTATTGATTTGTACTCTGCACCCTAGAAGTTATTCAGGGTCAAAAGCCAAATCTAGCAAAAGGTCAAATAGGCACAGACAAGTTATTTATGTAGACCCTTGAGGCACCCAGTCTCATATGGCTGTAATAATTATATTCAATCAATGTCAATAAAACCCATTATTGTCCATGCAGCTATAATGCACATATCACAAAAAATAGACTACTTGTCATTAACTAGAATCAAATGATGACTTCCACATTGATATGCATGTTTTATCCCGCTTTTTACATGTTATTTTCCTGTCTGTCCACTTGGGGAACAGGCACTATTTTCATTTTTTTTCATGTCCTTGTTCAGATTTAAGGAACTCCCCTTTTCAAATCATAAGGATGTAAATTTATATTTAAGGGTCATTATATTGAATGTACCACATTGGCCAATAAATGTCCAGTATCTGTTTGTATCATGTCGTTGTAGTGCTGCTTCCATTTTTTGTCTAGCAACAAGCAGGATTGCTTAAAAACCAGGATTTGCTCAAGCACATGATAAAATGTAACAGGACTAGCCACATTGCTTCTATGTAAAGTGACAGCCAGAATATGTATAGTATATGCCCGTAAGGCTGAAGAGTGCTGGAGTACCACAAGTACAAATGTATATTCACACTGAAAGATACATATATACATTCTCCAGTTTTGGGGTCTGCTGCTAATCAAGGAGAATGTCTAATAGTGAGGAGAAACAAATAAGAAAAAGTTGCAGTGCAGAAATAAAAAATAAAAGTATTTCAATAAAAAAAACACATTGCAGTATTGATAGCTTAAAGGGAACATGTCACTGCATTTGACATAACTAGAGTGTTAATATAGATGTACAGGTTATAGAATTCTAAAAAAAATGTCCTACCTGTATATCTCATATCAGAAGCCTTGTTGTAGATAAATCATCTTTTATCACTTCATGTAAATGAGCTGTTCAAGGCTATAGGGCGGATACTGCCCAGAAGACAAGGCCATGTACGCACGTTGCGTTTTTTTCTTGCGTTTTGATTGCGTTTTACACTGCAGCGTGTCAATGACAAAATGCATGCGTTGTGTTTCCCCAGTAAAGTCTATGAGAAATCAGAAAATTCCATCCGCACATTGCTTTTTTTTCGGCAGCATTTTGTTTGACAAATATTTGTCAAATCCGTTGTATTAATAAAAGCAGCATGTCAGTTCTTCATTGTGTTTTGGTTGCGTTTTCCACCCATTGAAATGAATGAGGTGTGTCAAAACGCAACCTAAATGTTTAGCTGCATTTTGCTTGCATTTTGGATGCGTTCTTGTCAACAAAATGAAGGTCTTTCAGTCTCTCTCTCTCTCTTTCTCTGTTGGTGTCGGTCTCTCTCTGTCGGTCGGTTGGTCTTTCCCTCTCCCTCTCTCATTAGGCTCATCTCATATTCACTGCTTTACCCGCCCACCAGCGCCTATGACTGGTTGCAGTCAGACACGCCCCCCGCTGAGTGACAGCTGTCGTACTGCAACCAATCACAGCCGCCGTGGACGGGTCTATATCGTGCAGTAAAATAAATAAATAAATAATTAAAAAAAAAAACAACGTGCGTTCCCCCCAATTGATACCCAGCCTAGATAAAGCCATACAGCTTCTGGCTGGTATTCTCAGTCTGGGGATGCCTATCATTTTTAGGCTGCCCCCAACCTAAGAATATCAGCCAGCAGCTGCCCAAAATTGCCTAGATGCGACAGTCCCAGGACCTTACCCGGCTTATCCCAATTACCTTGGTAGCAATCAGGGTTATAAGGAGTTAATGGCTGCCACTAAGTCCTAGGTTAATCATCCACTGAAGTCTATCCTCGTCTGTATCTCTATTTCTACCAGTATGTTATATTGCTACAATAACTGTCCCATCTCTCTCTGAATTCAATATCTTCCTGACTCTTTGATCCTTGTTTACACCTGTCATCTCCTCCATCTTAAGTGTTTAGCTTTCTTGCTGTGAAGCAGTCCAAATGTTTCTCTTAGGCTGGATTCACACATAGCGACAGCGACAACGAAGTCGCTGTTACGTCACCATTTTCTATGACGTAACAGCGACCTTGTAAGTCGCTGTTATCATCGCTGCTTAGCTGTCAAATACAGCGACGCAGCAGCGATCATAACGTCGCTACATGTGCAGAGAGCAGGGAGCCGCGCACACTGCTTAGCGCTGGCTCCCTGCTCTCCTAGCTACAGTACACATGGGGTTAATTACCCGATGTGTACTGCAGCTACATGTGCAGAGAGCAGGATCCGGCACTGGCAGCGTGAGAGCAGCGGAGGCTGGTAACGAAGGTAAATATCGGGTAACCACCTTGGTTACCCGATGTTTACCGTGGCTACAGCTTACCGCAGCTGCCAGATGCCGGCTCCTGCTCCCTGCTTGCTTCATTTCGTCGCTCTCTCGCGTTCACACACAGCGATCTGTGCGTCACAGCGGGAGAGCAACAATTAAAAAATGAACCAGGGCTGTGTGTAATGAGCAGCAATCTCACAGCAGGGGCCAGATCGCTGCTCAGTGTCACACACAGCGAGATCGCTAATGAGGTCACTGCAGCGTCACAAAAACCGTGACTCAGCAGCGATCTCAGCAGCGATCTCGCTGTGTGTGAAGCACCTATTAGTTTCTACCTACTAATTCACCCTGCTGTGAATCTGTGATCTGTCTTTCTGTGACCCCTCCTTCCTGCTCAAACCCGAGACATCTTCTATGCCTTTAGAGATGCATAAATCTGAATGTCCAAGTCTGTTATGACCTTGGTCTGGTGTGATTTTATCAAGTGGGATTTTTTTAAGTGGGCTATCAGAAATATACCAGAATTGTCCCAGCAGTGACCAGAAGGTGAGAGTTTCCTTTCTTTTAACTGTGTTTTCTGCTTGCATTTTGTTTTTTTTTGTTTTTTTCCTCTTTTCAAACCCTACTTTCACCATGTTTACCTATGCCCTTACAGTCTTTGCTCCACTCATCCTCACTTTCCTTCGCTATCCCCAAACCCCAGCACTATCCAAACAAATAATTATCTCCCCTTCCCTCCTACTTGCTTATTTGTCCTCATCTGCTGACCTGCTCCTAAATCTCAAATCTCTCTTAATAGCGGTCAGAGCATGCTGTCCACTCTCCTTCTCCCACCAGCTCTCTCTTTCTCTACTTTTTCTCACTGCTAGTGACATATGTCCCAATCCTGGACCACCACAGATGGTATACCCCTCTTTATCACCCTCTTATCACTCCCCACCTACTAGTAACTACTGCAACCTCTCCAATATAAAATCAATTGGAAGCCAGACCTCAGAACAGTAGTATGGAGCAAAGAAAACGGTCGCTGTCTGAGAGCTGCTACCCAACTCCCCAGGAGCAAGCGCATAGAGTGGGATACCGGCATCCCTGACTACTGGGTGCTAATGGCCCAGTAGTAACGCCGGAGGGCAGAAGATTCTACCTCTTCTGGCCCATCTGAAATCCGGAGGCGAAGTGGCAAGAAAGAGCCCAGGGTCACTGCTACAGAGTGGGCCCCAGTACTGGCTCGCTCTCCGTCAGGCGGAATATACAAACACACATAGAATAAAGACGCTGTGCAGCTTCAGGCCACAGCAACTTACAGCTGCACACAGAAGGAGGCTTACAACTACCAGGCAGAGAGAACCCCCCCCCTGCTGCTTCCAGGCTGACCAGGCCACTAACTCCTGGACTACATCGAGTACCAGTAAACGGTAAAAGGAGACTCCAACCTGTGTCGTGCAGTCCTTGTCATTGCCCTCAGCCCTGAACTGTATTAGTTCATTCTACCATCATCATATCCCTGGGGCCTAGCTTTACCTGCGGGAAGCAAGATCACCCTAGCTGCAGTGACATCTGCACCAGAGGACAGCGACAGCAGCAGCCGCTATTACTTGGCCACATACCGCAAGTGGCGTCACAATCTAAAAAGACTTTCCTCACCGTCAACCCCATCCTCCACCACCTCTATCCTTCCCATCACCCTCACCTTCCCATCCCTGTACACCTCAGGGTCATGAAACCGGGTTAGGCCACTCCGTGATGGAGCAGAAGATCTGCATCCCCGGACCGGAGATAGTCAGATTAACCCGCTCGACCCCAGGGTGTTCGATTGGTACAACAACCTAACTAAAAAAAGTTAAGAGCAAGTGTCTAGAGCTGCTGAGCGGTGGTGAAAAACAACGCACTCCCAGGAAGATTTCACCACATTCAAAAATGCAATTCACACATTTCTCTGTCCTCACCTCTGCTAAACAGGATTACTTCAGAACCCTCATCTCCTCTTTAACACACAACCCCAAACAGTTATTCAATACTTTCAGCTCCCTCCTTCGCCCACCGCTGCCCCCTCCAAGTTCCCTCATTTCCGGAGAAGACTTTGCCACATATTTCAAAGAAAAGATCAAACAAACCAGCCAAGTCTTTTCTGCTGAACCACCACAACCCCTTCACATATCAGACCACTGCCCCACCCCCATAAACTTCGTCCCCACCATCACCGAATGAGAGCTTGCACGTCTTCTCTCGAAAGCACACCTCACCACCTGCACATTTGACCAGATCCCATCCCGCCTCCTCCCCAACTTCACTACTATCCTTATTCCAGCCTTAACTCATCTTTTCAACCTATCTTTAACGACTGGTACCTTCCCTTCTGCTTTTAAACATGCAACAGTCACACCCATCATGAAGAAACCTTCCCTTGATCCAACCTCTACTAACAGATATCGCCCCATATTACTACTCCCGTTCGCCTCAAAACTCCTCGAACAGCATGTCCATGCTGAAATTTCCTCCCACCTCTCATCTAACTTTCTGTTTGACAACCTACAGTCAGCCTTCCGTCCACATTATTCTACTGAAACTGCCCTGACTAAAATCAGAAATGACTTACTGCCAAAGCTAACAATCACTTCTCTATACTCCTACTTCTAGACCTGTCCTCAGCCATTGACACTGTCGACCACTCCCTCCTATTACAGATCCTCTCTTCCCTTGGTGTCAGAGACCTTGCCCTCTCTTAGATCTCTTCATACCTTTCCAACTGCACTTTTAGTGTCTCCCATTCCCACACAATCTCTTCATCCCGGCCTCTCTCTGTTGGCGTTCCTCAAGGCTCTGTCCTGGGACCCTTACTTTTTTCCATCCATACATTTGGCCTGGGACAACTCATTAAGTCCCAGAGCTTTCAGTACCACCTATATGCTAATGACACTCAGATCTACCTCTCTGGTCCAGATGTCACATCTCTGCTGTCCAGAATCCCGGAGTGTCTATCGGCAGTGTCTATCCTTAATTCTGCTGACTGACTGATTCACCTCTCTCCTCAATACCAACCCACTTCTCTCTGCAGATCCCTCCATTTGCTCCCAATATTCCACCGTATCCAATTCAAACTACTAACACTGACCTACAAAGCCATCCATAATCTGTCTCCCCCATATATCTCTCCGCTGCACTCCAAAATGTAATCCCTGGTCTTCCCTAGATATGCTTCTCTCCTCCTCTCTCATTCGCTCCTCATGCAACCGCCTCCAAAACTTCTCCCGAGCATCTACTGTCTTCTGGAATTCACTGCCTCAACATGTCAGGCTATCTTTTACACTTGCAAGCTTCAAACGGAACTTGGAAACTCATCTGTTCAGAAATGCCTATAATCTTCAATTACCCCACTGCTTCACCACCACCACAGCTACTTGATTACCACCATGGGGAGCTGTCGCCTCACCACCATGCGGAATTGCTGCCCGACTTACACCCCACCTACTGTCTCCTCCCCAAATTCCAATAGAATGTAAACCCGCAAGGGCAAGGTCCTCATCCCTCTGTACTAGTCTGTCTATTGTAACTTGTATATGTATTCTGTATGTAACCCCTTTTCATGTACAGCACCATGGAATTAATGGTGCTCTTTAAATAAATATTAATAATAATAATAATAATAATAATCATGGCAGACGTCTAGGAGACACCCCTCATGATTAATCTGTAATTAAAAGTAAATAAACACATACACCCAAAAAATCCTTTATTTGGAATAAAAGACAAAAAAACCACCCTCTTTCACCACTTTATTAACCCCTAAACACCATTCCAGGTCCGACATAATCCACATGAGGTCCCACAACGCTTCCAGCTCTTCTACACCGGAAACTCACAGCGAGCAGCCATAGAGCACGACCACTAACTGTAAGCTCCACACACCAACTGAAGTGAGTCACGCTATCAGCAGTGATGTCACTCAGGTTACCCGCGGCCACAGCTGGAGTCCTCCACCTGTGACAGCAAGTCACCCAAGTGACTGAAGTGAGCCATGCGATCAGCGGTGATTTGCAGTCACAGGTGAGTCCTTCATCAGTGACCGCAAATCACACAGAGACATCCGCCCGATGACCGTGAACTCGGGTGAACCTCTACGTCACAGCTGCGGGCCCCGCAGTACTGCCTGTGTTGAGGCACTGACGTCATAGATTCACCCGAGTTCATTCTCATCACATGGCTCTGTCTCTGTGTACTGTTTGTGACCAGTCATGCTATCTATTCTTTCTATCTATTTTGTCTATCTATTCCTCTATCTATGTATTCTAGCTATCTATCAAATACTATTCTATCATATTTTATTATTCCTTTAAAAATGCACTGTTCAAAATGCAGCCCATACACAGGGAAAACGCAGTGAAAACACGACAATAAAAGCGACATAAACATATTATTATATTTATTATCTTTATTTAATTTTACTATTGTTCTAATAAATTTTGTACTTTTAATTGACCTTTAAAACTCCTTGTTTTCTGTGGTTTATGTCTGAGGAGACTGGCCAAACACCGCTTACATGTTAATATGCGCCTTTTGGAAACTTTGTGTATAATGTAAGGTCTGTCTGAGGTCACAGGCTCAAAACGACTACCTTGGACAGACCTGGCACAAGCTATTCCGTTTGGCAGAATCCATAGAAACCCTGACATCCTTTACAGGGATCTGGATTTACAATGGGGTTGTCACGCTAGGTATGGGGAAGTACCAAGTAAACGATGAAAGGGAAGGAAAGGGAAATCCTGTGTCTAGGGAAGGGGAAGATGGTGACCCGTGATGAAACCTACCTCTTGCCCCTGGCTTCCCTCACCACCCTAGACAGGTTCCGCACCTATGCGATTAGCTGGATACCTGACCCTGGCTGACCCTGAAATAGGCACTAGGCAGGGAATAAATGGGATGAGGGCTCAGTCATCTCACTAAGCTCTAAAGAACACACAAGGAATAACACACGGAAAAGTAAACAAATAACTTATCTTGGCTCAGGGAGAAGAACTGAAACAACAGCAACATTTCTACAGATTAATACAAGCCGACAGAGTACAGGGGAATGAGGGTATTTAAAGACACAAAGGGAAGTGCTGAATATAGCAGCTGAAAAGGTGAGGAAATCCCCAGGGTCCTAAGGAAAAAAGAATAAACCCCAAGCAGGAAAGAAAAGAAAAGTCAGAGAGCAGCTTGTGTACTCAAACGTTGCGACCTTCTACAGCCAGAAACTACAGGACTGTCTATCATGTGTCACACACCCGTAACAGGTGTCCAGTAGATTGCTTCCTACAGATGGGCTGCTGTCCGAAGATGCGGACCAGAGGCAGAATTGGATGCCAAGCCGGGTCAAGCCAGTAGGTCACGTAAAGGACAAAATCAAGATCTGTAAGCTTAGTCAGGGAGCCGAGTAAAAACCGAGAAAGCAGGAAGATACAGCATAGTCAGAAAGGAGAATCAATATTTATCAGGAGAACAAAACCAGACTTATCCAAGGAAGCACAAGCTTTATCTTTTAGCAGTAAGCTAGAACATTTAGTAGGGTGTGTTGCTTTCCAATATTCTAAAGCCAGGAGCTGACAACTTCATCTGGACAGCATACACACCAATTCTGTCATACTGAAAAGTACTGCAGGTCCCAGCCTTTCTAACCTTAGTAGATGGACAGAACCTGCGCTGTCCATGGCTTCTGGCTTTAACATATCCTCTATCTTAGCACTACTCACAGAGTGAATATGGCAATGCTTGATGACAGAAGCAAACGTTGCAGGAGCAGGTTACGGTGGAGATGTGACAGACGTTTCCAGGAAATATTTTGCAATTATCGATGTTAATGCCCACTTGTTTGCATGAAGACAGGAGTCAGAAAAGCTATAAAAATGAAGGAAAGGCTATGAGATGGGAAGGAATACAATCAGGAGGCCAAGACAATGAGTGAGAATTGAAAATTGGCAAACAAAGTATTTCCTAAAAGACAAATGGGATTGCTTCGATCCAGAGAGATCTGTGGGGTCAGGAAAGGGTTCTTTGCAATTGGTGTTACAAATGCATGTTAGATTGAGACTTGAATGATGATAGGAATAGGTAAAGAGAGATGTCAAATTATGGATGGAACTAGAGGAGAGATTATGAATGAGAGGGAAGGGAATGGAATCAAGAGGACATGTAATAATGTGAAACAAGAAGATTTGGGAAATAATTCAGGGACATGAAAGCCACAGGGTTTAAGGAAATCACAAAATATATTGTTACAATGTCTTAAAGTATTCATACCCCATTAACTTTTTCACATTTTTTAATGGTACACCCACAAACTTTTAATCTATTTTATTGGGATTTTATGTGATATACCAACACAAAGGAGCAAGTATTTGTGAAGTATAAAGGAAATGATACATGGTTTTCTAGATATTTAAAAATAATGAATGCAAATTATGGCGTGCATTTGAGTCAATACCTTTTAGAACCACCTTTGGCTACAATTACTGTTGGAAGTCCTTTGCAGTGCTGTATGTCTGTTTTAGCTTTGTACATCTAGAGGATGACATTTCTGCTCCTTCATCTTTGAAAAATAGCTCTAGCTCAGTTAGATTGGATGGAAAGCATCTGTGAACAGCAATTTTCACGTTTTGCCATAGATGCTCAATGGGATTTAGGTCTGAACCTTTGACATACATGATTATGCTTTGATCTAAACCATTCCAATGTAGCTTTGGCAGTAGGGTTAGTGTCATTGTCCTGCTGAAAGATGAACCTATGTCTCAGTGTCAAATATTTTGTAGCCTCTTATAGGCTATCCTACAGGATTGCTTTGTTCTTAGCTCCATCAATCTTCCCATCAATATGACCATGAACAGGACCCTTGACTAGCCAGTCCCTGCTGAAGAAAAACATCTAGAAAGCATGATGCTGTCACCATCACATCACATCATATGTTTGATGGTGGGAATGGTGTTTTCAGGGTGATGAGCAATATTAGTTCTCTACCACTTATAGCGTTTTTGCATTTAGCCCAGAAAGTTCTCTTCCACATGCTAGTTGTGTCCCCTACATTGCTGTTTGCAATCTGCAATTGGGAATTTGTATATCTTGCTTTCAAAAATTGTTTTCTTCCTGCCACTCTTCCATAGAGGAAAGATTTGTGGTGTACATGACTAATAGTTGTCCTGTGGACAGATTCTCCTACATGAGCTTCGTATCTCTACAGCTCCTCCAGAATGACCATCAGGCACTTGATTGCTTCTCTAATTAGTGCTCTTCTTGCTTGGGATGCCAGTTTAGGTGTCTGGTCATGTCTTGATAGGTTTGCAGTTGTACCATACGCCTTCCATTTTTGGATGATGGATTTAACAGTGCTCAGTGAATATTCATAGCTTTAGCTATTTTTTAATAAGCTAACCCTGCTTTATTCTTTTTTACAACTTTATCCCTGACCTGTCTAGTGTGTTTATTGGTTTTCATGATGCTGTTAGATCCCTATTTTGGATGAGCGAACCTGATCTGGGAAGTTTGGGGTTCGTACCAGACACCGGTTGTCCGGGTCTCGAACTTGAACTCAAACTTTTAAAAAGAAGGCTGTGTCCAAGTTCAGAGTTCAAGTACTCTTCATATGTTAATAAAGCCAATCAAGAAGCTTTATTCCATGCGGAAGTTGCCTTACGCTGCTATGAAGACAAAAAAATGTGGCCTTCGACCTATTTTTGATAACTAGTACAGGTAAAGCAGACAGCTGGGGGCTGCATCTCTCTAAAGCTATTAGCTTTACCTAGGCTGGTTATCAAAAAAAGAGGGGATCCCATTCCATTTTTTTAATTATTTAAATAAATCATTTAAAAACACGGCATGGCATTCCCCCCTACTTTTGATAACTTGCAAAGGTAAAGCAGACAACTGGGGGCTGATATTATCAGGCTGAGAGGGTCCATGGTTGGTTGTCCCAACCCAACCTAAAAGTAGCAGCTCGCAATAGCTCCAAAAGTGGTGCATCCATTAGACGCGCCAATTCTGGTGTTTTGCATGGCTCTTCCAATTGCCCTGGTGCTGTGGCAATCAGGATAGTTTTGGGGTTGATGTCAGCTCCGTGGTTAGTAATGGATAGGCATCTATTAGACACCCCCATTACTAACCCAGTAAGTATAGAGTTAAAAAAACACACAGGGGAAAAAAGTTTTATTTTAATAAATGCTCCCTGACACACCCTCATTCATCAATTTATTGAACAAAAAAATTCTCGTTATCAAAAATAGAGATAATGCAGTTTGTTTTAAATTATTTATTTAAATACTTTAAAAAAAAAACCCAAAAAAACGATGTGGGATACCCTCTATTTTTAATAACCAGCCAAGGTAAAGCTGTCAGATTAGGGTTGCAGCCCACAGTTGTATGCTTTACCTACACTGATTGTCAAAAATAGGCGAGTCCCTACGTCCTTTTTTTTTAATTCCCTATCCACGTTTGTTTGCTGGGCAATTGCCCCCATTTTGCCGCAGTATGCTGCCCACTAGCACTTACTATGATCATTTTACAGATATTTTACAGCACAGAAATTCGAGTCTCCATTGACTTATATGGGATTCGGGGTCCAGGATTAAGGTTGGGTCATACACAGGTGGACTAATTTGTAACTGAGGATTTTACTTAGTGGTTATCAGATTACAGGGGGCTGAATACAAATACATGTTATAATTTTCAGGTTAATATTTTTAAAATATGTTGAAAACCATATATCATTTACTTTACACTTCACAAATACTTGCTACTTTGTGTTGGTGTATCACATAAAATCCCAATAAAATACTGTACGTTTAAAATTGTTGGTGTTAAATGAAAATATATAGAAAAGGTCACAGGGTATGAATACTTTTCATCGCACTGTATCAAGTGGACTGAAGAAATGTGTGACTGGAATCTCAGGTCTCAAGCAGACACGTTTTGTCAGTATCTTACATCCTTTGTTTGATTTCAAAATTGTAGGTAGATCCTAAACATGAAAATTAATGAGAACATGTTTTCATGTACCTCTGAAGAAGTGAATTCACGTTGCACGTGTTAAGTTAAATTATTTATCAGCAACACTGTATATTGTCACATGAAATAACAACAAACCAATTAAAACACAAGGCAACAATTACTTCTAAATATATCGCCTAATGCCGCTTACATTCAGAGTGCTGTTCCTGATAGATTGTTGTTCTGTTATTTTTGGATATTTTTTATTTGTATAAAACTGATTTTGCTTAAGTGGATTTTTTTTGGGTACCTTATCCTGTTTAGTTGGTCTCACTTTGCATATGTCTGTGTTAGATTTGGTTACAAGGGTCTCTTTCCTTAACTTTTACATCCTTAGGAAGAATTGTTGCAATTTATACCTGCATGAAGGCCCATGGTACCATTGGGCATTAATCAAATTTTTGGCTATTCATTTATAGTCATTGGATATTATTATAATATGTTTTATAATATTAATTAAGAGAAACAATAAAAGAAATAACTGTATTGTGTCCTTAATTGATTCGGTTATAGTCAAGTGGGTCACTGAGTGTGAAACTGATAAGATGCATAGATTGCAAAATTTTGTTGCATCTAAGTCGCATAAAAATGTAGTGAATTTTGGCGTTTTCATGGCAGTTTTGCACAGCTGTGACATTATGGGTGGATGGTGTGGGTATCATGCCTCGGCTCGTCTAATTTAAGATAAGCTGTGGCATTCCTTATGCAAGAATTCTAACTCCGGTCAGGGACTGGAGTAAGACTTGTGGCGAAGCGCACATTTAGAAGCACTTCACTCATCAGACGATCCTGATCCATGAATAGATGTGCATTAATGATGAGCGAGTTTCGAAATACTCAGATTCAGGAAACTCGTAACAAATACTGTCTAATACTCACGTATTCATTCCTAATAGTGTGTGCAATGCAAGTCAATGGGGAAAACTCGCAATATAATGAGTAACCCGAATGCCGCACTATTCGTGCGAGTAGCAAATAGTACAGCTTTCGGGTTACTCGTTATATTGCGAGTATTCCCCATTGACTTGGATTGCATACACTATTCAGAATACATAAGCGAGTATGAGACAGTACTTGTTACGAGTATCGCAAATCCGAGTATTTCGAAACTCACTCATCATTTAGGAGTGTCTGACTCCACCACCCCCGTCATCAGAAAATCACAAGTTTAAATAAATCAATTTATTATAAACAGAGAAGAGAAAGTCATATCTCAAAAAGACAAGAAAAATACCACCACAATCAGGAGAACCGTAGCATTTACACCAGGGGAAATAATTATGTCAAGTATTTAAATAATGATGCCAGCATTGTGTATGTTCTTATGTTCAGAACTATGGAGGGATTTCCAGGACAGGGAATCCTATCTATGTCTATATACTCTATATCCTGTCAGGTTCCCTTTTAATTAAACTGAGGGTCCCCTAAGGCTATGCTATAAAACAGTATAGTGTCTACTTTTGTGGATGATTTACTTTAGTTTCATTCTGTGAGCTACAGACTACATAAAAGATTTTTTTCTATGATCTACTATTAGAGCTAGACTGAACAAGGTGTAGTTGGTTTGGAGAAGAACTTCAGATATCCTCTGTAATAGGGCCACTAGAGAGCACTTTCTTTTTTACCCATATTTTCTTATCCTGTATGGAGCACATAGTTTCTTGGATCATGTCGAGCTAGGCTAAAATACCAATAACCTTTGAGAAAGTTGCTGCAAAAAACACAGCAATCCGTTGTTTCAAAAACGTTCTGTGGTTTACTAATGTGTCCAGGAGATAATATATACAGTTTTCTAACCATTATATACCAGTAACTTCAAGATTAACCACCAATTTTATGTTGCCAACTTAAGTGACTTTACAGTCTGGACTTCTCCGTGAACATTAGAAATTGCTAATATTACTTTATAGGACTTCTATATTTTTCTAAAGGAAACCAATTATATAAAGTTGTGTTGGAATAGTTACAATATCATGTTTTTTTCTTTTTTTTAATTCAGAGCAATGTTAAGTACATGTATGTGATGATAAAAAACCTGCATTGTCAGCTAGTAAAAAGAATCCCTTTGCAGGTTTTTGCTATGTAAACAGAGAACAGCATGATGTAGGGGTTAAAAAAGCAAAAATTTACAATGCCTGTATACTTTCTGATGAAGGGGACGGATATGTCCCTAAAACGCGTAGACCTGAGAAAATAAAAAGGGATTCAGCAACATCGTCCGGACTCTTGTGGTTTTTGGGCGGTATTTAATCCTGCTTTTCTCCTGCTTTTATAATTGGAACCAGTCACAGGCGCTGTCTGCGGGTCTATATCGTACAGTAAAAATAAAGTATTTGGCATAGGGTTCTCCCGTATTATGATACCCCAGCACAGATAAAGCATACAGCTATAGGCTGCAGCCCCCAGCCGTGCGCTTATCTTGGCTGTGTATCAAAATGGGAGGAAGTGCGGGCTTTTTAAAATTATTTGAATAAATAATTTAAAAAAAAAAACAGCGTGCGGTCCCACCCAATATTGATACCCAGCCATGATAAAGCCCGACAGCTGGGAACTGGTATTCTTGGGTTGGGGAGAGCCATGGTTATTTGGATCCCCCTCCAGTCTAAAAATAGCAGCCTGCAGCAGCCCCAAAATTATCACATCAGTTAGATGCGACAGTCCCAGCGCTTTACCTGACTCTTCGAGTTTGCCCTGGTGCAGTGGCAGTTGGGGTGATAAGGGGTTAAATGACAGTGCATAACTGTCATCAAGCCCAAAATTAGTGATGGGTAGGTGTCAGAATAATTTGCTTTCTAAGCTTAATAACACTAGTCAACAAAAAAATTTCATTAGGTTTGTAATATACCAAATGACGTGTGTTTTTGCCTCCAGATTCCAAATATACAGTCAGGAATGGTGTATCATGTAAGATTTTTTAAATATTGTGGATATTGCAGATTTTATAAATGTATTTTGTATTCTTGCTTTGTCACCACAATCTTTTTTTTGATATTTTTGTTTGAAATGATTGAATCATCGACTAAGCATGTGATAGTATTCATTTTGGTATAATATCCAGTGTAAAAAGCTATAAACAGTCACCAGAGGGCAGGCATCCAATATGATTCATATTGCGTAATGTGATTTAGTGGGCTTCCGTAGTTTTGCTCAATGAAATGGTATTGCGCATTGATAAGTAAAGCTTGGGAATGAGTGAAATGTCTGAACGGTATATAAATGTGCAATCATAGAGTTCTGGTGCATTTCTTAGCATTGTTGAGACTCTTTTAAAATTCTTGTCTTATTTAATTACAGCGAAATAGCAAAATGGCAAGTGCTCAATGTCGTTGTTGTTGCGTAAACCATGCAGATAACTTGTGCTTTATGCCGATGCTGCGATGCCGTGCGCGATAGTCCCTGCCCCAATCGTAGCTGTGATATCATGGTGATAGCTGCCGTAGCGAACATTATCGCTACGGCAGCTTCACATGCACTCACCTGCCCTGCGACGTCGCTCTGGCCTGCGAAGCGCCTCCTTATTAAGGGGCGGGTCGTGCAGCGTCATAGCGACGTCACACGGCAGGCGGCCAATAGAAGCGGAGGGGCGGAGATGAGCGGGACGTAAACATTCTGCCCACCTCCTTCCTTCAGCATAGCCGGCGTGAGCCGCAGGACGCAGGTAGGAGATGTTCCTCTCTCCTGCGACTTCACACACAGCGATGTGTGCTGCCGCAGGAACGAGGAACAACATCGTAACATCTGTATTTCCCAATTCATGGAAATGCCGGACCCTACACCGATGATACAATAACGACACTTTTCCGCTCGTTAATCGTATCAAAAAGGTTTTACACACTACGATATTGACTGCGACGCCGGATGTGCGTCACTTTCGATTTGACCCCACCGACATCACAGCTGCGATGTCGTAGTGGGCAAAGTGCCCCTTAGGTTTACAGGATGGTTTTACTAAATGCTGCTGCTTTTCTGTCTGTGGGACACCCGAGACCTCAAAAACTACTACAAAGCCAAGGAATGGCCTGTGAGCAAATTGTACATTCCTGGAAAAGAAAATGTCAAATATATCCCACTGATTGATCCAAGCAAAATAATTCTGCGCCTCTACATATAAAGCTGGGGTTGATCAAGTTCTTTGTAAAAGCTCTTGATAAGGAGGGTCAGGCTTTCAATCATTTGGTTGCTATGTTTCCAAAATTGAGTGCAGCTAAAGGGGGCTTTACACGCAGCGACATTGCTAGAGATGTCGCTGGTGAAAGCACTCGCCCCCGTCGGTTGTGCGTCACACGTGCACAACATCGTTAGGACCCGTCACACGGACTTACATGCCTAGCGACGTCGCTGTGGCCGGCGAACCGCCTCCTTTCTAGGGGGAGGTTCGTTCGGCGTCACAGTGGCGTCACTAAGTTGCCGCCCAATAGAAGCGGAGGGGCGGAGATGAGCGGGCAGAATATCCCGGCCACCTCCCTCCTTCCTCATTGTGGGCGGCCGAACGTACGGTGTTGTTCCTCGTTCCTGCGGTGTCACACATAGCGATGTGTGCTAACGCAGGAACAATGAACAACCTGCGTCCTCAACAACTAACGATTTTTTGAAAATGAACGACGTGTCAATGATGGGCGATTTGGTGAGTATTTTCCATTGTTAACGGCCATTCGTTGGTGTCACACGCAACGATATCGCTAACGATGGCACATGTGCATTACGGAATCCGTGACCCCAGCGATATATCGTTAGATAAATTGTTGCGTGTAACGGGTCCTTTAGTTAAAGGAAGGTATATTCATTGGACTGATATATAACCTGTCGCTATATATGTATATATTATTCCACATTGCTCTTTTATATTTTATGTATACGTCTCGCCCGAAGACAGCTGTTTGAGTATTAACACCTTGTATATTTAATCTGTACTACCTATGATCAATTTTTGTATATATTTCCATATATCTATATATATAATTGCCTTATTCTGTCTGTCTGTCTGTCTGTCATGCTCCAAAATTGTGTCCTTACGGTGACACAAAGCTGATTGGCCGCTGGGCTCGCCATGGCCCCGCCCCCCCACATGGATTGGCCTCTCGCCCCGGCTCTCTGCAGGCCCCGCCCCCCTCACGCAATGCACGCTCGCTCTGGCCCAACTGACACGGAGCTCCGACTCCCAGGTGAGTACACACACACACATCAGATCACACTCACTCTCACACACACCTCACACATCACATCCACACACTCACAACATCCTGGGATATCGCTTGCTTCTACACCGGCTCCGTCACGATCCCAGCAGCGCCAGACATAACCTTGTGATGCTGGGATCTTGACGGAGCCCGTGAACGCTGGTAACCATTATACACATCGGGTAACTAAGGTCCCTTGGTTACCCGATGTGTATCATAGTTACCAGGGTACACCGGCTCCGTCACGATCCCAGCAGCGCCAGACATAACCTTGCGATGCTGGGATCTTGACGGAGCCCGTGAACGCTGGTAACCATTATACACATCGGGTAACTAAGGTCCCTTAGTTACACGATGTGTATCATAGTTACCAGTGTACACCGGCTCCCGGTGCACATGTGCAGGGAGCCGGCATTATACTCCTCTCCCCCCAGGACTATTCCTCCTATTACAGTCCTCCTATTATACTCCTCTCTGAGTATAATAGGAGAACTATTATAGCATGGGGGATGTAGCACAATGGGGGGTACGCAGCATGGGGGATGTAGCACGATGGGGTGCGCAGCATGGGGGATGTAGCACGATGGGGAGTGCGCAGCATGGGGGATGTAGCATGATGGGGAGTGCGCAGCATGGGGGATGGAGCACGATGGGGGGTGCGCAGCATGGGGGATGTAGCACGATGGGGAGTGCGCAGCATGGGGGATGTAGCACGATGGGGAGTGCGCAGCATGGGGGATGTAGCACGATGGGGAGTGCGCAGCATGGGAGATGTAGCACGATGGGGAGTGTGCAGCATGGGGGATGTAGCACGATGGGGAGTGCGCAGCATGGGGGATGTAGCACGATGGGGAGTGCGCAGCATGGGGGATGTAGCACGATGGGGAGGTGCGCAGCATGGGGGATGTAGCACGATGGGGAGTGCGCAGCATGGGGGATGTAGCACGATGGGGAGTGCGCAGCATGGAGGATGGAGCACGATGGCGGGTGCGCAGCATGGGGGATGTAGCACGATGGGGAGTGCGCAGCATGGGGGATGTAGCACGATGGGGGATGTAGCACGATGGGGGATGTAGCATGATGGGGAGTGCGCAGCATGGGGGATGTAGCACGATGGGGAGTGCGCAGCATGGGGGATGTAGCACGATGGGGAGTGCGCAGCATGGCGGATGTAGCACGATGGGGAGTGCACAGCATGGCGGATGGAGCACGATGGGGAGTGCGCAGCATGGCGGATGGAGCACGATGGCGGGTGCGCAGCATGGGGGATGTAGCACGATGTAGAGTGCGCAGCATGGGGGATGTAGCACGATGGGGTATGTAGCACGATGGGGGATGTAGCACGATGGGGGGTGCGCAGCATGGGGGATGTAGCACGATGGGGAGTGCGCAGCATGGGGGATGTAGCACGATGGGAAGTGCGCAGCCTGGGGGATGTAGCACGATGGGGGGTGCGCAGCATGGGGGATGTAGCACGATGGGGGGTGCGCAGCATGGGGGATGGAGCATGATGGGGAGTGCGCAGCATGGAGGATGCAGCACGATGGGGAGTGCGCAGCATGGAGGATAGAGCACGATGGGGAATGCGCAGCATGGGGGATGGAGCACGATGGGGGGTGCGCAGCATGGGGGATGGAGCACGATGGGAGGTGCACACCTCCGCAAAACACACACACACACACACACAGGGAACCACAAACACCGCCATACACAGACACCCACACACACAGACAACGCTGCACACACACAACACCCAACACACAAACACCGCGGCATACATAAATATACGCACATATTGCACAACACACACATTGCACAAAACATACCTCCCCCCAAAACACACCACACCCACACAAACCGCGCAACACACACACACACAACGCGACAGACACACAGCGCTCCACAAACAACGCAACACACATACAACACCGCTCTCACCCCCCGCCACACCCAGACAACACCCAGAACATGTACGGCGCCCTACACAAACACTTGGTAACTACACACAACAACATCTATATATACATATATATATATATATATCTATATATATATATATATATATCTATAACAAAAATCATACATGAACTACACAATACGTAAATTCTAGAATACCCGATGCATAGAATCGGGCCACCTTCTAGTATGTATATAAGAGTATTGTAAAAATATTGTGAAGTAAAGTTATTCTAATACTCTGTTTCTATTACAGTATATTCACGTACAGACATGTTTATCTTGGAAAAGGCTACTAGCCAAAATGTTGATTGAACAACATGTCCTATATTTATTTTTCTTTTTGAACACACTACAATAAAAAAAGCATCTTTGGAAAGAAAAAATCTTTTCTCGTTTTTCTTTGAGTGCTGAAGTTTTACCCTAACTTTGTATTTCCTTTTTTTACTTCTGAGCACCAATTAGAATATTTTCTCAGTGAGCTAAACCTACCTGTCATGAACAGGCGTGGGAAACACTCAGATATCCAGCAGCTGTTTGCTGATTTGTCACAACCACGACTAGTCTCTAGTGCCCCTCATGCCGGCAGGCCACTTTTGGTACTGCAGGACAATGAACAGAATGAGGCTGATGAGCTAATAATGCCAAATATTGGAGGTCTCCCAGCAAGGGTAAATGTATATATCACCGATTCCCGATAATGGAATATATATATATACAGTTAGGTCCAGAAATATTTGGACAGTGACACAATTTTCGCGAGTTGGGCTCTGCATGCCACCACATTGGATTTGAAATGAAACCTCTACAACAGAATTCAAGTGCAGATTGTAACGTTTAATTTGAAGGTTTGAACAAAAATATCTGATAGAAATTGTAGGAATTGTACACATTTCTTTACAAACACTCCACATTTTAGGAGGTCAAAAGTAATTGGACAAATATACCAAACCCAAACAAAATATTTTTATTTTCAATATTTTGTTGCGAATCCTTTGGAGGCAATCACTGCCTTAAGTCTGGAACCCATGGACATCACCAAACGCTGGGTTTCCTCCTTCTTAATGCTTTGCCAGGCCTTTACAGCCGCAGCCTTCAGGTCTTGCTTGTTTGTGGGTCTTTCCGTCTTAAGTCTGGATTTGAGCAAGTGAAATGCATGCTCAATTGGGTTAAGATCTGGTGATTGACTTTGCCATTGCAGAATGTTCCACTTTTTTGCACTCATGAACTCCTGGGTAGCTTTGGCTGTATGCTTGGGGTCATTGTCCATCTGTACTATGAAGCGCCGTCCGATCAACTTTGCGGCATTTGGCTGAATCTGGGCTGAAAGTATATCCCGGTACACATCAGAATTCATCCGGCTACTCTTGTCTGCTGTTATGTCATCAATAAACACAAGTGACCCAGTGCCATTGAAAGCCATGCATTCCCATGCCATCACGTTGCCTCCACCATGTTTTACAGAGGATGTGGTGTGCCTTGGATCATGTGCCGTTCCCTTTCTTCTCCAAACTTTTTTCTTCCCATCATTCTGGTACAGGTTGATCTTTGTCTCATCTGTCCATAGAATACTTTTCCAGAACTGAGCTGGCTTCATGAGGTGTTTTTCAGCAAATTTAACTCTGGCCTGTCTATTTTTGGAATTGATGAATGGTTTGCATCTAGATGTGAACCCTTTGTATTTACTTTCATGGAGTCTTCTCTTTACTGTTGACTTAGAGACAGATACACCTACTTCACTGACAGTGTTCTGGACTTCAGTTGATGTTGTGAACGGGTTCTTCTTCACCAAAGAAAGTATGCGGCGATCATCCACCACTGTTGTCATCCGTGGACGCCCAGGCCTTTTTGAGTTCCCAAGCTCACCAGTCAATTCCTTTTTTCTCAGAATGTACCCGACTGTTGATTTTGCTACTCCAAGCATGTCTGCTATCTCTCTGATGGATTTTTTCTTTTTTTTCAGCCTCAGGATGTTCTGCTTCACCTCAATTGAGAGTTCCTTAGACCGCATGTTGTCTGGTCACAGCAACAGCTTCCAAATGCAAAACCACACACCTGTAATCAACCCCAGACCTTTTAACTACTTCATTGATTACAGGTTAACGAGGGAGACACCTTCAGAGTTAATTGCAGCCCTTAGAGTCCCTTGTCCAATTACTTTTGGTCCCTTGAAAAAGAGGAGGCTATGCATTACAGAGCTATGATTGCTAAACCTTTTCTCCGATTTGGATGTGAAAACTCTCATATTGCAGCTGGGAGTGTGCACTTTCAGCCCATATTATATATATAATTGTATTTCTGAACATGTTTTTGTAAACAGCTAAAATAACAAAACTTGTGTCACTGTCCAAATATTTCTGGCCCTGACTGTATATATACCTCGGTACCCTTAATGATAGCACTCCAATAATACTATGCAATAATAGTTACGCTGCCACCAATTTTTCATGATATCAGCAATCTCCCAGTCAAATTAAACGGTTCGCTGGGTTCAGCGCTCCACAGGAGTTCTAGCAATATGCTTTTCATTTTTCTAGCATTAACATAGCGCTTAAAAACTGTTTTAGTAGTTTTTCCCTCCAACAGCACAAATGATTGTCTTTTCTATGCATCCTTTGGCTGTAGCTCTACCATCACCCAAAGTCATAAATACTCAAACTTTCAGTCCAATCAGATAATCGTCATGACGATCTGTGGCTGATGGCAAAGAGGGGGGGGTAAGGACCCTTCAAGAGTTTTACATGACACCATCCCCTTTTTGAGGTAGCATGGGAGATTGATTTGCCAATCGTCTCCTATGCCTACCTCCCTGATAACAGAGAGTGATAGAAGAAGGGTCTTAATTCCGCGCCAAGGACTCAATGGATCCAGGAAGAGATTAATGCTTCTTTAATAACATGCACAAGTCTACGCGTTTCTGGAGACACAGCTCCCTTCATCAGGACATTGGCAAGAGAATATCAAATCTGGTTTCAAGTGAGATGGTGAAGTATAAAAGCATGCAATGATGTCATAGGAAACACCCATCCTGAAAAAAAAACTTTGAAAGCGGGCGGGATCCAGATCATTCTAGAAATCTGTATGTTCAAACAGTTCCCTGAATATTGAATTATGATCAAAAAAAGTTATATACACTTCTACTAACATACAGTAAATATGTACAATAATCCTGACAAAAGAAAAAACAAAATAAATATATAATATATAATAAATACTGAACGACATACACAGGGTTAGAACCTGGTGTAAAAGAAAGAAAAACAGCACGATTTCATGGAGTAGCAGAGACATCAACCACAGGACTACCGCCCCGAGTCGTAATTTATCATAGTCCTAAGGTAGTTTTCCTATTAGGCAGGCAGCCTAAGGGTATAATGATGGAGCTCAAATTGCTGTCAAGGAATTGCTAGAAGAGAGCGGATGGCCGAGGGCTATGTGTGGAGTATATTGTGGAACCTTCAATGAAATGCAGTACGGAGCAAGTGTCAGAGAGGTGAACAAAGTTCAGAGGCGTGGGGGAAAAAAAACACAACCAACGTACGCCTGTGCAGACTGGTGCTCAGAAAAAACAGGCAAAAATCAGAGAGACACAGTGTCTAACATATAGAAACTCGGGGGATATATATTCACTGGGGGAAAAACTTTATATTGGATGGACCACGGTCAAAAAACAGCTCATCTATAATGAAAAAATGGAGCAAGTTTTTTTATATATATATATTTTTATATTTATTCGGAAGTGTGTGTCCGATGTAATAGTATATAGGAATACATCACAAATATAGCTCTTATTACTATTTAAATTATGTGGTTAGGGGGGTGAACAACGACAAGGGGCAAACTAAGTTTGAACCTCATTCAAACTATAATAAGTTCAATTACTGGAGGAGGGGGATGATCATAATGTAAAAGACTGGATAAGGGAGGAAAAAAAAAAAAAAAAAAAATCCTCATAGTGTAAGAAGGAAAAGTGGTTAAAAAAATATATATATATTAATTTTTATTACGACAATTAAAAACTAGGAAGCATCTCTGTATTTAAAAGCAATTCACCCTAAAAAATTATTTGAAAAAAATATATAAATATATAAAAAAATATAAAAAAATGGTTTAAGACATATATAAAAAATATTGTGGAATCATTAATAAATAAGTGAAAATTGAGAAAAATTATTATTACGGGTATATATAACCTAAAATCAATAGAATAGATCAGTGACCTCATTGAGACCCAACGGTTTAAGTGTACGTAGTCTATAGATCCAATAGGTCTCCTTTTTGTTGAGCATTTCCATACGGTTAGGGATAAAAGGTGGGATCTGTTCAATAGGGGTGACCCTAAGCTTAGATTTCCTATTGTGTGCTATAGTGACATGCCTAGACAATCCGTGTAGGAGAAAGCCTTTTTTAATGTTGTGACGATGTGAATTCAATCTATTGTGTAGTGGTTGTATCGTTCTGCCCACATACTGCTTATTACATTCACATTCGATCAAATAAATGACATAGTCAGATTGGCATGTTAGGTGGGTTTTGATAGGATAAAATTCCCCCCCTGAACCAGAACCAGGGGGAATTTTATCCTATCAAAACCCACCTAACATGCCAATCTGACTATGTCATTTATTTGAATTCACATCGTCACAACATTAAAAAAGGCTTTCTCCTACACGGATTGTCTAGGCATGTCACTATAGCACACAATAGGAAATCTAAGCTTAGGGTCACCCCTATTGAACAGATCCCACCTTTTATCCCTAACCGTATGGAAATGCTCAACAAAAAGGAGACCTATTGGATCTATAGACTACGTACACTTAAACCGTTGGGTCTTAATGAGGTCACTGATCTATTCTATTGATTTTAGGTTATATATACCCGTAATAATAATTTTTCTCAATTTTCACTTATTTATTAATGATTCCACAACATTTTTTATATATGTCTTAAACCATTTTTTTATATTTTTTTATATATTTATATATTTTTTTCCTAGTTTTTAATTGTCGTAATAAAAATTAATATATATATTTTTTTTAACCACTTTTCCTTCTTACACTATGAGGATTTTTTTTTTTTTCTCCCTTATCCAGTCTTTTACATTATGATCATCCCCCTCCTCCAGTAATTGAACTTATTATAGTTTGAATGAGGTTCAAACTTAGTTTGCCCCTTGTCGTTGTTCACCCCCCCTAACCACATAATTTAAATAGTAATAAGAGCTATATTTGTGATGTATTCCTATATACTATTACATCGGACACACACTTCCGAATAAATATAAAAATATATATATATAAAAAAACTTGCTCCATTTTTTCATTATAGATGAGCTGTTTTTTGACCGTGGTCCATCCAATATAAAGTTTTTCCCCCAGTGAATATATATCCCCCGAGTTTCTATATGTTAGACACTGTGTCTCTCTGATTTTTGCCTGTTTTTTCTGAGCACCAGTCTGCACAGGCGTACGTTGGTTGTGTTTTTTTTCCCCCACGCCTCTGAACTTTGTTCACCTCTCTGACACTAGCTCCGTACTGCATTTCATTGAAGGTTCCACAATATACTCCACACATAGCCCTCGGCCATCCGCTCTCTTCTAGCAATTCCTTGACAGCAATTTGAGCTCCATCATTATACCCTTAGGCTGCCTGCCTAATAGGAAAACTACCTTAGGACTATGATAAATTACGACTCGGGGCGGTAGTCCTGTGGTTGATGTCTCTGCTACTCCATGAAATCGTGCTGTTTTTCTTTCTTTTACACCAGGTTCTAACCCTGTGTATGTCGTTCAGTATTTATTATATATTATATATTTATTTTGTTTTTTCTTTTGTCAGGATTATTGTACATATTTACTGTATGTTAGTAGAAGTGTATATAACTTTTTTTGATCATAATTCAATATTCAGGGAACTGTTTGAACATACAGATTTCTAGAATGATCTGGATCCCGCCCGCTTTCAAAGTTTTTTTTCAGGATGGGTGTTTCCTATGACATCATTGCATGCTTTTATACTTCACCATCTCACTTGAAACCAGATTTGATGTTCTCTTGCCAATGTCCTGATGAAGGGAGCTGTGTCTCCAGAAACGCGTAGACTTGTGCATGTTATTAAAGAAGCATTAATCTCTTCCTGGATCCATTGAGTCCTTGGCGCGGAATTAAGACCCTTCTTCTATCACTCTCTCTTATCAGCCAACTTTGGGACTGCTGCCTGGACCTGGATCTTATATATGCCTGTATAGTGGTTGTGACTGGCACAACCATTATAGGTGAGTGTGTTTTTATTACATATCTTCCTCCCTTTTTGGGGTAAGAACCTATTGCGCTTTTCTTTCCACAGTTTTTCATCTACATATCCAATGCCTACCTCCCTGGCATCCCCCTGCCGGAACAGCCCGTCAGCGTTGCCATGCTCAACACCCTTCTTGTGTTGAATGGTAAAATCATACTGTTGTAGTGCCAAGCTCCACCGCAGTAGCTTACCATTGTCGCTGGCAACCCGGTGTAGCCAGCTGAGAGGGTTATGGTCTGTTACTATGGTGAAGTTGCGTCCATATAGGTAGGGCTGCAGTTTCCGCAGGGCCCACACTATAGCGAGGCACTCCTTCTCCACAGTGGCGTAGGCCACTTCCCGGGATAAGAGCTTGCGGCTGAGAAACACCACCGGATGCTCTTCACCCTCCTCATTTACCTGGCTGAGCACTGCACCCAGGCCAAATGCACTGGCATCTGTCTGAACTATAAACTGTCGGGTGAAGTCTGGGGTTTGTAGGATTGGGGAACTGGCGAGGGCAGCTTTCAGTGCTCTGAAGGACCGTTCACAGTCATCTGTCCAGGTCACTACTTGCGGTAGCTTCCTTTTGGTGAGGTCCGTCAACGGCTTAGCAAGAGCACTATAGTTAGGAACGAACTTCCTATAGTACCCTGCCGTACCCAAGAAGGACATCACCTGCTTCTTTGACTTGGGGTAGGCCAGGAGGTGATGGCATCAACCTTCCCTGGCTCTGGCTTCAGGGTCCCGCCACCCACTCTGTGTCCGAGGTACTGTACCGCCGTCATGCCGATCTGACACTTCCCTGGCTTTATAGTCAGACCAGCGCTTTAGATGCGCCGGAGCACCTGCTCCAGGTGCCCCATGTGTTCCTCCCAAGTGGGACTAAAGATGGCAATGTCATCCAGGTAAGTGACTGCAAACCCTCCTAGTCCCTCAAGCAGCTGGTCGACCAATCACTGGAAAGTGTCAGGAGCATTTCTCATGCCAAAGGGCATAACGAGGGATTCATACAGCCTGAATGGGGTGATGAAGGCGGACCTTTCTTGTGCTTCCTTGTACATAGGAGTCTGCCAGTACCCTCGACTCAGGTCCATGATTGTCAGGTACCGGGCCCTAGCTAAGCAATCCAGTAGCTCATTGATGCGGGGCATTGGGTACACATCGGGTGCTGTGATTGCATTTAGCCTCCTGAAGTCCACACAAAACCGGGTTGTCCGGTCCCTTTTTGGAACCAAAACTGCAGGCGAGGCCCATGCATTTTTGGACCTCTGGATCACCCCCAGGACTAGCATTTCATTGATCACCCTTTTTATGTCCTTTTGTACCTCTAGGTCTCTAGGGAGACACAGTATGGGGGTTGACGGACAGGGGAATGACTCCCTGTGTCCACTTGGTGGGTGGCTAAGAATGTCTTCCCTGGGACATTCGTGAAGGTCATCAGGTAGGGCCGGAATACCTCTCGCAGCTGGGACCTTTGGTCCATGGATAGCTGTGGGTTGAATTCCGCCTCCTCGATAGACCCTCCATCCCGTGCCAAGGCGAGCAAGTTCACCAAGACTTCGCTTTCGCCCTCCTCGTGAAGGCTACACACAGGAAGGGCGAAGGCTTCCCTGTCATGATGAGCTTTCATCATGTTGACATGGAAGACCTTTTGCCTCTTCCTGGCATGGTCGATGGTAACCACGTAGTTTACGTCATTGAGGCGCTGATGCACAAGGTATGGACCCTCCCAGGCCGCCTGAAGCTTGTTCTGGGTCATTGGGACTAGGACCCACACCTTCTGACCCGCTTTGTACACCCGCTCTCGAGCGTGTTGGTCGTACCATCGCTTCTGGCTGGCCTAGGCTTGCACCATATTCTCGTGCACCAGCCGTGTTATTGACTGCATTTTGTCATGGAGCCGAATGACATACTCCACAATGGACACTTCAGGGAAGTTCAGATCCTCTTCCCAGGATTCCCTTATCAGACCAAGAGGCCCCCGGACTCGTCTGCCATACAGGAGCTCGAAGGGGGAAAACCCCGTTGAGGCCTGTGGTACCTCTCTGTAGGCAAACAGCAAGTGTGAGAGATGCCTCTCCCAGTCTGGTCCATGTGACTCAACCAGCATCTTAAGCATCTGCTTAAGGGTACCATTAAATCGCTCACACAAACCATTGGTCTGTAGGTGATTGATACCAGATGCTGCACCTGCATTTTCTTACAGAGAGCCTCCATTAGACGAGACATGAACTGAGTCCCCTGGTCAGTAAGCATCTCCCTAGGAAATCCTACTCGGGAGAATATGGCCAGGAGGGCATCTGCCACCTTATCGGCCCTAACTGAGGACAGAGCCACTGCCTCCAGATACCGAGTAGCATAGTCTACCACAGTAAGGATGAAACGTTTTCCAGAGCTGCTGGGGATGGCCAGAGGCCCGACGATATCCATAGCGACCATCTGGAAAGTCTCCTCTAGCACCGGCAAAAAGATCAGGAGAGCTTTGGGAGCAGGCCCTGACTTTTCCACTCTTTGACGTGTGATACAGGAGCGGCAGTAATTGGCAAAATCTGTCCCCATTTTGGGCCAATAGAATTGGCGAGACAGCCAGGCCTTAGTTTTGCTGACCCGCAAGTGTCCGGCGAGTGGGATTTCATGTGCAATCCGCAGCAACTCACTCCTAAAGCGGTGATGCACCACCAGCTGTCTTTCCTTCAGCCACTCCTGTTGGGGGTTACAGGGAACAGTCTCCCGGTTCAACCTCCCTTGGTCCCAGAATACCTTCTCCTTATCGGTCTCGGAGGAGGGCTTCTCTGCAAGGTCCCTTAGTATCTCTAGACTGGCATCAGTTCGTAGAGCCACCCGGAACTCTTGGCTAGAGGAAGCCAAAAGTGTCATTAAGGTTCTAACCTCACCAGGACCCTTTGGGACCTGCTCTGGGTCCTTAACCAGTTCCGTTATCCCTCTGGGTGAAGAGGTGTCGGAAGGCAAAGTTTCATTTGCGTTATGGGCACTTTGACTGCGGGTGACAGCACCGATGAAGGCTGTCTCCCTGGAGGATAACAACTCTTCCCCATCAGCATGACCGGCTCTGGGTGCTACTTGCTCCTCATCCTATAGTACCTTAGGAGTAGTGCCAACCCTGGGGCAGTTACCACCAGCTGTGTCACTGTCCACTGTGACACTGGTCAGCTGCATTTGACCATTTTTCTCGTGATTCTCATGTCTGCCTCCATCTCTGTCAGCACAGACACTTACTACCATGGGGTCGTCCTCAGCCACGTCACCCTGCAGCGTGGCATGGCTCAGTTTCCCTGTACAAACCTCCACTTTATTACCATGCACAACATTTGTAATCACGTTCTGGATATCCCCATTCAGGTCACATGACTTAACAGCGAGTGCATCATATGACTTATCAATAACATTTGCATCACATGACTTATTGGATTGGAGAGGATCATCAGGGAGAAATTGTGCATCCAATCGTCCCAGATCAGTCCCCAATAAAACATTGGTTGGTAGATATTCGGACACCCCCACTTCCCTCCACCCTCTCCCAGCACCGCAGTTGAGGGAAACCCGGGCCATTGGCAAAGATTGGCGACCACCCCCAACCCCAGTGACAGTCTTCCCGGGATAAAGTTTTCAGGAGGCACCAGTTCGGGGCGGTTCAGGGTTCGGTCGGCTCCAGTGTCCTTGAGCCCCACAGTGGGGGTTCCGCCCACAGTGACAGAGTGTAGGTTTTCGCAGGCCCTACCACTCGCCTCACCCACAAAAAGACAGCCACACTAGGCCCTTGGGCCTTGGATGTGGGGTTCCTCTTCTGCCTCTCTGGGCGGAGCTGAGGTGCCCAGGCTGGTTGCAGGAAAAACACCTGCTAGTGTCAGAGGTGGGCCAAGCACTGGTGGATGACACAGAACCTATGGGAGGTCGGCTGGTAGGGGCAGGGGTGGTCGTAGTTGTAATCTTACCCCCTTTCCAGCTGGCGGTGGACGGCTTCTGCACCCCCGATGCACAGTTGGCCTCATAGGTGTTAACAATCTGTGCTGCTGTATTCGCATCCTTTGGTTCCCAGTCCATCACGAACTGTCGCACGTCCGCAGGACACATGTGTAGGAATTGGTCTTTTACCATCAGGACTGTTATCCGCTTACCAGTGGTGGCGGACAGTCCTTGGGCCCATTGGTTAAAGTTGGTCCGGAGCCCATCCACAAAGTCTCTGTTGCTGTCATGTGATCCATGCTGGAGGGTCCGGAACTTTTTGGGTACATCTCTGGAGTCAGCTGATACTTCCGTATTAGGGCCTGCTTTATGGCTCATAGTCTCCACTCTGCTCTTGAGGAAGACTGGCAAACGCGTCAAGGGCCTTGCCTCGCAGCCCGGGGGTTAAGTATCGTGCCCATTGTGCTGGGGGCAACTGGTACTGCAAGCAAGTCGTTACAAATCCCCTCAGAAAGGTGTCCAAATCCCCGTCCTTTTCCATCACAGGAAAGTGCTCCGGCCGGGGCTTAAAGCTGCTGGTATTATTGGACTCATCGTTCAGTGAGGAAGATGTCTGCTGCCGGGCTTTAAGGACCTTCAATTCATGGTCTCTCTGGGCTTGGCGCTCTCGCTCGGCTCTCTCAACCTCTCGATATTGCTGAATGAGGTTCAGCCGTCCTTCCCGGTCATCTGCAGCGAGTTGCTGTAGGGCCATCTGCAGGTAGGAGTCCATGTTCCCCCGGTCACTGCTCTGGCTTGCAGTTGATGGTGCGGACTCTGCAGCAGCACCATCCTGGGCTTGGCTTGCCTCCTCTTCTTCAGCACTGGGGAAACGGATGTGCTCTGCGTCCCATTGTAAAAGTTCTTTAATGATGTCCTGCCTCTTTTTGCCATGGGCATCAATCAACTTGGATCTGCAGAGTGCAGCAAGAACCTCCTTCTTCTGCTGATTGTACCAGGCATCTGTCACAGCATCCATCATTGCCAAATAAAAGATAGGATAGAAAAACAACAGAGAAGGGAGGGGGTAACTGCTACACGTACAGTATTGTTCCAGGTATATTTAAACACGGAGTTTGATCCTCAAAACTTTTACAAGATTTTAGTGAAAGGGATGACTGCTCAAACCACTAATGCTCTATATCCCACCGCTTGCCACCAATTTGTCATGAACAGCCGGGGGAGTCACTCAGATATCCCGCAGCTGTTTGCTGATTTGTCACAACCACGACTACTCTCTAGTGCCCCTCTTGCCAACAGGCCACTTTTGGTAGTGCAGGACAATGAACAGAGTGAGGCTGCTGAGCTAATAATGCCAAATATTGGAGGTCTCACAGCAAGGGTAAATGTATATATCACCGATTCCCGCTAATGGAATAAATATATATACCTCGGTACCCTTAATGATAGCACTCCAATAATTCTATGCAATAATAGTTACGCTGCCACCAATTTGTCATGATACAAGCAATCTCCCAGTCAAATTAAACGGTGCGCTGGGTTCAGCGCTCCACAGGAGTTCTAGCAATGTGCTTTTCATTTTTCTAGCATTAACGTAGCGCTTAAAAACTGTTTTAGACGTTTTTCCCTCCAACAGCACAAAGGATTGTCTTTTCTATGCATCCTTTGGCTGTAGCTCTACCATCACCCAAAGTCATAAATACCTAAACTTTCAGGCCGATCAGATAATCGTCATGACGATCTGTGGCTGATGGCAAAGAGGGGGGTAAGGACCCTTCAAGAGTTTTACATGACACTACCCCTTTAGACAATTTCATATTGTCTGCTTTGAAGCTTGAATAAAGCCATTTCAGATGTCTCCGAATCACTGAGAGTTAATTTTTCTAACCGTAGGGGTCTATGAGACTCTACTTTCACTAATCCTATAAGTAAAAAGAAATAAACACACGCACAGAGAAAAATCCTTTATTTGAAATAAAATACAGCACCATTTTTCCCCTCCTTAGTAACCCCAAAAAGACCCTTGAAGTTGAGCCTGAGTCTATAATTCCCAGCTGTTGTGCTGTATGATGGCTGGGTATCAAAATTAGAGTAGACTGCATTATTTAAATTTTTAAAAAGTCGCATGCCATTATTCCTATTTTGATACACAGCCAAGATAAGTGCATAGCTGGGGGCTGCAGCCTGTAGCCGTAGGCTTAATCTGTGCTGGGTATCATAAGACGGGGACCCTAAGCCAAATACTTTATTTATTTATTTTTACTGTACGATATAGACCCACAGACAGCACCTGTAAGTGGTTGCAGCCAGATGCTATCACACAGGCTCGGGGCACACCTGACTGCAACCAATCACAGACACTAGGACGACCGGTGGGTGGGAAAAGCAGGGAAAGCATTGCATATGCAATGAAAGTAACTAGCAGCCCAGGAAGTGAATGCAAGGCTGCAGGAGCAGTGTACAGCCATGCTGGAGCTTTGGTTGGTACAGCACGCCTGCTCCTATCCCCCTATCCCTTTTACCAACATTTTTAATCGCCGGATTCTGGTCCCAATAGACTTACTGGATATGAATTTAAAAAACAGATAACCGGGACCCGCCGATCCCGGTTATCTGCGAGTCTACTCATCACTAGTCAGAACGGCTGCACCCAGTAACGTAAGTGATACACCGATGGATTCAGGATTTCTTTCCCTACATCATGCTATTCTAATATGAGTTAGCGAAAACCTGCTGACAGATTCCCTTTAATTGGTATTTGTAACTTGTGTAATGCATGTGTTTCTGGCCTGCTTTAGACCTCTCATTGTTATCATAATATCCAATATTCTCAAGTCGAGGTAGTGTTATGAAAGCTGAAGGCAAATCATTAACCATTTGAATAATGCAATTTATTTCCTCTGTGATGGGAACACCCCTGTTGGTAAGTGGAACAATTACACTAATGAGAAATGAGGAATAAGAATAAGGAAATGAATGTTACCGACCAATACAAGAGACATTTTTCCCAATTGTAACTCTATCTGCATTATATTATGATAATTAAAATGGATAACCTGAAATCAAGAGAAAAATCTAATGTGCAAGTGTGTTCATGGCTAGAAAGTACATATAATGGGGCTAAGGTTGTTTTATCAGCAAACATCTATGTTATACACTATTTAATTACAACATACTGTAGAGTACAAGTGTCTTGAAAAACTATTCATGCCCCATGAACTTTTCCACATTTTTTCATGGTACCCTCACAATCTTAAATATATTTTATTGCTATTTTTTGTGATAAAAAATATATCTAATTTTGTGACTAAAACTACTGATTCTTTGCACACATATTATATTAGTTTAATTTGACATCCATAAATTCCACACCAAAACTGGGGTCTGTTGCCACTTTTGATTTTTAGGCATTTTGTGAACTTAGCATTGGTTGTTCAGTTCTTTTTTGGAAGGGGAAAATTGTGTAAAAAAGTGTAAAAGAGAAGTAAAAAAATGCAGACTTTCTGTATGACTGTGTGACCTTCTAGCTCACAAAGTGTACATGTCACTAGTGGATAGAAGGGCATGGAAAAAACAAAAGGTGGTAGAAAAAAGGTGTTAGTACATTTAGGGCGAGGAAAGTAGTAAAACAGTGTAGTATAGGTGGACTATCATTTGAAGTGGTTGTGCATATATAGACCAGAGGTAGAAGGATGCAGCCACAACTCGGTGCTTCATAGGTTACAGTATAGACAATAGACTGTAGGGTCGCTGGTTGGGTTACCAAAATAATTTGATTACCAGATACAGTTCGGTCCAGAAATATTTGAACAGTGACACAAGATCTGGCATTTTAGCTGTTTACCAAAACATATTCAAAATACAGTTGTACAAATCAATATGGGCTTAACCCCTTAACCACCTGGCGATTTTCTGTTTTCGTTTTTTCCTTCCCTTCTTCCAAGAGCCATAACTTTTTTATTTTTCTGTCAACATTAGCCTTTTGTGAGCTTGTTTTTTTGCATGATAAGTTGTGCTTTTGAATTAAACTATTAATTTTACCATATAGTGTACTGGAAAATAGGAAACAAAATCCCAAGTGTGATAAAATTGCAAATTTATGTACAATTCCACCATTGTTTTCTGGGTTTGTGATTTACAAGGTTCACAATATGGTGAAACTGACCTGTCATTATGATTCTCCAGGTAAGACTGAATTCACACGATGGTATGGCATCCGATGCAAGCGCATTGGATGTGATATGCTAATGACCCTCAGCTCCCACTGTGCAACCAGCGTGAGCCGAGTGTCACGTTACTGTGTCCTGATCCTTTGATCGGATCAGAGCTGCCGAACAGAGGGTGGGATAAATCTCTCCATCTCATCCCTTGTCATCCTGTTTGTATATTGCACTGCCCTCGAATGTCATCTGAGTGTAGTCCGATGTTTCACTCACTCCCATAGACTTTTATGGGTGTGAGTGACACATCCCTTACTAACAATCGCAATATGCTGAGACTTTTCGCTCATGCAGAATCTGGATGAGACAAAATCTGACCATCTGCTCTCCCTCACTGACTAAAATTAGTCTGAGTGCAATGTGAGATTTTCTCGCATTGCACTCATCCGAGTCCTTCGTTCGTGTGAGTATACTCTAAATGTAAGTATGTTGATACCAAACATGTATAGTCTTTCTTTTATTTAATTGGTGAAGATATTTGTTTGTAGAAAAAATAAATAATAATTCACATTTGCCACCATTTTCTGAGAACAGTAATGTTTTCATTTAGGGGGTCTGGGGCTGTGTGATGGCTTACTTTTTGCATCTTAAAGGGGGGAACCTGTCAGGTCCTGTATGCACCCAGAATCAAGAGTGGTCCAAGCCTATAGAGAATAGACAAAGGGATCTTTAGAAAAAGTTTTTCTAAAGATCTTTTATGATATGCTAATGAAACCAGGGACTAGTCGGGTATTATTTCCCTTGGCTAGTAGGCCCCCTTAGCATGTAAGCAGGCCCCTATGCTACTGAATGTGCATTCCTAAAACTGCAATGTGAACACATGCAGAAGTGAACATGACATAAAATGACAAAAAAGAGAAAGTTGGGGGAGTCATGCCTTCTGACTGTGCAGCCCTCCCCCACTAGCCACAGATGATTCTATTCACTTTAGCAGGTTCTTACTTGCCCATACACGGGAGGTTTTTAAACCCAGAGAGAGGCTTCAGTTTAGAGTAGATACCCATTATATGAGATATGCTGTGATGTGGCTATTGGGCAGTTATAAAAATGGCTGTTTTTGTATGCTAAATATCTCAATTTTTTCTTAGATTTCCTTTAGCAGTAATGTACTGTATATCTATAGTCTTACATTCATGATTTTCATGCTTTAGCATTTCAGAGTGCAAACTGTCTTTTTTTTTTTTTGTCATTTTATGTCGTGCTCAGTTATGCAACTGCTCACATTTCAGTTTTGGGAGTGATGTCAGAATACAGTAATGCAAAAACTTTATTTTGTCTATAAAATGGTTTTGTGTAAAAGCGGCAAAACATGAAAAAAACCCCTATATAAATGTGATACTGCTTTAATCGTAGTGATCTGAAGAATAAAGGTGTCATATCACTTTTACGACACGGTGAACGGGTTAGAAAAAAAATACCTATTAAAAGCAGAATATAAAGGGATCAAAAAATATTATGCGGCCCAAAATGGTACCAATAAAAACTCAAATTCATCCCGCAAAAATCAAGCCCTAACATGAATGACTCTGTTGGCAGAAAAATAAAATTGCCATAGCCTTCAAAATTTGGTGATGCAAAAAAAAACCTTTATTTTGTAAAAAAGTGTTGTTTTTTTTGTATGATAGTAGCAAACCTAAAAGAAAATATAAACCTATTATTGCTGTAATTGTACTGACCTGAGGAATAAAACTGCAAAATCACTTATACGGTGAGCGGCATAAAACCTAAATAAATAAAGGCAATTCTTCTACTGCTGTTAATTTGTTCATTTTGCCTCCCAAAGATCACAGTATGGTGCAGCTCATATTTATCCTGCTATCTACGTTGAGCTCTTACACTTTGGATAACATGTAAATCTCTGAAAATCATGATTCAGACAAAATTCACAATGGAAAAGTCTCCTTGCACTTTTGTCTGTCCTGTTGTCCAGCTATGTCCATCCTTTTACATGTACTTTTAGACATGCAGAAAAGTGCGGTCAACAACAGCTTTGTTCACGTTTGAAAAGACGGACACCACTAAACCGAGGCTGAACAGAGCCTGGAGTAACAGCTGCCTCAGTGAATGGATCCATCAATGGTTTCACCTGAATCACGTAATTTGGAGTTGTACATGGAAACCTTGATGTAAGTGTAGAGCATAGAGCACAGGATAAATGTGAACTAATTCAAAATGTTCTGTACCGCAAATTACCACCAAATAGCTTTCATCTCAAAAATACACAGTGCTCACTCATTTCGGTCATCTGTTAATGAAAATATTGGGGGCTTCCATTTTACTGGTAGCACAAAATGCTATCCCTCAATCCCAAAAAAAAGAAATACAGCAAAATCTGCATTCCAAAACCCAAATACCCCCCTCCTTTCTGAGCCCCACAGTGTACCTAAAATAAAATTAGCATCCCCTTGTGTGGCATTATTGTAGTGAGGAGAGTTCACTTAATTTTGTTTCTCTAGAAGCACGAAATAGACACAATGCATGGGCACTACAATGTACAGGCATGACAAGGGTTTATTTGCAATTTTTAATTCTGCAACATTCATTGCATTTGACTCCATTGTTGTTTTACAGAGACTAAATGATCATGTCACCTGTAGTTGAACTCACAGAGGGGTGTAATTTCCAAAATGTGTTCATTTGAGGGGGTTTCTGCTGTTCTGGCGCTTAGGTGCTCTGCAAATGAAGTTCACAAACTATTCAAGCAAATTCTGTGCTCCAAGTGTCAGAAAAACTGTCTTTGCCACAGTAAGATGTGGTGAAACTACTTTTTAACAACTGTAACAAATACTTAGATGAGGGTTTATTTTGATGAAAGTAACTGTGTCACGGGTGTGTCAAGGGGTGACAGACAGTCATGTAATTTCTGGCCATAGAAGGTCACACAGTTTAGCTGCAAAGAAATCTCCCTGACTTTCCATTGTTCCTGCTGTCAGTATTCATTGGTGTAGGTAGCTTTCCTGCTGGATTGATCTCTCCCCCTTTTAGACCCAGCGGGAGCTCGCCTTCCACCAACCTGCTGATCATCTGTATTCTCTTGGTGCCTAAAGACCCCTTCCTTTCTTGGACTGGTGCTGGTGATATTATTCAGTTAATTAAAGCCTTGGTGTCAAGCAGGTGGCTCTGTTGTATCGTTACTAAAACTTTGCTGAACTTCTACCTGCATCATCTATAGTTAAGTAGTTCATGCATTTTCCCCATGTGTGTCCTCCTTTTGATTTCTTTTGAGTCTTCTTTCTATTATTGTCTTTGCAACTACTCTGTATTTTCACTTTATCATTTGCTTTATTCTGATTGACTATACTTTAAATGTCTGATTTGGATTTATTCCTTTCTTATAAAAATAAACACTTGTTACAATGGGGAAGTTCTGTTCTTCTAATGATAGGAGCCCTTATGGCCATAATAAACTTTCTTTAATTTCATAAGAGAAAGTTGTGTCTAGTGACTGGTTCAAAAGTACCCGAGAGCTGGGCCTTGAGTTCTCAGAGAACTCCGGGCAATGATCCAGGTCTGGTAACTCTGATAATTAAAAATAAATAAAGAAAAAATACTAATAAAGTTATGCGTGGCTGTAACTGCCTCCTGGGCCACTCATTATACTTTCGGGCACACTCATTAGCTTGATACATATTCACGGCTTCCCCACACACCGGTAGTCCTGGCATTTCTGATTGGTTGCAATCAGACACGCCCCCACCCTGAGTGACAGCATGTCTGACTGCTTGCAATCACAGACCCTGTCTGTAGGTCTATATCGTGTTGTAAAGATAAATAAATCAAAGTATGGTCACCCATATTATGATACCCAGACATGATAAAGCATATGGCTACAGGCTGCAGCCCTCAGCTATGCGCATTATCTTGGCTGTGTATCAAAGTAAGAGGGACCACAACAATTATTTAAATAAATAATTTTAAAAAATAGCGTGCGGTTACCCCCCAATTTTAATGCCCAGCCATGATAAAGCCGACAGCTGGGAGCTGGTATTTTCAGGCTGGGGAGGACCATGGTTATTGGGCTCCTCCCAGACTAAAAATAGCAGCCTGCCACCGCTCAGGATTGTTGCATCCATTAAATGCAACAATCCCAGAACTTTACCTGGCCCATCCTGATTGCCCTGTAGTGAGGGTAATAGGGTTAATAAAGGGTTAAAAGCAATTTACAGCTGCTACTAAGCCCTAAATTAGTATTAGGAGACATCTATGAGAAACCCCTTACCTCTTATTAGGTAATAAGCTTTTTTCCTGCTGAAGACTTTGGTTCAAAATTGAAAACACAATAGTTTTACCACTATTAATACCTTATATTGTATTAGATTTTTAAATTTTGTAACTAATAAGCAATTTGAGAAACTAATTAAGCTCTAAGCATGCTAACAATACCAGCTGACAGCACCTGATTAAACCTCATTCATTTACTATTGGAATTCATCTGCTATACCAACGGTACGGCTATCCAGGGAGATCTGGATAAAGAGGAAAGCAGCAGCCATGCAATAGAATTGTGCTTTGCTTTTCACACAGCTCACAAAGTGAGCACAAACCCATATATGTTTCCTCTCTCTTCTAACCTAACAATATTTCACTAGGCATCACCTCCCCTAACTCTCACCATTTTTTGTCTTACCTTATGTCAAAAATCTTACACAAGTCTGTGATTGAAGTAAGATCTCAGGCTAGACACACAAAGGATATATGCAACTATTAAGTGACACCTGACTCATTAAGAGATATCAAGGCTGGCATAAACATCATGGGCCTTGAAAAATTCTAATATCAAGCTGTATTGCTTTCTCTACTAGCCATGTTTGTATGTGCAGTGGCACTTGTACTATTGCTCTGAGCCAGGGCAAGTATCAAGGTGGGAATCAGGCAGGGAGTGGGAGGGTGATTGTGAGGAGCTCATGCCATTTCCCACACCAAGGGAACTGTCAGCCAAATCAAGGATTATGATGATGATGAATGACAATCCCTAAATCTGGGATAACAATGAGAATGATGACAAGATAGGGGTGTTTAGGAGGTGAGATCAACAAAGCAGTAGGGTATTGGCCTTGGTTATACAGTACACAGTGCAGGCAATGTGCAACTAACATAACCTCTGGCCAAAATATGCTTCCTCCGCTGTCAACTCTCAAGCAGAAATTGACCGGATATTGTGTGTTCCCTGCTTGGTGAAGTTTTTGCACAGCTTTTGGATACCATATATGTGTTGGAGCATGGCAGCAGCAACAACATTTATGGTATACACTGATGAGGAAAAGGGTAACAATGTTTGTTTGTTTTTTTTAAGCATGCTTGGGATCCAGCGGCTGTACAGGGAATTGATCAGGCCCCCGTACGTCTGTCTGTTGGCTCTGCACCCAAGGTGCTCCTTCTCCAGCACTATCATACAAACCCCGCGCCTGGTGGGAGTGTTCTGCGAGGGAAGACTTGGAGTGCCTGAGAAGGAAGAGGTGACAAAAAGTTTTGAACGTTTGTCTTTCAGGCTCCATATCTCACTATCCACTAAAGCAGTGTTTCTCAACTCCAGTCCTCAAGACCCACCAACAGATCATGTTTTCAGGTTTTCCTCAATCAGGTTTTCAGGATTTCCTTAATGTTGCACAGGTGATGGAATTATTCCCTGTGTAACATTGAGGAAAACCTGAAAACATGATCTGTTGGTGGGTCTTGAGGACTGGAGTTGAGAAACACTGCACTAAAGCGTCAACTATGAGACCACTTTCATTGTATATATAAGAAGCAGCCATACACATTCACTAAAAAAGAGACACAGCATCATCCAGCTCATCAATAGTGATCTCTCATCTATGAAAATTACCAAACTGCATCATGTGACTGCCATGACAGTTTGAAGAATATAAAATGAAGTCTGTTCATCCATTCAAAAGCCAAACAATGCATATCCAAGCAAAATATTGGAGTTATCATGTTGGCTCATCATAAGGTCTATCAGTTATGGCAGTGATGGTGGCTCATCTAGATATATAATTGCCTTATTCTGTCTGTCTGTCTGTCTGTCTGTCTGTCTGTCATGCTCCGAAATTGTCTCCTTACGGTGACACAAAGCTGATTGGCCGCTGGGCTCGCCATGGCCCCGCCCCCCCCACGGATTGCCCGCTTGCCCAGGCTGCGCCCCCACACGGATTGGCCAGCCGCTCGCCCAGGCTCCGCCCCCCCACAGATTGGCCTCTCGCCCCGGCACCCTGCAGGCATTGGCAATTCGGCCACGCCCCGCCCCCCCTCACGCAATGCATGCTAGCTCTGGCCCCGCCCCCTCCCTCCCCCGCGCATTTCCCGAACTGACACGGCTGTCACGGAGGTGAGTACGGTACTCCCTCCCCCCCCCCCCCCGGCCCCCGCTCCCCGGCCCCCGCTCGCACGGGAGTGGTGTGGATACGTTGGTAACCATGCTCGCATGGTTACAAGCGCATCAAGGTCCTGCTGCCTGCTGCGGCGGAAGATCCACACGCACACACACAAACATACACACACATCAGATCACACTCACTCACACACACCTCACACACGCCTCACACACACCTCACATCGCATCCACATACTCTGGCTGATGCTGGGGGAGGCTGGGACGAGGGAGGCTGATGCTGGTGGAGGCTGATGCTTGGGGAGGCTGATGCTGGGGGAGGCTGGAAGGAGAGAGGCTAATGCTGGTGGAGGCTGATGCTTGGGGAGGCTGATGCTGGGGGAGACTGGGAGGGGAAGGCTGATGCTGAGGGAGGCTGGGAGGAAGGAGGCTGGGAGGAGAGAGGCTGATCCTGGGGAAGGCTGGGAACGGGAGGCTGATGCTGAGGGAGGCTGGAAGGAGAGAGGCTGATGCTGGGGGAGGCTGGAAGGAGAGAGGCTGATGCTGGTGGAGGCTGATGCTTGGGGAGGCTGATGCTGGGGGAGACTGGGAGCGGAAGGCTGATGCTGAGGGAGGCTGGGAGGGGGAGGCTGGGAGGAAGGAGGCTGGGAGGAGAGAGGCTGATCCTGGGGAAGGCTGGGAAGAGGAGGCTGATGCTGAGGGAGGCTGGAAGGAGAGAGGCTGATGCTGGGGGAGGCTGGAAGGAGAAAGGCTGAGGCTGGGAGTAGAGAGTCTGATGCTGGGGAAGGCTGATGCTGAGGGAGGCTGGGAGGGGAAAGCTGATGCTGGGGAAGGCTGGGAGGAGAGAGGCTGATCCTGGGGAAGGCTGGGAGACGGAGGCTGATGCTGGAGGAGGCTGGAAGGAGAGAGGCTGATGCTGGCGGAGGCTGATGTTGGGGGAGGCTGGAAGGAGAGAGGCTGATGCTGGTGGAGGCTGATGCTTGGGGAGGCTGGGAGAGGGAGGCTGATGCTGAGGGAGGCTGGGAGGAGGGAGGCTGGGAGAGGTAGGCTGAGAGAAGAGAGGCTGATGCACACACACACACACACACACGCGCGCGCGCACTGCACAACACACCACACACACACACACACACACACACACACACACACACTGGGAACCACAAACAACTGCCCTACACAGACACCCACACACACAAACAACGCTGGACACACACACAACACCCAACACACAAACACCGCGGCACACACAAATATACGCACATACCGCACAACACACACATTGCACAAAACATACCTCCCCCCAAAACACACCACACACACACAAACCGCGCAACACACACACAACGCTACACACACACAGCGCTCCACAAACAACGCAACACACGCAACACACATACAACACCGCTCTCACCCCCCGTCACACCCAGACAACACCCAGAACATGTACAGCCCCTACACAAACACTTGGTAACTACACACAACAACATCTCTATATATATATATATATATATATATATATATATATATATATATATATATATATATATATATATATATATATATATATATATATATATAACAAAAATCATACATGAACTACACAATACGTAAATTCTAGAATACCCGATGCGTAGAATCGGGCCACCTTCTAGTATGCTTCATAATGGTGAGATCACAGACATCCATGCAAGCATTGTGTGACACACATTACACAAGTCTGGAATTGGGGCATGAAAAATGGTGGAGAACCTTCAACTTCAATATTGTCATTAGAAGCATTGGGTCAAGTTTGTAAAAAAGTACAAAACGGGGAAATTATAAGATTTGAAAAAGGTGATTTGCAGCGATGAGATGAAAGCCAATGGACTAGGCTCTGATGGGTGCAAATGGGTCTGGAAGAAATAAGAGAAAAGGGGGATAACAGATTGATAAATTGAATGACTGTCAAATTCAGTAAAGGAAGTCTTATGATATGGGTATTTTTACAGCCCAAATCATTGGATACTTGACCATGATTGATATTGGTCTCAATGCTGAGCTATATGTAAGTGTTTTACAAGACAAGTCATTTTGTACACTGGAGTACCATGGGTATGAAAAGGGCAACATACTGTAGTTTTCAGCAGGTTAATAACCAGAAGCATATGTCAATTGACGAATATATTACAATGATAATGAACTAGAGGTGCTGGATTGGCCCCCACAGTCTCAGTCCTCAACTGAATTGAACACTTGTGGGTAAAATTCAAGAAAAAGCTGTATACATACCCAAGTGTAATATATACCAACAATAGGAATATGTAGAAGAAACCTGGGATCAGATTTCTGTCTAGACATGTGTGAATCTGATCAAGAGATGCCCAGAAGGATTTAGATAGTACTGAAAGTCAAAGGTGGATTTACATGTTGCAGCTAGTATTGACTGTAATTGTGCATCTGGCCTGCCTCACCTAGGGACAAGACATCTATGGACTGAGATGTTATTGCACATTATCTTTATTTATGTCCCATTCATCAGCAGTATGGTGAGATTCAATGAACACATGGCCATTACTGATTTTTTGTTACAGACCCAACATTATATATAGTTTTCCACAATGTATAGGACCTCATATGCTCTTGGCTTATTCTTATTCTATTTAGGTACAACTAATTTTAGTCACTGAGTAATAATTTGCCTATAATTAATATAGCTAAAGACATGTAGCAGATCTGAACTCTAATCTGCATTTTCTAAGAAGTAGCACATTATTTGTGCACCTAAGAGAACTTACCATGTTAGGGACAATATTTTTATTAAAACAAGTTTGTCACTTTTTCTCTTAGGGTATGTGCGCACTAGGCGTTTTTGCCGCGTTTTTAGCGACGTTTTTTACCGCGTTTTTGTGCTGAAAACGCAGTGACATTGCTTCCCCAGCAATGTCAATGGGTTTTCATAAGTGCTGTCCGCACACAGCGTTTTTTTTTAGCTGCGTTTTTGTGGTGACCACAAAAACGCAGCATGTCAATTATTTCTGCGTTTTCCACTGCGTTTTTCACTCATTGAATTCAATGAGATGTTAAAAACGCAATGAAAAACGCATATAGCCGCGTTTCTATGACTAAAAACGCAGCTATAAACGCAAGGGGTGGGCACTACAGTGACGTGAACAGGAAGAGGATTCCTTCTGTTGGTAAACACAGAAGCATGAATCCTCCCGGTACCGTCACCGCTGCGTCCACCTCCCGTCCTGCGCATGTCAGCTCCGTGCGGCGCCATGTCTGGGCGGGAGGTGGAGGCAGCGGCGAAAACCAAAGTGAACAGTAGAAAAAAAAAAATGTCATATATACTCACCTGTCTGCAGGGTCCCGGTGCCATGCCCGCTCCCATCTCCTCCCGGTACCGCCGCTCTGGCTGTGTGCAGTCTCCCCGGGGCAGGACCTTGCTTGCAGGACCTGGCAGTGGATCACCTGATGCAGTCACCTGACACATCAGCTGATCGTAGTCTCGCCGGCTTTTTCGTGCCCGGCCGGCTATCAGCTGATCCTGCCGTCAGGGGACTTCATCAGCTGATTACCAGCAGCTCCTGCAGCGATCGGACGGGATCAGACTCCTGTCCAATCGATCGCTCCAGGAGCTGCCGGTAATCAGCACAGCACATAAGTGAGTATTATTTTTTTTTTTTTCTACTGATGCATTAGCTGATTGTATAACCGGCTTTTATACAATCAGCTGATGTGTGATGGGATTCAGGCACTTGATCCTGACACATCATCAGATCGCTTTGCCTTCCAGCAAACCGATCAGATGATATTGGATCCGGATTGGACGGCGCGGGACCCTGACCCAGGATTACTGCGGAGGGGGGTTCTTTATTTCAATAAAGATGGAGTCACTAATTGTGTTGTGTTTTATTTCTAATAAAAATATTTTTCTGTGTGTTGTTGTTTTTTTTTTTTTTATCATTACTAGAAATTCATGGTGGCCATGTCTAATATTGGCTTGACACCATGAATTTCGGGCTTAGGGCTAGCTGATAATATACAGCTAGCCCTAACTCCATTATTACCTAGCTAGCCACCCAGCATCAGGGCAGCTGGAAGAGTTGGATACAGCGCCAGAAGATGGCGCTTCTATGAAAGCGCCATTTTCTGGGGTGGCTGCGGACTGCAATTCGCAGTGGGGGTGCCCAGAAATCTTGGGCACCCTGCACTGTGGATTCCAATCCCCAGCTGCCTAGTTGTACCCGGCTGGACTCAAAAATTAGGCGAAGCCCACGTCATTTTTTTTTTTTTTTAATTATTTCATGAAATTCATGAAATAATTAAAAAAAAAGGGCTTCTCTATATTTTTGGTTCCCAGCCGGGTACAAATAGGCAGCTGGGGGTTGTGGGCAGCCCGTACCTGCCTGCTGTACCCGGCTAGCATACAAAAATATGGCGAAGCCCATGTCATTTTTTTTGGGCAAAAAACTGCATACAGTCCTGGATGGAGGATGCTGAGCCTTGTAGTTCTGCAGCTGCTGTCTGCTCTCCTGCATACACTAGTGAATGGAGGATGCTGAGCCTTGTAGTTCTGCAGCTGCTGTCTGCTCTCCTGCATACAATGAACATTTTGAAGAAGGAAATGACATCAGACCTTTTTTTTTTTCATCAACAATCTTTAATGGCATTGTGCACTGATTAAAAACGCAGTGAGCAAAAACGCAGCAAAAAACGCATCAAATCGCGGCAAAAACGCATGCGTTTTTGCCACGTTTTTTAGCCGCGGGTGCGTTTTTTGAGACAGAAATGCACATAAAAACGCAGCGTGAAAAAAATGCCTAGTGCGCACATACCCTTAAAAGCAGTTTTAGATATTATAATAAACATTAAGTTGTGGAATTACTCCAATTAGAATTGTCACTGAGTTTGTTTTGATAGAAGTTTGGAGAAACTATCATTTACAGTTCTTTAGTGACATAAGAGAAAAAGGGCCTAATAAATCATGAAATTGAAGAAACCGTCAAGTTTGATGGAGGAATGCTGATGATATGGGGTTGGAAACATTACCAGGTTGTGTATAACAGCAATAAAATTCAATCCTTTAATAATATTGATTTAAAAAGAAGAATCCAAGTTCCTCTAGTTCCACAAATCAATTCAACAAGCCATCACCATGTGTAATTGGATTCTAAATACCCAATCTGTAGGTCATCGGACCATGTATGTTGGGATACACACAGTGGTGGCCACTAGATCAAAAAAACACAACAAAAAAACACAACAAACATAAATGAAGTATTATTGCCAAGATCAAGGACAGTGGTCCAGAAAAATAAACTTAGCAGAAAAAATTAATATACCTAAAAAAATATGTCACAATTCCGTAATATGCTGACTTTGGTCAGACATCAAGATATATCAACATATATTTGGCATATATGAAAAGGAATGGTCTCACCACATCCTTTCACAAGAGGGCAAGCAGTCTCTCCATCCGGATCCTGGGTTTAGCATGCCATTCAGCATTCACTCTCCCTGTCCAACCTGGAGACAAAATAACAAATTTGCCTGCTGCCCCAAACTTCCGTCCTAACAAGGACGGACTACATCTAGTAGTGCAAAGCTGGACCCCCTAAGCTGACCCTATAGGCGTCCCGACGCGTTTCGTCCACAATGACTCCTCAGGGGACATAGTGCTAAATATATATTAGGTCCTGGTCGCCAGCCCTCACATGCCTATAATGTCAAAGGAAGCTGGCCCATGAAGGTGGGGTCTTTTATACAGGATGTTAGTATGGTTCCTCCAATCATGAGGTAACACTCACCTGATGTTTATCTCCATTATTATCATGTGGATATTCACATTGTCCCGTCTGTTCACAACACGTGCATGTCGGCGTCCTAGACTGCTCAGCGCGCGCTCCCCTTAGGGAACGCCCCTCACAGTCGATGACGTCAATTGCACCCAGGTGGAATCCTCCCCCTTGCCCGTGACGTACCTCCCAGTGATACGAATCAGGGCGTGCACACCCCCAGCGTTTCATCTGGGGGACGCCCCTGGCTATCAGACATAGATAGTACCAGAGGGGAAAGCTCCTCCTCACCCGTGACGTACCTCCTCACAGTGTCCCAAGGGGCGTGCCCTCTACCAGCGCTCGACGTGGACACCGCCCCCAACCAAAGGAGATACGTGACAACAAGAGGAAGATCCTGCCCTCAAATGCCGCATGTTTCCATGACAACCCAACAGTTGTGCGCTCCACCAGCGTTCCATCTGGGGGACGCCCTGATTGTCAGGCATCGTTAGTAACAGAGGGAAAATCTCCTCCTCACCCGTGACGTACCTCCTCACAGTGTCCCAAGGGGCATGCGCTCTGCCAGTGCTCAACGTGGAGACCGCCCCCAGCCGAGGGAGGAACATAGCGGCAGATGGGAATCCCACCCTCAAGTGCAGCATGTTCCCATAACAACTCAAAAGGCGTGCGCTCCACCACGGAAGCGCACGCCTCAATCGGAGGTATATACCTCTGCCTCTGATAGAAAACCTCCGACTTACCATACGGGAACGTCACACAAGGGGCAGATCATCCAAACGCTGCACATTCCGGCCTAACAACATTATTCACTGGTCAGAGCCATAAACATAAATGATTCCCCCAACCAATGGGAACACTCCCCATCATTCAAACATTACGGGACGAAAATTCCCATCTGATTAATAGGTGAGGGGCCATCATGTTGGTTAGTGTAGTGAAGATAATTACGGGAAACAATATGGCCCAAAGCCTGCCATAAAGGCACCATTTTCATTACAGTATATTCAATAAAAGGGCCAAGAATAAATCCACAAATACATTGGTTTCCAAAATATTGTATGTAAATCCGACGCCAACCGGTGTGGATAGCCTTAATGATCCAAATAGCACTGATCAGAAAAAGCATAAACGGTGACATGAAAAAATAGAAAATATGCCACCATGTTACTTCCAACCACAAAGACTCAAGGAAAAGTGGGATAGTTATGAATTGCAAGGATACACCATCCACGGACACTAAATGAAACTATTGAAGAGCAGTTGCTCATTCAGACCTTTAGGGGACAGGGTTACAAGCTTGAACATCCATCTAGTCTCTCTCTGAAGGACAAGTCTATCCCAATCCCCTCCCCTTTTTGGTCTCAGGACTTTATCAATCCCTGTAAATCTCAATACACGAGGATCACCCCCGTGTTTCTCTTTGACATGTCTGGCCACAGCAGTGTCCCTCCGATGTTCCACATCACCCAAATGCTCACCTATCCTCCTTCTAAATTCACGGATAGTTTTTCCAATATATTCGAGGCCACACACACAATCAATTTTGTAAACGACCCCTTGTGTGCGGCAGTTGATAAAATGTCGAATTGTAAATTCTCTCGAAGTCACATTGCTCCTGAACGTCTTGGTGACCCGTATGACCGGGCAAGCAATACACCCTAAACATTTAAAGCAGCCCTTCACACCTTTTGCTAGCCAATTCTCCTCGACTGTTCGTGTAAAATGGCTATGGACTAAACGATCTGCCAAGGATTTGCTTTTTCTATAGGTGATCTGCGGTTGCTCAGGCAAAATCGGATGAAGATCCCTGTCCATCCTTAGGATTGACCAGTGTTTATTGAAAATGTGGTGTACGCTGTCTGCGCCATTGTCAAAGGTAGTGATAAACCTATTCGATCCATCCTGAATGTCATTCCTTGTTCTAGAGATGAATAATTCTGGTCTAGGTCTCTCCTTAGCCTCATCAAAGGCCTTCTTGATGATGGTTTTAGGGTACCCCCTCTCTCGGAACCTTTCTCCCAGATCTTTGGCCTGAGCTCGAAAATCCCCCTCCTTAGAGCAATTTCTTCTAATTCGAAGAAATTGCCCTTTTGGGATCCCCCGTTTAAGATGTTGAGGGTGACAGCTGTCCCATCGAAGTAGGGAATTCGATGCTGTTGGTTTATAGTAGGTGCATGTATTGAGGCCCCCTACAGTATCCCTGTGAATCAATATGTCAAGAAAGGGCAATATGCCCCCCTCCTCAAATACAGATGTGAATTTCAAACCGATGTTATTCACATTAAGGTCCGCCACATATTTCGACAGATCATCCCTGGGTCCACTCCAGACAACCAGGATGTCGTCTATGTAGCGTGTCCAGATTTCAAAATGACGCGTTACCTCTTCCGTTTCATGTGTGAAAATCATAGTCTCCTCCCACCAACCCAGGAGCAAGTTGGCATACGAGGGGGCACATGGGCTCCCCATCGCGGTGCCCCTGAGTTGGTGGTCCTGAGACCAAAAAGGGGAGGGGATTGGGATAGACTTGTCCTTCAGAGAGAGACTAGATGGATGTTCAAGCTTGAAACCCTGTCCCCTAATGGTCTGAATGAGCAACTGCTCTTCAGTAGTTTCATTTAGTGTCCGTGGATGGTGTATCCTTGCAATTCATAACTATCCCACTTTTCATTGAGTCTTTGTGGTTGGAAGTAACATGGTGGCATATTTTCTATTTTTTCATGTCACCGTTTATGCTTTTTCTGACCAGTGCTATTTGGATCATTAAGGCTATCCACACCGGTTGGCGTCGGATTTACATACAATATTTTGGAAACCAATGTATTTGTGGATTTATTCTTGGCCCTTTTATTGAATATACTGTAATGAAAATGGTGCCTTTATGGCAGGCTTTGGGCCATATTGTTTCCCGTAATTATCTTCACTACACTAACCAACATGATGGCCCCTCACCTATTAATCAGATGGGAATTTTCGTCCCGTAATGTTTGAATGATGGGGAGTGTTCCCATTGGTTTGGGGAATCATTTATGTTTATGGCTCTGACCAGTGAATAACGTTGTTAGGCCGGAATGTGCAGCGTTTGGATGATCTGCCCCTTGTGTGACGTTCCCGTATGGTAAGTCGGAGGTTTTCTATCAGAGGCAGAGGTATATACCTCCGATTGAGGCGTGCGCTTCCGTGGTGGAGCGCACGCCTTTTGAGTTGTTATGGGAACATGCTGCACTTGAGGGTGGGATTCCCATCTGCCGCTATGTTCCTCCCTTGGCTGGGGGCGGTCTCCACGTTGAGCACTGGCAGAGCGCATGCCCCTTGGGACATTGTGAGGAGGTACGTCACGGGTGAGGAGGAGATTTTCCCTCTGTTACTAACGATGCCTGACAATCAGGGCATCCCCCAGATGGAACGCTGGTGGAGCGCACAACTGTTGGGTTGTCATGGAAACATGCGGCATTTGAGGGCAGGATCTTCCTCTTGTTGTCACGTATCTCCTTTGGTTGGGGGCGGTGTCCACGTCGAGCGCTGGTAGAGAGCATGCCCCTTGGGACACTGTGAGGAGGTACGTCACGGGTGAGGAGGAGCTTTCCCCTCTGGTACTATCTATGTCTGATAGCCAGGGGCGTCCCCCAGATGAAACGCTGGGGGTGTGCGCGCCCTGATTCGTATCACTGGGGGGTACGTCACAGGCAAGGGGGAGGATTCCACCCGGGTGCGATTGACGTCATCGACTGTGAGGGGCGTTCCCTAAGGGGAGCGCGCGCTGAGCAGTCTAGGACGCCGACATGCACGTGTTGTGAACAGACGGGACAATGTGAATATCCACATGATAATAATGGAGATAAACATCAGGTGAGTGTTACCTCATGATTGGAGGAACCATACTAACATCCTGTATAAAAGACCCCACCTTCATAGGCCAGCTTCCTTTGACATTATAGGCATGTGAGGGCTGGCGACCAGGACCTAATATATATGTAGCACTATGTCCCCTGAGGAGTCATTGTGGACGAAACGCGTCGGGACGCCTATAGGGTCAGCTTAGGGGGTCCAGCTTTGCACTACTAGATGTGGTCCGTCCTTGTTAGGACGGAAGTTTGGGGCAGCAGGCAAATTTGTTATTTTGTCTCCAGGTTGGACAGGGAGAGTGAATGCTGAATGGCATGCTAAACCCAGGATCCGGATGGAGAGACTGCTTGCCCTCTTGTGAAAGGATGTGGTGAGACCATTCCTTTTTATATATGCCTAATATATGTTGATATATCTTGATGTCTGACCATTGTCAGCATATTACGGAATTGTGACATATATTTTTTTAGGTATATTAATTTTTTCTGCTAAGTTTATTTTTCTGGACCACTGTCCTTGATCTTGGCAATAATACTTCATTTATGTTTGTTGTGTTTTTTGTTGTGTTTTTTTGATCTAGTGGCCACCACTGTATGTATCCCAACATACATGGTCCGATGACCTACAAATTGGGTATTTAGAATCCAATTACACATGGTGATGGCTTGTTGAATTGATTTGTGGAACTAGAGGAACTTGGATTCTTCTTTTTAAATCAATATTATTAAAGGATTGAATTTTATTGCTGTTATACATAATTGTATTTGGGATTGCTGTACCTTAAACATTACCAGGTTCAATAGTGGTCTCATTACTGAGCTATCTGTGAGTATCCTACAAGATGAGTTATTTTGTACACTCGAGTACCAGCATGACAATGACCAGAAGCATACATCGAGTTTTGTGAAGAAATGGTTCAATGACAATGAAGTAAAGGTGCTAGATCGGTCCTCACAGTTCCCAGACCTAATTCACATTGAACACTTGTGGGTAGAGTTGAAGAAAAACCTGTATATATACAAAGTGAGTCGACCAGTCTGCAAATAACTTTGGGAATGTGTATCAGTGTCCTGGGATCTGATTTTAGTCGAGACATGCTTGAATCTGATCCAGAACATGTCCGGAAGGATTCAAGCAGTGTTAAAAACCAAACATGAATTTACAAAATACTAACAAAATAATAAACATTTTAATTTAGAATTTTAGGAGACAGCAGTAACAATGCAGTAACATGACAAGAATCTTCATAACTAATCATATACTAAATAGTTGCAAGTCAAATTCATGTATGAGATAGCCAAGATGATTGTCTGTAAAATGAAGGCAGTCTTACGTTTGAAGTTGTAGTGGATGGTGAGATATGGAGTCTGAAAGTAAAAAGTTCAAAATATCGTTACCCTTTTGCTCATCAGTGTATATGACATGCTGGTTCAGATGTTTTACTCGTTGCTGCTTTCGCTGCAAATTACATGCTCCCTGGATCTGGCAAAGCGATATTGCTATCCCACACATGTGGTGAACATCTCTTGATGTCAATCACCAACTAGTAGCATTAGTATGGGAACAGGATGACTTTCTCTCAAATGTATAGCATATACAGTCTCACCGAGCATAGAGATATGTTGTTCTTTCAGCTGCACATAGTAGGGGATTAATTTGTTAATCCTGTGGGGTGTTGTAACAATATATTTTAGTTGTCAAGGTTATTTAAATGTTGATGATTTGATCCATTTAATGTAATATGGGAGTCGTCTATGTATCTACTTCTTTAGTGTTTGTGTCTTCATATAATGAATAGCAGACAACATTCCAGGTTTATTTCTCTGCCACTAAAATAAGCCCAGAAAGGCATTAAGTACAGAGATGTTAATACATTTTTTTGGTCACTTTGTGCCAGGTCTGTTTGGGAGTTTAGTTGAGATCTACTCAACAAGCGGTGTATGGACAGAAAGAAAAAAAGAGCTTACGACCCCTCGCTATTTCAGGAGATTGAATGAATCTGAGAAATCACAAGCTAGTGGGTAATAATTTTCTGCTGGTGAGCACAACCACAAGTACAAGGAAAAACGAAAAAATACAGCACTAGCTTCAGGAAAAATCAAATTCTTTATTTGAATTTCATTAAAAACGAATCAAATTAAAAGGATGGACGTTTTTTATAATCTAGGTAGCCTAGAAAGTCTGATAGTGAAATGTGTTATTAAATAGGTTGTTGGTTACCAATGCGTACTTTCCATTTTTCCCTATCCCGGTAGGTTGAGGTCACTTTGGTCATTAATAAGATTGTGTTTGCATTAAAGAACTCAAAAAAGGATTCAATACAGTCTTAAGCAATATCCGAGTCTTATACTCCTATTTTCATGGCAAATTGAGGCTTTGCAATTTTGTGATTGGCAGCAAACCCATTCTTTAGAGAAAATTTGTCAAAATTGACAAATTTGAATTTCAAATCGTTCAATCATCTGAAGATGCTAGGAAATTCACAGTATGATATTTGCTCATCTCTAGAATATAGCTTTTAAGAAATTTCAGCAAAAAGTAATCAAGCTTTTTAAAGAAGAATTTTCAAGGGATTACTTTAAATAGTTAGACAGCATGATAATAAGCAAGTTTGAAATTCTCTTGTTTTTTTATCTGCTGTCATCCTTCCACAATGAGCACTTTTATCCTTCATAGAGTAAAGCTGGTTTTCATGGAACTGGGCCACCGGTGCCAGTCAAGACCCTGGCTGAATGTGGGTAGTAATTACATTCAAGGAAAGGAGTGAGCTCTTAATGTGACGCCCCTGGACTATCAGTTTGTCACAGGGTACTGCACAAGCTGTCCTTCCGTGCGGTATTCCACCTACCTCGTGGTTCTGGGTCCCTATCTAAATGGTGTTGCCTCCAACAGCAAATCAAATCCTAGATATACCCTGAACCACACCCACAGACACACCAGTGGACGGCTTGAGTGGAATGGAGTCGCCCACTTGGGGGTGTTGAGACGGGGAGTGAGGAGTGTAGTCAGTCAGTGAGTAGAGAGAGAGTTGGTAAGTAGCCCTCAAGCTGTGAGGAGCTCAGAGGAAGTCGGGAGTGATGGCTCCTGAAGGAACTGTCTAGGTTGCAGACGGCAATCTGGGCCTAGAGGAGTCGGACCCTCGGTCGCAGGGGATTGTGGCGAGGTTCCTGGACCTGTCGAGGAGGACAGCTGGCAGCCTAGCACTGTCACCGGTCCGGGACCGAAGGCACGACTAGGTGGGGGAGTAGCTTCAGGCAACCCCATAATTCACCTGAGGAGAACGGAGCCTTCATGATCTGTTCCCACCCACTCCAGAATCGAGGCATTAGTGCAACGAGGGGGATAGGACTTTCCAATCCAAAATGGTCCAGAAAATCCCAAGCGTGAGCCGTGAGAGCAAGCTCCCATACTTAGCCATAGTAGGGAGCAGGGCCCGGCTAGTTCCATGCTAACGGGCCACCAAGTTGAAGTCAAACTAAGTGCCAGGAGGCAGGTCACGGATCACCAGGCAGCACAATTGGGGATGGGACCCGGACGAGCTCCCCTCAGCGGCAGCGGTATTCAGAGACTTGGTTTACCCGGTTGTCAGCGTCTGCTTATGAACTGAATGAGTACGAGAGTGACCCCTGCACCCAACGGCACCCCCCTTACTGAGTCCCGGGGCATTCCCCTACCTGTGGAGGGCTACGACGTCTTGATGCCTCACTTTATCACCCCGGGTACTCCCAATGGCAGCGGCGGTACTCCTCAAATTACGGTACACCACGGGTGGCGTCACAAACTACATATCAACTCCCCTGTAAATATCCCCTTTCATTTAAGTGGCCGCATGACCCCCCCAGGTCTGGAGACCCTCGAGCCACAGCGAACCTGGATCTGAGCAGCTCGGCTGCTTCCACGGGGGCGGCACATTAACATACCAGCAACCTCTCCAACCCATTGATTTCTATACAACAATTAACTGCTTACCTCCCTCCCCATCCGTATTAGCTCCTTACAAACCGCTGTTTTAAATTTTGTAAACTCACTGGAAGCATTGGCTTCTGCCTGTGCAGTTCTGCCAACTATGCCTCTTGGAACTAATGCTGCAATCCTGCTTCTTACCAGAACTGTTATGCAAAGAACAGGGCCCGCCTTGCCAGAGACCACTAATTAAGGAGACTGTTATGAAACCGCATAGCTCTAAGTTGTTCAAAAGACATCTTGAAAGTATACATATAAAATTTTGAAATCACACTGATATATCAGTAGGTTGACAGACTGCTCCTGTAGAGGATTTATGAAGTACATCTAATGCTTTAGAATATATTTAAATGCATAAATAATCTTTTAACCATTTTAAGTGGTGTTACAATATTCCATAAACATATTTCATAGGCACACAGATGTGAAGGTTCCATTAAATATTTATTAACAGTTTCAATGAATATATACATCTTCCTTGAGTATAGTATGTTTGCTACAGTACATCATGAATGATGGTCTAGCATCAATAGAATTAAAATATTGAACCTCTCAGAATAAAATCAGATTAGTCTTTTAACCTGCGAAAAATAGTGACATTTTTTATTTATTTTATATTTTTTATTGGGTAGCACAAAAGACATAAGAGGTACTAATGATGTGGTTACTGTTTGATATAGAGTATGATAATTGCTAGAATTGTGATGCTACAGCTTTGGGTTTCCCTTAAGAAACTTTTTATCATAGTAATCATTGTTTTACAAAAAATATGTAATACAAATCAATATTTAAGATTTAATCAAATCTAGTAAAAATGAATTGTGATATATAATTCAGATTTTTTTTTTTGTCTGGTTGTTTTTAATTCACTCAAATTTTTCTATTGGTTAGGTTTGATTGGTAGGCATGAAAGTTAATAAAACATTTGCATGTTTATTTTTATGTGGTATTCTGAGGTGGGTGGGTTTTGCTCATAGGAATATTTATGGAGAAAGTGTTTAGGTTGCTCTGCATTATTATTCTGTGAGATCTGCTGCTTTAGTAAAGACAATAAAAATTACTACCAGATATAAAAGTTCATATCTATGTAACTTTATTGTATAGTTAAAATAAATATAACCATAATCCGAATATTCAGGGGACCAAATTTGAGGCCACTTTTGACCTGGGGAGAGATCTTTTTTAAAATTGAGCTTTGGCTCTGGAACATGGAAAGATTTTTGACACTGGACACTACATTGTGACCCAAAATCCTTTGGTAATCTTTAGAACTCATGATGCCTTGCACACAGTCAAAGCATCCAGTGCCAGGGGCAGCAAAACAACCCCAAAACATCTTTGAACCTCAACCATATTTGACTGTAGGTACTGTGCTCTTTTCTTTGTAGGTCTCATTCCATTGTTGATACACAGTAGAATGATGTGCTTTACCAAAAAGCTCTGTCTTGATCTTACTTGTTCACAAGACACTTTACCAGAAGGATTGTGGCTTACTCATGCACATTGTGGTCTCTGTGTTAGCAGTAGGGTCCTTCTGGGTCTCCTGCCATAGCGTTGAATTTCATTCAAATGTTAACGGATAGTTCACTCTGACACTGCTGCACCCTGAACCTGTACGAAAGTTTAAATTTCATTGACATTTGATAGGGACTGCTTATTTTTGAGGTTCCCTTTTTCATTCCTGCTGGGTGCTGTGGTGCACACCAGTAACCCTAGCAGTTTGAATGGGCTTTGCATGCTGGATCTGTCATGATTCAGCATGGCATGTTATTAGTGGATACATTTGTTATCACTTTTTGAGCTTGGTTATTTAACCTCCTTGGTCATACTTGTAATTTGTGAATAACATTGTTATTGGCAGGATTTAGTTCAGGGACTCATCAGGGTCTCCAAGGGTGAGTCTACGGTGAGTGGGGGCGCCATTTGCACTTCTTAGGGTGCCGACCTCCACGGCAAGGTAAGGTGAGATCTTAGGGGCAACCGTAGGGCCCTTTAGGTTCACCATATATTCTCACTTACCCCACTTTAATTGGTCCTGTCCTTTTTTTATGGAGTGTTTTTTCTAATTTACATCCACTTACACCATGTTCCAAATTATTATGCAAATTAAATGTTTCTCTGATTTTCCTAAATGGTCGGTTCAAATGACAGTCAGTCTAATATGTCATCACCCGTTAGAGTATTCATCAAATTTTATTGAAGAAACCTCCCATTGATAACTGTATAATCTTCAAAATTTAAAAAAACTCAAAATGCACTGTTACAAATGATTAGGCACAGTAGAGTTTCTAAAAATTTTATATGTTTTAAAGAACTGAAAATGCTCATTTGTGGAATTTCCAGCATTAGGAGGTCACATTCACTGAAATAAAAAGCTATTTAAATCCAAAACATCCCAACAGGCCAAGTTACATGTTAACATAGGAGCCCTTCTTTGATATCACCTTCACAATTCTTAAATCCATTGAACTTGTTAGTTTTTGGAGAGTTTCTACTTTAATTTCTTTGCATGATGTCAGAATAGCCTCCCAGAGCTGCTGTTTTGATGTGAACTGCCTCCCACCCTCATAGATCTTTTGCTTGATGATACGCCAAAGGTTCTCTATAGGGTTGAGGTCAGGGGAAGATGATTGCCACACCGTGAGTTTATCTCCTTTTATGTCCATAGCAGCCAATGACACAAAGGTATTGTTTGCAGCATGAGATGGTGCATTGTCACGCATGAAGATGATTTTGTACCTGAAGGCACATTTCTGCTTTCTGTACCATGGAAGAATGTTGTCAGTCAAAAACTCTATATACTTTGCAGAGGTTATTTTCACACCTTCAGGAACTTTAAAGGGGCCTACCAGATGTATCCCCATGGTTCCAGCCCAAAACATGACTCTTCTGCTTCCTTGCTGACGTCGCAGCCTTGTTGGGACATGGTGTCCATCCACCAACTATCCATTACTTCATCCATCTAGACCATCCAGGGTTGCTCGACACTCATCAGTAAACAAAACTGTTTGAAAATTAGTCTTCATGTATGTCTTTGCCCACTGCAACCGTTTCTGCTTTTGAGCACTGGTTAGGGGTGGCCGAATAGTAGGTTTAAGTCTTTGAAGGATCCTACACCTTGAGGTTCGAGGGACTCCAGAGGCACCAGCAGCTTCAAATATCTGTTTGCTGGTTTGCAATGGCTTTTTAGCAGCTGCTCTCTTAATCCGATGAACTTGCCTGGCAGAAACCTTCCTCATGCTGCCTTTATCAGCACGAACACGTATGTGCTCTGAATCAGCCACAAATCTCTTCACAGTACGATGATCACGCTAAAGTTTTTGTGAAATATCTAATGTTTTCATCCCTTGTCCAAGGCATTGCACTATTTGATGCTTTTCGGCAGTAGAGAGATCCTTTTTCTTTCCCATGTTACTTGAAAACTGTGGCCTGCTTAATATTGTGGAACATCCAGTTTTCCTTTTATTGGGCACACCTGGCAAACTAATTATCACAGGTATCTGAGATTGATTTCAGTGATCCAAAGAACCCTGAGACATAATACCATCAATGGGTTTCATTGAAAAAAAAAAAATAATCGCTATGACACTTAAATCCAATTTGCATAATAATTTGGAACATCGTGTATTGTGTTTTAAAGTATATCTAATAAAAATCGTATATTTTAGGAATTTTTGTTTTGTTAATAACAATTTCAAAAGTGCCAACATCTTCGGCCATGGCTGTATAAGACTAACTTTAATTCAGGTTAATTTTAAATATTACAGCAAAGTTTAACTGAACACAGGCCTAAATCTGTATCTACTACTTAAAGGTCTCAGAAAAAGGTTTTTTTTGCTTTTGTTTTAGCACTAATTGGATTTTCTAATAGTTATGCATTTTTCTTACAAATAATAACTACACAGTAATCCTTCCAGACACATTTTCCCCTTCATTGGACCAGATGCCTTGTATGATTTCTGACACATTCAGCACCAAATTAGATTCCTGTCTGTGTTGACCTCAAATGAAATCTGTGTACCACATCATAATTGAAAGCAGAATCTGCCATTACCCTAAGTAAAACAACCATCCATGTTACCAATTGATTTACATTATTCTGTAAGTACTATATAAAGACATCTGTCACTATAGTCATCTTCTTTATTGGGAATAAGCTTTTGGACACAGCATGCATTTCCATTTAGTCTCTTGCTTTAGACTTTCGAAAGCCTTTTAGTAAAAATGTAGCAAAATTAATTCTTAAAAAACAATCCCAAAGATTAGGATTCTGTATATCCGACATAGATTATTTTGTTCTTAAACTCTTTGTTGCTGAACTAACTTCAGTTTGCTGGAAATCAGACTACACTGCTAAATTTGAAATTAAATATTTTGACTAATGTTAACATACCATACATAAGAACCTATAAAATTGTGGTTATGCAGTTGTTAAGTTTTTGGGGGGGTTTTCTACAAAAAAATGAGCACATGTTGCAATGACAGGAATATTTAAACCGAATCTATTACAAAAGTTTCCCTATGAACCAATAATGGTGCTGAGCAGTAGACTAAAGGCCGCTTTACACGCTGCGATATCGTGACCGATATCGCTAGCGTGCGTACCCGCCCCCATTGGTTCTGCGACACGGGAAAATCGCTGCCCGTGGCGCACAACATCGTGCGGACCCGTCACACTACTTACCTGCCTAGCGACATCGCTGTGACTGGCGAACTGCCTCCTTTCTAAGGGGGTGGTTCATTCAGCGTCACAGCAGTGTCACTGAACCGCCGCCCAATAGAAGCGGAGGGGCGGAGATGAGCGGGACGTAACATCCCGCCCACCTCCTTCCTTCCTCATTGCGGGCAGACGCAGGTACGGTGAGGTTCCTCGTTCCTGCGGTGTCACACATAGCGATGTGTGCTGCTGCAGCAACGAGGAACTACATCGCTAGCTGCAGCAGCAGCGATAATCGAGAATAGGGAGGCATGTCACTGATGAGCGATTTTGAACGTTTTTGCGACGATTCAAAATCGCTCATAGGTGCACACACAACGACATCGCTAACGCGGCCAGATGTGCGTCACAAATTCCGTGACCCCAACGAGATCGCTTGAGCGATGTCGCAGCGTGTAAAGCAGCCTTTAATGACGTGAAAATATAACCCTTCTTGGCAATGTTTGAAACAAATGGAATTTTGCATGAAAATTAGGTTGTTGGTGCCCAGTGGACAACTCAAGATGTGCCAAGTGCTTTGGTGATAATCATATGGGGAAGGTTTACTTATTACAATGGGGACCATCTCAGGGAGCAGCAATATAATGATGTAAATATCTACGTAGGAATACCACTAATTGGAATAACATTAAATGAATATAGTGTTACAATTCCTCCTCCAAATTGAAATATAGTCGCAGCATAGTAGAGGATTAAATTAATACATAACTTTTATTTTAGTAGTTAAAAAGATAAACGTGAAAAAAATTGGTGCAATTAACACAAAGAGTAAGAAAAAAACCCCTTAATGTCCAATAGGACTATTCCATATTTGTATATCAAGCATCGGTTTTATCAAAATATGTGTGCCACTAGATATCAGAATTTATCTTAACCGCAACATCAACATTAACCCTTTCACGACCGGCCGATTTTTCGCTTTCCGTTTTTTTTTTCGCCATTCTTTTTCTGAGAGACGTAACTTTTTTATTTTTCAGTCAATATGGTCATGTGAGGGCTCATTTTTTGCGGAACGAGCTGTACTTTTAAATGAAACCATCAGTTTTACCATATTGTGTACTAGAAAATGGCAAAAAAATTCCAAATGCTGAAAAATTGCAAAAAAAGTGCGATAACACTATGGTTTTTGAGATATTTTATTCACTGTGTTCACTATATGGTAAAACTGATGTGTGGGTGTGATGCCTCAGGTCAGTGCGAGTTCGTAGACACCAAACATGTATAGATTTACTTTTATATAAGGGGGTTAAAAAAAAATCGGAAGTTTGTCCGAAAAAAGTGGCGCACGTTTTACGCCATATTCCGTGACCCGTAGCGTTCTCATTTTTCGGGATCTTAGGCTCAATGACGGCTTATTTTTTGCGTCTCGAGCTGACGTTTTTAACGGTACCATTTTTGCGCAGATGCTACGTTTTGATCGCCTCTTATTGCATTTTGCGCAAAAGTTGTGGCGACAAAAAAACGTCGTTTTGGCGTTTGGAATTTTTTTGCCGCTACGCCGTTTACTGATCAGATTAATTGATTTTATATTTTGATAGATCGGGCGTTTCTGAACGCGGCGATACCAAATGTGTGTATATTTTTTATTTTTTTAACCCTTTAATTTTCAATGGGGCGAATGGGGGGTGATTTGAACTTTTAGGTTTTTTTGTTTTTTTTTAATTTTTTAAAACTTATTTTTTTACTTTTTTTTTTATTTTACTAGTCCCCCTAGGGGGCTATTGCGATCAGCAATCCGATCGCTCTGCAGTATCTGCTGATCACAGCTGGAAGGCTGTAAACAGCAGATACGCTGTCTTTCTCTTTTGCTGTGCCCCGGGCACAGCGAAAGTGAAACCAATTCATGTGTAGTACAGGAGTCATCACATGACCCTGTACTACCATGACAACTATCGGGAGTCACGTGATCGCGTCACGTGACTTCCGGTTTCGGCGGTAAGTAAAAACTTTACCGCGATTGCGCTTATAATGGCGCTGTCATGTATTGACAGCGCCATATAAGGGGTTAATCGGCACGAGCAGATAACGATTCTGCTCGTGCCTAGCAGGCACACATCTCAGCTGTGAAAATCAGCTGAGATGTGTGCCGATCGCGGCATGCTGCCGCCGGAGGACCGCGGGCAGTAAGATTATGTCATTTAGGACGTAATTTTACGGCCCGCGGTCGTTAAGGGGTTAATCAACCATTCAGGTTGTAATGATTGCAGAGAGACCAAGATCTAAATATTAGATATAATTACAATTTGTACTAATCCGCTGATCTACTGAGGGCTATAGCAGCGCCTAAAGATTACACATATTGATACAATATAGCACAACAAACTAATGGTTCATATAGAATCTCAAAAAAGCTTGGTTAGAAACACCCAATTAAGTCACATTCAATGCTATTCAGAATCTTAAATATTACCAAGGTATTTCATAATAGTTACCACAGCCCAACATACATGTATTTTCTCACATAGTTATCATATCTTAACTAGCCCTGGAGAAATATTACAATGGTGACTTACTAATCAATTGTTGCACCTGATCACAGTGGTGATACAGAGCGGATTAGTTTTAGCCATAAATAAATAAAGCCATAAATAATTCCCCATTAGCTACTAAGCTTACAAGGACAGTCCCAAACTGACCCTTATCTACCAAATTGCCCTAATAAATTCTCCAAAAGCCTCCCGACGTGTGTCCTCTGCCAGGATTCATCAGAGGAGATGCTTTATCGGGTATAGGGCTTGAGACAGATAGACCCACTCTTTATGATATAGATTCTGAGATTGGGTCTGGTTTGGGACTGTCCTTGTAAGGGCAGGAGCTAATGGGGAATTAGGGTCCAGTTTAGTCCACTACAGGGTAAGATCTCTACGCCTGTTTATGGACGGACACCTGATTCCTCCACATTTATGACCCTTTCAACATGAGACTTGGATTTTTGGGTGAGATCAATCCTTTTCTCTTGTATATCACCATTGTGATTATTTAACCGCATGATTGCTGTGAGATCTTTATTTATTTATGGCTAAAACTAATCCGCTCTGTATCACCAAAGTGTTCAGGTGCAACTATTGATTAGTAAGTCACCATTGTGACTGTACCATAAAATTTCTCCAGGGTTAGTTAGGATTACAGATGAGCCACACCACTAGTGTTCGAGTTCGGTTCGGTTTGTCGAACGGCGGGTGTGTTCTTCGAACATTCGACGAACACCTTTGAACCCCATTGAAAACAATGGCAGGCAAACACAAACACATACAAACACCTAGAAAACACCTTCTAAGGTGTCCAAAAGGTGACAAACAACTCAGAAGACACCAGAAACACATGGAAAAGTGACAAGTACATATACTCATGCTGAAAGAAAAGAACTGGACAAGTAAAAGGAGGAGAAGACACAAATATAGACATGTTATTCCCTTCTAAAATCAAGTAAAACACAGCAAGGCGACTCCAACCAGAGTCTCCATTTTTTCAAAAAATTGGACCATAGACACCACTTGTGGCATTAATTGTCCCACAGTTGCAAACTTAACATGTTGATTTGCATGAAGCATAATCAAAAATCCACAAGCCTTTACTCTCCCCAGGATGAAACAGGGGTAGAAAAGTCCTTCCGGATCCATGACTTGTTCATCTTGATGAACGTTAGTCTGTCCACATTGCCACTGGACAGACGCATGCGCTTATCTGTCAGCACACACCCAACAGCACTGAAGACACACTCCGAGAGAACGCTGACTGCGGGACACGACAAGATCTCCAAGGCGTAAGTGGCGAGCTCAGGCCATTTTTCCAGATTGGAAGCCCAAAATGAGTAAGGCTCCAGTTGCAGAGTCATGGCATCGATATTCACTTGGAGATACTCCTGTATCATCCTCTCTAGGCGTTGAGTATATGATAGACGTCTTGTGTCTTGTGGCCTTACAAAGGATGGTCTAAAAAATTCATGAAACAATTCCATAAAATTGCTGTTACCACTAGATACGGTGTTGCTGGTACAGTTTGAGTGATGATGACTCAACAGTCCCATGGTTGGCAAGTTAGAACTGTGAGATTCACTCTGTGCACCACTGGTGTTTATTGGAAAAGCCGAACTAAGATTGCGCAACAGCTTCTGCTGATACTACTGTATACGTGAGTCCCTATATGGCAGGAATTATTTTGCCAAATTTTGACTTGTACCGGGGATCTAAGAGTGTGGCAACCCAGTAGTCAGCATTACTTCGAATTTGGACAATTCGAGGGTCATATTGTAGGTAGTGCAGCAAGAAGGCACTCATGTGTCTTGCGCATCCAGGAGGACCAAGTCCTTGCTGTGTTGGTGGCGGCGAGGTGAGAATCATGCTTCCTTCCTCTGCCCTGTCCCCCCAACCTTGCACAAGAGAAATGTGATCAAGGTCTCCCTCATCTGCTGAGTCTTCCATGCCCATCGCCAGTTCGTCCTCCATTTCTTCCTGGGCTCCTGAACCTTCCTCAACAGTTTGGCTGCTACCATGCGCCCTTGTTAATCCCTCTCTCCCACCGTCCCATGCCTGCCGCCTTGGTGCTGCTGACCGTCTGCACCTTGTAGATCTTGTTATCCCATATGACTCCTCCTGTACTTCCTCCCCTTCCTCTTGTCCCACCGCCTGTCTCCGAATACTGTTTAAAGTATGCTCCAGCATGTAAATGACTGGAATTGTCATGCTGATAATGGCATTGTCAGCGTTAAACATCTTCGTCGCCATGTCGAAACTGTGCAGAAGGGTGCATAGGTCCTTGATCTGAGACCACTCCAGCAGCATGATCTACCCCACCTCTGGATCTCGTTAGCCCAGTCTATACATCATAACGTATTGCACCAGGGTTGGCGGTGCTGCCACAGTTGCTGCAACATGTGGAGAGACGAATTCCAGTCTGTCAGCACAATGCATTTCAGGCGGTGAACCAGCAGGCTGAAAGACTTCTGGAGCGATGCAAGTCGTTCAGCTCCGGGGTGTGAACGCCGGAAGTGAGCACATAGTGACCGTGCCCTATGGAGAAGCCCATGTAGGCCGAGATAGTGGGTTAAAAATTGCTGGACAACAAGGTTCAACACGTGAGCCATACAAGGCACGTGTGTCACATTGGGCCGCACCCAGGTTTACAGCATTGTCGCACAAGGCCTTCCTTGGCTGCAGATTTAGTTGAGACAACTATTGATGAAACTCGGTCTCCAGAGCTGACCACAATTCATCAGCTGTGTGACTCATATTTCTCAGACATTTCAACTTAAAAACCGCTGATGCCATTGAGCTCGGCTGCTAGCATAGTAAGGAGGTGTGTGGGATTCCTGGTGCGCAGTTACACCGCGGGTGGCCTGACCAGACAGTCTTTGGGCGGAGGTGGAGGACCCAGACGAGGTGGAAGAGGCAGAAGCAGTTGAGGAACTTCTACATACAGAGGATTGACGCACAACTCGTGGGGATGGCAAGATTTGTACAGCAGACCCTTCTCCATCTCTCACCATAGTTACCCAGTGCCCAGTCAGCGACATGTAACGCCCCTGTCCATGCTTACTGCTCCACGTATCTGTGGTGAAATGCACCCTGTCACACAGATTTTCTCAAGGAACCAGTGATGTTGTGTGCGACATGCTGGTGTAGCGCAAGCACACCTTTCTTGGAGAAGTTGTGGCGACTGGGCATCTGGTACTGGGGCACTGCGACGGAAATAAGGTCTCGAAAATCCTGTGTGTCCACCAGGCGGAAAGGCAGCATTTCTGTAGCCAACAGCTTGCAGATGCTGAAAGTCAACCTCTTAGCTTTGTCATGGCTAGGAGGAAATGGTCTTTTACTTGTCCACATCTGAGGGACAGAGGGCTGGCTGCTGTGCTGATACGGCGTTGAGTAGGGTGTCCCTGGAAAACTGCTGGTCTGTGAGGAAAGTGCAGGTGGAGACATAATGTTGCCTTCATCCAAAGGTCGTGCTCTCGATGTCTGAAAGAGCTCAACACCAGCAGCTGTTTTCACTTCCAAAACAGCTGACGACCTGCCAATCACACTGCCTGTTGCGGGTAAAGAGGTGGAAGGTCTGCGTCCAAAAGCATGTGTGACTGCTGTCCCCACAGTCACAGAGGATGAAGAACACACAAATGCACTTGAAGGGGCAGACGGTGGTTGGTCCGCTCCGCTATGCCACCTTTTAGTACAATGAGCTTCCCACTGGGAATTATGCTTCATAGCCATGTGACGGTTCATGGACGAAGTACTCAAACTAGTGAGTTTTTGGCCTCTACTTAGAGATTGGCGAAAAATCTTACAGAGTTGGGAGATCCTTTGCGATGTCAAAAAAGGACCAGGCTAGGCAAGGCTTAGAGCCCATGCTACCTGCAGAGCCACCCCGACTTATGCTCAGAGGCAGAGTTATGGCTGAGGATGCAGTTGTTAACGTGCTTCCAGTACTCCGTCTCTGTCCAGGAAGGCACAACCTAACCTCATCGTCAGTAGCATCCTCCTCCACTTCTTCTGCTGACCTCATTGAGTGCCTGACTGTGGGTTGACAGTAAGTTGGATCTACAACCTCATCATCACCCTGTGTGTTTGCACTCCCCTCGTCCTCAGAGCCAACCTCTTCTTGCCCTGACCGAATAGTTAAGTTGTCATTCCAATCAGGTATCTGAGTCTCATAGTCATCAGCATGTTCCTCATTGTCTTCACCAAGAGGAGGTACAGTTTGGGAATGAGGGTCTACATTATGCTCAGAACCTTCTTCATCTGGGCCTGAATCTGACTCACAAAGCTTCTGGACATCAATGCAGATCATTTCCTTGTCTGGACTCACTGCAGCTTTGGAGCAGACCTCTGATTCCCAGGTTATAGTGTGACTGAACAGCTCTACAGACTCAACCATCTCTGTTACCCCATACTCTGCAGGGCGGGTGGAGACTTGAGAGACTTAAGAGAAAGCAAGTGCGATTGGGGTGACAATTCAGAGGACTGGAGTCTTTGGGATGTTGAAGTTGAGGTGGAGGAGAGGCCACTTGATGGAGCACTTGAGATCCATTCAAGCATTTGCTGTTTTTGTGACTCATCTGCCTTTGGTAGCAATGGTTGTTTCTGTAACAAAGGGATCATTTCAGATTGCCCACAGAAAGTAGTAGACATCTTACTTTGGCTGGAAGATGGTCTTTCTTCAGCAGATGTTACTGTTGCTTTATCACCTACCCTACGGACACAAATGTTTTTTCCCTTTCCAACACGCCTGTTCCCCTTTCCACCAGCATCTGGCCTTTTGCCACTCATTTTGTTTGTGAACAAATTGGACACTGTTTTTGCAGTTAAAATTGCCTAGCAGAAATGGAGAGGTGGTGTAGCTTTCTTGACAGCAGAGGTATGTCACTGACTATCACACACGCTGATACTATGCCCCAAGGAATTGCCTGAGCTGATTTAGACAGACGCTGTGAAAAACCCTTCCACAGCGCTGGCACAGACCTGCCTAGCAAAAATGGCTATGAACTGCTCTAATTTATCCCTGAAAATGGCTGAACTTAAAACTTGTCCCTACTTCCTAAACTGATGTCTTGATTGCACTTTATAGCGCCCACAGCAGCAGCAGCAGGAGCGGTGACTGTCACACACCCGCAGCACTGAGATAATGGCGGCGATGGGGAAAATGGCCGGTCTTATAGGGCAAGAACATGTGACATGCACAGCCAATGAAACATGCCTTTGCTTGTCTGGCAAAAATCCACTTTGCTGTGTGTGTGTCTGTGATTGGCTGACAGCCTGGCCCGCCCCACTGTACACGCGGTTAGGAAAAAAAATGGCGAACGCCATTCTTTCAGCACTTAGCAGCAGCACTGATCTAAACCCCATCCCCCCGCACAATATACGCTGAATTTTGATAATATCATTAGTAACAGTGACTGACAGTATTAAAGTGAAAAGCCAGCTAGTAACTAGCTACGCTTTTGGTGATCGAACTGTTATCGAACGGTACCTCGAACGGTCGAACGTTAAGCAAATCGTTCGAGTTCGTCGAACGACTCGAACACCGCCCAAAATCACTCGAATTTGAAATTGGTGAACGGTTCGCTTCGAACATCGCTCATCTCTAGTTAGGATATGATAGCTCTATGTGAGAAAATACATGTATGTTGGGGTGTGGTAACTATTATGAAATACCTTGGTAATATTTAAGCATCTGAATAGCTTTGAATGTGACTTAATTGGGTGTTTCTAACCAAGATTTTTTGAGATTCTATATGAACCATTAGTTTGTTGTGCTATATTGTATCAATATGTGTAGCTTTAGTTTAAATTTGTGTGCCAAATTCTGCTGATGTATTTTTCATTTACTATCCATATTTAGTGCTTTCTTTCCACTTGATGATCCAGTTAATTTAATGTAACAAGTTGACATCATACAATAGCTGGTCAGCTAAAACACACATCTATCACTGTATGTGATATAAGTGCATCTCAATAAATTGTAATATTCTCAAAAAGTTTATTTCAGTAATTCAATAGAAAAAGGGAAACACATATATTATATTGGGTCATTTCACACAGAGTGATCTATTTCAAGTGTATATTTCTGTTAATGGTGAAGATTATAGCTTACAGCCAATGAAAACCCAATGATTTTAAACTCTGAAATGTTGGCCTATTGAAAGGTTTTTACATTTAATGCATGAATTACTGCATCAATGCGGTATGGCATCGAGGCGATGCGCTTGTGGCACTACTGAGGTATTGTAGAAGCCAAAGTTGCTTTCATAGCAGCCTCCAGCTCATCTACATTGTTGAATCAGGCCTTTTCTTAACAATCCTATCAAGGTTGTGGTTATCCCGTTTGTCTGTGCACCTTTTTCTACCACACTTTTTCCTTCCACTCAACTTTTTATTAATATGCTTGTATACAGCACTCTGTGATTTACCAGCTTCTTTAGTAATGTCCTTATGTTGTTTACCATCCTTGTGGAGTGTGTCAATGACTGCCTTCTGTACATTTGTCAAGTAAGCAGTTTTTCCCATGATTGTGGCCTACTGAACCAGACTAAGGGACCATTTTAAACACTTAGAAAGCCTTTGGAGTTGTTTTGTGGTAATTATTCTACTATTCTGAGATAATGACTTTTGACTTTTTATTGGCTGTAAGCCATAATCATCAACATTAACAAAAATAAACATTTGAAATAGATCACTCTGGGTAATGACTTTATACAATACATGTGTTTCCCTTTTTGAATTAACTTACTGGAATAATTTAACTTTTTGAAGATATTCTAATTTATTGAGAGACACTTATATAATCAAAAGATGTGTCTCAGTTCCCCCATCATGTAGCTTCTATGCAGCACATGCATCAATTTCACAAAATGCACAGTAAAAGCTGTTTATTTAGCATGGGTTTTTTTGTTTCTTCAGACTTTGGATTGGGAACATATGCCATGGAAACTTATGGACAGGAGCATGCATAGGTCCATTTTAGGTGACCCCCCAGGTCATGATGACAAACAACTAGTGATGGGCGATCCCGAACTGTAAAGATCGGGATTGTACTGATCATTGCTGTGCCCCACATAAGCTAGTGCCTAAAGGACCTTGCATGACATTATAGCTATGTGACCAGTCTGGTGTGAATGTTGTACAGACATTGGCTTACAGACTGGTCACATGACTATGACGTCATAGAAAGTCCTGGAATCAGTAAGGTAGAATCATACCCTTAAGCGGGCTTTACACGCTGCGACATCGCTAATGCGGAGTCGTTGGGGTCACGGATTTTGTGACGCACATCCGGCCGCATTAGCGATGCCGTTGCGTGTGACACCGATAAGCGATTTTGCATCGTTGCAAAACCGTGTAAAATCGCTAATCGGCGACACGGGGGTCCATTCTCAATTATCGTTACTGCAGCAGTAACGAGGTTGTTCCTCGTTCCTGCGGCAGCACACATCGCTGCGTGTGACGCCGCAGGGGCGAGGAAGCTCTCCCTACCTGCCTCCCGGCCGCTATGCGGAAGGAAGGAGGTGGGCGGGATGTTACGTCCCGCTCATCTCCGCCCCTCCGCTGCTATTGGGCGGCGGTTCAGTGACGTTTCAGTGACGTCGCTGTGACGCCGCACGGACCGCCCCCTTAGAAAGGAGGCGGTTCGCCCGTCACAGCGACGTCGCCGGACAGGTAAGTATGTGTGACGGGTCTGGGCGATGTTGTGCGGCACGGGCAGCGATATGCCCGTGTCGCGCATCAGATGGGGGCGGGTACCCACACTAGCGATATCGGGACCGATATCGCAGTGTGTAAAGTAGCCTTTACTGTCAGCCTGCTTCTTGCTCTGTACAGAATGATGTAGCAGAGATGACAATGCTCTCTCTGCTTCTCTCTTTGTAGAGCTGCTTGTATTTACAGAGTGATGAAGCAAAGTTGACATTGTTGTCCCTGTGGATTATGTAGGAGTAAGAAATTTTTTATAATAAAGATGGAGTCTCTAAATGTTTTTTTTTTATTTCTAATAAAAAAATTCTATTTGTTGTGTTTTTTTACTATTTACTTGAAAGTCATGGTGGCCATGTCTAATTTGGCGTGACACCATGAATTTCGGACTTAGTACCATCTGAGAATACAAAGCTGGTAACCCCTTTATTACCCAATGTGCCTCCACCACCAGGGCCACTGGATGAGCTGGGTAAAGCACCTGGAAATGGCGCTAAGAAGCAATGTGCCATTTCCAGGGTCGGCTGCGGACTGCCAAGAATCCCAGCCCCGAGCTCCCTGGCTTTACCTGACTGGACTAAGGATTTTTTTGCAGATCCTCTCCAACCTGAAGGAACTGGAGTGAATCTGCAAGGAGGAATGGCAGAGGATCCCCAAATCCAGGTGTCAAAAACTTGCATCATTCCCAAGAAGACTCATGGCTATACTAGCTCAAAAGGGTGCGTTTACTCAATACTGAGCAAAGGGTCTGAATACTTATGACCATGGGATATTTCAGTTTTTCTTGTTTAATAAATCTGCAAAAATTTCTACATTTCTGGGTTTTTTTCTGTCAAGATGGGATGCAGAGTGTACATTAATGAGAAAAAAAAAATAACATTTTTGAATTTACCAAATGGCTGCAATGAAACTAAGAGTGAAAAATTTAAAGGGGTCTGAATACTATCTGTACCCACTGTAAATAAACATATGTATATAACATTTGCAGCCCCTCCAATTCACTTTCATCCACTATTACTTACGGTACTTATATATGAAAAAGGATTTTACTCATAGATCTACTAATTATTACATTTCAATATAATTTAATTGAATAAACTCTTTTTTGTCACTGGGTAGAATTATTTTTGCAACAATTGCCCATGAACAAAGCTCATTTTATTCAATAGAGCTTGGAATAATAAGTTCAAATGGATGTGATTTAAAAAAATATTCCTGGGCTGAGATTATTCTTGTACAGTCATATGAAAAAGTTTGGGCACCCCTATTAATGTTAACCTTTTTTTCTTTATAACAATTTGGGTTTTTGCAACAGCTATTTCAGTTTCATATATCTAATAACTGATGGACTCAGTAATATTTCTGGATTGAAATGAGGTTTATTGTACTAACAGAAAATGTGCAATCTGCATTTAAACAAAATTTGACCGGTGCAAAAGTATTTGCACCCTTATCAATTTCTTGATTTGAACACTCCTAACTACTTTTTACTGACTTACTAAAGCACTAAATTGGTTTTGTAACCTCATTGAGCTTTGAACTTCATAGGCAGGTGTATCCAATCATGAGAAAAGGTATTTAAGGTGGCCACTTGCAAGTTGTTCTCCTATTTGAATCTCCTATGAAGAGTGGCATCATGGGCTCCTCAAAACAACTCTCAAATGATCTGAAAACAAAGATTATTCAACATAGTTGTTCAGGGGAAGGATACAAAAAGTTGTCTCAGAGATTTAAACTGTCAGTTTCCACTGTGAGGAACATAGTAAGGAAATGGAAGAACACAGGTACAGTTCTCGTTAAGCTCAGAAGTGGCAGGCCAAGAAAAATATCAGAAAGGCAGAGAAGAAGAAGGGTGAGAACAGTCAAGGACAATTTACAGACCACCTCCAAAGACCAGCAGCATCAACTTGCTGCAGATGGTGTCAATGTGCATCGGTCAACAATACAGCGCACGTTGCACAAGGAGAAGCTGTATGGGAGAGTGATGCGAAAGAAGCCGTTTCTGCAAGCACGCCACAAACAGAGTCGCCTGAGGTATGCAAAAGCACATTTGGACAAGCCAGTTACATTTTGGAAGCAGGTCCTGTGGACTGATGAAACAAAGATTGAGTTGTTTGGTCATACAAAAAGGTGTTATGCATGGAGGCAAAAAAACACGGCATTCCAAGAAAAACTCTTACTACCCACAGTAAAATTTGGTGGAGGTTCCATCATGCTTTGGGGCTGTGTGGCCAATGCCGGCACCGGGAATCTTGTTAAAGTTGAGGGTTGCATGGATTCAACTCAGTATCAGCAGATTCTTGACAATAATATGCAAGAATCAGTGACGAAGTTGAAGTTACGCAGGGGATGGATATTTCAGCAAGACAATGATCCAAAACACCGCTCCAAATCTACTCAGGCATTCATGCAGATGAACAATTACAATGTTCTGGAATGGCCATCCCAGTCCCCAGACCTGAATATCATTGAAAATCTGTGTGATGATTTGAAGCGTGCGGTCCATGCTCGGCGACCATCACACTTAACTGAACTGGAATTGTTTTGTAAACAGGAATTGTCAAATATACCTTCATCCAGGATTCAGGAACTCATTAAAAGCTACAGGAAGCGACTAGAGGCTTTTATTTTTGCAAAAGGAGGATCTACAAAATATTAATGTCACTTTTATGTTGAGGTGCCCATACTTTTGCACCTGTCAAATTTTGTTTAAATGCATATTGCACATTTTCTGTAAGTACAATAAACCTCATTTCACTCCAGAAATATTACTCAGTCCATCAGTTATTAGATATATGAAACTGAAATAGCTGTTGCAAAAACCCAAATTGTTATAAAGAAAAAAGGTTAACATTAATAGGGGTGCCCAAACCTTTTCATATGACTGTATACAGTATGTGTCCTTGCTATGTACTATGTAATAACCCTGTTAGATAGGATCCAGTCATACCATATCTCCTGGATCAGGGAGGAAGTAAAAAACATCCAGACATTACAGCATGGCGGCACAAATAATTATTTCTTTGAGATAAAACATTTTTTAAAAACAGAAACATGTTTTACCTCACAATAAGATTCAGCTATCATTCACTGCTGTAATGTATGTATACTTTCTTTTGCATTCTCCCCTGCCCAGCAGATGTGGTATGATCAGAGCATGTTCCTGTACGGTCAGACACGGCCATTACACAGTACATAGCAGGGACACATATTTCAGATTATCTCAGCACAGGAACATTTTTGTAAACATATCCAAGTGTGGAAATTATTTTGGATGAAGTCCTGTTCTCCTTTGTATTAATCCTTGTGATAAAGTGACAAATCATGTAGTCTGTACTATTCAGTATGGGGCTTCTTTACCATTTGAGGGAAACTGTAATGCAAAAAACAAACTAGCTTTACCGCTGATTCAGAAATTGAATATTTATATACAGTAGTTTAAATCATAGTATTGCTCCAATACTTGTCAAATAATTTTTGAAAAAAACATCTGATTCAGAATAGTTATGCAATTGCTTACTGAATAAATATCAGTTTCTGTCCCTTAGGAATGAAGATGCGATTTTCACAAGCAGCATTGCAAAAGAAAGGTGGAGCAGAGCAATACAAAAGGTAAGGTATTACAGCTATTAACAGTCACTGCAAAAAAGCAAGGTAGTCAGATCTTAAGGGGAACCTGTCATGTAAAGATATGCTATTACCGTGCAGATATGGAGTTAAATCTGCAGGTTAGTAGAATTCTGAATCTGCCTGGTGCCTCCACTGAAAGCCCCTCTGCCAGGAGGAAATTAACTTTATTCCTCCTGGCAGTCTCGGGCTTTCAGTCAAAGGGGTAGGCAGGCGCAGCTTCAGTCACAACTCAGTTCATAGTGAGCGGTGGCTGTAACCACGACCCCCACAGTGACTGACATCCAACTCCAATGCCGAGAAGCTTTAGAACACTAAACATACAGTATGTTAAGTAAAATTCAAATGGAAAAAAAAAAATATATATATATATATATATATATATGTATATATATATATGTATATATATATATATATATATATATATATATATATATATATATATATATATATATATCAAAGTACACTGACAAGCAGAAGGGCAACAAAGTTTTGAACTTTTGACTTTCAGGCTCCATATTTCACCATCAACTACAGCTTCAAATGTGAGACTACCATCAAAATAATAACAAAATAATAAAAATTAGAATTTAGATTTTTAGGAGCAAAACGGTAACAATGCAGTGACATGACATGAATCTGCATAACTAATCATTTGTTAAATAGTTGCAAGTCAAATTTATGTATGAGATCTCCAAGATGATTGTGTATAAAATGAAGTTAGTTTCACGTTCAAAGCTATAGTGGATGGTCAGAAATGGAGCCTGAAAGTAAAAAAACATTGTTACCCTTTTGTATGTCAGTGTATATAAATCAAACACATCTCATTAATACATTATCATCCATAAATTAGACTATCATTTGGAACAAAATCATATATTTTGTATCCTCTTTAGCTCTGGCGGACATAGACCGAAAAGGGCCCCTGTGCAAGACCAGTATATGGGCCCTTTGCAATCGAATAGGTCATCATAATGCACAATTCCAATTGCTTTGATGGTGGAAATAAACCCCCTTACATCTTGAGCGCCTGTGTGGCTGGTTAGGTTGCATCAATGATATGTCCGCCCTTGCTTTTTATACAAAGCATTAGCGGTTAGCTTGCTGAATTTGAATTCACCTATTTACATGTTTTTTTTCCAAGGAAATTGGATTTGCAGAGTAGTTAATTTCCTTTAATTTAATGTCCCTTATTATCTGTGATCCCTCCAAAACCCAGAGTATAATAAACTTAATATCTAAAAAAATGTTTCTTAAATATTGTAACACTCTCCATCCACTTACCTCTCTGGGCACCCCAATACTCACTGCCACTCGTTTGATCCATGACGTATCTTCTGATCCCCTGCCGCTCACGTTGGACTCTCGGGTGCTTACTTGGTCCATACTTTGGTTATCTTAAGGGTATCGTGACATCCACTAGAGTTCTGCACAGGTGTGCAGGAGGTCGAGTGTCATGACGTCATTATGTGCACCGTGACCTCTCATGCACCTGCGCAGAACGCTGTTGGGTATCATTACTCCTAGAAATCTGGCACACTATCAGAGGCCTGAAGATTCCATGTCAAGGAGCTGGGGTCAGAAGATATGACAAGTAGAGATAAGTAGCTGAGGGGCCCGAAGGGTGAGTGGTGAGGTGAGTATAACGATTTTGACATTTTTTAACCTTTGAATGGCCCATTACGATTCAGAAAAATGGCAGTCAGCTGCCACCATTTTGTTGGGTCTGTGCTGAATTGAATTACATAAAATCTGTATTTTGAAGAATGAGGTGACTGTCAATCAGTGCCAGAGCGTAGTTACAGCCACCACTCACTTTGTAGTGTGTGGCAACTGAAATTACATTGGCAGTGACTGAAAGCCGGAGGCTGCCAGGGGGAATAAACTTCATTTCCTCACATTCGTCGCTGCAAGGCTTCAGAATGATATTAACCTGCAGATTAACTAAATATCTGCATTTTTTTTACATACTCTATTTAAGTTCTAGTTTGGTCCATAACCAAAGTAATATATGCTACAATTTTATCAATGCAAGCCGCTGATCCATGTGATAAATTGTTCCATATCTGTATGAAATGCTTTTCTGAATGAGCCCTTAAATGGTCAAAAATGTCTTAAACTACTTATAGGAATGAAACATTTCTAAATTACTTATTGTTTGACTCATATTTTGAGGTATTTTGTGTTTAATTTTCTACGTCATTTTCATATCTATTGCATATTAAAATAATAATTCTGAAATCTTCGTTTTCACCATGGCCTTGAGCCATAATTGTTCTGTGATGATCACAATTTAGCAATTATATAATTAATAGGGATGATCGAATACCTCAAATATTCAGCTTCGCAAATATCCAACGAATAGGTTGCCGCTATGCGAATATTCGATGCGCAATGTAAGTGTAACGCCTGCCTGGATCCACAGACTCAGACGGGCTGTAATGGATAGGATAGGGAGAAGTCACTCACCAAGCAGGACCCCAAGAACCCAGAAACACTTTAACCCCTATACAGGGATTTGGAATTACACAGGGCCCAAGGTGATCACTATCTGTGGAAGGCTGCAGTCCGATGAGAGTAGTCGTCAGGCAGGGTCAAACCAGGAATTGCAGAACAGGGACAGAATCAGCAGGCAAGGACGTAAACAGAACACAAAGCAGAGGTCAAATCTGGATCGGGCAGCGATGTACATAACAGCAGGCAGACGGGTAGTCAGGAAAGAAGCAGAAGTCAGAACACCAGAATTACTAAACATAACAGGGCAAAACAGGAGCCAGGAAATCAGAACTATCTCTGGCAGTAGTCAGCAGACAGGAGGGGAAATAAGTGGTGTGGTGTTTTCCCATTGGTTGTAGCAATGATGGTACTTCAGCTGGATGACACACGCCACCTACAGTCAGCCAGTGGTAATGCTGATCCCAAGGAAACCCAGCACAGTGGATGAGCCGAGCCTGAGCCCACCAGCGCCGCAGGCACACGGCGTTGCCTGGTGATCGGAGTAGAAGTTGCTGGAGCGGACTCCGGTGGGGACGTAACAGTAATGTGGGCATCACACGAGACGATATATCGTGCGATATGTCGGCGGGGTACGTTGTAAGTGACGCACATCCGGCATCGTTTGATATATCGTAGCGTGTGACAGCTATGAGCGACGGTGAACAAGCAAAAATACTCACCTTGACACTCGTTGACACGTCGCTCATTTTTAGAAAGTCGTTTCTTCTTTTGTGCGCCGGTTGTTAATCGTACCCGAGGTAGCACACCGTGACACCCCGGGAATGATGAACACAGCTTACCTGCGTCCCGCCGGCAATACGGAAGGAAGGAGGTGGGCGGGATGTTTACGTCCCGCTCATCTCCGCCCCTCCGCTTCTATTGGCCGGCCACTGTGTGACGTCGCTGAGACGCTGAACATCCCTCCCCCTTCAGGAAGTGGCTGTTCGCCGCCCACAGCGAAGTCACTCAGCACGTAAGTGCATGTGATGGGGGTTTATCGACTTTGTGCGCCACGGGCAACTAATTGCCCATGACGCACAAACGATGGGAGCGGGTGCGATCACTCGTGCGATCGCACGATAGATCGTCTCGTGTGACGCCCGCATAAGCCTATGGGAAGCCCGAATAGTTCAGAATAGTTGTTATTCGGGTTTCCCATAGACTTACGTTGCGCATCAAATATTCACGAATAGTCGAATAGCGGCGACCTATTCAGAAAATATTCGTGAATCCGAGAATTTGAGGTATTCGATCATCCCTAATAATTAACACAGGCAGGTTTACAATAAAGGTAATATTCATATAAGAAACAGCCACTACAGACAATAGGTAATGGGGGCAGTTTACCTTCTAACCTTCTGCCTGGAACCCACCTGAAAAAGCACTACTGTAAAAAAACAAATGAAAAGAATGAACATAAGCACTGCAATGTCAGAATGTCTTGCTGTGCATAAGTTCCGGCTTTTGTCACTTCTTTTAACCGCTTCAGGCGTTGAAAGTAGTACATTGGTTAAAAGAAGTAACCTGTCCATTTTTCTGGTGGCTTCCAACTGGAAGATGCCACTATTTTAGTTATAGAATGTGTCGGCAAAGACTCCACAGAAGACGTCCAGGAAGACATTCGAAAAGATGCTCCAGATAATTCACCACCAGCTTTTTCATGCAGAGTCTTCCTACAGCAAAAACGAGGCGAGTACCCCGATGACTAAAAGACGCCATGTATCCATACCATTACCAAGTTCTTTAATCCCATGGAAGTCCATGATATAAATGCATTGCCCTTTCATTAAGGTTTCTTGAAGCACACTTACATCAGACGTTGTGCCCACTCTATAGACAGCAACACCCAGATACCCACTGTAACAACCAAGAGAGAAGCTCACCACTACCATGATAATTTAAAATATAACATTTTTAATAACCTTAGTCAACCTTAGTAGATCCTTTCATTAGTGGCATTGTGGTATTCCTTCTAGTCATTATGCTGTCACACAATGAAACCATTCGTTAACAATTTACGGTTACATTTAATGAGAATTTTCATCTTCTAGTAGGACTGAGAGTATTATGCATGTGCTACCATCTTCGATATACCTTGATGCTATATTTATTAGAGGTCTAATAGTTGAGCATTAAAAAAACATTAAGGGCATCTGAAATGAATATAAAATGTTTGACCTTCACAAATGGTGCGAGAATGCAGCTATAAATGTGACAAGATGGATTTATTCGCATTGATTCAATGCACTCAGATAAATGTCATCTAGACCAGGCTTCTTAAAAATAATGTTGAATACGGTTTAGACTTATATGATATACAGTACTTTATACATTATGTAGCTTTAGGGATAAAATGTAATTTTTTGGTTAGGCAACACTCCAATTTTTTCGGCAAATAAAGTTGCATTCAAGGCTGTCTCTCTTTCCTGATTTCACAGTTACATATAAATGGTAATAAACCTGTAATAAGTTTAATAGTGCAATTTAATGTGAGACTCAATTGTGTGCCACTTTTAGAAACAGTATAAAGCCTTGTTTTGGCATTCACGCTACTGTAATGCGCAAAATACAGTAGTTTCTTACCACTTCAGGTGACCCTATCATTGTCGGTACAGTAGTGAGCTCACAGCTAATCGAGGTATACTAACTGTATATCACTAGTGGTTCACACAGTTTACAATTACTAATTACTTACCATAGAAACTGCCACAAAGCCAGTGAACATGGATCATTCAGGTATTAAAGCCATCCTTGTTCAAATGAATGACATGTACAAATTGCCTCCTTCGCATGTTGCCAATTCAGTTTAATGTCCATTTATATTGTGTGGTGTTACCTAGTGTTCGTATGCTGTGGTGCTTTTTCCATTGGTGATTTTGTGGTCTCCTATTAGATTGATAACATGCCCTCTGAGGTTATTGTCACTGGTAAACCTCCTGAGAACTGAATCTTGGTGGATCTTTCAACTTGACACTGAGATGCCCAATGGCAGTAATGAAACCTTCTCTTCATCGGTTTCTATAAAAAATAAATTAGGAATAACATATATTTGTATCCTCCGTTTTTTATGTTATTTCCCCTTGGGTGTATGTTATATGTTGTGTAAAAAATGAATAGGCTCTCCTTTAAAGGTTTATGTTATGTATATAATCGCACCAATAGAGTTATATCATTCTTTTGCATCCTCTATTGTTCCCTTGCTTCTTTTCTCATGTTGTATTGCTTGCATATAATGTATTATATTGTGGTTACTGTATTTGCAGAACATTTCCATAGTCTATTGACCACTTTGTACTGACCACTTCCCTGATTACACTAGGCATATATTAAAGGGTTAATATTAGTGTGGAACCATTTGATGTGCACATCTGATTGCAAGCGTCTTCACTAATGTATCCAAGGGGATACCATACGCTTAATGATGTGGATTTATGCCCTCACACTCCAATTGCAGCTGCGGGGCGGGACTCTTACGTCACTCCGGTCACATGACCGATGCATTCCACTATGGAACGCACGCCGACAGCCTGGTTCCGGGTTAACATGAGAGCTGCTGATGATTATGCTCCCTCTTCCTTTGATTTGCAAGTGGTTTGTTCATCACATCTGTTGGAAATTATTGACTCCCCCTCTTACATACTTATATACCTGGGCTCTGGTCATTCTCTTATACACCCCTGATGAAGCCACACATGGTGGCGTAACGCGTGGGGCAGGCGCAACCACATGACCTCCTTCATTTGTTTATGCTCTTTGGTATTGTATTCAGGCTTTCCTTGCTCTGTACCATACTATTGCTAGTCATATGATCAGTGACATTTTTATGCTTCTAGGTTATGTTTTTGACACTGCAATATTTTGAGCCTGTGATATATGTATACTTTGTACATCTAAGTGGGGTGTGCAATCTTGTGTATGGGGGGACCTATCTCTTTTTGGTCTCTCCTATTTTTATATGGTTTTAACTTTTTTCTGCACTATTAAAAATTATCACTTTTGCATACTATTAAGAGGTTTTCTTGTCCCCCTTTATACAGTCTGGGTTATCCAGTGGATGATTGGTTTAGCTGTGCCCATATTGTCCCATTTTTCTGGTTTATTGCTTATGTTTCTTTATGGGAGGGAGCACGCTACCGTCACCCTAATATTTAATGTGGTGCCGTCCTAGGTTGTTTGTTTACTGGTTATGTTGTGACATGACACAAGAGGCGCTTAGGTTAAAAAGATAGGGTTGATGTCACAAGGAGGTTTTTACAAACATCGCCAACTATCATGGCATCACCAGAATCTGTGGAGAGTACAGATTCTGGCACTCTAACTGATAATTTACCTTATACCTGTGACCAGCACAGGCAGACTCTGGTGTCGACCCACAGACTTGTAGTTCAAAAGCAGGCTAGCAAGAGTTAATCCGTGCTAGGCTGCTTATTAGGCTTCCCTCTAATGCTGGTCTGGTGAGGTGTTGTTATCCAGGCTTAATGGTGGTTGTAGTACTTCATTGCTGTGAGCGTTTGTGGTGTTAACCCTTATTTTGATGCTGCCTTACTCCTCTTGCTTTTCTCTTTTGTTTCCTACTGTTTGTTCCTCTGAGTTTGCAGTGTGTTGGACTTTTGTTTTTTCACTGTTTGTCTTTAGACGTGTTGCTATCACACTCCTGCCTTTTATCCCTGGGGGACAGTTTATTTCTGGACAGGAGAATAGTAAGGCATGGGACTCTGGCATCACCACCATCATGAGTAATCTGGAGGTTAGGTATAGCCTGGGGTCCCCTATTGTGAGGGACAATATAGGAACCCTATGTCCCTCGCCATGTTGTAGTCACAAAATGACAGTGGACAGCAACCCTTGTTATCTCCAGTATTAGATCAAAGGTATTCCTCCTTAGCACTTTTTGGAACTAGCATTAAATGAGAATATTCCACCGAGACTATCTTAGCACAGGAGCATTTTTTTTAAACACATCCAATTCTAGAACTTATTATTATTCCAAGATGTATTGATGAAAATGAGCTTTGTTTGTGGGTAGAGGCGTTCCATACAAAGCCTGAATTGTGTGTATGGCATTGCCTGCCTGCCTTCAGCAGTATCATAGGCCGTAGATCTGTGATTGTCTCACAAGCTCTTACTATCCTCATCCTCTGCAGGAAATCTGACAAATGAGATACAACAAATAGGAAATATCAGCACAATGCGATTGCTGAAGTGGCCAATGTAAATGTGTTTTTTTTATATGCTTATATATGAAAAAACAAAAGAAACAAATAATAATACCAACAATATATAACAGTAAAAACATTTAAGTAATGTTTGATTTATATTTGTCTAAACTCGACAGCAACTTATTTTTTACCATAACATCATATTCTGCAATTGTATACAGAAACATACTGTACATTTCCTTGCTTCTGTTTTACTTATTTTATATACCGTATTTTTTGGATTATAAGACACACTTTTCCTCCAAAAAATATGGGAGGAAAATGTGAGGTGCATCTTATAAGCTGAATGTAGCTTACCAGTTGGTGCTGGACAGGGCTCCCAGGTGGCAGGGGCGATGCTGCGGGCTGTGCTGTGCTGCATGCGGTGCACTATGGGCTGTGCTGTGCTGTGCTGCACGGTTGCGCTGTGCTGCGAGCTGTGAGGCAGGGGCTGCCATACTGAATGTCAGTGGTGCGGGCCTCAAATACTGGCACCTGGAGTTAGTGCGTGCGCAGATGAGATCTTGACTTGTGATTGAGCTGATAGCTCAATCTGCGCATGCACTGACTCCGGGCACCATTTCTTTTAAGATCGACAGTTTCTGGATGTTCCTCCTGCCTCACTGCGCCGTCATCCGCAGCGAGCAGCTGGGACACCAACAGCAGCATCGACCTACTCCATAGCCCCTGCGTCCTGTGACCTCGAACCACCGCTTCTGCCCCCTCTCCGGTAAGACACCCCCATTTTATAAGACGGACCCCTTTTTTTCTCTAAATTTGGGGTGCGTCTTATAGCCCATACAAATTATAAGAAAAAGAAATATTTTTCCTTTCAATTAAACAAAAACGAATAACAAAACCAAGATTCTGACTTAGTATTTTAATAATAAAAGATCATCCATTTATAACAGGATGGTTGGGTATTAATAGTATTTTGTTTGTCAGCCCTCACTAGACAGGAATACAGCGATGTGTTCATAATCATGTTGTGCTGACCTAGTGAATGATCCTTCTCCTGGAGAAACATCTATCTTCGTAGATTAATAAAATATTAGGATTGTTTGTTTTAAAAAAAAAAAAAAAAAAAAAAGATGATGGACTAAACAAATATTAGCTCTGTGCTGTTTGTTCTGACGGCCAGCAAGATAGAATTTGCTGGCTGAGGTGTATGACATTTTATGAACCATTTAGATGAACTCAGATGATCATTTTATTATATTACATCTCAGTGTCTATGGACCATAAGGTTAGCGTTGTGATCAATTTTTAAGACTTTTTTGTTTGCATCAAGGCAGCAAGTCTGTGTTTCTGAGCTTTGCATAATTGATGAGCAGGAGAACTGGTTAATGATAGCCGTCTTGGGAGTAAATGAAAGGCTAGAATAACGTATGTGCAGGATATGTTGTGGCTACCGGAGCCATGCTCTGGAGACAGTGATGCTGCAGTATCCTAGAATGTAGCTGCGGTCAGGAATTAACTGCTTTTATTCCACCACTGAAAACACTAGAGCTACAATTCTGGTGAAAGAAATTAGGAAGAGGAATAACAGAAAAGAATATTTGTTTGTGCAATAAACAATTAAACATTAACATTTATCCATGTGTCAAATTAGTAATAAACTAAATTGTATTAATAATATTAGTAATAAACTAATTAATCAACTAAATTATCTGTAATTTTATATTTTACATTACTTTATGAGATCTGCAAAATATCAAGAATGAGGTGTAATTTTTGGAAAAACACCTTTTTGAAATAAGTATTAATATGAAATGTATATTGTAATATTAGGGGAAATAGTGGAATACCTAAAATAATAATAATAATAATAATAATAATATATAATCCTTTTATCTATCTTTCTTGAAGTAGAAATAAGCGGATATGACAAAATTTAAATATAACATTTTGTGCAGATTTTCCTGGCTAATTCAATGTGAAGCAAAATTATTGTGGTCTGGGATCTAGAAAGATGATAAATGTAGGATGTAAAAAAAAACAAAAACTTATCACAACCTTACCGCTCACCCATTTCTCCCCTCCACTACTCACTGCCCATCGTCCTATCTTGATTGCTGCCTCTTCATTCTCCTGAGGTATAGTCAGCTCTATCTTGGTCTCATCTGTCTACAAGAAGCTTTCCCAGAAGGATTTTGGCTTACTCACGTACATTTTGGCAAACTGCAGTCAAGCTTTTATATGTCTCTGTGTCAGCAGCGGGGTCCTCATAGGTGTCCTGCTATAGCTTTCCATTTCATTTAAATGTCGATGGATAGTTCGTGCTGACACTGATGCACCCTGAGCCGGCAGGACAGCTTGAATTTCTTTGGAAATTGATTGGGTCTGCTTATCCACTATCTGGATTATCTTGCGTTACAACCTTTCATCAATTTTTCTCTGCCATTCACATCCAGGGAGGTTAGCTACAGTGCAATGGGTTGTAAACTTTTTGATTATGTTGGGCACCGTGGTCAAGAGACATATCAAGTTCTCTGGAGATGGACTTGTAACCTGAGATGGTTGATATTTCTTCACAATTTTTGTTCTGAAGTCCCCAGACAGTTGTTTTCTCCTCTTTCTGTTCTCTACTCTTAGTGAAGCACACACAGCCACACAATGCAAATGTTAAAGGGGTTATCTGGCTTATTTTGACTTTTTTTTATTATTTCCCTATTGGGCTACATTGGGGCAGGTAAGTAGATAGAGACCACTTACCTGCCCTGCTGTCAGCCCCTCACCCCCGGCTCAGAGTGGTCATGTGACCGCTCCTGCCGCGATTTTGCTGCTTCCGGTCATTTCATGTCAACATGGGCAGGACCATGTTGACATGCTAATCTGGGAATAGCATGTTGCCGCCCTGCTGGGTGGGTTCAGTGCGTGAGTCTCCGCCCCCCTTCCCTGCACCCTCCCACACATTCCCCCGCACCCTGTACTCTCCCCGCAACCTTCCCCGACACTGCTGTGGGACACGTGAGCTGAGGTGAGGGGCCTGCCTGCAGCTGCTGTGGTGTCACCGCCAGCACCTCAGCAGCATCTGTGATGCCGATACATTTGAAACCACTGATGAGAGGGAGCGCAGCGCTGCTTCTCATCAATGTCCCGCTGTCTGTGTCTGACAGTTCAGGACAGCGGTGACATCACTACCGTGCTGATATGTCCAGACCAGACAGCGGACGAACGTGCAGGAGTGGCGGGGACTGAGGAGGGGTAAGTATGTATTCCCTATATCTGTTCCCTATGGGGGTAGGGGGGGTCGGTGCAGAATGATGGTGGGGGGGTCGGTACAGAGCGCCGTGTGAGTGTGTGGGGGAGAGGGTTGCAGAGCCCGATGTGTGTGTGGGGTGCAGAGCCCTATGTGTGTGTGTGGGTGCAGAGCCCTATGTGTATGTGCGGTGCAAAGCCATATGTGAGTGTGGTGTGCAGAGCCCTATGTGTATGTGCAGTGCAGAGCCCGTTGTGTGTGTGCGGTGCAGAGCCATATGTGAGTGTGGTGTGCAGAGCCCGATGTGTGTGTTGGGAGTGCAGAGCCCGATGTGGTGATCGGTGCAGAGCCCTATGTGTGTGTGCGGTGCAGAGCCTGATGTCTGTGTGGGGAGTGCAGAGCTGTGGTGGGCGGTGCAGAGCCCTATGTGTGTGTGCGGTGCAGAGCCCGATGTGTGTGTGGGGAGTTCAGATCCCGATGTGTGTGCGGTGCAGAGCCCTATGTGTGTGTGCGGTGCAGAGCCCTATGTGTGTGTGCAGTGCAAAGCCCGATGTGTGTGTGGGGAGTGCAGAGCCCTATGTGTGTGTACGGTGCAGAGCCCAATGTGTGTGGGGAGTGCAGAGTTCAATGTGGTGGGCGGTGCAGAGCCCTATGCATGTGTGCGGTACAGAGCCCTATGTGTGTGGGGTGCAGAGCTCTATGTGTATGTGGGGTGCAGAGCCCTATGTGTGTGTGCGGTGCAGAGCCCTATGTGTGTGTGCGGTGCAGAGCCCTATGTGTGTGTGCGGTGCAGAGCCCTATGTGTGTGTGCGGTGCAGAGCCCTATGTGTGTGTGCGGTGCAGAGCCCTATGTGTGTGCGCGGTGAAGAGCCCTATGTGTGTGGGGTGAAGAGCCCTATGTGTGTGGGGTGCAGATCTCTATGTGTGTGTGCGGTGCAGAGCCCTATGTGTTAGGCGGTGCAGAGCTCAATGTGTGTGTGGGGAGTGCAGAGCCCGATGTGGTGGGCGGTGCAGAGCTCAATGTGTGTATGGGGAGTGCAGAGCCCGATGTGGTGGGGGGTGCAGAGTCCTATGTGTGTGGGGAGTGCAGAGCCCTATGTGTGTGTGCGGTGCAGAGCCCGATGTGTGTGTGGGGAGTGCAGAGCCAAATGTGGTGGGCGGTGCAGAGCCCTATGTGTGTGTGCGGTGCAGAGCCCGATGTGTGTGTGTGGGTGCAGAGCCCGATGTGGTGGGGGGGGTGCAGAGCCCTATGTGGAGCTGTTTTTTCCAATGCTAGAGTGATAACAGGTCAGGTGCTGGGGCAGAATACTGACAGGGAATGAGTGTGCAGGGGGCGAGGCTGGACTCTGAGGCTGGGTGGTGCCAGCTCTGACTGGGAGGTTTAGCACAGGAAGTTATCATGTTTGCTGGATCTGAATATAAACAAAGAGCTGCAGAGAGTAAAGTCATAATTCAAGAGGAACAAAAGTTAGAAAACAAAAAATAACAATGTAGGGGTGTTTTATATGACAATACAGCACAGATTAGCTTACCAAAAATGTTTGAGTTTTTGTCGGACAACTCCTTTAAGTCAACTTCTCTTTTTATATGGTTTCAGGTGTGATTTTCATATTGCCCACACCTGATACTTGCCATTGGTGAGTTTAAACAAACATCACATGCTTGAAACAAAGTTGTTTTACTTTGTCTAGCTCAGTTTTGGGCTCTTGTGTGAAATTATGTCCAATTTGCCTTATTTTTGTGTTTTTGTTTGTGTGTGAAATAAACATGTGTAACAAAATGTGTAATTGCAATAATTTTCTGGGAGAAATACTTCATTTTCTGGAACTATTTCAAGGGTTCCAACACTTTTTTCAATGCTTGTAGCTGTTTCGATAAAATATAGGACAGGTTTTAGAGTTAAACTGAATTTAAGTGATAGAAATCAAATTCAAGTAAAATTTTATGAAATTTGAAAGTCCTATCAAATTTGAGTACTTTACGCTAAATAATTGCCTTTTCATACATTGCAGTAAATTACATACGTTACAGAAGGCTGACATGACTTCAGCCCACAACTGTGCATTCTTCCCCTTGCAGCTATCTCATTAATATGGTTACACATTATCATATCTGTTCGTGGAACTGAAATTACTAAGGCAGATTTTCCATTAAAGAGATTGAAAGGAGTTGGATACAATCCTAGGAAATATCATAGTGTTAAATATGTTTTTTTTCAGGCCAATAGGACTACCTGCAAGTTGTTTTGCCATAAATCAAATTTTCAGGAAAAATTTGACAAAAGAATTAGAATTTCAAAAGATTCAATCATCTTTAACAGCTAGAATACAGGCCACAACTAGCCTCCTGTGTCTTCAGCAACCATAACTTTAGGGAGGAAGCAGAGGGAATTATGGCATACATGGCATGTCATTCATTTGAGTCACAGCAGTATGATGTTACCTCTGACAGTGACACCATCAGTTTGAGTTAGTGTTGTGTTTTTTAGTCCATTTTTTAATTAAAAAAAAAAAGAAAACTATGTCAGTGCATTTTTTAAATTAGCTGTTAGTTATTACCCAGTTACCATATGTTTCTATGGTGAGAACATTTTGACATTACCCAGGCTGTGTTTGGGTTAGGAGTATTAAAAGTGATTAGATACAACCCTACGAGACCTCAGAGTGTTCTATATGAATTTTTAGGTCAATTGAAGTACCTGCGATTTGTGAAAAATTAATCTGCCACAAGTTGAATTTTTAGGAAAAGTTTGACAAACCTGGTAAATTTGAAATTGAAAAGATGTGATACAAAAGGATTACACTTGACATATGTCCTCATAAAGCATGTAGACATTATAGAGGATTGGTATTGCTCTGGTGGACGGTGGCTATTCCTGTTTTTTCATCATTTATTCACTGGAATGACTAATGCAAACTACACGAGCTGTACCCTGTGGCAGCTGCAGCAGGGTAAAATTTTTAGCTTCCTGCACCTTCCTTTAGTGATGCTAGCTAATCATGAGGGGTTTAGCAGGTAGGCCTGCAGTAATCAGCTAAATACTTTACTAGCTTTGATAAAAATAGGCTGTCCTAATGAGACAACCCGTTTCATAGTAGTTATTACACTCATAAACCAGGTGTTTAGAAGTTAGCCACATTTTCCAGAACTGTCTTAAAGAAGGTTGCCCTGTTTAAAGTTACAAGTCTGCAGTCACTCTAGATCACTGCAGACTTGTGAATCCTTGCATCGCATGTTTTGTGCATTATGAGAATTTGCAGGTGTCAGAGCCAGTATTGGCAGTCACGAGACCGCGAGTATGTGATATGCTTACTCCCAGTCACATTCCAACTGTATGGGTGGAGCTTCACTCAGTGCTAGTGTATTGAGCAAGGCAGACCCCATTTAGTCGGAATGTGGCCGAGAGTATGCATATTGCATATTTGCTTTCACGTGATCTCCGTTCCCGTCACTAACACCAGCGTATCCTCACAGCGCATAGTGTGGTAGGCGAGTATTCACAAGTCTGCAGTCACATAGAGTGACACATTGAGTGACTGCAAAGTTATGGATTTAGACTAGATATCCCCTTTAAAATCAGAGATCACACACACTGTGTGCAGAATTATTAGGCAAGTTGTATTTTAGAGATTTTTTTTATTATTGATCAACAACTATATTCTCAGTCAACCCAAAAGACTCATAAATATCAAAGCTTAATATTTTTGGAAGTTGGAGTGTTTTTTTTTAGATTTGGCTATCTTAGGAGGATATCTGTTTGTGCAGGTAACTATTACTCTGCAGAATTATTAGGCAACTTAATAAAAACCAAATATATTCCAATCTCACTTGTTTATTTTCACCAGGTAAACCAATATAACTGCACACAATTTAGAAATAAACATTTCTGACATGCAAAAACAAACCCCCCAAAAATTAGTGACCAATATAGCCACCTTTCTTTATGATATAGTGGATAAGATTTCGGTCTGGTTGAGCGCTAATGAATGGGCTGCCAGTCTAGTAAGGTGATTTGCTTTATTATTAATAGTAATAAAAAAGCTCCTGTTTTTACACAACGCATTTCAGCAAAATATCTGTTGCTTTCCTCAGAGGAAAGCAACAGATATTTTGCTGAAACGCATTGTGTAAAAAGCAGGAGCTTTTTTATTACTATTAATAATAAAGCAAATCACTTTACTAGACTGGCAGCCCATTCATTAGCGCTCAACCAGACCGAAATCTAATCCACTATATGCTTACTCCCGACAAGGGAATTCGGTTAGGACTGCTGAGTGGAACAGGACCTGCCAGGTTTAACGTGAATCATTCAGCTGAAGGACGGAGGATCGCACAGGTGCTCCAGGATCCAAGGTGCCGGTGAATCCTAGGAGCCAGCAGCGATACGAAATCCGGATCCATTCAGCACAGCAACGGTAATATCAGCGGTGATAAAAAAAACCCTTACCCCGGAGGATTTATCTACCTACCACCGGGGTTGTGCGAGGGCGCACAACCTCATCAGGTGAGCAAATCCATAACTGTATCAAATATAATTTCAGCCCACGGGTGCTTCTCATATGCACTACCTTCTCTTTTTTTCAGTAACCTTTCTTTATGATGACACTCAACAGCCTACCATCCATAGATTCTGTCAGTTGCTTGATCTGTTTACGATCAACATTGTGTGCAGCAGCCACCACAGCCTCCCAGACACTGTTCCGAGAGGTGTACTGTTTTCCCTCCTTGTAGATCTTACATTTTATGAGGGAACACAGGTTCTCTAAGGGAATCAGATCAGGAAAACAAGGGGGCCATGTCATTATCTTTTCATCTTTTAGACCTTTACTGGCCAGCCACGCTGTGCAGTACTTGGATGCATGTGATGGAGCATCATCCTGCATGAAAATCATGTTTTTCTTGAACGATACCAACTTCTTCCTATACCACTGCTTGAAGAAGTTGTCTTCCAAAAACTGGCAGTAGGTCTGGGAGTTGAGCTTCACTCCATCCTCAACCCGAAAAGGTCCCACAAGTTCATCTTTGATGATACCAACCCATACCAGTACCCCACCTCCACCTTGCTGGCGTCTGAGTCGGAGTGGAGCTCTCTGCCCTTTACTGATCCAGCCCCTGGCCCATCCATCAGGCCTATCAAGAGGTACTCTCATTTCATCAGTCCATGAAACCTTTGAAAAATCAGTCTTTAAGATATTTCTTGGCCCAGTGTTGACGTTTTATCTTATGTTTCTTGTTCAAAGGTGGTGGTTTTTCAGCCTTCCTTACCTTGGCCATGTCCCTGAGTATGGCACACCTTGTGCTATGATAGTCCAGTAACGTTGCAGCTCTGATATATGGCCAAACTGATGGCAAATGGCATCTTAGCAGCTTCACGTTTGATTTTCCTCAATTCATGGGCAGTTATTTTGCGCCTTTTTTGCCCAACACGCTTCTTGCGACCCTGTTGGCTACCGTATTTTTCGGACTATAAGACGAACCGGACTATAAGACACACCATTGTTTTAGAGGAGGAAAAATAGAAAAAAATAAAATTAAAGTAAAAGAATGTGGTCATGACACACTGTTATTTTACTGCTGACAGTGTTACTGAGGTAATAATATCCCCAAATTCTGTCCTCATATCCTCCATTCTGGGTACCTTCCAGGTATATATGGCCCCCATTGTGGAATATGTATGTTCCCCATCATTATGTGTGTGATCCTCCAATCTGGATTGTGTGTGTGTATATAGTTATAGTGTGTGTGTGTAGTGTGTGTGTGTGTCTGTGTATATAGTTATATAGTGTGTGTGCATGTGTGTGTAAATAAATATATATATATATATATATATATATATATATATATATATGATCCAACCCCATCCAGGTGTACAGTAATGCCTATGCTATATTATTTATTGCCTTACTTTTACTGATGTGCTGCTCACCATGCTTCAGTTTGGTCCTGGCATTACCAGCAAAGTCTCACATATCTCAAGGACCTGCAGTGATGTAATGAAGAGGCGGGGCACTGTGCTGATCTGGCCCAACCCTCTGCATTACATCACTGTAGGTCCTTGTCAGCTACGGGAGACTGTTTCTAGTGTAAAGGCAGGAGCAAAGTGAAAGTAATTTGAGCCCTCAGCACAGAGACTGCGGCTGTGCTGTGAAGGTATGCCGTGTGCTCTGGCCCGGACACTGCAGTGATCTACACTTCCCCCGGGCCAGACATGACTGCAGCGGCACCCTGCTCCTGCCTCCTTCACAGCGGACACACAGTCTCCCCAGCCGCTGCAGGAAGCCGGCGTCTGGAGCTCCCACGTCTGACCGGTGTTTACATTAAACAAGTATTCATTAGCTGCTCCTCACACCCGCTGACTGCAGAGAGAGGTGGGCGGGGAGCAGCTAATGAATAGTCACTGACTTTAAGCAGCGGGCACAGGTGGTTTCTCCAGCGCCGGCTTCCTGTAGCTGCGACCCTCCCTGCCTCCTGTGATCCCACTGCATAGCGCTGACTCCCGAGTCCCCACAGCTCCCTACCCCTCAGCTTCAGACCATAAGACGCACCCCACACTTTCCTCCCAAATTTGGAGGAAAAAAAGTGCGTCTTATGGTCCGAAAAATACGGTATTTGCCATGAAACGCTTGATTTTTGGTGATCACACTTCAAAAGTTTTGCAACTTCAAGACTGCTACATCCCTCTGCAAGACATTTCACAATTTTGGACTTTTCAGAGCCCGTCAATCTCTCTTCTGACCCATTTTGCCAAAGGAAAGGAAGTTGCCTAATAATTAAGCACATCTTATATAGGGTGTTGATGTCATTACACCACACTCCTCCTCATTACAGAGATGCACATCACCTGATTTACTTAATTGGTAGTTAGCTCTCAAGCCTACACAGCTTGGAGTAGGACAACAAGTATAACAATTATCATGTGATCAAAATACTTATTTGCCTAATAATTCTGCACACAGTGTATATTGGGTATTATACAAAATGTTTATTTTTGGCATTTTACATGACTTAAATGTTCTAATGTTTCATAAGCTCTCAAAATTACAGAGCATGCTTGTTCTGCAATTCTCAAGCTCACATAGAAATTAATAGAGAGAACTGCGCATGCAAAGCCACCTCTTCAGCAGGCAATGAAAACCCATTCTAGAGATAGATGCAGAGCAGCATGTCCCAGATGGGATAACGCTTTAAATGTTAAGCATCTGACTTTTCTTATTTGAGTACACTGCTACTATCATTCTATGATTGAGCATGTCAGCCTATGACCAATATGTGTTATGTTGGAAATATTTATTGAGTGGTTAAAGTAATGTTTAACACCTGATAGTTTGTGACTTGTGAATGTCTTTACTCTGTAGAACTGTTGATTAAAATCATTGTTATTTTCTCTAATGTTTAAAGGTTTTAAAAATAATTAGAAATCTACCACTAAACCTTTGTTTGCCTTAAAAAGTAGTGTCATGAAAACAATTCTGCAATATTATAACATTAATGACAGAAAACATTGCCACGTATTTAGCACTAACCCTCCTGAGCCACCAGTTATGGATATGGAATAACTCAAGCATTTTGATAGAAACGACTACTCATGGGAAGTCAATCTGCATTTTTATTACAGTTCCACAACAGTTCATCTATGAATGCAAACACTGCTAATAATTTCAGACATTCCTATTTACATAGAATTCCCTGTCAATCAAGTCCTAAGAATGTGGTAGTCAATAGAGTAGTTTGGTTTTCTTAGTAGGTGCTAGAAACATAAATCGCTGGAGCAAGTGTGACGGCACGACATAGAATAATAATTATGTAGAGACGAAGATCTGATATAAAACTGATTAACAGTGGTATAACCTGAAGCTTGTGGGCCCCAATGCAAAATCTCCAGCGGTGCCCCCAAATATCGCAGTATTTATTAGTATTGGTCTTCTCAAATGGGACATAGGAATTTTGGATCATCTTAGGCTGTAGGGCCTGAGTGTATCCGCAACCTCGGCATATAATTGTTATGCACACTAAAGAGCACATGTGGTAAATACTGTAAAATATGTTCTTACATAAACTATAACACCTGACTGGGTCTTGTTCTTCAGACTAGAATTCCCAGCTGTGTAGCCTAAAGGCTCCTGTGCATACTGAAACAGCCCTAACTGGATGACCTTTGCTTCCTAAGTGGTCATCGATTATTCCACATACCTACTAAAGAATCTGGGGGATGATGCAGAGTAAAATTTGGTAAACCAAAAGTTATATTCTGCCAGGAGAAGCACAAGACAAACAGGCTGTAGTTGCAAGCAGGGTCCACTTCAGAAATATCATCAGCAGGAAAGGGAAGCCTGGGGGAGTTTTAAAGGGAAGGTGTTATAAAAACAGAAAAAAAAATTGTCAATAACTGAAAAAAATGCAAAGTTTTAATGTTTTAATGTTTTGTTTAAATATTATTTGTTTTTAATTAAGCAAAATATAAAAAAAATATATTTTTAAAGTCTGATATTTTCAATTCGTAAACACTAGGGGGAGCAGCTGCTGAAATCCTACTGTAGAACTAGCTCAGATTACAGCTGCAGTAAAAGTGGGCAGAATCTGCTCTCCTGTGTGTGATGTCACCCCCCCACCCATCTGGGTGTTTCCAAAAAGATAAGGGAAGATGAAGTTTAGAATGACAGTGCGCAGCCATTTTGTGGGTGACCGCAAAGTGATCCTAATGTCTAAAGTATCACCAAGGACAACTGGCAGAGTGCTCCACTGTATAGCATCTCCCACTGCATTCTGCCCTCCGCTGCATATCGCACTCCGCTGTATACCGTGCCCTCCACTGTATACCATGCTCCGTTTTATTCCGCTCCCCCACTGTATTCCGCGCTTCCCTGATATCGTGCTCTCCATTGTATACCATGCTCCATTGTATACCGTGCCCCACTGTATACCGCACCCCACTGTATACCGCACTCCACTGTATACCGTGCTCCACTGTATTCTACGTTACACCGTTCCTCCTGCTGTATACCACGCCCCTCTGAGCTGCTAAGCGCGGAGGCTGGAGGTGAACACATGAGAGCGGGCGAGGGGAGTGGTGGTGGCAGGGGGAGGGGATAGTGGCGATGGTGGGAAGAGAGGGTAGCAGCGGCAGTGGGGAGCGGCATTGGGGGGTGGGAGCAGTGCCCCGGCACCGGTACTCACCCATCCCGAGCGGGTGACAGAGGAAAAGTGCAGCACACAACATACGCTGTGAGCTCCACAAAGATGGCAGCCCACAGTGTTTCCGTAAAAATGAATGAAATAAAAACTAAATAAACAATGAATTTAATTTTTTATAAAAATTAATGGATTCTACAGTCCCTATTATTAATACAAAAATAAAAAAGCGCAACACATTCCTTTTAAATAGGTACATCCACTAGGTGGTAGGACAGACTAAATTAAAACATATGAAACACTTGTTGGCAGAAAGGCAATGAACACACACAGTGTCCTCACAGAGACAAAGTATTCAGAACCAGGGTGATTACTGAACCTGACTGTGGCTCATTGGAGAGGGAAACAGACCACATCACAGGAGGCTACCAGATCAAACACAAGGCATGACAATACTACAGTTAGTTGTAGTTTTGCTTATTGACATCATGTTAAGTATTTTTGGTATGGAAAAGCTTATTTCTCAAACCATCATCTCATAGACTATGCCTGCTATGGATATTTCTCATATATTTGATCTAGGTATTAGTTTTTATATACCAATTTTTTTCTGTCAACAACTTTACCTTGATCAATATTGAAGTAGCACATTGTAATTTTTACAAAAGACAAGTGAGGGAGTGTTATATATAACACATATTACTTAACAAATTATGCATAGATACAAGCAATGAAAGAAGCGAGTAATGCTCCCATTAAACAGCACGTTGTTCTCAAACAAGTCTCACAAACTAAAACATGACTTTGTGCTATTTTAGAGCTATAATCTGGTTGTTTAAAACACAGCCAAAATGCAGACTGTATGCAACTTACATTACCATCTGTGGGTGCATAAGGAATTGTAAAATGTGAACAAAAATCGAGCATTGTTAGATATTTTGGACCCAGTTAAGTGTTCGATAAGGGGAAAAGAACATAAACTGATGTCAGGCACCCCTAGGAATAAAAAATAAAATGCATAACTCAATAAGTCCCTATACAAATTAGGTTGACCAATGTAGTATGTATAAAAAAAATGAAAAAAAAACACCCTCCCCAGGAAGTGCTCTGATTATGGCTCGCTGTATGTAGGTGCAGAGCCAAACTGCCAAATCATTGACTTACAATGGGGTTCAGGTCAAGTTTGAGTCCCGAACTGAACTTTTTCTAAAGTCTGGCTGATCCAGCCGAACCCAAACTTCAAGGGGTCCGTTCATCTCTAGTCCTGACCTACATGTTAACCCTAGTGAATGTGTTAGTAAAGAGAAAGATTTGGTTTTTTTTGCCTTTTAAATTCATACTGCTTAAAGGGAAATTCACTATAAAAGTAACAGAGTTTTTTTCATTATTACTGGTCGCAATCAATCCTTGTTAAATGTAAATGCCACTGCAAGCAACATCTCTGCACAGCACACAGCTCACTCACAACTTAGGCTTTGCAGCTGCACATAGATGGACATTAGCTCCACTGCCCATTTAAAGAGGCTTTACGAGGAAGCCTAGCATCAGATATCAGTACTGTATAGTTGTGTTCCACAGCAGAGAAGAGGTAATGCGTTGGCTAAAGAAAAATATTTGTGGTCAGATAAACTAATTTTGTAGGCAACGGCATACACAGAAATTATAGGTCACAATTGGTGCCTTAAATACTTTCAAAGGATTTCTTCTCTCATCTAATCTATTCAAATATGTTCTTACTGTATTTTCCACGTGTTCATCCATCTGCATCTATGTCTACAGTTTGACCCTTACAGGCTCATACCAGCTTACAAACGTTAACTGTTATTTGTTCAATTGACACAATGGCTTTTGATCCAGGCATGTCATTTATAGTAATTTGCCTTTGCAAATCTTTGATTCTGTGTCCATCATTGTATTTGCTTCAAGTTCCAAAGGCAATTACCAGTCTTGCGGCGCTCCTGCTACCATTGGTGGAACATATTGGATGATTTTTGGTCATATGATATGACTGGACCAGTCTACAACTTAGTAAAGAGATATTTTATTTGTACATTAAAATATGGTTAATTATACAACGCGTTTCGGCTCAGATATTTTATCCTTCAGCCTTCTTCAGGTAAATTGTGAGAAAAAAGAGGTATACCTCTTTTTTCTCACAATTATACCTGAAGAAGGCTGAAGGATAAAACATCCGAGCCGAAACGCGTTGTATAATTTACCATATTTTAATGTACAAATAAAATATCTCTCTACTTAGTTGTATATTGGTCCAATCATATGACCAAAAATCATCCAATATGTTCCACCATTGGTAGCAGGAGCGCCGCAAAACTGGTAATTGCCTTTGGAACTTCTTTCACTAAGTGGACCTGCTGGAGGGCTCCTCTATAGTATCCAGTGCGATTGCTGCATACTGCACCATAATCCTATTGGAAAGTGGATCAACTCCTCTTGGATTATTCCAGGCTTTCTAACCTCTGAACCAGGTGACAGTTCCACTATTTCAACACCTTTATATATAAAAAAACTCATTGCAGTCAGATTGGCGCCGCGTTTGTCTCTTTCTATCTTCCCCTGTCTCCAGGGTATTTTTTCTTTTGTATTTGCTTCAAGTAACTTTGTCACTAGTTTTTTTGCTAAATTGAAAGCAGCATGATGTAGGGGCAGAGATCCTGATTCCAATAATGAGAAACCGCAAAGATAATCCAGCTCACCACACATGGAGTAAATCCTTGGGACGGTGCACGGAGAGGAAGGCACATCCAGTTTCAAATGAAGCAAGAAGGTCCAGCATCCAAGTCCGCATATAATAAAACTTCGATTTATTTAGAAATTCATGTTAAAAAAAACAACTCCATAGAAAACCAATCATGGTATATAGGTACAGAAGACGCGTTTCGGAAGTCTAGTGTCCTTAGTCATCTGCCACCTGCCATCATCTGCTGACTAAGGATGCTAGACGTCCGAAATGCGTCTTCTGTACCTATATACCATGATTGGTTGTCTATGGAGTTGTGTTTTTTAACATGAATTACTAACTAAATCGAAGTTTTATTATATGCGGACTTGGATGCTGGACCTTCTTGCTTCACCTGATTCCAATAATGTATTACTTACTAGACTGCATGTTGCAGTTTTAATAAAATAAAAGTTTTGTCAGGAGAAAATGTTCCCTAGAAAACTTGTTTATTGTGCCATGTACTCCTCTTGCTTTTGTCACCCTGCAACAAGGGAGGTTACATGGTTTGATAGGGGTCACGACAATCGGGGAGAGCAGGGACCGGGGCTCCTAAACTGGCTCTCAGACGAGAGGGGCCATGGCTATCCCTTATCTCAGAGTTACCTCTGATGGTGAGGATATCTGAGATTCCAGCCTGACACTGCTCATGACCTGCTCTGGTCTAATACCCCCTTTCTCCCTACCCCAAGGAGGTACCAAGACAGGAGCATGTTAATTTACCGCCCCGTGCTCGGCTGCAGCCGAGCCGCTCGGATTCGGACTCGGTGGGTGGCTTGAGCGCCTCCGGACCTGGGGTCACTTTGCTCTGAAAGGGGTGCTGGCGCTTTTGGAGGGGGGTAGATAGGTGCGCGGTAGGAGCCGTGTTTGAGTTCGTGACGCCAGCACGGGTTGTGGTGAAGTTGGACACCACCGCTGCGATTACTGGGCACCCAGGGGAGATGGTAGTGCAGCAAGATGTTAACCCTTCTGTGGGTAGGGATGATGGCCCCGGGACCCGTTGGGAATAGCTGGGTGGTGCAGGGCGGTGCACGGCCGGATGGCACTGTTGTACTCACGGTTATTGACACACACAAATCTCTGGTAAACCAAGTTGATGGTGGTCGGTGCCCACAGCCGGCTGCGTCTGGTCCCCCACCCGGTTTGGTGGTCTTGGCCTTTCTCCTGCACTGTGTTGTGTACTTGGGCTGCCTGCGCTTCAGCGTCAGGAGTCCGCTCCCCAGCTTGGAAGATATCGGGAGAGCCCTTTTGCCTGCAGACGCTGGCCCATGGGATCTCTCTGCCTCTGCGGTGGCTTTTTTTCCCCCTCGGTGGGCTGTTGTCTTCAGACGGGACTTGGGTGGGAAAGGACCTATGGTCCAGACCGCAATCAGTTAATTAACTCAGTCCAGTGGATTCTGGACCTCGTTTCAGGGTCTGAGTACCCCCTTTGTGCTCCGGTTTCCGAGTCGGTTCCCCGGGTCGGTACCGGCGGGCCACTACCCTGTCCTGGTCCACCACGGTTCCACCGAGCAGTCTTCCCAGCTCCTGCAGGCTGAGGCCACCGTATGCCTCCTAGCCAAAGGTGCCCGGGCTCCAACCCTGGCACCTGTCAGACTGCTGCAGACCTGGGCACAGGCCTGCTTCCACTCTCCTTTACTCCTGTCAACTAATCTGCTTGTGTTTCTTGCCTCAGGCCCTCTGAACTCCTTGGTGGGCATGGCCAACCACTTGTCTCCGCCCCCTGATGTGTCCATCAAGCACTGAGAGAGGTGACTAGGGTTTAAAGTTTGGCTGATGACACCTTATTGTGGGGCAGGTGTAGTGCGGGGGTCTATCTGTGACTACCTGGCTAGTCCAGGGCGTCACATTAACACCAACAGTGATAGAAAGGGAAAATCAAAACTCTATCACACAGCACACTCACACAGAGATATCAGACAACAAATGATAAGTAGGAAGACAAAAAACAGGGAGGAAATAACTATACAACAGGAGGAACTACACAGCACACTAAAGGAACATGCAGTAAATCACCAGTTACTGGAACACAACAGCACATGGACCAGTTTAGCAAAAAGCTATAGTCAGCATGGGAATTTCCTCAATCTTAAAAAGGCGGTGAGTACCTGTGATAAGTCTCCCACAACATGTGATCCAAAACTTAACCAGCAGGCTAGCAGAAATTAACTCCTGCTAGTCCGATCACTAATGAGCGCATAGCTGATGGATGCCCAAGCTTGCCTGTGCAACTCAAAAGCACCAGAGACAGCATGAGTGAGGAGTGCCAGAGTCTGCAGTCTGAACAGCGTCTGATATCATCATGACACTCAGCGATTTTAGAGCCAAGCACCACATGACAATAGGCTGAAAAAAGACCTAGGTCCATCAAGTTCAGCTTTCCTGCATTCATTAAACATTTTGTCATTAAATTATCTATAACCCCCAATGTTGTGTGTACTGTGGAAATCATGCAGCTTTTTTTTAAAAGCTGTTATAGTTTCTACCATTACTACTTCCTGCAGTAGAGTATTCCACAATCTGAATGCTCTTTCTGTAGAGAATCATTTCCTAGTTAGCTGCAAGATTTGCCTTTCTTCCACCCGTAATGAGTGCTTACTTAGTACTGTCTTTGGAAGAAATAAGTCATGTGCCAATCTTTTGTATTGACCACACATATATTTTTACATATAAATGACATCTCCTTTGAGATGTCTTTTTTTTATCTAATCAAGACCAACTTTTCCAACCTCTTATCATATTAGGCCTAAAACACACTTCCGCAAAAAAAACGTATGTGTCTTATGGTCCGTTTTTCGGGTCAGTGTTCCGTTTTTTAGGGGAGTTTCTCCGGTACGCATGGCATCCGTGTGATGGCGTATGCGAGCCGTGTGTGCGTGTGGAATGTTCGTATTGACATAAAATACGTACGTGTGCAGTCCGTGTGCCGTCCGTTTTTTCAGATCCGTATTTTCACACAAATAACCTTGTTAACCCATCATACTGTGCTCCTGGTGTGTTAAATTGGTCAATTAACTACCCAATTTGGTTAGTTTGCTTAAAAAAACTTTAAAAACATGGCTTCTGAGCTCATTCTCACTATACACACTCCAAAATGTCTCTCTCCAATGAAGCAACCATGTATTTGCTCTGGTTGATATCTAGGAGATTTGGGGTTAGGCGACATATGATTGAAGAAGAGCCACCACTGGAGAGAAGGATGTGGATTCACCCCCTTGTGAAGCTCAGGAAAACACATGGGCATTTTAATATTCTCTATGGGGAAATGTGGAAATTTCCACCAAAATTCCAAGCCTACTGCCATCTCACCATGAATTCATTTGACAACATCCTTGGCCTTGTGTACCATCGTTTGAAGCATCAGGACACCTGTATGCGCCTCAGCATCTCCCCTGAGGAACGACTGTTGGTGACTTTACGGTAGGTGTTGTCATGTATACTCATGCTTTATCTGGTATTTTGGAATACATGTTAAATCTCAAAGGCATTATTTTGTAGAAATTATGTCATTTTAAATTTAGGTATTTGTTGAAAATTTATATAGATCACTGTAATCTTAAAATATGATCTGAGTGCTCACATCTACCATTCTATCTCTACCAAAATTAAAGAAACAAGAGTCATAAATCAAACAATCTTGTTTATTAAACAGAAAAGTAATTATTTTTCCAATATGGAAAGTAAATATCAACACATATGTTTTTCCAACAAAAGCAATAAAATAATAGTCATACACAGTATCTCGCCAGTCATTGGATGACACAAATATTTGTTTTGAAAAACAACTTTCATGAATAGTCAAAGTAATGTCATGTTTTTTTTCTATTTCAGTTACCTTGCAACTGTGCAATCCATCAGCAGTCTACATTTCAAATTCTTATTGGGAAGGTCTACAATTGGCAAGATTATCCTGCATACCTGCACTTTGCTATGGGAGACCCTTAGGCATCATGTCATGCAGCTGCCTTCAACACAGGAATGGATGCACATTTCTGAAGAATTTTTGGAGAAAACAGCTTTCCCTAATTGTATTGGCGCCATTGACGGAAAGCACATTAGAGTGAAGAAACCACTTAACTCTGCATCAAGATATTTTAATTATCATAAGTTTTTTTCTGTAGTTATTTTGGCCATGGTAGATACAAACTACTGCTTTTTATTTGCTGATATTGGGGCCTATGGCAGTGCCTCAGATGCACGCATTTTCAGAAGCTCACGTTTAGCAAGACGATTAATGTCTGATTAAGTTTGCCTGCACCAAGACCATTGCCTGGTAATAATGGCCCTATTGTTCCTTTTGTCATGGTTGCAGATCAGGGGTTTGCATTTTCTAGGCATTTGATGCGTCCATATCCCAGAAGGGGGCTGGACAGATCAAAAGCCCTATTTAATAGCAAATTGGCCAGAGCACGTTGCTATGTTGAATGTGCCTTTGGCATTTTGGCCTCAGGATGGCGCATTTATCAAACCACCATCCAACTCCAACCAACCACCATCAAGGCTGTCATTAAAGCTACAGTAGTGTTACATAATTACTGTAGATTACATGAAAGCAATGACGAAGACATTGAGGAGTTGCCAGCTTTAAATGCACCATTTGAAGAGAATGGTAGTGTTAGAACCAATGTGTCCACTTCTGGTCTACAAGTGAGGAATCAGTTTAAAGATTATTTTAGTTTAAATCGCCATAGTCATGTATAAATTTAACATTGTTATAGTTTTTTATCACTTGGTTACATAATCACAAACACATATGTAATACAAAAGAGAAAATTACCATACATAGATATAATTTGTGTTTTTTTTTGTTGGTTGTTTGTGTTTGTGGTTCCAATAAGCTAGTGTGATTTAACTTTATTGCTATAAAATCAGGAATTTTTGTTTTGCAAGTAACAGTACTACTGAATGTACATGACTAATAAAAATATGGCAAATTTGGATTTGAAAAAATTAGTCCAGATTTTTTATTGAACCTATGTATGTCTGTTATCTTTTGCAAAACACCCTGTATTCTATTATTTTTTTTACAGAGTTTTGTCAGGGACATTAGCCCATACAAAACACCATACTTTATTATGTAATAATGTCACGCAAACATAATTTGTTTGACACTATTGGAATACAAGTATGGGACCAGACCATATGCAGATACTGCATAGTGGCTGGATGTCAGGTTTCCGGGTTTTCCAGTCCTCTTTTGAAAGAGCTTGCCCTCGGTTAACATGGAGTTTTATGTTCTGTTGCCCTACTTCCTGTCCAGCTGCTTAAAAGGCCGCCTCTAAGCCTAGTCCAGTGCCTGAGTATACTGCTTGCTGTGTGCTCCTGCTTTACTGCTGCTGCTACTTGATTACCTTTGGATCCTCCTGAAAATCTACCGACCGACTCTGGACCACACCCGGTTTCTTCAAACTGTGCCCGGACTCCGTCTGCCGTCTTTGGTCAGCACGTCTGCCCGGTTTCTTCCGGTTCATAACCATTCTGGACTTTCATCCCGTACGGACACTTCTGGACTTTACCGCTTGCCCCTTGTGTCCCGGCTGCGGCGCATTTAGGCCTTCCGGGGTTGATTGCCGGACAGTCCCTGTATAGGGGTTCGCTCTGGTGGTCTCCCTGGGGGAGTCCGGTGCGTGGCCCCGGGAATCCCCTTCGCTCCGTTTCGGAAAGGTATTTTCATGTGTTTGTTATACTGTGTATTTCCGTTGTGTATCTACCGTGGTTACATATCATAAACATCTTGTACCACAACTCGTCTCTGGCTGTCATTGCCCTAACGCTATCGAAATCCTCAAAACATACAATAGTATTACACTGGATTTTTAATAATAATGGTGTCTGAATGTTAGTGTAGTAGTTTATGTGCATGCATTTTTTCCCTAAACCCAGTTTTTTCTAATGGATGGTCCAAACAACATGTCCAGAGCAAGGCAACATTCTAACAGGCAGGTAATGTTTTTGAAGTGATAGAGTAATTTCTATTGAATCTTTGGAAAGGAAAACACAAATATGACCACATGCATATAGAGTAAGTAATGTGTTACATTTTGAAATGTTTTCCGACCAGCAATACCCTAGAAAACATACCAAAATGTAAAATAATACATACAATATCACATTATAATTCAACTAAATCCTCTAGGCTAGTGATGCTTTCCTGTGTAGTCTCCATTGCATTGACACCTACAGAATATGTTTGCTGCACAACACTAGATGTTGTAGTGAGTGACTGATCAGTGTTTCCACTAGTAACAGTTGTTGTACTTGGAACAAATAATGATGCAGTTGTTTGAGCAGATGGAAGACCAAGTGTAGGTTGTACATATTGATGTGTCGGAAGAGGCTGAGTATGTGTGTATGTGAAGTTAGTTGGGTAAGTCTGATGTTGAAAGTACTGTTGTTGTGGATTATTAGGAACATGGTAGGATGTTGGTTGTTGAAACATTTGAGGTAGTCTATGAACATTACTAAAAATACTAGGATAGTTAAAAGAGGTTTGCATTGGTGTCTGTTGGGGTACTTGTGGGACAAATGATGGCTGTTGAGATGGCCTTTGTGTCATTAATGTACCTGTTTGGTGTGGGACAATTGTTGGCCTAATTTGTACATCACTTCCCATAGAAGAAGATGGACACTGTATATGTGTTTGTTGCACTACTGGATTTAGTTGAAAATTAGAGTAATGTTCATCAGTTTGGGTTTCCACAGTTTGTTGTGTTGTGTTTGTGTGTGGACCACGTGGATTAGCTCTCCATTGCTCTATCACTTCAAAACAATATATGGGTTCTGGCTCACGTTGGGTAGCAGATATTAGTGTTATTAAGGATGCCCTCAATCTGTCCTGCCTATCAGCATGAACCAATGCAAGAGAGGGAGAAAGGGAGCAGCAAATTCTCTCTCCATCACTCTCTGGTATCAGTGAATTCATCATGTGTATTATTCTGGTATCAATGATATCTGGCAGGGAACGTAAATCTTCATAACGCCTATGTCTGCGACCATGGATAGATTGGGCTACTGTGCGCATGGTACTAGTTGTTATTCTTGGCTGTGTGCCTGCATGTTGCTGTGGACTACTCTCTGCAAGAACTGGTGAAGGGCCACTTTGTTGCCCTGTAGACTGGCCTGGAATTACATTAGTGGATTGACTTGTTCCCAAACCCAAATCAGAGGACATTTCTTCTGTGTCTGGCTGGCTGGTGTTGGGGATTGTTGGTGGTTGATATGAGGTAGGCTCCATCTCGGAAGCAGAGGTCGCTGTTAATACTGCTGACTGGTCTTCCTCACTATCTTCTAGATTATCCTCTGTACTTTGAAGAAAGAAAAAAAAAAAACAATTAATGTGTGCATTTCAAAAAAAAATGCCATGTGATGTAATGGTTTAAACTTACTTTGGTACTTCCATAATGGGCATGAGGAAGGTGAGTCTTTCATAATGGACATATTTTTTCTTTTTGGCTGCGGCAGCTTTGGTTGCCACTGGGTTATATTCTCTTCTGAACTGGTCACGTGCTGAGCGCCATCGCCGTTTAACAAGATCCACTGTTTAAAAAAAAAAAAAAATTGTATAATAAGGTCACAAATTAAAACAATTGAACAATAAAAAAATAAAACATTATTCTTGTATTGCAGCAATTTAAATAAATTGGAACACACATCCATGTGTATGAAAACAACAACCCATGACACTCATATAGTGACATAATAACACAATAAGCATGACAAAGTAAACAAGATCTCCAGTAAAAATATTAAACCACTGTATAATCATTTATCTCATTTTTTACTTACAAAAATAAAAAAAAAAGAAACCTTCAGTAAGCCATGAGAAACAAAATGTCTATAAACCCAAGAAGTGCCATATGTTCCTCAAAGATTTTCTATTATACACTACACATTACTGTTACCTTTCCAGACATGTTGACACCAAGGAACATGCATAATAAACCAAACATAAAAATACAACTCAAAATGTATAGACATTTCACAGCACATTTGCAATAGAAATAGCACAAAATTGAAAACACAAATATATTTCAAACATGTTTAATAGTTGCTTGACAACCCTGAAATGCCTTTTGTACATGCATAAAATGCTTTGCAGGCCACATATACACATGCTGACATTACTAGAAAACTGCAATGAATAGTTCAAAAGGCCAAAAAACTACACTATCCTGTTTGTGAGTCTCCAGTGTAGCTCAAAATGAGTCAGGCCCATTAATACATGCCAAACAAACTATACAAATATGGATATAATCTGCCTACAGAATGAGCACATGTAGGTAGAGACAGAAGCAATGCAAATATCTGTACTCACCATATCTATTTTCCCTTCCAGGGGTACATTGAGACCATCCATTCCTAGGGTAGACTACCTCTGCCACAGACATCCATGCTCGTTCCACCATTAACCTGTCATGGTAGCCATCAACACATGTGTCCCACAGCTCTGGATGTCTCTCTACTTCTCCAATCAGCCTCTCTGTATCGATTCTGGGCGCCATGCTCAGTACCTGTGGTGTTCTCTGTGCTCAAAGTTCCCCTGCAGTGAGAGGACAGGTGCACAGCTGCTGTCTGGCGTGCAAATGAGACAGAAAATATATGTTTGGTGTCAGAATTAATGGCCTACAATTGACCTGATAGATTGGTAACAAGTGTTTCAGATTTTGTGATGAAAAACGGACACGGACGATACGTGCTGAACACGGACATACTCCGTGTGCGGTCCGTGCAGGCACGGACCCATAGACTAAAGTGGGTCCGTGCCTGCGTGCTGCCGGCCAAAAACGGACATGTCGTCCGTGTAGAAAAGCGCACACACGTACTTACCACACGGACACACGTTCTGTGTGATTTTACGTGTGTGTACATCTACCATTGAATAACATGGGTCTCCGTGTCTCTGTGTACCGCACACGTACAAAAAAAACGGATGTGTGTTGCGGGTCTAAGGGACCTTCTATCCCTTGTAATAATCTAGTTGCCTTCCTTTGAACTGATTCTAAAGTCTGAATAAATATCCTTAAAATATGAAGCCCAAAATTGTATCCTATATTCTAGATGGGGCCTTACAAGTGATTTACAGAGAGGTAACAATACATTGTGAACCTAGAATTTTAACTCTCTTTTTATGAACCCTAAAATATTGTTTGCTTTTGCAGCTGCTGCTTGACACTGAGGATTACTATCTTAGGCCTCTGCCACACTCACGTGAAAATCATGCACGTGCCGCGAGACACATATTTTCCCTGCGTGTTGCGTGTAGGTAAGTACGTGTCTACGGTATGTGCGGGTCACGTGTGTTCTCCGTGTGCTATCCGCGATAACACACGGAGAACCGGTAATTTGCATACTCACGTGGTCCTTCCTGCTGTCCAGGGTACTGATCTTCGGTTTCCAACCCTGCCGACTCCCCGCTGCTGCTGCCGGCCGCAGTGAAGTGAATATTAAATGAGCATAATGAGCGGCGGTCAGCAGCAAGTGACAGCAGCGGCAGAGACAGGAGGGATGGAGAAGGTGAGTAAAGATTTGATAGTTTTTTCTGAAACACGTGAGTTTTTTCCGGCGCGTGTCACACGGGACCGCATCCACACTACATCCGTGCTGCCGGAGAAAAACGGACATGTCAGCATGTTGGTAAACTCACACACGTACAAACGGACACGGACAGACGTTCCGTATGGTTTTACATGTGTGTTACCGCTATCATAGGGTAATATTGGTGTACATGTCTCCGTGCCGTCGGTATGTGCCAAAACGTACCAAACACGTACCGGCGGCACGGATGTGTGTCGGAGGTCTTAGTTTGGTTTGTCGTTTAGGCCTAATCTTTTATGCTGTGCATATTTCATTTTTGCTACCCCAAAAGAGCACAGGTAAAGTGGACCAATGATCACATATACGTGTTAGTTGTTTAGACCCGCTATGTTCATTCTAAGTAGGGAGGCCCATTAAGCATTTCCTCCTAATTATTGTCTAAAGGGGAAGCTATTCTCCTTACGGAGACTGGCAGACCATTCCAGCATGCCAATGAGGAGACTTTTAATTCAGCGAGGAAGAAGACAAACTCTTGTGCCATGTATTGGAGGTAGCAATCCTAGAAGTCAAAGTGACCGTCCAACGAGTCTTGTCGTATGACTTAGGGGTACTTTGCACACTACGACATCGCAGGTGCGATGTTGGTGGGGTCAAATTGAAAGTGACGCACATCCGGCATCACAGGCGACATCGTAGTGTGTAAAGCCTAGATGATACGATTAACGAGCGCAAAAGCGTCGTAATCGTATCATCGGTGTAGCGTTGGCGTAATCCATAATTACGCTGACGCGATGGTCCGATGTTGTTCCTCGCTCCAGCAGCAGCACACATCGCTGTGTGTGAAGCCGCAGGAGCAAGGAACATCTCCTACCGGCGTCACCGCGGCTTCCAAAGGATATGCGGAAGGGAGAAGGTGGGCGGGATGTTTACACCCCTCCGCTCCTATTGGCCGCCTGCCGTGTGACGTCACAGTGACATCGTACGTCCCGCCCCCTTAATAAGGAGGCGGGTCGCCGGCCAGAGCGACGTCCCAGGACATGTGAGTCCATGTGAAGCTGCCGTAGCGATAATGTTCGCTACGGCAGCTATCACAAGGATATCGCAGCTGCGACGGGGGCGGGGACTATCGCGCTCGGCATCGCAGCATCGGCTTGCGATGTCGCAGCATGCAAAGTACCCCTTAGGATTTATGCCAGATCAGAACCTGAATTAGCAGACATGGTGTTTCGGAATAGTTGTCTTTCGACAGTGCAAAGTATGATATCTGATCTGGCTGTGTGAGAGGCTAAAGGCCCTGTCACACACAGAGATAAATCTGAAGCAGATCTGTGATCACAGTGAAATTGTGGACAATCAGTACCAGGTTTGTGGCTGTGTACAAATGGAACAATATGTCCATGATTTCACTGCAACCACAGATCTGCCAAAGATTTATCTCTGTGTGTGACGGGGCCTTCAGATGTAGTCTAAAGGAGAAGCTATTCTCCTAACGGAGACCGACACATCATTCCAACATGCCAGTGGTGAGGAGACTTTTAATCCGCAATGCTCCTCTAGGAAATATTCAAATTATCTCTTCAGGGAGGAAGGAGACAAACTCTGGTGCCACCTATTGGAGGTAGCAATTCCTGGAAGTCAAAGTTACCCTCCAAGAAACAACTTAAAGAAAATCCCTTATAATCATTGTGGTATCTGAAGTGATAGTTAATATAAATTTTATTAACCATATAAAACTTGAAAGTTATTCTATACTAGTCTTCTATACAAGTTCTTGTTCATATGTTATGTGTTTCCAAAGGGTGCTACTGCCACAGAGAGTAAAATGTCCAATAAGTCAGATAATTTTACCATGTAAGCAACAAGTCATATTACTGCGAAAAATTATAAAAAATTCTGGCAATATTGCTAATAATTGAACTATAGCGTCCAAAAAATGAGTGGCTCATTACTATACTACCCATTAATGCTATGTGTATGTCCCCTTTTGTGAGCCGCTTCAAGTGTAAATGGCTGGAATTGGCAGTAGCAAATCTAGCTGGCATACTTCTGGCGCGATTAAAAATTTAACTACGAGTTTTTTTATTGCAACATCCATACCATACGCAAGAGGAGCCAAAAAATAGGCTATGTAGTGCAAATTTGGAAAACAGGCTCCCTATGGGCTTTTTTAAAAAAAATGTTGTTCTGTGAGAGCTCCCTTCCAATCTTGGCTGTGGTGGTGAAATGTGAAAACAGGGTCGGCAGGGTGTAATGTAATGTGGACTACGCCTTGGGTGGAAACCGTTTTAGCATTTTATGTCCTCCTAACGTCACTGGTGATTGGTGCACATTTTTTCTATGTATGTTTCCTCCTACTACTATTCCACTTTGTCCACATCCTCCTCATTCGATCAGCGTAACACCTACACGATCAACCTCAGTTCAGCACAGCCAGAGGGAAACAACAGCAGGCTGCACCGAGACTCCGCTGTTTGGGGCTGAAATTCTCTATGGCGCTAGCGCTGTGAACGGACTCCGTATGGACCGTTTTAAAATTGTTTCTCTATGGGTCATCTCTGCCTATATTTACTGTGTGGGTAAACAGACTACATAGGGGAAATTTGTTAAACTTGTTGCTCTGTGGAGGAAGTCTGACAGTTTTTACTTGACCTGGTTAAAAAAGGCTTTTTAGGGCATTTTTTAAATTGTTGGTCTGTGGAGAATCTCTGAAATCTATCTCTGTGGGGTCACTGTTAAAAGGTTTAGTTTCTTCATTTACTTGCTATGTAACCATAATTGCAATGGTGACAGAAGCCCTTTAAGTCATTTATATATCCACATTTGTTTGCAGGGCATTTGGCATGTTCCTACTCTAATTTAGGTTCATTTTGCAGCACCGTAGCCTTTACAGCGATCCTCACCACAATTTGTATTACAGTCAATTTATTCATTAAGAAAATTGCTAAGTGGGTATTTAATGTACTCTGGCCAGTGACTTCCATCAGCATAGCCTTGTCACAGTGAAAATTTAACTAGATGCTCAGCATTCCATAAATAATTAGACACTTTGTTTTGTAGTTTTTTTTTTAAAGAAATGTGTAAACTCTGTAGAGCTTTATTCTCCCTAAGTTCCATTTTTAGAGCACCATTGATGGATGTTCTCAGTGATTCAATGCTTCGGTGTCTACTAGAGGCAGGAATAACTGCAGTCTCAGTATTGTCAGAGTATTGATTTCTTGTCTGGCTCATGTGCCAAATGAGAAGTCACATAGGAGGCAAATAAAATAATGACAAAGCACCAAAAATCCAATTTGAATAGAACAACTCACTTAGACTATGCAAACAACAAAAAGGGAAATTTAAAACGCAGGGGATTAGCTTTTTGTTTAAGCTCATTCATATGACTGCTTTCCCAACATGATTGCAATAAACTAAATTTGTGTTGTTGAATTGTTTTTGGTTATTTTTTTTCTGACTATAGACTGATGAGCAAAAGGGTAACAATGTTTTGAAATTCGACTTTCAGGTTCTCTACTGTATCTCACCAGCCACTACAGTTTTCAGTGTGAAACTACCTTCATTTTATAGACAATCCTCCTGGCTATCATATACATAAATTTGACTTGCAACTATTTAGCATATGATTACTTATGCAGATTCTTGTCACAATACTGAATTGTTACTGTTTTATTTCGGCAAATTTAAATTTGTATTATTTTGCTAGCATTTTGTAAATCTACTTCAGGCTTTTAACACTGTGTGAATCCTTCTGGACATGGTCTCGCTCAGACTGAAGCATGTCTTCATCAAAATCTGATCCCAGGTCTTTTCTACACATTCCCAATGTTGGTGCATATTGGTTGACTCACTTGGGTATGTATTTAGCTTTTTCTTCATCTCACAAGTGTTTGATTAGGTTAAGGTCTGGAGACTGTGGGGGCCAACCAGCACCTTTACTATATTGTCATTGAACTATTTGATAATGTATGCTTCAGGTTGTTGTGCTGCTGGAACACTATGTCGTCCTTTTCATACCCATAGTACTCGAGTGTACAAAGTACCTCATTCTGTAGTATATTCACATATATCTCAGCATTAAGACTACCTTGGATCCTGGTCAAGTATACAACACCTTTGGCTGTGAAATAACCCCATATCATCAGGCTTCCTTCACCAAACTTGACAGTTCCTTCAATTTGTCGATCTGTTAGCTCTTTTTTCCCTTATTTCTTTCAGACCCATTTGCACATATTAGAGCCTAGTCTATTGACTTTCTTAACTCATTTTAGATCTTCTACTCTTCACGTTTTTATAATTTTCTGCAAACTCAAGCCTATGCTTCTTATGATGATTTTGAAGTCGAAGCTTCTTCACCTTTTTTCAGACCACCATTTGAGACTTGTGCAACATGCATCGTATGGTGCTTGCATATGAGCCACCTCCACTGCTGTGTTAGTAGCACTAGAACTGAGAGACCTTGTGATGAGCCGACTTGTTGTTATTTTGCCTGGACATCCAGCTCTTGGATTTTTAATGACTGGATGGAATTCGTCTACCAACTGTCATGACATTCACATGATGCAGTTTGGCAATTTTCTTGCCTGAAAGACTGCTATGGATGAGCTGGATGATGATGTTTTACTTTTCTTCGGAAATTTTCTTCATGACTACTCCTCGACTCGAACTAGTGACCTTTCCCTTGGAAGTTAACCTAATAATACACTGAGGTATTAGAGAATGTGGGAAAATATTGTAATTTATAGTATATGGGAAGAAAAAGATTTTTCAAACACCAGGAGCAAAATAGTAACTCTACCATGATATGACAAGAACCTATAGAAGCGCAATCGTGTTAAACAGTCTGTCGACTGACCGAATCTGCACTTGTCTGCACTTTGTCTTACCCTCCCTCCATTCTTGCCTTGGTCTCCATTGAGAGGTGAATATTAATATGTCGCAATAAAAGAAGATTTTATTCACTGAGAGTGAGTGCCATGGATTTCCTTCTGTGCTTTACCTATGTTTCCTTGCACTTTTCGCTGAGCACTACTGTGATTCTGACTGGTTTTGTGCTGGATCCCCAGCTTGTGGCCTGCTGTCCACATGTGAATAATGCCAGGTGAGCATTTTTTTCTCTTTTTTTCATTTTAATGCCATGATATGACAAGAATTTGTAGAACTAATAATTTGCTGAACAGTTGCAAGTCAGATTTGTGTATGAGATAGCCAAGATTATTTTCTATAAAATGAATGTAGTCTCACACTCAAAGCTGTAGGTAGCGTATAGTGAGATATGGAGTCTCAAAGTCAAAAGTTCAAAACATTGTTACCCTTTTGCTTGGCAGTGTATATTTTACATGATTGTAATTCAATGCAGTGCACATTAGAGCAGTGTCCAGAACGTATGTTTTTTTTTTTTTGCTTTTCTGCTGTTGTAAAGGCTCTATCAAGTGGAATAACACAGAGCTTTGTAGAATGTTGAACGGGAAAAATGTAACTTAGTAAATAAGGGATTGTGGCCGAGAGGAATATCGCTCAACGGCAGTACAATCAAACCTGCCAATTAAGAAAGAATAAAATGGATCCTTAGAGTAATCATGTACAGTAAAAGGTATTATGTATCCATATTATCTCGAAGGAATTAGGGTCTGAGGATTTTTGTCAGAAAATGAAATGTAAGTAGTCTACCACATATGCCATTTCCTACTTATTGCATCTCTCAGGAGCATGTGGTGCCATTGTCAGAAATGTGTTTGACATGATATGGCTAGATTTACTGTATTTCCTTCCTGTTTTAAGCATAATAATCGATCATTTCCAGTCACATTTTCTTTGTCAAGGTGATCCTTGGGGGCTATCCGTCAATGACTATCCATTTTTTCATGCAGATACATTAGAAATATGCTGGGATATTTGCAAACACAGTCAAATCATCTGAGCATTTTCAATGTATTTCTCTTGTATGTATTTTGTTATAATATAAAAATGCTGCAAGTTTAAGGGCGGCTTTGCACGTTGCGACATCGCAAGCCGATGCTGCGATGTCGCACGTGATAGTCCCCGCCCCCGTCGCAGGTACGATATCGTGTGATAGCTGGCGTACCGAAAATTATCGCTACGCCAGCTTCACATGCGCTCACCTGCCCTGCGACCGTCGCTCTGGCCGGCGACACGCCTCCTTCCAAAGGGGCCGGGTCGTGCGGCGTCATAGCGACGTCACACGGCAGGCGGCCAATAGCGGCGGAGGGGCGGAGATGAGCAGGATGTAAACATCCCGCCCACCTCCTTCCTTCCGCATATCCTACGGAAGCCGCGGTGACGCCGGTAGGAGATGTTCCTCGCTCCTGCGACTTCACACACAGCGATGTGTGCTGCCGCAGGAGCGAGGAACAACATCGGACCCTCGCGTCAGCGTAATTATGGATTACGCAACGCTGCACCGATGATACGATTACGACGATTTTGCGCTCGTTAATCGTATCATCTAGACTTTACACACTACGATGTCGCATGCGATGCCGGATGTGCGTCACTTTCAATTTGACCCCACCGACATCGCACCTGCGATGTCGTAGTGTGCAAAGCCCGCCTAAGTGAACAAAAAAATGGATAAGGTGCAAGGACCACAATGGCATGAGAAGGAGGATGTAAAATGATTAGTTTACATTTCATTTGTTTCAACAAATTTTGCATAAATTAATAGTTTAAGCAAATATAATAAACTTTGTAAAATATTTTATTGGAGAAATCTGCTTCTTTACTCACTTATGTGCCACTCTCTCCACTTCCTAAACTCATTATTCACTCTCAAAACTGGTAAAATCCATCTTGCTGGTTACAAGATAGACAACCTGATCAGTGAGGTATCAGATTACAGAAATGAGAAACGTATAGGAACTTAGCTGCTACTTTTACCAAGTCCCAATCCCAAATTCACCACAATTCTGCTTACTACTGCTGTATAACTTCCTCCATGTGGATTCTATTTCTGATTAGAGTTGAGCGTACCGGTGGAAGTTGGGTTTGGCGGTTTCAGTCGGACTTTAGATAAAGTTTGATTCGAGACCCGGACTTGACCTGAACCCCAATGGAAGTCACTAATTGGGCAGTTCCGGTGTCCGTCCTCATGCAGCCAGCCATAAACAGATCACTTCTGGGGTCAGGTGGGCGAGGTTATTCCATTTTTTTTTGTTTGGTGCACACTACATCCGATTATGCTATTGTTACCCCCCAGGGAAAGCTGTTCAAACACTGCAAGTGGCTCCCACTCGGCTAAGCACAGAGCATACACAAGCACAGCGATGCTCGTGTTAATGGTTTGCATACGTAAAGCGCCCAAACTCCTAACCCGACCTCTTGTTTTTGTAAAGTCTGTGTTTTGGTATGAACACTGAACCTTGAGTTTGCTCATCTCTACTTCTGATCATTTGCTACATAGACAAAGGAGAGCATGTATCTGTTCATGGGTGATTAGGTGACATAATAGCTGATAGTGACACTGTAGCACATTTGTAAAACACATTGAGAACATAGCCTTGAATAAAACTTCTTCATTTGGCATGACAGTAGATGGTACCTGGGTTGCTGACGTTGTTTGTATACTGTGTCTGTTATGCTGTGTGTCAATCATGTAATTGGATAGGATTGATTTTCTTAAAACTTTTAATACTTTCTCTTAAAGGTACGCAAAGTATGTAAAGTAGCCAGTAGCTGCTGTTTAATGTCAGTCGCTGTCACATCAGTGAAGATGACTTTGCCATCGTCTGCTGCATCCTCAAGAAGCTGAAACCACAGTGGCTGAACACAACAGTATTGAATCATGTGCACTGCATATGTGCTACACCATACTCTACCGTAGCTCTCTACCTCAACTCTCACTTGTATTTTTATAAGAGGAGAGATCGAAAACTGCTAGGAGAGCTGTACCAAAAAAGGCATCCCCTGTAAAAAAGAACAAAAAAAACACTTAGCGGTTGGATTATGAATTTTAAAATTTAAGACCTTCCTTCCTAACCAGCATTAAATCTGGGGCTTGAGTTGGGGCTAGAGCTAAGATTAGGCCAACATTTAGGGCCAAGGATAGAATTAGTTCCATTGCAATAAAAAAAAGTTACCTAAACAATATAAAAAAACAATATAAGGAAAATATAACAACATTGTATATATATTTACTTTTAAAATTTTATGTTGTACTTCACCCAAAAATTCGATAGTCTAAGAGAAAGTTATAATTATATCATCAGTAGTTTTTTTTTTAAAATACTACATATTTTCTTGGGGGATAAATGGTTCACTACTGAACTCAGAGATTGCTAACAATAACTGTATTAGGCCCCCTTCACACTTAAGTGATTCTGGTACGTATGTTACTGTTTTTATACGAACCAGAATCACGGACTAATGCAGACCGATTAAAATCAATGGGTCTGCACACACATCAGTGATTTCTCACTAACCGTGTGTTACGCTCCCCGCCAGGGATGAGGCGGAAAGTGCATCCATAGGGTGAGGTGGACCTACTGGACCACAGGGAGAACCCAGACCCACCCAGAACAGGAACTTGTGGCAGCTGAGCCAGGGGTAGGTGACTTCAGGACAGGGGACAGATCACAATACAGACAGAATTAGTAAGAGAAAGACCTCGCCTCACCTCGTGTAGGTGCTCTGGAGAAAATCAGTCAGTAAATAAAAGTGGGGTAACTCCGGCACACTACTAATTTCCCATAAGAATCAAGGAGACATAGTAAATTGAAAAAATCTTTTTCTTTTTATTTTGCTTGTGAGATAGTGAAGAAAGTGCTGTACATAAGTCCGCCGACGTTTCGGCCAAACGGCCTTCTTCAGGTCGGACACACTGCGTATTTGCAATAGTGAAAATACAAAATAAAACAAAAAGACATTAATCAATACAGATAATAAGATAATAAAGGATATGTATATACAAAGATATACATGGGTTAGTACATAGTGGGGTACAAATGGTCAATGGGGAGACCATGATACAGTATCAAGAGTTTTAGTCACCATACACGAATTTATGCCATGATTAAAGTGAGACTTCACCAGAGAGATGATGGGTTAGTATAGATACGTATGAGTCAAGATGGTTTTTAAGGTTTATAAATGAGAATGTGGTCATATGGTAAACGTGTGTCTGAGATCAGTTGTGGCACCGACGTTATAGTAAAAAAATTTTTTAGAAAAAGGTGATGTGGGAGAGGGAGGACCGGGGATTGCCCACCTGGAGAGCAGCAGTAGATGAGGAAGTAGAAATAAAGGTGGATGCACTAGACCTGTAATGTGAAAAGATGAATAATGAGAATACGTTTGGGGGGATGGATGAGGGAAGGTTAGATAGATAAGAATATCATACCGTATGTTTAAACAGCAGGGTGAATGCTGATATGCATAGGAAAGCCTATGTAGTTCTAATGTGAGTAGTGGGTCACTCTGAAATCAAAGGTATTACATTAGATTATGTTATATGGTATGTTGAGTGTTAACAGAATGCTAAGAATTCTGAAACATGTAGGGAATACCTCTTGTAAGAAGGGCGAGATGAATATAAAATTCCTCAGGTAGCCGCAATATGGCAACCGGAAATTAAATGTAGGGACTCACCAAATTTCGTCAACCATGACAAAGGACCTATCTGCGAAGATGAATGGAATCACAGTGGGAGACATAGTGGGAGGATAAGAAACAACCATGGAAAGAAGTAATTTATTCAATCACCTGTGTTGAGGCAGGCTTCCAGCACGTTTTAGTGTATAGAGATAATTATGCTTCCATTTTCTATGTATACCGTCAGTACTCTTAAGTGCTCAGGAATCCTGTTGTTCCAGGGTGGCTGCGGCTGTGGCACAATACAGGTGTAAGAGGAAGAGATAAGGAGTTTTTTAGACAGGGGTGATGAAAGGGATGAAAAAGGGGTTAAAAATATATATCATATATCATACCTCCAGTAATTGTTCTAGGACAGGAGCTGGAGAACAAAATGTAGTCAAGGGGTATGTGGAACAAGGTAGGACCTGACCCAGGTAGTAGCCTATATGGGAGAAAGACTATGAAGAATCTATGAGGTGTCACAGGAGGTATGCAAATGGATAAGAGAGAGAGAGGGAGGTGGTGTATACCTATGTCTCCAGTGGTTAGGCATAGGAGAAGATCCAGGAAAGTGAAGGGAGTCCGGGCGACTACCGGCTAGAAATGGAAAAGTAAGCGTTTAGATCAGTATGGTAGGTATTAAGAGAAAGGTCTGTTGCTGTCCAGGTGAGCCACTTACCGGGTATGAGAGGTGCTGGGAGACTGAACCGCACGTCCTGTGGGGTGCAGTGCATCTAGGAAAGGGATGTATTTAACAGGGATAGTTCCGCGACGTCACTTCCGGTTTCGGATGGATTGTGCCGCGACGTCACTGAAACTGTAACCGATGTACCGCGCATGCGCGGGTAGAGATACACATAGTGGTGATGGAGGTGGAGTGGGGGTGTGATGGCGTGCGTCACTACCGCTGTTTGGAACGCGGAAGTGAGATGGTGAACCGCACGCGTCTAGGGGGCCGTTCCCAGAGGTCACATGGTGAAGGGCGGCCAATAATCAGGACGAATGTGCTGCTCCAGTGCTCGGGCTGGTGATAAGCTGTAAGGCTGGATGGGTGACGTGCGTGCTCTACCATTGGAGTGATGCTAGTTCTGTAAACAGGGAGAAAGGGGGAGAAAGGGGGGAGATAAAAGAAAATCATTAGCAAATAAAATGGTACATATGTATGACATATGATAAATGCACATAATAAAGTGATAAGATAACACCGTATACACTGAAAGAATGTTCCCCGAAACTAAGTAACTGGGTAATAGTAGCATTAAGGTTTTTATAAAAAAGGGGATAGTCATGCTATGTGGCTCAGATAGAGGAAACATATGTAGATGGTTAATGTACATATGAAAAGGATGATCTATTCACTCCAATGATTGAACTAAGGAACTAATACAGTGTTAGCGGTGTTATCCTACATAGTATTTGTACTGCAGCAGTAATGAAAGAACATCGTTATGATTACCGGATGGCGAGCCGCAATAAACATACAGGTACTGACTTGCACACGTATATTGAGAAAAAGAACATATTGTTACCATAAACACATAATGACCATAAACCATATGTAGATATTGACCTCAGAAACCAAGTTCATATTTACGATTTAATCCATAGGGTTCGAGGGTACCCAGGGTGTGAATCCAACGAGATTCTCTTTCGCGGAGTAATCTGACCCTGTCTCCGCCCCTACGGCTGATGCCCACATGATCATTGACCTGAAATTTGAGTTGAGAAATTCTATGGCCAGCTGTCATAAAGTGGAAAGGAATGGGTAGTAGAGTCCTTCCACATCTGATGTCGGATTTATGCTTATTGATACAGTCTCGGATATGTTGGGTGGTTACACCAACATATCCGAGACCGCAAGGACACTTGATGTAGTACATGACAAAAGTACTGTCGCATGTAAAAAAATCTCTGATCGGAAAGGATTTACCTGTTCTAGGGTGGGTGAATGAACATCCTCTGGTGACATTAGAACATTGGGCACATCTAAGGCACGGAAAAGTGCCAAATTGTGGATTGCCAAGAAATTTTTGTTTAGGAGAACGGGTAGAGGGGCCTATGTCGGCTCGTACAAGTTTATCCCGTATTTTGGGTGATTTTTTGTAACAAAATAGAGGAGGAGCCTGAAATTCCTTGATCTGTGGATAAGCAAGCCCAAATAGAGGCCAGTGCTTCAACACAATTTTTTTGACCAATGGGGAAAAGGGGTGAAACGTGTTAATCAAAGGAATGCGATCGGATTGTGTGGAATGGTTAGAATAATCAGATGTCAATTTAGTAGCTATTTTGTCAGGATATCCTCGCTGTCTGAACTTGGCACTCATTTCCTTGTGTCTAGTATTGCGAATGTCCTTGTCACTGACTATGCGGTCAACTCTGGTATGTTGGCTGATTGGTAGGGAGTGTTTGGTATGTCTGGGGTGATTACTTTTGAAATGGAGGAGGCTGTTCTTATCCGTAGGTTTGACGTAAATATCAGTGGAGATGATGCTGTCACTATTTTTGATAACCATGCAGTCCAGGAAATTGATCCTATCAATGTTGTGATGGATGGTGAATGTTAGACCTGGTAAAAATGTGTTAATCTCTTCATAGAATGTCATCAGGGAATCTAGGTCACCATCCCAAATCAGGAAAATGTCATCAATGTAACGGCGCCATAAGAGGGCGTGACGTAAAATCAAGGGATGTGAATGTATGTGTTTCTCTTCAAAGGATGCCATGAAGATGTTAGCGTAGGGGGGCGCGACGTTAGAACCCATCGCGGTCCCCCTACGCTGAACATAAAATTGATCCTGGAACAGGAAAAAGTTTTTTTTCAAGAATGATCTTGAGTAAATCTATGCAAGTTTCTATTGTCCGCCGGAAGAGTGGTAAATTGTTCAAAAAACCAATGTATGGCCTGTAAGCCATCAGTGTGATTAATGCTAGTGTACAGTGAGTTAACATCCAATGTCACAAGAAGGGATGTGCCGGGAACTTGATGTAAATCCGTTAATATTTCTAGAAAGTGAGATGTGTCCTTAAGATATGAGGGAGTCAGAGGGACAAATGGTGAGAGGATTTTCTCTATGGTCTTAGCCAAGGGTGAAAAGACAGAGTCGGTAGAAGCCACTATGGGTCTACCAGGGGGGTGGGTGAGATTTTTATGAACTTTGGGGAGGGTGTAAAACACCGGGGTGATAGGGTGTGGATTATTCAGGAAATCTCTCAGTTTATGATCTATAATACCATGTTCAAAGTAATCCTGGGTCATGGTTCTGATAAGAGAGGCAATCTCCGTGGTTGGGTCTTAGGGAACAGGTTCATAGGTAGACCTATCTAATAGTTGGCTCATGATCTCAGAAATATAATATTGTCGGTCTAAGACAACAATGGCCCCACCCTTGTCGGCTGGTTTGATTATAATGGCTTGATTCTCCCTGAGACTTCGTAGGGCTCTTGACTCATCTACTGATAGATTGTTTTTGATCTGAAAATCGCCAGCCTGGATTCGCTCATTTAACATTCCAATGTCTTGGGAAACCAATGAAATAAAAGTCTCCACTGGATGGTATGTCCTAGGGGGCATGTAGGAGCTATGTGTTCTTAGTTGTAAAGCTTTTAGTGAAAAGCAAGCCAAAGATGATGATGAATCAGTACCATCAGTGTTGGCATAGTTGGTTTTGTTAAAATGTGTTTTTAGGCGTACAGATCTATAGAAATGGTCAAGTTCCTGTTGTACAGTGAAAGTATCGTAAAAGGGGGTGGGGCTAAAAGATAAACCTTTCTGTAGAACAGAGTGTTCAATTGGAGACAGGTTATAAGAGGAAATATTATAAATCAAGTTGTCATTACCTGCGACCTCATCCACACTCGATCTGCCCGGTAATAGTGATTCCCGCCTGAGCACCCTCCTCGTTTTCTTGCGGGAGGGCACCGTTGCCCTAAAAAATTCGGCTGCTGGCGTTGGGGTCTGGAGTCCATATCTGAGCTTCCGGAAGAGGAATACCCTGTATATCGAGTGGGACGTCGTGAAAAGGTCGAGGATTCCCCTGAGCGCCATCGATAGACAGTTCCTTGTGTGTAATCCTCCTAGTCTCGTAGGAACTTATTACGTTTCTTCGCCTCGAGTGATTTCCGAAAATCCAAGATGTACTCGTCGGACTTTTTCTTGAGTTGTTCAAAATCTGTGGTAGAAAAAACCTGTTTTAACTGGGTTTCTGTGGTCTGGATATTTGCAGATAGTTGATCGACTTCTTTTTGTAGGAAATCAATTGTTAAAGTTATGACATCCATAGAGCATTTATTAATGATGGCCTCAAACTTGTCACAGAAATCGTTATCTGCGAAAATCGTAGGTCTGAGTGAGACGCGTAAACCCCTCAGGATTCTCTTTGTCCGATGGTATTCAGCAAGGGTGGTTAAGTGGAGGTCCAGGGCCGAGTGTCTCTGTAAAGTCTTCTCAAAATTTCTCTTCCTAATTTCTTCTGTTGGTATACTAAGAAAGGTACTGGGTGTGGTAACCCTGGAGACTATATCATTAGTCTCTGCTTCATTGTAGGAGAATGTAGAAAAACTGGAATGAGACATGGACAATTCCAGTACTGTAATAGTATCAAGGGAAAGAGGGAGCTAGGTCAAAAAATAGTCCAAAATTAGTAAGAGAAAGACCTCGCCTCACCTCGTGTAGGTGCTCTGGAGAAAATCAGTCAGTAAATAAAAGTGGGGTAACTCCGGCACACTACTAATTTCCCATAAGAATCAAGGAGACATAGTAAATTGAAAAAATCTTTTTCTTTTTATTTTGCTTGTGAGATAGTGAAGAAAGTGCTGTACATAAGTCCGCCGACGTTTCGGCCAAACGGCCTTCTTCAGGTCGGACACACTGCGTATTTGCAATAGTGAAAATACGCATAAATCCGACATCAGATGTGGAACGACTCTACTACCCATTCCTTAAATCGTAAATATGTACTTGGTTTCTGAGGTCAATATCTACATATGGTTTATGGTCATTATGTGTTCATGGTAACAATATGTTCTTTTTCTCCATATACATGTGCAAGTCAGTACCTGTATGTTTATTGCGGCTCGCCATCCGGTAATCATAACGATGTTCTTTCATTACTGCTGCAGTACAAATACTATGTAGGATAACACCGCTAACACTGTATTAGTTCCTTAGTTCAATCATTGGAGTGAATAGATCATCCTTTTCATATGTACATTAACCATCTACATATGTTTCCTCTATCTGAGCCACATAGCATGACTATCCCCTTTTTTATAAAAACCTTAATGCTACTATTACCCAGTTACTTAGTTTCGGGGAACATTCTTTCAGTGTATACGGTGTTATCTTATCACTTTATTATGTGCATTTATCATATGTCATACATATGTACCATTTTATTTGCTAATGATTTTCTTTTATCTCCCCCTTTCTCCCTGTTTACAGAACTAGCATCACTCGAATGGTAGAGCACGCACGTCACCCATCCAGCCTTACAGCTTATCACCAGCCCGAGCACTGGAGCAGCACATTCGTCCTGATCATTGGCCGCCCTTCACCATGTGACCTCTGGGAACGGCCCCCTAGACGCGTGCGGTTCACCATCTCACTTCCGCGTTCCAAACAGCGGTAGTGACGCACGCTATCACACCCCCACTCCACCTCCATCACCACTATGTGTATCTCTACCCGCGCATGCGCGGTACATCGGTTACAGTTGCAGTGACGTCACGGCACAATCCATCCGAAACCGGAAGTGACGTCGCGGCACTATCCCTGTTAAATACATCCCTTTCCTAGATGCACTGCACCCCACAGGACGCGCGGTTCAGTCTCCCAGCACCTCTCATACCCGGTAAGTGGCTCACCTGGACAGCAACAGACCTTTCTCTTAATACCTACCATACTGATCTAAACGCTTACTTTTCCATTTCTAGCCGGTAGTCGCCCGGACTCCCTTCACTTTCCTGGATCTTCTCCTATGCCTAACCACTGGAGTCATAGGTATACACCACCTCCCTCTCTCTCTCTTATCCATTTGCATACCTCCTGTGACACCTCATAGATTCTTCATAGCCTTTCTCCCAAATAGGCTATTACCTGGGTCAGGTCCTACCTTGTTCCACATACCCCTTGACTACATTTTGTTCTCCAGCTCCTGTCCTAGAACAATTACTGGAGGTATGATATATGATATATATTTTAACCCCTTTTTCATCCCTTTCATCACCCCTGTCTAAAAAACTCCTTATCTCTTCCTCTTACACCTGTATTGTGCCACAGCCGCAGCCACCCTGGAACAACAGGATTCCTGAGCACTTAAGAGTACTGACGGTATACATAGAAAATGGAAGCATAATTATCTCTATACACTAAAACGTGCTGGAAGCCTGCCTCAACACAGGTGATTGAATAAATTACTTCTTTCCATGGTTGTTTCTTATCCTCCCACTATGTCTCCCACTGTGATTCCATTCATCTTCGCAGATAGGTCCTTTGTCATGGTTGACGAAATTTGGTGAGTCCCTACATTTAATTTCCGGTTGCCATATTGCGGCTACCTGAGGAATTTTATATTCATCTCGCCCTTCTTACAAGAGGTATTCCCTACATGTTTCAGAATTCTTAGCATTCTGTTAACACTCAACATACCATATAACATAATCTAATGTAATACCTTTGATTTCAGAGTGACCCACTACTCACATTAGAACTACATAGGCTTTCCTATGCATATCAGCATTCACCCTGCTGTTTAAACATACGGTATGATATTCTTATCTATCTAACCTTCCCTCATCCATCCCCCCAAACGTATTCTCATTATTCATCTTTTCACATTACAGGTCTAGTGCATCCACCTTTATTTCTACTTCCTCATCTACTGCTGCTCTCCAGGTGAGCAATCCCTGGTCCTCCCTCTCCCACATCACCTTTTTTTAAAAAAATTTTTTACTATAATGTCGGTGCCACAACTGATCTCAGACACACGTTTACCATATGACCACATTCTCATTTATAAACCTTAAAAACCATCTTGACTCATACGTATCTATACTAACCCATCATCTCTCTGGTGAAGTCTCACTTTAATCATGGCATAAATCCGTGTATGGTGACTAAAACTCTTGATACTGTATCATGGTCTCCCCATTGACCATTTGTACCCCTCTATGTACTAACCCATGTATATCTTTGTATTTACATATCCTTTATTATCTTATTATCTGTATTGATTAATGTCTTTTTGTTTTATTTTGTATTTTCACTATTGCAAATACGCAGTGTGTCCGACCTGAAGAAGGCCGTTTGGCCGAAACGTCGGCGGACTTATGTACAGCACTTTCTTCACTATCTCACAAGCAAAATAAAAAGAAAAATATTTTTTCAATTTACTATGTCTCCTTGATTCTTATGAGAAATTAGTAGTGTGCCGGAGTTACCCCACTTTTATTCACAATACAGACAGGACTGGCATGGGAAGACAGTACAGTTCAGGCAGGGTAGACAGTTCAGGAACATATCAGGATCAGGCCGGTCCCGGGACACAGGAACAGACTAGGGACTCAGGCAAGACACATCAAGGATTCAGGCTGGTCCCAGGGCACAGGAATTCATTCAGGACGGGTCAGGGATACTGACTGGTCCCAGCCACGGAAAACAGACAGTAATTCAGGACAACAGGCAAACACTGGAAGTCATCAGGCAAGGCTCCAGACATCGGGCAGAGATCATCGGACATCGGGTTTGGCTCCAGACATCGGGCAGAGGTCATCAGACAACGGACATCGGGCACGACTCCAGACATTGGGCAGAGGTCATCAGGCACCGGACATCGGGTATGGCTCCAGACATCGGGCAGAGGTCATCAGACACTGGACATCGGGCAGAGGTCATTAGCAGGATGGCACTGGCGCAATAAGCCGAGGCCACAGCAGGACTTCAGATACAGAACACAAGGACAAGGCTGGAGTCTCAAGACAGGCCAGTGACTGGATACGCCAGTCCCTGAATATGCAGGTATCTGAATACGCCAGATCCAAGGTTAGCCAGACTACAGACAGGATACCAGACTCAGACAGGTGACACTTCTCAGGCAGAACACTGGATTACAAGAATAGCAGACTCCTGCACTTGAGCGGCAGCAACAACACAGGCGTGATTGGACCGCTGCAAGGCAGTGCAGGCACAGGCGGGATTGGACCGCCGCAAGGCAGTGCAGGCACAGGCGGGATTGGACTGCCACAGGACAGTGCAGGCACAGGCGGGATTGGACCACCGCAGGGCAGTGCAGGCACAGGCAGGATTGGATCTTGCAGGATGCTGCAGGCACAGCAGATACTCCAGACTTCACATTCAAAACATAAACAGGACTTTTTTCACAGGAACAGAACACATCAAGGTTGCAGGAATACGACACAGCAAGGACAGAGGAACAGGATACGAACTGGCACCAGTGGAACACATGGACAGGACAGGTCCAGGGCAGACATCAGCATGCCAGAACTGGATACAAACAGGACTGGTGCAGAGCACGGGCAAACCAGAGCAACATGGCAGGGCCAACATAGAGTTCGGTTTAGTAACCTAAGGGAGTTTCTCGGCCATGCCCATCAGGCAAGATGAACTTTTATACCAGATACCTCTCAGCCGTAGGCTGGGGACATCTTAGCAAGGTGCGCATGCCTCCTAATAAAAAGACAGGAAGCATACGGGCATGTCCCCTAGGCTGGAGGCCAGGAAACCCTACACAACATGTGCAGGACCTGAGGCCCAGGCAGGAGCTGAAGACATCACACGTGGGCATCCGCTGGAGGAGTCAGCCGGGAACCGCACTACTTGTGGATGAAAATAAAGGTAAGAGGAGGGGCAGGGAAATGGCGCAAGGAAGTCGGCACTACACTGTGTTTCCGTGCGGATGTGATGCCCCTGCACTAGTCAGGTGTCATAGGGAACTGCTCTCCTGTCCTTATAGTGCAGAACCCACCCTCCTTGGTTCCAGGTGCCACCTAATGATATTGCTAACATCAGCATGCAAATCCCAGTCACACACACGCCAGTGGGTAGGTCTAGTGGAGAAAGGGCTGCCCACCTAAGAGTCAGGCAGACTGGTGGGAAGGGACAGGGCAGTTGGCTTCAGGGGAGCAAAGAGAGAGGAGTAAAGTAGTAGCTCTCAGGGGGAGAAAAAGCTGGGGTGTTGGAGCTCCCAGGACAGCGAAGCAGCAGCCCTCATGGTGTGAGGGGCTGAGGAGTACAAGCTCCCGGAAGGTCGGACTAGACTGAAACACAGCAAAGCAATATCATTGAGAGCGGACACCTTCACGGGCTCCCCTCCTGAGCGGCAGCGGTACACCAGGACTTTTGGTTTAATTACAGTCTGTGTGTGTAATGGCCTTCCAAAACAGCACCAATCTCATCCAGCACCACGACTACCAACCGTGAGTTCCCTGCTCCCTGCCTTCCAACCTCCCAAACGTTCATCCCACGGCATACGCCACACCGAGTCCCGGGGTATTTTCCCCGTACTCGTGGAGGGTCACAACACCTGGCTGCTCATTCCATCATCCCTGGGTACTCCCAACTGCAGCGGTGGTACTCCTAATTACCACATACCACGGATGGCGTCACTAACTCTCTAAATTCCCTTGTAAATAACCCCCTTCATTTGAGTGGCCGCACAACCCCTGGGTCCGGAGACCCTCGAGCCACTGAGAACCCGGATCCAAGCAGCTCGGCTGCTGGCACGGGGGCGGCACACAGACACAAGTTCATTTTTATCTGGCATCACTGATGTCACACGGACCACACAGTGGTGTGATCCGTGTAACATGTACCAGAAAAAACACGTATCTTTGAAATAAAATGATTTTTATACTCACCTGTCTCAAGCCATGCTGACTCTGGCTGCTGCTGTCTCCTGCTTTCAGGGCGGCTAATTATTCTCATGAATATTCGCTGCACCGCGACCCGGAAGTAACAGCAGAGGGTAGACAGCGGCAGCCGGAGACAGCAGTGTGGGAGATATCAGCACCATGGACAACAGCGGCGTGGACAGATGAGCATAGACATGCCTGATCTCACACACGTGTGCCAAAATCACAGCACACAGAGGTCCATATGCGTCTTTAACACATCAGTTAAAAACGTGTCTTAGGTGGTGCAAAATCCTGGTCTTGCTCCTGGTGAGCTAAGTTATTACTGAGCGAAATACCTGACACAGTCTATAGATATGAGTGCCATTGTTTCTGAGGAAAAAGAGCAGTCTTTTTCACTAAAATCCTTTCCTTGCTGATATTTGGGGACAGGAATGTATAGTTGTGTTTGTAAAACTTACTGAGAATTTAGCCTTGAATAAACCTCTTCATTCGGCATGACACAGTGGATGGTAACTTGGTCGCTGACTTTGTTTGTAGACTTTGTCTGTTATGCTGTTTGTGAATAAAGTAATTGGATAGGATAGATTTTCTTATAACATTCAATAGTTCTTCTTGCAGGTAAAGTGCGAGATCGGCTTAATGACATGTACGGCTCTCCATTTATCTAATTAAATAAGTAGGCTTAAATAGATGTGCATTTGGGAAAATTCAGCTCCAACAGTAAAGTCAGATGGCATGTTCAGCAACAAGGAAATCTGATTAGTAGAGAAGCGGTCCATTATAGTGATTGAAGAATCACTGTAAATGACAAAATGTAAACTTGTTCCGACATAACTGTCATAACAGATGAAGTGTTTCCTACCCAATAGTCCTCGCCGCTATTACAAGCTTACAGAGCCATATAGCAGGATCCAGGCATGTTTCATCCTTAGAATATGAGGATATTTCAAAGTGCTTGGATACAGCAATGTATTTCAATGTATATCAAGTCCAAAGCCCACACAAACATTGTCCTGCAGGCCACCCACTACCCGGAGGTACCCTGCATAGACGCAAAGCAATTACAGTAACGCTAACACAAACCGACAAGTTGAGAACCCCCAGTCTGACATTTCTTCCTCTTCTAAATTGTATTTTATTCATGCCGCACTTTTCTTCCGTTTTAATGGTTGTATATTTTTCTGGAAGGTAATGCAATTTAAGGCAAATTAGTTTGTGCATGAATATTTTGTATGGCGTTGGTGAAGAGCCAGGCAGGATGCAGATGCATCATCATTTATTACCTTTAAGGTTGGGGAAAATTGCACTGCTGAGAGATAATTTATGGCTCTTCCGAGCTGGATGCTGTCTCTCCAATGAACTATTGGAAGTGACAGAACTATAACATGCATTTGTATTCTGTGGCTGAATCCCCTAAAAGATGATAGTTTGCAAAGTAAGAGGCATGAACTGAAAATGGCTTGTTTCTCCGATGTCTGAAAATGTCCATGTACTTTCAGGTGTGGGTGCGATAATTTCATCAACATTTGCCTATTTTACAATTATTGTAATCTGCATAGTATAGTCCAGGCACTGTGGTATATCTATTTTTCAGCTTATATGAAAGAATTGAAACAACATTTCTATATAATTTTTAGTAAGTGTAACAGTGCTTTTTATCTCATTGTTTTTTAGATTTGTATAATAAATGTATAAGACTAGTAGTCTGGTGTGTCATCTAGAAGGATGGGCACTGCTTTGGCATTGTTCTTATATGGGTCTCATGGGTACGTCTATTCTTATTTTGAACGGCTCTTGCTTTTCAAGCTATTGATTAAAAATGGTATGTCACCTGAATGCAGGCATCTAATCCTTACTTATAATGGTATATTATGGAACAGACAGATATTGGTATGTTTACAGCACAAAACCCAGTATAATTTGAGGATCTATTATCAGGGGAGCAGTGAAGCCTTACATAGCATGCACAGGCACAACATAATTTGATGATTTCTTTTTTGTAAAAGTTTTGATTAATCAAAACATTACAGCCCCAATCCATCAACACTAGAGATTTGCACACCATTCTTAAAGGGAATCTGTCAGCAGGTTTTTGCTACCTAATCTGAGTGCAGCATAAGTCCAGTCATTCTGACACAATCAGCAACAGAGCTGAGAGCTGTCCCACCCACACCAGGCTCACTATAGAGAATGTACGTTGACAGTTATGTGTCAACCAGAGTATTAAGCATGCCAGACTGCCATGTGCGTGACATTGTAGTCCGAGCAATGATAAGTCCTGCTGATTAAACAAACATAGGAAATAAACAACATACCAGAGCTTGACAAAACAGGCATCCCTGAATTCTATGTTTTAACTTTTGCAGCATGCTGTGTGAAGCTTATGTAGCAACAACCTTCTGAGTTCTGACATTCCCTTTATTGAAGAGTTCAGCATGGGTGATACATACTACAAAGTCCGTAATCGGCCCGGAAAAGACCTGTATTACACATTGAGATGTTTTAGGGGTAGGTTTTGATGTTGCTATTCTTTCTCCATCCCTCGTTGAATCTTTGCCAGCATTTTTCCAAAATAGCTAAGAGGGGAATGACATTACTGATACAGTTGTCCCTATTAACAAATTCTGTCTTCTCTTAGAAGGACCTCAGTAAGCAATACATAAGACCAATTATAATGTTTACATTCTCTTCTGGCAATGACCATCTTCTTTATTTGTTTAAAACATTTTGCACAGTCAGACCTATGCTTTTCAGTGAATATTTATTACTTTGCCCGAATTCATGGCCACCACAATGTTTTCAGTTGTAGTTGATAAGAAGCCATCCAGTCTGATATTTTATACAATGGCTTGTGTTGCTCAGGATGTTGAGATTTCACCTAAGTGGAGGTGAAGGAGTTGCATAAGTGTTATATTGTGGTGGGTTTCACAAGTCACCACCTAGCTCGCTTCTGTTTGCTGTCATTCAAAACATTGACTTAGTGGGCCATTACAAACATGTTAAACAGGGAGGACCAACCACCAGGATTTTTATATATAAACTTAAGCCAGTGCTCTACTGGCGCTATCATTCTGATTCTAAACATACCTTTGGTTGTGAGATCGGATGTATGCTTTCTGAAATATGGGCAAGTAAAATTTATGAAATCCACTATTTTATGTCCTATCTCCCCCCCCCTGTCCTTCCTCCCTCTCCCTGTATTAAGAAGCCCTCCTACTCTGCACTCATTACCTGTATTGATTGCACCTGTTTGAACTCGTTACCTGCATAAAATACACCTGTCCACACACTCAGTAAATCGCACCCCAATCTCTCCACCATGGCCAAATCCAAAGAACTTAGGACACCAAGGACAAAATTGTAGACCTGCACAAGGCTGGGATGGGCTACAGGACAATAGGCAACCAGCTTGATGAGATGGCAACAACTGTTGGCGCAAGTTATTAGAAAATAGAAGAAACACAAGTTGACTGACTTACTCGGTTTGGGGTGCCATGTAAAAGCTAGCCTCATGGGGTATGGATGATTATGAGTAAGGTCAGGAATCAGCCCAGAACTACATGGGAAGACTTGGTCAATGCCCGCTAAAGAGTTGGGATCACAGTCTCAAAGATTACCATTAGTAACACACTTCACCGTCATGGACTAAAATATTGCAGCACATGCAAGATCTCCCTGTTCATGCCCTCACATGTCCAGGCCCACTTGAAGTTTTCAAACGATCATGTGAATATTCCAGAGGTGGCATGGGAGATGGTCATGTGGTCAGATGAGTCCAAAATGGAATTTTTTGGTATCAACTCCACTCGCTGTGTGCGGAGAAAGAATAAGGATGAGTACAACCCCCAGAACACTGTCCCAACCAAGAGACATGATAGTGGAAACATTATACTTTGGGGGGGGGGGATTTCTGCAAAGGGGACCGGACGACTGCACCGTATTGAAGGGAGGATGGATGGGGTCATGTATCGCAAGATTTTGGCCAACATCCTCCTTCCCTCACTAAGAGCATTGAAGATGGGTCGCTGCTGGGTCTTCCAGCATGACAATTTCCCTGGGCCAAAATCCCTGTTGCAGTGTGTGCAAAGTTGGTCAAGAACTGCAGGAAATATCTGACCTGTGTAATTGCAAACAAAGGTTCTGTATCAAATATTAATTTCTGTTTTTCTATTGTATCAGATACTTATTTTATGCACTAAAATGCAAATTATTTACTTAAAATCATATAATGTGATTTTCAGGATTTTATTTTATTCAATGTGTCCCAATTGAAGTGTACCCATTATAAAACTTACAGACCTCTCCATTGTTTTTAAGTGGGAAAACTTGCAAAATCAGCAGTGTAGCAAATATTAATTTTCCCCACTGTATAATATACAGTATATATTCTCCTTACTCCTCATAACTGAAATAGCAAGACCAAGAAAGAAAAGTTATATCATTTTGGAAATCACAGGATCATTAGTCATGTTAATGATGTGTAACTGTCATGAGTGTATCCTGCTCTGGCGAGTCTGGGACAAGGTCACAAAGTCTTATAGTTCGCAGGTCTACAACTGCTATTTAAATGTACCTAATTTTTTTTAGTGCTGCAGGAGTTAAAGGCTCTTTCCCATCTGGCTGTTCTTTGTAGCCTTAGGGGTACTTTACACGCTGCGACATCGCTAGCATCGGCTAGCGATACCGAACGCGATAGTACCCGCCCCTGTAGCACATGCGATATGTGGTGATTGCTGCCGTAGCGAAAATTATCGCTACGGCAGCTTCACACGCACATACCTGCTCTGCGACGTACAGCGGAGGAGATGCGTTCGGTGTCACAGCGACGTCACCACGACGTCACTAATCGGTCGGCCAATAGAAGCGGAGGGGCGGAGATGAGCGGGACATAACATCCCGCCCACCTTCTCCCTTCCGCATTACTGTCGGGACGCAGGTAAAGAGATGTTTGCCGCTCCTGCGGGTTTACACACAGCGATGTGTGCTACCGCAGGAGCGACAAACAATATCGTACCTGCGGTCGACCCGACATTATGAAAATGACCGACGCTACACAGATCACCGATTTTTGACGCTTTTGCGATGACTTATTGGCACATCTAGGATTTACACGTTGCGATGTTATTACCGACGCTGGATGTTTGTGACTAACGACGTGACCCCACGATATTTCGGATGCGATGTCGCAACGTGTAAAGTACCCCTTAATCTCAGATGTAGCTCTTTTGTGATCACTCACCTTCGCTATGAAAAGTTACGTGTCTTACCAGCTAATGCCAGTTTTAGATTCTCATTCTATTCCTGACCACTTTAGAAGGAACCTGTCTCTGGAAGAAGCTAAGGAATCATGACTATTGCAGCTGTGGTGTATTGCTGCATTGAAGAAATTTGAAGTGTTTTGCTTTTTGTGTCTTTTTCCCTCTGTCTCCCTTACCCTGTGTCCTATTATTGTAGTGGTGAGACTAGTGCGTTTGTCATCTTTCTTACTAGCCAGGCTGAGTTCAGGGCACGCGAGGGAATAGGCACGTAGTGGCAACAAAAGGAAAGAACCATAGAGAGACGGTAGTGAACTTAGACCCTGCAACTCACCTGATTCTATATCCTATCACCAGGGCCTTCCTGCTATACTATCCCCTTTGTCATCTCTGTGTTGCGCTGCACACCGAATGTCTGTACGCTCTGGCGTTACAATAAAGAATGAAAAAATGGAAATAAAATTTTAAACATCTCCATTTAGTTAGCAACAAGTGTGATCATTACTAGGTCTGAGCAGATCCGGACTGTAAAAGTTCGGATCCGTGCTGTTTCAACACTCTCTGGGTGACTGACTCGGGCACGGGATTCCCGGTGCACAATCTGGATTCGTCAATTAAAGTAAAAATGAACAAAAGAAGAAATAAGTGAGAGTTTCATACTTACTGAGACTTGGTGTCATGGTGGCACACTGCTTTCGGGTAGCGCATTCACTTCCTGTACTGTCCATCGCATACACACAGCTTTCTGTGTTTTCCCTGCCCACCGGCTGTCCCCTCATCTTTTATTGGTCCCAGGCTGACGCGCTCCCCAGCCTGTGAAGAGTCATCACTCATCACGGCTCAGTCATAGGCTACACTCAGAGCTGGCAGTCTTCTCTATGGCTGCTCGCTCTGAGATGTAGCAGAGCTGGATGTGTCGTCGTGGGACCTCTTGTGGATTATGCCGGAGCTGCAGGGTGTTGGGGGTTAATAAAGAGGTGACGGAGGGTGCATGTTTTGTACTTTATTCCAAATAAAGGATTTTTCTGTGTGTTATTGTTTACATTCACTTACAGGTTTGTGATGCAGGTATCTGATAGACGCCTGTGCCATCACAAACCTCGGGTTTAGTAGCAGCTGTGCACTGCTATTAGCCTCTTATTACCCCAATTGGCATGGCACCAGACTAATGGGAAGGGCCGGTATCGCACCGGGATTGTCACATCTAATAGATGTTGCAATACCGGGCGGCTGCAGGCTGGAATATACCAGCCCCCAGCCGGCGTTATCATGTCTGGGGATTAAAATTGGGGGGACTGTACGTCAAGGTTTTTTTTTTTAATTATTTATTTAAATAAAAAAAAAAAAAGCCTCATGCGGTTTTTCTTAGGCAGCAGTCACACTTGCGAGGGGCTCCCGTGAGTCTGACATCACCATCACAGCACCACACTTCTGACAGGAGCATGCATGTGTTTCTAGGTACATGCACGCTCATGTTCAGACAGCAGCAGGCTGTACCGAGTGATGTAATCGCAGACCTGCATGAGTCTGACATCACCCGCACAGCTGCACACTTCTGACAGCGCAGACACTTGCACTGCTTTCCCCGCCCACCGGCCGTCCTCTTGTCTGTGAATGGTTACAGACTGATGCGCCCCCCAGCCTGTCACAGTCATCGTGGCTCAGTAATAGACTGCACTCAGAGCTGGCAGTCTTCTCCTATGGCTGCTAGCTGTGACATATAGCAGAGCTGGATGTGTCGTCATGGGCCCACGTGTGGATTACGCCAGAGATGCAGGGTGTTTGCGCTTAATAAAGTGGTGAAGGAGGGTGCGTGTTTTGTACTTTATTCCAAATAAAGGATTTTTCTGTGTGTGATTATTTAGTTTGTGATGCAGGTATCTGATAGACCCCTGTGCCATTACAAACCTAGGGCTTAGTAGCAGCTGTGTGCTGCTATTAACCTCTTATTACCCCGATTCATCAGGCCAACGAGAAGGGCCGGTAATGTACCGGGATTGTCACATCTAATAGATGCGGCAAGACCGGGTGGCTGCGGGCTGAGAATATACCGGCCCCAAGCCGGCGTTATCATGGCTGGGGATGAAAATTGGGGGGACCGCAAATCGTTTTTTTTTTATTTATTAAATAAAAAAAAAAGCCGGAGTCACACTTGCGAGGGATACACTGCTTTCCCCACCTACCGGCCATCCTGCCGCCTGTGATTGGTTGCAGTCAACTGACACGCTGACACTCAGGATGGGGGCGCGTCTAACTGCAAACCAATTACACGTGCTGGTGGCCGGCAAAGTAGAGAATATTGAATTGTCGGCTCCGGAAGGGAAAAGTGTGACCCTGAGGGAGTATGCCGCCATGACAGCGCCTCGGTGAGTATGCCGAACTCGCTCCTACCCCCCATCCCCTTTACAAACGATTTTACTCTCCGGATTCCAGTCCTCATTGACTTATATGGGCACCAGATTCCGGAGCGGATCGGACTCTTTAAAATCTTGCAGTGATCTGTCGGTCCCGGTTTTTGGGGAGTTTGATCAGCTCTAATCAATATGCACAGGAAAAAAGCACACTTAAAACACTTGGTATGCTATCAATGAAGGTATTAATGGCTGTCTGAGGAACGTTTTGCCACACTAAATGCACTTGGGCATGCCCATTAGCAAGATCTGCTGCCTTTGAAATTGCAGACCAATGATGTCCAGAAAAGCTGGAGGCTATGGTGGCATGTTAAGAACATGCAGGACATTTGCAGTAGCACAAACAATGAGTGGACTAGCAAAGTCATGTTGAAAAACAGCTCCTGGAACACTAAAGAATTTGCTGAGTGCTGCCCCCGTGCCAGCAGCCGGGCTGCTCGGATCCGGATCCGCAGTGGCTCGAGAGGTGTCCAGACCCGGGGTTCGTGCGGCCACTCAAATGAAGGGGGTATTTACAGGGGATTGTGTTAGAGTTCGTGACACCACCCGTGGTATGTGTTAATTGGAGTACCACCGCTGCAGTTTGTAGTACCCAGGGGTGATGGAATGGGGCAGCCAGGTGTTAGAACCCTCCACGGGTAGGGGGGATGCCCCGGGACTCGGTGATGATGTTTGGGGAGTGCCGTGGATAGCGAAGGGGTCATTTGCGTACTCACTCAGCCCATTAAGCTGACACCGACAACTGGATAAACCAATGTTCTGGATACCGCTGCCGCTGAAGGGAGCTAGTTCGGATCCCGTCCCCAATGGTGCTGCCTGGTGATCCGTGACCTGCCTCCTGGCACTAAGTTTACTTCTCTGTTGGTCCCAGTAGTATGGAACTTGCTGGGTCCCGCTCCCCACTATGGCTAAGTGTAGGAGCTTGCTCTCAGGGTTCATGCTTGGGATGTCCTGGACCGTTTTAGTGGAAAGTCCTAACCCCCTCGTTGCGCTAGTACCACGATTGTGGAGTGGGTGGAGAGCGGATATTGAAGGCTCCGTTCTCGTCGGGTAAATTGTCAGGTTGCCTAAAACTACTACCTATGGGGAGATAAGGTATGCACACCAGTGACTATGTAAGGGGAATACATGGAATAGCAGAAACTGCTGTGTGAATACTGACATGAAAAATTCAATAGCTATATGTAAGAATGAAATGTGAAAAATGGAACCTGCATTACTGCCATGAATATATGAATAAAGAGAAATTTAGCTACTGAATTGATCAATGCAATAGAGCCCCAACACTACGCCAAAGTATTTCTCTACGTTGGGGTCCCTAGCTTGTGTGTGTCCTCTCATGCAGTTAAAAAACTTACCGTGTATGGGAAGCTGAGACCCAGGCTATATATACGATGTGGATTGGCAATAGGTGTGTATGGGGAGGGTTCACAAATGAAAAACTACTAACAAATAAGAAATAACGTTTGGAACACCATTCTATGTCTGAACTGGGTGCAAAAACCTAAAAAAACATCACTATGGGGAGATAAGGTATGCACACCAGTGACTATGTAAGGGGAATACATGGAATAGCAGAAACTGCTGTGTGAATACTGACATGAAAAATTCAATAGCTATATGTAAGAATGAAATGTGAAAAATGGAACCTGCATTACTGCCATGAATATATGAATAAAGAGAAATTTAGCTACTGAATTGATCAATGCAATAGAGCCCCAACACTACGCCAAAGTATTTCTCTACGTTGGGTTCCCTAGCTTGTGTGTGTCCTCTCATGCAGTTAAAAAACTTACCGTGTATGGGAAGCTGAGACCCAGGCTATATATACGATGTGGATTGGCAATAGGTGTGTATGGGGAGGGTTCACAAACGAAAAACTACTAACAAATAAGAAATAACGTTTGGAACTCCATTCTATGTCTGAACTGGGTGCAAAAACCTAAAAAAACATCACTATGGGGAGATAAGGTATGCACACCAGTGACTATGTAAGGGGAATACATGGAATAGCAGAAACTGCTGTGTGAATACTGACATGAAAAATTCAATAGCTATATGTAAGAATGAAATGTGAAAAATGGAACCTGCATTACTGCCATGAATATATGAATAAAGAGAAATTTAGCTACTGAATTGATCAATGCAATAGAGCCCCAACACTACGCCAAAGTATTTCTCTACGTTGGGGTCCCTAGCTTGTGTGTGTCCTCTCATGCAGTTAAAAAACTTACCGTGTATGGGAAGCTGAGACCCAGGCTATATATACGATGTGGATTGGCAATAGGTGTGTATGGGGAGGGTTCACAAACGAAAAACTACTAACAAATAAGAAATAACGTTTGGAACTCCATTCTATGTCTGAACTGGGTGCAAAAACCTAAAAAAACATCACTATGGGGAGATAAGGTATGCACACCAGTGACTATGTAAGGGGAATACATGGAATAGCAGAAACTGCTGTGTGAATACTGACATGAAAAATTTAATAGCTATATGTAAGAATGAAATGTGAAAAATGGAACCTGCATTACTGCCATGAATATATGAATAAAGAGAAATTTAGCTACTGAATTGATCAATGCAATAGAGCCCCAACACTACGCCAAAGTATTTCTCTACGTTGGGGTCCCTAGCTTGTGTGTGTCCTCTCATGCAGTTAAAAAACTTACCGTGTATGGGAAGCTGAGACCCAGGCTATATATACGATGTGAATTGGCAATAGGTGTGTATGGGGAGGGTTCACAAACGAAAAACTACTAACAAATAAGTTCCAAACGTTATTTCTTATTTGTTAGTAGTTTTTCGTTTGTGAACCCTCCCCATACACACCTATTGCCAATCCACATCGTATATATAGCCTGGGTCTCAGCTTCCCATACACGGTAAGTTTTTTAACTGCATGAGAGGATACACACAAGCTAGGGACCCCAACGTAGAGAAATACTTTGGCGTAGTGTTGGGGCTCTATTGCATTGATCAATTCAGTAGCTAAATTTCTCTTTATTCATATATTCATGGCAGTAATGCAGGTTCCATTTTTCACATTTCATTCTTACATATAGCTATTGAATTTTTCATGTCAGTATTCACACAGCAGTTTCTGCTATTCCATGTATTCCCCTTACATAGTCACTGGTGTGCATACCTTATCTCCCCATAGTGGTGTTTTTTTAGGTTTTTGCACCCAGTTCAGACATAGAATGGAGTTCCAAACGTTATTTCTTATTTGTTAGTAGTTTTTCGTTTGTGAACCCTCCCCATACACACCTATTGCCAATCCACATCGTATATATAGCCTGGGTCTCAGCTTCCCATACACGGTAAGTTTTTTAACTGCATGAGAGGACACACACAAGCTAGGGACCCCAACGTAGAGAAATACTTTGGCGTAGTGTTGGGGCTCTATTGCATTGATCAATTCAGTAGCTAAATTTCTCTTTATTCATATATTCATGGCAGTAATGCAGGTTCCATTTTTCATATTTCATTCTTACATATAGCTATTGAATTTTTCATGTCAGTATTCACACAGCAGTTTCTGCTATTCCATGTATTCCCCTTCCATAGTCACTGGTGTGCATACCTTATCTCCCCATAGTGATGTTTTTTTAGGTTTTTGCACCCAGTTCAGACATAGAATGGAGTTCCAAACGTTATTTCTTATTTATTTAAAACTACTACCTGACCTAGGGTCCACATACCCCATTGTGTCCTCATCCCAGCCCGGTGATGATGCAGGGCTGCCGGCTGTCCTCCTCGACAGTTCCGTGCCCCTTGCCACGATGTCCTGCGACTGGGGGTCCAGCTCCTCTAGGCCAAGAACACCATCTGCTACCTAGATGGCTTCCTAGGTGCCCTGCTCCTGGCCTCCTCTCTCCTTCACTTCCAACACGCTTCCTTCAACTCCTCCTGACACTCCTGACCTCTCCTAACCAACCCCCCAAGTGGGCGACCATATTCCACTCAGACCATCCACTGGTGAGTGTGGTGCAGAGTGTACCTAGGATTTTAATTAGCTATTGTCAGCAACACCATGTAGTTGGGGACCCATAACCAAGAAGGAGGTGGATATTGCACGGGAGGGCAGATTACACAATACCCTGTCACGACCAGGGCTGTGGAGTCGGTAAGCCAAACCTTTGACTCCAACTCCTCAATTTCCCTTGCACCGACTCCGACTCCATGACTCCGACTCCTACATATATTGCTTATAGTTGGGTGAAAAATTTATTGCAGTACATAAACGTGTATGTGAACATCATACATTTAATAATTTTGGATATTTGGATAGAACATAAAATATATTTATTGGAATACAACTTTAGAACACAAAAAACTGTAATAAATTGTAAATATGTAATACACTATGTAATATGCAGTAGATTACATATATATCTTGTGTGTGTTTATATATTTATATATACTGTATATATATATATATATATATATATATATATATATATATATATATATATATATGAGAAAAAATTCCAGCCGCACACTGTGAAAAACCAAAATAAATTCTACCTTATAGCATAAATGGTGGTATTTAGAATATTATAATGGCCATTGCAATACCAGCCCAGCGCCCCTTCACGGCAACCTCCTTTGCTGGCTCCTACACTACACTGCATCTTCTCTGGGTTTAAAAAACCTACAAGATCAGCTGGTGAACAAAAAGGAGGCTAATGAAGCAGCCAGGAGCTAGGGTGCAAATCCAGCAAACAGAGCACCACTCCCTGTTATATGCATTATACAATAGAAAAAAACAGAATGAAACAGGGGTTCCCTTGCTGGTTTCCCACGCTGGTACTAACCTGAATTCAAACCGTACTGGCATACATATATATATATATATATTACATATTTACAATTTATTAGTTTTTTTGTGTTCTAAAGTTGTATTCCAATAAATATATTTTATGTTCTATCCAAATATCTTGATTATTGTATCATAAAAATTATTAAATGTCTGATGTTCACATTGTACTACAATAAATTTTTCACTTAAATATAAGCATTTTACTAAATGTTATTATTTAGTATGTTTTTGTTGAAAACTGTTTTTTTTGCCACTTACATAGAGTATTACATAGTGTATTACATAATACACAATGTAAGTGGTAAAAAACAGTTTTCAACAAAAACATACTAAATAACATTTGTGCAGTTCATGAATTTCTTGTAAGAAATAGAATTGCTTCCATCAGATCCTTCTTCGCAGATGATCTCAAATCTGACCTAATAATTTTAAGGCTAGAGAACAACCTCTCTACAGTAACTTGGGTTGGAGGCAAAGCCGTAACCACATGAGCACCATCTCTAACAATTTCCAGGTATAAAGGAATTGCCTCATGCACAGTCAGTTTTGATGAACGGTTGAATTTTTCTATTTCTTTGAGAGCAAGTGCAAATTTTTACTGAAATCTGGTCAATCTGCTTGCTATAGGAGACGGGAGTGAAATCTTTTTCCTTGTGGCAATGCTTTGCCTGCTCCATGTCATCCAAATACTTGTCAACTCCTCATCCGATGAGGATGAAGATATGCCAGCAGTAGCAGTGTCAGGCCCCAAGTACTCTTCCGCCTGGCAGTCCTGTAGCCGCTCATCTTAACTGCTACCTCACTCAAAGATTCTTTTCCTTTAGTAAGCTGTTGATCATCAAGCAGAATACGATGACTTGGGTCCACATAAACAGCTGCCAGAAGAATTTTATTTTCCAATAGCTGTGTCTCTCTCCATTTCTTTGAAGCAGAAATGCCATCTGGGATTAAACCTCCTCTTTGGGACAGGCAAAATAGCAAGTTCTTCCACTCCCTTATGAAAATGCCAGGAGTTAAATCCTCAGCTTGTAATTTTTTAATCACGGTAAATGGGTGGTTAAGCAATTCCTTCAATTCAGCCACCTGTGTCCATTGACCTTCATTTAATGTTACTTGAGGGTTCACCATGTCTATAAGAAACGATTTTAGTTCAAGCAATCGCGCAGTCATTATATAAGTGCTCCCTCACCGAGTGGCTTGATCAACAATTGCCCTTTTCCCAGCACGTCTCTTCAAGATGGAATCAGTTTTAGGGGTTCTGGCGGCAATAACCAACTTCTTCACTTTTCCAATTAGATTTCCAGCATGTCCGCCTAGTTTCACACATCCGGCTTTTCGCCGGTTTGGCGGATGCGGTGCACGCCAGTACAGTACAATACAGTACAGTGGCAGCGCCGCAACTTCCGGGTCACATGCTCCGGTCACATGACAGCATGTGACTGGCATTTGTCGCACTGCGACTGTACTGTATACACTGTACTGGAGTGCGCCGCATCCGCCAAACCGGCAAAAAGCCGGATGTGTGAAACCAGGGTCCCTCTTGCAGACTATCTCTTATTGCCAGCTGCAGCGTGTGCATAACACAGCGCATGTGATGAATATGAAAGTGATTGAAGCAGCTTCAACAAGGTCATCTAATTCTAAAGTATCATTTTGCTGTTCTTCTGTTGTAATAATAATAATAATAATAATAAGTTTTATTTCTATAGCGCCAACATATTCTGCAGCGCTTTACAATTAAGAGGGGACATGTACAGACAATATGAGACAATGCAAAATAACAAAATTTAGATACCAGGAGGAGTGAGGTCCCTGCTCGTAAGATTACAGTCTATGAGGAAATAGGGGAGACAGAAAAGGTGAATGGGGGGGGGGAAAGCTTGTTTTATATGGTCCAGCCATCGATTTAATAGGGTATTCAAAAGCAGCTGCATGAACCCGTCGGTGAGAATTTATACAGGTACAGGGGACGAGAACTGGAAGTAAAGTTTTTGAAAGGCAGAAAGGGACTAGATTAGATCAGGGCAGTGAGTTGATAGGCTAGTCTAAAGAAATGCGTTTTTAGGGCCCGCTTAAAGGTGTGGATGTTGGGAATTAATCAGATTTCTCTTGGTAGTGTGTTCCAGAGCATAGACGCAGCTCGTGAGAAATCTTGAAGACGGGAGTGGGAGGTTTGAATTGTTGAGGATGTCAGTCTTAAGTCATTAGCAGAGCGGAGGGCACGGGTGGGGTGATAATATCTGTTTGTTCCTCAGTTACATGAACAGCACTCTGGCCTTCCATCTCACACATACTGAATCCTAAATTTTCTTATAGCTGTTGTTCATTACTCTCATTAATCAGTTTAATTGTACTTATCATGTTTGAAGCATTGTCTGTTACAATAGCAAGAACCTGTACTTTTTTTAGTTCGTAATCTTGCAGAACTTTTTCCACTAAGGCCTGGAGAAACTGGCCGGTGTGATGAGCTTTAGTATCTTTTACTGCCAGTGTCTTGCTAACAATTTGTTTCTTGTTCCAAACATATTGAACATTGATGGCAAAATAATTCAGTGAAATGCAATGACTCTGGGCATCCCAGCAAAGGCAATGGGTTTCAAGATAGGACATTCAGACACAGCGTTTTGTGAGGATCCTCACAAGGAATAAGCATGTCAGTTTGTGTGGCCTTTTTCTAATCTGCTTTTGCTATTGAAAGCATTATTTATGAGCTAAAAAACCTTTCAGGTGATGCAATTTTTTAAAAAGCTGATCTGCTTTTGCAGCTGACAAACGTATCCTCAAAAAACGCAGCAAAAACGCTGTGTGTGAATGTAGCCTTAGATCAGGAATAGAACAGTCATTTATAGGACATTTCATAACTTTCCCAAATTCCTATGAAAAAATATTCAGCACATTCTGCATTGCACTACTGTCCCCAATTTATTATATATTTTAGGAGTCGGTGCATTTTATACCGGCTCCGACTCCACGACTCCGACTCCACAGCCCTGGTCATGACCTGATAGTCCAGAGGAGTCACAGCTGTACCTTGGGTTCCACAACCAAATCAATGAGTATTCCTCAAATGAAGAATAGAGGGCTACCATATATTATGCACACCACACCATAATCCTTAGAGTAGATTCAGTGTGATGTTTGAAATGATGGATCAAATATTTTAGCTGTCACTGCACCAACCTGACATACTTCAGCATACAGAAATGCACTATTTAACAACCAGACAGGTTTAGTTGTACCTGACCTGTGCCCTTTCTTCTGCAGATAATTTAAGCGCTGATTCCTTGGCCTGGACTTTTGGGTCAGACATTTGAACAATGTCAAGGCGGCATTGTAATGTCAGGGTATTCAGCACAGCTGGTGGCTTTTTGATAACCACCAAATAGGGATCATTTTTGTACCAACCCTAGTGAAAAAGTAATGTCATCTTCTGTATGGACCATCCGTATATTAACAACTACAAGTCAGGCATCTGACCCATAAAAAAGATGTTTTGTAGCTGTAATTATAAAAGCCTACAAAGGCTGTTACTGCTGTGTGCTGTCACACAGGCTGTTGATTACCAGCAGTTATTTTCTATTTATTTGGTGAGGTCACTTTGACATTTCTAAGACTCTGTTTGCTTTACAGAGCTCTAAAGGGGTTCAATAAAGAAATAGGTGCAGAGTGTTACACATCTTTTCTGAGAAATTATAGAATTAGCAGTACATTATTTCATTATTAATCAAAAGTTTGGGAACAAATTGTCGAACCTTGCAAGACTAAGAACTACCTCATATTGCTCAAGATACAGTTTTTGGATATCAATCTCAGACTGTCTGTATGGCTTTATCATACATACAGTAGCCTATTCTTTGAGAATGATTTTATGAGTGGGACGGTGATGCAGAAAACGCCTCCAAAGGTCATCGTTCCGATAACTGCGCATCTTCTCAGTTATGCTGTAGCAGGAGCACATCAAGCTTGTATTTAACATATTTCATTTTCCATATCTACTCAACCAACTAGAGTTTCACCCTAAACAGTATACTTTATATTCCAGAATAAATGAATAAAAGTGAAATTAGAGTGACATTTGGAATATTCCATTTTCTTCTTGGATTTATAAATAACGGCCTCTCTTCTGTGGAAAATATATGTTTAACCCCAAAAAGTAACACTGACCAGGCCAATTTGATCAATTTTGACCAGTGTCATTTTATGAGGTGATAAATCTGAAAATCATTATCGGATCCCGGTGATTCTAAGATTGTAGCTTGGATGTAGGAAAATGGTGTAAAAATTTTAGCACCAAATCTGCAATTCAGTTTTCTGCCAGGAGATGCAGGTCTGTGAACACAGTGAGAGTTACTGAGGTCACCTGGGATCACGTTACCTGCGATCACAGGTGGAAGACCATGATAACCTTCAGCTGTGACCGCAACTACCTGAGTGACGTTACAGCTCATAGCAGTTCAGTCTCTGCCTAGAGCTCACACGGGGCAGTTATGTCCTATAGTGCTTCAGAATTAGCAGAGCTGGAATCATCGGGGGATCTCGTGCGGATTACGTCGGACCTGCATTGGTGTTTTTGGGGTTAATAAAGTGGTGAAAGAGGGTGTTTGTTATCCTTTATTTCAAATAAAGGATTATTTTGGTGTTTGTGTTTATTTAGTTTCACTTACAGATTTGTAATAGGGGTCTCATAGACCCACCCCATTACTAATCTAGGGCTTAGTGGCAGCTGAGGGCTGCCATTAACCACTTATATTACCGTGCTTGCCACCGCACTTGGGCAATTGGGAAGAGCTGGTAAAAGTGCTTGGATTTTCACATCTAATGAATGTGGCAATTTTTGGCTACTATTTTTAGGCTGGGGGATTCTGTATTGAATGTCATACGACTGGGTGTTGGGGTGGAGCTTCATCTGGTGGCCAGGAATGGTAATGAAGCTGAGTCTGAATCTGTGACTCAAACAGGTGATGGGATTAATTAGGAATCCAGGAATTCTTTTGCAGACCAGCCTAGTGTATTTAGGAGAACTTTTTCTGCTTGGCGGCTGCTGGTGATAAATGTTTCCTGCTGCTTCTGAAGATGGCTGGGAGTTTTCCCTTCAGTTTCTCCCATTTATTCTGTGCCTGAATCTACTCCAGATAAGTTTACTAGTTTCTGTGCTTAATTGCTGGAATTGCATTTAAGGGTGTTTCTGCTTATTTCATTTTGGTTTGTGTTTTGGTTTCTTGTTTGTGAGGATCTGTCTCTCTACTTTTGTGAGCAGGGCAGTTCCTCCAGCAAGAAAGGAAGCTTGCTCCCTGTTCATGTTTGGATTATTTGCACTTTAGAATATTAATTGTTCTGTGATTTTGTTTCTTCCCATTATATCTGCAGTTCTGTTTAAAGTGTCTGGCACGAGTACCAAATATAGTGGGGGAGAGACCGCATGGTCTCAGATCTTTTTTCTATCAGGAGTTTGGTATTTTTTGCAGAGTTTTTTGCTGGCCGCAATCAGTTATCTTTCCCGTCCTGTTGTATCCAGTAAGTCGGGCTTCACCTTTGCTAATCTATATTTTCTATCTGTGTATTATGTTTTCTTACATCACCGTCGTTTACATGTTGGGGGCTTGCTATTTCCTTGGGGACTGCTTCGAGGCAAGTTAGGATTTCTCATTTCTATCCTTGAGGTGTAACAAGTTTCTCCAGCAGTGACGAGGTGTCTAGGTGTGTTAAGAATAGTGTTGAGCCACCCCCCCCCAGTGTTTGAGTTCGGTTCGTTGAACGGCGGCTCAGTTCAGTGAACGTTCGACGAACGTTCGACGAACACCTTCAAACCCCATTGAAAACAATGGCAGGCAAACACAAACACATACAAACACCTAGAAAACACCTAAGGTGTCCAAAAGGTGACAAACAACTCACAAGACACCACAAACACATGGAAAGTGACAAGTACATATACTCATGCTGAAACAAAAGAACTGGATGAGTAAAAGGAGGAGGAGACACAGATGTAGTAGTATCTCCAAATGAAAATCGATGCCATGACTGAGCAACTGGAGCCTTGCTCATTTTGGGCTTCCAATCTGGAAAAATAGCCTGAGCTCGCCACTTATGCCTTGGGGATCTTGTCGTGTCCCGTAGCCAATGTTCTCTCTGAACGTGTCTTCAGTGCTGCTGGGGGTGTGCTGACAGATAAGCGCATGCGTCTATCCAGTGACAATGTGGACAGACTAACGTTCATCAAGATGAACAAATCATGGATCCGCGAGGACTTTTCTACCCCTGTGTCATCCTGGGGAGAGTAAAGGCTTGTGGATTTTGATAGTGCTTCATGCAAATCAACTTTTTATGTTTGAAACTGTGGGACAACTGATGCCAGTGAAGTGGTGTGTGTGGCCCAATTTTTGGATAAGAGGGAGACTGTGGTTGGAGTCCCCTTGCTGTGTTTTACACGATTTTAGAAGGGCATGGCATGCCTAAAGGCCACTTTACATGCTGCGATATCGGTACCGATATCGCTAGCGTGGGTACCCACCCCCATCGGTTGTGTGACATGGGCAAATCGCCCAGACCCGTCACACTACTTACCTGCCCTGTGACGTCACTGTGACCGGCGAAACGCCTCCTTTCTAAGGGGGCGGTTCGTTCAGCGTCACAGCAACGTCACAGCTGCGTCACTGAACCGCCGCCCAGTAGAAGCGGAGGGGAGGAGATGAGCGGGACGAACATCCCGCCCACCTCCTTCCTTCCTCATTGCGGGTGGGAGGCAGACAAAGAGAGGTTCCTCGTTTCTGCGGTGTCACACGGAGCGATGTATGCTGCAGCAGGAACGGGGAACAAATTTGTTACTGCTGCAGCAATGATATTAGAGAATGGACCCCCATGTCACCGATGAGCGATTTTGCATGTTTTTGCAATGATACAAAATCGCTCATAGGTGTCACATGCAACGGCATCGCTAAAACGACCGGATGTGCGTCACAAATTCCGTGACCCCAACGAGATCGCTTGAGTGATGTCGCAGCGTGTAAAGCGGCCTTAAGAGGTTGACTTTCAGCATCTGCAAGCTGTTGGCTACAGAAATGCTGCCTTTCCACCCGGTGGACACAGAGGATTTTCGAGACCTTATGCCCATCGCAGTGCCCCAAGAACAGATGCCCAGTCGCCACTCCTTCTCCAAGAAAGGCATGCCTGCGCTACACCAGCATGTCGCACACAACATCACCGCTTCCTTGAGAAACTCTGTGTGTGACAGGGTGCATTTCACCACAGATACTTGGACCAGTAAGCATAGACAGGGGCGTTATATGTCGCTGACTGGGCACTGGGTAACTATGGTGAGAGATGGAGAAGGGTCTGCTGTGCAAGTCTTTCCGTCCCCACGAGTTGTGTGTCAATCCTTCCTCTGTATGTAGAAGTTCCTCCACTGTTTCTGCCTCCTCAACCTCGTCTAGCTCCTCAACCTCCACTCAAAACCTGTCTGGTACGGCCACCCATGTTGTAACAGTGCACAAGGAATCCTGCACACCTCCCTACTATGCTGGCAACAGAGCTCAACGCCATCAGGCGGTCAACTCTTTACTTTGAAATGTATGGGAAATGTGAGTCACACCACTGAGGAGTTGTGGACGGTTAGCTATGTAGACCGAGTTTCATTAATGGTTGTCTCCACTCAACCAGCAGCCAGGGAAGGCCGTGTGCGACAATGATGCAAACCTGGGTGTGGCCCTTCGCCGTGACAATGTTACATACGTGCCTTGTATGGCTCACGTGTTGAACCTGGTTGTCCAGCAATTTTTAAACCACTATCCCGGCCTAGATGGCCTTCTGCAGAGGGCGCGGTGTAACGCCTGCCTGGATCCACACACTCAGACGGGCTGTTAAGGATAGGCTAGAGGGAAGCCACTCACCAAGCTCAACCCCTAGAACCCTGAAACCATTTAACCCCTATACAGGGATTTGGAATTACACAGGGCCCAAGGTGATCAATACCTGTGGAAGGCTGCAGTCCGAGAGAGTAGTAGTCAGGCAGGATCAAACCATGAATTGAGGAACAGGAACAGAATCGAACGGCCAGGACTTAATCAGAAAAACAAGCAGAGGTCAAATACGGATCGGGCAACGAGGTACATAAACAGCAGGCAGGAGACGGAGTCAGTAAACAAGCAGTAGTCGGCACACAAAATCACAAAACAGAACTGGTCGGAACAGGAACCAGAAGTTCAGAACTATGTCTGGCAGTGGTCAGCAGACAGGAGGGGCCTAAAAAAGGGTGTGGTGTCTTCCCATTGGTTGTAGCTGAATGATAGTACTTCAGCTGTGAGACAACCACCACCTACAGTCAGCCAGTGGTACTGCAGATCTCAAGGTAACCCAGCCCAGTGGATGAGCAGAACCTGCGGCCACCGGCGCTGCTGGCATCGACTCTTCTTCCATCACCAGCACTATCTACGAAAGGAACACGGTGTCACCTGGCGATCAGAGTACAAGTTGCTGGAGCGGACTCCGGTGGTGATGTAACAGCCGTGTGCGACAATGATGCAAACCTGAGTGCGGCCCTTCGCCAGGGCATGTGACACACGTGCCTTGTATGGCTCATGTGTTGAACCTGGTTGTCCAGCAATTTTTAAACCACTATCCCGGCCTACATGGCCTTCTGCAGAGGGCACTCTTGCTATGTGCTCACTAACACCGTTCACACCCCGCAGCTGAACAACTTGCATTGCTCCAGTAGGCTTTCGGTCTGCCGGTTCACTGCTTGAAATGCGATGTGCCGACATGCAGGAATTTGAATCTGCACATGTTGCAGCGTCTGTGAAAGCACCGGTGAGCCCTGCTGCAATACGTTATGACATATAGCCTGGGCTAACGAGATCCAGAGGTGGTGCAGATCATGCTGCTGGAGTGGTCTCAGATCAAGGAAATATGCACCCTTCTTCACAGTTTACAAATGGCGACGAAGATGTTTAGCTCTGACGATGCCATTATCATTATGACAATTCCGGTCATCTACAGTCTTATGAAAAAGTTTGGGCACCCCTATTAATGTTAACCTTTTTTCTTTATAACAATTTGGGTTTTTGCAACAGCTATTTCAGTTTCATATATCTAATAACTGATGGACTCAGTAATATTTCTGGATTGAAATGAGGTTTATTGTACTAACAGAAAATGTGCAATTCGCATTTAAACAAAATTTGACCGGTGCAAAAGTATGGCCACCCTTATCAATTTCTTAATTTGAACACTCCTAACTACTTTTTACTGACTTACTAAAGCACTAAATTGGTTTTGTAACCTCATTGAGCTTTGAACTTTGTAGGCAGGTGTATCTAATCATGAGAAAAGGTATTTAAGGTGGCCACTTGCAAGTTGTTCTCCTATTTGAATCTCCTATGAAGAGTGGCATCATGGGCTCCTCAAAACAACTCTCAAATGATCTGAAAACAAAGATTATTCAACATAGTTGTTCAGGGGAAGGATACAAAAAGTTGTCTCAGAGATTTAAACTGTCAGTTTCCACTGTGAGGAACATAGTAAGGAAATGGAAGAACACAGGTACAGTTCTTGTTAAGCTCAGAAGTGGCAGGCCAAGAAAAATATCAGAAAGGCAGAGAAGAAGAATGGTGAGAACAGTCAAGGACAATCCACAGACCACCTCCAAAGACCTGCAGCTTCATCTTGCTGCAGATGGTGTCAATGTGCATTGGTCAACAATACAGCGCACGTTGCACAAGGAGAAGCTGTATGGGAGAGTGATGCAAAAGAAGCCGTTTCTGCAAGCACGCTACAAACAGAGTCACCTGAAGTATGCAAAAGCACATTTGGACAAGCCAGTTACATTTTGGAAGAAGGTCCTGTGGACCGATGAAACAAAGATTGAGTTGTTTGGTCATACAAAAAGGCGTTATGCATGGCGGCAAAAAAACATGGCATTCCAAGAAAAGCACTTGCTACCCTCAGTAAAATTTGGTGGAGGTTCCATCATGCTTTGGGGCTGTGTGGCCAATGCCGGCACCGGGAATCTTGTTAAAGTTGAGGGTCGCATGGATTCAACTCAGTATCAGCAGATTCTTGAGAATAATGTTCAAGAATCAGTGACAAAGTTGAAGTTACGCAGAGGATGGATATTTCAGCAAGACAATGATCCAAAACACCGCTCCAAATCTACTCAGGCATTCATGCAGAGGAACAATTACAATGTTCTGGAATGGCCATTCCAGTCCTCAGACCTGAATATCATTGAAAATCTGTGGGATGGTTTGAAGCATGCTGTCCATGCTCGGCGACCATCAAACTTAACTGAACTAAAATCGTTTTGTAAACAGGAATGGTCAAATATACCTTCATCCAGGATCCAGGAACTCATTAACAGCTACAGGAGGCGACTAGAGGCTGTTATTTTTGCAAAAGGAGGATCTACAAAATATTAATGTCACTTTTATGTTGAGGTGCCCATACTTTTGCATCGGTCAAATTATGTTTAAATGTGGATTGCACATTTTCTTTTAGTGCAATAAACCTCATTTCAATCCAGAAATATTACTCAGTCCATCAGTTATTAGATATATGAAACTGAAATAGCTGTTGCAAAAACCCAAATTGTTATAAAGAAAAAAGGTTAACACTAATAGGGGTGCCCGAACTTTTTCATATGACTGTACATGCTGGATCACACTGTAAACAGTATTCCGAGTCAGGTGGTGGGACAAGAGGAAGGGGAGATAGTACAGGATGAGTCATATGCAGAAAGGGATAACAAGATCTACAAGGTCCAGACGGTGAGCAGCACCAAGGCGGCAGGCATGGGACGGTGGGGGAGAGGGATTAACAAGGGTGCATAGTAGCAGCTAAACTGTTGAGGAAGGTGTAGGAGCCAAGGAAGAAATGGAGGACGAACTGGCGATGGGCATGGAAGACTTGATCACATTTCTGTTGTGCGAGGTTGGGGGGACAGAGGAAGGAAGCATGATTCTCACCTCGCCGCCACCAACACAGCAAGGACTTGGTCCTCCTGGATGCGCACATGAGCGCCTTCTTGCTGCACTACCTACAACATGACCCTCGGATTGTCACAATTCAAAGTAATGCTGACTACTGGGTTAGATTCCCGGTACAAGCCAAAATTTGGCAAAATAAGTCCTGCCATAGAAAGGGACGCAGGAGTATCAGCAGAAGCTGGTACGCAATCTTAGATCTTCTTTTCCACTAAACACCAGTGCTGCACAGAGTGAATCTCAACGCTTTGTCATGGCTAGGAGGAAATGGTCTTTTATTTGTCCACATCTGAGGGGCCGAGGGCTGGCTGCTGTGCTGAGACGGTGTTAAGTAGGGTGTCCCTGCAGAGTTGCAAATTTGGTCATATACAAAATGAGTGGAAAAAGGACAGATGCTGGTGGAAAGGGGAACAGGTGTGTTGGAAAGGGGAAAAGTTTGCGTCCGTGGGTTTGGTGGTTAAACAACAGTAACATCTGCTGAAGAAACACCATCTGTTACGGGGGGACTGGCAGATTTGGATAAGGTGGTATATATTCCAATCGCCAGTCGGTGTCCACCGTGCTCCCAGATGGAAAAGGAGATGCTGGCAACCCGAAGGTTAGCGGAGGATACAGAGCTGGGTGGCTATGAAACTAAAAGTAGCCTGAACCGAGTTAGACGACACTTGGATCTGGAGACTGTGAACCCTGTTAGCATCACAGGGTCCACACACCCAGCCCAGGAACTCCCTGTTAACAACACAGGGGCCATTGGGTACGCTGTCCGTGTGCGTAGGGGGCACACCTGTGGACAGCAGGCGCAGCAGCCCAGTTAATGCCACTGTGCTGCACTAGCAGGACTGGTTGGACAGGAGCTGGTCATAACCCTTCTGCGTTACCAATTGTGGTGGCGTCCTGCACCGACGCCCTATCCCTGCCTACCTCTGGCCTAAAGCTGCAATGGGTTCAACACATGGAGGTGTGCTCTGTCTTAGCATAATAGAAAAATGTGCACCTCCTTGTTGTCTACAGCCCCTTTTAAACCTGGGTCCGCCCCAACCAAGGGTGGACCACAATGCACCTCTAGGAGCCAATAGCAAAGTGCCACATCATCAATGACATAACTAGTGGCCTATCCAGAACCGCCACTTCAATGATGACCTCATGGCAGCCATGCCTCAAACACCTCACCAGTCATAGTCTGACGAACAATGATGAGGTGCCAAATCATAGGGGCGGGCCTCTTCAAGCCAGTCCGGAGTGGCCACATCATCAGCACTCCTGATACCCTCTGGACTATCATGGACTGCCATCTCACGGACATGACCAGTGAGTTCCTTAATGGACCTAGCCTCTGATGCACTAAGTGCCTGAGCATGCTCAGTAGCCTGAACAACAGTCTCAGAAAACAGACTATCAGCTTCTGCATGCTCTGTAGGCACAACACAGGACTTAGACACGGCACGGATTCCAAGTACCTGTGCAAAGAGGCTTTTCTCACTAAGTGGGGAAGCATGCTCAGGAGCACGAACTGAGGACTTCGCCTCAGGAATGGCACAGTCATGCTGAGCATGATAACTAGGCGAAACACTGGACTTAGGCTGTGTCTGGGGTAAATCGGCACACGCATGCCCACTAGCTGTCTCTTCACACTTAGATGTGGAGGAGGAAACAGCTAGCTGGACGACACGAGGCACGGCCAAAAATGGCAGCTGACGCCTGGGCGCAACAGGATGCTTGCGTCTATGGCGGCACCGATTCGTAACACCAACTACCAGCCAAAATAAGAGCTTTTCTTCTTCCCATGGATAATCTGATATGATACCTTTTTTCACGGACACGACCATCGCTACCAAATGTATATGAGGCACCAAAAGAACAGGTGCTTAAATGGATCTTAAGTTCTCCATTAAGTGGCCTCTCCTCAACTTCAATATTCAAAATACTCCATTCCTTTGTGGTGTCAACCCAATCGCACTTGCTTCCTAACAGCTCTCAAGTTTCCACCAGCCCTGCTGAGTATGGGGTAACAGAGATGGTTGAGTCTGCAGAGCTGTTCAGTCACACTATAGCCTGGGAATCAGAGGTCTGCTCCAAAGCTGCAGTGAGTCCAGACAAGAAAATGATCTGCACTGATGGCCAAAAGCTTTTTGAGTCAGATCCAGGCCCCGATGAAGAAGGTTCTGAGAATAATGTACACCCTCATTCCCAAACTATAAATCCTCCTGGTGGAGACAATGGGGAACATGCTGATGAGACTCAGATACCTGATTGGAACGATAACTTTACTATTCGGTCAGGAAAGGAAGAGGTTGGCTCGAAGGAGTCAGGACAAGGGGAGTAAAAACACACAGGGCGATGATGAGGTTGGTAACCCCACTTACTGTCAAACCACAATTAGCCAGTTGATGAGGTCAGCAGAGGAGGTGGAGGAGGATGCTACTGACGACGAGGTTAGGTTGCGTCTTCCTGGACAGAGACAAAGTACTGGAAGCACGTCAACAACTGAATCCTCAGCCACAACTCTGCCGCTGAGCAGAAGTTGTGGTGGCTCTGCAGGTTGCATGGGCTGTAAGCCTTGCCTAGCCTGGGGCTTTTTTTTACATCACAAGAGATCACCCAAGTCATGTCATCTGTAAGATTTGTTACCAATCTCTAAGTAGAGTCCAAAAACTCACTACTTTGAGTACTTTGTCCATGAACTGTCACATGGATATGAAGTGATAGCGTGAGGGTGTATTGATGAGCTTTATCCACTGTAAATGCAACATGCTTATTTGCCTTTCATTATATGCACTGTTGCAGACTACCCACAAGGGGCGGCTGTTTTTTTGCTTTTGCCTTTGACTGTTTGGTCACAATAGCAATAGCAAAATGGTCTTTGGCTGTGGACTTGGAGACTGGACTAGGTGTTGTCTGTGAACTGAAGGAAAAGCTAAAGGTGTGCGTTACAGCAAGGAGCCATTGCGGAAACACTTCGGTGGATTGTGAGGAGACTTATGTTGGAGTTTGGTGAGGAGGACCGTAACGCCTGTGAGCAGCATCCTGTGCCGAAGACCGACAATCTTCCAGTGCTGTCTTTAGTGTTTACGGTGAGAGGATCGGAAACTCTGTATTTATGGCAACTGGACACCACAGTACCCAGGTACAGTAGGCTGGGCCTAGACAGTAATGTGTGCACGCAACACTTTGTTTTGTTAACAAAACACATATCTGTTCTGCTTAGGCCGATTATATAGACAATAAAGGCCGCTTTACACGCTATGACATTGCTGGCAATTGCTAGCGATGTCGAGCGCTAAAGCACCCGCCCCCATCGTACATGCGATATCGTGGGATCACTGCCGTAGCCAACATTATCGCTACGGCAGCGTTACACGCACTGACCTGCTCTGTGACATCGCTGTGACCGGCAAACCGCCTCCTTTCTAAGGGGGCGGTTCATTCAGCGTCACAGCAGCGTCACTGAACCGCCGCCGAATAGAAGCGGAGGGGCGGAGATGAGCGGGACGTAACATCCCGCCCACCTCCTTCCACATTTCAGGCGGCAGCAGGTAAGGTGAGGTTCCTCGTTCCTGCGGCGTCACACATAGCGATGTGTGCTGCCACAGGAGCGACAAACTACTTCGTACACTGAGCAGCAACGATATTCGAGAATAGAGGGGCATGTCACCGATGAGCGATTTTGACCGTTTTTGCGACGATTCAAAATCGCTCATAGGTGTCACTCGCAAAGACATCGCTAAAGCGACTGGATGTGCGTCACAAATTCCGTGACCCCAACGAGATCGCTTGAGCGATGTCGCAGCGTGTAAAGAGGCCTTTAGACTTGCTGCTTCTGCTCTGTCAATTTGTCAGTTACAGTTAAAATCCTAGAGGGACAGCAACACATGTTTGCATTGACTGTTGCTTTACAAGCTTCCAGGACTGTGTTGCTGAGCTGTGTGGTTTGACTTACCACTGTTATCATTTGTCTTATCTGTGAGGCTTCAGCTAACAAGGGTATTCAGAGGTGTTAATGGGTTTTGTCTATGTTTAGGTAGATAAGTTGTAAGCTTTTGTGATATGCCACTGGAAAGTCGTGTTCGCACACACACACACACACACACACACAATTACTACTGCTACGCAGAGGGATTATCAGTTAGTAGGCAACTGTTTAGACAGTCCCTTGGTTAGGCAAAGGTTGGTGAAAAGGGGGTATAAATCGCCATTACAAGTGTCACAGCATAGGGGTGTAGGCTTTTGGACTTGTGAATAGAATTGTTCTATTCTTTCAGTTTTATGCATGGTTGTTATTGTTTGTTTTGGTGAAGTTAAACAATCATTTATCAACCCAACTGTCTAGAGTCCTTTTCGTGGTTTTGCTGTATTCAGGGGAGCCCACCCTGTACACAACTTTAAATGAAGCATAAGTCGCAATGGGAAGTTCACTGTGCTACAATGCGGACTAGCGTGGTGGTGCAACCACCGTCTGCCCCATCAATGGCATCTGCGTGCTCTTCATCCTCTGTGACTGTGGGGACAGCAGTCACACATGCTTTTTGACACTGACCTTCCACCCCTTTACCCGCAACAGGCAGTGTGATTGGCAGGTCGTCAGTTGTTTTTGAAGTGGAAACAGCTGCTGGTGTTGAGCTCTCTCAGACATAGAGAAACAACCTTTGGATGAAGGCAACATTATATCCACGCCTGCACCTTCATCACAGATTGGCTGGACTACCTGCAGTTAAAAATTGCGTTGCAGAAATGGAGAGGTGGTGTACAATGCACAGTTGGTCTAGCTTTATTGACAGCTGAAGAACCAACACTGAATATCACAGACAATAAAACTATGCCCCTAAAAGTGTCAGCACTTTTTGCAATTAAAATTACGTAGCAAAAATGGACAGGTGTGTAGAATGCACACTTGGTGTACCTTGCTTGACAGGAGAGGAACCCTAAGTTAGTATCCCAGACAATTTTAGTGTGCCCCTAAAAGTGGCAGCACGTTTTGCAATTAAAATTGCAAAGCAAAAATGGAGAGGTGTATAGAATGCACAGGTACTGTAGCTAGCTTGTCAGCAGAGGAAGCCTCACTTTCTATCCCAGCCAAAATGCCCCAAGGAATTGCCTGAACTGATTTAGCCAGACGCTGTGATATAATCCCCTGCACAGCACTGGCACAGACCTGCCTAATAGAAATGGCTATGAACGGCTGCAATGTATCCCTGAAAAGGGCTGAAATTACAAGTAGTCCCTAATCCCTAAAGCGATGTGTAGATTGTACTGTATGTCTATAGCGCACACAGCAGCAGCAGCGGGAGCGGGAGCCGTGACTGTCAAACACCCACAGCAGAAAGATAAAGGCGGCGACGGGGAAAATGGCCGGGTCTTACAGGGCAAAGACATGTGACATGCACAGCCAATGACACATGCCCTTGCTTGTCTGGCAAAAATCCACTTTGCTGTGTGCGTATCTGTGATTGGGTGACAGCCTGGCTCTCCCCACTGTACGCGCGGTTAGGAAAAAAAAATGGTGATCGCCATTCTTTCAGCACTCTGCAGCAGCACTGATCTAAACCCCATCCCCCCGCACACTATACGCTGAATTTTGATAATATCATGTTTCACAGTGACTCACAGTACTACAGTGAAAATCCAGCTAGTAACTAGCTACGTTTTTTGGTGATCTAACCGTTATCGAATGTAACTCGAACAGCCGAATTTGAAGAAAATCATTCGAGTTCGTCGAACGACTCGAACGTCGCCCAAAATCACTCGAATTTGAAATTGGCGAACCGTTCGACTCGAACATCGCTCAACTCTCGTTAAGAACATCCCACTGCTACTTCTAGTGTTGTCCGATAGATAGGGGATTGCGGTCAGCTTATTTTCCAACTACTCTTGTGGTTTTGTTTTTTCCTGATTAATAGGATTTTTTGTGATTGTCCACGGTTACCAGTTCATAACAGGGTTCCCAATAACCATGGGTCTCCCCAACCTGAAAATACCAGTCCCCAGTTGTCGAGCTTTATTATAGCTGGGTATCAAAATTGGGGGACAGCACGCTGTATTTTAAAATTATTTAAATAATAAACAAAAAGCTGCACGTGGCTCCTCTTATTTTGATACACACCCAAGATAAGTGCACGGCTGGAGCCTGTGGCCTGCTGCCATATGCTTTATCTGTGTTGAGTATCATAATATGGGGGTACCCTACCTCATTTTTTTATTTTTACTGTATGCTATAGACCCCGCAGACCGGTTCTGTGTTTGGAAGCTACAGACATGCTGCCATAGGGTAGGGGCATGTCTGACTGCAACCAATCACAGGTTCCGGTGGGCGTGGAAAGCAGTGTATATGCATGAACCTAATGCACGGCCCCAGAAGTGAATGGGTAGCCGCCAGATCACTTACAGCTCTGCCGGAGCCTTGGTAAGTATGAAGCGCCGCTTGCTTTATTATTTTTTTCCTTATTTTCCTTTATTTTTTTGTATTACTCGAGTGCCGGACCTTGATCATTAGCTGGAATTCCCTGAGAATTCTGGAGCCAGGTCTGGCACCTGGATACTTTTGAAACCATGCTGATCCGGACTTTTACACTCCGGGTCCGCCCTTCATTAGTCTTAAATAAAAAAAAATCTGTATAGTTGTAAATCAAACATGATGATAAAATATTAACCATTAAAATTGGAAAATTTAAGTTTAATCAATGTTTATTATTTGTTTTTTTTTTCATGGTTTATATATAATTATATTAATAGATTTTTACTTCATAAACATGTTATATGTTATAATTTAAGTTTATTTGTCTACGGTTCCTGATTATTTATTCTTTACACCGGCTTGTCAAAAGAAATGCAGGAAACTGCCAGCAGAGGGTGCTACAAGAGCATTCCTGAAAGAACACATTACACTTTAATTCTGTTATAGTAAGTAAAAAAATAATCCTCTTCGTATTGACTGATACATGAATATGGTTAATAATAAATTGATAATTTTCTTAAAAATTATTTCGATATTGCGGAGTTTAGACTTTTTTTTCAAGATATGAGTAAAACAGAATTTCAGCAAATAGATTAATACATTGGTATTAATAACTAGTATAAGTAAGTATTGTAGTGGGTTTTGAGGGGGACTTTCATATACAGAGGGATACATTTTTTGGATGCTTGGTTCCATCCTTTTTTCAGGAGTGTACAGCTCTCCAGCCTCTTGACTTCATGATTACTTGGCATTAGGGTGCATGATTGACAGTTCAGGTCAGCATCTTCGTCGCTTTACTGGCCCAAACTCTGCACTCTCAATGCTTCTATGTGAGGAGACTTTGCCTCTGAGGGTTGGAATTACAGTGGAACTGAAGCTGGCTGGGATCAGTAGCTGACATCACAGAACAGCAATCCCAGACATCATCACAATGCTTACTGCACGTGAAATAAATATTGAACGTCACAAATTTCTAAGTAAATATATTGACATGAATTTCCTACCACGTCAGTAACAACCCAAGCCACTCAGGCAAATAAATCAAACCATGCATGTCCATACATTTTGTGATGTGTAATATTGATAAATGACATGGGGAAAAAGTAATGGAACACCCTTACTGAAATGTATTTAATACTTTATACAAAAGACTTTGTTGTTGATGACCGCTTCAAGATGCCTCCTGTATGGAGAAAGTAAGTGCATACATTGCTCTGGTTTAACTTTGGTCCATTCTTCCACACAAACTGTCACTAGGCATTTTGCACAAAACTCAACGATTGTTGTGGCGGCATTATTCGCTGTTAACGTTACAGTTCCTAATACTTCACCCTATGGTTTCTCTATTGAGTCTGAGCTACACAGGCAGGTTCTGGGTTTGGACAGCTTGAAGCTCATTAGTGAGTTAACCTCTGCTAGCCTGCTTGTTACTTCTGGGATCACATGTTGTTAAAAGCCTATCACATTGGCTTCCTTCTTATATAAGATAGTGGAATCTGTTCTCTTACGCCGACTATAGTATATTGATGTGTTTGTTGTGTTTCAGTCCTGCTGGTGATTGTATTGATTTGAGAGTTTTGTGGAGTTCTCCTGTTGTCTTGTTGTTTCCTCCCTGCTCTTATTTTCCTCCTAAACTCTTATTGTCTTATAACTCTGTACATGTGTGTGCCGTGAGACAGAGTTTTGGCATTTCTGTTGACTATGTCACTCTTGCCCATGCCCTCCCCAAAGTTTGGAGGAAGGGGGTATAAGATCAGGGCTGGTCAGGAGCAGGGCCAGGAAGGCAGCTCAGACATCCTCACAGAGGTCCTGAGATCAGGGATATCTAGGATCCGCATGCCTGAGGGTCAGTCTAGGAGTTCCTGTCCCTTACTTTCTCCTCACCCACTGTGAAACAAACACTCTTCTAATCCTGTTGGCTCCATGGGCTCCTTCTGTGAACTGTGAACTTTAGCTCCTTCCATATATTTTCTATTGGATTCAGGTCCGCTGATTGCCTGGGCCATTCTAGCAGCTTTAGGTTTTTTCTCTGAAACCAATTGAGAGTTTCCTTGGCTGTGTGTTTAGGATCATGGTCTTGACCAAATGTCCACCCTTGTTCATCTTCATCACCCTGGTAGATAGCAGCAGATTTTTATCAAGTATGTCTCAGTATATTTATCCATTCACCCTTCCTTCAATTATGCAAAGTTTTGCAGTACAATAGGCTAAAAAACAGCCCTGCATCATGATTTTCCAACCTCCAAACTTCACTGTTGGTATGGTGTTTTTGGGGGGATATGCGGTGCTTTTTGGCCTCCAAATATGGTGTCCATTATGGCACCCAAAGAGTTAAATTTTGGTCTCATCCAATCAGACTATATTCTCCCAGTATTTCACAGGCTTTTCTAAAAGTTGACCAAAGTTTAAATGCCCTTGAACATAATTTGTGTTCAGCAATGGAATCTTGCATTGTGAGCGGGCATACAGGCCATGGAGGTTGAGTGCATTACTTATTGTATTCTTTGTCGCAATTGTACCTACTGATTCTGGGTCTTTCTGTAGCTCTCCATGGGTTGTTCTTGGCTCTTGGTCTACTCTTCTGATAATTTTTTTCCCTCCTCTGTCTGAAATCATTCAGGGAGCACCTGCTCATGGCTTTTTTATGGTTAAATAATGTTCTTTCCACTTCCAGATTATGGCCCCAACAGTGTTCACTGAACCCTCCAGTAGTTTAGAAACTCTTTTCTATCCAATGCCATTGGTATGATTTGCAAAAATAAGTTTGCAAAGGTCTTGAGACAGCTCACTGGTTTTACCCATTATGAGATGTTTTTTGTGTGGCACCTTGGTATTAAGACACCTTATTTTAGGCTATAAGTTGAGCCAACTGATATTTTTCACTAAGTGGCAGGATTGCTTTCTAATTATTGATAGATTTTAGCTGGTGTCATGACTTTCCATGGCTTTTTACACCTCTCTTTCTTCATGTATTTAACACTTTTCCCTTGTGTAATATCTCATTATTACTAGGGATGATAGAATACCTCAAATATTCGGCTTCGCGAATATTTGCCAAATAGGTCGCCGCTATTCGACTATTAGCGAATATTCGATGTGCAATGTAAGACTACGGGAAACCTGAATAGCAACTGTTCGGAACTATTCGGGCTTCCCATAGACTTACATTGAGCATCGAATATTCGCTAATAGTCGAATAGCGGCAACCTATTCATCGGATATTCACAAAGCCGAATATTTGAGGTATTCGATCATCCCTAATTATTACACATAACTTAATTTATGGACATCTATGGTTTGATTTCTTTGCCTGTGTGAATTGGATGGGTTGTTACCGACATCTAGTGATAATTTAATGTCAATAGCACAGTTATAAATATATTTACTTTCAAACTTGGTGACATGATCAATACTTATTTCACCCACTGTCTAAGCTCACTATAAAAGAGCTTGTAGCAGTGGGCAGGATTGTCCACAATGGCTAGTCCCTTTGTCAACCAGCAGTAAACCATAAAGTAAAGAAATAAAGTCTTTGGAGGCTTGAGTAAAATGTATAGTTGATTGCTCTAACAATTTTATTATTTTCTGTCTGTTCACTTAATAATTTGTCAGTAACATGCAGACCACACCCCCTTTAGATCTGACAATGCTAATTTGTCTCATTTTGTTTTGTGCAGTATAAATCATTTTGCCCAGTTTTGACATACAATAATTTGCAGCAATTTTTGCCAGGGTTTACAGCTAAAATGGTTTTGAATTGAATAACTTCCCCCGTAGAGTTGATGATGAGCGCTGTGTTTTCAAGTGACTTTTCCCCAGATACCCGGCATAACTGCAATGATACAACAGAATATGATTTATTGAAAACCACTTGAAGAGCACTGAAGGTGCCTAGAATAGCATCAGACGTTTGCATTCAATTTCTTTCCAGCACTAGAATAAAATGAGAAGCACTTAGGACCTCACTTATTTCATTACATATTACAAAATTTTATACGATTTTGTATTTCTGCTCTCAAATTGCTTTCTGTGCACCACTTTTCATTTATCTTAACAAATGTGTAAAATGTATTGGACATGGAATATTGTGCTATGTGCTGCAGTGTTGCACATTGTATGCCCTTAGACTACATTTTATATACTAGAATTAAAACAAGGCACCTTCCTAAAGAAGGGGGACTACTGTTTTCTAATAGGTTTCTCATCATGTATCTATGTAAACCGTGCACATTAGGATTGTGTAGAAAATGAGGTTTTAATAGAACACTTCATGATAATTAACACTCAGGAGCCATATGAATTTTGCTGTTTGAGCTAAGAGCCAGGTGCTCCCAAGCCCGCTTTGGCCTGACATACCTCACACAGGCAGCAATACCTTGTCCTAAGCATGTAACATAAAGTGGAAATGAACTACATTGGATGGTGCCAGAGTTGGGTTGGAATGAAGTCTTCTGGCCTGTCTAAAGACAATCAAGCCAGAAGGGTCATGTGACATGATTCCTTACCCCAAAGGCACTGCCTCTGTGATTTTTATTTTTTTGGGGTATTTATGCACAATGCTGAAATGGATAAGTTAAATGGGATTATTTAGGGAAATCATAGCAAAATAGTATATTCAATGGTAGGGGTTTAGGGTAGGAAAACTCCATGGTTCATTTAAATGTGTCTCCACTGTAAGGCTACGTGCCCATGCTGCGGAACATTTGTGGAATTTGCCACAATTTTTTCTCGGAAATTCTGCTGATTCTTCAAAAATCTGCAGTACAGTGAGTCCCCAGCCATTTCTATGGCATTTTGGAACTGCTGTTCCCATGCTGCGTTTTTTTCCGCTACGGAAATAATATGAATTTCCCTGTGGAAAAATCTGCAGCATGTGAATTATTCCTGCGGATTTTTGCGCAGGGTCCCATACTTACCTGCCTTGATTGCAGACACCGGAGTCATTTCCTCTAGTGCAGAGGAGCACAGTGGAGCCAGGAGCAGGAGGTGGTGGGCGGGGCCTGCACAAGCTCCAGTCATGTGACAGCCAGAGCTAGTTCAGGCCAACCCACCTTCTCCTGCAGAGTGCAGACGCTGACAGACACGGCTGGAAAGTGAAGTGCTGCGTGATGGAGGTAAGTATGAATGCCCTGATCACTCCAGCACTTGTTCTGCATTGAGGATGTAGTGCCAAAGCCATGGTACTGTATCCTCAATGCAGAAAAACCGCAGCATATCCGCAGGACATTACGCAGCACATCCGCAGCATTGAAACAGACAAAGTTGTGCTGCGGATTTCTGGGAGCTCCTGCGGAATGTGCTGCGAATATATCCACAGGATACTTTCCCCGTGGGCACATAGCCTAACTGTTTCAAAAACACATGGTGAGTTGTTCTTATCATATGACAGTTTTGCTTAATGTCATTATCCATCTTTTTTATATAAAGAGCCATCAATCAGGTATAATCCAGTGTGTAGAAAATGTTTCAAAGTAGATAAAACATAACATTTAATGATAAGTGTTAAAAAGCTTCAGATACATCACTAATAAGTAGTGCAGGTTTTCAGTAGCGGGCTTATGTGTTTTGGCTAAAATAATTTAATAATAATAACTTCATTCATTTATATAGCGCTATTAATTCCACAGCGCTTTACGTACATACATTGGCTAAAAGACTTCTTTATGATTAGACCAAAAGTAAGGCTTTTAGCCAAAATGCGTAGGTACGCTACTTTTATTCTACTTGCACTTATTACCAGTGATGTATCTGGAGCTTTTTAACCTGTATCACTAAATATTACGTTTTATCTTTGGAACACTTTCTCCTAGCTGAATTATCCCTGATCGTTGCCTCTTTATATACAGACTGCTCCGACGTATTCCGTGTGAGGTCTCCTGAGCTCCACACTCTACGCCCAGTGTGGTGAACTGACAACTGATTTTTTATCTTCCCATCTACTTTGCCTCTGAGTTCAAGCTGCCATGTAAAATATGGAATCTCTAGTGTGGGATCTTCTAATTAAAAATTTCTGACTTAATGGAATGTGCTCATAGAGGTTACCACTATATGTGTATTTATATCTATCTATCTATCTATCTATCTATCTATCTATCTATCTATCTATCTATCTTTATATATACAGTGGGTACGGAAGATATTCAGACCCCTTTAAATTTTTCACTTTTTGTTTTATTGCAGTCATTTGGTAAATTCAAAAAAGTTATTTTTTTTCTCATTAATGTATACTCTGCACCCCATCTTGACAGAAAAAAGAACAAATGTAGAAATTTTTGCAAATTCGTTTAAACAAAAAAAACCCCTGAAATATCCCATGGTCATAAGTATTCAGACCCTTTGCTCAATATTGAGTAGAAGTACCTTTTGCACTAGTACAGCCATGAGTCTTCTGGGGAATGATGCAACAAGTTTTTCACACCTGGATTTGGGGATCCTTTGCCATGCTTCCTTGCAAATCCTCTCCAGTTCCATCAGGCTGGACGGTGAACATTGGTGGACAGCCATTTTCAGGTCTCTCCAAAGATGCTCAATTGGGTTTAGGTCAGGGCTCTGGCTTGGCCAGTCAAGAATGATCACAGAGTTGTTCTGAAGCCACTCCTTTGTTATTTTAGCTGTATGCTTAGGGTCATTGTCTTGTTGGAAGGTGAAACTTCGGCCAAGTCTGAGATCAAGAGCATTCTGGAGAGGTTTTCTTCTAGGATATCTCTGTACTTGGCCGCATTCATCTTTCCTTCAATTGCAACCAGTCGTCCTGTCCCTGCAGCTGAAAAACACCCCCATAGCATGATGCTGCCACCACCATGTTTCACTGTTGGAATTGTATTGGGCAGGTGATGAGCAGTGCCTGGTTTTCTCCACACACGCCACTTAGAATTATCAACAAAAATTTCTATCTTCATCTCACCAGAGAATCTTATTTTTCATAGTCTGGGAGTCGTTCATGTGTTTTTTTGCAAACTCTATGTGGGCTTTCAAATGTCTTGCACTGAGGAGAGGCATCTGTCTGGCCACTCTACCATAAAGGCCCAACTGGTGGAGGGCTGCAGTGATTGTTGACTTGTGGAACTTTCTCCCACTTCCTGCATCTCTGGAGCACAGCCACAGCTATCTTGGGGTTGTTCTTTACCTCTCTCACTAAGTCTCTTCTGCCATGATTGCTGAGTTTGGCTGGACAGCCAGGTCTTGGAAGAGTTCTGTTGGTCCCAAACTTCTTCCATTTAAAGATTATGGAGGCCACTGTTCTCTTAGAAACCTTGAGTACTGCAGAAATTATTTTGTAACCTTGGCCAGATCCGTGCCTTGACACAATTCAGTCTCGGAACTCTGTGGGCTGAATACTTTCCGTACCCACTGTGTGTGTGTATATATATATATATATATATATATATATATATATATATATATATATATATATATATATATATATATATATATATACATATACATATACATATACATATATATATATATATATATATATATATATATATATATATATATATATATATATATATATATATATATATACATATATATATATATATATATATATACAGCTCTGGCAAAAATTATTAGACCTCTGCAAAATTTTCGGTTTTTCTGATTTTTCTCTTTATTCTGTAGGTATATTTTTGAGTGAAATGTAAATTGTTCTTTTAGTCTATAAACTACTGACACAGTCTCCGAATTTCCAAGCAATAAATATATATTTGTTTTCTGAAAATGAGAAATGGTCAAAATAACAAAAAAAATACATTGCTTTCACACTTCAAATAATGCAAAGAAAACAAGTTCATAATCATTTAGAAACAACAATACTAATGTTTTAACTCAGGAAGAGTTCAGAAATCAATATTTTGTGGAATAACCATGATTTTTAATCACAACTTTCATGCATCTTGGCATGCTTTCCACCAGTCTTTCACACTGCTTTTGAGTGACCTTATGCCACTCCTGGTGTAAACATGTATGCAGTTCTTCTTTGTTTGATGGATTGTTACTATCCATCTTCCTCTTGATTACATTCCAGAACTTTTCAATGGGGTTCAGGTCTGGAGATTGGACTGGCCATGACAGGGTTTTGATGTGGTGGTCCTTCATGCACATTGATTGATCTAGCTGTGTGGCATGGCACATTGTCCTGCTGTAAAAACCAGTCCTCAGAGTTGGGGAACATGAGCAGAAGAAAGCAACTGTTCTTCAAGGATAACCTTGTATGCGAGTTGATGCATACATCCTACACAAAGTTTAATCTGCCCAATTCCAGCCTTGCTGAAGCATCCACAGATCAGCACCAATCCTCCACCAAATTTTACAATGGGTGCAAGACACTGTGCCTTGTACGCCTCTGCATGTCTCTGTCTAACCATTAGAAGACCAGGTGTTGGGCAAAGCTGAAAATTAGACTCATCAGAGAAGATTACCTTACTCTAAAAATTGGGCAGATTAAACTTTGCAAAAGACATATGAATCAAGCCGCATACAAGGTTATCCTGGAAAAACAACCCCGAAACATATTTCAATCTTCACCATATTTGACTTTAGGCACTGTGTTCTTTCCTTTTTTGGCCTTATTCTGTTTTTGGTAAACAGTAAAATGATGTGCTTTACCAAAAAGCTCTATCTTGGTCTCATCGGTTAAAAGACACTTTCTCAGAAGGATTTTGTCTTATTCACATTTTGGAAAACTGCAATTTAGCTTTTTTATGTTTCTGTGTTGTCAGTGGAGTCCTCCTGCATCTCCTGCTACAGCGTTTCATTTAATTCAAATTTCGATGGATAGTTTGTGCTGACATAGATGCACCCTGGGCTGCATATCCATCATCTGGGATATCCTGCACTGCAATCTTCATTAATTTTTCTCTGCCATCCACGTCCATGGTGATTAGCTACAGTGCCATAGGTTGTAAACTTTGTTGGTTTGTGCACTATAGATAAATGAACATCAAGATCTCTGGAAAGGGACATGTAATCTTGAGACTAATACTTTTCATCACTTTTAATTCTCAAGACCTCAGACAGTTCTCTTCTCTTTCTGTTCTCCATGCTTAATGTGGTACACACAGACACGAATTGTAAAGATTGAGTCAACTTCTCCCCTTTTATCTAGTTTCAGGTGTGATCTCCATATTGTCCATACCTGTTACTTGACACAGGTGAGAACAAAGTAGTTTACTCACATATTTGGAAAGGTGCCATTAATTTTTTCCGGCCCATATTGGTGGGTTTGTGTTAAATTATGTCTGATTTGCCTTCTATTTTTTTGTTTTGGTACAATAAACACAAAGGAAATAAACATGAATTTAATAAAATATGTGTAATTGCAATCATTTTCTTGGAGAAATGCTTTATTTTTTGGAATAATTTCATGGACTTTCAGCCATAACTATTTATCTATCAATCTATTTGTCTGTCTTTCTATCTATCTTTCTATCTATCTATCTATCTATCGTGAACATACATATAATAAGTATAATGTGAAAAAGGGATAATAGAGAATGGAAATGGATGATAAGATGTTGGATGTTAAGTATGACGTTCTGGCCTTTAATACAGAAGGTTGCCTACTACACGAATAACAGCGGCCTATAGTCATACTAAGCACATTACTTAATTTGGCAAGACAAAACAGATGGTGAACAGCAGATCAAGAGAGAGCAGCCTTATGAATCAATAATGAGCAATCTGACAGACACTTTTTCAAAACACATGGAGTCTTTCAGTAACCCACCCAATGCATTTACCATAGCTGAACAACTACAGTTCATGGCATGGCAAATATAGATTACTATGCATTAATCAAGTTAAATTCCTGTAAATACCATGGTACAATACAAGACTATGAAGAGGAACAACTGGGTATCTATTAGCTTAAGAAATAGCTACTGCTTCACTATAATAATAATAATAATAATAAGTTTTATTTCTATAGCGCCAACATATTCCGCAGCGCTTTACAATTCAGAGGAGATATGTACAGACAATGAGACAATACAAAATACAAAATTAAGATACCAGGAGGAGTGAGGGCCCTGCTTATAAGCTTACAGTCTATGAGGAAATAGGGGAGACACAAAAGGTGAATGGGGGGGGGGAAGCTTGAATAGCTTCACTAATACAATATTATAAGATTTCTGCATGTGAAGTTGTCTGTTTTGCCTTTAATCTGTCTTGTCTCAATATCGCTAATTGTATCCTTATTAGTATGTAAAGGGCATGTGCATTGTGAATATCCTTTCTATAATAATGAAATTCACCTTCAGTCTCCCCATACAGCCTGAAGCTGCTGTTGTTTTATACTGACGTTCCACTAGTGTAGACTGCCTACAAACCATCTCAAATCCAACATGAAGTCCATGTTACACTTGAGTTGGGATAGAACAATAATATGGCAGAAATGATGACACTGAGGCTCGTGACTTGTACTCATAACAGAAGCTTCAACCCTGAATTGATTGGTTATTATGGGTTCTGTTGAACGTTCTCTCTTTTTGACATCAAATATAGCTCTGCATTTTCCAAAATTCCTACTGTTAAAAGTGACAGAAGAACTGCTGATGAAGACTTGAAAAGGATCCCCCAATGCAATTCTGACCAATGGTGGACGTACAGTGCTGCCAAAAGTATTGGCACCCCTGCAATTCTGTCAGATAATACTCAGTTTCTTCTTGAAAATGATTGCAATCACAAATTCTTTGGTATTATAATCTTCATTTAATTTGTCTTCAATGAAAAAAAATAAAAAAAATTGTCATAAAGCCAAATTGGATATATTTCCACACCAAACATAAAAAAGGGGGTGGACAAAAGTATTGGCACTGTTTGAAAAATCATATGATGCTTCTCTAATTTGTGTAATTAACAGCACCTGTAACTTACCTGTGGCACCTAACAGGTGTTGGCAATAACTAAATCACACTTGCAGCCAGTTGACTTGGATTAAAGTTGACTCAACCTCTGTCCTGTGTCCTTGTGTGTACCACATTGAGCATGGAGAAAACAAAGAAGACCAAAGAACTGTCTGAGGACTTGAGAATCCAAATTGTAAGGAAGCATGAGCAATCTCAAGGCTACAAGTCCATCTCCAAAGACCTGAAAGTTCCTGTGTCTACGGTGCGCAGTGTCATCAAGAAGTTTAAATCCCATGGCACTGTGGCTAACCTCCCTAGATGTGGAAGGAAAAGAAAAATTGACGAGAGATTTCAACGCAAGATTGTGCGGATGGTGGATAAAGAACCTCGACTAACATCCAAACAAGTTCAAGCTGCCCTGCAGTCCAAGGGTACAACAGTGTCAACCCGTACTATCTGTCAGCGTCTGAATGAAAAGGGACGGTATGGTAGGATACCCAGGAAGACCCCACTTATTACCCCGAGACATAAAAAAGCCAGGCTGGAGTTTGCCAAAACTTACCTGAGAAAGCCTAAAACGTTTTGGAAGAATGTTCTCTGGTCAGATGAGACAAAAGTAGAGCTTTTCGGGAAAAGCCATCAACATAGAGTTTACAGGAAAAAAAAGAGGCATTCAAAGAAAATGACATGGTCCCTATAGTCAAACATGGCAGAGGTTCCCTGATGTTTTGGGGTTGCTTTGCTGTCTCTGGCACTGGACTGCTTGACCGTGTGCATGGCATTATGAAGTCTGAAGACTTCCAACAATTTTTTGCAGCATAATGTAGGGCCCAGTGTGAGAAAGCTGGGTCTCCCTCAGAGGTCATGGGTCTTCCAGCAGGACAATTACCCAAAACACACTTCAAAACGCACTAGAAAATGGTTTGAGAGAAAGCACTGGAGACTACTAAAGTGGCCAGCAATGAGTCCAGACCTGAATCACATGGAACACCTGTGGAGAGATCTCAAAATGGCAGTTGGGAGAAGGCATCCTTCAAATCTCAGGGACCTGGAGCAGTTTGCCAAAGAAGAATGGTCTAAAATTCCAGCAGAGCACTGTAAGAAACTCATTGATGGTTACCGGAAGCGGTTGTTCGCAGTTATTTTGGCTAAAGGTTGTGCAACCAAGTATTAGGCTAAGGGTGCCAATACTTTTGTCTGGCCCATTTTTGGAGTTTTGTGTGAAATGATCAATGATTTGATTTTTGTCTCATTCTCTTTTGTGTTTTTTCATTGCAAGCAAAATAAATGAAGATAATAATACCACAGAATTTGTGATTGCAATCATTTTCAAGAAGAAACTGAGTATTATCTGACAGAATTGCAGGGGTGCCAATACTTTTGGCCAGCACTGTATAGTAATTGAAGCAACCTGTGCAGCCGCACTGGGGCCCAAGAGGTAAGGGGGCTACATCCACCTCTAAAGCAAGTGGAACTATGCATTATGATGAGTTATTGGACTGTGAAGGGTCCTTATATTATTCTTGCCCAGGGTCTTCTTCTGTCTGTCTCCACCAGTAAAAGTGTCCATAGCATAATAATCACTTATATAATATGTAGATCAGAAACCACTGTTGATCATGACTTTAAACCTACTGTACCTAGGTTGATTTACATCAGATGCATTAAATCAGTATGCATCTATATAATACTATACTTTTTTAATTTTAATCTCCATTTTTTCCTAGTGAATCTTTTTTTTTAATTGATTCTCTTTTGGTTTTTTTTTTCTGCTCCCATCTATAATCGGTCAACTGGTTTGTGAAGGTTCAGAACTGTAAAGAGACTTTGCCCCTATTTCACCCATGGCCATGGTAGTTTCTGGCAACTTTTTATTTTTTACATTGTTGCACACTGGCATGTATTAACGTGAGCAAAGTACCAGTATCTCTTTCCTTGTTGTTCTATGGGCCAAAATTAATCAACACAGTTTAGCGATTTGGGTTCTGCTAAAAATGATGCCAGGTTGGGCTTGGCTTTGCCTTCTGCTTCTAAATCTGTCTAAATAGTCAGGCATAAAAGTGCTTCCAATGCAAGATCTATATATTCAGATGTTCTGCTGTTAAAGGGAGCCTGTCATCTCATTCGCGCTGCAAAAACCAAACCACAGGTGGCATGACTCAAAGCCTGGCCTGAGAAGCTATAGTTAGAAGAGCAGATCGTGGACCATCACCGGAGACAAGACTAGTTAGAAGATCAGTCTCATCTTCAGCTATGGTCCCTGAGTTCTAACTATATCTTCACTGAATCAGGGAGCGTTTCTAAGAGAAATATACCTGGCTGTAATAGTGCAGCCAGGCTCTGATTCATGCTGCCCGTGATTGGGCTGCATGAATCAGCTGACAGGGTCTCTTTAACATGGTTATCCCATGAAAAATATTTATCACTTATTCACAGGATAATGATAAATGTATGATCACAAGCGATTCCACCACTGGGACATCCTCCAATCACTAGATCAAAGGTCAGCAATCCCTTGTTCCTCCTCACTACAAGACTGTAGAAAACTTGACTCCTAATGGGTTAAATACGATGATGCAGACAAGCGATATTGTGGAATTGTAACATAAAGGACAATTGTCATTATTAAGCATTGGCTTTCTGCTCCTCCGTGGCAATCTTTACATGGTTGTAGCAGTGACTGCTACAGCTAATCACTGGACTTAATGGTCTTGTGTGTCCAGTGATTGGTTTAATGGCAACATTCTATACTTATGACTTTTAACTCTTCATCAATGTCAACAGAGACTGTCAACAAATAGAACTGGGGAGACAAATAGCGCAATAAGGTGTTATCCGGGTGGAAAATTGTATAATAGCATTAATTGTGCTCACCCTGTGGGGTTGTACGAGTCACAACCACTGAACAGGCATCAAATGGCTGCAGCAGTCCTAACAAGGAAGAGTTGCAAAAAACTGGAAGAAAGGGGTTAATCCGCAGTACCATGGAAAAAATGACAAAAAAATTGAGTATTTCTGGATTTTGATTTAATGTCAACGTGTTTTGAGTATAGGCACTCCTTCTTCAGGGCAATTATCCTCAAGAAGGAGTGCCCTTACTCCGAAACACGTTGACATTCAATCCCAAAACAGGATCGCATTTGCAATTGCACTCGCCCCCATCGTTTGTGCGGCATTGGCAATTTGTTGCCCGTGTCGCACAAAGTCGTAAACCCCCGTCACACGTACTTACCTCCCGAACGACCTCGCCATGGGCGGTGAACATCCTCTTCCTGAAGGGGGAGGGACGTTCGGCGTCACAGCGACGTCACACAGAGGCCGGCCAATAGAAGCGGAGGGGCGGAGATGAGCGAAACGTAAACACCCCGCCCACCTCCTTCCTTCCGCATTGCCGGCAGACACAGGTAAGCTGCAGTTTATCTTTCTTGGAGTATCACACGGACGTGTGCTGCCTCGGGAATGATGAACAACTGGAGCACGGAAGGACGTTTGATTTTTTGAAAATAAGCGACGTGTCAACGAGCAACGATAAGGTGAGTATTTTTGCTCGTTCACAGACGCTCATTTGTGTTACACGCTACGATATGTCAAACGAGGCCGGATGTGCGTCACTAACAACGTGACCCCGACGACATATCGTTAGATATATCGTAGCGTGTAAAGCAGCCTTAAATGTTAGGTTAACATTTTGCTACATCCGTACCTGAAAAAATAACTTATTTTTTTACACTTTAGCCTAGTTTCATTTGTCCTTTTTAGTTATTTAAGTTAAATGTTTTTGTACAAATTCATCGTGCCTTTGCTCATCAAGATTAGAGATGAGTGAACCTTAATAGTAATGTTCGGTATGAAATTCTGAGTTGGAGTTCGGATTTTGGGTGCTTTACGTATGCAAATCCACTCTATGGAGCATCGCTGTGCTCGGTTACACTCATGGCTTGGCCCAGTGCGAGCTGCTTGCAGTGTCTTATTGGCTTGGACTGAGATAACAAGAGAGTTATCAGATGTAGTGTGTGTCCCTCCCCAAAAAAATTGAAAAACTCCACCATTCCTCTCCTAAAAGTGATCTCTTTATGGCTGGCTGTATGTAGGCAGAGACCCGAACTGCCCAATTAGTGACTTCCATTGGGGTTCAGGTCCAGTCCAGGTCCAGAACAGAACTTTATCTAAAGTCCGGCTGAACCCACCAAACTGAATTTCAATGGGTCCACTCATTACTAATCAAAAGTCTCTGAGGTTTTAACTTTAGTTATTCACTAACAGCAATGCCAACTCATAGACTAACAGAGACTAACAAGTATTAGTGTTCGGATGTTGGACAGGCTAAAGTTGTGAGAAAAAAAGTATAAACAATGTAAACTCTTTTGTTATCAGTACCTCTTAAATAACTATAATGTCCCAAAAACTGTTCTTGGACTAAGTGCACATTATTTTGGGGTAGTTTACACTTAATGATGAAGATTATGAAAAGCTTTATAAGGAGAGGATGCAATTTTTGTATTTCGAGGGGGTCAGTCAACAAAGTTATAAAGTTTTCAAAGCTTACTTCAAAAATATGTATAGGAGCTTACATTATATTATGTTCAGTTCCAAATTTTTATTTAATTTTGTAGATTAAATTGCACTTTTTAAAGGTATAGTGTACAATATACAAGTCGGAGAAAATAAGCTAAGCAGCAAAGTGGGACATTTCGATAATCATTTCAGCAGTCATGCCTCAACAACCTCTTAAGCATCTATCAGCTTCTTTATTGAAGTATCCAGACACATTGAAAGGACTGTGCTGAAAGAAATGGCTGCACACTTGTCACTCCTGGTCACGTTATTGTGATAAATGAAAGGTTAGCTGAGACATGGCCCTAGCAACCAGATTTCCTCTCCAAGCTAGAGGCGTTTCTTGAGGCTGCTTGGTGCTGGGGCCGGTGATGCACCTGCTGGCTCTCACGGTGCATCCTGTGTGTTTGATGTGTGAGGATGGACTTTCACTAAGCCTCTGTGTGTCTCTCTTTCGCTCACGCTCTCCTTTTTTTTTTTTTCTTGGAAGTGGAGGGGCTGCTTCCAACAGAGGTGGGCTGTGGCTATTGCAGTGAATGCTGCATTCAGAACCACAGGCAGAAGGAACAGCGATGTGTGAAGTTCCCATCACAGAAACCACCAGGATGCCTACTACCATCAGTTCTTTTGCAGAAGTGGGAATCTGACTCGTGTTTTGTTATCTCAGACACGCAGTATAAATAAAGCCTCAGTTATTGATAGATAGAAATAGCAGGAGGAGTTATAAAAATGCATTTGACGGTGGAGCCAGGAGAGCGCGGTGGAATTTAGAGGAACAGATACCATTGCAGACTAGCAACATGCCTGACTGCACTTGAGTCAAATCACTGTGAAGCAGCTTCATATTGTATTGTAACGTGCTGTGGATGAATGGAAAATAGGAATGTAGCAATGGAAAAAAGGAAAAAAAATGTGCTCGGGCTCTAGAACCAGTGGTATGTAATTTTCTTTCTTTTGAGAAGAGATTGGTGACAGGTATGTATCCCTTTTTCCACATATCTTTTTGCTGTACTTGATTGTTTTACACATTTATACTATTCAAGATACTTAATATTTCTAGCATGAAGCCAGCAATTCCCAGCCAGGGGTCTGCAGTCTATTGCTTGTCAGGGGGAAAGTATTATAGTAATGTTTACATAACATGTACTTCCACATTAGCATGCAAAGTTCATAGCGGAAAATAAAAACTAAATCTGATGGGGATTGTGTGTAACTGATGAGACGATTCAGTCATGGATTTTAGAAATGTTAGGACTACAGATGGGATTTTTGTATGAATCCTTCCCGCCTGGTCGCATGGCATACAATGTAGAGATATCTAGGTCATCGTTTAGACTAAGTAGCACACCTTGAGGACAGCACAGAATTTAAGAATCGAGCACTCCTGGGAGAGTGTAGACCTGCGAGGCTCTGTACACTATACACTACACATAGAGCCGCTGCCGATGGCTGAGCATCATGTCCAGCAGGGATCGTTTGGTGGAGCTGCTGCTGCTGCTGATGTGAAATACTTTTTTTTTTTTTCTAGTTCACCAAAGGATTAGTATTAAATTGAGATTTACAGATGCTTATGCATTTCTACTTCTTGATTAATCTTTCAAGATGAACACCCTGCAGTTTATCTGAAAATATCAGTGCCAGTATCCTGTCGATTATTCTCCTGAGCAATTGTCATTCAGATTAAATTGTGATTTGTGCCGAACATGATAAGAAAACTGGAAACAATTAGCACTTTGAAGTGGAAGCAAGCTCCACTAGACCATTGCAAAGTCAATTTAAAGGGGACAACGTGTAAAATTCCATTTCGGGTTCATATTAGAATTTTGGTCAATTGTTTACAAATTCTGACCCATCCGATTTGTATTTGTTGTCAGATATCCTTATACAAAATTATTTGTAAAATTGTTATAGAAATCAGAACTAAGCATACAAAAACCTGCACACTAAAGGGTTACTGCTGTTTGGCTGGCAGCAAGCGGCTAATACTAATCATATGTTTGGTTGCACAAAAAAATCAAACACCTGAGTCCAGCATTAGGCACAGCCATTATTTAAAGTAGGACTCCTGGCTCAGGGGATGCTGATGCCACTGGTCTGCTTAAAAATTAATATGCTTCTTTGACTTCTTTTGATCTCAAAATCCAATCTTCCTATGCTCATCTGTATTCAGCTAGCCAAGAATACAGATTGGATTTGCCTGATGTAATATGACTTGCAGGCGTTAATGTGACTGTGCCGTCCCTCCAGTAACCCATCAAAAAGTGGGAATCCTAGCAATCTCCCTGATAATGAGAAGTGATTGATATACTGTTGTAGAGTGATTTTCTATAGTGGGGCCTCCAGAAAGGGAAAGCAACGGTCTAGTGTGAATCTTAGTGCTGTCATTGGGAGGTTTTCTCCTAAAACACTTCATTAAATAAATGTTCATTAAGGTCAATACGGCATAAATGCAAACAATGAATACAATAAGATACTCTATAGGATACTTTATGACTATATATAAAGTTGTAACTTGTACCCTAAAAGTTAAAAATGGTCTTCAGCCAATTTCAAGTGCATTGAAGACTTGTCAGGTTTATCAACTAGACCTGTCAAATATATTTATAAAGAACACTATATATATATATATATATATATATATATATATATATATATATAAAGAGATCTAACCACATTAAAATGAATTAATTCGTAAATAATAATAACAATAATAAAAAAAAAAAGTCAACTGACATCAGGTGCAGGATTGTTCTTTATTCATCCAGCGTACTTTACCTATCGAATGTTGCAGATGTTGACTACTTTGACAACCACACTTCATGCTCAAGTGCTCGTCGTCCTCAGATGTCCCACGCCATAGTAAGCAATAGCTTCAAAATACAAATGACATCATTCAGTGATAGATTGTATCCAGGTCTACATTTACTTTGGTCTTATCTATCTTGAGAGACAAACAATCAGGATAAAGGCAAATGAAATGGAAGGAAATTGCCCAGGTTGCCTTCCATTTAATAGAAATCAGCATGTTAAAAGCAAAGACATTGCTAAACACATGTAGCCAACTGTCTTTATTACACTATGTTTTGATTGAAGACACAGAGCTGTAAAAATGTGAATAAGGAAAGAAAGGCACTTAAATGTCTTCAAATATGAAACTCCATGTTTGAAGTCAATTGGGGTCATACTATGTTACTCCACCCACTCCTCCCCCATTACATGTCCTATTCTGTACTTACTAGAGAAAATAATAAAGATCCAAAAGTGTTACATTTCACAAACTCTTTTTGTTTCTATGAGATTTCTTCACTAAATTATTTAGTGTTGTTTAAGGTTGGAGGCACAGATAAAATCTGGTGTATAACAGGGTGTTCAGGGTCACATGGAATCCGAACTTACTATTGTAGTGATTATGTTAAAAATAATACTTACTAGCACATATCCACTTATCACAAACCTTTCACGTTCCTATAGAATGTGGCCATAGAATATTTATAACGATATCAAAAAGTACAAGTTACACGACAGTATGTCAAACGATATACCTGTTAACACGTAGTTTTATTAATGCATATAACTGTTTTGGTTTCAGTGCTGTTCCGGACTAATGTATGTTTAACACTTCAGCATAAGTTGGTATTGCTAAATAATGAATCTTTGTGTTGTCTGGCTTTCAGGTGGTCATATTGGTAAAGCTTTCACATGTACGTATGTCTTCTCACTACTATGTCCATGTTCCAATTGAAGAAATGTATTACTTACGTTACCATCTATGTTGCATTATGGTGTCTGGTGTCTGATTGATTTGTGTAAACTCATTTAGAAACTGGTAATGTCCAAAAAGTGAAGTCATTGTATTACCGTTTTCATAGTTTCTCTTGGATGTTCTATAGATTGTTGTACAGTATATAGAAGCCTATTTACAAAGCTCTGATTTTGATTTTGAGCAGAATCAAATTAGAAGGACAATGAGGAGATAACTCAACATCAGTCATATTTCCTTAGATATTAACTTGTTCTTAGTAAAAGCTGACCTCCTGTACATAACAACAGTGATTCATTGAGTATCACTGAGATACTGTTATTGTTAGAGTACCCCCCAGCTTCTTCTTTTATTTCATCACTAGAATGATGCTTTAAATGTAAGTCCCCAGCCCCTTGTATTAGATTTACTTTTCAGTGTCTTCATTTGTTTTCACCACCTCCAGAAATTTGTGACCTGTGGCAGCTCCAGTGGTTCATGGAGCACCAGATAAAAACTCAGTACATCTCTATCACAGCCTCTTCCTGGCCTCATTCTAGCTCTCTTAGAGATGCATTGGGAGCTTGTGACGTAACTTCTGACTTCCCACCAGTCAGAAGTTACGGAAACAAGATGGCACTATGGGACCAGTGCGGCGTCTGTAAAAGGTGAAGCCACTGGGGGGGGGGTTGAGTATGTTATAGGGGTCAGAAGACTTTCATTTAAAGTACCAAACCACCACTGAAAAGCCTCCACTGGATTAGTGCTTTAAATGAAAGTCCCCTTTCCCCTGTATTATACTGATCTTTTGGCGTCTTCATCTGTTTTTGCCGCCGCTCCTGTCAGTTGCCTGTATAATTTGTGACCTGCCTGCAGCTCCAGTGTTTCATGGAGCACACTGGAAGGCACAAATCAATACAAGTCCATGAGAGCCTCGTTTTTGGCCTCATTCTGGCCTTGTTCTTACTCTCATATTCATGTATTGAGACTTTGTCAAATAACTTCTGATTTCCGGCCAGTGAGAAGTTATGGGCACAAGATGGTGCCATGGGACCTGAGCAGCATCAGTAAAAGGTGAAACTGCTAGGAAGTGAGTATGTGACAAGCGGCAGGGGCCTTACATTTAAAGCAACACTCTAATGCTAAAAGGGAAAAAAAAAACGTACTTTCACATGTAGTATGTCTTTTCACTACTATGTCCATGTTCCAGTGTTGCTCTAATTAGAATAGTCTGAGTCATAAGGGATTATGGCAAATTGAATGAACTATCAACAAACTGCAGCTAAATTTTTTTCTTACAAGTGAGATTAACAAATATCATAATTTCCCAAAAACATAAACAACTAATTAAAATACTATGAGTTACTTGAAAAACATCATTTGTACCATATTAGCCAATAGATTGGAAAAAAAAATAAATTGTGACCACTCAGGACTATGGTATAACTAGAAAGGGAATCTAAATAATCTATCTACCGTATTTTTGGGATTGTAAAATGCACTTTTCCTCCAAAAAATGTTGTAGGAAAATGAGAGATGCATCTTACAATGTGATTGTAGCTTTCCGGGAGGTGGAGAATGGGCGCTGTGCTGGCGGCGGGGGCTGTGCTGGTGGCGGGGGCTGTGCTTGCGGCTGGGCACGTGCTGATGGTGGGGACCCTGCTGGCTGTGTGGAGCAGGGTGGTGCAGCAGATGTTCTAGATGCTCTGTTGGTTGGGCTTCAAAAAAATGGTGCCCGGTGTCGGCGCGTGCGCAGATGGAATTACAATATACATTAAATCTCAACCTACATCTTGACATATAGTGGGATACATACCATGCTTCTATTAACACCTCTATAGGTCCTTACTCATCTCAATGGCTCTCCACTGGTTCAACTTAATCTAGAGTGAACAGTCTCTGCCTGGGTTCCTGTCTCCACACACAGGCCTCAAAACAGATCTCTGACTAATCGCTCTCATACATATTATTCAATTATATCTTGGTTAGAGGTCTGCAGTCCTCTTTTGTAATTTTTTGCTAGATATGAATCTCTCTCATTTTGCCTTATACATATAGATAATTTCTCCCCTATGAAGACCATGGACTGTATCTGTTTTTTTATTAACTTTTTCACATTAAAGCATCACTAAAGAAAGAAAATTCCCATACTCTTTATTCTGGACATCTCATATTCATATCCGGTGTACCAAAGTTATATTTTTATTACTATGAGAGTTCAATTTGCGCAGGCACCACCTCCGGGCGTCATTTCTTTGAATACCGCACCATGGACAGAGTATCTGGGAATGGGACACCTGCTGCACTGCTCTATTCCGCATGGCCCCCACAGCCAGGACAGACCCCACAGCCAGAACAGACCCCGGGGCCAGGACAGACCCCACAGCTAGCAGAGCCCCCGCAGCCAGCATGGTCCCTGCAGCCAGCACAGCCCCCACCGTAGTGCCTGCAGTATCGCCCTACTCTAGCACCGTACCTGCCTCCTGTGACCCTGCTCCACCACCGCTTGCACCCCCCCCCCGGTAAGACACCACTGGAGTATAAGAGAGAACCCATTTTTTTCACCTTTTTTTCCTCTAAATTTGGGTTTCATCTTATAATCCAGTGCATCTTATAAAATGAAAAATATGGTATATAAGTATTGTAAAATAATTCAATTATAGCATAAAATCCAATTAGAAGTGCAATTGTTAAATGAGCTTTGTAAGTATGCTTCCCTTTTTATGTAGTGTTATACTTTTTTTTTCTTCATTTGGGTTACTTTGCAACCACTAATAAATAGGTACATTTGCTGTTTTTTACACTCTGTTGTGTTTTTTTTCCTTTAAGTATTACAAAGGAAGATGTTGTAAGGTCAAATGCTGTGAAAAACTCAAACAAGATCCTTTATGCATGTTGTATTCATTAGCGTACCTCTTGACACATGATTGGCTGAGGATTTATTGGAGAATGGATCTACTGTCTTTCTTCTTAAATAAAGTGTTAATCCTTGGCACATATTTGGATACCAATATCAACAGAATCACCCTGTAACATAATGTTACAAAATTATAGTTCATAAAGGTAGACCTTACGGCATCGACCGCTCTCTGCTTTACATGTCACTTATGTAGATGATTGCGCTGCATGCTATGCTTACTGTAATGTATGGCTGTATTATTCACAAGTTTAATTTGTACAGTATGAATCAGTGATGCTTAAACTGCCTTCATTGCAGAGACTTCCGGAAGTCATGAGAAGCAGACGGTTTCTGGTCCTTTCGTAGGACATACATTCTTACAGATACACGTGTGTTTCTTTCTGCTACAGCTTAATGTTGTGTGGACATACAAATCTTGCTCAGGAGCTAGAGATACATTTTTTTTGCAAGGATAGTTAATATAAAGTTCCCCTGATGGTTTCTACCCTATTGAAGAGCCTGATCTTCTCTTATATATATAAGCTTTGCAAAGGAATGTTTGCAAAGAAATTGGGGAATCCTACAAAAAAGAAAGAAAGTCCAAGCAAAAAGGAACAGGATATTTCTCAATTTGGCCTAATCAAGAATCCAAATATTTCAACTGCCATCAAAAGTAAAGTAAAAAAAATTGCCAGGTGTTCTTCATCTTGCAACCTATCAACTGAAGAAGATACTTCCAGGAAGGAATTTTCCCTCTCTCCAACATTCAGTTATAGAGTAGCAATTGCCAATGGGCTTCAAAATAATATTCTAACTGGCAATAATAACGAGGATGCATTTCACGAAATATCTTCTCTTGATAGTTCATATTCAGAATCTTTAAGTGAAAAAAGGGCTGGTAGTACAACCAAGGAATACTCATCACAGACCATGCCTGTAAGGCGAAACAGAAAAAGCATGAGCAGTTTAGCTCCTTCTGATGGAAGCTCGGATGGGGAACGGACATTGCATAGCTTAAAAATGGGGGCTTTACGCAAACTTAGAAAATGGAAGAAGAGTCAAGAGTGTGTGTCCTCAGATTCAGAAGTAAGCACATGGAAAAAAACCTGGGGGTTACGAAGCAAGTCTTTAGACAGAACAGTCCGTCAGCAGAAAACAAATGCAATTGAACCGGGTTTTAGCTCCACCGGTTGCATAAGTCAAACTCATGATGTCATGGAAATGATCTTTAAAGAACTTCAAGGTATAAGTCAAATCGAAACTGAACTGTCAGAATTAAGAGGTCATGTCAATTCTTTGAAGCAATCAATTGATGAAATTTCTAGCAGCGTTGAGGTTGTGCAAAGTGAAATTGAGCAGTTACGTTCAGGATTTGTGCAGTCAAGAAGAGAAACCAGAGATATCCATGACTACATTAAGCAGATAGGTCATCACAGTAGTAAACTTAGTCTTAGGTTTTTAAATGTGCCTGAAGAAAAAAACGAACTTTGTGAAAATGTTGTTTATAGAATTTTAATAGAAAAAATGGGATTTTCAGATGCACAAAACACTATGAAAATTGAAATCGCTCACAGACTAGGGCAACAAAGAGAGTGCCCGAATGCAAAACCCAGACCAATTCTTGTCTATTTTGCTACACAACAAGACAGAGATTTAGTTTTAAAAAAATGTTATAAACTGAAGGGAACTGGAATTGGGATTTCTACAGACATTATTTCCCATGAACTAAAAGTTAAAAAAGAAAAGGCACTTCCTTTGTCTCAGACATATGAGAGTATGGACATGAAATTTTCTGCCATGGAGCCAAAGATTAATCATGATGAATGGGAATCCTATGAAGACAGTGATAAAGAATTGGAACCAGACATAAACAGAAATAGTTATGCAACGGTGTCCAAGTCTGAAGCTCAGATAAAATCAAATGGGAGTAAAAGAAGTGGGCATTCATCCCATAATAAAAAACCTCACAGAACATCCGAAGATGCCACATATAAAAGTAAAGATGATTACGGAGATCTTAATTTTCAGTCGCCTGTTTCTGATAGCTTGGACAAAAGCAAACTATATTACAGTGATTCAACTCCTTTGTGGCATTCGCAGACTGATTTTTCTACACCAAAACTGAGTCGGTCAGAATCTGATTTTTCAAAGTTATGTCAGTCTTACTCTGAGGATTTTTCAGAAAACCAATATTTCATAAGAACAAATGGAAGTTCTTTGTTATCTTCTTCTGATCGAGAACTCTGGCAGAGAAGACAGGAAGATAGTTCATCAAACTGGTATGCAAGCTCACAAGAGCAAGCTTTCAGTAATGACGTAGAGCCTTACCATGAAGAGAATGAAATAGAGAACACTGAGACTGTTGACAGTGGTGTCAGCAATGGGATACTTTGTGCTTCAGGAGATCGCAGTCACTATAGTGACTCTCAACTTTCTTTGCATGGTGATTTGTCACCGTGGAAAGAATGGCACCATTTAGAACAAGGTACAGATTCTGGACTTGATACATCAACACAACATGGTTTTGCCTATAATGTCAATTGTCCTACAGATCAACAAATGGAAATTTATGCAAACAGTTATGAAAAGTGCCAAAGTACAGATCTTCCTCCATACAACACAGAAAACTACAATTATACCTTAGAGACTAATTCTCCATCTTGTCCTGAAATCTCCAACATTTCACAAAATCAATGGACTAGTGAATATGAATCTTACATTGAGGCAAATGCCAATGAACTTTACCAGGGCCAAGGAAGGTTGCCTATGATGTACCGCAGTCAGAGCGAACTGCAAAGTGATGACTCTGAGGATGCGCCTCCAAAATCATGGCATAGTCGACTGAGCATTGATCTTTCTGATAAAACCTTTAGCTTTCCAAAGTTTGGCTCTACTCTTCAGCGGGCAAAATCAGCTCTGGAAGTTGTATGGAATAAAAGCACACAGAGTTTAAGTGGCAATGATGAAAGTGGCTCCTCATTTATGGGCAGATTCCGCACTTTATCACAATCTACAGCGAATGAATCCAGTACCACTCTAGATTCTGATGTGTACACAGAACCATACTACTACAAAGCAGATGACGACATTGACTATGGTGAATCTACAGCGGCTAACGACAATGGAGCCGATTATGTGGAAGTGATGGAACAAGTTCTTGCCAAACTGGAAAATAGAACAAATACAAATGAAAATCTTGAGCAAATGCAAGAATATCAAGAATATGATGACAATGTCTACGACCCAGAGTTTGCTGGTTTACAAATGGATGAATACAACATTCCTTATGATGACTTGGCTCCTGAGGATATAATAGAACCTGAATGTGAAATTGTGTACGATATGACAGAGAATGTGAAGATCGATGACGAGAACAAAAACCTACCTGAGAAATCATTTGAGGTTCCAAAGAAAAAGCGCATTCGTCCAAGTTTTAAGGAGGCTGCCCTGAAGGCATACAAGAAAGAAATGGCTGACCTTGAAGAAAGGATCCTTGCAGGAGGTACTTACACTTAATTATTTTAAATGTGCACTCTGTTTTGTATAGTATGTGTTAGTAGGTAATGCGGTTTTCCACTTTTACAAAGATAGCTTTGGATAAATTAATAAGAATAAGAAAATCAATTTAAAGAGTTATGCCAACCATAATATGCCTGTCATAATGTAACTATTACACTACACAATGACCTTGTGGCAATATTCCTAATATTAGGTTGTCTCAAGTGCATTGTTGGGCGTCTTACACAAGCAAAAATAGTCATCATAAAGTCGCCCTCATAGGTTTTAGTTATACATAGCTGAAGATCATCTTTTTATATGGTTTTATAATCAATAATGTTACTTTTGTTAGTAATGCCATGTTTGAGGACAAAAAGAGTAAAAAAATCCATCAAGAATGAGGACATTAAGTGTATTCTATGTATATTTTACATAGTCTTACTATGTATCATCGCTGCTAATAATACATCTTAACCTTTGTTGTGCATGGCTAAACGGTGGTTTGCTTTTATAAAAAATATGTTTTTGTCAAATATGATTGTCTGGAACCACAATCTTATTTCCTAACTTCTGAGAATTGTCAACTTGACAGATACTTTGCATACTATATTTAACAAATTGACAAATTTGTTGACTTTGGCTGTGATAAAGTAAAATACAAGATAGTTTATATGTACAAAGGAGCCATCTCAATCTATAGTCCTTTAAAAGTGATATTCAGAGTGCTACAAACGTATCAAAATTCCAACAAATATCCGTGCACCATATGTAGCTGTAAGGGGTGCAGAGTACCAATCATATCTGGGCCCTGGTGTTTAAGGGGCCTGAAGGACCCCTACTGTATAAGAAAGAATCAGTGTTTCAAAAATTACAGATCAATCTGAAACACTTTGTATTGAGGCCACCTTATACCTTGGTCAATGCATCTTCTTTCTATGCCCATTGTGTTATTACATCTATAACACACAGCATTAGGTATTATAATTGTGCAGAAATCTGCTATAAGGCTATGTGCCCACGGGAGATTAAACCTGCGAATTTATCTGCGGAAAATCCACAGGTTCCAGCATGCACAGACCTTCCCCATGTTATCCTATGGAACATGGGGAGTGCTGTGTCCATGCTGCGGATACGTGCGGCTGCGGAACATACTGCGGATGTCCCGCAGCCGCACGTAACTGCATGACAATTCTTTCTGCGGAATCACCTGCGGAAATCCCGGTCCTCCACTATGGAGATAGGGCCGGGACTTCCGCAAATAAACCGCATGAATGTCCGCAGGTTTACCACAGCTATTGCGCTGTACTACCGCAGCTAAAAATAGCTGCGGATTCCGTGGAGCTGCTGCAACAAACCTGCGGACGTACCTGCGGATATATCCGCAGGTGCGAGCTGCCGTGGGCACATAGCCTAGATGTCAAATCAATGGGTCTTTCAAGAAGAGAGATGTTCCTCACGGTTCGGATCTTCCTAAGACAACCTGGGGTTGCCGGCTTTCTAGACAATAGTAGATATTAGGTTTTCCCAGTGTAAATAGCAGCAGTAGGAAGACCTGAATGTATCTTTTCTCAAATACTTTTTCACTTGATGCTTTTAGGTTGATGACGCAATTAGGAGTGTTTCTCCTTTACTAATAAAGATTGTAGTATTGATCTCATTAATAATGCAGGGCTACTTTATTACCTTTGACGTAATGGTTTTCAAAATAAAGAAACTGTTTTTTTTTTTTGCCCTGAGCCATCAAAATATTTTAAACTAGAAAACTGGCATAAAATGCTTTGAAAAGTTACAACATTTTGTGCACAATGGGGAGTTGCCCTAAAATGTTGTGATTATTGGAGTCTTCATAACAGCTGCGGACAACTCACGTGAAAATTCAGCAATAGTGACAGTGTTTCTTTTGCCAGAAATGTAAGGCTATATGTACACGTGGCTTTTTTTTTTTTTTTTTTTTCATTTTTCATGCATTATTCCTTGCTTATTTTAATGAATAAAAGCAAGGAAAAAGCATCCGAGCAAAGTCTATGAAAATCTTGAATTGCTGTGCACACGCTGCTTTTTTTTTTTGCAGATTTTGTTGCTGAAAAAAGAAGCACAATGTCAATTGTTTCTGTGTTTATTTCCTGCGTTTCCATAATCCTCTGCAATGTTTTATCACTACAGGGGATTATGTCGCAGCCCTTTGCCTAACACATCCTGCATACCGTATGATCTGTGAGGCTCACCACAGCTCAGTAACCTGGGGTCAGTCATCATGGTGACAACCAAGGGTTACCATGGCAGAAATCAGGTCTCTGTAATTGCATTACAGGAACCAATGGCCAGAGAGAGGTTAGTGATCCCTCTCCCTGCCTTCTGAATATCTGCGATTGCAGCATTCAGGGGATTTAAATTGCCAGAAGCGGCGCAGGCACCACTCCGAGCAGAGAGAGCCGGGTCCCAGCTGTAAAACTAACATCAGCTGGAAACCCAACGGCAATCGTGGGGATACAGCACATGAACCCCTGCAATCACCATGACTTAAAAAAGCACAAAAAGATGCAGGAAAAAAATGCATATGAAAAAATGCGCAAACGCAATAAAAAATGTGCGTTTTTTTGTTTCTGCTGCATTTTCTTGCCAAAACATGTTTTTTTATGTCCAGAAAAGAAGCACACAAAAAAGCAATGTGGGCACATAGCTTTACTCCAGTTATTGACTGGAGTAACAATTCTGGTGATGCACTGAATTAATTAAGTGGTGTGCACCTGCTAATGAATTTGGCACATGTTGTTCTCACATGACCCTCATTAAGTCTGGTGTATGAAATGCCAGTTATTATCATTCGAGGCATATGTTTTTTTTAAAGTCTATTGGGGTGAATTATTAAGATGTATACACCAGAATTTTGGCGTAAAACCCCTTAATAAGTCGCAATATTTTATTTCAACTCTTGACATTTGCCAGTAGTAGGGGTAGGACAGGGCTTTTCTACATTCGCTTATCAAATTCATGGTAACTTGCGGTAGTTAACATACTCCTATTTCATTAAGCACCATGCGCCTGGCTCATTAGATAGCTTGCTCCATTTAGTGAATTGGATGCGTTATACTATAGCTGAGGTCCTTTAAGACTGGCGTTTACAACTCTAGCCTTAAATAGACCCCTTGGTCTTTCAAAAGAGTACTTATCATATGATAAGTATACTAGATGCATTCATGTTATGAAATTCCTATCTATAAGCTGTAAACGTATAACATCATCTATGTATAAAGTCAATTAACTATTTCTACTACCTTTGTATTATAAAGGAGACCAGAAAGGTGGAGATAAATTTGTGCAAAATAGCAAATTTATTAATATTTTAAATTTCAAAAATGTAAATACATTACAAAGTTCTTGGTGCAAAAAGGTACGGTGATAAATGCTCATGCCAGTAGCTATTACAATAGAACGATATACAAGTGAATCACAATTGGAAAACCAATGGTGAGAAGCAGTGCCCCTTATTAAAGTACATATATACATGCTGTTAATATGTGTATCATAAATGAGGATGACTGCAAACTTATGAAAGGCAATAAAGCTGCCAGCATAACAAAGACCCCCACTACCCCGACGTACATTTAACGTGTATGAGATCCCACTTCTTCTTAGGCCTCTGCCACACTCACATGGAATTCACGCACGTGCCGCGAGACACGTATTTTCCCTGCGTGTTGCGTGTGGTAAGTACGTGTCTCCGGTACGTGCGGTCCACGTGTGTTCTCCGTGTGCTATCCGCGATAACACACGGAGAACCGGTAATTTGCATACTCACGTGGTATATGCTGCTGTCCAGGGATCTGATCTTCAGCTCCAGCCCCGCCCACTTCCAGCTGATGCTGCTTTCGGCCGAGCGGAGGGGCGGAGATTACAGCCCGTGACAGCACGCTCACCTCCATAACACACTCATAACGAGCGGCGGCTGGCAGCAACTGTTTGGAGCGGAAGATTCTGCAGGGCTGGTGGATGTGAATGTGTTTTTTTTTATTTTAAAATAATGACACGTGTTTCTCCGGCGCGTGTCACACGGAACCGAATCCACACTACATCCGTATGGTACAGGTGCGGGCCGTGTGACACCCGTGCTGCCGGAGAAAATGTGGACATGTCAGTGTGCGAAACACACGGACACACGTAAGTATGGAACGGACACACGTTCCGTTCCAAAATACTTACGTGTGGCCAAACAATTATAAAATCATATGTCCACATGTGTGCGTGCCTTCGGTATGTGAAAAAACTGCCAAACACGTACCGGAGGCACGAACGTGTGAAAGAGGCCTTAGAGGTGAGTGTCCCACAGAGAGCTTCCAGGACTTTTTTAAAGGTCCTTTTCCAGTCATGTGACTGCTGACGTTTAGCATTGCCGAGCACATGCGTCCTGATGATTGGCATCATCTGTGGCCGGCCGCATCAAAGGCCCTCCCTGTGACATCACCTCATGCAGCGCACGCACAGAAAATAGGAAGGAGGACACATCACCCCAACCACCACCTTTGTATTATATTTAACAATATTTTGTCTGAAGTTTTAATGATAAGCCATAGATTAGTAGGTTATTATAGTTCTAGACTCAAAAACATGTTATTCCCAGAATAGCAGTATTTGTTTACAAAGCACTGTACCTCTTTGACTATTGCTAGTATACACACACACACCAATCACAACATCCTAAAGTTTCTTTATTTACCTTTTTATCTCAACTTCTCTGTTTGCCCCCTGTGCAACCATTTTCACATTGCTAAATGGATGGTTCTGTCCATATGTGCTAAAACTACATTTCCCAGCAGCACACTGCTTCTTCTCAGTGCTGTAGGTCCCTCTCTATGCTCTCCTGTGTATTTGATAAGAAAGACAGATATATCTTAATGTGTAATATGCATTACTGTTGGGATGGAGCCTATATCTTTAGAGCTTGATCATGCTCTCTCATGCATGCGTGGCAGAGCTGAGCTTAGCATAGCTTTGCTGTGCTACAAAATAGCTGTTTGGGCGAAGATGATGCCCATGAGAGGGTCTGGAAGATGTTTTATTAGATAAGGTCATAGGGGTGTCTGTTTTTAATTAATTAGGTGTAAGTGCTGGTATCAGTGCAATATTCAGCAAGTCAGAGCTGCATTGTGCTACAACCGGGCTGTCAGATGTTTTATTACACAGGGTCTTTAGGTGCATCTGCTCGACCAACAGCATTAGAACTACTAGAGAATGGATTCAGAGGGAACAAAGGCTAAAAAACCCATGGAAGGTCATCATTAGGGGGTAATAACTGAAAACCAGTGCATTATTCAAATAGATCCAATTGCCACATTGTTAATTTTGTATATATAGAAAATTGAGTCTACATTATGATTTTAGAAATAAATCTTTTAGAAACTGTTGATTGATGTTTTAGGCCTGATATAAGGTCAGATATGCTCTTGTTACTGTGCCTTCAAGTTATCATTTAGTTATGAGAGAGTTGATGTTATCTTCTTAAGGGTATGTTCACATGAGCATATTTTCGTCCCAAATTCTATCCATGAAAAAATCGACTGGACACACAGCACTGTTATTCAATGAGGTGGTGCAGACAAGCAACTTTTTTCACTGAAAAAATTGCAGCCTGCATTAGTTTCTTTTATGTGTCAAATGATACCCATTCAAGTGTATGGATGCACAAAAAAAATTGGATGTCATATGGAGCAACCGCATACCATAATTTTTTTATGGCTACATTGCCATTCTGTAACAGAAAACTGTTAATAGTCTTTTTAATTATTAATAACTGTGCTGTAAAAAATGGATTGCACACAGAGGAGAAGTGCTCAAAAAAAATAGTTTTCTCAATGAAACGCTAATGATTTTATATACGCTTGTGTGAGGTTAGCTTAAGGGCACCTTCACTTGTACGTGCAATTCACTCCGATATTGGATCACAATGCATGGACTGGTCACAGCTCTCTTGACACAAGTGTGACAGCTGCATTGATTTATATGAAGATGTCACTATTGGATCGGGTTTGGATATACCTTCTCATTCAAAGACTTTTCTTTATTTTCATGACTCTGAAAATTGTAGATTCACAGTGAAGGCATCAAAACTATGAATTAACACATGTGGAATGAAATACTTAACAAAAAATTGTGAAACAACTGAAAATATGTCTTAACTTCTAGGTTCTTCAAAGTAGCCACCTTTTGCTTTGATTACTGCTTTGCACACTCTTAGCATTCTCTTGTTGAGCTTCAAGATGTAGTCACCGTAAATGGTTTTCACTTCACAGGTGTGCCCTATCTGGTTTAATAAGTGGGATTTCTTGCCTTATAAATGGGGTTGGGACCATCATTTGTGTTGTGCTGAAGTCTGGTGGATACACAGCTGATAGTCCTACTTAATAGACTGTTAGAATTTGCATTATGGCAAGAAAAAAGCAGCTAAGTAAAGAAAAACGAGTGGCCATCATTACTTTAAGAAATGAAGGTCAGTTAGTCCAAAAAATTGGAAAAACTTTGAAAGTGTCCCCAAGTGCAGTGGCAAAAACCATCAGACATTACAAAGAAACTGGCTTACATGAGGACCGCCCCAGGAAAGGAAGACCAAGAGTCACCTCTGATGCGGAGTATAGGTTTATCCGAGTCACCAGCCTCAGAAATCGCAGGTTAACAGCAGCTCAGATTAGAGACCAGGTCAATGCCACACAGAGTTCTAGCAGCAGACACATTTCTAGAACAACTGTTAAGAGGAGACTTTGTGCAGCAGGCCTTCATGGTAAAATAGCTGCTAGGAAACCACTGCTAAGGACAGGCAACAAGCAGAAGAGACTTGTTTGGGCTAAAAACACAAGGAATGGACATTAGACCAGTGGAAATCTGTGCTTTGGTCTGATGAGTCCAAATTTGAGATCTTTGGATCCAACCACCGTGTCTTTGTGCGACGCCGAAAAGGTGAAGAGATGGACTCTACATTTCCACCGTGAAGCATAGAGGAGGAGGTATAATGGTGTGGAGGTGCTTTGCTGGTGACACTGTTGGGGATTTATTCAAAATTGAAGGCATACTAAACCAGCATGGCTACCACAGCATCTTGCAGCGGCACGCTATTCCATCCGGTTTGCGTTTAGTTGGACTACCATTTATTTTTCAACAGGACAATGATCCCAAACACACCTCCAGGCTGTGTAAGGGCTATTTGACTAAGAAGGAGAGTGATGGGGTGCTACGCCAGATAACCAGGCCTCCACAGTCACCAGAGCTGAACCCAATTGAGATGGTTTGGGGTGAGCTGGACCGCAGAGTGAAGGCAAAAGGGCCAACAAGTGCTAGGCATCTCTGGGAACTCCTTCAAGACTGTTGGAAGACCATTTCCGGTGACTACCTCTTGAAGCTCATCAAGAGAATGCCAAGAGTGTGCAAAGCAGTAATCAAAGCAAAAGGTGGCTACTTTGAAGAACCTAGAATATAAGACCTATTTTCAGTCGTTTCACACTTTTTTGTTAAGTATTTCCTTCTACATGTGTTAATTCATAGTTTTGATGCCTTCAATGTGAATCTACAATTTTCAGAGTCATGAAAATAAAGAAAACTCTTTGAATGGGAAGGTGTGTCCTAACGTTTGGTCTGCCCTGTGTATATATATATATATATATATATATATATATATATATATATACATATATATATATATACTAGAAGGTGGCCCGATTCTATGCATCGGGTATTCTAGAATTTACATATTGTGTAGTTAATGTATGATTTTTGTTTTATATTTATATATATATATATATATATATATATATATATATATATATATATATATATATATATATGTTGTTGTCTGTAGTTACCAAGTGTTTGTGTAGGGCGCTGTACATGTTCTGGGTGTTGTCTGGGTGTGGCAGGGGGTGAGAGCGGTGTTGTATGTGTGTTGCGTGTGTTGCGTTGTTTGTGGAGCGCTGTGTGTCTGTAGCGTTGTGTGTGTGTGTTGCGCGGTTTGTGTGGGTGTGGTGTGTTTTGGGGGAAGGTATGTTTTGTGCAATGTGTGTGTGTTGCGTGGTATGTGCGTATATTTATGTATGCCGCGGTGTTTGTGTGTTGGGTGTTGTGTGTGTGCAGCGTTGTCTGTGTAGGGCGGTGTTTGTGGTTCCCAGTGTGTGTGTGGTGTGTTGTGTGTGTGTGTGTGTGTGTGTGTTGGGGGGAGGTGTGCACCTCCCATCGTGCTCCATCCCCCATGCTGCGCACCCCCCATCGTGCTCCATCCGCCATGCTACGCACTCCCAAACGTGCTCCATCCGCCATGCTGTGCACTCCCAAACGTGGTCCATCCGCCATGCTGCACACTCCCAAACGTGGTCCATCCGCCATGCTGCGCACTCCCAAACGTGCTCCATCCGCCATGCTGCGCACTCCCAAACGTGCTCCATCCACCATGCTGCGCACTCCCAAATGTGCTCCATCCGCCATGCTGCGCACTCCCAAACGTGCTCCATCCCCCATGCTGCGCACTCCCCATCGTGCTCCATCCCCCATGCTGTGCACCCCCATCGTGCTCCATCCCCCATGCTGCACCAGCATCAGCCTCTCTCCTCCCAGCATCAGCCTGTCTGTCCCCAGCATCAGCCTCTCTCCTCCCAGCCTCAGCCTCCCCCAGCATCAGCCTCTCTCCTCCCAGCATCAGCCTCTCTCCTCCCAGCATCAGCCTCTCTCCTCCCATCATCAGCCTCTCTCCTCCCAGCATCAGCCTCTCTGTCCCCAGCATCAGCCTCTCTCCTCCCAGCCTCAGCCTCCCCCAGCATCAGCCTCTCTTCTCTCAGCCTCCCCCCTCCCAGCCTCCCTCCTCCCAGCCTCCCTCAGCATCAGCCTCCCCCGCCCAGCCTCCCCCAGCATCAGCCTCCCCCTCCCAGCCTCCCCCAGCATCAGCCTCCCCCTCTCAGCCTCCCCCAGCATCAGCCTCTCGCCTCCCAGCCTCCCCCAGCATCAGCCTCTCTCCTCCCAGCCTCCCCCCGCATCAGCCTTTCTCCTCCCAGCCTCCTCCAGCATCAGCCTCTCTCCTCACAGCCTCCTCCAGCATTAGCCTTCCCCTCCCAGCCTTCCCCAGGATCAGCCTCTCTACTCCCAGCCTCCCTCATCCCGGCCTCCCCCAGCATCAGCCTCCCCCAGCATCAGCCTCCCCCTCCCAGCCTCCCCCAGCATCAGCCTCTCTCCTCGCAGCCTCCCCCAGCATCAGCCTCTCTCCTCTCTGCCTCCCCTAGCATCAGCCTACACCCTCCCAGCCTCCCCCAGCATCAGCCTACCCCAGCATCAGCCTACACCCTCCCAGCCTCCCCCAGCATCAGCCTACCCCAGCATCAGCCTACCCCAGCATCAGCCTACCCCAGTATCAGCCTCTCTCCCCCCAGCCTCCCCCAGCATCAGCCTCCCCCTCCCAGCCTTCCCCAGGATCAGCCTCTCTCCTCCCAGCCTCCCCCAGCACGCCGTGCTCCTCTGACGACACTCACAGATCCTATCGCATACACTCACACACACTCACACATCTGAACACACTCACAAACATCCGATCGCATACACTCACACACACTGAAGATATCGCACATACGCGCTCACACTCACAACATCCGGAGATACCACATGCTTCTGGCCATGTGATCCTCCGGCAGGTCCTGGAAGGTTACTCCACAGTATCGCCGCCGAGAAGCAAGTGATATCCCAGGATGTTGTGAGTGTGTGGATGCGATGTGATGTGTGTGTGAGAGTGAGTGTGATCTGATGTGTGTGTGTGTGTGTGTGTGCTATGTGTGTGCGTGTGTATGTTCCACCGCTGCAGGACCTTGATGCGCTGGTAACTATGCTACCATGGTTACCAGCGTATACCGTCCCCCGCTTGCACGGGAGCCCACACCAGCATACGGCGGCAACCCCAGCACTGTGAGGGTATGTGTCGGCTGGGTTGGCGGCGTACGCTGATGTGGGCTCCCGGGGGTACAGTACTCACCTGGGAGTCGTGGCTCCGTGTCGGTTTGGGGAATGCGTGCGGGGGGCAGGGCCAGAGCGAGCGTGCATTGCGTGAGGGGGGCGGGGCGTGGCCGAGTTGCCAATGCGTGTAAGGTGCCGGGGCGAGAGGCCAATCCGTGTGGGGGGCGGAGCCTGGGCTAGCGGCCGGCCAATCCATGTGCGGGCGGAGCGGCCAATCCGTGTGGGGGCGGGGCCATGGCGAGCCCAGCGGCCAATCAGCTTTGTGTCACCGTAAGGACACAATTTTGGAGCAAGACAGACAGACAGACAGACAGAATAAGGCAATATTATATATATATATATATATATATATATATATATATATATATATAATGTCAAACAAATGGTAATAGACCAGCTGACCTGTCTGAGCTCATGCCTTGACAGTACCTGGTATTCCTCAATTGCACGGGTCAAGTCTGGGGAAACGTCTAAATAATAGCAGCAACCTTGTAAATGGATCCAGCAAAATGAGAAGAGTCCAGGTGGCAGTGAAGAAATATTCCAACTTTATTGAGCGATTACAATTCCAAAGCTCATGACAAATAAAGTGCAGGAATCATGCAATAACGGACTACGCGTTTCGGCGGTATAAATAGCAGCCTCCCAAGCTTGGGATCGTGAGGGAGGCCAGTTTTTTATACCACCGAAACGCGTAGTCTGTTATGGCATGATTCCTGTTCTTTATTTGTCATGAGCTCTGGAATTTTAATGGCTCAATAAAGTTAAGATATATTTTTTTCACTGCCACCTGGACTTTTCTCATTTTGCTGGATCCATGTACAAGGTTGCTGAAAGATATATAAATATAATATATATATATATATATATATATATATATATATATATATATATATATATATATAATCTCAAAATTATCAAAATTAGAGAACAATGTATGGTCACTTGCTTTTTTCAGAAATAGTGTAATCTACATTGATCAACACTTCAAGGATTTTTGGTAAGGGGTACTCCAGGCCACTAGAACAATGTTTTACAAAATATCCAAAGTTTGTCAACATAAAACCTTTATTGTGCTCAAAACGTAAAACATGATGATCATAATTAAAGATCAACAATGACTGTAGCAATGATAAAGAATACAAGTACAGTTTCTGAAGGTAACAACACTCACCAATCAGTAGGAAGTTTACAGGTCTTTGCTTTGAATGACTTTAGCACATCTGCTGCCAAAGGACATCATTAGTCTCTCTAACACTGGTCTGGTTAGATTTTGCTCCAGTCTCTCCCACAGTTCTTTGACTGCTATGGATGGCATCGCCATAACTTTATCACCAAGGATTTTCCAGAGGTTTTCTATTGGGTTTAGATCAGGACTCTGGGTGGCCATTTCATTATTTCAATGTCTTTTGTTTCAAGGAACTAGTTTACTCATTTTGTTATGTGACAGGGGCATTGTCCTGTGTGAAAATTGCTGGCTGATTGCGTGATGAACGCAAGTAAGGAACCACATGTTGTTCACTATGCCATGTAGCTGTATGAGACGTCCAACTCCTGCTGCAGAAGACATTCCCCAAATCATGAAACTTCCTCCACCACCTTTCACTGACTTCTTAACACACTTTGGGTTCAGTCTTTCTCCAGTTTGTCAACAAACGTAATGTTTCCCATCAGACCAAAATACATTAAACTTGCTTTTATCACTAAAATGAACTGTGGACCACTTCTCTTCTGTCCACACAACATGTTCCTCGCAAAAGGTGAGTCTAGCCTTTGATTCTTTCTGCTAATGAGAGGTTTGGCCACTGCAGAGTGGGCTTTTAGTTCAAATGCTCTTAAACATCATGACTTGTATGATGAGCCAGATCCTTACACTGTTCTGTGCTGAACTGGTGAGCAATTCCAGCTGAAGTGTTGAAACGATTACCCATGGAGAGTCTCCACATTATCCTGTCCTGTCTTGCATTTGTCTTTTGAGGGCGACCAGCCTTCTTGGGAGACTTGAAAGAATTTGTTATGTTGTAAAGATACAATATTTTCAAAATCACAGACTTGGAACAACCAACTTTTCTTGCTATGGCTGATAGGGTCACCTCTTTGGCCTTCATCTGGACAACCTGCTGCCGGAGGATTGCAATGACTGGCACACCATTTTTGCAAAGTCAGTGAAAACTGGAAAGTTAGGCTGCCAGATGGTAGGGTTTGTCAGATAATTAAGAAAATTAGCACCAGGTCAAAGATTAACACGAATAACTTGCAGGTATCTCAAAGTGTTCTCTAATTTTGATCAGTGTTCTTTTACATTTATCTCATTTACATTTTTAATCTGTGCTTTTGAAAAAATTCAATTTATAAAATAAACTTAAAATACTGCGAGCTTACTGATGTTAGGACATAATTACATAGTACTACACAATGAGCTTAACATTTAGGAAATTGTGTGTTGTTCTCTGTTTGTGATCTCCATATAAAAGGCATATCCAGATATCCTCATAATTTGAGTAGTTGGTGTCAGTAACAGCTTCCACAGTCTGAGGTTGAGGTCACACATTGTGTTTGACGAACGAGCAGCAGCAGTTCCCTCCAAGTGGCTTCCTAAATGTCGCAGCGGCTTTTAGCTTCATCATTATAGAAAAATTGCTAATGGAATGCCTATTTTTAATGGCAGCACAGTTTTAGAGAAACCACGTTGCTATTGAAAATAGGCATGCCATTAGCAATTAATGTTTAATGATGCAGCGGAAATATTCAGGAAGCCACTTCTCAGCAGACACGTCTCGTGTAGGTAGTACACTCACTGGTGTGTGACATCAGCCTAAATGCATGTCCCCATTGTCCTAACTCCTTAAAGTGACTGTCTAAAGGCAGCATAATACGTTGACAGATCTGGTGCACAATTAGACCAAATGAAACAAAAAACAAGTATTGTCATTTGACTGATACAAACCTACAAAAATATATTGGCCATATGGTTACAAAATCTGCTTTATTCATAGGGGAACGTTTTTCCTGCCTTCTCCTGACCCTGTCAATAGTGATTGACAAGCTGCCGGACTTCTGCTTCTATAGACCTTATCACAATATAACTATTATTAGCCAAATGAGATAATATACTGTAGTTTTCTGCTGTTTGGTGTAATAGAAAAGCAGACATGTTCAAATATTGTGTCCCCCCTTAATAGAGCAATTGAGCAGGATACTATGATAGCACATCCACTTTAAGCGTATTAGAGCTTGCGCTGAAATACACCATGTATTCTTGTCAATTGGACATAATGCGACAAGAAAGTATGGATTCACAGAAAAGACTTTGGCACCATTTATATGCACATGTGTCGCACACGGAGCTCATTTTTATGTAATAGGATATTCGTGGTGCTGCACTTCAAAACAGTCTCCGGTAACACCAGTGATGAAAGTAGAGAAATAGAAATGGCACTCACCATCCATAAAATCGATATTTATTGAAAAGTATTAAAACAATTCACGGGAGAAGCAGGGAAAGCATGGATGACAGATGTTTCGTGTTCAAATCGCACTTCAACAGGTCCCTCCTGTTTTAATACTTTTCAATAAATATCAATTTTATGGATGGTGAGTGCCACTTCCATTTATCTACTTTCATCATTAAAACACACTTTAAACTGTTATTATTCATTGAACAATGAATATTTGCATGAACTATATAAACACTGCAGAAAGTGAAAAGAATACTAAATGTTTAAAAAAAATGTAAAAGGGTTTGTCACTCTTAAAAATCAATATTTGCTGGGTGGCGCCTTTGATAATTAATCAAATATAAAGTGACCTCCTGCTGGTCTGGTGGGCCACCCAGTCATGAGTTGTAATTTTTCGGCAAACCTACAGCAAGTGTTTTGTTTGCCTTCAGTGCCACCATAAAGACACTAAGCATTACAAAGTGCTTGTTCAGGCCTTCTACATTATGTAAGATAGGACAAGTCATTCAGAACAAGAGATCCTTTTTGCAACCAATATTCAATCTGGTGAAGAGATTGAGGTCGTGAATAGAGATGAACGGACCCGTGGTAGTTTGGTTTGGGACCCGAATGTCACCTGAACCTCTACGGAAGTCACTAATAGGGCAGTTTGGGTCTCCGTCCACATGCAGCCAACCATAAACAGATCACTTCCGGGAGCGGGTGGGTGGTGTTTTTACATTTTTTGGGGGGATGCACACTACATCCGATCTTGCTGTTTTTACCCTGTGTGAGCCGTTCAAACACTGCAAGTGGCTCACACTGAGCTGAGCACTGAACGTACTCGAGCACAACAATGCACGCACAAGTGGTTTGTATACATAAAGCATCCGAACTCTGTTATTTTTATAAAGTCTGTATTCGGTACGAACATCGAACACCGAACCTCGGTTCGCTATCTTATCTTACTCACTCACTTAACTCAGAATCCCCTACTTGGGTATATGGAAATGGAATTTCTAAACTGGCCACCCCTTTACGTTTTCATAGACATCGTTGACCCGCAGGAGCAAAGACATACCGCTTGCGCTAAGGCTTTGTTCTGACACTCCTTTTTCATTAACATGGCTTATCTGTGTCTTTCTTGTATAAAACATGTACCAATTATAGTATGTTTAGCTGTTCACATACCAGTGTTTTTTTTGTGGACAGTGTGTCTTCAGAAAATCATGACGATATGTCAATTTTTGATCAAAATCACACAAAAAAGGCCTACGGTCCATGAAACTCAATAACAGCACCCGGATGCCATCTGCGGGTACCATGTGCTCTCTGTTTTAAACCCTGTAGTAGATAAGCTTTTGGGGTGAGGGGGGTATGCGAGAAAATCATTGAAGGTAAAAACGGACACCGAAACACTGATGAAAATCTGATCCAAAACACTCATAGAAAATCATCTGGGGTTTTTTTACGTACAAGAAAAAAATAGATCTTTTAATGAGGCCTAATACAAGGAGCTGCATCCAGAAGATCATTGAAAGGTTTGGTCTAAAATAGACAACATGTGTAAAACAAATGTATTCTGCTTCTCCTCAGCAGTTATGAATCTATTTATATCATAATTTACCACATTGCTATCCCTGCTGGAAACTTGATAGCATTATGCTGCAATATTATCATGCAGTGTTTGACAATAGTACAAAGGCATTACTAATGAATCACTTTGGAACCAAAAAGCCCTCAAGTTGTAAAATGTCAGTATTGGAATAAAATAGTTCCTAAGAAATGGTTTCACATCATATTTTGTAAAATATCAGTTATATTGCTTCATATAGCTATTTAAAATATGTCCAGCTTTGGTCTCATTTCTTGTTTTTAGGCTATGTGCCCACGCTGCAGAAAATGCGCGGATTTTGCCGCGGATTTCTCGCGGAAAAGCCGCGGATTTTCCAGAAATCTGCAGCACAGCTACTCCCCAGCCATTTCTATGGCATTTGGGAAATGCTGTGCCTACGCTGCGGATTTTTCCGCAGCGGAAATCGTGCGGATTTTCGTGCAGAAAAATCTGCAGCATGTCAATTATTGTTGCGGATGTCTCCGCAGGGTCCCATATACTTACCTGCCTCACCGGAGTCACTTTCTCCGTCCGGTGTACAGGAGCGCAGTGAATCCAGGTACAGGAAGGAAGAGGTGGGCGGAGCCTGCACGAGCTCCGGTCATGTGACAGCCGGAGCTAGTTCAGGCCCGCCCACCTTCTCCTGCAGACGCTGAGAGAGTGACCCGGCTGCCGGAAAGCGAGGTGCTGCATGATGGCGGTAAGTATGAACTTCCCCGATCACTGCAGCACTTGTTCTGCATTGAGGATGCAGTGCCGAAGCCATGGTACTGTATCTTCAATGCAGAATGCCCGCACCATATCCGCACGACATTCCGCAGCATGGAAACAGACGAAAGTTGTGGTGCTGTTTCCTGGGAGCACCTGCGGAATGTCCTGCGGATATATCCGCAGGACAATGTCCCCATGGGCACATAGCCTTAGAGTGATTTTTACCCAAAACTCACATACTAGCTACCTATAGGTGTCACTAGACCAGGGATCGGGAACCTTTTTGGCTGAGAGAGCCATGAACGCCACATATTTTAAAATGTTATTCCGTGTCACTGTAGATGTCACTTTTTATTAGACCGCTCAGAAATTGGTGACTGTCATTTTATCTATCGATAAGTATGAGTTTCTCATGAACTGTAAAACAAACGTAAAGAAAATGAGGATCTTATTGGAAAAATGCTTCAATTTCTTACTCTAACCTCATTGACAGATCTTTAAATACTAGAGATGAGCGAACCCGAGGTTCAGTGTTTGGTGTTCGTACCAAACACAGACTTTACAAAAGAACCAAAGTTCGGGTTCGGAGTTCAGGTGCTTTACGTATGAACACCACTTGCGCGATCATTGCTGTGCTCTGGTACGCTCGCTGCTCAACTCTGTGCCAGCTGTTTGCAGTATTTCATCAGCTCGCACTGGGGGTAACAACAGCATGATTAGATGCAGTGTGTATTCCCCCAAAATTTTCAAAAAAAACACCTCCCACTCTCCCTGGAAGTGATCTGTTTATGGCTGGCTGCATGTGGGGGGAGACCCGAAGTGCCCAATTATTGACTTCCATTGGGATTCAGGTCAAGTACGGGTCTGAGACTGAACTTTTTCAAAAGTCCATCTGCACCCGCCAAACCAAACTTCTACGGGTCCACTCATCTCTATTCACTATCATTTCACTGGTAAAATCTGTCTTCAGTGAAGACAGGTTATAGGCTCACAGAAGAATCAGACTATAGATCAAATACCTCAAACTCTGGCCCTTGGTAAAAATCCGGCCCACAGGCCGATTTTATTTTGCTCGCTATGGTATTCTTTTTGGAGGACTATATGGAGCCCATTATTCTGTATGGTGGGCTTTGGGGTGACTTATTATTCTGTTTGGAGGAGTATGTGGGGCCCATTATTCTGTTTGGAGGGCTATGGGGGGATTTATTGTTTGTATGGAGGAGTACGTGAGGCTCATTATTCTATGGGAGGACTATGTGTAGGAGTAGAAAGGAGCTAGAGAGTGATCACCTGAAACCACAGTTACTCTTTAAGAGCTTGCTCACATGAGCATATACATTAGACGGGTGCTATCCGATTTTTTTAGATGATAACACTTGGACAAATACTATTCAGTGGGGCAGTGCTGATGCCTGATTTCGCAGCATACTCTTTTTTCACTTTGAAATTGGATGTCACTCACCCATTCATGCTCTGTGGATTAGTGGAAAACATTGGACTGCACTTGAGAAATTTTGTGTTCCATCTTCTCCTCACAGTGTTCTACTCTCTCATCTGAAAGACTTGGATCATACTACTTTGACACTTGGACAAACATCTGATCAGAGATTGATCAGATTTTCACTTATGACACTCTTCTGTCACTGGTGTTGCCTGATTAAATCCTGGCTCAGTAGAGGTGATTGAGAAACAATCACATCTTTAGTCACCCACCACCATCACTCACTGCTTGTATCACCACAGTCACTTTCATTGAAATTAATCGTTATCAGGGACAGTGATAGAAGCAGGGTGAGTGACAAGAATACTTTCTCACAACTTCGATCATTGCCTTTAAGTGAATCGTCATCAGGGGGCAGCACTGATGTCACACTCCTTCTATCATCACCCTATGAAGACAATTACTTTCATGGAAAGAGACTGCAGTGTTAAAAGCAGTGACTTGGACAATTATGGCAACTGAAGATTTGGCCACTTCTCAATCACCTCTACTAAACAAGGATGTCTTCAAGGGATGGCGGTGACAGAAGCTGGAGCATGTGGCTGCAGCACCGTCCCTGGATGACATCCTGTTACATGGAGGGGATAAACGCTGCAGAGAAGGGAGTGCAGCCCCCAGTGACGCCCCTTTTGAGACTACCTTCAAATGAAACATCACAGGAAATATATTAAAAAAAAAATGTATAGAAAATGTCAGAATGGGGAAAAGTGTAATGCATTTAATAACAAAGCTAATTACAAAAGGGTTAGGGCTTAAAGCTAGGTATTTATAAAGGGATGTATAGGCATCAGACCAACTTTTTAATGTTTGCTCTTTCTATTATTCTAAGGCAATATATGGTTTATTTTAAACATTAATACAAGTGCAGATTAGGTTATCGCCTGCACCCAGCTACTCTGACACAGCAGGGGAATAAAAGTATGATTAAATACTAGGGAATAAAGGGAATAGAAATCATATTTTATTTTTGTTGCTTGTTCTCGCTCATTTTCTATAAATAATAATTATTAGTGTGTCTGGTAAAATTGTGAAGAGGAATGATTTACATCCAATAATTCATCGCCATGAGCACTTTGTAATGTTATCTATCTTTAAATGCCTTTCAAGTCATTGCTCCATTTACAATAAGAAATTCTGCTGGGGTAAGAGTGAAAGGAGACATGTTTTGGTAGATAAAAAGAAATTTGAAATGCCCTCAGCGTCATGATAATCTGGTAAAATGATTTACCAGTATTGCACACTATAGGAATGATGCAACTCTAAGAAAGTATTTATTTTCACATAGTAATTCTGATTAATTTTCCCATTAGAAATGTGTTCTGTTTTTTTGTGTAATACTTAGATGCTCTTTATGACTTCTCTTAGATACAGAATTATTTTTTTTATTAAAGATTTGAATCAACCCAAATTTAGTTGCTTATATAGGACCATTAATTTCTACAGCGCTTTTTAGAAATAATCATCTTCCTCATTCGGGCTCACAATAAAGATTCCCTATTAGGATGTCTTTGGAGTGTGAGAGGAAACTTGAGAACTCAGAGGAAACTCACAAAAACAGAGGGAGAACATACAAACTCCTTGCAGATGTTGTCTTTGTAGGACTTGATAAGTAAATAGAGGGGTCAGGCACCATCAATACTTGCTGAGGTGGTCTGTAGATAGGATGGGGACTCACTGTGGAAACAGGACATACAGTTAGGTCCAGAAATATTTGGACAGTGACACAATTTTCGCGAGTTGGGCTCTGCATGCCACCACATTGGATTTGAAATGAAACCTCTACAACAGAATTCAAGTGCAGATTGTAACGTTTAATTTGAAGGTTTGAACAAAAATATCTGATAGAAATTGTAGGAATTGTACACATTTCTTTACAAACACTCCACATTTTAGGAGGTCAAAAGTAATTGGACAAATAAACCAAACCCAAACAAAATATTTTTATTTTCAATATTTTGTTGCGAATCCTTTGGAGGCAATCACTGCCTTAAGTCTGGAACCCATGGACATCACCAAACGCTGGGTTTCCTCCTTCTTAATGCTTTGCCAGGCCTTTACAGCCGCAGCCTTCAGGTCTTGCTTGTTTGTGGGTCTTCCGTCTTAAGTCTGGATTTGAGCAAGTGAAATGCATGCTCAATTGGGTTAAGATCTGGTGATTGACTTGGCCATTGCAGAATGTTCCACTTTTTTGCACTCATGAACTCCTGGGTAGCTTTGGCTGTATGCTTGGGGTCATTGTCCATCTGTACTATGACGCGCCGTCCGATCAACTTTGCGGCATTTGGCTGAATCTGGGCTGAAAGTATATCCCGGTACACTTCAGAATTCATCCGGCTACTCTTGTCTGCTGTTATGTCATCAATAAACACAAGTGGCCCAGTGCCATTGAAAGCCATGCATGCCCATGCCATCACGTTGCCTCCACCATGTTTTACAGAGGATGTGGTGTGCCTTGGATCATGTGCCGTTCCCTTTCTTCTCCAAACTTTTTTCTTCCCATCATTCTGGTACAGGTTGATCTTTGTCTCATCTGTCCATAGAATACTTTTCCAGAACTGAGCTGGCTTCATGAGGTGTTTTTCAGCAAAGTTAACTCTGGCCTGTCTATTTTTGGAATTGATGAATGGTTTGCATCTAGATGTGAACTCTTTGTATTTACTTTCATGGAGACTTCTCTTTACTGTTGACTTAGAGACAGATACACCTACTTCACTGAGAGTGTTCTGGACTTCAGTTGATGTTGTGAACGGGTTCTTCTTCACCAAAGAAAGTATGCGGCGATCATCCACCACTGTTATCATCCGTGGACACCCAGGCCTTTTTGAGTTCCCAAGCTCACCAGTCAATTCCTTTTTTCTCAGAATGTACCCGACTGTTGATCTTGCTACTCCAAGCATGTCTGCTATCTCTCTGATGGATTTTTTCTTTTTTTTCAGCCTCAGGATGTTCTGCTTCACCTCAATTGAGAGTTCCTTAGACCGCATGTTGTCTGGTCACAGCAACAGCTTCCAAATGCAAAACCACACACCTGTAATCAACCCCAGGCCTTTTAACTACTTCATTGATTACAGATTAACGAGGGAGACGCCTTCAGAGTTAATTGCAGCCCTTAGAGTCCCTTGTCCAATTACTTTTGGTCCCTTGAAAAAGAGGAGGCTATGCATTACAGAGCTATGATTCCTAAACCCTTTCTCCGATTTGGATGTGAAAACTCTCATATTGCAGCTGGGAGTGTGCACTTTCAGCCCATATTATATATATAATTGTATTTCTGAACATGTTTTTGTAAACAGCTAAAATAACAAAACTTGTGTCACTGTCCAAATATTTCTGGCCCTGACTGTAGCTGGGTGGTGCTCAATTTCCAAATGTGCATCATGGAATAATCAAACGATAAAGAAAAAACAAAGTGGCACTCAATGAGTAAATGTTATTTCATTAATTCTTTATCATTGGATTGCTAAGTAGGATTTGAACTCAGCAATACAAGGTTAGAGTGCTAACCACTGAACCACTTTCATAACTCAATCATGGCTCTGCTCCTGCAGATCCACTGTATGTGTTTATTTTCCTGCTGTTGGTAATTGGCGGTTAGGTAATTTGGAAGGAGCCTATTCTGTTCTGTTTCGTTCCGAGGGTCACGCTGGTTTATCTTGGAGTTGTTTCTCTCAGAACGCCACCAGTAATAGTTCCTGCTTTGCAGTGTGCGCTTCCTGGTTCCCATGAGTTTTTTCTGTTCTTGTCCCGCTAACCAGTACTCCTTCCTCTGACCTCCGTCCGTCTCGTCTTGTTTGACTTCCCTGTCTCCATACCTTCTCTCCACGTGTTATCCCCTCTCTGCTTACTCCTCTATTCTTACTTGTCCTCTCGGTTTCTGACCCTGGTTTGTGCTCTGAGTATGGCTCTGCTTCCCTTTGGCTCTTGACATGACCTCCTGGTTTCTGACCCTCGGCTCTCACCTGACCCCGTCCGTCTTCATTTGCTCCTCGGTACAGATATGACATCCCAGCACTGACCTTTGGCTTACTGACCACACTATTATGTCCCTGTACTTGTGCTAGTGACCCCTAGGGGGCTTGTGCTAAACTGCACTTGGGAGTTTACATCCTCTCTGTGTGCTCCATAGTGGTAGCATCACAGCCACCATAAATAGCCCAGAGCATCTTAAGAACTTTCACAAGTCCAGTCCAGTATTCAGAGTCCATGTACAGACTACGATGTTTGGAACATACACTACGTCTCCTTACCTGAAAACAATCAACAGATTCATGTATACCTATAAGGTTGCTGCCTTCTGGTCAGCAGTTCTGCAATGGTTTGTACTTAGACCATGAATGACATATCTATGAAACCCACCTTTAAGAAATCTTTGCTTGAAAGGGCAATAAGGCTGTTTTTCTTTTTTTTTTTCTATATTTGGTCCTATTCTTCCTAATATTGCTGATGCACATATACACTATGGCCAATGTACAAACATATAAAAATACACTGTGTGTCACTATTAACTCTGCATTATTCATAGTATCATAGTTTTTTAAGCTTGAAGGGAGACTCTAAGTCCATCTAGTTCAACCCGTAGCCTAACATGTGGATCCAGAGGAAAGGAAAAAAAAGACAAAAAAAAACCCAATGTGGCAAACAAGCTCCAATGGGGAAAAAAAATTCCTTCCTGACTCCACATCCGGCAATCAGACTAGTTCCCTGGATCAACACCCTGTCATAAAATCTAATATACATAACTGGTAATATTACATTTTTCAAGAAAGGCATCCAGGCTCTGCTTAAATGTTAGTAGTGAATCACTCATTACAACATCATGCGGCAGAGAGTTCCATAGTCTCACTGCTCGTACAGTAAAGAATCCTCGTCTGTGATTATGATTAAACCTTCTTTCCTCAAGACGTAGCGGATGCCCCCGTGTTCCAGTCGCAGGCCTAGGTGTAAAAAGATCTTTGGAAAGGTCTCTGTACTGTCCCCTCATATATTTATACATTGTGATTAGATCCCTCCTAAGCCTTCATTTTTCCAAACTAAATAGCCCCAAGTTTAATAACCTGTCTTGGTATTGCATCCCCCCCATTCCCCTAATAATCTTGGTCGCTCTTCTCTGCACCCTCTCCAGTTCAGCTATGTCCTTCTTATATATCAGTGACCAGAATTGTACACAGTATTCTAAGTGCGGTCGCACTAGTGACTTGTACAGAGGTAGAACTATATTTTTTTCATGAACACTTATACCTCTTTTAATACATCCCATTATTTTATTAGCCCTGGCAGCAGCTGCCTGACACTGTCCACTAAAGTGAAGTTTACCATCCACCCACACACCCAAGTCTTTTTCTGTGTCTGTTTTAACCAGTGTTCTACAATTAAGTACATAATTATAAATTTTATTTCCTCTACCCAAGTGCATGACCTTACATTTATCTACATTAACCCCTTCAGCCCCCGGGCACTTTCCGTTTTTGCGTTTTTGTTTTTTGCTCCCCTTCTTCCGAGAGGCGTAACTTTTTTATTTTTCCATCAATCTTGCCATATGAGGGCTTGTTTTTTGCGGGACGAGTTGTACTTTTAAATGAAACCATAAGGTTTACCATATAGTGTACTGGAAAACAGCAAAAAAATTCCAAGTGCGGAAAAATTGCAAAAAAAGTGGGATTGTACAATAGTTTTTGGGATATTTTATTCACCGTGTTCACTATATGGTAAAACTGATGTGTGGGTATGATGCCTCAGGTCGGTGCGAGTTTATAGACACCAAACATGTATAGGTTTACTTGTATCTAAGGGGTTAAAAAAAATTCACAAGCTTGTCCGAAAAACGTGGCGCACGTTTTGCGCCATTTTCCAAAACCCGTAGCGTTCTCATTTTTCAGGATCTGAGGCTCAGTGATGGCTTATTTTTTGCGTCTCGACCTGACGTTCTTAACGGTACCATTTTTGCACAGATGCTACGTTTTGATCGCCTGTTATTGCATTTTGCGCAAAATTTGCGGCGACCAAAAAACGTAATTTTGGCGTTTGGAATTTTTTTGCCGCTACGCCGTTTACTGATCAGATTCATTGATTTTATATTTTGATAGATCGGGCATTTCTGAACGTGGCGATATCAAATATGTGTGTATTTTTTATTTTTTTAACCCTTTAATTTTCAATGGGGTGAAAGTGGGGTGATTTGAACTTTTAGGTTTTTTTATTTTTTTTTAATTTTTTAAAACTTTTTTTTTTACTTTTTTTTTATTTTACTAGTCCCCCTAGGGGGCTATTGCGATCAGCAATCCGATCGCTCTGCACTATCTGCAGATCTCAGCTACAGAGCTGAGAACTGCAGATTTGCTGCTTCACTTTCAATGCCGGCTGTATTCCGGCATTGAGAGGAAGTGACTCATGTTAGCCACAGGCGTCATCACATGACCCTGTGCTACCATGGCAACCGCCGAAAGTCACGTGATCATGTCACGTGACTTCCGGTGGGGGCGGGGTAAGTCACTGTCATGGCGGCGCCCATATATATATCGCTGCCAAGACTTTGGCAGCGAAATGTAAGGGGTTAATGGCCGCGGGTGGAAGCGATTCCACCCGCGGCTAGCAGGCACACATATCAACTGTTGATAACAGCTGATATGTGCGCGTCTCGCCGCCGGCGGCAGGGGGCGGGGCTTACCGGCACACGATCCATGACGTATTCAGTACGTCATGGGTCGTTAAGGGGTTAAACTTCAATTGCCACTACTCAGCCCAATCCTGCAATTTACATAAATCTCCCTGTAATATAAAATTATCCTCCTCTGTATTGATTATCCTGCAGAGTTTAGTATCATCTGCAAATATTGAAATTCTACTCCGCATGCCCCCAACAAGGTCATTAATAAATATGTTGAAAAGAAGCGGGCCCAATACTGACCCCTGTGGTACCCCACTATGAACTGAGACCCAGTCCGAGTACGTACCATTAATAACCACCCTTTGTTTCCTATCACTGAGCCAGTTTTTAACCCAGTTACACATATTTTCCCCTATCCCCATTATTCTCATTTTATGTACCAACCTTTTGTGTGGCACCGTTTGAAAAGCTTTTGAAAAGTCCATATACACAACATCCACTGCATTTCCCTGGTTCAGACTTGAACTTATTGCTACATTTAATTTAAACTGTAACCTTTTTGTGATTGATTTCTGTCTTTTTTTTATTTTTGAGCTGATAGACAACTAATAATTGTTTATAATATACAATCTGTGCAGTTTCAGGAAGGTGTTGAAAAATGCTATAAAGTACGAAGTGGGTGAATTCAAAAGAAATCTACATCAAATCAACATTTGGTGTCAGCACATTTTACCTTCAAAACAGCATCAAAACTTAATTCTCCTGGGATAGACTCTTAAACAGTTTTTAAAGGAAATTGGTAGGGGGGTTGTTCTAAACCTCTTGGAGAACTAGCTACAGATCTTTGCTTGTGCAAATCCACCTGTCTCTTCATGTAATCTAAGACAGACTTGGTTAAATTCTGATCAGCGCTCTGTGGGGGTTGCATCATCACTTCCAGGACTCCTTGTTCTTATTTACGCTGATGATAGTTCTTAAAGAGGTTGTACTCTACTTTAACATTGAAGGCCTATCATATGATATCATATGACCTATGATAGGTCATCAATGTCCGACACCTGGCACTCCCGCCAATCAGCTGTTACAGGTGCTGGTGGCGGCAGCACATTGCTGGGAATGCTCAGTTCCGGAGCTGTACCATATTCTGATAGTGGCCGCAGCCGGATTCTGCACATCCTCCTCTTATTGATATGAATAGGAGGTGGATGTGGGGTACCTGGCCATGGCCACTATCGAAAGATGAAGCAGCTCCAGAACTGAGCCATCTGCTGACGCCGCCAGCACAGAGAGCAGCTGATCGGTAGGGGGTACTAGCTGTCGGACCCAGGCTAATCAGACATTGATGACCTCTCCTAAAGATAGACCATCAATGTTAAAGTAGTGAACAATCTCTTTATTGACATTGGCTCTATGTTTGATGTCATTGTCCTGCTAGAGAATAAAATAAAGATGCCTTCCTGATGGTATTGCATTATGAATAGGTACAGTTAGGTCCAGAAATATTTGGACAGTGACACAAGTTTTGTTATTTTAGCTGTTTACAAAAACATGTTCAGAAATACAATTATATATATAATATGGGCTGAAAGTGCACACTCCCAGCTGCAATATGAGAGTTTTCACATCCAAATCGGAGAAAGGGTTTAGGAATCATAGCTCTGTAATGCATAGCCTCTTCTTTTTAAAGGGACCAAAAGTAATTGGACAAGGGACTCTAAGGGCTGCAATTAACTCTGAAGGCATCTCCCTCGTTAACCTGTAATCAATGAAGTAGTTTAAAGGTCTGGGGTTGATTACAGGTGTGTGGTTTTGCATTTGGAAGCTGTTGCTGTGACCAGACAACATGCGGTCTAAGGAACTCTCAATTGAGGTGAAGCAGAACATCCTGAGGCTGAAAAAAAAGAAAAAATCCATCAGAGAGATAGCAGACATGCTTGGAGTAGCAAAATCAACAGTCGGGTACATTCTTAGAAAAAAGGAATTGACTGGTGAGCTTGGGAACTCAAAAAGGCCTGGGCGTCCACGGATGACAACAGTCGTGGATGATCGCCGCATACTTTCTATGGTGAAGAAGAACCCGTTCACAACATCAACTGAAGTCCAGAACACTCTCAGTGAAGTAGGTGTATCTGTCTCTAAGTCAACTGTAAAGAGAAGACTCCATGAAAGTAAATACAAAGGGTTCACATCTAGATGCAAACCATTCATCAATTCCAAAAATAGACAGGCCAGAGTTAAATTTGCTGAAAAACACCTCATGAAGCCAGCTCAGTTCTGGAAAAGTATTCTATGGACAGATGAGACAAAGATCAACCTGTACCAGAATGATGGGAAGAAAAAAGTTTGGAGAAGAAAGAGAACGGCATATGATCCAAGGCACACCACATCCTCTGTAAAACATGGTGGAGGCAACGTGATGGCATGGGCATGCATGGCTTTCAATGGCACTGGGTCACTTGTGTTTATTGATGACATAACAGCAGACAAGAGTAGCCGGATGAATTCTGAAGTGTACCGGGATATACTTTCAGCCCAGATTCAGCCAAATGCCGCAAAGTTGATCGGACGGCGCTTCATAGTACAGATGGACAATGACCCCAAGCATACAGCCAAAGCTACCCAGGAGTTCATGAGTGCAAAAAAGTGGAACATTCTGCAATGGCCAAGTCAATCACCAGATCTTAACCCAATTGAGCATGCATTTCACTTGCTCAAATCCAGACTTAAGACGGAAGACCCACAAACAAGCAAGACCTGAAGGCTGCGGCTGTAAAGGCCTGGCAAAGCATTAAGAAGGAGGAAACCCAGCGTTTGGTGATGTCCATGGGTTCCAGACTTAAGGCAGTGATTGCCTCCAAAGGATTCGCAACAAAATATTGAAAATAAAAATATTTTGTTTGGGTTTGGTTTATTTGTCCAATTACTTTTGGCCTCCTAAAATGTGGAGTGTTTGTAAAGAAATGTGTACAATTCCTACAATTTCTATCAGATATTTTTGTTCAAACCTTCAAATTAAACGTTACAATCTGAACTTGAATTCTGTTGTAGAGGTTTCATTTCAAATCCAATGTGGTGGCATGCAGAGCCCAACTCGCGAAAATTGTGTCACTGTCCAAATATTTCTGGACCTAACTGTATATGCTTATCCATCATGCAATAGATGGAAACAAAGGCTGTATGCCACAGAAGCAATCATATAACAGCCATGGAGGTGTTCATCTGGACCCTGGCTGTCAAGCAGGAAATTGATGACCTCCCAGATCAAAGCACTTAAATGCCACTTATACAGCAGCATCTAAGAGGTTAATATACAGTTCACAGAAGCATCTAAGAGGCTAATATCAGCATTCCTCGAGCATGTTGATTGTTGCTGTTAGAGGCAGATGTCAGTTCTATAGTGTAGCCAGCATCTGCCCTCTGTGCAGTGAACTTTGCTTCTGATCCCTCTCCAAAGTCAATGACACTTTTGATGATGGATATATCCGTCATGGGGCGTTAAGGGGTTGAAAAGATTTGGGCCCGAAACAGATCCCTGTGGTACCCCACTAGAGAACATGGAACAAGTAGCCCAGTAAGTGACACATTGCTGGATTCCGGGTCTCAGCCCCTACATCGTGCTGCACTCAGATTAAATAACAAAACTGTGCTGACAGATTCCCATTAACACTTATTTTTTATAGCATTCTTACTAATTTTTCCACACTTGCCTAAAATATATGCACAGTACTGTATTTCCATGTGGATGAATGTTTTTTTTATATATTTTACTGTTATTGTTTTATTGTGGATAGATTTTTAAGCTGTGTTGTATTTTTTAGATATAGATGCATATAAATGCCATGAAAGGCAACAGTAAATCGCAGAAGGTCATTTTTTGGTCAGAAATGCAGCCACCAGAGAGGTAGAGGTAGAGGCAGGGAGGTAGCAAATGAATAGAATCATTAAGAGTACAGGCAGTTAGGCCTACAGGCTCATGCCGGCTGTGATCATGAGTGTTTACAGGTTTGGCTCATTTCTATCTACTTATTCTTGCATTTTGCATAAAGCGTGAAGTCCCATCCCATGTGAATGACCGTCTATATACAGATGAATTTCTGTGCCCTGCCGTGCATCTTGTTTGTTTTTCTAAGCATCAAACAAATAAGATGAAGGCTATATACCGTACCTAAAGGGCACTAATTTACTGCATAAATATGAAGCCAAAATGGTACTTTAATCATTGATCATGATATAGACTTTTTCACCAGCAGTGTGAATGGCACAAGTAATATGATCCAAAACAAAATAACCTCTTCTCAATGGTCATTATTTATTTATTTATTTATTTATTTCAATTAATTACATGGCACTTTATAGACGTGATCCTCATTACTTTCCATTACTTTCACAACTCCATATGAACTATTTAGTAAAATTAATTGAAAGAGCTACGGTAATTGCTTTGCATTCTATTTTTTTTAAATAATTATAAATACTTCCAATGACCATTTACACAAACTATATTCAATAAAACTATTTCACAACTACCAAAGTCTAGTACAAAGAGTAAATGATACATATATGATAAAAAACTTCAAGTCAAATGGTTGTGTTGTTGCAGCATTGGCCATTACTGGTCATGTACTGTGGAAACCTGCAATCAGTTACCATTAAAAAAAACTCTCAAAGGACATAGATTTGCCTTTTGTCCAAACTGAGGCTAAATGGGAAATTGATCCAAATTGTCTATATAACTTTAAAGACTGCAATATATTCACAAATAATCCTGTGAAAATACAGAATTTAAAAAAGTAAAAAACAAATAACCATCAAATGTTAAAGGAGTATTTCCATCTCCAAGAACCTATCCCAATATGTAGTAGGTGTAGTAATAATAAAAATAATATTAGTAAATACCTCCAATTAGAAATATAGTATAGTTCTCCTGATATAGCCATGTTGTCACAGAGGTGTCCGGGTAACTGGAGCAGGGACGCCTAAACTGGCCCTCAGACTAGATTTCCTGTGCTGTCCCTTATCCCAAAGGTAGGCTTGATGGTAGACAGGTCTGGACCACCAGCATGCCCTAAACACCCCCTCTCCTCCACCTCACAGAGGACCAGGACTGGAGAAGGAAACCCCACAAATACCACAGACAGGGGAGAAACCAAAACACATGCACACTACAGTCAGACACGAGAGAGAGACAGTACGTGCTCAGGAAGAAATAAAACAGGGAGAAAATAAACTATCAACATAAATCTTTCCACACCACACAGGAAAGCAAACAACATATCGCCAGACTCTGAATCACTACAATAGGGACCTATATTACTGAAGCAACGCTGAGCTATATTTGGTGAGGAGTAACCAGAGACAGTGCCTTAAGGTTTCGTCACACTAAGCAACATCGCTAGCAACATCGCTGCTGATGGACAACTTTTGTGAAGTAGCAGCGATGTTGCTAGTGATGTTGCTGTGTGTGACATCCAGCAACAACCTGGCCCCTGCTGTGAGGTCGCTGGTTGTTGCTGGATGGCCTGGACCATTTTTTAGTTGTTGCTCTCCTGCTGTGAAGCACACATCGCTGTGTGTGACAGCGACCGAGCAACAACTAAATGTGCAGGGAGCAGGAGTCGGCTTCTGCGGACACTGGTAACCACGGTAAACATCGGGTAACCAAGAAGCCCTGTCCTTGGTTACCCGATATTTACCTTCGTTACCAGCCTCCACCGCTCTCACTGTCAGTGCCGGCTCCTGCTCCTTGCACATGTAGCAGAGTACACATCGGGTAATTAACTGTACTGTAGCTAGGAGAGCAGGGAGCCAGCGCTAAGCAGTGTGCGCGGCTCCCTGCTCTCTGCACGTGTAGCTGCAGTACACATCGGGTAATTAACCCAATGTGTGCTGTAACTAGGAGAGCAGGGAGCCAGCGCTAAGCGGTGTGCGCGGCTCCTGCTCTGTGCACATGTAGCTGCAGCACACATCGGGTAATTAACCAGATGTGTGCTGTAACTAGGAGAGCAGGGAGCCAGTGATAAGTGGTGTGCGCTGCTTCCTGCTCTCTGCACATGTAGCTGATTGCGCTGGTAACCAAGGAAAATATCAGGTTGGTTACCCGATATTTACCTTAGTTACCAAGCGCAGCATCGCTTCAGTGCGTCGCTGCTGGCTGGGGGCTGGTCACTGGTTGCTGGTGACAGCTCACCAGCAACCCGTGTAGCGATGCTCCAGCGATCCCTGCCAGGTCAGGTTGCTGGTGGGATCGCTGGAGCATCTGACTGTGTGACCTCTCACCAGCAACCTCCTAACAACTTACCAGCGATCCCTTGTATCGTTGTTGGGATCGCTGGTAAGTTGTTTAGTGTGACGGTACCTTTAGGCTGAGGCCACATGGGGACTACTGCGAGTACTTGCATGACACTCGGCTCACAGTGGGAGCCAAGTGTCATACGAGTGTCATGCGACTGTGGTCCAATCGTGTGATCAGACCACAGCTGCAGAGGGGAGGGGAGACACTGTGGAGGGGAGGACCAGCACTGAGGAGGGGAGGGAGGGATTTATCTCCCTATCTCCTCCGTTGCCGGCTGATGCGAGAATCACACTGCTCTCGCGTTACACTGTTGTATCGCGAGTGTGTGACGCCCTGGGCAAGCCAGGGGTCACAGGTCATGACACCACCACACCCTACACCCCGGATAGGTACACCGAAGCTACACAAAAATCCTTGTTGCCTTCCTCCAGGGGCTGATGTTCACACCAGGGGGTGGGCCAGGCAGTTGGCTCCGCCCACCGAGGAGTTCACAGCCCTGGAGGCGGGAAAACCAGACAGTTGAGTTTGAGGAGTGAAGAGTTCAGTTGAGTTTAGTGAGAGAAGGAAGTGGTAGAGGAGCAAGTGAGAGAAGTGACAGAGAAAGTGACAGTTGAGAAAGCCTGAAGTTGGTCCGGGTGTGTGCCCCGGACTGAGACAGCAAGGTCAGCAGACGGCGGTGACCGTCTGCAGGAGAGGCTGATCGGAGGTTGCCGAAAGGACCGTGGACGGGTGGTGGCCCGGCGGTACCGGAGCGGTATACGAAGAGAAGCCAGCACCATTGGCAGGGGCCTTTCGGATCCCGGCAAGGCTAGGAGTCGTCGTGAATTTGCCAAATCAGTCAGTGAAGGGGACCTCCTGGGTCTCCAAACAGCTAAGTCCTGATTGAAGGCAACAGTCCAACCGTAGGAGAGAGACACCGCCACCGCCAAGGCACCAGTTTCTCAGGGCCAGCGCCTGCGAGCAAAGAGGGGCTCCTCCGGCCCATATCCAAGCCGGGGAGCAGGTTACCGGTGGGAACCCATCGCTACCAACATTTCATAAGGTGCAGGGACAGAGACCGTCACCATCAACTACCGGGGAAAAGCAACAGCAGCCGTCCGTGGGAACCGTCTTTCCAGCCGTGTGTTTTACCGAGAACTGTGTCACCGTCTCAGGCTGAGTGAGTACCACAGTGCCGTCAGGCACAGCGCTGCCCCCGCGTCCCTGCACCCTACCAAGCCCTGCACCGGCCCTGCCATCCCTCATCCTTCACTTCATCATTGGGCCCCGGGACAACCATCCCCTACCCACGGAGGGGAGAACTAACAACTTTGCTGCTCCCTGTCACCGCTCCCGGGATCCCCATACAGAGCAGCGGTGGTGTCCACACAATCACCACAACCGTGGGTGGCGTCACGGACAATAAACTATCCCAAAAACCAATCCCCTTTCACTCACAGGCGAGGAGCGCCGCTCGAGTCCCTGGGATCCGGCCCATCGCTCGAGCCACCGAGCAGCAGCAGGCTGCAGCAGCAGCGGCAGCCGGACCCGAGCAGTGGGAGAGCGCTGCGTCCCCTCCTCCGCCCGCGACAACTGCAGTGCGATTTTTCTCTAGCCCCATAGACTTGCATGGGTGTGAGCGAAACAGGATCGCATTCCACCCGCAGCATGCTGCGATTGTTTTCTCGGTCCAATTAGGGCTGAGAAAATAATAGCTCATGGGAGCTGCCCAATAGAGTAATATTGGTCCGAGTGGAATGCAATTTCTTTCTCGTATCCTACTCTCTCCGTATTACTCGCCGTGTGTGCTGACCCTTAAAAGGAATGCAGGCGAATGTGAGTGGTCAAAGCAGACTGAGCTCCTAAGAGCAGTTCACACAGTCAGCAGGAATTAACTCCTGCTGGACTGGAGAGCAGTGAAGCTAAAACAGCCAATGCTCGAGTCACGCTAAGCAACTAAAAGACCTCAGTCCAACGCCTCCATGACACCCAGCAAGTGCAAAGCTGGACACCATATGACACATATCTCTTAGCTCATGTGCAGGGCATTGCAGCTTAGGTATCCATGGTTATGGCCACAAGCAACTAACCTGTCACTATGAGTGGATGTAACCATGGATATCTAAGCTGCAATGCCTGCACATGAGGTAAGAGCCATGACTATATCAGGAGGACTTTACTACATTTCTAATTGAAGGTATTTGCTAATATTATTATTATTATTATTATTATTATTATTATTATTATTATTATTATTACACCTACTACATTTTGGGATAGGATCTTTGAAATGGGAATACCCCTTTAAGTTGCTTGATCCATAAATTGTATTTTACTTGTTGTCATAACCACTTATGAGAGTGTACCATGCTTGACAACTTTTGAGAAACAACTTCACAGAGACATTTTTAGATCTCTGATCCCCTTAATATTTATGCTCTGCATGCAAAATGGCCAACTTATTGCCTGAAGTGTACTTTTGCCCCCGTGCAATAGTAGTGGAGCTCTCAGGCACTATAACAGCGGCTGAATGTACCCTTATAGGCACAGTGAAGCAGGTTCATCCATCACTGTGTTTTGAAGGTAAATTCATTTTTGTTGGAAAGTTTATCGTGCTTATCCTTCTGAAACAGCAATGCTTAGTCATTTTGCACATATCTTTGCTCTATAGCGAATTACATAGAAAAGAAAACACATCCGTGTCAGAGCTGCACATTGCTGCTTCAAAAAGATAAGGGAAAACTTTCCAGCAAAGAAGAAGTTAATTTTAAGCAGAAGTCTTCATAGGTAATAGCATTTTCTGAAGTATTGGGTTGACACTGTTTATTAGGGACATTCTCCTGACATTGTTAATGGGGGGGACTTTGATGATGTTCAATGATGACATATTGGCTGACTTAAAGGGGTTTCCAATCTCATTTTCAATATGACATAAACTTAGGAACCCTTTTGTAAAGTGCCTTCAAGTGATATTTTAAGCATTTTTATGGTCACTTTTTGGCCTTCTGAAGCTACTGTCATGACCAGATTTGTTTCATAGTTTTTAAGGTTAAGGGTAGACAGATGTCCATCGATTTCAACCTATAGCCTAACATGCTGATCCATAGGAAGGCAAAAACCCCATGAGGCAGGTGCTTATTGTCCCATATTAGTGAGAAATGTCTTCCCAACTCCACATATGGCAATCAGATTCATTCCCTGGATCAACGTCCCATTGCAGAATTTAGTACCCATAACCTGTAATATATTTTGCAAGAAAGGCATCCAGGCCTCCTTGAAAGTTTGTAATTAATCAACCTTTACAACATGATGTTGCAGAGAGTTCCTAGTCTTACTACTTTTACAGTAAAGAATCAACGTCTTTGATTATGAGTAAACCTTATTTTCTCTAGACGTAGAGTATGCCCCTTGTCCCCTTGTCATCATTGCAGGTGTAAGTGTAAAAACATCATTAGAAAGATTTCTGTACTGTTCCCTCATATATTGGTATATAAGATCGCCGTTAAAGCATTGTTTTTCCAAACTGAATTACCCCAAGTTTAATAACCTGTCTCGGTACTGGATTCCACCCATTCCTTTAATATTGTTGGTTGCTCTTCTCTGCATCCGATCTAATTCAGCTATGTCCTTCTAATACACTAAAGCCCAAAATTGTACACAGTGTTCTAAATGTGGCCGCAGTAGTGACTAGATGCAAAACTATGTTCTTCTCATGAGCTTCTATGCCTCTTTTAATGCATCCAATTATTTTATTTGCCTCGACAACAGCTGTATGCCACTGGTCACTAAAATTTAGTTTGCCATCTACCCACCCAGATATTTTTTAGTGACAATTTTAACCAGTTATAACTTTTCCAGCCACGTCTCCATATTGTTCAGCAAGTGAAAAATGTCTACCATAGACAAAGTATAAATAGTTCCGCAGCGGTAGAAAAAGAAATTAAACTTAACTTTTAATAGCAACACGGTTACAATTGAGTGCCCAAATGACAAACAAGCATACATAAGAACACCTGTGTGATCAGGTACCACGGTGGCATGGGAAAAGTGAAACCATAACAAAGTCAAATCCTGCCACATAACCCACCCATCATATCTAAGCTGTATTAATGTATTCAAAACATACAGCAAAATGCAGATAAAGGACATATATGGGGTGACTGCAATGAAAATAAAGGAATGGTCTCACCATTTGATGACCTAAGACCAATTTCAATGATAGAGTTAATCACAGGTGGGGCAAATATCAAATGCCTCACACTACCCCAGATTACCAAATAGCAGTCACCGCTCACGTCCCTCCTTCCCAACGCATGTCGTCAATATATGATTCATCATATGTGACTCATCCATGGATCCAGAGGTCAGAAACAAGATAAGAATGAGACCATGCCCACATCCTTTTGATACCCGCCCCATGAATAAACCTTATCATTGAAATTGGTCTCAGGACATCAAATGGTGAGATCGTTCCTTTATTTTCATTTAAGTCAACCCATATGTGTCCTTTATCTGCACTTTTCTGTATGTTTTGAGTAGATTACTACAGCTTAGGTGTGATGGGTGGTTAATGTGACAGAATTTGACTTTGATATTATTTTACGTCTCCATTATTCTCACAGCGTCATATCTTCCAACAATATCAAAACTAATTAACCAATCTTCTTAATGAGGCTTCTGGCATTAGAATACATGTACTTTATGTATGTAACTCTATTCCACCGTAGAGTATTAACTGTTCTGATACTTCCCCCGTGCCACCCCTACTTTTATTACTTAGGCCCAGGTCACTATCTACTCTACCTTCTTCTCGTACAGCAATTGCCCTCCTCACCGGTCCCTAGTTTACACTCTCCTCCAGTCTTTAAATCATTCTTTCCCCGATTCCCAGCTGCAACCTCCCTTATTGAGCATAGAGGTTAACGCAGTTCTCTAGGAATCCCAAACCCTCTTTCCTACACTAATTCCTGAGCCACCTACTCACCTCTAGAAATCTCCCACTTCCTCTCTGGCGTGACACGAGATATAGGCAGTATTCCAGAAAATATTTACTTTGAGATCCTTGCCTTTAAGAGGTTCTCTGTGAGAAATATAACAAAACACATACAGTACAATAAATAATATACATTTAAATATTAAATAAATAAAGGTATTTAGAAAAATGTTTAATATGTTGACATGTATAAATTATGGTCTGCACCTGAAAACTACAGGGGTCATGTTTCATAGCACCCACCTGACAGCCGCCTCTGAGCTTCAGCATGCAGTATCCTCCCACCACTGCTTCCCAAAGTGGTGATCTCCATAATGCAATAACTACACTCCAAGCCTTCATGGATTATTCCACCTTATCCACCCCCATTCTTGTGATGTCACTATGTCTTCTAGTCATGTCCCCATTGAATACTGACATCTGTAGAACAATGATGAGCTGGACTGTGACTGGAAACCCTGCTAAGATGATTGACTTCTGCACCAGCACTGAGCTAATGTGGACCTTCTCCTTCAAATTTGATTATTAGGGATGATCAAATACCCTAATATTCGCTTCGACAGATAAGCGCCGAATAGGTCGCCGCTATTCGACTATTCACGAATATTCAGCGCGCAATGTAAGTCTAAGGGAAACCCGAATAATTTGACGTTGGACCTAATGGTGAGCTGTGGTGACTAAGGAAAAGGCCGAAATGAATGGGAAAAGGCTGAATATCTGTCTCTCTCTCTCTCTCTCTCTCTCTCTCTCTCTCTCTCTCTCCTCCATGGAGCTGGAAGCCAGAGCAGTGGGGACTATATATGTATCGTTCCCGGAAGCTGCGGCAACGTGTATGTAGATGACTCCTACTTCTAGACCTGTCCTCGGCCTTTGACACTGTCGACCACTCCCTGGTACTACAGATCCTCTCTTTCCTTGGTGTCAGAGACCTCGCCCTCTCTTGGGTCTCTTCATACCTCTCCAACCGCACTTTTAGTGTCTCCCACTTTCACACAACCTCTTCATCCCGCCATCTCTCTGTTGGCGTCCCTCAAGGCTCTGTCCTGGGACCCTTACTCTTTTCCATCTATACATTTGGCCTGGGACAACTCATAAAGTTCCATGGCTTCCAGTACCACCTATATGCCGATGACACTCAGATTTACCTCTCTGGTCCAGATGTCACTTCTCTGCTGTCCAGAATCCCAGAGTGTCTATCGGCTATATCTTCCTTCTTTTCCTCTCGCTTCCTAAAGCTCAATGTGGCCAAAACTGTACTGATCATTTTTCCTCCGTCTCACCTACACTCTCTACCTGATCTACCTATTACAATAAATAACATCACGCTCTCCCAAGCACCCAAAGTTCGGTGCCTCGGAGTGACCTTTGACTCTGCCTTGTCCTTCATACCCCACATCCAATCCCTCACCACCTCCTGCCGTCTTCAACTCAAAAATATTTCCAGAATCCGTTCTTTCCTCAATTCTCAATCTACAAAAATGCTAGTGCATGCTCTCATAATCTCCCGCCTTGACTACTGCAACATCCTCCTCTGTGGTCTCCCTGCTTACACGCTCGCCCCTCTCCAGTCCATCCTTAATTCTGCTGCCTGAATGATCCACCTCTCTCCTCAATACCACCCCGCTTCTCCTCTCTGCAAATCCCTCCATTGGCTCCCAATATTCCATCGTATCCAATTCAAACTACTAACATTGACCTACAAAGCCATCCATAATTTGTCTCCTCCGTATATCTCTGAACTAATCTCTCGCTAAACTCCAAAACGTAATCTCCGGTCCTCCCAAGATCTCCTTCTCTCCTTTTCTCTCATTCGCTCCTCATGCAACCGACTCCAAGACTTCTCCCAAATATCCCCAGTCTCCTGGAACTCGCTGCCTCAACACGTCAGACGATTTACTACACTTGCAAACTTCAAACGGAACCTGAAAACTCATCTGTTCAGAAATGCCTATAACTTTCAATGACTCCACTGCCCCACCACCGTGCGGAGCTGCCGCCCGACCACCGTGCGGAGCTGCCGCCCGACCACCGTGCGGAGCTGCCGCCCCCACCACCGTGCGGAGCTGCCGCCCCCACCACCGTGCGGAGCTGCCGCCCCCACCACCGTGCGGAGCTGCCGCCACCACCACCGTGCGGAGCTGCCGCCCCCACCACCGCGCGGAGCTGCCGCCCCACCACCGCGCGGAGCTGCCGCCCCCACCACCGTGCGAAGCTGCCGCCCAACCTACACCCCACCTACTGTCTCCTCCACAAAATCCTTTAGAATGTAAGCCCGCATGGGCAGGGCCCTCTTCCCTCTTCCCTCTGTACTAGTCTGTCTATTCAAATCAAAAAAGCCTGTGGAGCCTCTGTTAGGAGTCTCAACACAGAAACCAGCCAGATATCCCTCCGGGAAGGACCCAGCCAAGGGGTGGCTCTTTTTAGGAGACCACCATAACCACCATATTTAAGGCCCTGTCACACACAGAGATAAATCTGCGGCAGACCTGTAGTTGCAGTGAAATTGTGGACAATCAGTGCCAGGTTTGTGGCTGTGTAAAAATGGAACAATATGTCCATGATTTCACTGCAACCACAGATCTGCCAAAGATTTACCTCTGTGTGTGACGGGGCCTTAAGTGTCCTTTTTAGTCAATATCAAACTTTTTGACAAGTTTAAAGATATGACAAGGGAAATACCAAGGCCAGGTATCCATCCATAGACAGCTGTTTCGGGGTATTGCCCCTCATCAGTGTGGAGTAGGACTCTGGCCAGGTGGGAGCAATGCCCAGTAGACCAACAAGACAAAGCAATCACTGATCTCGGGGAGACCAGCCAGAGAAAACGCTGCCGGCAGCCAGCGAGGGCGCTCAAGACAGTGAAATCCTAGGTACATTGCCCCCTGGGAAATGTCTGTCTATTGAAACTTGTATATGTATTCTGTATGTAACCCTCTTCTCATGTACAGCACCATGGAATCAATGGTGCTCTATAAATCAATAATAATAATAATAATGACGTTGTGCGGCCAAGCCAATGACAGTAACACCACAACAAAGATGGCTGTGGCGTTACTGTGAGAGAAATTAACATCAGATGTGTTCATTGGCTGGAAAACAGGCGCCAGGAAGTCAGAAATTAAAATTAAAGTATCGATGCAGTTGTTGTTTTATTGGTCAGATAACGAATGGCGCAAATAGCCTGTTATCCGTCGGATACCGAATAGTGGCGAATACATTCACTCATCCCTAATGATTATGCATGGGACCTGTAGTTTGCCAATTCCAGTTTTGGCTTGAAGTATCGGGGCCAGAAGTAGTGAACACAATGTGGGATCAGAACATCTCGGAGGGAGTGTGAGGCTGCACTTGTAAAGAATGTTGCAGAATTACTTGGAGTGAGCACATGTGAAAAAGCTAAACATGATGGGCATAAAGGTTGTAGCACATAAACTTTGGACCCAGGAAAACTCTTTTAATGTGTTTGTTGCTTTGTAAGATTTGCATCAGACAAAAACAGAGTAGTATTTCCTCCCTAGAGAAGATTTTACAAGTATAAATGTATTTCACAAAGCAAGATGGATAAATATTGTACAAGTCTAATTGAGAGTGATTGTAAAAAAATATCTAGCATATATTCTAGCAGAGCAAGACATTAAGTTTCATGAATGTTTTTTATTATGGATAGAGAGGCAGACAGATTTTTACATATCCAAACAGACAAGTAGATATTTAGATAGATAGATACAGTGGGTTTGGAAAGTATTCAGACCCCTTTAAATTTTTTGCTCTTTGTTTCATTGCAGCCATTTGGTAAATTCAAAAAAGTTCATTTTTTTCTCATTAATGTACACTCTGCACCCCATCTTGACAGAAAAAAACAGAAATGTAGACATTTTTGCAAATTTTGTTAAACAAGAAAAGATGAAATATCACATGGTCATAAGTATTCAGACCCTTTGCTCAGTATTGAGTAGAAGCACTCTTTTAAGTTAGTAGAGCCATGAGTCTTCTTGGGAATGATGCAACACATTTTTCACACCTGGATTTGGGGATCCTCTGCTATTCTTCCATGAAGATTCTCTCCAGTTCCTTCAGGTTGGATGGTGAACGTTGGTGGACAGCCATTTCAGGTCTCTCCAGAGATGCTCAATTGGGTTTAGGTGAGGGCTCTGGCTGGGCCAGTCAAGAATGGTCACAGAGTTGCTCTGAAACGACTCCTTTGTTATTTCAGCTGTGTGCTTAGGGTCACTGTCTTGTTGGAAGGTAAACCTTCGGCCAAATCTGAGGTCCAGAGCACTCTAGAAGAGATTTTCTTCCAGGATCTCTCCGCACTTGGCCAAATTTATCTTTCCTTCAATTACAACCAGTTGTCCTGTCCCTGCAGCTGAGAAAAAAGCCTGTAGCATGATGCTGCCACCACCATGTTTCACTGTTGGGATTGTAATGGGCAGGTGATGGGCAGTGCCTGGTTTTCTCCACACATACCGCTTAGAATTATCACCAAAAAGTTCTATCTTCATCTCATCAGACCAGAGAATCTTATTTCTCATAGTCTGTTAGTTCTTCATGTGTTTTTTTTTTGCAAACTCTATGCGGGCTTTCATATGTCTTGCACTGAGAAGAGGCTTCCGATGCGCCACTCTGCCAGAAAGGCCCTACTGGTGGAGGGCTGGAGTGATAGTTGTCTTTGTGGAACCTTCTCCCATCTCCCTACTGCATCTCTGGAGCTCAGCTACAGTGATCTTGGGGTTCTTCTTTACCTTTCTCACCAAGGCACTTCTCCCATGATTTCTCAGTTTGTCTGAATGGCCAGGTCTATGAAGAGTTCTAGTGGTCCCATTCTTCTTCCATTGAAGGATTATAGAGGCCACTGTGCTCTTAGGAACCTTGAGTGCTGCAGAAATTCTTTTGTAACCTTGGCCAGATCTGTGCCTTGCCACAATTCTCTCTCTAAGCTCCTTAGGCAGGTCCTTTGACCTTATGATTCTCATTTGGTCTGACATGCACTGTGAGCTGTGAGGTCTCATATACACAGATGTGTGCCTTTCCAATCAAGTCCTATCAGTATAATTAAACACAGTTGGACTCCAATGAAGGACTGTAACCATCTCAAGGAGGATCACAAGGAAATGGACAGTATGTGACTTCAATATGAGTGTCTGAGCAAAGGGTCTGAATACTTATGACCATGTGATATTTCAGTTTTTCTTGTTGAATAAATTTGCAAAAATTTCTAAATGTCTGTTCTTTTTCTATCAAGATGAGGTGCAGAGTGTTTATTAATGAGAAAAAAAATGAACTTTTTTGAATTTACCAAATGGCTGCATTTAAACAAAGAGTGAAAAATTTAAAGGGGTCTGAATACTTTCCAGACTCACTGTATATTGGTGGTCAATAGATTATATACAGGAATATACTGTAAGGGCACAGAATAAATGCTTCCATAGAGAAGCTATAGATTCCTGGATGAGTTATAAAATATGCATATAGGAGAGGTGATTCCTTAAATACCTGTCTGTGGGTACATGTTATACATAACATATGAGGGTAAATCAAAAATGGGGAAAGTGACCTTTACCAACGGTGGTCTCATAGGGTCCCAAAATAAAGCCAAACTTAAGTTAAATCCTTTGCATATCTTGACTTAGCTGTATGTTACCATCACAGTGCATTTGTATACTGTAGATCTGGCTCATAAATGCCAGTTGTGTTATGCTGCATCTGCCTGTTAGAGCCGATGCAATAGATGCTATTTAGCATTGCAATCCATAGTACAAGTGATCAAATGATCACAGGTTGAAGTATCAAGTACCAAGTTCAAAAAGTAAAGAAATGGAAAAAATAAGCAGGTTTGTGTAAACGTATCTTTCAAATATAAAATTATTTAAACCATACATTAACTGCTGAAAAGAAAAAAATCAAAATGCCAGAAAATACAATACAACAAAAATATAATATGTGCCCCAAAATGGTATCAATTATAACATTTAGAATCATGTTGCAAGGCTATTTTTACTGCACAATTAAAACAATAAAAAAACCAAAACCTCTAAAAAACAATGGCAGAATTTCAGGTTGTTTTGGTTTGTTTTTTACCATTTCACACGTTTTGGATTTTTTTTCCCATTTTAACTACATTTTATTGGAATATGAATGGTTTCAACTTGTCCTACATAAAATAAGCCTTCATATCGCTGTCCATGGATGAAGAAAAACAATATGGCTCTTGTAAAACCTGCTTTACACGCTACAATAAATCTTACGATGTGTCGGCGGGGTCACGTCGTAAGTGACGCACATCCGGCATCGTAAGTATGATGGTAGCGTGTTAAACCTCCGTGCAATTGCGATTGGACGAAAATCCGTTCATCGCATGCACGTCGTTCATTCCTCAAAAAATGAACGTGAGGTTGTGCAATGTTCCCGAGGCAGCACACATCGCAGTGTGTGACACCCCGGGAACATTGAACGACAGCTTACCTCCGTCCGCGGCTCCCGCCGACAATGCGTAAGGAAGGAGGTGGGCGGGATGTTTACGTCCCGCTCATCTCCGCCCCCCGCTTCTATTGGCCGGCTCTCGTGTGACGTCGATATGACGCCGAACATCCCTCCCTCTCCAGGAAGTGGACGTTCGCCGCCCACATCGAGGTCGTATGGTAGGTAAATACGTGTGACGGGGGTGAATCGACTGTGCGGCACGTTCAACAAATTGAACGTGCCGCACATACGATGGGGGCGTTGCAAATCGCATACGATATTGTATGCGAAATTGCAATGTGTAAAGCGGGCTTTAGAAGGAGAGTATAAAGTGAGCAAACAAAAATTGAAGCAGTTAAGGTTTAGGTAAATTGATTAGTAAATTAGTGTTAAAGATACTGAAAAATAAATCCCAGACAAAAATGATAGACTTTATTATACCCAGCTTTCTTTTTTCTCTGCATATATATTCATATTTACATGTGAATATAGCAAACAACATGGTTTGGGTTTTTTTTTAGTTTTGACAGAGAAACAAATTCTAAAACTATTTGTCTTCTATTGCCCTGAACAAACGTTCATGAAGCTCTAAGGACTACTGTTGATCGAACCCACCAAAATCCGGGATCAGCGGATCACTGCTGAATTGAAAAAATGTCCGGATCCGCGCTGGATTCCGGTACCCATATAAGTCTATGGGGACAAGAATCCAGAGATTAAAAACATTTGTGGAGGGGCTAGGGGGTAGGAGCGTGCGCAGTATACTCACCCGAGGCTGTGTCATGGCAGCAAACTTCTTCCGGGTCACGCTTTTCCCTTCCGGAGCCGACAATTCAACATTCATTGTTTTGCCCGCCCACCGGCACGTGTAATTGGTTGCAGTTAGACGCGCCCCCAACCTGAATGTCACCAATCACATGGGGCAGGACATCTGGTGGGTGAGGATAGCAGTGCAAGTGTCTGCGGGTCAGTATGGTGAACATGCATGTACATAGAAACACATGCACGTTCCTGTCAGAAGTGTGTGCGGCTGTTCTGCGATTTCAGACTCGTGGAGTCCTTTGCAAGTGTGACTCCGGCCTAAAAGATACCGCATGTGTCTTTTTTTTTTCTTATTTAAATAAATAATTTGAAAAAAAAAAAGACGTTTGGTCCCCTCTAATTTTGATACCCAGCCAAGATATAGCCAGGTATTGCCGTATCTATTAGATGTGACAATCCTGGTGCAATACCGGCTCTTCTCGTTGCCCTAGTGCAGTGGCAATTGGGGTAATGAGGGGTTAATAACAGCTTATGGCTGCTACTAAGCCCTAGGTTAATGATGGCACAGGCGTCTATGAGACACCCCCAAAAAAAAAAATCCTTTATTATGAATAAAATACAAACACACACCCAACACCCTGCAGGTCCTGCGTAATCCACACGAGGACCCACGCTGCATCCAGCTCTGCTACATCTGAATATCACAGCGAGTGGTCATAGAGAACGAACACTCACTGAAAGCTCCAGAGAATGAATGAGCTGCCCAATGAGCGGTGACGTCACTCAGGTCATTTGCAGTCACAGCTGTAGCTTCCCACGGTCCTTCACCTGTGATTGCAGGTACCATGACCTCAGGTGGACGTCACTGAGTTCACATACCTGCATCTCCTAGCAGAAAATCGCAGTTTTTTTTTAACCAAGAGATGCATATTTAGTGCTAAAATTTTTACACCATATTACTGCACCCAATCTACACCTCCTGGAAAAAAATAAAACGTGTTTTTTTTGCCGCATTTTTTTTTGCTGCTGTTTTTGCTGCAATTTTTGCTGCAGTTTTTTGCCAGAATGTGCATATTTGGTGCTGAAATCATCTGCACCAGATTTCGCCACCAAATTTCCACCTCCTGGCAAAAAAAAAAATAAACATTTTTCATTTTTAGGCCACAGGATGCAAATTTGATGCTGAAATTTTTACACCTTATTCCTTCATCCAATCTACACCTCCTGGCAAAAAAAAACAAAACGCGCTTTTTTGACTCATTTTGTTTGCCGCGTTTTTTTGCCGCTGTTTTTGCTGCAATTTTTACCACGATTTTTTGCCAGGAGGTGCACATTTGGTGCTGAAATCATCTGCACCAGATTTCAGCACGAAATTTCCACCTCCTGTGCTTATCTTGGCAGTGTAACAAAATAAAACTAACCGCATGCAGCTTCTCTTTTCTTAAATAATTTAAAAAAAAAAAACGACGTGCGATCCCTCCCAATTTTGGTACCCAGCCATGATAAAGCCAGGTAGGGGCTGGTATTCTCAGCCCGCAGCCGCCCAGTATTGCCAAATCTATTAAATGTGACAATCCCAGTGCTTTACTGGCTTTTCCAGTTAGCCTGGAGCGGTGACAATCGATGTAGTAAGAGGTTAATAGCAGCGCACAGCTGATACTAAACCCTAGGTTAGTGATAGCACAGGCGTCTATGAGATACCTGCATGACACTAACCTGTAAGTGAATGTAGATAAACACAGACACAGAGAAAAATCTAATCAAAATTTATTTGGAATAAAGTACAAATCACGCGCCCTGCAAAGCCCTGATTAGCTTTAAAGGGAAAGAGTCAGCAGGTTTTTCCTATGTAATCTGAATAGCGCATGATGTAGGGTTTAAAACACTGAATTCCGAAATGTCACTTATCAGTGGTGTGCTGTTGCTTACTCACAATGAAGGTTTTATCATCAGGACATAATCACTGCCTGGATTAAAGCTCAGGTAACTGCTAGACTGACGACTCCCCTTCCTGTGATAAGCAGATCACTGTCAATAGACAATGTACAAACAAAGTTGTGGTGTGGGCCGAGTTAGCTTTCTGAGCTCTGCTTAATGCTACATCTAAGAACTGTGATTGTGTCTCAATCCAGTAAACTAAAGGCCACATCACACTAAGTAACATCGCTAGCAACATCGCTGCTAAGGAACAACTTTTGTGACGTTGCTAGCGATGTTGCTAGCGATGTCGCTGTTTGTGACATCCAGCAACAACCTGGCCTCTGCTGTGAGGTCGCTGGTTGTTGCTGAATGTCCTGGACCATTTTTTAGTTGTTGCTCTCCCGCTGTGAAGCACACATCGCTGTGTGTGACAGCGACAGAGCAACAACTGAATGTGCAGTGAGCAGGGGGCCAGCTTCTGCGGACGCTGGTAACCAATGTAAATATCGGATAACCAAGAAGCTCTTACCTTGGTTACCCGATATTTACCTTCGTTACCAGCATCCGCCGCTTTCACACTGTCAGTGCCGGCTCCCTGCTCTCTGCACACGTAGCCACAGTACACATCAGGTAATTAACCCAATGTGTACTGTGGCTAGGAGTGCAGGGAACATGGAGCCGGCACTGGCAGTGTGAGAGCAGCGGACGCTGGTAACGGAGATAAATATCGGGTAACCAAGGTAAGGGCTTCTTGGTTACCCGATGTTTACCGTGGTTACCAGCGTCCGCAGAAGCCGGCTCCTGCTGCCTGCACACGTAGCAGAGTACACATCGGGTAATTAACCCGATGTGTACTGTGGCTAGGTGTGCAGGGACCCAGCGCTAAGCGGTGTGCACTGGTAACCAAGGTAAATATCGGGTTGGTTACCCGATATTTACCTTAGTTACCAAGCGCAGCATCGCTTCCACGCGGCGCTGCTGGCTGGGGGCTGGTCACTGGTTGCTGGTGAGATCTGCCTGTGTGACAGCTCACCAGCAACCCGTGTTGTGACGCTCCAGCGATCCCTGCCAGGTCAGGTTGCTGTTGGGATCGCTGGAGCGTCGCTTAGTGTGACATCTCACCAGCGGCCTCCTAGCAATTTACCAGTGATCCCTATCAGGTTGTATCGTTGTTGGGATAGCTGGTAAGTTGTTTAGTGTGACTGGGCCTTAAGTAACACGTTGCAATCATGGTCTCTTTGATGTGTGCTGTAACTAGGAGAGCAGGGAGCCAGTACTAAGCGGTGTGTGCGGCTCCTGCTCTGTGCACATGTAGCTGCAGCACACATCGGGTAATTAACCCGATGTGTGCTGTAACTAGGAGAGCAGGGAGCCAGTGATGCTGGATGGCCTGGACCATTTTTTAGTTGTTGCTCTCCTGCTGTGAAGCACACATCGCTGTGTGTGACAGCGACCGAGCAACAACTAAATGTGCAGGGAGCAGGAGTCGGCTTCTGCGGACACTGGTAACCACGGTAAACATCGGGTAACCAAGAAGCCCTGTCCTTGGTTACCCGATATTTACCTTCGTTACCAGCCTCCACCGCTCTCACTGTCAGTGCCGGCTCCTGCTCCTTGCACATGTAGCAGAGTACACATCGGGTAATTAACTGTACTGTAGCTAGGAGAGCAGGGAGCCAGCGCTAAGCAGTGTGCGCGGCTCCCTGCTCTCTGCACGTGTAGCTGCAGTACACATCGGGTAATTAACCCAATGTGTGCTGTAACTAGGAGAGCAGGGAGCCAGCGCTAAGCGGTGTGCGCGGCTCCTGCTCTGTGCACATGTAGCTGCAGCTCACCAGCAACCCGTGTAGCGATGCTCCAGTGATCCCTGCCAGGTCAGGTTGCTGTTGGGATCGCTGGAGCGTCGCTTAGTGTGACATCTCACTAGCGGCCTCCTAGCAATTTACCAGTGATCCCTATCAGGTTGTATCGTTGTTGGGATCGCTGGTAAGTTGTTTAGTGTGACTGGGCCTTAAGTAAAGGCTACTTTACACACTGCGATATCGGTCCCGATATCGCTAGTGTGCGTACCCGCCCCCATCTGTTGCGCGACACGGGCATATCGCTGCCCGTGCCGCACAACATCGCCCAGAGCCGTCACACATACTTACCTGTCCGGCGACGTCGCTGTGACCGGCGAACCGCCTCCTTTCTAAGGGGGCGGTCCGTGCGGCGTCACAGCGACGTCACTGAACGGCCGCCCAATCGCAGCGGAGGGGCGGAGATGAGCGTGACGTAACATTCCGCCCACCTCCTTCCTTCCGCATAGCGGCCGGGAGGCAGGTAGGGAGAGCTTCCTCGCTCCTGCGGCGTCACACGCAGCGATGTGTGATGCCGCAGGAACGACGAACAACCTCGTTACTGCTGAAGTAACGATAATTGGGAATGGACCCCCGTGTCGCCGATTAGCGATTTTGCACTGTTTTGCAACGATGCAAAATCGCTAATCGATGTCACACGCAACGGCATCGCTAATGCGGCCAGATGTGCGTCACGAATTCCGTGACCCCAACAACTCCGCATTAGCGATGTCGTAGCGTGTAAAGCCCGCTTAACACGTTGCAATCATGGTCTCTTTTTCTAGATAATGCTGCTCCAATGTGAGGTAGAAAACAACCTGCTGACAGATTCCCTGTAATAGGCTGTAAGATTGTTGTTTCAATAAATTAGTGTTTTATCAGCAGAAGATTACCACTCCAGGACTAGGTGTTTTATGTTTCCCAGTCATGAGCTCGGTATAACCCCACCCTCAACGTACAGTGTACACAAAGAGCTGCCAATCAGTCATGGGGGTGGGGTTACATAGAACTCAGTATTCAGAGAACTGGTGGATCAGCAGCACAGAAAACAGTGATTGTATCAAAACGACAGCATGCAGACAAGCAAGTGACACATTGCTGGAATCAGGGACTCAGCCCCTACACCATGTTGCTCTCAGATTACAGAGCAGAAACCAGCTGACAAATTCCCTTTAAAAGATGTTTATTCAGACCCCAAAACTGACTGATTAAATGGAAGGGGTTAACAAGTATTAAAATGTTACATACCTTGTCCCTCACCTCCCTGCAACTCCCTGCCCGGAAAACCAAAAGGCGCAAGCTGAGGACTTGGCATTGAACTTCTGCAGAAGGACAGGTGAGGGGGGATGTGTGTATAATATTTTATTTTTCAACCCCTTCCAGCCACTAACAAAGAGGTCACTTCAGTCTGATAATTCATTGTATCCTACAGACGTGTAGTGACATATGACAACACAAAAGGACACAGCATTTGTATCATTAAATTGTCATTGAGATCACCAAAAATAACAAAGCTTAGAGCACTGGTAGAATTATTCTCATTAATTTGCAAGGAAGGATGAAGATGAATTATCATCTAACTACCTGCAGGTTATATTATTCATGTTAGGGAGTTTGCTTTACACTAATTACATTAGATAGTCTCAGTTTATTGGTGGCATCTAGATGGGAGTTCATGTATAAAGTCCCAGTTGCACTTACAGGGCTTTTAATTTGCAGAGGATTAGAGGATTTGTAAGACTGGCATGTGGAGCCGGAATCTGTCTCTTTGCTTTGCCACTGCTGGAATCACTTTTAGAAGTGGATCACAATCACTAGCAGAAGAATGAACTGGAGGGGACCTCTTACATCATTAAGTCTGGTGCTCAACATCTCTGACCTGCTTCTAACTACTCATTGTCATAAAAGCTTCATGAGCACGCTGATACAATGCAGCACAACGTTAGATACTTCTCTTGGTTATTTTGCTTTCAGAGATAAGACTGCAGAGTATTACATTCTATTATTATTCATGTATTCATTTTTGGGCCTCATTGCAGTAAGAACATGGGGGTGGCAGGATTCATTTAGTAAAACGGTAACATATATCGGCACAATTTTTATAATTAAAAGGGGCTTCCATTATCTGATATCTACAGTATCAATCAGAGGATAAATGTTAAAGGGAACCTGTCACGTACAATATGCGTTCTGACCTATCAGCAGACGCATGTGTGCCCTAATTACACCTTCCTACCCATCCCTGTGCTGTAAAATTGTATAATATGAAAGTAATAAAAAGTTTTATTACTTCCATATTTCCTATGTAAATAGGAGAACTCGTCGCCCCATGTGCGTTTGCATGCTTTCCGTGGTATCACGTCCCTGTGGGCGTGATACCATGGATTCAGATGAGCGATGTCCCCCGTCTCTCCTTTAGAATCCCGCTCATGCGCACTTACCATTCCCGCAGCCTTTTTCGGATGCTCGTTGTCAGTTTCAGACGCAAAGCGCGTCTGAAGTCGGCGAGTGAACACCCGGAAAAGGCTGCGGGAATGGTAAGGGCAAACACGGGGGAGGTCGTTCATTTGAATCCATGGTATCACGCCCACAGGGGCGTGATACCATGGAAAGTAAGCAAAAGCCCACAGAGCGATGCAATGCCCATGGGGCGATGAGCTCTGCTATTTACATTGGAAATATGTAAGTAATAAAACATTTTTTATTACTTTCATATTACACAATTTTACAACGCAGGCATGGGTAGGGAGGTGTAATTAGGGCACACATGCGTCTGCTGATAGGTCACATTGCATATTGTATGTGACAGGTTCCCTTTAAAGCCTTGTAGCATTAGAATATCAGAGTAAAAACCTAGAACTGTTAGGTCATGTGCCCACGTTGAGGATTTAGTGATTATTTTTTTATTTATTTATTTATTTTTTTAATCTCGGGGTCACACATTGTGGTTTGAAGAAAGGCATTTCTGGCATCTTAATAAGAAAGAATGCTTTACAGTTAGAGCAGTCAGACTGTGAAATGCCCTATAACAAGAGGTAGTAATGGCAGACACTATAACAGCTTTTAAAAAAGAGCTGGATGCTTTGCTCAGTGCACACAACATTGTTGGTTATAAATGATTTAGTGACAAAAAATGTATAATTGGTGGAGGAAGGTTGAATTTGATGGACCTAGGTCTTATTTAATCCACTAGTGGATGTGTTATTCAATTTTTTTCTGTGTTGTGATCATAATCTGTGGGAGTAGATTCCATGTAATATTTTTTACTTAAATACTTAATTATTTGGTGCTATACCCCATTTTGTATGTTTCTGGCCCTGAGATATTGGTGCTTGATGAATTATACATTCTTATTTAAACCTACAGTATGAAAGTAAGTATTTGTAAACCAAACCCAGTAGTGGGTAAAAAATGTAGAAGTGGTGCATGTGTTTCTATTATACTTTTCCTCCTTTTATGGCACAATCGAAGATTTTAGTTTTAGCATATAGTAGAGCTTAAAAAGCTGCCCCTGCACTCACACCAGGCTTTCTTTGTACATTTCCACAGACAGAAGCAGCTAATCATAGAAGAGGGCAGAGATTCGACTTGAGCTCATGCGTTCCTCATTCCACTAAATATAAAGCTGTTAAAGCATAAACTAATATTGCACGTAAACAAAAACACACTTTGTGATAAGAGACACATGGTTGAAATCTTTGTTAACCCTTTTAGCATGCTGTCTTCAGATCACATAGCAAAAACCTGCTGACAGATTCCCTTTAATTCTATTTTGACTACATTTTCAGGAAACTGTTTAGATTAGAATTCTTAGACACAGAACTAGTGTGGGCTCATTGAGTCCTATTGATGCAGTAATACTCTATGCCTACATTCTTTGTTTCCTGAGAAACAAAGTACCCTTTTTTACATCTGAGAATAATTGTCATAGACCCCTTCTTTACATTTCCAGACGATATATTCCCAAGAAATAGCTTACTTTGATCTATAAATTAGCAGTTTGTTATTATTTGTTGCTAGTGAATGTAGTGCTGCACGGTTGTCCAGATAGTAGAAAGACCAAAAGATAAAGTAAAGACTGAGACCTGGGCTATCCTGCAACCTTTTGTAGAGCTACTGATTGATTTTAATTATTTAGTTTCAGGTGCAGTCCAAACAAATTACTGAGTTGTATTCAACTGGATGGGCTGCAGCTGCCCCCTAGCTAATATCAATCATTAATACTTTCTTTGTAGCCTAGGCCTAAAATATACACAAAGTATACTGGTATGTTTTATTCTATATTACTTCTATATTACTGAGAATACAGCAGGCATGACAGTACAGAAAACAGTTGATATATAAAGTGAGTGTCATGGGTCCACTCCGGGGGTTGAACCATTGATATCTGGTTGTTGGTCAGTTTCCCCCTTGGTTGGACCACAGCTTGTTTTGTGTGAGTCCAACTACTGAATGATCTCTTGTCTTTCTTTTTTTATGTTGTGCCTTCCTATTTCACTTTTTTTGTGTGTACATTTTCTCATTTGTTTTTGCCAATCACATTTTGGGAGGGGCAGTTTATACTTCTCACATGTCTTAGTACTGACTATATTTCTGGATGGATGGTTGTCTAGCGTCCCAGCTCTTTGGTTAAGGTTTTCTTACTGAGACATTGCTATTGCTATTCCCTGCAGTTTGTTTGTGTGGGGTAAGTCACTTCTCAGTTATCTCCTATTTTGTTTCATTCAGGTTTGGAAGGGTTTCCACATATGCTGTTATTCTCTTTGGTTTCTTGTATTCCATCATACCTGTATGACTATGTTTGCACATTCCTAGCCCTCTGTCTCATCCTCTGTTTGTGTGCAGTTCCTTTATGCTTATTGTTGTTTCTGTGTTACACTAGATTTTTAGCTTAGGGTACAGTTATGGTCAGCCATCAGCGAGTGGGGGCACCTTTACGCAATCTTAGGGTGCCAACCTCTGCTGTCAGGCATGGACAAATCAGGGTCAGGACTAGGGCAAAGCCCGTTTTTGGTCCCGTGGATTCCTGGATTTTCATCTGCCCTGGTTTTTCCATCCCTTTGAAAGTTTTTGGGTTTAGTCGTAACAGTGAGTACACGGTAAAGCAAGTGATCTTTTCTTTTTCCTTTTTTAATAAAGCATTCTTCATGCAACTTGTTGATTTCTAAATTTCATACCGATCCCAATGTCATTGATAGAGACCTCATTATATATTCCTTTTTTACATCCATCAGAAATGTGCACAGAGCACTTTGAGAGTATTGACTTGGAGATAGAATTTCCAATTTTTAGTCTTATAGAGCTTAGTGTTAAACAAGCTGGCTTTGGCCGTAAAGCACAGCTCCCAGTCCTCAAGGGCTTTTATCAGTCCGGATTTGTATAAGCACAGATGTGTTGATTGATCCTTTTGAAAGCCAAGACATTGATGGTCTCTGAGGACTTGGTATACACATTACAGGCCTTCTGCTAGAAAGCATCAGATTCCGTACCATGGGGCCAACATCTGGATATGAGATCAGTGTCTACCATCTTTTCGAAGAGCACAAAGATACAGGTCAATATATAGATTTTATTCTTATTTTAGTATTGTAATAGAATATTTTTTCCCCAAGTAACTTTTTTTTGTGTTAATTAGATGAAACTCAGCAGTAATAGGGCTAGTAATGTTTTAATCTCAGGAAAATCATAACTTCAATTTGAAAATACAAAAATAATGTTTCATTTATAATGCATCATGATTTTTATGCTTCAGGATGATATACCCCAGACCAACAGATGCCTTCTGGATCCAAAAAACAGCCATGATAAGAGTCTACAATCTTAGTATAATATGATAAATCAAACTTCATTTAAAATTACCTTAAAGGGAATCTATCACCAGTGTTTGCCACCTACTCTAGGATGAACATTATGTAGAGCAGGGATTCTCAACTCCAGTCCTCAAGACCCACCAACAGGAAATTCTGAAAACCTGATTGAGGAAAACCTGATCTGTTGGTGGGTCTTGAGGACTGGAGTTGAGAAACACTGATGTAGAGACAGAGACCCTGAGTCCAGCAATGTGTCACTTACTGGACTAGTTGCTTTAGTTTTGATAAAATCAGTGTTTTGTACGGGTACGAGGATGACGCTGGTGAGGTCATGCACAGCGCCGACCATAATCTCGTGCCTGCGCATTTAGCTCACCAGTGCACATGAGACCAGCTATGTTTTCTGCTCTGCCCGCGATATGGCAGAGCAAACTGCGCCTGCGCGAGCGGACATAACTGCACAGGCGCAAGATTTGAAAATGCAATGCGGATGATGATGGAGGCGTCATCACGTCAATCAAGAAAGGAGGACGGCGAACAGCGCCAGGAGGGGGACAGGAGCAGAAAATGAGTACGCCCATCTGAGCCACACAGGTCATTAGCATACGTAACAGTCATGTTTTACAAACTTATTTTTGGGATCTGGAAGGGGAGTCAGGGAATAAGGTGCACTTTCATAGAATGCAGCCCAGGAGCTGCAGAAGTTGACACTTTTAGTTTAATAGTGAAAAATCTGGTGACAGGTTCCCTTTAACTCTATTTATAACACTAGAGTTCGTTTCATCTTTGATGTTATCTGTGGTTCTAAATCAGCACAACAGAACTCGCACAAAGAGAGATAAAACAGTTACAAACTCTTCCAGATTAACAAGCTCACAGATCCTAATATAACTGATTCTGCAGGCAGCAATAGAGAGTGCAAAACAAATGCTATAGAATACAAACAGTGATCAAATGTTAATGAAACACAATTGCAAAATGTATTTTAAGTACAAAATACAAACATATAAGTAAAGTTTAAGAAACAAACATCTCCAATAGGTGTGCATGACTTGTAAGTACTCTGCGCGGATTACTTTCCTATTTTCATTTTTTTGTAGATAAATCTAAAATTTGCGTAAGAGAACTGTGACAATTAAATGGCCAATTTTGGGATGTATTACCAATTGTGCTACACGTTGCCAATCCGCCGTCTGCCGTCCTATTCAGACAGGATACAAGACAGCAATTATACTTCAGAGTTCAGCAGTTTATATTGTAGAAATGGCTTCAAAGTAAATTTACTAGAACTAAGGAAACACCTGAGCGTGAAAGTCAATTTCAAGGACATTGTAAATTACTTAGGCTTCTGCGGCATGGAAGTACAAGTCCGTCTGAAATATTGTCATTAGATAAAAAAGATTGAATCTATTTTTAGCTCCAAAGTAGATCAAACACCTTTCCTTCTGTTTCTTGCTAGGCCTGGAAATAAACTGGCATATTTCACTTTAAAAAAAAGGATACAGTTTCCACATTCCATGTAATTGTAACATTTTTATATTTAGTTATTTTCAGACAAATGTACAGTAATCATTTCATTTCAATTAATTTCTATTTTTGGCTTAGAAAACAAGGAAAAAACACACAGTAACTTAATGAAAATTTCCACTACTGAAAAACAGTAAACTTTCTAAAGTATTAACTCTCTGTGGGTAAAAAACAAGTCTGATGAAGGCGATTAATAAATCAGATTGCACATTGTATCTCCAAGTGTAAATTCTAAGGGGTACTTTGCATGCTGTGACATCGCAAGCCGATGCTGCGATGTCGAGCGCGATAGTCCCCGCCCCCGTCGCAGCAGCGATATCTTGTGATTGCACGCACTTACCTGCCCTGCGACGTCGCTCTGGCCGGCGACCCGCCTCCTTATTATTCAAAGCGACGTCACACGGCAGGTGGCCAATAGAAGCAGAGAGGCGGGGATGAGCGGGATGTAAACATCCTGCCCACCTCCTTCCTTCCGCAGAGCCGGCGTTAGACGCGGTGACGCAGCTAGGAGATGTTCCGCACTCCTGCGGCTTCTCACACAGCGATGTGTGCTGCCGCAGGAACGAGGAACAACATCGTACCTGTCACTGCTGCTAAATTATGGAAATGTCGGATCCTACACCAATGATACGATAACGACGCTTTTGCGCTCGTTAATCGTATCAAAAAGGATTTACACACTACAATATCGACTGCGACGCCGGATGTACGTCACTTTCGATTTGACCCCACCGATATCGCACCTGCGATGTCGTAGTGTGCAAAGCCCGCCTAAGTCTATTAGACGTCACTAAGACATTTCATGATCATGTATAAGCAAGAAGTATCAAATGGAGTAAATCTATCTCTTGTTTATAATTTTTGAATCTATATAGGCCTAGGAGCTCCAAAGTGACTCCTAATATCCTTAAAGGGGTTGTCTGGTATATTGATGACTTATTAACATAGTCTTTGGATACTATGAGATTGGTAACAGTCAGACCATTGGGTTCTGCAAATCATTCACAAACACGTCCATTTTTGACCCGAGTCAAGGATGACAAAGGATCAAAGTTACCTATACAAGTCTAAAGGCCCTTGAATATCACAGCAGGCAGATGCCATCTATGTGCATTCTGCATGCTGTCCATTTGTATTGTAATTTGTGGAAGATGCTTTGCAATGATTCTTATGGATATGAGAAAATCACTGATAAACTGATGAAAACTCGATCCAGCACACTAAAGACAATTGATAAAAAAAATGTCTTGATAAGGTCTAAGTAAAATATATCTTTGTACCGTGTTAGCCAGTAGGGATAAAAAAAATTTTGTTTAAAAGAACGGAGAGTCCTCAGTGGTTGATACCTTTTAATGGCTAACTGAAAAGATGGTAATAATTGCAAGCTTTCGAGACTACTCAGGTCTCTTCATCAGGCATGGTATAACACAAAATCTGAAGAGTCACATATTTATACACAACAGGACATAGAAAAGTGCAGTAAAAAAAAAAAAAAAGAACTGAGAGTCCTCAGTGGTTGATACCTGAAATTGAATTGTATTGAAAGGAAATTTCAAGTCCCAGAGAGATAGGAGACTATGGGAGTACAAACTTATGATGACCTTTGATACATTCAGAGTAGGAATGAATGTGTCTCATGGATTCATGTCTTTTTACATCAGTTAAAAGATGTGCTCCTCTGACCATCCGAGCGTGTCACAGCCTGGACCAGACCCTGATCAGAGGACAATAAAACTTTCACACTGAACTGCAGCAAAATTTATGGCTACAACAGTTTGCCCCCTGCCATAGAGAGAGTTCTGTTTTATATAACTTGGTTGTTTTTTTTTTTTTTTACTGCCCCATTCTATGTCCTGTTGTGTATAAATATGTGACTCTTCAGCTTTTGTGTTATACCATGCCTGATGAAGAGACCTGAGTAGTCTCGAAAGCTTTCAATTATTACCATCTTTTCAGTTAGCCATTAAAAGGTATCAACCACTGAGAACTCTCAGTTCTTTTAAACAAAAATTTTTTGATAAGGTCTAATAATTTCCTTTATGATCCACACTTGGTTTTGGCCTCAATATTACCTAATATCGGCTAAAAAGTATTAGTGTGGCATATCCCTAATAAGAATACTACATTGTATAATCAATCATTTCAATCATGTCATATTATTGACTTGACTGTAGATAGCTATTATGGCTAGATTTTTATATTACTAGATGGCTGCTCAGTGAATTATTTTTTTTTCCAGGCTGCCGGGAGGATTAAAGTTAATTTCCTCCCAGCAGTGGGGTTTAATGTACAGATGCTGGGCAGGTTCAGAATACTATTAACTTGCATATTAACCCCATATCCTCAGGTTAATAGCATTTTTCCATGTGACAGGTTCCCTTTAACCTCTTCACTCCTGGGCGATTTTCCGTTTTTAGTTTTAATTTTTTCCTCCACTTTTTCAAGAGCCTTAGCTTTTTTTATTTTTCCATCAATATAGCCATATGAGAGAAGTCTGTGCCCATTACAGATCCAGTCATAAGTCTATCTATCTGCTCTGTCAAGAGTCATTCTCATCTCATCAGTCCATTAAACTGTCGAAAAAGCTGTTTCTAGATATTTCTTGTCCTAGTCTTGATATCTCAACTTATGTGTCTTGTTCAGTGTTTCAGTGTTCCTTACCTCAGCCATGTTTCTGAGCTCTGAACACCTTGTAATTCTGGGCACCCCAGGGAGGTATATGTGAGGGGTGTACTTACTTTTATGATAAACTGTGTATATATGACTTGACCCAACATCTTTTATCCACTTGCAATCACTGTCCTCTGTCTTGCTTAATGTGGATGACACGTTCTATGTCATCCACACAGCAGCCTCCATTGCAGTCCTGTGACCTTTCCCTGTGCCTGAGCAATACTGTGCTTTGCTCTGCCCGCAGCAGGGCCGAGAGAGGTGTGCGTGTGAAGTGGTACAATGGAGAAAACTATTTGGATGATGTAGAACGCGTCTTCCAACCGAAGCAAGATGGAGGACAGCGATCGCCAGGATAGAGGAAGCGCCGGTTCAAGATCAGCGAAGCCCATGGGAGCAGACCGGACCACCCTGCAGGTGAGTAGGTAACAGGTTCCCTTTATGATCCTTTTCCAAACTTCATTGGTCCCTAAGTATTTTATAATTATGATAATATTTATATCTGGTGCACCACAATTATTTTGGCTTTAATAAGGATTTCTTTGTTCAGATAGAGGGAGCACCAATGGAGTTGAAGTTCTCCTGCTTTGCTCTTGTAAATTTCGGTGTTTCCCGGATGGGGTGAGAACTTCATATACGGTTCACTCACATCTGCGTATAAATACGTCTAGTGCAATCCGATAAAAAAAATCATATGGCACTCACACCATTGTTAATCAATGAGTATTGCTGATCTGTGTTTTTTCACTGATGTATTCGTCCTGAGGAAAAAGCTTACTATGTATGTCTCGTAAAATGACAAACCAATGCAAGTCAATGGGTGCGAGAAAACAAATCTGTATACCATCTAATTTTTACATTACCATTCTGTAGCATAGAGCACTGTAAATGGTCCTGTTTTACTGTGCTGTTTGTAATCACACACATCTCTGCAGTGAGATCATGAGATCAGACTGTCAGACATTACATGTCTCACACTGGTAACGCCCCTTTTCAATTAAAATAAGCTCTGGAGGCAGATTCTCAGGGGGATCTGAATCTGGTTCAGAGATCTTAACAGCTCATTTACATATTATGAAAACCATGGATTTCTCTGTAGTAACACATCAGTTTGCAAATGTCAAGATACCATTTTATTCAACTTCGTTTGACTTACATGCCCATATAGATGGCTTAGAAGGGTTAATCCTACTGACTGATTCTCTTTAAGTGACTAATGTCAAAGAAGCACTGTTAAAAGATTAAATATATTGTGTATGTTGGAAATGAGTATTTTTTCAGTGCCGTGAACATATTCATAGGAAAATGAAACCATGGGGATATTAAATCTAAGGATATATTGTCATTATTGAAATCTTGGCAGTTGAGATTAGTCAGCATTAGCACTGCATTGTGGCTTCCATCTCGCACATTGTAGACCTCACTAGATCCATGGTTTTCCTCTATGCTTTATCCATGCTCATTAGTGATGTCAGTGACCTAGAACAAGTGTACAGCCCTGTGACCTGCATGCAAATTCCAGGTCAGCAACCCCCCTATTTAGTGAAGCTTGGACCGTATAGTTAATGTGGCAAAATCATTATTGTGTCGGTAGTTGTACATTATATTTCTCACACATTTTAGACCTCATTGGAAATATTTTAACCTTCTATTTATTTCCCACTTTAATTATTCGATAAAATACACACCACCTATAAAGTCATTGTGTTGCTCTCTTCAGCAGGAGAACTGTGCAATAATCTATATTGCCACCCTTACAGCTCCCACGGGAGTTTTTTCCAAGTTCCCCACTTTCCTTTATAGCAAATCTGCCGAGTAATATAGTTATAGTGCAATTTATCACTACTCCCATGTCACTACAGAACAAGGGAGAGTTACACTAAAGAGTCTGGGAAATATGGGGACTATCTCTTTAGCAGCTCTGTTGGCAGCCATTGCTTGTTTGTAGTTGCAGGAATCAAGGAGGAGAACAGATTGATTTAGTATGAAAACTTGAGAAAGCGGTTGGTGTGAGATGACATCTAAAGTCAATGTTTCATAGAAGGACATATGATCAAGACACATGACAACAATTAAGGGCAGTAATTATGTGTAAAGTTATATATATGGCTAAGGACCAAATGCGTTGGCTAATAGCAAGAGTGTATCTTTGCTTAGATTCTGTTCTTTAATTATTAAAAACATTGTACTAAATTTAGAACAGACAGAATTACATTGCAGCTAAGATTTCCTTAAATTGAACATTATTTCAGGATATATTTACGACATTAACAAGCTCTATACATAGAACATCATGTCACACACAGCCTATACACAGGGAGTGGAGGTTATTTAAAGGTTACAAGTCATTAAAATCAGATTATCAATTCCCATATCTAACCACAACACTTGTTTTTCCATTGAATATTACAATGATATACAGTATAGCATAAGCCTCAGCTCACAAAATAAGCATTTGTTAAAGTAGACACAGTACAAATCCAGACATACCCTAGGGGATATGGTGTCTATGTTTATTTTTAAAAAAAATCAGGTAAAAGGAATATGCCATCAGAAAATGCCCTATTCTTTTAATTTAAAGGGTGGTCTGAAACGATCATTTAGTTAAATCCTAAATGCACCCCCCATAGTCCTCAATATAATATAATGCAGATCCCATAGTCATCAATATAAAATAAGCACCCCTATAGTCCTCATTATAATATAATGCATATAGTCTAATGCATACCTCAATGTCATCTATATAGTATAGTGCACCCCATAGTCCTCCATATAGTCTAATGCACACCCCATTTTTCTCCACATAGTATAATGTGCAGCATATAGTTCTCCATATAGAATAATGCCCACCCCATAGTCCTCCATATAGAATAATTCACCCCTCATGTTCCTCCATATAATATAATGCACACTCCATAGTTCTTCACATAGAATAATCCTCCCCAAAGTCATTCATATAGTATAATGCACACTCCATAGTCCTCCACATAATATAATGCACACCCCATAGTCCTCAATATAATATAATGCACTCCCGATAGTCCTACATATACTGTAGTATAAAGCACAACCCATAGTTCACATATAGAATAATGCATACCTCTTAGTCCTCCATATAGTATAAGGCACCCTGTAGTCCTCCATAAAGTATAATGCACCCCGTAGTCCTCCATATATTATAATGCACAGCCCATGGTGAACTCATTTGTGTCTTAGCTCCTATGTGTCAGATTCAGACCTCGACTTGTTTACTGACAATTTTGCAACCCACCTGTACCTCCTGGTTCCGACCCAACTACCTGACTATTGTTTCTGTCAGCCTGCATAACTGGCTATGAGCTACTCTGAAGACTTTACCCAGGGTCCCAGTGTAAGTCAACATTCCTGTAGAGTGGTAAAGGATGGAGGACAAGGTTCTCCTGGGACCTGATAGAGTAGCCAGTTCACAGCATTTCCCTGGTGGTCATTTGTAGAGCTGCCAGACATCCAATAACCTCATCACACTGACACAACAATTATCCATGGTGCACTATTATAGAGGAAAATGTAATGCATATCCAAATCAACACATTTTAAATTTACATATAGCAAATACAATTTTTTTCAAACACACTGTTGAGTTTTGAACAATAGTTTTCATGTCATTAGACAATCCCTTTAAGCCTTGCTAACTGTACTCATTATCTTATATGGTAAGTGTATAGCAATTAAGAATAGTAGTATCTCTAGAATATCCTTTAATTGCCATCTGTTATTGATAAATTGTGGGACCCAGATCAACATGGTTATCTTTTATGTATGAAGAATTAAAATTGCCCTCTTGGTCTTTGAGTTTTGTGTTGTCTGATTAAAAAAAGGAGAGAAATAACAGTGCTCTGCAGTGAAGCCGTAGTATGTAAAGTAATGAATTGCATTTAATATAGATTGTAATGCTATACCCTGCACCAGTTAATGGCATGCCAGGATAAGGAATGATAAATCTATACAGGTGCCCAGTGATTAAGAGATCTATTTAATAGCGCAGGCAGCCAGAAGTGTTCATTAGATTGTTCCTATTTGTCTATTGCACCAATTGTTGCTTCATTTGCGAATACTGTAGTTCAGCGGACTAATACTAGATGATGCTTCATGCTTCAGTACTATGTTATACAGTACCGGGAAATATTTTTTATATATTCTATCAACAGATAAAGGGAACCCAAATGCAAGTAGACTAGTTTTTCTTTTTTATCATCATAATGAAGATTAATACACCGTGTACACAATTATTTTGGAAAGTGAGTATTTTCACCATATCATCATTTTTATGCATATTTTACAACTCCAAGCTGTACAAGGTAGCAGACATAGTGGATGGCATATATCAGGCAATGTGTATTTGTGTCATAAGGGAAGCTGAGGCCTAAGGATATCAGCACCCATTATCAAGGTGTACAGAATTATTAGGTAGCTTGTTTTCCTCACGCAAAATGGGCCATAAACAATATTTAACTTACCCCAAAAAGTAAAAAATAGTTAAAAGCCTTATAAAGGGATGCAACCCTCTTGAAATTGCTAATATATTGGGGCATGATCTGAGATCCATCAAATTTTGTGATAGTCAATAAAGTCATATAAAACATGTTGCGGAAAAAAGACACACGTTATCTGCCATAGATTTGTGAAGAGTCAAATGTGAAGTGACCAGAAACCAATTATCCTCCAGTGCTGTCATGTTCCCAAACTGCAGCCTCCATAGAGTGCCCAGAAGTACAAGGTTTTCAGTGGTCAGAGACATGGTTAATCCAAATGAAGACAAGAAGGGTCGCACTCCAAGGCTCTGAATGGAAGAAGACTTTAATCCATATTCAAGTCAGGGATACAATTGGTGGGGGAGGGTGAGGACGTGCAACGCCAGACGACGGCAGGCCGTTTCGCAAACAAATTGTTTCTACGGGTCCGGTGAGTTCAGGGACGTAGCCACCGCCCCTTTATACCAAGTGGGGCAGGTGCAACGTCGCTGAGTGCATAAAAAACATTGAAAATCACCGCCCCACTTGGTATAAAGGGGCGGTGGCTACGTCCCTGAACTCACCGGACCCGTAGAAGCAATTTGTTTGTGAAACTGCCTGCTGTCGTCTGGCATTGCACGTCCTCACCCTCCCCCAGCACCTGTATCCCTGACTTGAATATGGAATAAAGTCTTCTTCTATTCAGAGCCTTGGAGTGTGACCTTTCTTGTCTTCATTTGGATCTTGTATGGTCTTCACCTTCGGGACCCGCACCCAGGTTTTCGGTCTTCCTATAAGGATTGTGGCGCTTTCCTATATGTGGAGAAACTGTGCCCGGTACCCCTCACCTTCTTTCAAGAGACATGGTTAAGATAAGGAAGGCAGAAACCACACCAGCACTATGCAAGACACAATAGAACAAGACTGGGCCAAGAAACATCTGAATACTGATTTTTCAAAGATTATAGGAACTGATGAGATGAGAGTAAAGCGGGCTTTACACGCTACGACATCGCTAATGCGGAGTCGTTGGGGTCACGGAATTCGTGACGCACATCCGGCCGCATTAGCGATGCCGTTGCGTGTGACATCGATTAGCGATTTTGCATCGTTGCAAAACAGTGAAAAATCGCTAATCGGCGACACGGGGGTCCATTCCCAATTATCGTTACTTCAGCAGTAACGAGGTTGTTCCTCGTTCCTGCGGCATCACACATCGCTGCGTGTGACGCCGCAGGAGCGAGGAAGCTCTCCCTACCTGCCTCCCGGCCGCTATGCGGAAGGAAGGAGGTGGGCGGGATGTTACGTCCCGCTCATCTCCGCCCCTCCGCTGCGATTGGGCGGCGGTTCAGTGACGTCGCTGTGACGCCGCACGGACCGCCCCCTTAGAAAGGAGGCGGTTCGCCGGTCACAGCGACGTCGCCGGACAGGTAAGTATGTGTGACGGCTCTGGGCGATGTTGTGCGCCACGGGCAGCGATATGCCCGTGTCGCGCAACAGATGGGGGCGGGTACGCACACTAGCGATATCGGGACCGATATCGCAGTGTGTAAAGTAGCCTTTACTCTTCATGGAACAGAAGAATGTGCCCGTGGCTGGATAAGTAATGGACACGGACCTCTACTTTGACGCCAGCAAGGTTGAGGTTGGGTACTGCTATGGGTTGGTATAATTAAAGATGAGCTAGTTGGAATTTTTTCGGGTTGAAGATGAACTCAAAACCAACTCCCAAACCTACTGCCAGCCTTTAGAAAACACTTTCTTCAAGCAGGGCAAAAAAAAAGCCTGCAACTTTCAAGAAAACCATGATCTCTATTCAGGTCAATGCTCCATTTTATGCATTGAAGTACTTCACACTGCTTGACTAGCTACTAAAGTACTTGAAGATGAAACAATAATAACATGGCCCCTTCCTCACCTGGCATAAACCGTATTAAGAACTTGTGGGCCCTCCATAAACTGGAGATTTACAATGAAACAATGAAAGGAAACAGTCACCTCCCTGAATATTTAAAACAGGAAGACACAACGTATAAGTACCAAAGAGCATTTCAAAAAGACAAATTTTTATTATATTAAAAAAAAAATAGCAAAACTTACAAAAATTACATGTGCTGCAATAAAGAAAATGCTTGATGAAAATATGGACAGGCAATGGAAGAGGGGAAAGCATGCAAAGATAATTGTCAGGTGTCACAGAAACACCACTGAAGGTGACTAATGGTAGGGGATGGGAGACAGAGAGGAGACCCTAGTAAAGTTAATTTAAGTGCGCACGAATCCCAAATGATAAAGTATCCAAATAAGGGGTTAAACTAGCTGGGTGGTGAACCACATAGTGAAAAGGGTCAATCTCACATACAGTTTTATACTGTTCCTGGTATGGACAAGGGAACAATTAGCCCTAACATATCACATGTCACAATTATGTATTAGGTTAGCATACCTGGGGAGCAGGGGGGGTGTAACCCAAGTCACCGAACAGTGTAAGTGCCCCGATGCATGTTTCACTACTGGGGCTAGTAGCTTTTTCAAGGGGGACTACATTGTTACTGTTTTGCTCCTGGTGGTGGAATAATTTTTTTTTTTTTGTAAACTACAAATTACAACCTGTTCTCACGTTCCCTAAAAGTTCAGTATGTTATTAAGGTAATTATCAAGTGATAGGTCAATGGTATCGAGGAACAGCCATGAAAAAGATTTCCCAAGAAAACAGAAACAGCGTCATCCACCTCATCCATAGTGGTCTTTCACTCAAGAAAATTGCCAAACTGCATCATGTGAGTTCCATCACAGTGGGAATAATATGAAATTAATTCCATCTATCCATTTAAAAGCCAGGTGATGTTCGTCCAGGAAATATTGGAGTCAACAAGTCGACTCATGATAGTATTATTACCAATTTATGGTTGTATGTGCAGCACTGGTAATTTTAAAAATTAACTTTTAATAAATAGTATTAAAATATTAGAAAAATCCTGACAGACAAATACAAGGTAATTAACACAACGTACAGTTAGATGAGTATAAGAAATGGACTCACAGGATTTACCAATTTTTACATTCCCTATGGTCCAATCAGGATCATCTAAATAAATAAAGTGACATTGTGCAGAGACCGTTAACCTCCCAAAAATTTAACTTTCGCCCTATGAGTATTACTCTTTATACAAAGTGGCTAAGTGCAAATTGATAAATAACTCCAAGTCTTAAAGACATTAATTGCAGTCAGGGGGGGTAAAGGTACAGTTTTAGTGACAATAGTGCTCAAAAGTATAGTTATTGCATTCAATGGTGGCAGTGGGATATATGCTCACCGTCCACCCCACTGCTTCACCAATGATACAGGCGTCGTTACCTTACAAGATTCGGGGGGGGAGTGACTCACAAAACACCACACATTTCCCCTAGGGTAACGCCAGTAGCTCAACGTCCTTCTTCCCCCCCCCCCCCTCCCCGACTGCAATTAATGTCTTTAAGACTTGGGGTTAGTTATCAATTTGCACTTAGCCAGAAAAAGCTTTGTATATATATGTATATATATATATATATATATATATATATATATATATATATATATACCCAAGTGAGTCGACCAGAATGCACCAACATTAATAACATGTAGAGGAGACATGGGATCAGATTTCGGTTGAGACATGCTTGAATCTGATCAAGAGCATACCTAGCCTTCTGGCCTTCAGGCAGTTTTGGAAGCTAAAAGTGCATTTGCAAAATAATAAAAATTTAGATTTTTAACCCCTTCACGACCCTTGACGGATCTATCCGTCATGGAGCGTGTGAATTTAAGCCCCGCCCCCTGCCGCGGGCAGGTTGCGGTGATCCGCACACATATCAGCTGTTTTCAACAGCTGACATGTGTGCCTGCATGTTACGAGTGGAATCGCTTCCACTCGCAACATTTAAGCCCTTACATCTCGCTGCCAAAGTCTGGCAACGAGATGTATATGCGTGCAGCCATGATTTTCACTTAACGCCACCCTCACCGGACGTCACGTGCGTGATCACGTGAATTTTGGTGGTTGCCATGGTAGCACAGGGTCATGTGATGACGCCTGTAGCTATGACGAGTCACTTTCGGTTTCACTCGGCCAGGAGCCGAATGAATCAGGAAGTGATCATATCTGCTGTTTACAGCTGTATAGCTGTGATCAGCAGATAAAACAGAGCGAACGGATTGCTGATCGCTATAGCCCCCTAGGGGGACTAGTAAAATAACAAAAAGTAAAAAAAAGTTTTAAAAAATAATAAAAAAAAACCTAAAAGTTCAAATCACCCCCCTTTTACCCCATTGAAAACGAAAGGGTTAAAAAAAAATACACATATTTAGTATCGCCGCATTCAGAAATGTCCGATCTATCAAAATATAAAATCAGTTAATCTGATTGGCAAACGGCTTAGTGGGAAAAAAATTCCAAGCACCAAAATTAAGTTTTTTAGTTGCCGCAAGTTTTACGCAAAATGCAATAACAGGCGATCAAAACGTAGCATCTGCACAAAAATGGTACCATTAAAAATGTTAGCTCGAGATGCAAAAAATAAGTAGTCACTGAGCCATAGATCCCAAAAAATGAGAACGCTACGGGTTTTGGAAAATGGCGCAAAACGTTCGCCACTTTTATTGGACAAGCTTGTGAATTTTTTTTAACCCCTTAGATACAAGTAAACCTATATGTGTTTAGTGCCTAGAAACTCGCAGCAACCTCAGGCATCACACCCATACATCAGTTTTACCTTATAGTGAACACGGTGAATAAAACATCCCAAAAACTATTGTGTGATCACACTTTTTTTGCAGTTTTTCCACACTTGAAATTTTTTTGCTGTTTTCCAGTACACTATATTGTAAAACCTATGGTTTCATTTAAAAGTACAACTCATCCCACAAAAAACAAGCCCTCATATGGCAAGATTGACAGAAAAATAAAAAAGTTACGGCTCTCGGAAGAAGGGGAGCAAAAAACAAAAATGCAAAAACGGAAAGTGCTCGGGGGCTGAAGGGGTTAAGAGCAAAACACTAACAATGCAGTGATATGACAAGAATCTGTATAACTAATCATATGCTAAATAGTTGCAAGTCAAATTTATATATGAGATAGCAAAGATGATTGTCTATAAAATAATGTTGATATAGTCTGAGGTTTGAAGCTGTAGGGGATGGTTAGATATGGAACCTGAAAGTCGAAAGTTTAAAAAATTGTTACCCTTTTACTTGTTATTGTATTCATGAGGACACCAGAAGTTCCATTTGGGCCTGTTCCTCTACATTTAGTGGAGGACTTTGAGACACTTTCTATCCTGTTTACTGCTTTGTTTCCTCTCAGGTCTCTATTTTAATTACTACAAGTAACCAGAACAGTCAGGTCTTTCAGGAGCTTTCATGATCACTGGTATAGGAAGTGTTGTTATTTAATTGACTTATATAAAGTGATGAGCAGACCCGTGGATATTCAGGTTCGCTGAACCAGCAGGGGAAAGAGGCAAAAACTTGACGCTGAACTTAACCCCGAAAATAGAACCTATACAAGTCAATGGGGACGAGACCTTTGGGGCTGTGAAATAGCCATAGTAAGTGCTAGGGAACTGTAGTGTAAGTTGAATGGTAGTAGAAGCAGGATAGTTATACATACTATGTTTCCCGAAGGATCATCGTGCAGTCAGACTCTCTTCCAGGCTCACTAATTAAGGTTCATGAATATTCACTGCTTCCCCCACCGACCCTATGTGCCATAGTCTGTGATTGGTTACAGACTGTTATACATGCCCACCTCTCTGTGTCTGCATCTGTGATTGGTTGCAGTCAGTTTACTGTATAGTGTGTAAAACTAAATAATAAAAAAAATGACGTAGGCTCCCATCATATTTTAATAGACAGATCAGGTAAAGCAACAACAGCAAGCTGCAGCCCCAACTTGTGAGCTTTACCGTGATTGGATATCAAAATTGAGGAGGAAAAAACAGACAGGTGGGGGATGGTATTATTAGGATGACAAATGCCATAGATATTGCCCCCCCCAGCCTAAAAATACCATCTCGCAGATGTTTAGAATTGTTGCATCCATTAGATGTGACAATTCTGGGCTTTATACAGCTTGTCCCGATTGCCCTGGTAAAGTGGCAATTGGGGTAATATAAGGTGTTAATGACAGCTGCCACTATCCCTTAGGTTAGTAATAGCAGGTTTCTATAATATTACTAAACTTGTTAGTGAAAAAAACCCACAAACACGAAAAAAAATGCTTTATTTGAAATAAAATACACACACCCAATTTCACCCTTATATTAACCCCAAAAAACACCCTTGAAGATCCAACGTAATCCATAGGAAGTCCCACGATGATCCTCAGCTCTGATTTATCAAGTCTCTGAAGAGAGGGGAAACACATCTGTTCTCTTCAGGCTCCAGGAATCACTAACAGCAGTGAAGGGAGCTCGGGTGTTACCTCCGCTGAACTGAGTGACATCATCAGCCAATGGGGGACTCGCTGTGTGCAGTGATGTCACTCAGTTCAACAGAGGTCACATCCGGGCTCACAGACACTGCCACAGAGGGTGGATGGGGAAGCAGTGAATATTCATGAGCTTTAGTTAGTGGGCCTGGAAAAGAGTCTGACTGCTGCGTAATATTTCAGGAGACATCAGGAAACATGGTATGTATAACTAACCTGCTATTACTACCATTTAACTACCATTTGTAGCCCATGTCTTTTTTTTCATTTTTTTTTATAATGATCTCCCTTGCTAATCACAACCATGTCTTTGCTGGCTGCGATGGCCCTGCAAGTGCCCACTGTCGAAAATCTTTTAATTGGCTGCACTGTGACCTTTCAACAAGCTTTATTCGGGTGACAAACCTGAGCAGGAACCAGATGTACAGTCAAAAGTCTGTATTCGATGTTCAGCACCAAACACATGGTGTTCAGTATGGACCCCGAACTTTAGTCATGGTTTGCTCATCCCTATTTATATAGATCACAAGAGGGCATCCCAGAAAAATTACTGAAACCTATTTCTTTTATTAAAAGGATTTTTCCAGGAACACGATTCTTTAGCCTACAATCTAGCACTGGGTTACTGTAGTATAAAGAGGCGTTACTGTCCTCAGCTTTAGCACAGCCTCTCTGCCACCTTTTGAATCTTTGTTTACAGGCTGCAGCGCGAGTAACCACTGCAGCCAATCAGTGATCTTAGTGGCTCTGCCAATGTAAACCACACTAGCCGTGATGTGCACTGCAGTTATTATGACCCTGTTGCAGCCTGTAAACCAAGACTGGATCAACAACAAACAGGCAACATTGGACCTGGGGCCAGTGCGTATCACATCCTTTTATTATTTTAACGTAACGATGGCCGATGTGAGGAGGATCCCCATTCCTAGAAATGCCACTAAGGATCATCATTATTTTTATTTGAAGTTTAACAATTATTTATCTGCAAAGCAAAGTTTCACTTGGGTTTAGCCATTCTTTTTGTTAATGTGGTTATGGTTCTGTGTTGTCCATTAAGTTATAACATTGATAATATTATAGATTGAGATTTTGATGTATTTTCTTTTAAATCAGCCACTTAAAGTTTAAAGAAATAAAGGATAATGCACAGCCAAGCAATCCTGGGACAGCTGTGTTGTGTGATGAACTGTGTGCAAAGTTTGTCACAGACTGTACCAAAGCTTTAATTTCTGGAGTATTAAGTACATTTATCAGAAAGATGTTTCGATCTCTGTAATTTGGAGCACTTAGCTTGCATTAATAATTGAAAAGCTGCATTTGGACAAAGTGCTAATTGAACGCATTTTCATCCACCCTTAATTGGTCCTTTTTTAAACTTCTACCATTTATTACAACTATTATAAAATGATAATTAAACAATAAAACAATTGTTTTTAGTGTTCCAAATTAAGCCACATATCAACTAGTTTCAGTTAATTTCAGCCTTTATGTAAGTAAATATAAATTATTCTGCAATTTCCATTTTGCTCATACAGGCAAGTTTTGGTGCAGTTTTTTATAAAGTGGTGGGATCCAAAATAGAAGTCCAAAAAATGTATACAATCAGAGTATACATTCTTCAACTCACTATTGGAAAACTGGTCTACGTCTCATCATTACCAAAAGGTTAAAATATAGCACTAAAAACTAAACATGCTATGTGTGAATCCAAACTGTTCATGCGTCAACATGTCACAAAACAAGAGGAGCTAACCAGATTGATATACTGTTTTGTGAGAAAAGATGCAACATAGCTTTACATTTATTGGTCTAAATATCTCAGGAGTCCAGTGATTGGTCCAACTCAATGATTGGCAGTTTTCCTGTATATGTGTACATACTGAGATAATGGTTTGTTATTGATTAGAACCACCCACTGGACACAACTCCTGAAGGACCGAACCACTTTCTATGTTAATGACCAAGCCTTATTTTTCAAATCTGAGCAGTGCTACTTTAGGAGGAAATAATTCTGAAACGCTTCAACATGTTCCAGTGATTCTAATAATTTTTTTGTAACAAGTTGTACTTCATGTGAGTGGTCAATTTTGCTTAATATTATTTCTATTTATTTATGAAAATATTGAAAAATTGGCAAAAAAATAGAAAATTTCACAATTTTCAAACTGCCCTTAAACCAGATAGTTACCACACAAAATAGTTTCTAAATAACATTTCCCACATTTCTACTTTACATCATCACCATTTTTGAAACATATTTTTTTTTGTTAAGAAATTAGAAGGCTTTTAAGTGTATCAGCAATTTTTCCCTTTTCCAAGAAAATTTACAAAACCAATTTTTTAGGGCACCACATCATATTTCAAGTGACTTTAAGTAGCCTATGTGAGAGAAAATACCCAAAAGTGACTCTATTTTAAGTTTATAACTCTTTAGGTCCTTCACAGGAACTACAGCAATGTGGAAGTAAAAATGAACATTTTACTTTTAGCCCACTAAAATATTCCTTTAGCCCCAAATTTTCCATTTTCTCAAGGGTAACAGGAGAAAATGAACCATACAATTTGTTATGCAATTTCTTTTGAGTACATTGATACCCCATATTTGGTGGAAAACTACTTTTTGGGCACAAGATAGGGCTCGGAAGGGAAATAATGCCATTTGACTTTTGTAATGTAAAATTGGCTGGAATAGATAGCGGACGCTATGTCATGTTTACAGAGCCACTGATGTACCTAAACAGTGGAGACCTGATACAAGTGACCCCATTTTGAAAAATACACCCCTTAAGGAACTTTATCTGAAGGTGTGGTAAGAACTTTGAACCCCCAGGTGCTCCACAGAATTTTATAACCTTAAGCTATTAAAGTAAAAAAATCTTGCTTTGGCCCCAATTTTTTCATTTTCTCAAGAGCAACAGGAGAACTTGGATAATACAGTATGCAGTGATATTCCTTCTTATTACACTGATACCCCATATGTAATGATATACTACTGTTTTTGCACATGGCAGGGCTTAGAAGGGTAAGAGCAGCATTTCACTTTTTTAGCATAAAATTGGCTAGAATAGATAGCAGACATCATGTAGCTTTTGCTGAGCCCCTGATGTGCCTAAGCAGTAGAACCCACCCTGAAGTGATCATATTTTGGAAATAACACTCCTTGAGGAATTTATTTAGATGTGTAGTGAGCATCTTGAACCCACAGGTGCTTCACATAATTTTATACATTGGATCTTCAAAATTACATTTTGTTTTCCCCACAAAATGTTTTTTTAGCCCCAAATTTTTCATTGTCCTAATGATAAAGAGAAAATGGATCAAATAATTTATTCTGCAATTTCTCCTGAGTACAGGGATACCCATATGTGGTCATAAACCTTTGTTTGGCCACACATTATGGCTCGGAAGGGAAGAAGTGCTATATGATTTTTGCAGTGCAAAATTGTCTGGACCAGATTGCAGACATTATTTTGCATTTAGAGAGCCATAAAGATTCCAAAACAGCAGAAACCCCCCAAAAGTGACACCATTTTGGAGGCTACACCCCTCAAGGAATTTATCTAGGAGCGTGGTAAGCATCTTGAACCCATTGATGCTTCACAGAATTCTATAATATTGGGCCATGAAAATGACTTTTTTTCAACAAAAATGATACTGAAGGCCCAAATTTTTAATTTTCATTAGAGTAACAGGAGAAAGTGGACCAAAAAAGTTGTTTCGCAATTTCTCCTGAGTATGTAAATCCACCATATGTGGTTGACAATTACTTTTCAGTCACAGTGCAAAGTTCAGAAGGAAAGGACTGCCATATCGGAGTGCATATTTGACTTGTATGGTTTACAGGTACCATGTCACATTGACAGAGCCCCTGAGATGTTAGGCAGCAAACCCCCATAAGTGACCATATTTTGCAAACTACATTTCTTAATGAATTCATCTAGGGGTGCAAGTGAGCCTATTGATATCACATATGCTTCACAAAATGTTATACCATTAGGCTGTGAAGAGAAAATAATTACATTTTTACCACTAAAATGTTGTTTTAGCCCCAGATTTTATATTTAACATGGGGAAATAGATAATAATTGCCATTAATTAGTGTCATATAATTTCTTGTGAACACCACATGGTGACATGTCGAGACTCAGGAGGGAAGGCACACTATTTGACTTTTGGAGTGCAGAATTGCCTCGAATAGTTTGTGGACTCCATATACACAGCCCCTAATTGCCAGAAGAGTAGAAACCTCCCTCAAGTGATTCCAATTTGTAATTACACCTCTCTTGGAATTCATCTAAAGGTGCAGTGATGATTTTGACTTCATGGGTGTTTTCCAGAAACAAGCAGCAATGTGTGTTGCAGAGTGAAAATGGAAATCTGCCATTTTAGTGCGTAATACATTGTAGTACCCGTACATTGTAAAAAAAAAATCACAGAAAAAACGATCAAAAATGAAGTAATCGGAAAGCATAAATCACAGAGAAATACTCCTAAATTTTAACTTTTATTGAATATCAGCAAATTTAAAACATGAAAAATAGGGAGTTGTTATATATAAAACACCCTAAGGGTCTAAAGTACAATTTGATATACAAACTAGTGGACCAGCCAGCGGTATATCCCAACAAAGAGTGGGGAATGCTTATATCGCTCCACCAGTCAACTTTACAAACAATAATAGATCAATTATTTAACATTCATTATAGAAGCATTTTTACTACACAGTGTTTTAGTCTAGATCCAATAATTATCCATGTATTGAGAAAGAGATGTGTGTTACTGGGAGATGTATAGGTAGATTTAGCATATATCTCCCAAATACAGATATTAGAACCATATGTGTTTTTTTTATATAGGACAGTATGAAAACAATATATATAGATTACTGTAGTGGTGTAAATTAAACATACAGTATTCTTTTTATGTCAAAAACATAAACAGTTTACCCCCAAAATATTACCCGACGCGTTTCGCCTCCTTGGGTGAAGGTTCATCAGGGGTATGATTATTACATATGTTCCATACTATATCAAAACAATGTAATGTATCAGATTAGATTCATATTTCTCAAAAAAGAATATTGTTACACTGAAATTGAATTCCTCAGTGGGACCTCTTTTCCCATAAATATAGCCTCACTCTAATGAAATGTTTCACATCAGGGAGCTCTTTGCCTAAAACAGATTAGGGAATTTTTCACAATAGTCAATCAGTTCTTTTTAAATTCATTCAATAAATTCATTCCTGTGACTGTATTTTGTCATCAGATGTTAGTCTACTTTTTATAATGACAAGAAGAGAAAAATGGGGGATGGAGATTTGGATAACAACAAAAGTCCCCTTCAGCTGATTGTAAGGGTGTAAGGATGTGGATAAGAGTCCTCCTCTCCTGTCAGATGTCAGGCATGGTCTCACCCGTACATTGTAGTACCCGTACATTGTGCTGAGCTTGAGCTTCTGGAGAACTACATCCCTTAAATTTAGTGGGCTTTCCTCACTAAAGCAATGCCAAACAAGTGAATACTAACTGCAGTTTAGACACACTAAGTGGCTTCTGTTTAGCAGTGTCCATTTTTTAAGCTTTTAAGACTGCACTTTTATGCACACTTTAAAAGACAGGCACAGCCAGATCACAGGACGAAGAGCATCCAAAATGTCTCCCTCTGCCTCATTGTAGAAAATGCTCCATTGGGGTTTTGTCTGAATCATGTATTTCAGAGATTTACAAGGAAATGCCATGTAAGCACTCAGTGTAGAGCACAGGGTAAATGTGAGCCGAGCCTTACTGCGATCTTTAGGAGGCAGAATGAACAAATCAACAGCAGGTCAAGAATTGGATTTATTTTTTATGCTGTTCACCTTGCGATACTAAGTAATTAAATGGCTTTATTCTTTGGGTTAGTGAAATTGCAGCAAGATTTTTTTTCTTTACAGTGGCATAAATTTATCATTTTTCTATGTTTCTGCAAAAATCGTGTAAGAGCTTGGTTTTTTGCAGAATGAGCTTACTTTTTTATTGATACCATTTTTTACTCATAGTATTTTTGATTGCTTTCTTTTAAGATTTTTAGGAGACAGATTAAACAAAAATGAGCAATTCAGAAGTTGTTTTTTTATGCAGTTCACAGTTTGATAAAAGTGATGACAGCTTTATTCTTCGGGTCAGTATGATTACAGCGATAACACATTTATATATTTTTTTTTGGTTTGCCACTTTTACATATTAAAAACAATTTTATAGAAAAAGTATTTTTGTATAGCTGTATTCTGAGAGCTATAGCTTTTTTATTTTTTCGCTGCGCTGATGGAGCTGTGTGACAACTTGTTTTTTGTAGGACAATTTGACCACTTGTATCTAAACTCGTCTTTTTGATCGTGTTTTATTTCACTTCTATTTGATGGTATGATGCAAAAGCAAAGCATAGTTTTTTTTAACAGAATGTCTGTTATACCCTGCCTGTGGCTGATTCTAATAGGCCACCATACCTGGCAAACCAGCAGGTCATTCTTTGACTTCTTGATGTCTTGACAACCATCAGCTCCCCATGATTTAGTCACGGGAGTGACGATGGTGGTGAGAGAGGTTATTGATTGCGGCATCAATAGGGCATGTGCCCTTGGTTGTTACTGCAGGAGCTCAGCCATCAGCTAAGCTGAGCTCCTGTGGTAATTATGCGGGAAGTGCTGACCGATTACAGTGATCAGAGAGTGCTGACCACTGAAATGGGTCTTCGCATCTCTGGTCATGCTGTCAGCTGTCAGTGACTGCTGCCGACTTAAAGCTGTATTTGTGTGTTTTCACACAGTGACAGTTTAAATCCATGATGTACATAGCCCGTCTTCATGCAGGAACTGATACCTGCTCATAATGTGCTACATATGTCATTGGTCGTTAAGGGTTTAAGTTCAGAGTGAGACGATTTTTATTTATTTTGCTCGTTTATAGAGCACAGTCATATTTTCCAGTGCCTTACGCACATTATGCCTGTTCCCATTGGTCTCACAATATCGTGAGGGAGGAAACAAGAGTAAACCCATTTAAACTCCTTCAGATGTTGTCCTTTGTGGGATTTTAACCCAGGACCCCCAAAGGTGTAAAGCAGTAGAGCTAACCACTGAGCCACCATGCTGATATATCCATTAATCTATAAATTACAAATTATATGACTGTGACTCTCTAACCTATATATCAGTCTTCTGTGTTTGACCTACTCCATGTTATGTTGCTGGCACATCGGACTGCATTTTAAATGTGAATTTAAACAATTATTGCAAATACGGTAATCAAGCAGTATTTTGTATTAAAATCACTAATGGAAAAAATGAGTTAATTTTATGCAAAAAGTACAACTGATTGTTTTTTGTTTAAATATTTTATTATCATTAAAACTGTACCACACGGCATTTTAATAGTCTTCCAATAGTACACCACAGAAGTCATTTATTTCCTTCTCAATATTTGTATGGAATTTTTCACTTGTTGTAATGTAGTTTTACTATAAAATATGATCTTCAAGAACCAGTCTAAATGTTATATTGAACTATTCTTTCTCAGATGCCAAATCATCCCTTTTATTGCTAAATGTGGTCCATCAGGTCACCAGTGAGGTTCAGGTAATTTTAATGTAAAAAGAGGAAAAAACGGCACTCACCAAATCGTTGCTGTGCAGGTTGCAGCTTTATTTCAAGCGCAGAGGTTACATGTGCGGTGGGGGCTGGTGGGGAGGGAGAGGACGCCGGACACGTCTGACGACGGCCGTTTCGCACTTACACAGTGCTTCAGCTGGTCTTGGCTTTGAGACCAGCTGAAGCACTGTGTAAGTGCGAAACGGCCGTCGTCTGACGTGTCTGGCGTCCTCTCCCTCCCCACCAGCCCCCACCGCACATGTAACCTCTGCGCTTGAAATAAAGCTGCAACCTGCACAGCAACGATTTGGTGAGTGCCGTTTTTTCCTCTTTTTACATTGGATATAACCTGAGCTTCATGCATATGTGCACCCCGGATCAGCTGTGATTCAGCGAGCATGCTTGGATTTACAAAAAGCCTATGGTTGTTACTGAGTAGTGCCCTGCCCTCCTCTCACCTACTCAGGTAATTTTAAGCTTGCCAACTGAGTTTCTGTAAACCACGCATAGAAAGAGAGATATATAGAGATGAGCAATTTCAATTGTGCTGCTCTAGTTTGGTGTCCAAAGGCAGTTGGTCTTCACTTCTGTGCCTGAAATGCTTGTGTGAAGCCCCACAGGTGTCGTGTCGGTGCATTACCTTCAGGGACTCCACGTGGATGGAACAGTAAGATGTCTTCTTAGGATTGTCGTGACGCCACTCTCGGTATTGCGGTCAGTGGGGACCGCCACTGCAGATTGAGGGGTGCCTGGGGCTGATGGTGGGTGCAGTCAGTTGTAGTGACCTCCCGAGAGTGAGACAAGCCCCAGGACCCTGTGTAGGTGTGTGGAACCACAAGGCACAGAATGACTCAGGAACAGTCCAAACAGTCTTTCAGGGATTTTACTCACTTATGGTGGCAGGGTGAGTAACCCGGGCGTAGCTGGGATGAACCAGGCTGGAACCAGGCGTCCTTCAGGCTGACTTGTGAGGGTGGCTACTGACTCGCCTTCTCTAGCCCTTCTGTTGTTTGTGATGACCCCGACTTGCAGTCCCTACGGGGGTCACCCAGGGAAGTTGCTGCTCCCCTCGTTTCGGCCCGTTTGCTTGTAGCCTGGACCAGGTCACTGCGGCTGCTTGCCTCCTGTGAACTATGGGCCCTCTCTTTGCTACGTGGCTGTGGACTCTGTGTTGTTTTCTTGAGGGTCTGAAATGCCCCCTCAGGCAGGTTTGACAGAAGAAAGATGAATCTATCTCTGCACCGGGACCTGTTACCCTTTGCGGGCCTGGTACCTCCCCAGCAGTCCCCTTACTCTGCCACCCATTTGCTCTCTCTCTCTCTTTAGACTTGGGTGGATTTCGGGTGGCAATACTAGGTGACCGATCTCCCCCGTCAGTAGTCACTGCACGGACGCTGTTAGATTGCAACAGCTCCAGGGTCTTCTCCTCACGTCTGCTCTCCCTGAGCTGCACACTAAACTGGCTCACTCGTGGGTTTTGCACGTCTGCTCTCTCTGAGCTCCACTTCCAGACTCCTCACTCCTCAACTCTCTGCTTCAGACTCTTGTTCCTCCTTCTTCTTCTTTCCTCACTGTGCCTGCCTACGCCACCTAGCAACCAGGCTCTCCACCACACCCCTTGAGTGGACATGGAGGCCACGCCCCCTCCTTGTAGCTCTCAGGAGTCCTCCCAAAGGTACATGTGTGAGACCTGATTACTATGCGCCTGTGTAGTCACACCTTGGTCAGCCTTCTGGATTACCTGTATTGCACTGCCCCCAGCATTGGTGCAGTACTCAGTGGTGCCTGACCAGGTCAGGGGCGCCACACTTGCGGCATCATCCTAGGCGCCCATTGGGTTTAATAGGCCCTCTGACTAGTCGTCATACAACCTGATGACATGCATTATGCTGTGGTATCATGACCTCTTGCAATTAGTAAGTGTCAAAGCTGTCCTGGCTGTTGAGCTGAAGATGCCGGGCACAGAACAGATGTTCATCCACCATGTAAGGCCTCTGTCACACGTCCCTGAAAAACACGCACGTTTTTCACAGACGTGTCAGAGGTGCAGAGAACGGGAACTTTCTACTCACCTGTCCCTGGCGTCGCTGTCCGTGGTGCTGTTCTTCGGTCTCCGGTCCTGCCGACTCCCCCCGCTGCTGCTACTTCCGGCCGCAGTGAAGTGAATATTCAATGAGCATAATGAGCGGGGGTCAGCAGCAAGTGACAGCAGCGGCAGAGACAGCAGTGTTGGAGAAGGTGAGTAAAGTTTTTTTTTTTTTTTTTTTAAAAGACACGTCTTTTCTCCGGTGCGTGTTACACGGAACAAATCCCTGTGGTCCGTGTGTGTTACGTGTGACACGTTTGTGTTCCGTGTGACACGCGTGATGCCGGAGAAAAACGGGCATGTCGGCGTATGGAGCACACAGACACACGTAAGTACGGAATGGACACACGTTCCGTGCAAAAATACTTACGTGTGCCCGAAACTATAGGAAAACATATGTCAACGTGTGCCCGTGTCTCCAGTACATGAGAAAACTATCCATACACGTACTGGAGGCATGAACGTATGACAGAGGCCTAATACTGGACAGGATATAAGAGTAAAAATACAGGAAAACTGCAGCACCTAAAGTCGCCTGTGTGAACACACAAACTGGCGATATTGGGATGCCCGTCCAGTACCAAGGGATCACGTGGTTTCACATACCATGCAGAAAACAGGAATGACAGCGTCCACTTGAGTGAAAAATCTTCCTTCTTTTTATTCCATCAAAGTACAAAAAACAGTGCAACGTTTCGACACAGAATGTCTTTGTCAAGCATCAAGACATTCTATGTCGAAACGTTGCACTGTTTTTTGCACTTTGATGGAATAAAAAAGGAAGATTTTTCACTCAAGTGGACGCTGTCATTCCTGTTTTCTGCAGGATATCAGAGTAAGCCACCGCAAATCAAATTGCTCATCACTAATATACAGTATAAAATGTCAATGTGAACAGTATGATTATGGGACTCAGGTTACTGCATATGTTTGCATGAGTCTTCAGTAGTTCAGTAAACCAGTAGTTCACTTTACTCCTCCCCTCCCAGGTGATTTTATGTTTTTTTCTGCTTTTCTTTCTGGCTCATTGTGGGGGTCTCAAATTGGGACCCTCATTAATGACATCCATTTTCTCTTCATAAAACAACCCTATTCAACATGAAAAACTATCATTAGAGTGTACCTATCATGTAAAATGTTCTTTTTATGTGATATCATCCCGCCCCCGCAGAGCTCCTGCAGGAACATCTGTATGTCCAGATGTCTGGATCTACAGAAACTCCATGGGTCCGCACCACTCTGGGCACTGTATGCTGAAACTCAGGCCTTGTGCCTTCTGAGCTGCTTGTCTCTGCCACTGATGGTGATCTTAGGATCTGGACCCTCACTAATCTACAGCATGGTTAAGGGGGTCTCACAAGTAAAAGAACATTGTAAATAATAACTATGCAATCTATCTTTATGAAGACCATTAAAATTGAATCTGTCAAAATGTGATCAGCTTTTTTATGAAAAGTTACTTTTGTGTAGAGATGCTTTATTGGGATTATGTTAGTTTAATATGGATATAGTTTTTTTTGAAACATCTATTGCTTAAAGGAGTAGTTCACAACTTTTCATTACTGGCCACATCGATATTATGTTGAGAAACATGTTTTCTCTCAAATATCTTGTGTTGCAAATAGTGCTTGTGAGCGGTGCTGTTGCAGTCCGCTCACCCCCTTCGTGTGACCCCACCCGGGCTCTGTAATCTCTTATGTCCGGTGATGTCACATCAACTGAGGCAGGCCCCAGACTTCCTGAGTGACAGGGCTGTGGGCGGCGTTTCACCGCTCATCACAGCTCAACATCACAGCCCAGCATCTCCCTGCTCTCTCCTTCACTGCAGAGCGCCGCAAGCAGGAGCGACACTGGGCCTTGATGAGCAGCAAAATGCCACCCACAGTCCAGTGACACAGGAAGACTGGGGCTGGCCGTGGTGATGTCAGATCAACAGAAACTTGACGTGACATCAACTGACTTCAGAGGTCACGGAGCCCGGGTGTCATGTGAAGGAGGTGAGCAGACCGCAATAGCACCACTCACAGTTACTATTGCCAACACATGCTATTTGAGAGAAACCTTGTTTCTCAACATAATATCGATATGGCCAGTAATGAAAAGGGGTGAACCACCTCTTTAAAGTTCTTAAGAGTCCACTTCTCTGCAGAGTTTATTCACTTTTTATTAGGACCATGATGGGAATACAAATATGGCATTCTGCTAAATACCTGGTGGTAGATGATAAATAGTCTACTCTCATTCATCAAGTGCTCCATTGATCTCGTACACATAGCATCTAATGACATAAGTCCAGTTTCTGAGCATCCACATGTTCTTGTCACTACTAAATATGTTGTCATCTAAAACAAAGGCATTTGCAGAATTTCGCAAAGATATCCACAAATATTTCAATATGATAGCACTGAATATATCTAGCTGTGATAACCACTGGTTACATTGTCTGATATAAGATGTGTGGTGCTATATGTTGATTGCCAAATGCTGATCTGCAAAAGAGCAGAGGTGGAAGAACTGATAATTTATATGCGCACAGAAGCAGCTTTGTATAGACGTGACATGTATATTGATCTCGGTTCATATATCTTGTCTACTGAGCACCCTGAATTGATGCACAATATTACAATATGTAAATCAACATTGCATTTTGCAAGTATCCCCAAGGTAAATCTTTGCAAATCTAATTTTTGCACCAGACATGTGAGAAAGTGTGATCTCCTATAGTCCTAGAGATCATTATTTATTTATTTATTTATTTATTTATTTATTTATTTTAAATTAGCCTAAAATGATAAAATCTTGCTACACAACACTTGGACCGCACACAGGTCCTTTTTTTATTTTAATTCACTTGTTTATTTAGCGGCATTAATTCCTCAATGACATGTCTGGATTAAATCAAGCCAGACATGTCACTTCAAGCAAGGCTCACCAAGATATGACTTGCCTACTATGAACACATAATACAAAGAGAGCAATCACTGGAGAAGGACATCATGGTGGAAAGAATAGAAAGAATAAGATGAACAGGAAGTTCTGCAACCCGATGGCTTGATACTATAAAGAAAACGGCGAGAAGACCCTGGTGGACCCATCTAGGCTAGACCTATCTTCCTACAGATAGTTCATCGATCAAGTCGCCATGGTTTGAGATCGAGCTGAAGGCTGTTAAAATAAATAAATTCCACAGTGCTTTACAGACGTGATCATCACTGTCCTCATCAAGGCTCACAATATAAATTCCCTATCAGTATGTCTTTGGAGTGTGAGAAAACAGGAGGAAACCCACACAAGCACAAGAAGATACAAAACTTCCTTTCTGGCATATGAACCAAGGACCCCAATCAATGCTAACCACTGAGCCACCATGCTACCCAGGACTAAATATGCATATGTGGTATGTATATACAGTACACACCTATATGTTACAAATGCTTCTTGCAGAACCATTTTGAACGTTTTGGCAATAAAAGTCCTGTTATTGAATAAAGGGGGCTTTACACGTAACGACATCGCTAACGAGATGTAGTTGGGGTCACGGAATTTGTGACGCACATCCGGCCTCGTTAGCAACGTTGTTGCGTGTGAAACTCACGAACGACCGCTAACGATCAAAATTACTCACCATATCGTTGATCGTTGATCGTTGACATGTCGTTTTAATCTCAAATATCGTTGCTGTTGCAGGACACAGGTTGTTCGTCGTTCCTGCGGCAGCACACATCGCTATGTGTGACACCGCAGGAATGAGGAACAACATCGTACCTGCATCCACCGGCAATGAGGAAGGAAGGAGGTGGGTGGGATGTTCCGGCCGCTCATCTCTGTCTCTCCGGTTCTATTGGGCGGCCGCTTAGTGTCGCCGCTTGACGCCGAACAAACCTCCTCCTTAGAAAGGAGGCGGTTCGCCGGCCACAGCGACATCGCTAGGCAGGTGAGTATGTGTGACGGAGACTAAAGATGTTGTGCGCCACGGGCAGCAATTTGCCTGTGACGCACAACCGACAGGGGTTGGTGCTTTCACCAGCGACATAGCGATGTCGCTGTGTGTAAAGTGGTCTTTAGACTACAAAATCTGTTGTAGTTCATAAACATTAAATGTAAACATTTATTCTGAGCTTAAACTGTAAGTCCTGAAAGTTAAAACTGTTTAGCTTATTATTTTATACTTTAGTGCTAGGTATTTAGTAGAGTTGAGCGCGGTTCGTGGTTCGTGGTTCTCCAGTTCTAGGCTCGAGTGATTTTTGGGCTGTTCGAGATCGAACTAGAACTCGAGCTTTTTGCTAAAAGCTCGATAGTTCTAGATACGTTCGAGAACGGTTCTAGCAGCAAAAAGCAGGGCTTTTTACAGCTACAGTGAGCAGGAGCCATCGCTGGCAGCCTGCCAGAAGCTGGTAACCAAGATAAACATCGGGTATCCAAGCAAAGCGCTTTGGTTAGTAACCCGATGTTTATCTTAGTTACGTGCAGGAAGCCCACACTTTCCCGCTCAGCTCGCTCCACCCCCTCCTGCCCGCGGCATGTACACATACATACACATACACAAACACACACACACACATCCACCGCCCGCCCGCCCGCTCGCTCGCTCGCTCGCTCGCTCGGCTTACCTGCGGTGATGAAGTCCCGCCATCCCGACCTCAGCGCTGTCACTGTCCTCCATGGCCGCCGCTTGTCACATCACCTATCGCTTCCGACCCGAGACTGACACTGGCGGTGACGTCACGGACCTCTCGCGATACTTGATGTGAAGGCGCCGGTCATTGACCTCAGTGACAGGGGCTGTCAGTGTGCTGGAGATCAGCGCAGGTAATGTACCTCGCTGACAGCAGCACTTGTCATCCCCTGCAGTGACCTGGGCTGACCCATTGATGTTAGCTCAGGTCACTGCACTGCTCTCCCAGCCAATGGGGAACATCCTGCTCTTCATTGACTGGGACAGTGTGCATCGTCATGGCAACCCCTTGGATTACACCAGACCTGGATTTGTTTTTCAATCTAATAAATTGGTTAAAGAGGGAATGTTTTGGGGAGTGTTTTTTCAAATAAAAATGTGTTTGTCGTCTATTTTTTTTTTATTACTGACTGGGTTGGTGATGTCGGGTATCTGATAGACGCCTGACCTCACCAACCCCAGGGCTTGATGCCAGGTGACATTACACATCTGGTATTAACCCCAAATATTACCCCGTTTGCCACCGCACCAGGGCGCGGGATGAGCTGGGGCGAAGCACCAGGATTGGCGCATCTAATGGATGCGCCACTTCTGGGGCGGCTGCGGCCTGCTATTTTTAGGCTGGGGAGATTCCAATAACCATGGACCTCCCTAGTCTGAGAATATCAGGCCCCAGCTGTCTGCTTTACCTTGGCTGGTGATCCAATTTTGGGGGACCCCTACGTGTTTTTTTTTTAATTATTTATTTAATTTAAAATAACAGCGTGGGGTGCCCTCAGTTTTGGATTACCAGCCAAGGTGAGGTTGCCAGCTGTGGTCTGCAGGCTGCAGCCGTCTGCTTTACCCTAGCTGGCTACAAAACTAGGGGGAACCCTATGTCATTTTTTTTTCATTTTTTTGGCTAAATACAAAGCTAAGCACCCCTTAGTGCCACATGAAAGGTACCAAAGGGTGTTCCACTTTTTCTCCATTTTTTTCTCCACTTTCTCTCCACTTTTTCTCCACTTTTTCTCCATTTTTTTTCTCCACTTATTCTCCACTTTTTCTCCTCTTATTCTCCACTTTTTCTCCACTTTTTCTCCACTTTTTCTCCACTTTTTCTCCACTTTTTCTCCTCTTAATCTCCACTTTTTCTCCTCTTAATCTCCACTTTTTCTCCACTTTTTCTCCACTTTTTCTCCACTTTTTTCTCCACTTTTTCTCCTCTTATGCTCCACTTTTTCTCCACTTTTTCTCCACTTTTTCTCCACTTTTTCTCCACGTTTTCTCCACGTTTTCTCCACTTTTTTCTCCACTTTTTCTCCTCTTATGCTCCACTTTTTCTCCACTTTTTCTCCACTTTTTCTCCTCTTAATCTCCACTTTTTCTCCACTTTTTCTCCACTTTTTCTCCACTTTTTCTCCACTTTTTCTCCACTTTTTCTCCACTTTTTTCTCCACTTTTTCTCCACTTTTTCTCCTCTTATGCTCCACTTTTTCTCCACTTTTTCTCCACTTTTTCTCCTCTTATGCTCCACTTTTTCTCCACTTTTTCTCCACTTTTTCTCCTCTTATGCTCCACTTTTTCTCCACTTTTTCTCCACTTTTTTCTCCACTTTTTCTCCTCTTATGCTCCACTTTTTCTCCACTTTTTCTCCACTTTTTCTCCTCTTATGCTCCACTTTTTCTCCACTTTTTCTCCATTTTTTTCTCCACTTATTCTCCACTTTTTCTCCTCTTATTCTCCACTTTTTCTCCACTTTTTCTCCACTTTTTCTCCTCTTATTCTCCACTTTTTCTCCACTTTTTCTCCACTTTTTCTCCACTTTTTCTCCACTTTTTCTCCATTTTTTTCTCCACTTTCTCCACTTTTTCTCCACTTTTTTCTCCACTTTTTCTCCTCTTATGCTCCACTTTTTCTCCTCTTAATCTCCACTTTTTCTCCACTTTTTCTCCACTTTTTCTCCACTTTTTTCTCCACTTTTTCTCCTCTTATGCTCCACTTTTTCTCCACTTTTTCTCCACTTTTTCTCCACTTTTTCTCCACTTTTTCTCCTCTTAATCTCCACTTTTTCTCCTCTTATGCTCCACTTTTTCTCCACTTTTTCTCCACTTTTTCTCCACTTTTTTCTCCACTTTTTCTCCTCTTATGCTCCACTTTTTCTCCACTTTTTCTCCACTTTTTCTCCACTTTTTCTCCACGTTTTCTCCACGTTTTCTCCACTTTTTTCTCCACTTTTTCTCCTCTTATGCTCCACTTTTTCTCCACTTTTTCTCCACTTTTTCTCCTCTTAATCTCCACTTTTTCTCCACTTTTTCTCCACTTTTTCTCCACTTTTTCTCCACTTTTTTCTCCACTTTTTCTCCTCTTATGCTCCACTTTTTCTCCACTTTTTCTCCACTTTTTCTCCACTTTTTCTCCACTTTTTCTCCACTTTTTCTCCTCTTAATCTCCACTTTTTCTCCTCTTATGCTCCACTTTTTCTCCACTTTTTCTCCACTTTTTCTCCACTTTTTCTCCACTTTTTCTCCTCTTATGCTCCACTTTTTCTCCACTTTTTCTCCTCTTAATCTCCACTTTTTCTCCTCTTATGCTCCACTTTTTCTCCACTTTTTCTCCACTTTTTCTCCTCTTATGCTCCACTTTTTCTCCACTTTTTCTCCACTTTTTCTCCTCTTATGCTCCACTTTTTCTCCACTTTTTCTCCACTTTTTTCTCCACTTTTTCTCCTCTTATGCTCCACTTTTTCTCCACTTTTTCTCCACTTATGCTCCACTTTTTCTCCACTTTTTCTCCACTTTTTTCTCCACTTTTTCTCCTCTTAATCTCCACTTTTTCTCCACTTTTTCTCCACTTTTTCTCCACTTTTTCTCCACTTTTTTCTCCACTTTTTTCTCCATTTTTTCTCCTCTTATGTTCCACTTATTCTCCACTTTTTCTCCACTTTTTCTCTACTTTTTCTATGGTCGGTCTACCCATTAGCTCTGCCATGCATAGTGTAGCTCTACACCTACTGCACATGTTACTTTATGATTGACATCTCTTTCGTACCAGAGCTGTCTAAGACTACTCTGACCCCATATTTGTCATTACTATATTGTCCTTGTACTGTATTATGACATTTGTATCATGTGTTTCATTTCTTGCTGTGTTGCAATTTTTTTGCTGCATCCCAATTGTACCTCTACATTGTTCGAGTTTATGTTATTGTTCTCTCACTCTTATGTGATACTGATTATTGTCATTTTTCATGATTACATGCAGATAAGTCCAATCTGACGAAGGCTCAGGCCGAAACGTCATTTGTAACTTGTTTTGGACAAAAACATATATGCTTATGAAAAAAAAATTTTCTTAATACGGACCAATAAAGAGTGATTTTGCATTACTATCCGTTGTGACTTACTGACTTAGTCTGGGAGATATAGAGTGCCGAGGTTACTCACTAATTTTATCTATTATTACCTCTGAGCACCTATATACCAGTGAGCAGAGCTTCCTCTACAGTAGTTCTCCTGATTAGGCATGCCCTTACCTCATGAGCAGGGCATTGCAGCTTTGGTAGCAACCATTACGACATGGACTCTGCTGCTGTGGACCCGGGGAGAGTGAGTGCAGATTCATTGCACCCACACTCCTCACATGAAGGGTCCGCACTCCTAGAAAATGGGGGATACGTTCCCTGAGTGTCTCCCCCCCATATTCTAGACGGTCCAGAGTCGTCGTGGGACCCCTTTATTTTTTTTCTTACAATAAATTGGTGAAAGAGGAAATGTTTTGGGGACTGTTTTTTCAAATAAATTTCTTTTGTCGATTTTTTGTTTTTGTTAGTACTGACAGTTTATGATGTTGGGTATCTAATAGACGCCATGACATCACAAACTGCTGGGCTTGATCTCAGGTGACTTTACAGCTAGTATCAACCCGATTTATTACCCCGTTTGCCACTGCACCAGGGCACGGGATGAGCTGGGGTGAAGCGCCAGGATTGGCGCATCTAGTGGATGCGCCACGTCTGGTGTGCCTGCGGCCTGCTATTTTTAGGCTGTGAAGGCCCAATAACTATGGACCTTCCCACCCTGAGAATACCAGACCACAGCTGTCCGCTTTACCTTGGCTGGTGATCCAATTTGGGGGGTCCCCTACTTTTATTGTGTAATTATTAATATTTATAAAATAATTATAAAAAAGAGCCTGAGGGGACCTCCACATTGGATCCCCAACCACGGTAAAGCTGCCAGCTGTGGTTTTCAGGCTACAGCCGTCTGCTTTACCCTAGCTGGCTATCAAAAATGGGGGGACCCAACGTAATTTTTTTTTTTTAACTATTTTTTAAATAGAAAAAATTAATGGGCTTCCCTGTATTTTGATTGCCAACCAAGGTAACGGCAGGCAGATGGGGGTGGCAACCCATAGCTGTCTGCTTTATCTGCGCTGAGAATCAAAAATACCGCGGAGCGCTACGTCATTTTTTTAAAGATTTATTTTTACAGCACTGTGATGTCCAGCAATCAAAATACAGGGAAGCCCATTTTATTTTTAGTTATTTAAATAAATAATTAAAAAAAATATATGTTAGCTCCCACTGCATTTTTTGTATTGCTAGCTAAGGGTAATCCAAGCAGCTACTGGCTGCTAACCCCCACTGCTTGGTGTTACCTTCACTGGCAATGGAAAATCCAGGGAAGCATTTTTTTTTTTTTTTGCCAAAAAGCTACAAAAAAAGGACGTGAGCTTCGCCATATTTTTGTATGCTAGCCAGGTATAGCAGGCAGGTGCTGGAAGAGTTGGATACAGCGCCAGAAGATGGCGCTTCTATGAAAATGCCATTTTCTGAGGTGGCTGCAGACTGCAATTCGCAGCAGTGGGGCCCAGAAAGCTCAGGCCAACCGGTGGTGCGGATTCCAATCCCAGCTGCCTAGTTGTACCTGGCTGGACACAAAAATGGGGCAAAGCCTACGTCATTTGTTTTCTAATTATTTCATGAAATTCATGAAATAATAAAAAAAGGGCTTCCCTTTATTTTTGGTTCCCAGCCGGGTACAAATAGGCAACTGGGGGTTGGGGGCAGCCGTACCTGCCTGCTGTACCTGGCTAGCATACAAAAATATGGCGAAGCCACATAATTTTTTCAGGGGGCAAAAAACTTCTGCATACAGTCCTGGATGGAGTATGCTGAGCCTTGTAGTTCTGCAGCTGCTGTCTGTCTGTATGGAGAAGAGCAGACAGCAGCTGCAGAACTACAAGGCTCAGCATACTCCATCCAGGACTGTATGCAGAAGTTTTTTGCCCACCAAAAAAATGACGTGGGCTTCGCCATATTTTTGTATGCTAGCCAGGTACAGCTGGCAGCCACGGGCTGCCTCCAACCCCCAGTTGCCTATTTGTACCCGGCTGGGAACCAAAAATATAGGGAAGCCCGTTTTTTTTAATTATTTCACTTATTTCATGAAATAATTAAAAAACAAATGACGTGGGCTTCGCCCTATTTTTGTGTCCAGCCGGGTACAACTAGGCAGCTGGGGATTGGAATCCGCAGCACAGGTTAGCCCGAGGTTTGTGGGCGCCTCTGCTGCGGATTTCAGTCCGCAGCCGTCCCAGAAAATGGCGCTCTCATAGAAGCGCCATCATCTGGCGCTGTATCCAACTCTTCCAACAGCCCTGGAGCCGGGTGGCTTGTTGGGTAATCATGAGTTAATACTGGCTTTGTTTTACCAGCCAGTATTAAGCCAGAGATTCTTAATGTCAGGCACGTTTGACCCGGCCATTAAGAATCTCCAATAAAGGGTTAAAAAAAGACACCACACAGAGAAAAAATACTTTAATAGAAATAAATACACAGACACATTAGAGACTCCATCTTTATTACCCCCTGTCAGCCCTCCACGATCCTGCTCTTCTGTCTTCTTTCTTTCTAGTGTAGTAGTAGTGACGATTGTAGTGAGGGGCATCACTTGGGGCTGGGGAACCTCCATCCTAACTACAATGCTCACTACAATCGGGAAGCAGCGTGCAGCCTTCACTCCGTGAGTGATCACTGCTGGCTGCTAGCGGTAACGCTGACAGACGCGTTACCATAGCAACGGTGCTCCCGGAGCCGCGGTTAGCGGTGACGTCACCGCTAACTGCGTTGCTATGGCAACGGTGATCTCCGTTAATGACCGGCTGTTTCAGCCGGTCCCTAACGGAACGGGGAGTCGACCGTGTGCTAGAGCATGTCGCCGGTACACGGCGATACACATATGTGCACCGTGTACCGGAGAGATGCACTCGCAGGTCCTACATGACGTGTCATAGTCATGTGACCAGTCTGTAGCCAATGAGATAATAGCCACGTGACTGGTCACATGGCTATTTTGACGTCACGATAGGTCCTGCTTCTCTGCTGGCAGTGCAGGTCACCGGGAGGATTCAGCGATCATCGGATGGAATAGCGGCAGGAGACAGAGTGCAGAAGGGATCGCGAGGACCGGTAAGTGTTATGGCAATGTTTATTAACTGTTTGTGTACATTTATAATGCATTTTTATGTGTTTGTGATTGCCTCCCATTATAGCCTATTGGTTCTAGTTCGGTTCGTCGAACGTTCGACGAACCGAACTCGAACGGGACCCCCGTTCGGCGAACCGGCCTCGAGCCGAACCGGGACCGGTTCGCTCATCTCTAGTATTTAGCAATCAATTAAGCTAAGGCGCCACTCACATCAGCGGTATTTTGCCGCAAAACAGTACAAATGCATTTCAGCTCAATTCACCTCCAATGGAGTCGCGGCGGGATGCGGTCACATATGGTTGCATACGTCATATGCGGCCGCATGTGGCCACATCTTGCCGCGATTCCATTGGTGGTGAATTGAGCTGAAACGCATTTGTACCGGATCCGGTTTTGCAGCAAAATACCGCTGATGTGAGCGGCACCTAACCCACTAAACATTCATTTTTCTATACCCAAATAACACGAACACCCACGGGAGGTCCACATAAATCCATGCTGATAGCTGCTAGCAGACCTATGGGCCCTGTGAGCTGACCCATGAGGAGTGGTAACGAATACAAAGTCAATAATATGGTTCTGCCATAATTATTGGATATGCATTGGTATAAAACACTGTTACCCATAGGACTAACATGTTAGTATTGGACAAGGACTAAAACAAAAACATCAAATTGACTCCTCTGTGTTCTCAGAGAAAAAAACCCAGCAATTTGAAATATGAACAGACAATATACACCTACAATACAGTTATAGTGCAACACATAGGGTGCAGTAGATGGGGAAATATGCCAATGATTTCCAAGGATGTAATACCCCTGTATGTGTTAGTCATTTGCATATTCTATAAGCGCTGCAGTACTATAGTTTTTTACTTCGTATACACAACACTTTCAGTTTTTTATATAACTTTCCGTCTCACAAACTCATCTATTTTGTACAATACTAAAATAGGACTGCAATAGAGTTCCATAAAAAACTATTGTACCTCTATACTCCTTTTATTTCCTACAAGATAAGGCCTCATAGCAAGTGTGAACAGGTGCCAGCTGTAATAGCTACATGACATACAAATAATAAAATATAGCAGCACTCTGTAAGCGCCAAGACACATGCAAACACAGAATATACAAAGTTCAAGACTGCATCAACGCTATATAGAGTACATATAGAAAATTGAAGAGTCTAAGCGCAAAAATTGGCCAATTTGTGTGCCATGTGGGCAGCTGGTACCTGTTAACACTTACTATGTTTTATTTGGCGATTAAGTGTTATGGGTTTTGCAAGATAATGCCTCAATCAAATGTGTTTTATTGGAAAGAACACATACCCATTATAGTCTTTGTGGTTGTCCACAAATCTGACTGGGTGCAAAAAATATATACCGGTACATCTGGAGATGTCTGCTTTTGACGTGTCAAAAATCAAACTCCCCAATGCATGTCAATGTAATATGAAAAAAGCGGCTAGCATATAAAAGTGCATTTGTTTTTTATTTTATATGAGAAAAATGGATGTTGCCATGATGGTAAGAGCAAACGTAGTCCTGTTCATACAATGACCAAATAGGTCAAAGACAAGTCAAATACTAACTCCTTGCAAAATATAAAACATTTATTAAATAGTATTATAACAAAAAGTTCATCAAGTCATCAAATCATAATTATCAGGTTTGTATAGGAAGTCCCTGAAGACAAATCACAGAGGGCCAGCAAACCACACATCGCAGAATGTGAACAGTTGTTTCAGTGTTCATGAGCAAACACATACTCAGTGGTTCTTAGATAGATATAATGCAAATGCAAAGAAGTTGATAAAGGTGTTAGACAATAGTGTAAAACCACACTTATCCCATGGTGTCACCACAGCCCCCCGAAGAAGATATCGAAACGTGCGTGTCGGGGCACGTTTTTCTTGGGCATTCCTAACCACCATGAGTGAGTGAATACCGCTTCATAGGATCATCTCATAGGTTTTGTAACTATCTGGATTAATACATTATGTGGGAGTTCCTGTATGGAAACCCTGATTTAGCTGACGCTTGTACTTCAGCAGAAAAAATGTTGATTTAATAGACAAACAAAATCTATGATTTGCATCTATATATGGGATAAGTGTGGTTTTCCACTATTGTCTCACACCTTTATCAACTTCTTTGCATTTGCATTATATCTACCTGAGAACCATTGAGTATGTGTTTGCTGATGAACCTTGAAACAACTGTTCACATTCTGCCATGTGTGGTTTGCTGGCCCTCTGTGATTTGTCTTCAGGGACTTCCTGTAAAAACCTGATAATTATGATTTGATGACTTGATGAATTTGTATGTCACTTCTTGTTATAATACTATTTAATAAATGTTTTATATTTTTGCAAGGAGTTTGTATTTGACTTGTATTTGACCTATTTGGTCATTAAATGACCAGAACTATGTTTCCCCTCAGTTCTCCCATTACAAATATTTCATTTTAGGGTGTAGTCTATTTACATTTATTTGATATGGTGCCATTGTCTGTCCTAATTTGCGTAACTCATGATGTTAAGAGCGCATGGCCCAAACAGAAATAAAAATCTGATCTAGTGTACTAATGTAGATGTACGAAAAAAATACAGACTTGTGAACGAGATTGCTTTTAATGATAGTGCATAGAAGCCATACTTCTCTGTACTGAAAAGCTGTATTCTGTGAACTGGGCCCTTTTGTGTGCAAAATCCCTTCATCAGAGTATGCATATTGTCTGTAAGTTTTCCAGCGCGGTCCAGTAAGCGTCCAGCATGTTGATGGCGTGTGCCTACTCTTACTCTGTGTGCATGATACAGGGATTTAGCCACTGAAGTGAGTTTGCATTCTACATGAAATACTCTATAATGTGCCAACGCGTTTTGGGAAAGGCTCACAAGTACTGTATATCTGGACAACCACTTTAAAGCTACAGTGCCTCCATAACACAGCCATGTCAAAAAGCACATATCTTCCATACCTCTGTGCTAAATGTGTATAGTTCATGGGCTGCCATTTTCATGTAATTTTCTCTTCAGCACTCTGTTGGTGAAGTCTTCTATGCATTATATATTATAGACAGGCAAATAGTGCAAGGAAACCCAGATACCTCGATGTAGTAAAATCCTAAAAATAAATATTGACTATGGATTGCCTCTTCTGGAATTTATATGATTAGTTGTCCCCTAAACAAATGGAGAAATGGTAAGGGGAGACAACACAGCGCTAATCTAAGTGCAAATTGTTAAGAAATGTACAAAGAAGTGGTGAATGATTGCATTCACCAGACTGTTGGTGCGAATGAGCACATGTGATCACTGTCATTTGCAGCAGTAGGATCCTGGCCAGGTGTGCTGCTGACACAGGAGACTGTGCATACAACCCTCCCCAATGAGCTTCCACTGGAAATTGAGCAAGGTATAAGAAGTGTCATGCTCCCAGCAATCATCCAGAAATCCATTCGTACGTCATGAGACTATTTTTAAAAAGTATTTTATTGTAAACTACGTGTTTCGGCCCTTAGAGAGCCTTCATCAGATTAAACTATAAAACATATTTTTTTAGCAAGATACCTAAGGTATAAGAAAAAATATGTTTTATAGTTTTACCTGATGAAGGCTCTCTAAGGACCGAAACTTGTTGTAGTTTACAATAACACACTTTTTAAAAATAATCTCATCTCATACGGATGGATTTCTGGATCCAGTTCTTATTCCTTTTTCTGAAATTTAGTTAGGAGCTGAAATTTGTCACAAAACAACTTCAGTAGTACATCAAAATGTCCTAGCAGAACGATTGGTAGGCTTCTATTCACATTACAACCACTATATGGCCACACATTGACTAACATTGTATAGATGTCACGGGACAAAGTGACGTAAAAACATATATTCTATAAAATCAATCTCTAAATCTAAAAATGAACATATGTAGTAAATCTAAGTATCGTTACTGGAAAATGCTTGCTGGCTGAATGTGAAATTGAGCTTCATGGATCTTCCTAAACAAAGAATGACTTATAGGTTAGTAATGGTGAACTTCAGAAAGCAGTAGTAAGTGCCATTTATAAAAAGAGAGTAAAGCACAGCTTCAGTATAATAAATAAGGTAGATTTATAGCTGAATGAGTTGGATGCTTTCCCAAAGTGCAGAATAAAACCTCACCTTTGAGATCGAAGCAGACACCGGCACTTCGGTACTACCGGTTGTGAAGTCACTTAGAGCCATTCAGCTCCGTATCGCTTGATAAATTGCTTCTATTCCCTCAGTTCCATTTGTTTTGCCCTATAGTACTTAATAGGAACAAAAAAGACTTTCTTTCGTACCCAATGATTTTTTAATGTGTTTCATCTATTTTTATCATGTCGGGTGATAAAGAGATGAACATCACCCTCTTAGAAGCTGTTTCTCATCAAAAATGCTTCAGTGACCTAACGGTTATTCACCTGGAGAACACAAAGAAAAGACAACTTTTGGTGGCAAAATCTAAACAGTTTTTTTTATTACTATATTTTTTTTGTTTTTCTCGGGGGGATCAATATTTGAATATCTGGATAATCTGACAATTACCCGGGTCCATTGTGTAATATTTCCAAATTAATTGAATCATGTCATAAACAGATAAAGATCTAGGTCACGGGTGCTCTCCTGAGGATATATTGTATGAGCAGAAATAGTGCTGACTTTATTTATTTAGAAAATCCAAGTTAATTACAGATTTAAGTGCAGCAGCCCTACAGCAAGTTGGGCGATGACAGGCATTAACATCCTACTCAGGAAGGCTTAAGTCCTTTCTGAAAACAATACACATGTACCCAAACTAGATTTCTAAGCATTTTCCAAAAGCAGTCTATGAAGGAGGAGAGCACAGTATGTGACCTACTTTCTCACACTGACATTGATGTAGAAATCTGCATTCAACCAAACACGTACAGTCTAATCCCGTTCTTGAATTTGTCGGGGATCTGGAATTCCTCCGTTGAGTCAGCATTGCACTCAGGGAATAAAAAACACAGATGCAATATTCCTAGAGAATACTATATGCTAGGGGAAAAGAGTAGTAGTCACATGATCTAATGTGTAATATTTAGAGATAGGTTCCAATTTTACTCTTATAAAGCTCTTTTAATAATAACAATGTGCGGAGTTTTAATGAATTCATCTCTTTTTTTTTTTTAAATACAAAATATGTCAGAATATTTAATTAATTGTATTAAAAGCATTATTCTCAAAATAGCAAATTATACCTAATTCATTATGTAGGGCAGAGGTCCCTACCTTTTCTTACCTGGAAAGCCACATTGAATTCTGATAGAGGGTCACAAGCCATATCCAAACCTTCCTTGAAGTAGTGACACCCTATTCTCGCCCCCTCATTAGTAGAGAAACCCAAACCCTCATTAAAATAGTCAGGATACTTACATCCAGCGGCTCCCACCTTAACCAAATTCAGTGTTCTTACATCATATATTTCCACTACACTATCACATCCAGCTCGAAGCACCTCAGTCTGGCAGATCCTCCTATCTTCAGCCTTAAGGCCCCATCACACACAGAGATACATCTTTGGCAGATCTGTGGTTGCAGTGAAATCATGGACATATTGTTCCATTTGTACACAGCCACAAACCTGGCACTGATTGTCCACAATTTCACTGCAACCACAGATCTGCCGCAGATTTATCTCTGTGTGTGACAGGGCCTTTACACTTAATTTAGCGTTCCACCACCACGGATCATATATGCACATCCAGATCTGTTCATCTGTGTAGGGCTACCCACAAAAGTCTGGAGTACTGCTCTTCATAGCCATTTGTTGATGCACAAAACTGGCAGATAGTCACAAGCCAAACATCATAAGCCCACGATCCACATGTGGCTCCCGAGTAGAGTTGAGCGATGTTCGAGTCGAACGGTTCGCCAATTTCAAATTCGAGTTATTTTGGGCGGTGTTCAAGTCGCTCAACGAACTCGAACGATTTGCTTCAAGTTCGGCAGTTCGAGTTACCATTCAATAATGGTTCGATCACCAAAAGTGTGGCTTTTCACAATAAGGCTATGTGCTTTCTGCGTCCCCAGTACAATCCCTCTCTCTTTCCTACTCACCGATCACGGGCGTGGCGCTGCACGGCTGTCACAAAGCTCCGGCGGCTTTTCCTCTTTTGAAAATGGCTGCCGCTTCATTATTCAATCTGGTATTCCCGGCTTTCCCCGCCCACCAAGCCATGATTGTTTGCAGTCAGATACGCCCCCACGATGAGTGACAGCTGTCTCACTGCAACCAATCACAGCCGCCGGCGGGCGGGTCTATATCGGGCAGTAAAATAAATACTAAAAAAAACCAAACTGCGGATCCCCTAAATATTGATACCAGCCAAGACAAAGCCACACGGCTGGAGGCTGGTATTGTCAGGATGGGGAGCTCCACGATATGGGGAGCCCACTACCCTAACAATATCAGCAGGCAACCGCCCGGAATTGCCGCATCCATTAGATGCGACAGTCCCCGAACTCTACCCAGCTCATCCCGAATTGCCCTGGTGCGGTGGCAATCGGGGTAATGAGGGGTTAATGATGGCAGGCGTCTCCTCGAGATACCTTCCATGATTAACCTGTAAGTGAAAGTAAATAAACACACACAACGAAAAATCCTTTATTTGGAATAAAAGACAAAAAAAAACCCTCTTTCACCATTTTATTAAAATCCCCAAATACCCCTCCAGGTCCAGCGTAATCCACGAGGTCCCACGACGCATCCAGCTCTGCTACATGAAGCCGGTGTTTGCCCTTCTCTCCATCCCTCCCTCCATTCATTCATCCCTCCCTCCATCCCTCCATCTCTTCATCCATCCCTTCATCCCTCCCTCCATCCTTCCATCCATCCCTCCATCCATTCATCCATCCATCCCTCTCTCCATCCATCCATCCATTCCTCCATCCATCCTTGTAGCTGAATAATCTACTCTAGGATTCTCAAGTGCAATACAGAGGTCAAGATTACCAAATCTTCCTATGCTTTTCATTAGAGGCAGTGGCTCCATGAATAGAGCTACTGCCTAATGAGAATTAGCTCACGAGTTTCAGTCCCGGACCTACCGGTAAAGAATTTAATTTATTTTTAATTTTAAATTATAATTATTATTTATTTATAATTATAATTTAATTTAATTAGGCACTGTGGGGAGGAGCCAGACATCAGCTGTGAGCCGTGGGACACACCTCTAAAATCGGAGCAGTTCACAGAATGAGGATGCATTGCTCTCTCCTCTCTCTCCTCTCTCTCTTCTCTCTCTTCTCTCTCTTCCCCTCTCTCTCCTCTCTCCTCTCTCTTCTCTCTCTCTTCTCTCTCTATATTCTCTCTCTCCTCTCTCTCTTTTCTCTCTCTATTTTCTCTCTATTTTCTCTCTCTTTTCTCTCTCTTTTCTCTCTCTCAGACCTGGCGATGATCAGCTGATGCGGTCACCTGACAGTATCAGCTGACACTATAAGTCAAGCGGAGAGGCCGGCTTTTTACCGCCCGGCCGGCTAAACTATCAGCTGCTGCTGTCGGACAGGTGTCTGCACAGAAGTGTGTAGTTTGTTTTTTGGGGTTTTTTTTGCACTGATGCATCAGCTGATTGTATAAAAGCCATTTATACAATCAGCTGCTGTGTCATGTGATTCAGGCCCTTGAACCTGACACATCATCTGATCGGTTTGCTGGAAGGCAAAGCGATCAGATGATATTGGATCCAGATTGGACGGCGCGGGACCCTTGACCCAGGATTACTGCGGAGGGATGTTCTTTATTTCAATAAAGATGGAGTCACTTTTTTGTGTTGTGTTTTATTTCTAATAAAAATATTTTTCTGTGTTGTGTTTTTTTTTATCTGTACTAGAAATTCATGGTGGCCATATCTAATATTGGCGTGACACCATGTATTTCGGGCTTAGGGCCAGTTGATAATATACAGCTAGCCCTAACCCCATTATTACCCAGCGAGCCACCTGTAACCAGGGCAGCTGGAAGAGTTAGATACAACGCCAGAAGATGGCGCTTCTATGAAAGCTGCCTAGTTGTACCTGGCTGGACAAAAAAATTGGGCGAAGCCCACATTATTTTTTTTTTTTAATTATTTCATGAAATACATGAAATAATTAAAAAAAAAAAGGGCTTCCCTATATTTTTGATTCCTAGCCGGGTACAAATAGGCAGCTGGGGGTTGGGGTCAGCCCGTAGCTGCCTGCTGCACCTGGCTAGCATACAAAAACATGGCGAAGCCCACGTAATTTTTTTTGGGGAAAAAAACTCCTGCATATAGTCCTGGATGGAGTATGCTGAGCCTTGTAGTTCTGCAGCTGCTGTCTGTCTGTATGGAGGAGAGTACAATCATGGCCAAAAGTTTTAAGAATGATACCAAAATTATATTTTCACATGATCTGTTGCCCTCTGGTTTTTAATTGTTTGTCTGATGTTTACATCACATACAGACATATAATTGCAATCATATTATGAGTACCAAAAGGTTATATTGACAGTAAGAATGAGTTAATGCAGCAAGTCAATATTTGCAGTGTTGACCCTTCTTCTTCAGGACCTCTGCAATTCTCCCTGGCATGCTCTCAATCAACTTCTGGATCAAATCCTGACTGATAGCTGTCCATTCTTGCATAAGCAATGCTTGCATTTTGCCAGAATTTGTTGGTTTTTGTTTGTCCACCCTTCTCTTGATGATTGCCCACAAGTTCTCAATGGGATTAAGATCTGGGGAGTTTCCAGGCCATGGACGCAAAATCTCTATGTTTTGTTCCATGAGTCATTTAGTGATCACCTTTGCTTTATGGCAAGGTGCTCCATCATGCTGGAAGAGGCATTGTTGGGTGCCAAACTGCTCTTGGACAGTTGGGAGAAATTGCTCTTGGAGGACATTCTGGTACCATTCTTTATTCATGGCTGTGTTTTTAGGCAAGACTGTGAGTGAGCCGATTCCCTTGGCTGAGAAGCAACCCCACACATGAAGCATTTCAGGATGCTTAACAGTTGGCATGAGACAAGACTGGTGGTAGCGCTCACCTCTTCTTCTCCTAATAAGCTGTTTTCCAGATGTCCCAAACAATCGAAAAGGGGATTCATCTGAGAAAATGACTTTACCCCAGTCCTCAGCAGTCCACTCCCTGTACCTTTTGCTGAATATCAGTTGGTCCCTGATGTTTTTTCTGGGGAGAAGTGGCTTCTTTGCTGCCCTCCTTGAAACCAGGCCTTGCTCAAGCAGTCTCCGCCTCACAGTGCGTGCAGAAGCACTCACACCAGCCTGCTGCCATTGCTAAGCTAGCTCGGCACTGCTGGTAGTCCGATCCCGCAGCTGAAACAGTTTTAAGATACGGTCCTGGCCTTTGCTGGTCCTTCTTGGGCGCCCGGGAGCCTTTTTGGCAACAATGGAAGCTCTCTCCTTGAAGTTCTTGATGATGCGATAGATTGTTGACTGAGGTGCAATCTTTGTAGCTGCGATACTCTTCATTGTTAGGCCATTTTTGTGCAGAGCAATGATGGCTGCGCGTGTTTCTTTAGAGATAACCATGGTTAACTGAAGAAAAACAATGATACCAAGCACCAGCCTCCTTTTAAAGTGGCCAGTGGTGTCATTCTTACTTAATCATGACTGATTGATCGCCAGCCCTGTTCTCATCAACACCCACACCTGTGTTAATGGAACAATCACGAAAACAATTTTAGCTGCTCCTTTTAAGGCAGGAATGCAATGATGTTGAAATGTGCTTTGGGGGTTAAAGTTCATTTTCTTAGCCAATATTGACTTTGCAAGTAATTGTTGTTAAGCTGATCACTCTTTATGACATTCTGGAGTATATGCAAATTGCCATTAGAAAAACGTAAGCAGTAGACTTTGTAAAAATTTATATTTGTAGCATTCTCAAAACTTTTGGCCATGACTGTAGACAGCAGCTGCAGAACTTCAAGGCTCAGCATCATCCATCCAGGACTGTATGCTGGAGGGAGAGGCAGGGGGAGCAGAACTGCAAGGCTCAGCATACTTCATCCACTAGTGTATGCAGGAGAGAACACAGCAGCTGCAGAACTACAAGGCTCAGCATGCTCCATCTAGGACTGTATGCAGGAGTTTTTTGCCCACCAAAAAAAATGACGTGGGCTTCACCATATTTTTGTATGCTAACCAGGTACAGCAAGCAGGTACGGTTGCCCCCAACCCCCAGCTGCCTATTTGTACCCGGCTGGGAACTAAAAATATAGGGAAGCCCTTTTTTTAATTATTTCATGAATTTCATGAAATAATAAAAAAAAAAACAACGTGTGCTTCGCCCCATTTTTGTGTCCAGCCAGGTACAACTAGGCAGCTTGGGATTGGAATCCGCAGCACAGGTTAGCCTGAGCTTTCTGGGCCCCTCTGCTGCGAATTGCAGTCCGCAGCTGCCCCAGAAAATGGCACTTTCATAGAAGCGCCATCATCTGGCGCTGTATCCAACTCTACAGCAGCCCTGAAGCCGGGTGGCTTGCTGGGTAATAATGGGTTAATACTAGCTTTGTTTTACTAGCTAGTATTAAGCCAGAGATTCTTAATGTCAGGCAAATTGGACCCGGCCATTAAGATCCTCCAATAAAGGGTTAAAAAAAGACACCACACAGAGAAAAAATATTTTAATATAAATAAATACACAGACACACTTAGAGACTCCATGTTTATTACTCCCTCTCAGCCCTCCACGATCCTGGTCTTCTGTCTTCTTTCTCCTTCAACCCATGCAGCTCTGCTACATCAGACAGCACTGCATGGGAGGAAGACTCTGCTGCTCCCGTGCAGTCTAATCACTCAGTAAGTGAGCAGAGGCTGCGGGTTGGTAAGCGGTGACATCGCCGCTGCCACCGTTGAATTAGTAATCTGACAGGCGAATTACTATAGTAACGGTGATCTCCGTCATTCACCGGCTGTGGCATCCAGTGCTTGCATTTGGGCTGACTTTGTAAAGAACCCCGACATGCAGGGGCGGGGAGTCGACCATGTGCCAGAGCATCTCGCCGATACACTGAGATGCTGGAACTAGCACCGCGTACCGGAGAGATGCACTGACAGGACCTAGCATGACGTCTAGACCAGTCTGTAGCCAATGAGATAATACACACGTGACTGGTCACTTGCTATGATGATGTCACGGAAGGTCCTATCATCAGTGCTGGTTACTGGGAGGGCACAGCGATGATCGGAAGGAAAAGCGGCGGGAGACAGAGTGCAGGACGCGTCGCAGGGACCTGTTAGTATAATGGCAATGTTTATTAACTATATGTGTACATGTATAATGTGTTTTTATGTGTTTGTGTTTGCCTGCCATTGTTTTCAATGGGGTTCGAAGGTGTTCGTCGAATGTTCGCCAAACGATCTCCGAACAGAGCCGCTGTTTGACGAACCGAACTCGAACGCTAGGGGGTGGCTCATCTCTACCCCCCGAGGTACATTTTGGGGACCTCTGGTGTATGGGATAATTGGTTGATCACTAGGAGCATGACTGCTGGGACTTACAGTGATCAAGAGAATGGGACTCTGCAGAGCCCCTTATGAATTGGAATTTTTCTTGAATAGTCAACATAGACAATGGATTGAGTGTAGGTCAGGCATGCTCACCTTTGCTGCATTCAAGAAGGGGCCTTGAAGTGATTGCTGGACCTGCAGTGATCACCAATCCTCTAGATAGGGGATAACTGACAATTTTGGGAATAATCCTTTAAAGTGAATCTGTCTGCAGATTTTTGCTATGTAATCTAAAGATAGCATACTGTAAGGGTTAACACAATAAGTTCAGGCATGCCTGTTACCTGTCTTGTCAAGGTCTGATCTGTTGTTTATTTGCTATGGCTGTTTAAACAGCAAGACTTATCAATACTCGGACTACAGTCTGGCACGCCCACTCCTCTGATTGGCCCCTCACTATCAATTTACAATCTCTGTATAGAGTCTGGTGTGGGCGAGGACAGCTCTCTCAGCTCTGCAGCATGGATAAATCTAAAACATCTGATTGTGTCAGAACAGCTGCACCCAGGAATCTAAGTGATACATCATTTGATTCAGGATCTATTTGCCCATATTATGTTCCTATCAGAAGAGGTAGCAGAAAACTTGGTGACAGATTCCTTTTAATCTAAATAAAATATCATAAATGCAAAAATGTCTTTATAAGCAACATAATCTTCACTCTTCACAAGAGTTTAATTTTTTTGTTTCAAAAATACAAATCCTCTATCCTTTCCTTATTCATGGAATTAAATAATATATTTTTTTACTGTCTGCAACAATACTTGGGGAGTAGGGGTGGTCATCCTTGCTAAATATAAATTTAAGCTCTCCCTAGTTGTGGCTGAAGCCTTCCAGACAAGAGAATTACGGGATGTAAAGTTCTGGAACAGAAAAATGGAGCTTCAACCTCCTTGAGGCCAGGTTTACACAATACAGTACAAGCAGTGGTTACTCAAAATTAATAGAAGTATTTTCTTCAAGTTACTTTCACAGTGTTCTTCGAAGATTCACTTGAGGAGGATATCCTGATGGCTTTAAAATGAGAAAAATGTATATTGCATAGTGTACATTTTTCATTGATTGTAATTTATGATTACTGAATTTTGCTACAGAATGCTACTCTGAACAATAGAAAATCCATATATCAATGTTTACCAGCCCAGTGGAGGCCAAAATCACTCTTGGCTCTCATTGGGCATTTAAGGGTCTTTAGAAATGTTTAATATAGCAAAGCAGGTACAGTATATCACAAAAGTGAGTACACTCCTCACGTTTTTGTAAATATTTTATTATATCTTTTCATAGGACAACACTGAAGATAAGACACTCTGATACATTGTAAAGTGAGAGTCCAGTCCTATCATTGACTTCCACATTGGAATTGGTCGACTCTGCAGCGTCACCTATCCGTCGCTCGAGGTGTCGGGCTGACAGGCATCAGGTGGCTAGAGTCTTGTACCATCCTGAGCCTAAGTAAGTGCTCATTTAGCGCTACCGCGCATGCATGGGTTCCCGCAGCCAACCAAGGCACTAAGTGCGGGATTACTGCTATCGCATATGCGCGTGACGTCATCGCTGATGCGGTGGCCGCTGATTGGTCACAGTGACATCAGCGGTGACGTGGTGGCCGCGGGATGGCCACAACTGGCGCCATTACCATATGCCATGTGGCCTGGGCCAGGGGGGTGGCTATAAAAGGTCCATAACTATGCCCATCGTCGCGCGAGCGTCATTGTCTATGACTGCAGCTCAGTGAGCAGACTGTGCTACATGTATGCTTGGGTTCCAGCACCATCTTTCCTGCAGTGTTTGTGGCAGGTGCATGTATGTGGATAGGACAGAGTTAATCAGGGCTAGGAGCCGTTACCAGGTATTCGTATCTCGGTAAACCTGTGTCTTGGCACGGTGAGGTTCAGTCTCTGTCCTATCAGTCCTCGAGCATCCGGTAACGCTAGCTGGGGGGACAACATGGTCTGCCGTTCCCCCTATGCACGTGACCGATAGTCTGCAGTGCCAGTGCCAGACTTTTGTGTGTGTATATACCAGTCCTGCGGTGTCCAGTGACACTAACTGGGTATCCCACGCGGTCCGGCGTGCCCTCTACGAACGTGACCATTAGTCTGCAGTGCCAGTGGCAGACTGTTACCTGTAAAGCTAACCGGGATACTCTACCATCTGTTATGCCCTCTACGCATATGACCGGTTCAGTGTCTTCCTCCTCGGTTTCCCAGTGACGCTAACTAGGTTACCTCTCGGTCTGACATGTCCCTTCACACATGACCAATACCTGTGTAACTGTGAAGCTAACAGGGACATGTTATATGTTGGGGTGTGCCCTTAAACATCCCCTTCATTCACATTTGGGTTTTCCTTAGTTGCTGTATCCATTCTCCAGTCCCGTAGAGGCCTTGTCATCTGCCCGGCGGACTTCGGGCGACAATTGGCTTCATATTATTTTATATCCAATCATCCCCTCCATAACATTTTGTGCCCTCTAAATAACTCAACACACAGGTATTGATGTCTAAACTGCTGGCAACAAAAGTGAGTACACCCCTAAATGAAAATGGCCAAATTGTGCCTAAAGAGTCTTGTGTGGCCACCATTATTTTCAAACACTGCCCTAACTCTCTTGGACATGGAGTTCACTAGAGCTTTACAGGAGCCACTGGAGTCCTCCTCCAGTCCTCAATAACGACATCACGGAGCTGGTAGATAGATGTTTGAGACCTTGCGCTCCTTCACCTTTTGTTTCAGGATGTCCAATAGGGTTTTGGTCTGGAGACATGCTTGGCCAGTGCAGCATTTTTACCCTCAGTTTCTTTAGCAAAACAGTGTTCGTATTAGACGTGTGATTGGGGGCATTATCATGTTCGAATATCAAAAGAGGGGATAATTGTCTGCTTCAGTATGTCACATTAGCATTCATGGTTCCTTCAATGAACTGTAGTTCCCCACAGCCGTCAGCGCTCATGCAGCCCCAAACCATGACACTCTCACCACCATGATTGACTATAGGCAAGACACACTTCTCTTTGCACTCCTCACCTGGTTGCCGCCACATATGCTTGACACCATCTGAACCAAATAAGTTTACCTTGATCTCATCAGACCACAGCACATGGTTCTAGTAATCCATGTCCTTAGTCAGCTTGTCATCAGCAAGCTTTCTTGTGCATCATCTTTTGAAGAGCCTTGGTTCTGGGAGGACAGCCATGCAAACCAATTTGATGCAGTCTGCAGCATATGGACTGAGCACTGACAGGCTAAGCCCCCCACCCCTTTAACCTCTGCAGCACTGCTGGCAGCACTAAGGCGGGCTTTGCACACTACGACATCGCAGGCCGATGCTGCGATGCCGAGTGCGATAGTGCCCGCCCCCGTCGCAGCAGCGATATGTGGTGATAGCTGGCGTAGCGAAAATTATCGCTACGCCAGCTTCACACACACACTCACCTGCCGTGCGACGTCCCTGTGGCCGGCGACCCGCCTCCTTGTTAAGGGGGCGGGTCGTGCGGCGTCACTGCGACGTCACACGGCAGGCGGCCAATCAGAGCGGAGGGGCGGAGATGAGCAGGATGTAAACATCCTGCCCACCTCCTTCCTTCCGCATATCCTACGGAAGCCGCAGTGAGGCCGGTAGGAGACGTTCCTCGCTCCTGCGACTTCACACACAGCGATGTGTGCGGCCGCAGGAGCGAGGAACAACATCGGACCATTGCGTCAGCGTAATTATGAATTACGCCGACGCTGTACCGATGATACGATTACGACACTTTTGCGCTCGTTAATCGTATCATCCAGCCTTTACACACTGCGATGTCGCATGCGATGCCGGAAGTGCGTCATTTTCAATTTGACCCCACCGACATCGCACCTGCGATGTCGCAGTGTGCAAAGTGCCCCTAAGAAGACCTCTGGATATGACGATAAGCATATTAAACTGATGTATGGTCTTAGCCACTGTTCTGCAGCTCAGTTTCAAGATTTTGGCAATCTTCTTATATCCTAGGCCATCTTTATGTAAGGCAATAATTATTTTCTTCAGATCAGGGAATTCTTTGCCATGTAGAACTTTCAGTGACCAAATATGATAACACAAAATATAACACACTTGCTCTGCATTTACAAATGAGACCTTACTATACTAATGAGTCACATGACACCAGGGAGGGGAAATGGCTAATTGGGTACATGTGTCCATATTAACTTAGGGGTGTACACACTTTTGTTTCCAGACATTAATGGCTGTGTTTTGAGTTATTTGGAAGGCACATCAAATTTACAGTGTTATACAAGCTGTACTCTGACTACTTTGCATTGTATATATTAAAATATTTAAAAAGAAATGTGTACTGACTTTGTATATTCTTGTAATGTAAATGGAAAACATATTTGAACCACTCTGTATACATTTGCAACCATACACAGTTGTAGGTATATATAGATGTAGCAACGCCAATCTGAATTTGTTTGGCACAGTGTGTAATTATTATATTTCACCGTTTCTCATTTGCATTGCATTATAGCAGCCATGGTGGACAAAATAAATAGCGAGCCATGGCATGGGTCAAACGTTTGATGCAACAGTATTTTTGCTGTCTGCTACATCTGTATGTGAGTCGCCCACCGCAGCGCTGCAGCGGGACACTGTGGGGACTTCTCTGTAGGGACCCTTCTGGCAACAGGTATGTCAGGTTCACTTTCATAGGAGTCGTGACGCCACTCTCGGTTTTGCGGTCAGGATGAGGGGTGACCGCCACTGCTATTTAACGAGCGTCTGGGGCTGATGGTGTCTGCAGTTTGGTGTTATGGCCTCCCGAGAGTGAGGCTGGCCCCAGGGGCTCGGTTGTATGTGCGTAGTACCACAGGTCGCAGAAGAACTCACACACAGTCAAGAAATGTTTTTCAGGGTTTTTACTCACGTTCAGTTGTTCACTGTGAGGTAATCCGGGCAATGCTGAGACAAACTGCAGGGATAACCAGGTATCCTTCAGGTTAGACCAGCGATGACTGTCAACTCGTTTTCCTAGCCCTTCTTGTTTTAGATGACCCCTAACTTGAAGTATTGCGGGAATCATCCAGGGAAGTCGCATCTGCCTTTTCTCCCCTTTGTGGCCCGTTTGCTGGCAGCGTGGACCAAGTAAAGATGGCTTCTTGCCCTGTCTCACTTATGGGTCCCCTTGTTGCTGCTGATACTGCGGACTCTATTAGTTGGTGAGGCACATCCATCCACCCTCACCGGCAGGTTTAGCAGCTCGAATAAATGGATTGCTGCTCTAGAGACCTGTTTCCCCGTGCGGGCCTGGTCTACCAGGAGTCCCCGTACTCAATCACCTCGCTTCTTTCTGAGGTTTCTTTCAGGCTGACTGTGTGGCAACCGAACTCCCCCGCCGACTGCCACCACACGTGCAGGGTCTGACTAGTGACACCGCGCACGTCCTCCTTCTGTGACTGCACACTGCGCTTCCTCACTTCAGACTGGTTCACTACTGCCTCTCCTCTGTGCCTGCCACTGCAACCTAGCAACCAGCTTCTCCACTGCACCCCATGAATGGAGGTGGAGGTCACGCTCCCTCCTGGGTCTGCGCAGGGGTCCCTTCAAGGTATGTGTGAGACCTAGTCACTATGTGTCTGTGTGTACACACCCCTTCCAGCCATCAGGATTACCTGTTTACACTCACCCAGCGTGGGTGCAGTACTCAGTTGCGCCTGACCAGGTCAGGGGCGCCACATACAGTACAGACCAAACGTTTGGACACACCTTCTCATTCAAAGAGTTTTCTTTATTTTCAGGACTCTTAAAATTGTAGATTAACATTGAAGGCATCAAAACTGTGAATTAAAACATGTGGAATGAAATACTTAAAAAAGTGTGAAACAACTGAAAATATGTCTTCTATTCTAGGTTCTTCAAAGTAGCCACCTTTTGCTTTGATTACTGCTTTGCACACTCTTGGCATTCTCTTGATGAGCTTCAAGAGGTAGTCACCAGAAATTGTTTTCCAACAGTCTTGAAGGAGTTCCCAGAGATGCTTAGCACTTGTTGGCCCTTTTGCTTTCACTCTGCGTTCCAGCTCACCCCAAACCATCTTGATTGGGTTCAAGTCTGGTGACAGTGGAGACCAGGTCATCTGGAGTAGCACCCCATCACTCTCCTTCTTAGTCAAATAGCCCTTACATAGCCTGGAGGTGTGTTTGAGGTCATTGTCCTGTTGAAAAATAAATGATGGTCCAACTAAATGCAAATCGGATGGAATAGAATGTCGCTGCAAGATGCTGTGGTAGCCATGCTGGTTCAGTATGCCTTCAATTTTGAATAAATCCCAACAGTGTCACCAGCAAAGCACCCCCACACCATCACACCTCCTCCATGCTTCACAGTAGAAAGCATCCGTTCACCTTTTCTTCAAAGACACGGTGGTTGGATCCAAAGATCTCAAATTTGGACTCATCAGACCAAAACACAGATTTCCACTGTTCTAATGTCCATTCCTTGTGTTCTTTCCAAACAAGTCTCTTCTGCTTGTTGCCTGTCCTTAGCAGTGGTTTCCTAGCAGCTATTTTACCATGAAGGCCTGCTTCACAAAGTCTCCTCTTAATAGATGTTCTAGAGATGAGAAGGTATGTCCAAACTTTTGGTCTGTACTGTATGTCACATACAGAAACATATGTCATATATGCAAGCTGAAAACACATATAGGCATGCTCAATACATACATACATACATGAACATGTAACGTGCTCCAGGGTGGTAGCCAAGGGCGAGTGTTGTATATTCGACACCCTGCAATGCTACTGTAAAGTGAAAGTTCTGGATGTGCGTGTATGCTGGTGTTATTATAAGTACCTTCACTTTCAGGTTGGGCCTGTTCCAGTCCTCACCAAGTCTATAAGACTTCCGGTGAAGGAGGACAGACACATTTATTAAAATGAGGTACTCTTTACTTTGCATAACACTTAAGTACATAGAACAGCAGACAGTACACTTCACAGTCTCTTCTCTGTGACACAGAAGCACAATCTTAGCAGTTTCTGGCAACAGTACAATACTAGTAAACAACTTACCAGCAGGGATAATTAGATAGATCGCCATCTCTCCAGCACAGGGACCCACATGTTTTGCTGAGTCTCCTGCACCCCATCCACAGTCAGTGACCCCTTATGAGGGCCACTCTTTGAGTTGTTTCCCTTTTCCTATATTCACAGCTGGACAGAACTCTCACTTTATCGAGTCCCCTGCTACTGACCAACACTGGACCCACTAAATTGTTGGTTTCTGCCTTCTTACAGGTCTCACCCACTCACTCACTTTTATGCCTAAAAGTTTGTTTTCTGACCTACTCCTCACCGGGTTGTTGACTGTCGCTCCGTTGCCCTGAGACTTACAGAAGATGGCTGGGGGTAATAGTGAGGATATATTGTTGTGACGCCACCTGTGGTATGGGGCCAGGGAATGGGCTGCTGCTGCTGTCGCTGTCCTCCGGGTCACATGGTAGTAGCAGCCAGATATGGTATCGCTCTCCACAGGTAAAGCGGGCCCCAGGGAGGATGATGAGAGGAGTAGTAAAGAAGAATCCTTTAGAGATCAGGCCGGTGTTATGTTTGGTGGGTTCCCTCCTTGTAATGCCTGTCTGTGGATCCCCTGGCTTGAAGCTACGAGGGGACCCTGGGTTTCATGAGATGTACTCTTGTCCCTATATGCAGGTGCCGCTGTTCCGATGTGGCCTGGAGAAAGGCCATGGATCCTATATGGCACTGTGCCGTCAGGCGCTGTGTGGGCAGGGAAGCTTGAAACTTTCCCCCTCCAGGCAGATTTTGGAAAACCAACGTGAAGTATGATCTTCCCTAGGGTCGTGCCGCCCTGTGTGGCTTCGGTTTGGTGGGGAGCAGAGATCCCTCTCTCTCCGGCAACTGTTATGAACGTCTTTCTCCTTCCCACCGGAGCACCCAAAAGATGTGACTGCTCCATTGCTCTGCTGCTGGAGAACTCTCTCTAACTGTTGTGTTGGCTCCTGACTCCCCCTGCTGGCTGCACCTCCCCCCATCCAGGTTCTAAGCTAGTGGGACTGGGGCCCCTGTTGGAGGGCATCCTGTAAATGCCTCTCTGTCGGTGACCCCTTAATTACCCGACCCGAGCCATGTTCCCAGTCGGAACAGGGAAACTGGTGTGTGTTTGAGTGTGTGTTGAGATGACACCGGTACTGACCTCCTCAGGAACCAGGTTTAGCATTACAACTAAAATCAGGTGCAATACTCTGTGGCGACCGAAGCCTCAGGGGCGCCACAGTGTCAGCGCTACTTGCGCATACGCAGTTTGTGCCCGGAATCTGCTGTGACATGGATGTCACTTGCACAGACGAAGTTCGAACAGTGCCTGCGCAACTGACAGTGCTGCGGTGCATGCTGGAATATGGTTACAGACACAACTGGCAATTATGTAGATTATTTTAGGTGAGTATGCGAAAATTGTCTGTTGGGTAGAAACACTCAGTGCAGATTTTTGCCTTTTAATCATCATAAGCCATAACTGAAATGATCACAAGCAGAAAAGCAATGGATGTTTTATCTCCTACTATAAATGTCCTCCAAAAGTATATCTCTGGCCCTATGTTGGTACATGGTATGAGAATAGCTATAATTACTTCTATCCAGGGTCTACTTACCACCACAAATCAATACTTTTTTTTCCATTTCAAAAAAGAACAAAACACAAATAATGTTCCCTGTTTGATGACTCTGCAAACATTTTTATTTCTCCCTTCATTTGAAAAGCTCATAAAAGCACAAATAACTCAGAACTCTGCGCAACGACTCTGTGAATCCTCGATTTATGCAAAGTTGTTCTGTAGAGAATGCAGAAAACAGTAAAAAAGAAATATTCAACGTTTCCTTTTCCTGCTTTCTTTCTAGTTTCTCGCTCGTCGTTACCCACGTGTTGTCATTACGTTATACTGCTCAATTCAGGGCACTGCAAATGAGAGTCTGGTCATCAACCTAATCCACTTTCAGAGATTTATGAACGGCTATGAAACCACCATTAGTGAACACAATTATTTTTTGCCCTTGAGGCTAGGGAGTTCGTTATTATTTAGAGAAATAAATAATTTGGCTTTCATCGTAAACCTTGTGTGATCTAGTTATACCTACAAAGTAAATGGATTACACCAACCTCATCCTCTTGTGACGGGAAGCAAATCTACATAACAAAACTGCATGTCGTTATAATCCATTTTCCACTCAGCAATAATTAGGCTTACGATGTGTCTAATTATTGTGGTGGGCTGTCTCTATACCCAGATCTCAGCATTTTCCCGTGATACAATTCTGTCCAGTTAACATATAGATTCTGTAGTTTATTAATAATAGATTTACGGTTTTCCTTCAAATAATGTGTGGTTGACTATCCTGTAATTACTCGCAGTCTACTGATTGGCACTTTTACAATTTTTCCATAATTAGCACACATCCTGTGAAAAGCCCGCAGCGTACACAGTGCTTGCTTTCACTGCTACAGGCTAAAATCACCAGTGGGATTTCAAAATCACAAGACACAGGACCATTAAAATGAGTTTCAGTGCATATTTCCATTTTTTGTTAAAAATTGGCAACAGTGAAGTGTTCGTACAAGCTATGTTTTCTTAATGAACTATTGTATATCAGTTTCTATGGCTGACCAAGCCATTAACGTCTTACCTTTAGGCTATGTTCACACACTGCGTTTTTACCTGCGTTTTTGGTCCATTTTTGCTGCAGAAATTTCTTGAGAAATTCTTGTAACCTTTCTGCAGACATTCCCCAGCAAAACCTATGGGAAACAAAAATTAGCTGTGCGCACACTGCGTTTTTTTTCTTAAGAAAACTCTTTCAGTAGATTTTCTTAAGAAAAAGAATGAGCATGTCACTTCTTTTCTGCAGCTAACTGCGTTATTTCACTCCATTGACTGTAATGTAATCATGAAATAGCGCAGGAATAACGCAGGTAGCAAGTGATGTGCGTTATTCCTGTGTTATTCCTGTGTTATACCTGCGTTATACCCGCGTTATTTCGCATTTTCAGGATAAAGTGTACTTCCATGCCCTGCGTTTTGCAGGGAAGTAATGTTACTAGGACAGGAAGAGGAAGAAGAAGAGAAAAAAAAAGCGTGTGCGCCACTGTATTTTTACCTTCCAGCCGGGTAAACACACAGCGGCAGCCCGGTATTTTCAGGCTGGGGAGAGCGAGGGACAGGGTTAATGCCCCCTCCCCCTCCCGCAGCCGAGAATATCAGCCGCAGCTGCCCCGGGACTGTCGCATCCATTATGCGACAGTCCCGGTGTGTTACCGGCTCTTCCAGATGCCGTGATGCGGGGGCAATCCAGATAATATGGAGTTAACGGCAGCCAGTAGCTGCCGCTAAGTCTAAGATTAGTGATGGCTGCGTCTATGACACGCCGTCACTAATCTGAAAGTGAAAGTAAAGAAACACACACCGAAAAATCCTTTATTTTGAATAAAAGACAAAAAGCCCCTCTTTCTCCATGTATTAAACCCCCTGAAACACACAGTTCTGACGTAATCCACAGCGATGTCCCGCGGCGCTTCCAGCCCTGCTCCAGCCGCGTGTGACAGTTCTCCACAGCCTCGGTCAGGGAGCGAGTGCTGAATCCGGCTCCTGAGTGAGGCTGCGGGTAACTACAGGACATTTCTCACGGCCGCTGATGTGAACACATTGCCGGCCGCGAGAAGTGCAGTGTGTGTGGGGGGAAACATCATAAATAAAGCTGGAATATCTATCCTTCTATTATCTTTCTTTCTATCTATCTGTCTGTCTATCTATCTATCTATCTATCTATTTGTCTGTCTGTCTATCTATCTATCTGTCTATCTATGATTCTATCTATCTATCTATCTATCTATCTATCCCTCTATCTATCTATCTATCTATCCATCCCTCTATTTATCTATCTATATATCCCTCTATCTATCTTTCTATCTATCTATCTATCTATCTATCTATCTATCTATCTATCTATCTATCTATGATTCTATCTATCTATCCATCTATCCCTCTATCTATCCATCTATCCCTCTATCTATCTATCTATCTATCTATCTATCTATCTATCTATCTATCTATCTATCCCTCTATCTATCCATCTATCCCTCTATCTATCTATCTATCTATCTATCTATCTATCTATCTATCTATCCCTCTATCTATCTATCTATCTATATTATCTATCTATTTTATATCTTTCTATATTATCTATCTATTATCTATCTTTATATATCTATCTATACCCCTAAATATCTATCTATTATCTAGCTATTATCTAGCTATTATCTATCTATCTATCTATCTATCTATCTATCTATCTATCTATCTATCTATCTATCTACAGTATCTATCTATCCTTCTATCTATCTATCTATCTAACCCTCTATCTATCTATCATATATTTATCTCTGTATTATCTGTTTGTTTTTTCATTTTCAATGTGCTTTATTGCTGTAAAGGCATTAAAAAACGCAGGGACCAACATGAAAAAAACGCACCGAAAACGCACCAAAAACGCACCTGCGTTATTGGTGCGTTTTTTAACGCAGGTGCGCTAATCCTTCACTCTCAATTAATTTCTTAAGAAATTTCTTAAGAAAAATAATTTTTCTAGCGTGAACATAGTCTGTAGCTGTTCTCTCCCACGCTCTGCTTCTGACTGCTATCTTATAATATTAGTCACTAAAATGATTATTATTATTATTATTTATTATTATAGCGCCATTTATTCCATGGCGCTTTACAAGTGAAAGAGGGTATACATACAACAATCATTAACAGTACAAAATAGACTGGTATAGGAGGAGAGGGGACCCTGCCCGCGAGGGCTCACAGTCTACAGGGAATGGGTGATGGTTCAATAGGTGAGGATGATGATCCCTTATTCTCAAAGCTTAAGTATAAGGCCATCTTCACACTGGGCGTTTTTGGTGCATTTTTTAGCATGGATTTGTCCTTGATTTTATGCAAATCCATGCTAATAAAACACTTCCTTCATAGTCCCAGCAAAGCATATGAGATTCCTGAAATCTAATGCACACACACACAAAACACCTACATTTTCTTTTTCTGACTGTTTTGTCAACCTCCTTGTGTTTTGCTTTATTTTTTGAAAGAGTGAGCATGTCAATTATTTTCCTTGTTTTTGCCACAAATTTACCGCAGTTTTTCACCCTTAGGCCTAAGACACACGACATGAAAATCGGAGCGAGTGGAATGCGATAAAACATCGCATTCCACTCGGACCAATAATACCCTATGTGCCAGCACCCATGAGTGATTATTTTCTCAGCCCTAATCGGACCGAGAAAACAGTCGCAGTATTCTGTGGGTGCAATGCAATCCTTGTTTTTCTCGCACCCATTCAAGTCTATGGGGTGAGAGATACATCGCACTGCATTCGCATTACACCGGTGAAATGCGAGTGCAGAGCAATAATAGCAATAGCCGGCAACAGAGGAGAGAGGGAGATAAATCCCTCCCTCTCCTCATCAGCACCGGCCTTCTCCTCTTCACTGCTGGCTCGCCCCTCCTCAGTGCCGACCCGCCCCCGCAGCTGTGGTCCAATCCCACGATCGGACCTCAGTAGCAATGATACTCGGCTCCTGCTGTGCTGCCAGCGTGAGAAGAGTGTCATGCGAGGATCACAGTAGTCCCTGTGTTGACTCGGCCTTACAAATCAATGAGGAAGTACAAAATCGTGGCAAAAGTGCAGCAAAAAACATGGTAAAATTGTGACGAATCGCAGCAGAACCACAAGTTATTTCCTGACAAAAGATGATGTTTTGCTGCAGAAAATAGCTGAGCCAAAACTCCCTGTGTGATCATAGCCGAAAGCTGCATTTAAGCCTGCTTTACACCTTACAATTAAGCATACGATATTGTATGCGATGTGACACGCCGCCATCGTATGTGCGACACGTTCAATTTGTTGACCGTTTCGCACAAACGATTAATTGCCGTCACACGTACTTACCCTTCCATACGACCTCGATGTGGGCGGCGAACATCCACTTCCTGGAGTATGAGAGGGACGTTCGGTATCACCACGATGTCACGCGGTAGCCGGCCAATAGAAGCGGTTGTTTACAATAGCTTTGTAAACAGGCTATTAAACGACTGCCAATCGGTACATGTTACCAACCAGCAGTTGTTTTGTGCAGCTGATTGAGCCTTTTAAATGTACCCTTAGGGGCACTTTGCACACTACGACATCGCAGGTGCGATGTCGGTGGGGTCAAATTGAAAGTGACGCACATCCGGCGTCGCAGGCGATATCGTAGTGTGTAAAGCCTTTTTGATACGATTAATTAGCGCAAAATCGTCGTAATCATATCATTGGTGTAGCGTCGGTCATTTCCATAATTTGGAAATGACCGATGTTACGATGTTGTTCCTCGTTCCTACGGCAGCACACATCGCTGTGTGTGAAGCCGCAGGAGCGAGGAACATCTCCTACCTGCGTCCTGTGGCTCACACCAGCTATGCGGAAGGAAGGAGATGGGCGGGATGTTTACGTCCCGCTCATCTCCGCCCCTCCACTTCTATTGGCCGCCTGCCGTGTGACATCGCTGTGACGCCGCACGACCTGCCCCCTTAATACGGAGGTGGGTCGCCGGCCAGAGTGACGTCGCAGGGCAGGTGAGTGCATGTGAAGCTGGCGTAGCGATAATGTTCGCTACGCCAGCAATCACAAGATATCGCAGCTGCGATGGGGGCGGGGACTATCGCGCTCGGCATCGCAAGCATCGGCTTGCGATGTTGTAGTGTGCAAAGTGCCCCTTAGTTCTTATGTGAGTCTACCTGTTTCAATGAAGAATTGACAGCACTCAGTTTACTAATCCATTTAGGGTGTGATAAAGAGTCTAACATGTTTTATTATTATTTTTGTTCAACATTTGTTTGACATAAAGGATTGAACATGCTTCCAACATGCCAGATTCTTTGTTCACAGAGAAATTACTAGCTGTTGCCAAAGATGTCTGGCAGCACCTTATTCCCTTCCCCTTCCCTTTCTCAATTCCAATTCAAAAGATATCCATCCTAGGCTGAGACAAACTTTTATATGTAAGGAAGGATTAACAGGCATAGTTAAATGAAAATTGATCAGATATTGAATGTGTGCCCACCTTAGCATTGACCAGGTTGATAGAAGGTTGTAGTCTGTGAATAGTCTGTACATGGTTTTGAGGCCAGCGTTGAACTGTGGTAGCAAAGGCTGACCAGTAACATTGACTCCGGGGGTCCACTATTAAGCTACGTGCAAATATTACATTACTTTCTTTCCGAAATGTAACTATGCTTCCATATAATAATCACTAGGCAGTATGATGAATGAATGAATGAGAAGATGCAAACATTATCGCTATGGCAGCTTCACATGCATTTACCTGCCCTGCGACGTCGCTCTGGCCGGCGAACCGCCTCCTTATTAAGGGAGCGGGTCGTGCGGCGTCAGAGCGACGTCAAACGGCAGGCGGCCAATAGAAGCGGAGGGGCGGAGATGAGCGGGACTTAAACATCCCGCCCACCTTCTTCCTTCCGCATAGCCGGCGTGAGCTGCAGGACGCAGGTAGGAGATGTTCCTCGCTCGTTCGGCTTCATACACAGCGATGTGTGCTGCCGCTGGAACGAGGAACAACATCGTAACATCGATATTTCCCAATTAATGGAAATGCTCTACGCCGATGATACAATAACGACGCTTTTGCGCTCGTTAATCGTATCAAAAAGAATTTACACACTACGATATCGACTGCGATGCTGGATGTCCCTCACTTTCGATTTGACCCCATCGACATCAAAGCTGCGATGTCGTAGTGTGCAAAGTGCGCCTTAGACTAGAGTCCAGAGGCGTAGCTAGGGGTTCAGCTCAGAGGGGGGGGGGAACAAAAAAATCTTAGTGGGCCCCTAAGCAGTAATCCTGATAACAACTACGGTGCCGCACCCTAATTATGGGTATTGGGGACCCTCAGCAGATGACTGCGCTGTTACTGACAATAAATCTCTACACAAAGGCTAACACTGATGTTATAATTTACAAGATTTAAAGTGTTGCAGTGAATCCGTAAAATAATTGCATGCTACATGGATGTTCTGTGTGGGATCTACTTTTTCTACACAGCCTTAGGGCTCGCTTAGATTATAGTGTAAATCGGATGAGTGCAATGATAAAATCTCGCATTGCACTTGGCCAAATGTAAGTCAATGTTACAGATCTGCGAGATTTTCCTCAGCTCTAAACAGAGTGAGGAAAATAATGGCAGCATACAGCAGAGCCGGAGCCGAGTGTCATCAGCAGATTGCATCCCATGCTCTACGCTCGTCTGACACCGGCCTTAAGGCCGCTTTACACGCTGTGATATCGTTACCGATATCGTTAGCGTGTGTACCCGCCCCCATCGGTTGTGCGACACGGACAAAACGCTGCCCGTGGCGCACAAGATCAATCAGACCCGTTACACCACTTACCTGCCTAGCGACGTCACTGTGACCGGCAAACCGCCTCCTTTCTAAGGGGGTGGTTCGTTCGGCGTCACAGCGACGTCACTAAGCGGGCGCCCAATAGAAGCGGAGGGGTGGAGATGAGCGGGACATAACATCCCGTCCACCTCCTTCCTTCCTCATTGCCGGCGGCCGCAGGTAAGGTGAGGTTCCTCGTTTCTGCGGTGTCACACATAGCGATGTGTGCTGCCACAGGAACGATGGACTACATCGTACATGCAGCAGCAACGATAATTAAGAATAGGGGGGCATGTCACCGATTAGTGATTTTGAACGTTTTTGCGACGATTCAAAATCGCTCATAGGTGTCACACGCAACGACATCGCTAAAGCGGCCGGATGTGCGTCACAAGTTCCGTCACCCCAACGAGATCGCTTGAGCGATGTCGTAGCGTGTAAAGTGGCCTTTAGACTTGAATGGGCGAATCTGACCTGACACACGGTTTGTATTTTTTTTATACTGAAGTGCACTCTTGGATGAAGATTAACAGAAAGTGAAAAAACTCTTTTAAGGATGTCATGGGGTCACTGACTGGTGGCATTGTCCTCTGGTTACAGTTAAGTACAGTATCAGGACAGGAGCACCGTACAGCAGGTGTCAGTATACAGTGGTGGGGAAGAGTGGTGGGCTGAAGTAATTGAGCAGTGTGGCATGGTAGAAAGGCAGGGCAGTGTCACAGACCTGCACATCCGTGAACTCCCCCTCCCCCACCACCAGGTGCAGACACAGGTCTGGGTCACACTATTCCTAACTCTAAGGACCCTGGAGCCCTTTGCACTACACAGGGAGGGAGAGGGGAATAACTAACAGGACAGAAGTTCTTACATGAAACAATGAACTTTGCCTTCCACCCCACTCACCAGCAACACAGCCTGCAGTGTCTGTACACAGATGCTGTTCTCACACTATTCTGTGAGAGAAATATGCATTTTGATTGGAAGCGCCTCCCACAGTATCCCCCTGCTGACTGCTGTTTCACCAATCAGCGCTTTTCTTTCATTTTCTCCTGCTTTCTTACTGCAACCTGATCTCTGTGCTTTCGCAACACCCCGCCCCCTCCAGCAAATGCCGGATTTATAAGAGTAGCAGAAGCTCCAGGTGGGCCCCTCTGAGCACGGGGCTTGGGGCAACCGCCCCCTCTGCCCCCCTGCTAGCTACGCTACTGCTAGAGTCACACAGCATATATTCTCTCATCTGACATGATTGGGTTGATTAGGCAAATCACACTCTGAGTCAACCCTGATCAGAGTTTGAGAAGAGTATGATCATAGTGTGAACTGATTTTTTTTGAATGAGAAGACGGGGAAAAAAAAGTTTCCATCCTCTTAATTTTGTCAGTTCTTGAAAATTAGACTGCATTTAGATGTCCTCCGAGTGCAGTCTGATCTTTCCACGCCTCTATTGACTTACATGGCTGAGTACAATCCAATAGCTGGATCTAACTTGGACATGCTGCATTTTTTCCTCAGATCGGCTCACACTAAAATAACAATTTGACATGTGCATGGCCCCATAGAATAACATTGGTCCGGGTGCAATTCGATATTTTGTCAGATCGCACTCGGACTGAAAATACAGCAATGTTCTGAGCCCTTAAGATAGGTCATCATTAGTCTCAGATAGCGGGGATTCGACACCTGGCATCCCCACTGATCAGCTGTCACCAGCTCCAGCAGGGACCATTTGTAAAGAGTGTATGGATCAGAACAGCATAGCTCCATCACACTCTCTGCTTGAGGAGAATGCAGATCAGCTCCTATTCAGTTGAAACAAATAGGAGTCATGTTGCCTGGGAGCACTAAAGAGTGTACAGAGCTGTGTTGTTCAGCTCTCTACGCTGTTTACACCTAGCCCCTGCCAGAGCTGGTAAAGGCTGATCCGTGAAAATGTTGGGTGATGGACCTCTACTAATCTGATATTGATGGCCTCTCTAATTTACAATGGCAGAAATGGTGTCCGTCATGCACCAGATCTGGCCAAGCTTTTTGGCCTCTAATATAAACATAAGCCACAAAATAGATGTGAACTGAACCTTACATTAAAATACAGCTTTGTTTTTACCCTTGGGCATACAAGTGAATGGGGATGAACTGCAATACCAGGAACAACTCATGGACAGCACTGTTTTAGAAGAAATAATTAGACCTACACTATGTGCAGAATTATTAGGCAAGTTGTATTTTAGATGATTTTTTTATTATTGATCAACAACTATGTTCTCAATCAACCCAAAAGACTCATAAATATCAAAGCTTAATATTTTTGGAAGTTGGAGTGGGTTTATTTTTTAGATTTGGCTATCTTAGGAGGATATCTGTTTGTGCAGGTAGTAACTATTACTGTGCAGAATTATTAGGCAACTTAATAAAAACCAAATATATTTCCATCTCACTTGAATATTTTCACGAGGTAAACCTATATAACTGCACAAAATTTAGAAATAAACATATCTGACATGCAAAAACAAAACCCCCAAAAAATTAGTGACCAATATAGCCACCTTTCTGTATGATGACACTACAGTTTTAACTGCAAGTGAGGTTACATATAGGCTGGGGACCCCAAAAATAGAGATTACCTTGGCGCTTGTTTTGGGGCTCTTTTGCATTGATCAATACAATGGCTAAACATCTCTTATATTCCTATTATTCATAGCAGTTATGCATATTCCATTTTCATGTTTTTAATTTTTTCAGATAGTTCATTGTATTTTTCAGTTTAGTATTCCAATAGCAGTTTTGCTTTTTTTGCTTTTCATAATTCCCATATACCTTGTGACTTGTGTGCAACTCTTTATCCTATTGTATAGTTATGTTTTTTGAGTCTTGCACCATGATCACACCATTGGTGTTCCAGACATACATTGTTTAGTTACTACGCGTGGGCCAGGCCTTAATTTATTTTTAATTTCTACGTCTTTTTTCACTTTTTAAATAACATGATACTATTAATTTATAATATTAACAAGTAATAAATATAACCTCATTATCCGATAGTTTCTAAAGAAACCAACACAGACAAAGATATTCTTTTTTTTTTTTTAGATCCAAATCCTCTTGAATATATTCTGTAGGAGGTCTGGCATGACGAACTGAGCATCTGTAGTGTTTATTTGTGCTAACAGAAATAAAAGACGGCACAAAAACAGCTCATTTTATGAGATTTCCATTTGTTTGATACAAATGGTTCCATGTAGAAAGAAGGAATATGTGGCTTTCTGTAAATGAAAGGGAAATCTAAAACATTTCATTTCACTACCAAGGAATTACTGTGGGATTTCTGAATTTATTCTGGGTACAGCACAGCTTGGAACCATAAATGTAGTCAAACAGAACAATACTGCGCTGATGAAATATTCCAAATATAACAGACGCCAGTTCAATGTCATTCTGTAATGACACTGTTCTTATTGTAAACATTGTGTTTTGTTAATATGTTTTCATTGGCTAAAAAGACTTTGGAACTATAAAAAAATCTAATATTTCAGCAAACAAGAAGCAAAAATGCTGTATTAAAGGGAATCTGTTAGCATGTTTTTCTCTGTAATCTGAGAGCAGCATAATGTAGGGACAGAGATCCTGATTCAAGTGATATATCACTTAGGCCCCTTTCACTCATAAGTTTTTTGCCATCAGTCACAATTCGTCGAATTTTGAAAACAACGGATCCAGCGACTGATGCCGCTGGATCTATTTTTTTCTCATAGACTTGTATTAGCGTCGGATTGTGACGGATGGCCTCACGTTTCATCCGTCGAAGATTGTTTGTCTGTCGGATGGAGACAACAGACAAAGTAACGTTTTTTGTCTCCGTCGTTTGGTATAATGGAAGCCTATGGGCGCAGGATCCATCATAATTCATCAAATGATGGAATCCGGCAATGGATTCCATTTTATTTTAACTGAGGTGTAAAAACCCTACTGGGCTGAAAAAACTGATGCGACAGATCAGTTTCATCAGCTTTTCCACAATCTGCGACAGTTCCGTTGATCCGTCGAGCCAACAGATTGTGACTGATGGCAAAAAACTGATGTGTGAAAGGGTCCTAACTGGGCTGATTATTGTAGTTTCAATAAAATTAGTGTTGTGCCTCTAAGCTTCCTTCTCTGTGTTATTCTGCTCCCACCACTGAATAGTAACTTTCTGCCAATGTACAGCGTACATAATAGCTTTCTGCCAATGTACAGTTTCCATAGAATGCTGTCAATCAGTGATGGCATGGGGATATACAGAGCTCAGCATTCAGGGAACTGTTAGATCTGCAGCAGCGACAACAATGATTTTTTAAAAATGACAACAAGCAGCCCAGTAAGTGACACATTGCTAGAATCAGGGACTCTGCCCCTACATCATGTTGCTTTCTAATTACATAGCAGAAACCTGGTGACATATTCCCTTTAAGGAATACATATGAATGTGACTTTATTTGTGCTGGTATAATGTTCCTTAGGCTCAGATTCTGTGTTAATATGAAGAGATATCTGATCTTTGGAGTGGGCAAATGATATGAGTATATTTTCACATCACTTATAAAACCTAGTACAGTATTTAAAGGGAATCTGTCAACAGGTTTTTGCTATGTCATCTGAGGACAGCATGCTGTAGGGGTTAAAACACTGAATTCCAGGATGTCACTTATTACAATGTCCGCTGTTGTTTACTTATAATGAAGGTTTTTTAACCAGCTGCTTACCACTGCACTTATCACCAGCAGCGGATGAGCCATTGCCCGCCATATCCCCTTTTCTAATAAGCATCTCATTGTCAATGTACAGTGTACGCAGAAAGCTATGGTGTGGGCGGGGTTAGCATTCTGAGCTGTGCTACATACTACTGTAAATGTAAGAACTCTGATTGTGGCACAACTGCTCCACCCAGTAAATTAAGTGATACGTTTTTGGAACCAGGGTCTCTTTGTCTATATCATGCTGCTCTCAGATAAGGTAGTAAAAACCTGCTGACAAATTCCCTTTAACACTAGTAAAACATAACTGATTTCCCTTCTTGTACAGTTATATGTACTGCCCTCCCCCACCTCTAAATCTCTACCACATTGGTAAAAATCCATCAGCCGGAACCATAACTAGATTCATAACTGTTCATAAGAATAGTGCCGGCTTTAGATCTGGTTCAGTGCACACTGACAGACTCTATATGTTTTACAATTTGATTTCAGCTGGCTGATAATAAAAAACAACAAACATTATTCGCCTTTTCCCTAGACGTTTGTCCCATATTTCAATTGTAGTCTTGTTTTTCCCAGGGTCACAGTTTGTTATATTTTATGCTATATGTTGTTTTAAAATATTTTTCCATTTTCAATCCATTTATTCTGCTCTCAGTAATTGTAGATGATGCATCTCGCTGACAACTGTCATCATAGCTGCATATATGCATATCTATATGTACATTTTTCCATTCTTTTTCCACTATTCTTTCTATGCAACTTTTTTCCATTATTTTATTTCTCTTTCTTCGTTCTCTATATTGAAAAACCTGATTGTGCCTTTCATGGTAAAGTAATATTTTATTATATTGTATGTTCTACTTTTAAAGATGCTGTATTCAGTTTTAACTCTACAGTCAGTATCAATATAGGTGAAGTTCAATAGACACACAAGGGTCCCTGAGACTTTGTGCATTGCATGACACAGTGCCACCATACATCACTGTATTACAGAAATATTCCTTCATTGAAGTAATGCTTTTAGCAAGGAATATCTCTGTAAAGTGACATTCAACAATTTTATTATATGCAATCCAACAGAAACCCTACCTATTCTATTCAACATATGATAAAAGTATGACAGTACACTAAGCTCAGACATTTTCATATGCCCTATATCTGTGCCTGATAACTCATGCTCAGAACTAGAGATGAGCAAATAAATTGGAGTGGAATTGAATTCTACCCAAATTTTACAACAATCTACATTCCCCGATATGCATATTTTTTGTATCTCGTTTCTGCCCCAGCCCTTCCGTGTCACCTATCCGGCCCTTGGAATTACTGGGAGGATTATGCACAAGCAGGCTAAAGGTTACAGCGCCATGACATCACGGCGTGTACCAAGACCTTGTGTGTGCATGCGTGGAAACATCTTGTGCCACCTCAATGCCAGAATTCCTGGCCCAATTTGAGAGGCCGAGGGATTTCTGCACAACTGGCGGCAATCTGATGATGCGACAAGGACCAGACATGTGATTGGGTGATGTGATGGAGCTGGAAAGATGAACGATGAGTATAATTGTTTTTTTTTACAATTTATGTTATTATGCTCTGAGGTCTATAGTGATCTTAAAGCATAATAAGGGACATTGAATTTGCCAAGAACTGCTCTGCCAATTTCCTAGAACAAGCCACGCAATAAGGCAAGTTCAAATCTTGCTTGATCCACTTATCACTATTCAGAACCAGTGGTGTTAGTTGAAGCTAATAGACCCCAATGTAAAGTCTCCAAAAGGGGCCTTAAAAGGGTATCCAAGACTGTTATTATTTTTGTGCATTGGGTTGCTAAATAGGTTCCTGATCTGAACATGGACGATCTCTCCCGGCTCAACTAGCAACTCCCCTGCTTTATTTCACCTCTCGTCCCCAGAGCTGCACCTTCTCTAGCCTGTCTGCTCTGTTGATGGGGCGTCTCTGCAGACGTCATGCTTATTGACAGCCGGCTACCATCATTTGGTGGGCGAGAGCTTGAACCCAAACACAGAATGTTAAAAAAAAGTCTGCGTCCAAGTTTGGGTGCTGTTTCTATGCTAACCACTTGGTCGAGCATTAGTGTGTTCCGGTACGCTGGGTATTCAGCCCAGTGCGAGCCGCTAGCAATCTCTGAATGGCTCTCATTGGGAGTCAAAGAAACATTTTTGGATGCTATGTATAAAACAAAACCCCTCTCCTGGAAATGCTCTGTTTATGGCTGGCTGTATGTGGGTGGAGAGCCGAACTGCCCAATGAGTGACTTCCATTATACTTTTTACGTGAGTTGAGCCCGTTAGTTTGGGTCCCCTATGACTTATATGGGGTTCAGGGTCCAGGAACAAGTTCAAATAAAGTCTGGGTCTCGAAATGAACTTTTGACTACAGTCTGGCCAAACCTGGCCAACCCGAACTTCCACAGGTCCGCTCATCTCTAGTGTAGATCTATTTACCACCTTCTGTCCCATATGAAATCACTAGCTTTTTAGTCATTAGTATTTCTTTACATTCAATAAACTTTGATATACTTTCTATCATTTTGATCATTTTTGCTCTCTCTATATCACTGTAAGTGTAAATGTTCTCATACCTGGAGTGGATCAATAACCATTTAGGAGGGTATTGTTTGTGTTGCTATGATACCTGTACTGCCCATATCTCTTTCCTATGGTTTAACAAAAACTTACATAGTATAGCAGATTCTGTCAAGTTGACACTTGTAAAGTTGCAAATGACATATGATCTGACAATTCATATAAAAGCAGCAGAATATAATATACTAACAACAATTCATCTGCTACACCATCACATGCTAAGACTTACAATATATCTTATGTATATATGTTGTAAATGTTGTATACCAGCTATCACAGCCTTTTGTATCCAGTGTCCAGATTTCCAGCAGCACTGATGAAATATTCACCTGTAGCACTTGATTTCTATCCAGCTCTCCTGCTGAACAAGAATCAAGTTGAAGGATTTGGACGTCTGATTTTGGTCGCCTGATAATGAGATGGGCGAATAGTGAAATATTCGGGTTCAGATTATGGTATCCGAATATCTAGTACTTTTCCAAAATTCGTCATGAATAATGAATCTAATGCAAGTCAATGGGGAACGCGAGTATTTTTGTGGGAAATCTTCCAGAAAAATGCTCAGGTTCCCCATTGATTTGCATTGGATTAGTTATTCGTGACGAATGCTTAAATAGTACTCGGTATTCGGTAGGCATAACCCGAATCCGAATATTTCACCATTCGCCCATCTCTACTGATAACCCTTTTTTATGTGGGTAGCTCAGTAACCATTCAATCTAAGGGCTCATTTATTTCCCAAAGCCATGAGCATTGACCCCGTACGACAGCCGACACCATCACATAGTGCGCCTGTGAGACTACATACTTTTCCCATAGTGAAAAAAAAAATTTTTTCAAATTGATGCCTAAATATCTTTTAGAAATGATGGAAATCTGGATGCTCTTAGAACTGGTAGGATTCAAAATATAATGACAATTGTAGGTTTAGTCATTTTCCAAGAGTTTGGATTGCATTGTTTTAATTTCCGTAATGTACATGTTGAGTTCACTATTTCCACCACTGACACAATATGTGTGGACTCGACTTTGCATTTTTTATCGTTCTATTAATTATTTTTATAGTAATTTAGAATAGTTTCTAGTTTCTCCTTACTTTGTCAAGTCTAATCAGTTGTTCGCATGACTGCTTGGACAATGTTGTCTAACATCTATCCTCCTTCTTCCTGGTTCTCTTTCAGATAGCAAAGCTTTGGATGAAAAGGTTTTAAATCACATCTTTCCTAAGGGATCATGTCTTGTTAATGTTTGTTTGTGACTTGACCTTTTCAGTTCCTTCATTTTACTTGTGGAAAACTGCATGTGCTCCTTCTGGTTACCCATTCTTTTGTTGCCTTATAGGAACACCAAATGTGTTGCATTGTTAAGCAGGACACTCCTGATGGTCACCACTCCTGATAAATGCCGACCCCTAGGTTGGTCATCAGTATGTCCATGTATACCAATATGAAGGCATTTCGAGAATACTGTATGAAGGCATTGCCACCTCTGTGTTTTTTGTGTCCTGTGTGCAGTGTTTGTGCTCGCTATGTTCTATTGCGGCTTCCAGCATATAGCAAAGTTCATTGCCTAATCAGGAATATTCCCTTTTTTAACTAAAAAAATTGTTTAAAAGAACAGAGAGTCCTCAGTGGTTGATACCTTTTAATGGCTAACTGAAAAGATGGTAATAATTGCAAGCTTTCGAGACTACTCAGGTCTCTTCATCAGGCATGGTATAACACAAAATCTGAAGAGTCACGTATTTATACACAACAGGACTTAGAATAGTGCAGTAAAAAGAAAAAAGAAAAAAAAAAAAAAAAAAAAAAAAAAAAAAAAAAAGAACAAGTTATATGAAACAGAACTATCTCTATGGCAGGGGGACAAGCTGTTCTAGCCATAAATACTGCTGCAGTTCAGTGTGAAAGTTTTATTGTCCTTTGATAAGGGTCTGGTCCAGGGCTGGGACACGCTCGGATGGTCAGAGGAGCACATCTTTTAACTGATGTAAAAAGACATGAATCCATGAGACACATTCATTCCTTCTCTGAATGTGTCAAAGGTCATCATAAGTTTGTACTCCCATAGTCTCAGGGAGACTATGGGAGTACAAACTTATGATGACCTTTGACACATTCAGAGAAGGAATGAATGTGTCTCATGGATTCATGTCTTTTTACATCAGTTAAAAGATGTGCTCCTCTGACCATCCGAGCGTGTCCCAGCCCTGGACCAGACCCTTATCAAAGGACAATAAAACTTTCACACTGAACTGCAGCAGTATTTATGGCTAGAACAGCTTGTCCCCCTGCCATAGAGATAGTTCTGTTTCATATAACTTGTTCTTTTTTTTTTTTTTTTTTTTTTTTTTTTTTTTTTTTTTTTTTTTCTTTTTTCTTTTTACTGCACTATTCTAAGTCCTGTTGTGTATAAATACGTGACTCTTCAGATTTTGTGTTATACCATGCCTGATGAAGAGACCTGAGTAGTCTCGAAAGCTTGCAATTATTACCATCTTTTCAGTTAGCCATTAAAAGGTATCAACCACTGAGGACTCTCTGTTCTTTTAAACAATTTTTTTATCTCTACTGGCTAACACGGTACAAAGATATATTTTACTTTTTTAACTATCCATTCATATGTGGCGGCCTGGAGCTTAGCCTGCTTAACATTTTTCATATTCGGTGTTCTGTGTATGGTGAGCTTTAAATAATTAAACAAAAAAAAAAATGAAAGTTAAGAACATTACCTTTTTATTTTCTCCCCCCTCATTTAGGCTCGAATAGTTGGCGGCAGCTCTTTGGATGCATCAAAACTTTACGAAATACAGACTGGGGGGTAAGTACATGTTTGTTATCTTATAAAAAGTTATATCTGTTATAAGAACTCACAAATGTTATGTTTTGTATTGAATCCAAAAGTAATATTTAGGCGGGCTTTGCACGTTGCGACTTCGCAAGCCGATGCTACGATGTCGCACGCGATAGCCCCCGCCCCCGTCGCAGGTACGATATCGTGTGATAGCTGGCGTAGCGAAAATTATCGCTACGCCAGCTTCACATGCACTCATCTGCCCTGTGACCATCGCTCTGGCCGGCGACCCGCCTCCTTCCTAAGGGGGCGGGTCGTGCGGCATCATAGCGACGTCACACGGCAGGCGGCCAATAGCGGCGGAGGGGCGGAGATGAGCAGGATGTAAACATCCCGCACACCTCCTTCCTTCCGTATAGCCGCCGGCGGCAGGTAAGCTGATGTTCCTCGCTCCTGCGGCTTCATACACAGCGATGTGTGCTGCTGCAGGAACGAGGAACTACATCATACCTGTCTCTGCACCGGTATTATGGAAATGTCGGTGAATGCAACGATGATACGATAACGACGTTTTTGCGCTCGTTCATCGTATCATCTAGCATTTTCACAGTACGATGTCGAAAGTGACGCCGGATGTGCGTCACTTTCGATTTGACCCCACCGACATAGCACGTGCGATGTCGCAACATGCAAAGCCGCCCTTAGAAATACTGTGTAATAATATTGTAATTTGAGTATTTTTTTAAAGTAATATTTAGAAATACTGTGTAATAATATTGTAATTTGAGTATTTTTTTATACAATTCAATCATTGCAGTCATTAATAAATGGCTGGGAATAGACATTTGGAAAGTGTTAAATGCCACTCATGTCACCTTACTGACAAAAATTAATTATTGTATTAATTTTTATGAATTTATTTTAACTTTTAAACTTGAAGTATCATTTGTCCCTTATGCTATAATGGTAAATAATTTTAAAGCACCACATTTTTTTTAATTTTATTTAATTCCTTAAGTGCTGCTTTAAACCTAAGTCCCATGCCTCCCGTCATATACTCACCTTTTGGCGTCTTCATTTTCTATCAACGGTTTGTGGCAGTTTGTGACCTGCCGGCTACTCCAGTTTTTCATAGAGCTTGCCAGAGGTCATTCTTCAATGTAAGTCTATGAGAGCCTCGTCCTGGCTCCCAAAGACTTGTATTGGCGTTTGTGAAGTAACTTCTGACTTCCTGCCAGACAGAAGTTGCAGTCACAGGACTGGAGCAACACTGATAAAAGGGGAAGTCACCAGAGGGTGACTTGAAATAAAAGCACCACTCCAGATCTCGAAACAAAAAAATAAACACTGGAGTGGTGTTTTAAAAATAACTGTTATACAATTTTCATATTTACTTTCTAAATTAACCTCTCTCAATGCTCAAGATCTCTGCTTGCAGTAGATCAATAACAATTTAGGTTACTTTTAGTGATAAATTAGTGAACTGGAATCTGCCCTGGTCAAGTGACAGACACCACCAGTGTCGGACTGGCTACCGGAGAAACCGCCAGTAATACCAGTCCTTGCTGTGGTTACCTGCATTGAACGCTGTAGCTCTCACCTGACCTGTGGAGTGCAGCCTGGACTGAACTCAGGCTTTGCAGGACTGAACCGTGAGCGCCGACTGATTCCCCAGCGATTGTGGTTTAGTTCATAACAGTTGCTGACAGGTTAGGCTGAACTCCGAAGCTGTCACCTGAGCTCCTTAGTGCTGCCCGGCCTGTCCGCAGTTGTCATGGACTGAACCGCAATCACCGGGGAATCAGTCGGCGCTCATGGTTCAGTCCTGCAAACCCTGAGTTCAGTCCAGGCTGCACTCCGTTGCTCAGGTAAGAGCTCTGGAGTTCAATGCAGGTAACCGCAGCCAGGCCTAGTATTAATGGGGGTTTCTCTGGTAGCCAGTCCGACACTGGACACCACAATAAAAGGCTTTTTGGAAGATAGGGCTTTGATGCTGTCAGTGGAATCAATCTTGCATCTCTGAGTCCATTTTATGACTAAATCACAAACAAAAAGCAGATATCCAGCGGATCACAGGCTGTTTTTTCTTAAAAAAGTAGCTTTTATTGCTTACAGTTAAAATTCATCGCAGATGGTATCCGGCAGACAAAGAGTATAGTGTGTAAAGTTCATCCAACGCGTTTCAACATCACAGTGTCATAAAGTCTTATTCATGGATGTGATCCACTGGATATCTGCTTTCTGTTTGTGATTTGGATGTCCTTGCCAAGGACTTTCCATGCAGGATCTAGCGTCAAATCCTGAATGTTCTACGAGCAAAGAGCTGGACTGAATATCGTTTCATCTCATGACTAAGACCTGTTTCAGACGTCAGTGAAAAACACACACGTTGTGTTAAAAGTTCGTATGTCCCTCTGTGTGCTGTGATTTTAGCACACATGTGTTCTGATAGAATACGGAGATCAGGAACTTTATACACACCTGTCCACGCCGCTGCTATCCATGGTGCTGATATCTCCAGCGCTGCTGTCTCCGGCTGCTGCTGTCTCCCCACTATTGTTACCTCCGGGTCGCGATGCAGTGAATATTCATAAGCATAATTAGCTGGCCTAGAAGCAGGAGACAGCAGCATCGAAGACAACATCGCTGGAGACAGGTGAGTATAGAAAATCTTTTTATTTCACAGACACACGTTTTCTCTAGCACGTGTCACATGGATCACACCACTGTGTGGTCCATGTAACATCAATGATGCTGTGACACACAAACATGCTTGTGTGCTGAACGGACACACGGTCCTTGAGAAAACACGGATGTGTGCAGACCCATTGATTTTAATGGGTCTGCATATGTCCGTGATTTCGGTACATATAACAATGGCGAGATATGTACCAGAATCACTGACGTGTGAAGGGGGCCTAAGACAGATTTTTAGCCATCACTAGTAATAAAATAGGGATCCTATTAACCCCTTCATCCCCAATCGACCTTCCGGGTTTTTGTTTGCATTTTTTCCTCCCCTTATTCCAAAGAGCCATAACTCTTTTTTTAATTTTTAAATCAACACAACCATATAGGGGCTTGTTTTTGGGGGACACGAGATGTACTTTTGAATGACATAGTTCATTTTATCATGTGATACACTGGAAAGCAGGAAAAAAAACAAATCAGCCGAACAGTCAGCTACAGGATTGTTTGTTTGACAGCAATGTATTGTGTATGGGGAACTTTAGAAATACATGTCCAGTTAAACTAAAAAGGAAAAAGGGAATTTTGGTGTTTAAGTTTTTTTTATTCACCGGTGCAGTTATTTAGCAGTATTTTATTTTTATTTTTTGTGGGGACAGGTTTTGATGGGATGGAGGCTAAAACTAAAGGTGTATTTGAAAATAGAAGTAGAATAAAGAAAACCTTTAGTTTCATCTATGTTTTTGGAACCGCTCCTGGTTTTAGCTGATTAAAAAAAATCCAGCAAACATGACATCATATCAATCAATCTGGCCTAATGTGTTTAGAACATTTCCTTTTAGCAATGAGTTAGCAGTACTGCTATAATTAGATGAAACAAAAATGATCTTTCCAATAAATATTCAAACTTAAATCTAACATGACTCTAAATCTTGAATATAAAGTCTTTTTTGTCTGGAAGAAAAACATGTCAATCAAGCTGCCTTGGAAGAAAACTCCCACTCCAAAAATAAAATGTTTCTCTAATGGAAGCATCTTCTCTTGTAACACCTGCTTAATACAATAGATTTTATGTATCACAGTTGTTTTCAGCAGAATCTCTCGGCGTGTAGTCCCACTTGTTTGCTATATTCATGATAGTGTCTGGAGCTTGAACGTCTTGTTTAAATTCTTTGATAAACTGTGCATCATTTTATGCCAGGATTATAATGAGTTGGTTGTTAATTTTATGCTGTTGAAATGGTTGTCCATTCTCAAAATAGAATTATACTACTGGAAAATAAAGTACACCCTATTTACCCTGTGCCACTCTAGTGTTGCCTCTCCATTGTTCCATGTGAGTAATTGATGATTTGCTGCAGTATTGACATCACTACAACATGTTGTGACCGCTGCCACCAATCGCCGGGCTCAATGGGGATACTAAGATAGCTAGTGAACCGTGTGATTGGCTGCAGTGATCATGTGCTATTGGAGTAACGTCAACCTTTGAGCCACTGAACCTTGAAAATAAAAAATCTCTTAAAGTATACAATATATTATATGGTTCAGTGTTGTGTCATCAAATGGACAGTAGTATGAGATTATGACTATTTGTATGCGTAGTCTGAAAGTCTTGTTTTAGATGCACACATGTAAAACAATAGCAATAATAACAATAAGGGAATACCAGCTAGTGGAGCTGTGCAGATCGTTTTACATTTGAATTGCATTATTGCAAATAAATTTATTTAGATTCTCAATACATGAAAACCCTTTATTCACTGGAAAATGTGTATAACACTATGAGGTCTCCTAGCGGTGTATTAAAACCGTATGTGCTATTTACCTCCAATAAAGACTTATTAATGTCCAAGTGACCTCAACCTATCTGGCTACGGAATATTGGATGGTAACTTGTTGTAACCAGCAGCTTATTTAATAACAAAACTGCAATAACAAACTTTTAGGGTACTTGTAAAAACTGTCCAAAAATAAAGCTTTTTGTGGGGCAGATGTCTGTTTTGCTTGAGTGTAAACACAGGCAACGCAAATGGAAGAAGTCTTGGCTTTTCACAAGGGGTGGTGCTAGGTAGGTTTACATCCCAAAAGAAATAACCTGTAACATGCTGCTGTATTCTGGAGGCATGTACAGGAGTAATGGTATATCCGCATGCTTCGTTCTGGCTTGACAACTAAACTGCACACTTTGACAAATGTAAACACTGCGTTTGACCAAAAGAACGCTATCAAAAACGCATGCGTTTTGAACACGTTTCATTGCATTTTGGACAGTGCGTTTTGAGATTGAGAAGTCAATGGGTGTAAAATGTTCACAAAATGCTAAGAAGAAGTGACATGCTACTTTTTTTTAGGCAACGATTTTGACAAATATTTGTAAAAGAAAACGCTGCCTAAAAAAAGCAACGTGCGCATGGAATTTTCTGACTTCTCATAGACTTTGCTGGGGAAACAAAATGCATACGTTTTTTTCAATGAGGCAGTGCAGTTTAAAAAGCAACCAAAATGCAAGAAAAATCGCAACGTGCGGACAGAGCCTAGTACTAAACTATTATAGAAAAAAAAAATGTGTACAGCTTGTACTCTTTTTGATCTAGACTGTTGAGTTTAAATTTCTGAAATGTAGACATTTTTCTTTTGTCTTAAAAAAAAGCATGTATCACTATCCAGAGAGTACACTTTCTGGGACAAATAAGCTTTAGTTTTTAAGATTTTTCTTTACAAGAAATATTAACACACAAAGGTATTAAATTACCCTCCTTATTTTCAGTGTATAGAGGATAAAAAAAGTGATATGCAGATAAATCAATTGACAATTACACTGACTATACAGGTCCATCACTTCCCTATTACTTGGATCTTTGTATTATTTTTAACAGACTGAACCTACCACTCCCATTTTCAACGGGCTTCAGTGATAAAATAGTATAAAATGAAGAATAAAGATCCAGCTCCAGAAAATTAAAAAATGTATTGCCCATTATTCATGTATTCTCTATGGGGAGAGTGAAGAAAGGTCCTGTTACGCGGGCGTCACATGAGACGATCTATCGTGTGATGCATCGTCGGGGTCACGGTTTTCGTGACGCACATCCGGCATCGTTTGCGACGTCGTTTCGTGTGACACCTCTGAGCGACGCTGAATCGGTCACAAATCGTGAGTCGTGTACACGTAGCTTATTTTTAAAAAATCGTTTCTTTTTCGCGGCGCCAGTCGTTCATCGTACCCGGGGCAGCACACATCGCTCCGTGTGACACCCCGGTAAAGATGAACACAGCTTAACTGCGTCCCGTAGCACCCGCCGGCAATGCGGAAGGAAGGAGGTGGGCAGGATGTTTACGTCCCGTTCATCTCTGCCCCTCCGCTTCTATTGGTCGGCAGCTGTGTGACTTTGCTGTGATGCCGAACATCCCTCCCCCTTCAGGAAGAGGATGTTCGCCGCCCACAGCGAGGTCGCTCAGCAGGTAAGTACATGTGACAGCGGTTTAATGACTTTGTGCGACATGTTCTTCTAACACTCACTTCCTCCTTCAGCCTCACCCAATGGTCTTCTGCAGCTACTCACAAAGATGGCCACACGCTGGACCTCATCTTCACTCGCCTCTGTTCCCTATCTAACCTCTCTAACTTGCCTCTCCCCCTGTCTGACCACAACCTACTCACATTCTCTTCCCTCTCTTCTCCAAGTATGCAACCCCCCCTCCACAAATTTTCGCACCCTCGCAGAAATATCAAACACATTGATTTACACGCCCTTTCTCAGTCCCTTCTCCCCCTCACAGACATTGCATTTCTACATGATGCAGATGCCGCTGCAACTTTATACAACACTACAATCTCTGCAGCTCTCGAATCAGCTGCCCCCCTCACACACACCAAAACCCGCACAATCAACAGGCAACCCTGGCACACAAGGCAGACTAAAGAACTAAGACGGGTTTCCAGAATTGCTGAGCGCAGATGGAAGAGGTCTCATTCCACTGAGCACTTCATTGCATATAAAGAGTCCCTCACCACTTTCAAGTCCACACTCACTGCTGCAAAACAAACCTACTTTTCATCCCTCATATCTTCTTTCTCTCACAACCCTAAACAGCTATTCAACACTTTCAATTCTCTCCTCCGTCCTCCGGCACCACCTCCCTCTCCTCTCATCTCAGCTGAAGACTTTGCCTCCTTCTTCAAGCGGAAGATTGACAACATCAGAGCAAGCTTTGGCCCACAATCACCACAGCCCCTTATCATAGCTACTCATCCCTCTTCCTCCAAATCCAGCTTCTCCACCATGACAGAAAACAATCTCTCCACTCTACTCTCAAGATCACATCTAACCACCTGTGCACTGGACCCGCTCCCATCGCACCTCATCCCCAACATCACCGCAGTCCTCATCCCAGCCCTAACCCATCTCTTCAACCTATCACTAGCAAGTGGTGTATTCCCTTCATGCTTTAAACATGCCTCTATTACACACATCCTCAAAAAGCCCTCCCTTGACCCATCCTCTGTGTCAAACTATCGCCCCATATCCCTTCTCCCCTACGCCTCAAAACTACTGGAACAGCATGTCCATCTTGAATTGTCCTCATACCTCTCCTCCTGCTCCCTCTTTGACCGGCTTCAATCTGGCTTCCGACCACATCATTCTACGGAAACTGCCCTAACCAAAGTCACCAATGATCTACTAACCGCCAAAGCCAAGCGACACTACTCTATCCTCCTCCTCCTGGACCTGTCCTCTGCCTTCGACACAGTAGACCATTCCCTCCTTCTACAGATTCTCTCATCTCTGGGCATCACAGACTTGGCCCTATCTTGGATCTCCTCATACCTAACCGACCGAACTTTCAGCGTCTCCCATTCTCACACCACTTCCTCATCTCGCCCCCTATCTGTCGGTGTCCCTCAAGGCTCAGTTCTTGGACCCCTGCTGTTCTCCATCTATACCTTCGGCTTGGGACAGCTCATAGAGTCCCACGGCTTCCAGTATCATCTCTATGCCGATGACACACAGATCTACCTCTCTGGACCTGACATTACCTCTCTACTAACCAAAATACCACAATGTTTGTCTGCTATTTCATCCTTCTTCACTGCGCGATTCCTAAAACTTAACATGGACAAAACAGAGTTTATTGTCTTTCCTCCTCCTCACTCATCTCCTCCAACAAGCCTTTCCATCAAACTTGATGGTTGCTCACTCACCCCAGTCTCACAAGCTCGTTGCCTTGGAGTGACCCTCGACTCTGCTCTATCCTTCAAGCCACACATCCAAGCCCTCTTCAACTCATCCCGATTACAACTCAAAAATATCTCCCGGATCCGTGCTTTTCTTAACCAAGAATCTGCAAAAACATTAGTGCATGCCCTCATTATCTCCCGCCTCGACTTCTGCAACCTCCTGCTCTCTGGCCTCCCTTCCAACACTCTTGCACCCCTCCAATCTATCCTAAACTCTGCAGCCCGCTTAATCCACCTCTCCCCTCGCTACTCCCCAGCCTCGCCACTCTGCCAATCCCTTCACTGGCTTCCCATCGCCCAACGACTCCAGTTCAAAACATTAACCATGACATACAAAGCCATGCACAACCTGTCTCCTCCCTACATCTGTGACCTAGTCTCCCAGTACCTACCTGCACGCAACCTTAGATCCTCACAAGATCTCCTTCTCTGCTCCTCTCTTATCTCCTCTTCCCACAATCGTGTACAAGATTTCTCCCGTGCATCCCCCATACTCTGGAACGCTCTACCTCAGCACATCAGACTCTCCCCTACCGTGGAAAGCTTCAAGAGGAACCTCAAGACCCACCTCTTCCAACAAGCCTACAACCTACAATAGCCCTCAGCCCAGTAGACCACTGCGCAACCAGCTCTGTCCTCACCTATTGTACCATCACCCATTCCCTGTAGACTGTGAGCCCTCGCGGGCAGGGTCCTCTCTCCTCCTATACCAGTCTGTTTTGTACTGTTAATGATTGTTGTACGTATACCCTCTCTCACTTGTAAAGCGCCATGGAATAAATGGCGCTATAAAAATAAATAATAATAATAATAATAACATGTGCAGCGATTTGCCCGTGACGCACAAACGACTGGGGCGGGTACGATCGCTCGTGCGATCGCACAATAGATCGTACCGTGTGACGCCCACATTAGACTCCTCTGGCAGTAACTTATCGACCTATTGATTAAATGTATCAGGCATTTGATTTCAAGGTATGCAATCTTCCAGATGAAAATGGAGGAGATTCAGGATGCCCTCATACACAATAGATAGACATATGGTCCTAATGAAACTGAATGTACAGCTGACTATATTAAATGTGTATTTCATCAGCATTCTGTAACAGAAAAGTTTGCCGGTGCTGCGGCTCTCAAACACATATAATTTGCTACGAGCAAAAAGTGACAAATTTCACATAGCATCAAAGGGGTAAGAGCTTAAAAGGGTTGTCCACTACTAGGACATTCCCTTCTGGTTCGCTTGAATTGCGCCAGTACGGAAGTTGAGTATAGGCTTTATTATATTGCCTCAAGGAAATATGTAGAATCAGAAGGGGTTGTCCTAGTAGTGGACAACCCCTTTAACTCTGTTTTCTTTTTAGACCATGTTATTTGCTGCTGCTCTTAAAATGTATTTTGTTTATTGATTTTATTTTGTTGAGAATACTCTTATGATTGGAAAACAGTATAATATTTAGGAAATATTGTAGTTTTTTCCTAAGTCTGCTAAATTAGGCCTCACAATTGCTGCTACTGGGCTCGATTGATCGTGGATAAAGTAGGATGAAGACAGGGGAATTATTTACACTTCTAGGTCTGCTAAGCCCTGAGGCAGATTTGTCAATACTGTTCTTGGAAAAGATTGCGGGGTGTGATTGGTGAAAAAATATTTAGCTGTTTTATACTGTATATTTTTATATGATGCATGTCACCTGCAAAAGTTTCCAGGAGCCTTTTTCCATGGCTTTATAATTCTTGACAAGGTGATTATTTTGCCCAGAATTTATATAAGGTCTTTTTGAGATGTCAGTGATTTTTCTCATATGCACAAAAGTACTGTTCTTCATCAATGTTGTAAATTAGTGTTTGGACTGTATGTGAGTTTTTACCGTCAGAGTTTCATCTGTTTCTTTTTGCTTACAGGACGGATTCTCAAGCCTCTACTAGCAAATAAACACAAAAATGCACAGAAGCAATTAGGACCCATAGACTTGCAGTGACTTGGATGTCATGACATGTCTCTGTGTTTTTTTGCAGACCACTCAGTACAGAAAAAAACATGTGAACACCTCCATAGATTAGTTTTAAGTTCTATCTGTGAAAACACGGCTAGACCTTAAAGAGGTTATCCACTGTGTAGACAACCCCTTCTCATTCTCCTTAGTCTCCCACGTATAAAGAAATAAGCTTATAGTGACCTCCAGTGCAGCCATGGTTCCAGTGATGTCTAAAGCCGCGTTCTCGGGGCCTACATGATATTGTTATGACACACAGTCCCCATGACCAGTCAGAGCAGGCTTCCTTCTCCCTGCCTTCAGATGTTTAAGAGTATGATCACACCCGCGTGAAAATTAAACTAGTGCAATGCGAGAAAATCTCGCATTGCACTCGGACCTATGTTAGTCAATGAGGGAGAGTGGTTGGTCAGCTTTTCTCGCATCCAGATTCTGAATGCGAGAAAATCGGCAGCATGCTGTGATTTTCTGCTAGAGCTGTAACCCTCGCACCTATTCAAGTGATTGAGTGCGAGAGATACATCAGACTGCACTCGGATGTTATCTCAGTGCAGTGCGATATACGCACAGGCTGACAATGGAGGAGATGAGGGCATTAACCCCTCCCTCTTCTCCGCAGTGCCTGTCCTCAGATTCACAGCTGTGACCTGATTACAGGATCGGGTCACAGCCGCATGACACTCGGCTCACGCTCGCAACAGAGCCTGAGCCAGGAGTCATTAGTATATCGCATCCGATGCTGTTGCATCGGATGCCATATGCTCGTCTAAGTCAAGCCTTAGCAGGAAGTCAGCATAGTGCTCACATCCTGCTCAAATGACCAAAGGCGGGGAGAGGCCGGGTGCTGATTGTTCGTGGGGCTCATTTGTCATAATAATGACACATAATCCCTGGGAATACAGCTTCAGACATCGCTGGAACCATGGCAGCAACGGAGATGAGTCTAGGCTTATTTAGTTTTACGGGGGTAAACAAGGGGAATAAGTAGGGGTACATGACCTTTAAGACATTCTGTTTGTTTCTAAAAACAGAACAAACAGAATGTACAAATGCAGGTGAAAATGCAGTCTAACTATGATATCACATCTCTTACATTCATAATTTTTGCCAAAATGATGCACAATTGTGTGGTAAGGAGTTTAATTGCAATATACTTGTGTTAACTGTGATGTTACTGTTTTATTTATCTGCATTATCTGTACTTAGAAAAATGTAACTCCACAGATAACATAGTGAGAGTTCTCTATTTCTGGGTTTGTTATGGGTAGGCTGCAAAGCTTATGCCTCAGGGCTTGGGCCCCTGAACTTTGCCCATGTCAGTCACTCAACCACCAGTCTCCTGATATCTCCTGATATCATCTGATATCATCTGATATCTGTTTCCTCCGTAGTCCCTGCAGTGGCCGTGTCCCCTGTTCTCTGCAGAGAAGCAGCTGTTATCAAGGGGCTATCTATTATAGGAGGGAGCAGTGAGAGCATCTCCTGTCACTCTGAATTACAGGTGATATAAGAATAATAGAACTGCATTGGGCCTCTCATCTTTATGGTTTATGAGTGCAGGAACAGTACAATTTTTTTTTATCTCCCCAGAGTACTCCTTTAAATCTCAAATGGGTCAAGAATTAACAATGATCAGGTTCTGATAACTAAAACACCCAGAGACTTGACTGACACTCTTCATATGCACTCCATTTTCAGTTTTTATCTTTGTGGTCTAAGGATCTCAAAGCTGTGATGTTGAATTGATGGAATTAATAAGATTTTTCTGTTCAATAAATTGTATTGCTTGCACAATACATTGCGACATTACAGCTAAGGACTGCACTGATGCAGTCAATAACAGTTTCAAGAATAACATCTTGAAAATACAAAATTTTACCAATGAAATAAAACATCAATATCAGCTTCCAAAACACTATCTATCTAATGAACACTGCATAGACTAGAGGGTCTCTGTTTAACGACAGTACACATCAGAACAAGGTAAAGATTGTAATGGAGAGTGGGGGCTGGAAGAAGACATAGGCAACTTAGCCAAGTTTAGGTGTAGTGTGACATATTGGGATTTTTATGTGCATATTGTCCAGTACTTGGGTCAAACACCTGATCAGTGGAGTGGTATTACAGTTGGACCCCAAGTGATCTAATATCGATGACCTTTCTCTTCTAAATATCTTTAAATATTAAACATCCTTGCCCGGCACGATTTCTCACACGGCTGAAGCATACGAGAGTGGGCTAATATCATTTTGTGTTTCTGCATGTGCCTACCCATAATGCCCTGCAGCTATGAAATTTTGCGCATTATCGCACCTAGTATAGGGGGGCAGTACCTGGGCCATCACAGGTCAGTGGTTCCCAGAGGAGCACAGTTTGTATGACAGTGACATCTTCCATATGCAGAGTCAGTGGGTAAGTCTCTTCTCTGCTATAGTGTGTAAGCTCTTATGGTCAGCGGGATCATATCTCTCCTGTATGTTGTAAGCTCTTATGGTCAACTTGGTTTTCTCTCTCCTCTCCCCCATGTGTATTCTTCTGAGCAATTACAAACTTTCCAGAATTTCAGTCATGTAAATTTATTTGCCAAAAATACCATTTTAGGAGAAAATTTAACGAGGTCTTCGATTTCAAATTTTAAAGATCATATCACCCCTAATTTACATAGTTAAAAGGGCTGTCCGGGACTTTTTTTTACCATGCACCTAAAAACTGACAGGCAGGTAGTTGCTAACAGAGGCAAACTACATGTTGTGCCCGGCAGCATCACAAAGCGGTCATTGACCCCTTCTGCTGGCCACTCAGCTATTTCACATCAGTTGAGCAGCTCTTCTTCAAGGCTGCTTTGTTGAAGGGGCGTGATTGCCGACATTATGCTGATTGACAACTGGATTACCACTGTTAGGCAGTGGAAACCCAGGATCAATCAATATGATGTTGGCAGTCATGCCCTGTCAACAGAGCACAGATGAGAAGTCGCTAAATCACCAGCAAGAGTAGTCTGTGCAGAGATCGGCGGTGAGCACAACAGCCAAGTACTTGGCCACTACCTGCCTGTTAGTTCTTAGGTACATTGTAAAAAATAAAATTGTACTAAATAAAACATTTAGGTCGAAGGTCAAGAGCATATCTATCTACCAATTTCCCTTTTTAGTTAGTTTTAAAATGTAAAAGATGAAAATATTTATTTTGCCTAAAATTCAAAAGAAATGTGTCATCTTTAACATTATGCCTTTTAGAGATCATTTCATCTTAAAACTTGATTATCTGTTCACAATAACAGTAATTTTGACAATGGGTGCCCAAACGTTTACATCTGTCTATCCCTCTATCTATCTATCTATCTATCTATCTATATATCTATCTATCCATTATCTACAGTATCTATCTATCCATCTATCTATCCATCTATCTATCTATCTATCTATCTCTATTTATTATCTATCTATCTATCCATTATCTATCTATCCATCTATCTATCCATTATCTATCTATCTATTATCTACAGTATCTATCTATCCATCTATCTATCCATCTATCTATTATCCATCTATCTATCTATCCATCTATCTATTATCCATCTATCTATCTATCTCTATCTATTATCTATCTATCTATCCATTATCTATCTATCTCTATCTATCTTTCTATCTATCTATCTATTATCTATCTATCTCTATCTATCCCTCTATCTATCTATCTATCTATCCATTATCTATCTATCTATCTATCTATCTATTTATTATCTATCTATCTATCTTTCTATGTATCTATTTATCTATCTATCTATCTATGTTTATGTAACATACAGTATATGTTATACACTGATGTGTGTGTCACATTCAGTGTGAGAGTGTATGGGTGTGTGTAGTAATCACATTTTTACGGTAAATACAAGAGTTAGTAAGTGTAAACATGATGGCAAGCATCCAATGAATGAGCAAAATGTTGCTCATTCATCTGGTGATTGGATTGTTTATGCCAGAACAAAGATCACTGGGCTTGTTTTATTAGGTTGTTTATGTCAGAATTCTAGCATAAAACACAATAATGTGCCACAATTTTTGTACGGCTGAGAAATTGCAAAAAAGTATATTGTGACTAGAGATGAGCAGATCAGGTAAAATTGGAATCACCTGTTCACAAGATTTTTCCTGGGAAATTTGATTTAAGTAACTCCACTATTTTAATGTCCCTTATTATGCTCTGGGATCTCTCCATACCCCAGAGCATAATAAACGTAATATGTAAAAAAAAAATAAAAAATCTTTATACTCCCCTCATTGCTCACCTTGCCAGCACCTCCACTCCCTGCCTCCGCCCGTCCAGTCCTCATTATATCTTCAGATTGGTGTTGACAGTGCTGAATTTGGTTGCTAAGCTAAGGCTTTTGTGTTTCCTAGGCCTGGGAGGTTTTGCACATGCACCCGAAAAGGTTGCTGCGCACGCCTTTACATATGTTTCAACGTGGGTCAAGACCCTTGTGGGTGCACGCACAGAACTTTCATGGGCCTTGCAAACCCAGAAGTCTCAGCCTAGCTTTTGAGGTCCAGGGATTTCAGTGCTAAATCTGACAAGGATTGGAAGGGTTGTGATGAGGGGTGGAGGGCCGGAGAGGTACGTAAATTTGTTTTTGTTCAACATTTTGATGGCCCTTCATGCTTCTGAAAAATGGCACCCAGCAGCCACCAATTTCATGAGTATGTCCAGAAGCAAATACAAACAAAATCTGCATTTTTGGCAAATGTTAATTTTTGGAAAATTTGAGGAGAATTCAATTACGCTTAAAGTTATTCACTCATCTCTAATTGTCACTTTTGCCATTTTCATGCTAGTCCTGCCTTGCTATAGCAATATGGGCAATGCATAGGCGAGGAAAGGCTATGCCAACTCTTCAAATTCATGCACATTACACTACTATAGTGGCAGTATTTACTCCAGAAATGTACTTCATTCCAAGACTGGCGTTAATTTCTGCTTGAAGCACACAACACTTGTAAAATTCCCAGTTTACGAAGTGGTGTGGGCCTTTTAATGGATTTTGGCGCATTTTACTCATTAAGACAGGTATGGACAACACCAGACCTCAGGAATCAGGACCATTATTCTTGGCAGCACATTACCTTGTGTATTCAGGATATGTGTTGCCGATAACATGATATGCATAGAGACAGAATAATCTATTAGTGATCATTCTATTTCCATTATTCTTCATCAACCTGTGTAAAGAGGTCGGTAAACAAACTTCAGATTACTTTATTTTTCTTAATCGCCCTTGTTTAAAAGTTTACAATTGGCTCATGTAAATACACTCTAAGGTCCACATGCAATGCTACCTCTTTAATTCAAGGCAGCAAGTGTTTGAGTAGACACAGAAGCAATATGGTTACGTTGATTATGCCATCATAGCTACTCAGCAGTTGGCCCTCTAATAATTGAGTAAGGGCCTCCTTCTGGCCCTCCAAAAATTATGAGTGAGGGATTGCTGCTGGTGCTCTAAAAATTATGAGTACAAGCTGTCTGCTGGCCATCTAAAAATTATGAGTACAAGCTGGCTGCTGGCCATCTAAAAATTATGAGCACGTGCCAGCTGCTGGTCCACTAAAAATATGAGTGAGGGATGTCTGTTGGCCCTCAAAAAATTTGGAGTAATGGCTGCATGATAACCCTGTTGATATGGTGTCGGGGGAGGAGGACAAGGAAAAAAAATGTGCAAATCCATATACCCTTTTTGGGGTGGGAAGCAGTATAAGACAATACAGCAGGAAAAAAGGAATATTTCTTTTGGCTTTATATTCTGCTGCTGTCATCTGCTGGGGTTGAGAAGGACTTTGTTCATTTTGAGAACAGTTAGTCTGTCAGCATTTTCATGTGATAATTTATTATAACCCCAGCAGCACTATATAACCGCTGTGACAAAACACTAGTGACAAAACCGGCCAGCACCTCCAGCGTTTAGAGGGACAGTTCATACCACATGTCCGTGTGAATACCCAATTGTTGTACAGCACAGAGAGATCACAGAGGACACTGGTACAGTCAGCTAGTTACTCCTTCACCATCTTCATAATCTTTTTCCTCCTTGTCAGACTACTATGTGCATCAGGGCCTGGGAGCTGCGAGGGTCTAATGAAACTGTCCCAGTCCTTTTATAGTGTTCTTTTACCTCTATTAGATCTGGTCTGTGTCTACTTTATCTCTCCTCCTTGGTTGGTCAAGGAACTATGACCTCTGCCACTAGCATTGTCTGATGAGAAATTTTTGTACAAATTGTTCAACTATGGCCTTCTGGTATTGCCCTATTTTACTAGCCTTGTCTACCTCAGGAAGTAAAGATGTTCTCCTGTGTGGATCAAGAAATGTGAACAACCAGTAATCAGTGTTGGCCAAATGCGTATAACATGAGGGTCACAGGAAAGGCTGCGTGACATAAATAGGGAGCACACACAGTGTACCTTTACAAGCAGCTCAGGCAAATCTGGGTAGGTTTTCAGAAAGTGTTGAACCACTAAGTTGAGCACATGAGCCAAGCCTGGTACATGTGCGAGTTTGCCAAGCTTCAGAGCCGTCACCGGATTGCAGCCATTATCACACACAACCATGCCTGGTTGTAGATAAAGCGGCGAGAGTCACAGTTCTCTCTGGTCTGTTATACCTTTCAACAACTCTGAAGCAGTGGGCTGTTAGTCACTTAAAGAAAGTAGTTTCATCATAGACTGTTGCCATTTCACTGAGGCAGTGCTGCAGTGCTTACCGCTTGCTACTGATATGGATGTCGTGCTGAGAGAGGAAAATTTGGAGATGGAGGAAAAGGAGGGTGTGTACAACTGGTGTAGGAGGTGGAGGAAACCCTGATGAAACTAAAGCCTGCAATCCTCTGCAGCAGTAGAACGTGTGCCGTCCCATGGTCCAGCTCTGTTCTGGCCACCACAAGGTTCACCCAATGTGCCGTTAGCCAATGTAGCATCCTTGGCCACAAGCACTTGTCCACATATCGATGTTTAAGCGGACCTTCCCAGTAACTGCATCAGTGAGGGCACAGATGATCTTATGGCACACACCCTGGTGTAAGGCAGGGATGACACACAGGGAAAAATAGTGGCAACTGGGGAACAAGTACCGAGTGCTATCTGCTGGACCTCTAAAAAGTATGAGTATGGGATGGCTGCTAGCCATGTAAAAATTTTATTGAGGCCTGCTAGCTGGCCCTCTAAGAAACCTGAGTGAGTGCCGTATGATGACTCTGTGGATATGGTGGAAAAGGAGGAGGAGGACAAGAAGAATAAAAAAAATAACCGTATACCCTTTTTGGGGTGGGAAGGGGTGCATAGGAATATACCAGAAAAAAACACAATTGAATTGGCTTTCTGTTTCACTAATATCAACTGCTGGGGTTGAGAAGTTGGGGCCAATCCAGGTCTTATTTATTTTGAAAACAGTCAGCATGTTAGTATTTTCATTTAACAGGCGGATGCACCTATCAGTTATTATGCCCGCGGGGGCATTAACAACCCATGGAATCCCCTTAATCATGGAGAGAGCAGTGCCTGCAGCCTGCGAGCCTCAGATTTGCCTAAACTTGGTTTTAAAAAAAATAAATAGATAATAGCTAAAGATGCATTTATACAATGGGAGAAAGGCCCAAATTGCACCTCTTGTGTGAATAAATGAACAAAGGACTTGTGGTGTTTTTTTTATCTAAAATAGGTTAGAGAAGTTCTCCCCACATGGTTCATTAATGTTCATTGGCACAGGTATGCAGGGATGTAGAAAAAAGTTTAGAATCCCCTGTTTCGATGTATTTCAAGCCTCAGGGCTGCCTAATGCCCTGAACTGGCACAGGAGGAACTGCTGCCCACCTTAGCTGGAGCAAAATCAAATTCAAATGTCTAAAGACTCCTTGTTGTTGGTGACAGAAGACCCACTCATTCTTAATGTAAATGTTTTCTGAGGCCCTACTCTATATGTATTCCAGGGTATATTGAATTTCCTCCTTATAATTTTGGCAGCTCTTGCACATAGTGCATACTATTTACCAATCTAGGACTCCCACTCCTTCCAAATAAGGAAAAAATGTTTTTTTTAAGGCCATTCTCTTTGTGTATTCCAGGGTGTATTGCAGTTCCTCCTTTCAATTTGTGATAGGTTTTGCACATAGTGCATACACTTCACATTTTTTTCCCAATGAAATCCATTTTAACTTCGGTTTTGTATGTTTTACTGTCAGTCTGTAAAAGTGGTGTAATACTCTGACAACATTGTTTTTAGTAGCTACATCTAAGTCAGAGATGCATCCAGGCATCTTCCCCATGCTGTTCCCATTCCATATCAGCTGTGTTTCCAACCATTTCAGTGATTTGCAGGCCCCCCCCACAGACCTCTTGGGATGGTCTGCAGGAAAAATGCTCGATGACACACTGATAGTAAAGAACAAACACACTGTTGATGCTCTGATCCACAACACTGATGATACCGGTACAATTTTTTCCACTTATGTGTTTAAATATGGACTTGTGAATGAGGCCTAAGAAAATGAAGAGATAGCAGAGAGATTTGACAAGGGCAGGTGCTGTCAGCTGTTGGATCTATTTGAGCAGCAAAATAGCAAACTATATAAAAGAGTTACAATAAATTTACAATAACAAAATTGTAGAAATTGTTTAACAGCTATTACTTAAAGTGGTTGTCTTGTCTAAAATGGCAAATCAGGAAACACTCTATGGCTCACTCGATGTGGCTGCAGACTAAACCACATCACACGCATTGTGCACTGTGTGGATTATCTGGTGTCAGAGCTGGGAACAATGGTCACATGGTTGCAAGTATGTGACGTGATGTTCATACTCCCAGCCAGAATCTGACTACCTGGACTCTGCCTTCCTCAATGCGTACTTTTCAATTTATAAAGCAAATGTATTAAAAAATGTTAAAGTGTAAAGAGCCAAAAACTAACCATTTCTCTATTTCGCTTGTTTATGCAGTAACTGCAATGAGTTCTGATATTTACTTTTCTGAAGATGTTTTAGTTTTAAAGTGATTAATGCATTCTATTTGGAAAAACACCAAAGATTAAGCTAAATTTAAGTTTTCTGAATAAAATACATATCCTTAACTTTAAGTTTTCCATAAGTAAGTGACATATGGCATCTATATTTTAAAATGAGAAACTTGCTTTTGTGCATCAGGATATATTGTTGCTATGACAACTTTATCGCATAACCTAATTTCTCAATGGAAAAAGCAAAATTATTTTACTGCTGATATCTCTTGTGAGAAACAAGAGATTTGAATCTTTCAGAAGCTTTTTTGCTTCTCCAATACTTAGACCTCATTTGTAAATACACTTGCGCCCAGGGAGTTTCTAGTGTTCCCTTAACCAACAGATGATATACAGTAACAGCAATTGGAAAAGCTAAAAAACATGTTTAAATTCCAGCAAGTCAAAGAAGTGCAGAAGTGTAAATCTCACTAAATTAACATGCAAGTGCATCTTAATAAATTAGAATGTCATCAAAAAGTTAATTTATTTCAGAAATTCAATACAAAAAGTTGAACGCATATATTATATAGAGTCATTACAAACAGTGATCTATTTCAAGTGTTTATTTCTGTTAATGTTGATGATTATGGCTGATAGCCAATGAAAACCCAAAAGTCATTATCTGAGAAAATTAGAATATTATGTAAGACCAACTGAAAAAATGACTTTAAACGAAGAATTGTTGGACTACTGCAAAGTCTGTACAGTAAATGCACTCAATACTTGATCAGGGCTGCTTTTGCATGAATTACTGCATCAATGCAGCATAGCATGGTGGCGATCAGCCTGTGGCACTGCTGAAGTGTTATGGAAGTCCAGGTTGCTTTGATAGCAGCCTTCAGCTCGTTTGCATTGTTGAGTTCTCATCTTCCTCTTGACAATACCTTATAGATTCTCAATGGGGTTTAGTTCAGGTGAGTTCAGGTGGTTTGCTGGCCAATCAACAGTGGACCTACAGCAGCAGATAACATGACTCCCCAAACTATCACTGATTGTGGAAACTTCACACTAGACCTCAAGCAGCTTGGATTGTGGCCTCTCTACTCTTCCTTCTGACTCTGGAACCTTGAATTCTAAAATTTACTTTCATCTGAATACAACACCTTGGACCACTGAGCAACAGTCCAGTTCTTTTTCTCCTTGGCCCAAGTAAGACACTTCTGGCGTTGTCTATTGGTCATGAGTTGCTTGACACAAGAAATGTGACAATTGTAGCCAATGTCCTGGATACATTTGTGTGTGGTGGCTCTTGAAGCACTGACTCCAGCAGTAGTCCACTCCTTGTGAATCCCCCCTAACTTATTGAATGTCTTTTTGTTAACAATCCTATCAAGGCTGCGGTTATCCTGGTTGCTTGTGCACCTTCTCCTATCACACTTTTTCCTTCCACTCAACTTTCTATTAATATGGTTGGATACAGCACTTTGTGAACAGCCAGCTTGTTTAGCACTGACCTTTTATGGCTTACCCTCCTTGTGGAGTGTGTCAATGACTGCCTTCTAGACATCTGTCAAATCAGCAGTCTTCCTCATGATTGGGTAACCTACTGAATCAGACTAAAGGCCCAGTCACACTAAACAACTTACCAGCGATCCCAACAACGATACAACCTGATAGGGATCGCTGGTAAGTTGCTAGGAGGTTGCTGGTGAGATGTCACACTAAGCGACGCTCCAGCGATCCCACCAGCAACCTGACCTGGTAGGGATCGCTGGAGCGTCGCTACACGTGGAAGCATGCTGCGCTTGGTAACTAAGGTAAATCTCGGGTAACCAACCCGATATTTACCTTGGTTACCAGCGCACACCTCTTAGCGCTGGCTCCCTGCACACCTAGCCACAGTACACACCGGGTTAATTTACCCGATGTGTACTCTGCTACGTGTGCAGGTAGCAGGGAGCCGGCTTCTGCGGACGCTGGTAACCACGGTAAACATTGGGTAACCAAGAAGCCCTTCTTTTGGTTACCCGATATTTACCTTCGTTACCAGCGTCCGCCGCTCTCACACTGCCAGTGCCGGCTCCCTGCACACATAGCCACAGTACACATCGGTTTAATTACCCGATGTGTAGTCCGGCTACGTGTGCAGAGAGCAGGGAGCCGGCACTGACAGGTGAGAGAGGCAGACGCTGGTAACGAAGGTAAATATCGGGTAACCAAGGGAAGGGCTTCTTGGTTACCCGCTGTTTGCCGTGGTTACCAGCGTCCGCAGAAGCCGGCTCCTGCTGCCTGCACATTTAGTTGTTGCTCTGTCGCTGTCACACACACAGCGATGTGTGCTTCACAGCGGGAGAGCAACAACTAAAAAATGGTCCAGGACATTCAGCAACAACCAACGACCTCACAGCATGGGCCAGGTTGTTGCTGGATGTCACACTAAGCAACATCGCTAGCAAGTTGTGCCTCAGCAGCGATGTTGCTAGAGATGTTGCTTAGTGTGGCGGTACCTTAAGAAACCATTTTTATTGCTTAGGAAGCCTTTGCAGGTGTTTTGTTGTAATTATTCTAACTTTCCGAGATAATGACTTTTGGGTTTTCATTGGCTGTAAGCCATAATCATCAACATTAAGAGATAAACACTTGAAATAGATCACTCTGTTTGTAATGACTCTATGTAATATATGTGTTTCCCTTTTTGTATTGAATTACTGAAATATCCCCTTCACGACCGCGGATAGTAAAGTTACGTGATTTAACGACCAGGGATGTAGCTTTACTGCCTAAAGTTCATTTAATTGCAGTGGCCAGAGCAATGGCTTTCAAATGATGTCCCCTGCTGTTTCTTACAGCAGGGGACCTTTGCTTGACCCCAGGGGGGTGACAACACCACCCCCCATTGACGATCGTTGTGATTGGTTGTTCAAATCTGAACCGCCAACCACATCAATCACACTGGTTTCGCCTAAAACAATGCCTCAATCAGTGCGATACTGTGAGAATCTGCTATGAGATGCTGCAGCAGATCATAGCAGGAGATCAAACATGGTGCCCCCAGCCCCTGCAGCACTGATTGGAGTGATCGTGCTATGACGAGCAATCACTCCAATCAGCATGCAGTGGGGCGGTCTGATCTGCAGGTGACCGCCCTTCCCAGGCTTGTGTTGGCCTGGGGAGCCCTCTCCCAGCATGTCTGCGGCATGAATTGGCTGCTACTTGTAGCACCACGCAGCAGCTGCTGCCGCCGCTGCGTCTGCTTTCTAGGTGCTGCTCCTGCTCCCCCTGTGAGTATTGCGCGCTCCCGCTGATGGCCCCTGCGCACTCCCGTGATGGCCCCTGCCTGTGCCGATGTGCCCCCACTGTGATCTGCCCCCCCCTGTGATCTGCCCCCCTGCGATCTGCGTCCCTGCAATCTCTGTTCTGCTTCCCTGCTTCTTCCTCTGTTTCTCTGGTCTCACCCTACCCCCTCTCCATCTGCTCTCCCTCTCTGACGTCCCCCACCTGCCTTCACCGGGTCGTCCGAGGTCTTCACTGGCCTGATCACATCTGCCTCCATCACTGGGTCCTTCCTGGGTTCTTCCTGGGTCTTCAGACATAAACTGTCCAACTTCCTGCCTGCTGCTCCTGTAATAAGTTGTCCACTTGCTGCCTTCTATTCCTCCTGCAGTTCCTCTGGTCAGTGATCCTCCTGCTAATCCTCTGGGTACTGTGAGTATAATTTTTTTTGTGTGTATCCCCTGTCCGTTTTTACACCTCATCCCTCCGTGCGTCCCGCCGAGCGCTGATCAGTGATGCGGATAACCTATCTGCATCCATGGTCAATTTTCGGCGGGACTTTTTTTGTCCGTATTTTGCATCTTTTTTTGCACCTCATCCATGTGTGCGTCCTGCAGTGGTCGAGCGCTTATCAGGGATGCAAATAACAAATCGGCATCCGTGCTCAATTTTCGGTGTGATTTTTTTTTTCCATATCCCTGTCGCTTTTTGTATCTCAGCCATCCGTGCGTCCTGCAGCGGCCGATCAGTGATGCACGTCACTGCACGGCATCTGCGTTTGAAAAGTCAAATGATGCTCCTTCTTTTCCAAGCCCTGCCGTGAGCCCAAATAATTACTTTCCACCACATATGGGGTATCTGCGTATTCAGGAGAAATTGCACACTAAATTTTATGGTGCATTTTTTCCTGATACCCTTGTAAAAAAAGCTACCTGGTTGAAGCAAAAATTTTGTGGTAAAAAAAATAATTTTCACGCCTCAATGTTATCAACTTCTGTGGAGCCCCTGGGGGTACAAGGGGCTCACCAAACATTGAGATAAATTCCTTGAGGGGTCTAGTTCCAAAATGGGGTCACTTGTCGGGGAGCTCAACTGTTTAGGCACCATAGGGGGTCTCCAAACGTGACATGGCGTCCACTAATGATTCCAATTAATTTTGCTGGCAAATGTCGCTCTTTCCCTTCTGAGCCTCATCGTGCGCCCAAATAATTACTTTCCACCACAAATGAGGTATCTGCGTACTGTGATATGATCACTGGTACAGTGCAAGGGGGAAGATGTGTCACTGAGATTATTGAAATCAGTGATGTGAACCTGGGTGGAATACTCCAGCATATTAGGTGCTGAGAGAGTGTATTACCTGGGCCGGGTTTATTGTGAATAGCTAAAGAGATGGGTGAGATGGCTGTTCACCATATCTCCACCTCGGGGTGTGGTCCTAGAGGTAAAAGCCAGGCCTCTGGACACACTCCTTGCTCTGCTCTGAATTTGCTGTGCTGGAGGAAGTAGCTTTGTGATTGTCTGTGGGTGGAGGTGAGGAAACCTCTTATGAGAAGTTTCTGCAGGGACTTATGTGCTGGACTGACACTGAAGCTCTGTTGTTTGGGAATGTAACTGTTTTTCCTGCATGTAAATGCCCTTGGTGTTCTGTCCTGGCGGTATGCTTTATGGAGTCCAAATAAAGCAGCCTGAGGTTTTAAGCAAAGTGCCTCCCGTGTCTACCTGAACCCGCATGCTGAGTGAGTACCCCCCACGTAGCAGGGTGCAACATTACAATTGGTGGAGAATGCAGGCAGCGTTCCCAGGAGCACGTGTTAGATATACGCACCTGTGGATCAGCCGGGTCCGTGAAGATTTTCTGCACATTGCTGAAGCAGTTTGCGGTGGATCGGTGGGTCCATGAAAAGTGACAGCGCACTCAAGCGGCTTGCGGTGGATCGGCGGGTCTACGAAGGTTCGGGGGAGCTGAGCGGCCATGAGTGGAGCAGCAGGCCTGAATGTTATGGAGGAGCTGTACCAGTTCCTTGTGCGTGGACAGCAGGAGTGGTCAGTGCACAGAGATGGGGCAGCAGTGGACTGGTTTGTGAGTTCCCTTCTGGGGCCAATAGGACACAGGGTGCCCAGGGAGATAACAGGGAACGGTGTTAACTGGGGTCTAAGGACACTGCAAGGAAGCCACAGAAACTCCAAAAGGGGGCGGAGTCCCAGAAAGGGGTGGTCACCCAAAAAGGGGCGGAGTCCCATAAACGGGTGGTTACTCAAAAGGGGACAGGGGCCAGGAAAGGGGTGGTTACCCGAAAGGGGGTAGAGTCCCAAAAAGTGGTGGTGGCCAAAAAAGGGGGTGAAGCCTCCCAAATCCGAAGGTGTAGTGGCACCGATGGACAGTAGCCAAGGACAATGGTGCTCATGCTATGCGTGTCTGGTCTGCGGTACAGACTGCCCGGCTAACGAGAAGTCACGTCTGTGTTCTGTGGAAGTTGATGGAAAATGTGTGAAGGGGCTGGTAGACTCTGTGAGCTTGGTGTCCCTGGTGAGGGCCTCACTCAATACCTACCTGATTCCTGAAAAGATGGAAGCCACCTGCAGGCATGGGAACATTGGAGAGTATTCACGGTCCCGAGTGATCTATGAAATACATGTGGTGTTTGGATCCGTTAATGTTGGTGTAGTACCTGACTTACCGCATCCCATTATAATAGGCCAGGACTGTGATTTTTTTTGAGGACTTGTGGGAGCTGGGGAAAGTGCCCACGGGCTCATGCAAAAATCGGTGTGGTACTAAGGAAGCCCCAGCACAGCTGGAGGCTGAAGGGGTTCCTTGTTGTATGTTTCTGTGTAAGAAGGAGGAGAGAGTGCCTCCTAGAGGCAACAGCTCTAATTTAGGGGTGACCAAAGAAAATGGGGGACATGCCCAACTTAGTGATATGACCTTTAAAGTACCAAATGATAGTGTGACCGTTAAAAACAGGAGAGCTCCAGACAGGGGGGCTGACACCTGGTTAAGCGGGGACACGTTAGTCCAGGACACCAGAGGGAGTGACGATGACTCCAGTAAAGACACTGACTCAAGAGAGGTGACAAACGAGTACAGTGAGGTACCAAAGGGTGAAAAGGGTAAAACTTCCTCCCGACGCCGAAGACGTAATAAGCGCCGAGAGGTGGCACAGTGTATGCCGTCTGAGGGTGCAGAGAAGGTGAAATACCTGTTTAATGAAAACATGTTGCCAGTAGCAACTGCTACGGTAGAGTCAGACAGCGATATCCTGCAAAAGAAAGAGGAATTAGAGACTGAACTGACACATTGTAATGACAGAAATCAGCGGGCTGAAATTGCAGAAAAGGAGCCAACCAAGGAAGTAATGGTGGTGTCCCCTATAGAGTTGAGCGCGGTTCGCGGTTCGAGGTTCTCCAGTTCTAAGCTCGAGTGATTTTGGGGGCTGTTCGAGATCGAACTAGAACTCGAGCTTTTTGCAAAAGCTCGATAGTTCTAGATACGTTCGAGAACGGTTCTAGCAGCAAAAAGCAGGGCTTTTTACAGCTACAGTGTGCAGGAGCCATCGCTGGCAGCCTGCCACAAGCTGGTAACCAAGATAAACATCGGGTATCCAACCAAAGCGCTTTGGTTAGTAACCCGATGTTTATCTTAGTTACGTGCAGGAAGCCCACACTTCCCCGCTCAGCTCGTTCCGCCCCCTCCTGCCCGCGGCATGTACACATACATACACACACACACACTCACACACACACACACACACACACACACACACCCCCGCTCGGCTTACCTGCGGTGATGAAGTCCCGCCATCCCGACCTCAGCGCTGTCACTGTCCTCCATGGCCGCCGCTTGTCACATCACCTCTCGCTTCCGACCCGAGACTGACTAGCGGTGACGTCACGGACCTCTCGCGATACTTGGTGTGAAGGCGCCGGCCATTGAACTCAGTGACAGGGGCTGTCAGTGTGCTGGAGATCAGCGCAGGTAATGTACCTCGCTGACAGCAGCACTTGTCATCCCCTGCAGTGACCTGGGCTGACCCATTGATGTTAGCTCAGGTCACTGCACTGCTCTCCCAGCCAATGGGGAACATCCTGCTCTTCATTGACTGGGACAGTGTGGATCGTCATGGCAACCCCTTGGATTACACCAGACCTGGATTTGTTTTTCATTCTAATAAATTGGTTAAAGAGGGAATGTTTTGGGGAGTATTTTTTCAAATAAAAATGTGTTTGTCGTCTATTTTTTTTTATTACTGACTGGGTTGGTGATGTCAGGTATCTGATAGACGCCTGACCTCACCAACCCCAGGGCTTGATGCCAGGTGACATTACACATCTGGTATTACCCCATATATTACCCCGTTTGCCACCGCACCAGGGCGCGGGATGAGCTGGGGCGAAGCACCAGGATTGGCGCATCTAATGGATGCGCCACTTCTGGGGCGGCTGCGGCCTGCTATTTCTAGGCTGCGGAGAGTCCAATAACCATGGACCTCCCTAGTCTGAGAATATCAGGCCCCAGCTGTCTGCTTTACCTTGGCTGGTGATCCAATTTTGGGGGACCCCTACGTGTTTTTTTTTTAAATTATTTATTTAATTTAAAATAACAGCGTGGGGTGCCCTCAGTTTTGGATTACCAGCCAAGGTGAGGTTGCCAGCTGTGGTCTGCAGGCTGCAGCCGTCTGCTTTACCCTAGCTGGCTACAAAACTAGGGGGAACCCTACGTCATTTTTTTTTTTCATTTTTTTGGCTAAATACAAAGCTAAGCACCCCTTAGTGCCACATGAAAGGCACCAAAGGGTGCTCCACTTTTTCTCCATTTTTTCTCCACTTTTTCTACATTTTTTCTCCACTTCTTCTACATTTTTTTCTCCACTTTTTCTCCACTTTTTCTCCACTTTTTCTCCACTTTTTCTCCACTTTTTCTCCACTTTTTCTCCATTTTTTTCTCCATTTTTTCTCCATTCTTTTTCTATGGTCGGTCTACCCATTAGCTCTGCCATGCACACTGTAGCTCTACACCTACTGCACATGTTACTTTATGATTGACATCTCTTTCGTACCAGAGCTGTCTAAGTCTACTCTGACCCCATATTTGTCATTACTATATTGTCCTTGTACTGTATTATGACATTTGTATCATGTGTTTCATTTCTTGCTGTGTTGCAATTTTTTTGCTGCATCCCAATTGTACCTCTACATTGTTCGAGTTTATGTTATTGTTCTCTCACTCTTATGTGATACTGATTATTGTCATTTTTCATAATTACATGCAGATAAGTCCAATCTGACGAAGGCTCAGGCCGAAACGTCATTTGTAACTTGTTTTGGACAAAAACATATATGCTTATGAAAATTTTTTTTTTCTTAATACGGACCAATAAAGAGTGATTTTGCATTACTATCCGTTGTGACTTACTGACTTAGTCTGGGAGATTTAGAGTGCCGAGGTTACTCACTAATTTTATCTATTATTACCTCTGAGCACCTATATACCAGTGAGCAGAGCTTCCTCTACAGTAGTTCTCCTGATTAGGCATGCCCTTACCTCATGAGCAGGGCATTGCAGCTTTGGTAGCAACCATTACGACATGGACTCTGCCGCTGTGGACCGAGAAGAGTGAGTGCAGATTCATTGCACCCACACTCCTCACATGAAGGGTCCGCACTCCTAGAAAATGGGGGATACGTTCCCTGAGTGTCTCCCCCCATATTCTAGACGGTCCAGAGTCGTCGTGGGACCCCTTTTATTTTTTTTCTTACAATAAATTGGTGAAAGAGGAAATGTTTTGGGGACTGTTTTTTCAAATAAATTTCTTTTGTCGATTTTTTTTTTTTTTTTGTTAGTACTGACAGTTTATGATGTTGAGTATCTAATAGACGCCATGACATCACAAACTGCTGGGCTTGATCTCAGGTTACTTTACAGCTAGTATCAACCCGATTTATTACCCCGTTTGCCACTGCACCAGGGCATGGGATGAGCTGGGGTGAAGCGCCAGGATTGGCGCATCTAGTGGATGCGCCACGTCTGGGGTGCCTGCGGCCTGCTATTTTTAGGCTGTGAAGGCCCAATAACTATGGACCTTCCCACCCTGAGAATACCAGACCACAGCTGTCCGCTTTACCTTGGCTGGTGATCCAATTTGGGGGGGACCCTACTTTTATTGTGTAATTATTAATATTTATACAATAATTATAAAAAAGAGCCTGAGGGGACCTCCACATTGGATCCCCAACCACGGTAAAGCTGCCAGCTGTGGTTTTCAGGCTACAGCCGTCTGCTTTACCCTAGCTGGCTATCAAAAATGGGGGGACCCAACGTCATTTTTTTTTTAACTATTTTTTAAATAGAAAAAATTAATGGGCTTCCCTGTATTTTGATTGCCAACCAAGGTAACGGCAGGCAGATGGGGGTGGCAACCCATAGCTGTCTGCTTTATCTGCGCTGAGAATCAAAAATACCGCGGAGCGCTACGTCATTTTTTTAAAGATTTATTTTTACAGCACTGTGATGTCCAGCAATCAAAATACAGGGAAGCCCATTTTATTTTTAGTTATTTAAAAAAATAATTAAAAAAAATATATATGGGCTCCCGCTGCATTTTTTGTATTGCTAGCTAAGGGTAATCCAAGCAGCTACTGGCTGCTAACCCCCACTGCTTGGTGTTAACTTCACTGGCAATGGAAAATCCAGGGAAGCATTTTTTATTTTTTTTGCCAAAAAACTACAAAAAAAGGACGTGAGCTTCGCCATATTTTTGTATGCTAGCCAGGTATAGCAGGCAGGTGCTGGAAGAGTTGGATACAGCGCCAGAATATGGCGCTTCTATGAAAATGCCATTTTCTGAGGCGGCTGCAGACTACAATTCGCAGCAGTGGGGCCCAGAAAGCTCAGGCCAACCTGTGCTGCGGATTCCAATCCCCAGCTGCCTAGTTGTACCTGGCTGGACACAAAAATGGGGCGAAGCCTACGTCATTTGTTTTCTAATTATTTCATGAAATTCATGAAATAATAAAAAAAGGGCTTCCCTTTATTTTTGGTTCCCAGCCGGGTACAAATAGGCAACTGGGGGTTGGGGGCAGCCGTACCTGCCTGCTGTACCTGGCTAGCATACAAAAATATGACGAAGCCCACATAATTTTTTCAGGGGGCAAAAAACTTCTGCATACAGTCCTGGATGGAGTATGCTGAGCCTTGTAGTTCTGCAGCTGCTATCTGTATGGAGAAGAGCAGACAGCAGCTGCAGAACTACAAGGCTCAGCATACCTATGACGCGTTGTGACGCGTTGTGACACTCCTGTCATGTGATTTACTACGTATAAGTTTGACTACGCTTGCGCTCATATTATGGGCTGATGGATCGTCAGTTGACATGCGCACAGACTCTGTGCTGATTCGTTCCATTCTTACGTCCATCTCCCTAATTCACCTATGACGCGGTGTGACACTGCTGTCACGTGATCAATGACGTATACGTTCAACAACGCATGCGTTCATTCTTTGTGCTGATTGGTCGTTAGTTTACATTTAATCTGAGGCAATCCTTTATGACTCCACCCCCTGAAGAAGTCGCTACGAAACGTGCGCGCGTCGGGGCAGGCGCCGTACACCGAGAGGAGGCTGTGCTCCATAACCCCAGGTGAATATATCACTATTTTGTGATTAGAGTGTGCCGATTCTGACACCTCTCTAGGATTAGGATTATTTACATCTATATCTTTCCCCTACTGGTCTAAAAATCTTTGAGCTGTGTCTCACTCTCTCTATATTCCACCTGCTTTTTTTGAGGCTGTCGGTTTAGTATTAATGGTATTCTGGAATGATATTTTCCTTGCTTATTCATTTTGCCTACCATCAGCTGTACCTTTGGTGATTATATCCCATTAATGTGGCACCATTTACAGTGCCTGATAGCCTTTGTTGGGGCAGGCATTGTATATTGTGAAGAGGCTGTGCTCTATAATTCCTGGTGAATATACCACTATTTAGTGATTGGAGTGTGTCGATTCTGACAACTCCCTAAGATCATTTACGGGTCTAAAATCCCCTGAGCCGTGTGTCTCCCCTTTATATTCTTCCTGCTTCTTTGAGGCTGTCGGTTTAGTGTTTATGGTGTTCAGGAACAATACCTATTTACCTATTTATTTTATCTGCCATCAGCTGCATCTTTGCCTACTACAATTTATGTGGCACTAATTTTAGCTACATTTTTTAGTGCCTGTAAGGTTTTGGCAGTAATTATAATTTATTATTTATTCATTATTGTCCCTGAATTCCCTCACACTATCCCCATTGCCATACTATTGCTTTCCGATTGATATTATTCCTATATATTATGCAGGTTTTTCTTGACGCCTTTTCCAGTCAACAGCCGTGTGTGTGTGTGTTTTATGTACAATTTTAATTTTGATAATAAAGATATAACTTATTTAAGACCTTGTTGTTCGGTTTTCCTTTTTTGGTTTAATACATCCAGGACTGTATGCAGAATTTTTTTGCCCACCAAAAAAATGACATGGGCTTCGCCATATTTTTGTATGCTAGCCAGGTACAGCAGGCAGCCACGGGCTGCCTCCAACCCCCAGTTGCCTATTTGTACCCGGCTGGGAACCAAAAATATAGGGAAGCCCGTTTTTTTTAAATATTTCACTTATTTCATGAAATAATTAAAAAACAAATGACGTGGGCTTCGCCCCATTTTTGTGTCCAGCCGGGTACAACTAGGCAGCTGGGGATTGGAATCCGCAGCACAGGTTAGCCCGAGGTTTCTGGGCGCCTCTGCTGCGGATTTCAGTCCGCAGCCGTCCCAGAAAATGGCGCTTTCATAGAAGCGCCATCATCTGGCGCTGTATCCAACTCTTCCAACAGCCCTGAAGCCGGGTGGCTTGTTGGGTAATCATGAGTTAATACTGGCTTTGTTTTACTAGCCAGTATTAAGCCAGAGATTCTTAATGTCAGGCACGTTTGACCCGGCCATTAAGAATCTCCAATAAGGGGTTAAAAAAACACCACACAGAGAAAAAATACTTTAATAGAAATAAATACACAGACACATTAGAGACTCCATCTTTATTACCCCCTGTCAGCCCTCCATGATCCTGCTCTTCTGTCTTCTTTCTTTCTAGTGTAGTAGTAGTGACGATTGTAGTGAGGATGAGATGCCCCAGCCCATCATGGGCTGGGGAACCTCATCCTCAGTACAATCCTCACTAGTGTAGTAGTAGTGATGATTGTAGTGAGGAGGATGATGTGCACCAGCCCATCAAGGGCTGGGGAACCTCATCCTCAGTACAATCCTCACTACAATCGGGAAGCAGCGTGCAGCCTTCACTCTGTGAGTGATCAGTGCTGGCTGTCAGCGGTAACAGCGGTAACGCTGACAGACGCGTTACCATAGCAACGGTGCTCTCGGAGCCGCGGTTAGCGGTGACGTCACCGCTAACTGCGTTGCTATGGCAACAGTGATCTCCGTTAATGACCGGCTGTGTCAGCCGGTCCCTAACGGAACGGGGAGTCGACCGTGTGCTAGAGTATGTCGCCGGTACACGGCGATACACATATGTGCACCGTGTACCGGAGAGATGCACTCACAGGTCCTACATGACGTGTCATAGTCATGTGACCAGTCTGTAGCCAATGAGATAATAGCCACGTGACTGGTCACATGGCTATTTTGACGTCACGATAGGTCCTGCATCTCTGCTGGCAGTGCAGGTCACCGGGAGGATTCAGCGATCATCGGATGGAATAGCGGCAGGAGACAGAGTGCAGAAGGGATCGCGAGGACCGGTAAGTGTTATGGCAATGTTTATTAACTGTTTGTGTACATTTATAATGCATTTTTATGTGTTTGTGATTGCCTCCCATTATAGCCTATACGTTCGAGTTTGGTTCGTCGAACGTTCGACGAACCGAACTCGAACGGGACCCCTGTTCGGCGAGCCGACCTCGAGCTGAACCGGGACCGGTTCGCTCATCTCTAGTCCCCTATGATTTCCGAGTGTGAAGCTGATGATCTGTCAAGTGAGAGTGGTATAGGAAATGAAATCCTGGAAAGCACTACAAGAAAAGAAATCCTGGAGAGTGTTGGTGGAGGAATAATCCACAATGGCCATGGTGAGCAGTCTGGTGAACTATCTAGTGCTGGGGTGGATAACAGCAAATACAGCCCCAAAACTCTAAACGGAACAGAGTACCATGCTGAAGGGTGTGACACTCTGGCAGAAGGTGATGCTGCAAATTCCCAAGAGAAGGCTGATGGTGACACTGCATAGACCCAAGAGGAAGTTGGAGGTAATACAGTGAAGTCCCAAGACACAGCTGCTGCTGTAAAAGTGGAAAGAGCCTCTGAGAAAAAGGTGAAGTCTGGACCTGAGGTCTCATCAGGAGCTGAAAGCTTGACTAACTCAGTGGGTAAGACCAAGATCGCAGACAAGAAGATTGACTCAGCTAAGAGCCTGAAACCCAAAGGCTCTGAGGCTGGGGCTGAACCCGAGGAGTGTGTAACTCAAAAGGTGAAGCCTTTGGTGAAGAATATGGAGGGAGGCAAGAGACCTCAGGAACAGTCTAGTGTCCTTGAAAGTAAAGGAAACAGACCAGTCTTCAAGTGCCTGATAGATGTGCCAGAAGACGTAAGAGAAGCCTGTGCCAGTGAGACTGTGCATGAGAGATTTCAGAAGGCAGTAGGAGCCTGTAAAGTGTACTTTGCTGCAGAGACTAATCGGTTGGTGGTGTGCTCTGTAAGTGATGTCACAAAGAAGTGAGTGGCCATCCTGAGTGACATGCACCTACTGAATCTTCGTACGAAGTGGCTCATCACTGCAAAGAAGGATGAAGACACCAGACGCTTGGCGCAGATGAAGCAGCTGACCGCAGTGTTTCAAGAAGTGGTGGTTGTGAAGAGACCATTAAATGGGCTGGCAATAAGAGCACTAAGAAATAATATTAAGCAAGCTAGGAAGGTTCCAGGTGTTATAGCTGTGCAATTAGAAAAAAACAGTGGAGCATTTCGTATCTATGGGAAAACTGCAGAAGCGGTTAAGACAGCTCGAAGGTTGTTGGAGTTTATGGAAGAGATCATACAAGTGCCCAGAGAGATGGTCATGAGGCTTTTTGGACGACATGGAGGAGCCATGCAGGAGATGGTTGATAAGACCGGTGTGACGAGATTAAGATTGATATCCATAATGAAGCCAGGATGCCCTGTGAAGTCGGTATGGTTCCTGTGCCATTGTGGGAACAAAGGAGTGTGTTGAAGATATACGAGCCCTCCTAGAATACCGCCTGGGATACTTGGAAGAATTAAAACAATTGAATCTAGAAAGACAAAGAATTGCAAACCAACTTTGCCAAGTTGGTGTGAGTTGGTGACCATATTTGGGCTATGGCCCAGAAAAGAAGGGTGGCCCACTCTATGAACGTGTTGCCACAGAGGGCAAAAGCAAGTCCTATTGTAAAATGAGCCAAGGTCATAGAGGACCCAGGTATTCATAAGGCTATAGCACAGACTCTGACAGGGCTCAGTCCTTTGAGACAAATTCCAAAGGACAGAATGAAAGGAGTGATGTGTCTGTAGCCAAAGATGCTGAGAGAGTGAAAAATCTGAGAGACAGACGAAGATGCCCTGGAATAAGAGCCCTTAATAGATCTGCAAACAGACAATGTGGAGGGTCTAGATATGGCGACTCATCTGTCAGCTCCGTGCTGAGGCCCCTCGATGGTAACCCCTTTAGTGGACAGGATGGCTCAGAGTTAGATAGGACGGTAGTACCGACTAAGGGAGAGTCTCCCTACTACACTGACCGTTGGCGGCAGCCATGGAGAGATAGGTCTGACCAGGGGGCGTATAAGAGAATTCACTGGGAAGGTCGGGTGACTGTGACGGACGGTATGTCAAGGGCTGTAGTCCCGAGTGGACAGAGTGGTTGCTCTTGTCCACTATATCAAGGTGCCCAAACCCCCCGGCTTTGGGCCGAAGGGGGGAATATGTGATATGATCACTGGTACAGTTCAAGGGGGGAGATGTGTCTCTGAGATTATTGAAATCAGTGATGTGAACTTGGATGGAATACTCCAGCATATTAGGTGCTGAGAGGGTTAATGTGTATTACCTGGGCCAGGTTTGTTGTGAACAGCTAAAGAGATGGGTGGGATGGCTGTTCACCATATCTCAACCTCGGGTTGTGGTCCCAGAGGTAAAAGCCAGGCCTCTGGACACACTCCTTGCTCTGCTCTGAATTTCCTGTGCTGGAGGAAGTAGCTTTGTGATTGTCTGTGGGTGGAGGGGAGTAAACCTCTTCTGAGAAGTCTCTGCAGGGACTTATGTGCTGGACTGACACTGAAGCTCTGTTGTTTCAGAATGTAACTGTTTTTCCTGCATGTAAATGCCCTTGGTGTTCGGTACTGGCGCTATGCTTTATGGAGTCCAAATAAACAGCCTGAGGTTTTAAGCAAAGTGCCTCCCGTGTCTACCTGAACCCGCATGCTGAGTGAGTACCCCCGCGTTGCAGGGTGAAACATTACAGTACTCAGGAGAAATAGCACACTACGTTTTATGGTACATTTTTCCTAATACCCTTGTGAAAAAAAGCTACCTGTTCAAGTAACAGTTTTGTGGTAAAAAAAAATATATCTTTTCATGGCTCAATGTTATCAACTTCTGTGAAGCCCCGGAGGGTTAAAAAGGCTCACCAAACATCTAGATACATTTCTTGAGGGGTCTAGTTTCCAAAATGGGGTCACTTGTGTTGGAGCTCCATTGTTTAGGCACCTCAAGATTTTTACCACATATGAGGTATTAACGTACTCAGGGAAATTACACAATAAATTGTATGGTGCACCTTCTCTTTTCTCCCTTGTGAAAATGTAAAGTTTTATGGCTAAAGTAACATTTTTGTGTAAAAAGTAAAATGTTCATTTTTTCCTTCCACATGGCCTTGGTGCCTGTGAAGCACCTAAAGGGCTAATTAACTTCTTAGATTTGGTTTTGAGCAGTGTGAAGGGTGTAGTTTTTAGAATGGTGTCACTTTTGAGTATTTTCTGTCCTTTAGGCCTCTCAAAGTCACTTCAAATGTGATGTGGTCCCTAAAAAAATGTTTTTTGTAAATTTTGTTGGAAAAATGAGAAGTTGCTGATGAATTTTGACTCCTTCTAACTTCCTAACGAAAAAAAAAATTGTTTTGAAAATTGCGCTGATGTAAAGTAGTCAAGAGGGAAATTTTATTTTGTAACTATTTTGTGTGCATTAGTGACGCCCTGGACCCCAGGGGTCACATGTAACAACACCTACCACATTACACACTCACCCCCATCCCTTGTGAGGACACATCAGTCACCCGAAGGGGAGACCTGATGCCTTCCTCAGGGCCAGTAGGGCACACCAGGTGGGCGGAGTCAGGCAAAAAGGCACGCCCACCGAGGAGACTACTGCCCTGAGGCAGGAAATACAAGGAGTCGAAATTTGGAGAGAGAGTTGACAGGAGGTGCAGAGGAGCCGAGCTGTCAGGGACCCGGGTTGGAGCCTGGGATCCCCGTAACGTCAGGCAGGCAGACGGTGGTGGCCGCCTGCAGGAGTACCGATACAGCAACCGGCGGAACCGTAGGGACCGGGCCAGGGTTGGAGCCCGCCGGCCCTGAACCGGGGAGTCAACCATTTACCGGAGCACCAGAAACCGGGTACTCAGACCCCGTCCTAGCTTAGAAGTCACTGAGTATAGGCAAATTAACTGATTGCAGTCTGGACCTCACGGGTTCATCCTCACCCAAAGTCCCGAAAGAAGGCAAAAGCCCACCGATACCGGGTGAGAGCCACCGCCAAGGGCCAAACATCCGACGGGCCAGCGCCTGCGGGCAACCGAGGGCTATTCCGGCAGCTAAATGAGGGGGAGCGGGCTACCAAAAACCAAAACAAGAGGTGCAAGGGAAACGGGCCACCATCAGCCTCACAAGGGACACAAGCAGCCGGCTGCGGGACCCAACCAGACCCGAACTTTGGTTTACCAGTGACTCTGAGTGTGAATTAATCGTGAGTACACCCGTGCCATCCGGGCACGATACTGCACCGCAGCACGGCACCCTGCACCCCGACAACAACACCGTCGCCGGTCCCTACCCGGGACACACCACCCCTACCCACTGAGGGGCTAACATCTAGGCTGCGGCCGCAACACCGATCCCGGGGATACCCTCCACTCCAGCCGCAGCGGTGGTGCGTCCCGCGTCACAACCCGTAGGACGACAACGCGGCCTGCCCGGCTGCGCGCCTCGTCCCACACCACCACCACCCCACTGCCTCCCCTTTAACAGAGCGACGTGGCCCCTGGTCCGGAGGCGCTCGTGCCACCGACAACCCGAGCCCGGACCTCGAGCGGCTCGGCCCGAGCAGCGGAGAAGCGGCCGGGCCCCTCTCAGGGCGGTACACATTATCTCTCAGATTTATAGGCATAAAATTTGTAAGTTTAAAAATTGGAAAATTTTCAAAATTTTTGCCAAATTTCCAAAATTGTCACAAACGCAAAAAATATCAGCCTAAATTTACCACTATCCTGAAGTACAATATGTCATGAAAAACAATGTCAGAATTGCCGGGATCCGTTGAAGCGTTCCAGAGTTATAACCTGTCTAAATGACACTAGTCAGAATTGCAACAAATGGCCCGGTCATTAGGGTGTTTTAGTGGCCGGGGGTGAAGGGGATAAATTATCTTTTTGATATTATAATTTATTGAGATGCACTTGTATATGAAACATTTCAAGGCAGCTGAGATCAGTTAAGACGTTTATAAGCCAAGTAATCTTCTAAACCAGGAAAATTCAATGTCATACTGTGTGTTGCAACATTGAATACATTTTTTTCTAAATAGTAAGAGTAAATACATTTTAATTTTGCAATATACCTTATATTATGGTTTGGTCTCCAAAAGTTGATCTATGGGATCACTACTGCAGAAGTGTGATCTGATTTATTATATATGGTACTTGGTATGCACTACTTTACCATTATTATTTATTCACTAGACCTGGGCATACATTGTATACCAGCAATAAACAGTATGTATAAATATTATATGAATATCATATCTAGTATTATAAAATGGCAATGGAATTGATAGGTTTCATTATGGTGAGGGAGGGGAGCACTGGATGTGGCTCACTATCATCTGTCAGAGCTGAATGGGGTTTGCAAGGTAAGAATAGTTGGGACCACTGCATTACACAATAGAAAGCCTGTTTTTAAAGGGAACTTGTCACCAGGTTGGTCCCTTACAATTTGCGGCCATCACCCGTATGCCCTTACATAGGCCGTTGTAGAATACCGTATATAAGTGTCCAGGCCACTGTGAATAGCATAAAAAACATCTTTGATTATATTCACCTGCAGCGCAGTCTGGTCCGATGGGTGTCGCTGGTCTCGGTCCGGCACCTGCTATCTTCTTGTGATTGCTGTCTTTCTTCTGGCTTCATATGAATGATGGGTCCTATGTCATCCACACAGAGGCCTCCATTGCATTCCTGCGCACTTCTCCCTGCCCTGTAATGCGCAGGCAGAGGGAAAGTTTATAGGCTGCCCACGCATGCACACTACAATACTTTGATCTGTCCTCGGCAGGGCATAGCGAAGTGCGCGTGAGCAGGAGCATAATGGAGGCCTCTGTTTGAATGACATAAGATGTATCATCTACACAAACCTGGGAAAATTGGCAATGGAAGGAAGAGAGAAAGTGCCGGACCAAGACCAGCAACATCCATCGGACCTGACTGCTCCACTGGTATGAAAAAAGCTATTTTTTATGTGTGGCCTGGGCCCCTACATACAGTATTCTAAAATGCTGTATATAAGGGCTCACTGGTGGTGGCCGCAGCTCCTAAGGGACAAATCTGGCTACAGGTTCCCTTTAAATGAAGCAACAGAAGTTATATATTCAGTTAGGGTGCGTGCCCTGCTCAGTGTTTGCAGCGTCTTGGATATAGTATGTTTTCGCTGTGTCCAAAATGCTGCATTGTACAGTACAAGCATAGTGGATGGCATTTCTAGAAATCCTATGGCCACTGTGCTTGTTTTTTCCACAGTAAACACTGACCTGCGGTGCGTGTTTCCAGACCTCAGCATGTCAATTGTTTGCTGCGGATTCGCATGCGTCCTCCATATGGAGAACTCAAGCGAGAGACCGCAGCGCACCGAACCCTGATCGTGAGTAGAAGCAGCGGCGGTCTCCTGCGGACGAGACTCGCGGCCCTGCAGGTCAGAATCCGCTGCATCCAGGATGCAGTAAGTCCTGACTGTGGGCACATACCCTTAAGTGGGCTTTACACGCTACGATATCGTTAATGAATTATCGTCGGGGTCACGGTGTTTGTGATGCACATCCGGTGTCATTAACGAGATCGCAACGTGTAACACTTAAGAGCAATCTTAAACGATCGCAAAAGAGGGCAAAATCGTTTGCCGTGGTGAGGTTGTCCTGAAACATAAAATCGTTTTCAGGATGTTAGCGATGTTGTTCGTCGTTCCTGCGGCAGCACACATCGCTGTGTGTGACATCACATGAGCGACGAACATCTCTTTACCTGCCTCCATTGGCAATGCGGAAGGAAGAGGTGGGCGGGATGTTTACGTCCCGCTCATCTCCGCCCCTCCGCTTCTATTGGCCGCCTGCTGTGTGACGTCGCTGTGACGCCGCACGACCCGCCCTCTTAGGAAGGAGGTGGTTCGCTGGCCAGAGCGACGTCGCAGGGCAGGTAAGTCCGTGTGACGGGGATAAGCGAGGTTGTGCGTCACGGGCAGTGATATGCCCGTGTCGCACAACCAACGGGGGCGGGTACCAACGCTTGCGATCTTGCTAGCGAGATTGCAGCGTGTAAAGCCTGCTTTAGTGTTACTTTTCATTCCTTATATAGACACTGCAGCCAGTAAAAAATGTGTTCATTATCTATTTAAAGGGGTTCTCCTGGAATAAAAAAATTAAATAACTAATGGAAATGTTAAAAATATTCCTAGGTATGTTTAAATAGTAAATAACGCTCTTTTTGTTTGGGAAGGTGGTTACTATAAAATTAAAATGGTCGCTATTTTGCTATCTCCAGGTCACAGCAGTCATTAAACATACAGAAAAAAATGCTTGACATCAGTGTGTCTGGCTTCTTCTTACTTCAACGGCCTTAGTATTGCCAGTATTAGATCAGACAGACAGGGTGGACAGCAGTGTGAGCAGCCTCTTCTTACCTCAACGCTCCTGGTATCACGAGTATTAAATCAGGTAGACAGGGTGGACAGCAGTGTGAGCAGCCTCTTCTTACCTCAGCGCTCCTGGTATCACCAGTATTAAATCAGATAAACAGGGTGGACAGTGGTGTGAGTGGGTTATTCAGTTCTACTGGTATCACTATAATATTTGTATACATTCATGGCCAAAAGTTTTGAGAATGCTACAAATATTAATTTTTACAAAGTCTACTGCTTAAGTTTTTCTAATGGCAATTTTCATATACTCCAGAATGTCAAAAAAAGTGATCCGCTTAACAGCAATTACTTGCAAAGTCAATATTGGCTAAGAAAATGAACTTTAACCGCAAAACACATTTCAACATCATTGCATTCCTGCCTTAAAAGGAGCATCTAACATTGTTTTAGTGATTGTTCCATTAACACAGGTGTGGGTGTTGATGAGGACAGGGCTGGCGATCAATCAGTCATGATTAAGTAAGAATGACACCACTGGACACTTTAAAAGGAGGCTGGTGCTTGGTATCATTGTTTCTCTTCAGTTAACCATGGTTATCTTTAAAAAAACACATGCAGCCATCATTGCTCTGCACAAAAATGGCCTAACAGGGAAGAGTATCGCAGCTACAAAGATTGCACCTCAGTCAACAATCTATCGCATCATCAAGAACTTCAAGGAGAGAGCTTCCATTGTTGCCAGAAAGGCTCCAGGCGCCCAAGAAGGACCAGCAAACGCCAGGACCGTATCTTAAAACTGTTTCAGCTGCAGGATTGGACTACCAGCAGTGCCGAGCTAGCTCAGCAATGGCAGCAGGCTGGTGTGAGTGCTTCTGCACGCACTGTGAGGCGGAGACTCTTTGCGCAAGGCCTGGTTTCAAGGAGGGCAGCAAAGAAGCCACTTCTCTCCAGAAAAAACATCAGGGACCGACTGATATTCTGCAAAAGGTACAGAGTGGACTGCTGAGGACTGGGGTAAAGTCATTTTCTCAGATGAATCCCCTTTTCGATTGTTTGGGACATCTGGAAAACAGCTTATTAGGAGAAGAAGAGGTGAGCGCTGCCACCAGTCTTGTCTCATGCCAACTGTTAAAAGCATCCTGAAACGATTCATGTGTGGGGTTGCTTCTCAGCCAAGGGAATCGGCTCACTCACAGCCTTGCCTAAAAAACCAGCCATGAATAAAGAATGGTACCAGAATGTCCTCCAAGAGCAACTTCTTCCAGCTGTCCAAGAGCAGTTTGGCGCCCAACAATGCCTTTTTCAGCATGATGGAGCACCTTGCCATAAAGCAAAGTTTATCACTAAATGGCTCATGGAACAAAACATAGAGATTTTGGGTCCATGGCCTGGAAACTCCCCAGATCTTAATCCCATTGAGAACTTGTGGGCAATCATCAAGAGACGGGTGGACAAACAAAAAACAACAAATTCTGGCAAAATGCAAGCATTGCTTATGCAAGAATGGACAGCTATCAGTCAGGATTTGGTCCAGAAGTTGATTGAGAGCATGCCAGGGAGCATTGCAGAGGTCCTGAAGAAGAAGGGTCAACACTGCAATTATTGACTTGCTGCATTAACTCATTCTAACTGTCAATATAACTTTTTGGTACTCATAATATGATTGCAATTATATTTCTGTATGTGATGTAAACATCAGACAAACACAATTAAAAACCAGAGGGCAACAGATCATGTGAAAATATAATTTTGGTGTCATTCTCAAAACTTTTGGCCATGACTGTACTCAAATGAATAGGCATGGATCTGCAATACCCCACCTCAGCCACCATATAATTCTGTTCACCAGCTGAGTACACACAGCCGGCACGAGGAACAGCTGATCAACGTGGGTGTCAGTTGTTGCATACCGACTTATTTGATATTAATGATCTATCAGAACATTTGGCTGTCATCATAAAATACTGAACAACACCTTTAGAAATAAGAAAAAAATGGACAAAAAAGGAAACTCATAAAATATTAAAACACCAGCTTTGTCTTTTAGTGTCTAAAACACTAGAGCCTGTGCTTTTAACTACAGCTCTGTCAAACAGAGCGTGTAGAGGAGATTACATTCATAATATATCTTTGAGGGTTCCCAACCATCCGGAAATCTATAGCCAATCTGTATAAATAGTGCCTCGTAAAATTTTGATATGAAAGTTTTTCAATGTACCCATAAAAGTCATTATTTTTTTTGTCCAAAAAATGACAAATCAGATAAGCACATCTGCAGGGAAGCCGAGAAAAAGCCATGAACCTGTGCCACCATAGCCTTTATATGGTCCTCAAGATTAGAGTTGAGCGCGGTTCGAGGTTCTCCAGTTCTAGGCTCGAGTGATTTTGGGGCCTGTTCTAGATCGAACTAGAACTAGAGCTTTTTGCAAAAGCTCGATAGTTCTAGAAACGTTCGAGAACGGTTCTAGCAGCAAAAAAACAGCTAAATCCTAGCTTGGTTTCTGCTGTAATAGTGTAAGTCACTCTGTGAATCACACTATTATGACATTTCAGTGTATAGTGTGCGTGAACAGCGCCTTCAGATCACTGCTGTTTCTATAATGGCGATCGCCATTTTTTTTTTTTTCCTTGTCTTCCTTCCCTAAGCGCGTGCGTGTAGTGGGGCGGCCCAGCATGTCAGCCAATCCCAGACACACACACAGCTAAGTGGACTTTTAGACAGAGAAGCAACGGCATGTGTGATAGGATGTCCATGTCACATGTCCCTGCATTATAAAAACGGACATTTTCTTCCAGGACGCCATTATCTGCCTTCTGCGTCTTTAGTGTCAGACATCACTGTCGCAGCTCCGTCCTCCTGAGTCCTATCGCCGATACAGCTGTATGCGCTGCATACACAGCATTAGACAGCTTAGGGAGAGCACTTTATAGCAGTCCTTTTAAGGGCTCAAACCGGCAGGGTCAGAGAGCCATAGGTGACAGGTCCTGAAAACAGCGCCAGCGTCTGTGTAGCCAAGGTCAGGGATTTCCTCCCTGCATTTCACCATTAGGAGGGAATAGAAAGGCAGGCTTCCATTCCTCTACCCAGAGCCCCACAATCCTGCCACTGTACCCTCTTGTCCTCTGCACACTCTAACTCATTATAACTAAGCCATTATACTAGCAAACACTCAGTGTACCTAGTGGCATCCTATACGTGGCTATTGGACTTTGCTATAGTCCCACTAGTGCAAAGACATTTGCAGAGCGCGTCTGCCTGCATTGCACACTCTAACTCATGATAACTAAGCCATTATACTAGCAAACACTCAGTGTACCTAGTGGCATCCTATCTGTGGCTATTGGACTTTGCTATAGTCCCACTAGTGCAAAGACATTTGCAGAGCGCGTCTGCCTGCATTGCACACTCCAACTCATTATAACTAAGCCATTATACTAGCAAACACTCAGTGTACCTAGTGGCATCCTATACGTGGCTATTGGACTTTGCTATAGTCCCACTAGTGCAAAGACATTTGCAGAGCGCGTCTGCCTGCATTGCACACTCTAACTCATGATAACTAAGCCATTATACTAGCAAACACTCAGTGTACCTAGTGGCATCCTATACGTGGCTATTGGACTTTGCTATAGTCCCACTAGTGCAAAGACATTTGCAGAGCGCGTCTGCCTGCATTGCACACTCTAACTCATGATAACTAAGCCATTATACTAGCAAACACTCAGTGTACCTAGTGGCATCCTATCTGTGGCTATTGGACTTTGCTGTAGTCCCACTAGTGTAAAGACATTTGCAGAGCGCGTCTGCCTGCATTGCACCCTCCAACTCATTATAACTAAGCCATTATACTAGCAAACACTCAGTGTACCTAGTGGCATCCTATACGTGGCTATTGGACTTTGCTATAGTCCCACTAGTGCAAAGACATTTGCAGAGCGCGTCTGCCTGCATTGCACCCTCCAACTCATTATAACTAAGCCATTATACTAGCAAACACTCAGTGTACCTAGTGGCATCCTATACGTGGCTATTGGACTTTGCTATAGTCCCACTAGTGCAAAGACATTTGCAGAGCGCGTCTGCCTGCATTGCACACTCCAACTCATTATAACTAAGCCATTATACTAGCAAACACTCAGTGTACCTAGTGGCATCCTATACGTGGCTATTGGACTTTGCTATAGTCCCACTAGTGCAAAGACATTTGCAGAGCGCGTCTGCCTGCATTGCACACTCCAACTCATTATAACTAAGCCATTATACTAGCAAACACTCAGTGTACCTAGTGGCATCCTATCTGTGGCTATTGGACTTTGCTATAGTCCCACTAGTGCAAAGACATTTGCAGAGCGCGTCTGCCTGCATTGCACACTCTAACTCATGATAACTAAGCCATTATACTAGCAAACACTCAGTGTACCTAGTGGCATCCTATACGTGGCTATTGGACTTTGCTATAGTCCCACTAGTGCAAAGACATTTGCAGAGCGCGTCTGCCTGCATTGCACACTCTAACTCATGATAACTAAGCCATTATACTAGCAAACACTCAGTGTACCTAGTGGCATCCTATCTGTGGCTATTGGACTTTGCTGTAGTCCCACTAGTGTAAAGACATTTGCAGAGCGCGTCTGCCTGCATTGCACACTCCAACTCATTATAACTAAGCCATTATACTAGCAAACACTCAGTGTACCTAGTGGCATCCTATACGTGGCTTTTGGACTTTGCTATAGTCCCACTAGTGCAAAGACATTTGCATGGCGCGTCTGCCTGCATTGCACACTACAACTCATTATAACTAAGCCATTAGACTAGCAAACACTCAGTGTACCTAGTGGCATCCTATACGTGGCTATTGGACTTTGCTATAGTCCCACTAGTGCAAAGACATTTGCAGAGCGCGTCTGCCTGCATTGCACACTCCAACTCATTATAACTAAGCCATTATACTAGCAAACACTCAGTGTACCTAGTGGCATCCTATACGTGGCTATTGGACTTTGCTATAGTCCCACTAGTGCAAAGACATTTGCAGAGCGCGTCTGCCTGCATTGCACACTCCAACTCATTATAACTAAGCCATTATACTAGCAAACACTCAGTGTACCTAGTGGCATCCTATACGTGGCTATTGGACTTTGCTATAGTCCCACTAGTGCAAAGACATTTGCAGAGCGCGTCTGCCTGCATTGCACACTCCAACTCATTATAACTAAGCCATTATACTAGCAAACACTCAGTGTACCTAGTGGCATCCTATCTGTGGCTATTGGACTTTGCTATAGTCCCACTAGTGCAAAGACATTTGCAGAGCGCGTCTGCCTGCATTGCACACTCTAACTCATGATAACTAAGCCATTATACTAGCAAACACTCAGTGTACCTAGTGGCATCCTATACGTGGCTATTGGACTTTGCTATAGTCCCACTAGTGCAAAGACATTTGCAGAGCGCGTCTGCCTGCATTGCACACTCCAACTCATTATAACTAAGCCATTAGACTAGCAATTTTTGCTGCCAGTTTAAGGCCTGTAGTTGCATTGTCAGGGATATTTATTCTTTATTATTCTGCTGTTAATAAAGCTAGACCACCACTGCAATCTACACCATCTCTCAATTTTTACTACCACATTTTCAGTCCACAATCTTGTCGCAATCAACATGAGTGGCAAAAATGACAGATGCTGGTGGAAAGGGGAAGAGGCGTGGTGGAAAAGGCAAAAAAGGTTTTGTCCGTGGGGAAGGTGGCAAAGCTCCATTATCATCTGCTGAAGATAGACCCTCTACCAGCAAAAGTAAGATGTCTACTACTTACCATGGACAATCCGATGTGCTCCCTTTTTTACGGACACGAACAACAGGAAGAAAGGTAGATGATGGGCAAAAAAGGAAAATGCTTGAATGGATCTCAAGTGGTCCAACAAGTGCCCTCTCAGCCACTTCAAGTACCGCATCCAAAAAACACCAGTCCTCTGAGTTGTCATCCCAATCACACTTGATTTCTCCCAGCTCTGAAGTCTCCAGCAGCCCTGCACAGTATGGTGGAACTGAGATGGCTGAGTCTGCAGAGCTGTTCAGTCACACTATAGCCTGGGAATCAGAGGTCTGCTCCCAAGCTACAGTGAGTACAGAACAGGAAATGGTCTGCAGTGATGCCCAGAACCTTTGTGACTCGGATTCAGGCCGTGAGGACCAAGTTTCTGAGCATAATGTTGACCCTTTGTCACAAACTGTAACACCTGTGGTTATAGACAATGAGGAACATTCTGATGAAGATGAGACGCAGATACCCGATTGGGATGACAACTTAAATATTCGGTCAGGGCAAGAAGAGGCTCGGTCTGAGGGGGAGGGGAGTGAAAACACAACAATTGATGATGAAGTTCTAGATCCCACCTACTGTCAACCCCCAGTCAGGCACTCGAGGAGGTCAACAGAGGCGGTGGAGGAGGATGCAACCGACGACGAAGTTACCTTGCGCCTTCCTGTACAGAGTCGGAGCACTGGTAGCACGTCTACAACTGCATCCTCAGCCACCACTCTGCCTCTGAGCATTATTCGGGGTGGATCAACAGGTCGCATGGCCTCTAAGCCTTGCCTAGCCTGGTCCTTTTTTGACATAGAAAAAGATCGCCCAAATTATGTGATATGTAAAATTTGTCATGGTTCTCTTAGTAGAGGTCAAAACCTCAGCAGTTTGACAACTTCTTCCATGAATCGTCACATGAATAAATATCATATGGCCCGGTGGGAAGCTCACCGTGCTGCAATGCGGCCTAGCGGAGCAAACCATCCACCGCCTGCCCCTTCCAGTGCATCCGCGCGCTCGTCATCTTCTAGGACTGTGGGGACAGCTGTCACACCTGTTTTTCCACCCACAACTTCCACCACTGTAACCGCAACAGGCAGTTTGCTTGGTAGGTCGTCAGTTGTTTTGGAAGGGGAAACAAGTGAGTGTGTACAGCTCTCTCAGACATCGATAGCACCAACTTTGGATGAAGGCAACATCATGTCTCCGCCTGCACTTTCCTCACAAACCTGCATTTTTCCAGGGACACCCTACTCAACACCGTCTACACACAGCAGCCAGATCTCTGTCCCTCAGATGTGGTCAAATAAAAGGCCATTTCCTGCGACCCATGACAAAGCTAAGAGGTTGACTCTATCCCTCTGTAAGCTGTTGGCTACCGAAATGCTGCCTTTCCGCCTAGTGGACACACAGGATTTTAGAGACCTTATGTCTGTCGCTGTGCCCCAGTACCAGATGCCTAGTCGCCACTACTTCTCTAAGAAAGGTGTGCCCGCGCTACACCAGCATGTCGCACACAACATCACCGCTTCATTGAGAAACTCTGTGTGTGAACGGGTGCATTTCACCACCGATACTTGGACCAGTAAGCATGGACAGGGACGTGACATGTCGCTGACTGGGCACTGGGTAACTATGGTGATAGATGGTGAAGGGTCTGCTGCATAAGTTTTGCCGTCCCCACGACTTGTGTGTCAATCCTCTGTCTGTCCAAGTTCCGCCACTGCTTCTGCATCCTCCACCTCATCTGGGTCCTCCACCTCCGCCCCAAGCCTGCCTGGTCAGGCCACCAGCGTTCTCACTGCGCAGAAGGAATCACGCACCCCTCATTACTATGCTGGCAGCAGAGCGCAACGGCATCAGGCGGTCTTTAGCTTGACATGTCTTGGGAATAAGAGTCACACAGCTGAGGAGTTGTGGTCAGCTCTGCTGTCCGAGTTTAATAAATGGTTGTCTCCACTCAACCTGCAGCCTGGTAAGGCCGTGTGCGACAATGCTGCAAACCTGGGTGCGGCCCTTCGCCTGGGCAAGGTGACACACGTACCTTGTATGGCTCACGTGTTGAACCTTGTCGTGCAGCAATTTTTAACACAGTATCCCGGGCTAGATGGCCTTCTGAACAGGGCACGAAAACTGTCTGCTCACTTCCGCCGTTCAAGCGCCGCAGCTGAGCAACTTGCATCGCTCCAGAAGTCTTTCGGCCTGCCGGTTCATCGCCTGAAATGCGATGTGCCGACACGCTGGAATTCAACTCTCCACATGTTACAGCGACTGTGGCAGCACCGCCGAGCCCTGGTGCAATACGTCATGACGTATAGCCTGGGCCAACGAGATGCAGATGGGGCAGATCACCCTGATGGAGTGGTCTCAGATCAAGGACCTATGCACCCTTCTGCACAGTTTCGACATGGCGACGAATATGTTTAGCGCTGACAATGCCATTATCAGCATGACGATTCCAGTCATATACATGCTGGAACACACGCTAAACACTATTCGGAGTCAGGGGGTGGGACAACAGGAAGGGGATGAACTACAGGAGGATTCATATGCGCAAGGGACAACAACATCACCAAGGTCCAGACGTTCATCATCACCAAGGCGCCAGGCATGGGAGCATGGGGGACATGGATCAACAAGGGCGCATGGTAGCAGGCGAGATGTTGAGGAAGGTGCAGGAGGACATGAAGAAATGGAGGACGAACTGTCCATGGACATGGAAGACTCAGCAGATGAGGGAGACCTTGGTCAAATTTCAGTTGAAAGAGGTTGGGGGGAGATGTCAGAGGACGAAAGAACGGTTAGCACCTCTATGCCACAAACACAGCGTGGACTTGGTCCGCATGGCTGCGCAAGACACATGAGTGCCTTCTTGTTGCACTACCTCCAACATGACCCTCGTATTGTCAAAATTAGAAGTGATGATGACTACTGGCTTGCCACACTATTAGATCCCCGGTACAAGTCCAAATTTTGTGACATAATTCCAGCCACAGAAAGGGACGCACGTATGCAGGAGTATCAGCAGAAGCTGTTACTCGATCTTAGATCCGCTTTTCCACCAAACAACCGTGCAGGTGCAGGGAGTGAATCTCCCAGTTGTAACTTGACAAACATGGGACGGTCTCGTCATCTTCAACAGTCTACACGTACCAGTAGGACCGTATCTGGTGCTGGTAACAGCAATTTTATGGAATCTTTTCATAATTTTTTTAGACCCTCCTTTGCAAGGCCACCAGAGACAACAAGTCTGACACATAGTCAACGGCTGGAGAGGATGATACAGGAGTATCTCCAAATGAACATCGATGCCATGACTGTGCAACTGGAGCCTTGCTCCTTTTGGGCTTCAAACCTAGAAAAATGGCCAGAGCTATCAACTTACGCCTTGGAGATTTTGTCGTGTCCAGCTGCCAGCGTTGTCTCTGAACGTGTCTTCAGTGCTGCTGGGTGTGTGCTGACAGATAAGCGCACGCGTCTGTCCAGTGACAATGTGGACAGACTGACGCTCATCAAAATGAACAAGTCATGGATCCAGAAGGAATTTACAACCCCTGTGTCATCCTTGGGAGAGTAAATGCTTGTGGATTTGGAATGTGCTTGATGCAAATCTAGCTGTGAAGTGTACAACTAGGGCACAAGTGCTGCCACTGAATGGGTGGGTGTGTGTGGGGCACAATTTTTGGAAAAAAGGGAGGCTCCGCTTGGAGTAACCCTTGCTTACATTGTTTTTAAAAGGAGCCAAGATGAACAAGTCATGGTTCAGCAAAGACTTTGCTACCTACCCCGGTGTCATCCTGGGGACGGTTAATTATGGCGTATTTTTGAATGCGCTTGATGCAAATCAAAACATCCTGTTTGCAACTAGGGCCCAAGTGCTGCCACTGATGGGGTGGGTGTCTGTGTGGCCCAATTGTTGGAAAAAAGGGAGACTCCGCTTGGAGTAACCCTTGCTTACATTGTTTTTAAAAGAAGCCAAGATGAACAGAGCTGGGATCAGGAAAGACTTTACTACCTACCCCGGTGTCATGCTGGGGACGGTTAATTATGGCTATTTTTGAATGTGCTTGATGCAAATCTAGCTGTGAAGTGTACAACTAGGGCACAAGTGCTGCCACTGAATGGGTGGGTGTGTGGGGCACAATTTTTGGAAAAAAAGGGAGACTCCGCTTGGAGTAACCCTTGCTTACATTGTTTTTAAAAGAAGCCAAGATGAACAGAGCTGGGATCAGGAAAGACTTTGCTACCTACCCTGGTGTCATGCTGGGGACGGTTAAGAATGGCGTATTTTGGAATGTGCTTGATGCAAATCTAGCTGTGAAGTGTACAACTAGGGCACAAGTGCTGCCACTGAATGGGTGGGTGTGTGTGGGGCACAATTTTTGGAAAAAAGGGAGACTCCGCTTGGAGTAACCCTTGCTTACATTGTTTTTAAAAGAAGCCAAGATGAACAAGTCATGGGTCAGCAAAGACTTTATCTACCTACCCCGGTGTCATGCTGGGGACGGTTAATTATGGCTATTTTTGAATGTGCTTGATGCAAATCAAAACATCCTGTTTGCAACTAGGGCCCAAGTGCTGCCACTGATGGGGTGGGTGTCTGTGTGGCCCAATTTTTGGAAAAAAGGGAGACTCCGCTTGGAGTAACCCTTGCTTACATTGTTTTTAAAAGAAGCCAAGATGAACAGAGCTGGGATCAGGAAAGACTTTGCTACCTACCCTGGTGTCATGCTGGGGACGGTTAATTATGGCGTATTTTTGAATGTGCTTGATGCAAATCTAGCTGTGAAGTGTACAACTAGGGCACAAGTGCTGCCACTGAATGGGTGGGTGTGTGTGGGGCACAATTTTTGGAAAAAAAGGGAGACTCCGCTTGGAGTAACCCTTGCTTACATTGTTTTTAAAAGAAGCCAAGATGAACAGAGCTGGGATCAGGAAAGACTTTGCTACCTACCCAGGTGTCATGCTGGAGACGGTTAAGAATGGCGTATTTTGGAATGTGCTTGATGCAAATCTAGCTGTGAAGTGTACAACTAGGGCACAAGTGCTGCCACTGAATGGGTGGGTGTGTGTGGGGCACAATTTTTGGAAAAAAGGGAGGCTCCGCTTGGAGTAACCCTTGCTTACATTGTTTTTAAAAGGAGCCAAGATGAACAAGTCATGGTTCAGCAAAGACTTTATCTACCTACCCCGGTGTCATGCTGGGGACGGTTAATTATGGCGTATTTTTGAATGTGCTTGATGCAAATCAAAACATCCTGTTTGCAACTAGGGCCCAAGTGCTGCCACTGATGGGGTGGGTGTCTGTGTGGCCCAATTTTTGGAAAAAAGGGAGACTCCGCTTGGAGTAACCCTTGCTTACATTGTTTTTAAAAGAAGCCAAGATGAACAGAGCTGGGATCAGGAAAGACTTTACTACCTACCCTGGTGTCATGCTGGGGACGGTTAATTATGGCGTATTTTTGAATGTGCTTGATGCAAATCTAGCTGTGAAGTGTACAACTAGGGCACAAGTGCTGCCACTGAATGGGTGGGTGTGTGTGGGGCCCAATTTTTGGAAAAAAGGGAGACTCCGCTTGGAGTCACCTTGCGGTGTTTTACATGACTTTAGAAGGGCGTGCCATGCCTATATCTGTGTGTCCTCCTCTTTTTCCTTGTCCAGCTGTTTTGTTTTCGCATGAGTATATGTCCTTGTCACTTTCCCATGTGTTTGTGTTGTGTTGTGAGTTGTTTGTCACCTTTTGGACACCTTTGAGGGTGTTTTCTAGGTGTTTTTCTGTGTTTGTGATTGCCTGCCATTGTTTCCTATTGGCTCGAGTTCGGTTCGTCGAACGTTCGACGAGCCGAACTCGAACGGGACCTCCGTTCGGCGAACCGACCTCGAGCCGAACCGGGACCGGTTCGCTCATCTCTACTCAAGATGGATCTCTGCATTCAAATACAAGTCTGCAGGGTCTGAGCTCTTTACTTAATTCTTTCCTGATCACGTTACTTCACGCCAGCCTACCTAATTGAAATAATGAATAGTAACACAATGGAGACAGTTGCACTCTGTAGTGCTAGGATATGTAGAACAATCAATATGGGAATATAGACATGCATTACTGCTATGAAAAACATGTATAAATTGAGATACTTAGCCCACAAAAATGGCCAGTTTTATGTGAACCCAACAGTCACGGCCAACGGCAAGGCGACCAAATGAAGTGGCCTATCCGTTGGCTGTTGGGCTCACATAAAACTGGCCATTTGTGTGTGCTAAGTACCTCAATTGCTACATGATTTTTCATAGCAGTATTGCATGTCTATATTCCCATATTCATTGTTCCACATATCCTAGCACTACAGAGTGCAACAGTCTCCTTTGTGTTACTGTTTCATTAGAATGATAGGATGTGCCATCAGTCTTTTTCTTAATTGAAAAAAGAGCCACAGACGCTGGTAATATGGAGGTGGTTCTCATGGATCTCATCCAGTTTCCACATATGATTGAAGTGGCTGCAAAACCAGGACCCACAAATTCATTTCCACCAACTCTACTTTTGGTCTTTCATTGAAACCCAATTAGTTTAGTAAATACAATATATTATTATTCCATAATAAGAAGCAATGTTCCACTAATTGCATTTATTTCAGTGTACTGTAGGGTAATATCTGAAGTCTGAGACTTGTTATCAATCTATGTGGATTCTCTAGAAATGCAATAAATGCAGTTCTAAGTGACTAGAAGCCCCTTATAAAAACACTAATCTATGTATAGTCAAATACATGACAGCATATTAATCCATGGATATAACAAAAGTATCTGACGAGACAATTGCTCTTTTGTTTAAAACAATGAATTCTTAATTAGCTTTGTTTCAGCGTCAAAATAAGTGTCACTCATAAAATGTCAGAAAAGACAAGAAAATGACTTTACATGTGAAAGTAATGCTGATATCGCAGAAAGCTAACAACACACGGTCGCTTTATAGAAATCCACTTATTTATGTGCATACTTTTATGATTAAAAGATTAACTCATTAAAAGACAAGATTTTCTCTCTGCTTAGAAACAGGAACATCATGTTTCAGAAGAGACTTAGGGGTCAAGAGCCGCGATATATGCCTATTATAATACTGTATATGCCTCTTTTCAAATGGTAATAGATTTATGTTAATATACCATTTACCATACATTTGCCAACTTCTATAGTATTTCAATGGTTTATTTTTTTCCGAAAATATCAGTATAATACACCTGGTTTGTCTCTGAAGACTTAAGGATGCTTAAAGGCCCCGTCACACGCTACGATATATCTAACGATATGTCGTCGGGGTCACGGAATTTGTGACGCACATCCGGCATCGTTAGAGATGTCGTAGCGTTTGACACCACCGAACAACAGTTAATGAGCAAAAATACTCACCTTATTGTTGCTCGTTGACACGTCGTTCATTTTCATAATGTCGTTCCCCCTTCTGCGCGTCAGTTGTTCGTCCTTCCTGACGTAGCACACAACGCTACGTGTGGCAACCCGGGAACGACTAACACAGCTTACCTGCATCCCGTCGGCAATGCGGAAGGAAGGAGGTGGGTGGGATGTTACGTCCCGCTCATCTCCGCCCCTCTGCTTTTATTGGGTGGCGGCTGTGTGACGTCGCTGTGACGTTGAACGTCCAACCCCCTTCAGGAAGAGGATGTTCGCTGCCCACAGCGACGTCGTTAGGGAGGTAAGTACGTGTGACGGGGGTTAACGACATTGTTCGCCACGGGCAACAAATTGCCCATGACACACAAACGACGGGGGTGGGTGTGATCGCTTATGCGATCGTACGATATATCATCGTGTGTGATTGGGCCTTTATACGCTGCGACATTGGTAACAATATATCGTTGGGGTCACGTCGTTAGTGACGCACATCCGGCGCCGTTAACAACATTGCAGAGTGTGACACCAATGAGCGACGATCAACGAGCACAAAAACGTGAAAATTCGTTGCTCGTTGACACGTCGTTCATTTCCTTAATAGCGTTTGCATCGCTATGTGTGACACCGCTGGAATGATGAACATCTCCTTACCTGCGTCCACCGGTAATTTGGAAGGAAGGAGGTGGGCGGGATGTTACATCCATCTCATCTCTGCCCCTTCGCTTCTATTGGACGGTTGCCATGTGACGTCGCTGTGATGCCGCACGAACCGCCCCCTTAGAAAGGAGGCGGTTCCTCGGCCAGAGCAACGTCGCAGGGTGGGTAAGTCCGTGTGACGGGAGTAAGCGATGTTGTGCGCTATGGGCAGCGATGTGCCCGTGTTGCACAACCGACGGGGGCAGGTACGGTATCGATATCGCAGCGTGTAAAGTACCCTTTAGAGTCTCTTCTGATCCATCCCTATTCTTAAGTGATAGATAAAAAATGAGACGTCAACTTTTTTACTGATTTCACTCAAACCTTTTAATAAGATTATGTAAAGACTATATTTGAATAGTTTAGAAAAACCTGTCACCAAATTTTAAAATACAAACTGTAAAAATGATATTGGTGTACTTACTTTTGAATATCCATGTCAGAAGGCCATTATAATCCTTATTTTGTAAGATTTCAGGAGATGATAGATATCATGAGTCCAAGTGTAGTCATGAAGCTCAAACTCAATCTCCAGCCTCTGTCACTGGCTCTCCTGCTGCAGAGGAAAAAGCACACTGGTGAGTACAAGCTGAAGCTTGTCAGTCACAGGAGGAAATTGAGGTTATATAATAAATACACTTTGGACTCATGAGTGCCCTTACTCTCTTGCTGGACCCCAAGTTTCCAAAAGGTTTATAGAGCCATTTCAATATTGATTTGCAAAGTAAGTACACCACCCTCATCCTGTCTAATATATCTATTTAAGGGTGAGCTCACACTGGCGTATAGCCAGCATGTAACTCGGACCAGTCCTATCTGATGTTTTATCAGATAACACTCAGTCCAGTGTTATACTAAGTGGCAGTGCAGATCAGCTTTTTTTTTCTCATGTCGATTCAGCATGATAAAACAATTGCAGCATTATCCGAAAGTCTTGCATCACTCGCCCCCATACAAGTCCATGGGTGCATGTGAAACATCAGAGTGCACTCAGATGGCATCAGTACAATCAGATATATGCTAAGACAGGCAATGGAGAAGATGGAGAGTTTAAAGGGTTGTCCACTACTAGGACAACCTTTTCTGATTCTACATGTTTGCACTGGTAAAATAATAAATTCTATTCTCTCCTCTTATACCTTTGCCATTCCAGCAGTGCCGCTGTTCACATACCTGAGGCTTACGTGAGATAACATCACCCGAGCTCCTCGTCCCATCACCACAGGATTGTGTATCCTCACCTTTGGACCAAATGAGCAATCAACAAGAAGTGAGCAGCAGTGACAGTGCTCATTTCCTGTCGATTGCGCACTTGGTCCGAAGACGGGAAGACACAAGCCGGTGGTGATTTGATGTGGTGCTCCGGTGATGTCACATCAAGTGAGCCTCGAGAACATCAACGGCGGCACCGCTGGAAAGAGGAAAGTATAGGATTTATTATTGTACCTGGGGAAAATGTGGAATCAGAAAAGGTTATCCTTGTAGTGGACAACCCTTTTAATCTCTCTTTCTCTGCACCTGTGATCTGATTTTCACATGTGAAAGAATCGGCAGGCAGTAGAATTACACGTGACTTACGCTCGCAGCACAGTCTGAACCGAGTGTCATTAACATATCACATCCAATTACATTCTGATAGTGTATATAGTCTGTGTTGTGAAATGAAGATTTCTCCAGTCTTTACAGTTAGGTCAGTGACACAATTTTCGCGAGTTGGGCTCTGCATGCCACCACATTGGATTTGAAATGAAATCTCTACAACAGAATTCAAGTGCAGATTGTAACGTTTAATTTGAAGGTTTGAACAAAAATATCTGATAGAAATTGTAGGAATTGTACACATTTCTTTACAAACACTCCACATTTTAGGAGGTCAAAAGTAATTGGACAAATAAACCAAACCCAAACAAAATATTTTTATTTTCAATATTTTGTTGCGAATCCTTTGGAGGCAATCACTGCCTTAAGTCTGGAACCCATGGACATCACCAAACGCTGGGTTTCCTCCTTCTTAATGCTTTGCCAGGCCTCTATAGCCGCAGCCTTCAGGTCTTGCTTGTTTGTGGGTCTTTCCGTCTTAAGTCTGGATTTGAGCAAGTGAAATGCATGCTCAATTGGGTTAAGATCTGGTGATTGGCTTGGCCATTGCAGAATGTTCCACTTTTTTGCACTCATGAACTCCTGGGTAGCTTTGGCTGTATGCTTGGGGTCATTGTCCATCTGTACTATGACGCGCCGTCCGATCAACTTTGCAGCATTTGGCTGAATCTGGGCTGAAAGTATATCCCGGTACACTTCAGAATTCATCCGGCTACTCTTGTCTGCTGTTATGTCATCAATAAACACAGGTGGCCCAGTGCCATTGAAAGCCATGCATGCCCATGCCATCACGTTGCCTCCACCATGTTTTACAGATGATGTGGTGTGCCTTGGATCATGTGCCGTTCCCTTTCTCCTCCAAACTTTTTTCTTCCCATCATTCTGGTACAGGTTGATCTTTGTCTCATCTGTCCATAGAATACTTTTCCAGAACTGAGCTGGCTTCATGAGGTGTTTTTCAGCAAATTTAACTCTGGCCTGTCTATTTTTGGAATTGATGAATGGTTTGCATCTAGATGTGAACCCTTTGTATTTACTTTCATGGAGTCTTCTCTTTACTGTTGACTTAGAGACAGATACACCTACTTCACTGAGAGTGTTCTGGACTTCAGTTGATGTTGTGAACGGGTTCTTCTTCACCAAAGAAAGTATGCGGCGATCATCCACCACTTTTGTCATCCGTGGACGCCCAGGCCTTTTTGAGTTCCCAAGCTCACCAGTCAATTCCTTTTTTCTCAGAATGTACCCGACTGTTGATTTTGCTACTCCAAGCATGTCTGCTATCTCTCTGATGGATTTTTTCTTTTTTTTCAGCCTCAGGATGTTCTGCTTCACCTCAATTGAGAGTTCCTTAGACCGCATGTTGTCTGGTCACAGCAACAGCTTCCAAATGCAAAACCACACACCTGTAATCAACCCCAGACCTTTTAACTACTTCATTGATTACAGGTTAACGAGGGAGACGTCTTCAGAGTTAATTGCAGCCCTTAGAGTCCCTTGTCCAATTACTTTTGGTCCCTTGAAAAAGAGGAGGCTATGCATTACAGAGCTATGATTCCTAAACCCTTTCTCCGATTTGGATGTGAAAACTCTCATATTGCAGCTGGGAGTGTGCACTTTCAGCCCATATTATATATATAATTGTATTTCTGAACATGTTTTTGTAAACAGCTAAATTAACAAAACTTGTGTCACTGTCCAAATATTTCTGGACCTAACTGTATCTGTAGTCATTAATACTTTTAATAACCCCTAGCTAACCAGCTGGACTGTGGCACTCCAACAGTCCTTGTGTCTTACATTATTTGTCCACATTCTGCACTGTACAAATGGCTAACAATCTGCCTTGTACTGAAGATCAGTCTCATTTACTGGAATTAATGGCAAGAGTCATTTTTACGGTCTCAGAAACCCACATATTCAAAAAATATCTTATCATAGGATAGCGCTATCGCCATCACCTTGTAGTAGTCTATAGTTCCCTAATTCTAAGCCTTCTTAGCAGTTAGAAACACCTAACTTCATATAACGCTTGTATTCATTAATTAAATAACTGAAGACACAAAAAAGAAAGAAATTATCATATTGCTGTGTGTGAGGCTAATGCTGTGGGAGGGGAAGAGGAGCAGTAAAGGGAGGGCAGCTAAATAGAGCACAGAGCACAGCTCTCTAGCACTGGGTACAGTGTTCACTCAGCACAGTTAGAGAGAGAATTAATGGATAATTTCCTATTTTCACAGATGGATATTGTTGAAAACACTTTTGCAATCCTGTGTTTTAAAATTTACATCCATTCTTGAGTCTAAGGGGAAAATGTTTCTCCTTGCGGAGACTAACAAGCCAATCTGGCTGTCAGTGGTAAGGAGTCTTATAGCTGCAAGGCTCCTCTGAGAAATATTCAAATTGTCTCTTCAGGAAGGAAGGACATGAACTCTAGTGCCACCTATTGGAAGTAGCAATCCTAAAAGTCATTTTTGACTTTTAGGATTGCTACCTCCAATAGGTGGCACTAGAGTTTGTCTCCTTTCTCCCTGAAGAGACAATTTGAATATCCATTCTTGAGATATTAACACTTTTCTTTTCTATACAGCTTGTTGCCTAGGTGACAGACCACCACTGCTAGATTGCACAATGCTTACAAGTTTTTTGACTATTGAACTTATAAATACTCCTTTAAAGCTGGATAGGATCATTGGAGCGCACTTTATCTCCTGATTAGAGATGAGCGAACCGGTCGCGGTTCGGCTCGAGGTTGGTTCGCCGAACGGACCTCCCGTTCGAGTTCGGTTCGTCGAACGTTCGACGAACCGAACTCGAACTGCATAGGAAACAATGGCAGGCAATCACAAACACAGAAAAACACCTAGAAAACACCCTCAAAGGTGTCCTAAAGGTGACAAACAACTCAAACACATTGGAAAGTGACAAGGACATATACTCATGCGAAAACAAAACAGCTGAACAAGGAAAAAGAGGAGGACACACAGATATAGGCATGGCACGCCCTTCTAAAATCATGTAAAACACCGCAAGGTGACTCCAAGCGGAGTCTCCATTTTTTCCAAAAATTGGGCCACACACACACCCACCCCTTCAGTGGCAGCAGTTGTGCCCCAGTTGTACACTTCACAGCTACATTTGCATCAAGCACATTCAAAAATACGCCATTCTTATCCGTCCCCAGGATGACACCGGGGTAGGTAGCAAAGTCTTTGCTGATCCCAGCTCTGTTCATCTTGGCTTCTTTTAAAAACACATCAAGCAAGGGTTACTCCAAGCGGAGTCTCCCTTTTTTCCAAAAATTGGGCCACACAGACACCCACCCCATCAGTGGCAGCACTTGGGCCCTAGTTGCAAACAGGATGTTTTGATTTGCATCAAGCACATTCAAAAATACGCCATTCTTATCCGTCCCCAGGATGACACCGGGGTAGGTAGCAAAGTATTTCCTGATCCCAGCTCTGTTCATCTTGGCTAAAACACATCAAGCAAGGGTTACTCCAAGCGGAGTCTCCCTTTTTTCCAAAAATTGGGCCACACAGACACCCACCCCATCAGTGGCAGCACTTGGGCCCTAGTTGCAAACAGGATGTTTTGATTTGCATCAAGCACATTCAAAAATACGCCATTCTTATCCGTCCCCAGGATGACACCGGGGTAGGTAGCAAAGTATTTCCTGATCCCAGCTCTGTTCATCTTGGCTTCTTTTAAAAACACATCAAGCAAGGGTTACTCCAAGCGGAGTCTCCCTTTTTTCCAAAAATTGGGCCACACAGACACCCACCCCATCAGTGGCAGCACTTGGGCCCTAGTTGCAAACAGGATGTTTTGATTTGCATCAAGCACATTCAAAAATACGCCATTCTTATCCGTCCCCAGGATGACACCGGGGTAGGTAGCAAAGTCTTTGCTGATCCCAGCTCTGTTCATCTTGGCTTCTTTTAAAAACACATCAAGCAAGGGTTACTCCAAGCGGAGTCTCCATTTTTTTCCAAAAATTGGGCCACACAGACACCCACCCCATCAGTGGCAGCACTTGGGCCCTAGTTGCAAACAGGATGTTTTGATTTGCATCAAGCACATTCAAAAATACGCCATTCTTATCCGTCCCCAGGATGACACCGGGGTAGGTAGCAAAGTATTTCCTGATCCCAGCTCTGTTCATCTTGGCTTCTTTTAAAAACACATCAAGCAAGGGTTACTCCAAGCGGAGTCTCCCTTTTTTCCAAAAATTGGGCCACACAGACACCCACCCCATCAGTGGCAGCACTTGGGCCCTAGTTGCAAACAGGATGTTTTGATTTGCATCAAGCACATTCAAAAATACGCCATTCTTATCCGTCCCCAGGATGACACCGGGGTAGGTAGCAAAGTCTTTGCTGATCCCAGCTCTGTTCATCTTGGCTTCTTTTAAAAACACATCAAGCAAGGGTTACTCCAAGCGGAGTCTCCCTTTTTTCCAAAAATTGGGCCACACAGACACCCACCCCATCAGTGGCAGCACTTGGGCCCTAGTTGCAAACAGGATGTTTTGATTTGCATCAAGCACATTCAAAAATACGCCATTCTTATCCGTCCCCAGGATGACACCGGGGTAGGTAGCAAAGTCTTTCCTGATCCCAGCTCTGTTCATCTTGGCTTCTTTTAAAAACACATCAAGCAAGGGTTACTCCAAGCGGAGTCTCCCTTTTTTTCCAAAAATTGGGCCACACAGACACCCACCCCATCAGTGGCAGCACTTGGGCCCTAGTTGCAAACAGGATGTTTTGATTTGCATCAAGCACATTCAAAAATACGCCATTCTTATCCGTCCCCAGGATGACACCGGGGTAGGTAGCAAAGTCTTTCCTGATCCCAGCTCTGTTCATCTTGGCTTCTTTTAAAAACACATCAAGCAAGGGTTACTCCAAGCGGAGTCTCCCTTTTTTTCCAAAAATTGGGCCACACAGACACCCACCCCATCAGTGGCAGCACTTGGGCCCTAGTTGTACACTTCACAGCTACATTTGCATCAATCACATTCAAAAATACCCCATAATTAACCGTCCTCAGGATGACACCGGGGTAGGTAGCAAAGTCTTTCCTGATCCCAGCTCTGTTCATCTTGGCTTCTTTTAAAAACACATCAAGCAAGGGTTACTCCAAGCGGAGTCTCCCTTTTTTTCCAAAAATTGGGCCACACAGACACCCACCCCATCAGTGGCAGCACTTGGGCCCTAGTTGTACACTTCACAGCTACATTTGCATCAATCACATTCAAAAATACCCCATAATTAACCGTCCCCAGGATGACACCGGGGTAGGTAGCAAAGTCTTTGCTGACCCATGACTTGTTCATCTTGGCTTCTTTTAAAAACAATGTAAGCAAGGGTTACTCCAAGCGGAGTCTCCCTTTTTTCCAAAAATTGGGCCACACAGACACCCACCCCATCAGTGGCAGCACTTGGGCCCTAGTTGCAAACAGGATGTTTTGATTTGCATCAAGCACATTCCAAATCCACAAGCATTTACTCTCCCCAGGATGACACAGGGGTAGTAAATTCCTTCTGGATCCATGACTTGTTCATTTTGATGAACGTCAGTCTGTCCACATTGTCACTGGACAGACGCGTGCGCTTATCTGTCAGCACACACCCAGCAGCACTGAATACACGTTCAGAGACAACGCTGGCAGCTGGACACGACAAAATCTCCAAGGCGTAACTGGAGAGCTCTGGCCATTTTTCTATGTTTGAAGCCCAAAAGGAGCAAGGCTCCAGTTGCACAGTCATGGCATCGATGTTCATTTGGAGATACTCCTGTATCATCCTCTCCAGCCGTTGAGTATGTGTCAGACTTGTTGTCTCTGGTGGCCTTGCAAAAGAGGGTCTAAAAAAATTATGAAAAGATTCCATAAAATTGCTGTTACCGGCACCAGATACGGTCCTACTGGTACGGGTAGACTGGTGAAGATGACGAGACCGTCCCATGTTTGTCAAGTTACAACTGGGAGATTCCCTCCCTGCACCTGCACGGTTGTTTGGTGGAAAAGCCGAGCTAAGATCGAGTAACAGCTTCTGCTGATACTCCTGCATACGTGCGTCCCTTTCTATGGCTGGAATTATGTCACAAAATTTGGACTTGTACCGGGGATCTAATAGTGTGGCAATCCAGTAGTCATCATCACTTCTAATTTTGACAATACGACTATCATGTTGGAGGTAGTGCAACAAAAAGGCACTCATGTGTCTTGCGCAGCCATGCGGACCAAGTCCACGCTGTGTTTGTGGCATAGAGGTGCTACCCGTTCTTTCTTCCTCTGACATCTCCCCCCAACCTCTTTCAACTGAAATTTGACCAAGGTCTCCCTCATCCGCTGAGTCTTCCATGTCCATGGACAGTTCGTCCTCCATTTCTTCATGTTCTCCTGCACCTTGCTCAACATTTCGCCTGCTACTATGCGCCCTTGTCGATCCCTGTTCCCCATGGTCCCATGCCTGCTGCGTTGGTGATGATGAACGTCTGGACCTTGGTGATGTTGTTGTCCCTTGCACATATGAATCCTCCTGTAGTTCCTCCCCTTCATGTTGTCCCACCCCCTGACTCCGAATAGTGTTTAGCGTGTGCTCCAGCATGTAAATGACTGGAATCGTCATGCTGATAATGGCATTGTCAGAGCTAAACATATTCGTCGCCATGTCGAAACTGTGCAGAAGGGTGCATAGGTCCTTGATCTGAGACCACTCCATCAGGGTGATCTGCCCCACCTCTGCATCTCGTTGGCCCAGGCTATACGTCATGACGTATTGCACCAGGGCTCTGCGGTGCTGCCACAGTCGCTGTAACATGTGGAGAGTTGAATTCCAGCGTGTCGCCACATCGCATTTCAGGCGATGAACCGGCAGGCCGAAAGACTTCTGTAGCGATGCAAGTCGCTCAGCTGCGGCGCTTGAACGCCGGAAGTGAGCAGACAGTTTTCGTGCCCTGTTCAGAAGGCCATCTAGGCCGGGATAGTGTGTTAAAAATTGCTGCACGACAAGGTTCAACACGTGAGCCATACAAGGTACGTGTGTCACCTTGCCCAGGCGAAGGGCCGCACCCAGGTTTGCAGCATTGTCGCACACGGCCTTACCAGGCTGCAGGTTGAGTGGAGACAACCATTTATTAAACTCGGACCGCAGAGCTGACCACAACTCCTCAGCTGTGTGACTCTTATTACCAAGACATGTCAAGCTAAAGACCGCCTGATGCCGTTGCGCTCGGCTGCCAGCATAGTAATGAGGCGTGCGTGATTCCTTCTGCGCAGTGAGAACGCTGGTGGCCTGACCAGGCAGGCTTGGGGCGGAGGTGGAGGACCCAGATGAGGTGGAGGATGCAGAAGCTGTGGCGGAACTTGGACAGACAGAGGATTGACACACAAGTCGTGGGGACGGCAAGACTTGTGCAGCAGACCCTTCACCATCTATCACCATAGTTACCCAGTGCCCAGTCAGCGACATGTAACGTCCCTGTCCATGCTTACTGGTCCAAGTATCGGTGGTGAAATGCACCCGTTCACACACAGAGTTTCTCAAGGAAGCGGTGATGTTGTGTGCGACATGCTGGTGTAGCGCGGGCACACCTTTCTTAGAGAAGTAGTGGCGACTAGGCATCTGGTACTGGGGCACAGCGACAGACATAAGGTCTCTAAAATCCTGTGTGTCCACTAGGCGGAAAGGCAGCATTTCGGTAGCCAACAGCTTACAGAGGGATAGAGTCAACCTCTTAGCTTTGTCATGGGTCGGAGGAAGTGGCCTTTTATTTGACCACATCTGAGGGACAGAGATCTGGCTGCTGTGTGTAGACGGTGTTGAGTAGGGTGTCCCTGGAAAAATGCAGGTTTGTGAGGAAAGTGCAGGCGGAGACATGATGTTGCCTTCATCCAACGTTGGTGCTATCGATGTCTGAGAGAGCTGTACACACTCACTTGTTTCCCCTTCCAAACCAACTGACGACCTTACAAGCAAACTGCCTGTTGCGGTTACAGTGGTGGAAGTTTTGCGTGGAAAAACAGGTGTGACAGCTGTCCCCACAGTCCTAGAAGATGAAGAGCGCGCGGATGCACTGGAAGGGGCGGGCGGTGGATGGTTCGCTCCGCTAGCCGGCATTGCAGCACGGTGAGCTTCCCACCGGGACTTATGATATTTATTCATGTGACGATTCATGGAAGAAGTTGTCAAACTGCTGAGGTTTTGACCTCTACTAACAGAATCATGACAAATGTTACATATCACATGAGTTGGGCGATCTTTTTCGATGTGAAAAAAGGCCCAGGCTAGGCAAGGCTTAGAGGCCATGCGACCTGTTGATCCACCCCGAATAATGCTCATAGGCAGAGTGGTGGCTGAGGATGCAGTTGTAGACGTGCTACCAGTGCTCCGACTCTGTCCAGGAAGGCGCAAGGTAACTTCGTCGTCGGTTGCATCCTCCTCCACCGCCTCTGTTGACCTCCTCGAGTGCCTGACTGGGGGTTGACAGTAGGTGGGATCTAGAACGTCATCATCAATTGTTGTGTTCGCACTCCCCTCCCCCTCAGACCGAGCCTCTTCTTGCCCTGAACGAATATTTAAGTTGTCATCCCAATCGGGTATCTGCGTCTCATCTTCATCAGTATGTTCCTCATTGTCTATAACCACAGGTGTTACAGTTTGTGACAAAGGGTCAACATTATGCTCAGAAACTTGGTCCTCACGGCCTGAATCTGAGTCACAAAGGTTCTGGGCATCACTGCAGACCATTTCCTGTTCTGTACTCACTGTAGCTTGGGAGCAGACCTCTGATTCCCAGGCTATAGTGTGACTGAACAGCTCTGCAGACTCAGCCATCTCAGTTCCACCATACTGTGCAGGGCTGATGGAGACTTCAGAGCTGGGAGAAATCAAGTGTGATTGGGGTGACAACTCAGAGGAATGGTGTTTTTTGGATGCGGTACTTGAAGTGGCTGAGAGGGCACTTGTTGGACCACTTGAGATCCATTCAAGCATTTTCCTTTTTTGCCCATCATCTACCTTTGTTCCTCTTGTTCGTGTCCGTAAAAAAGGGAGCACATCGGATTGTCCACAATAAGTAGTAGACATCTTACTTTTGCTAGTAGATGGTCTATCTTCAGCAGATGATAATGGAGCTTTGGCACCTTCCCCACTGACAAAACCTTTTTTGCCTTTTCCACCACGCCTCTTCCCCTTTCCACCAGCATCTGTCATTTTGCCACTCATGTTGATTGCGACAAGATTGTGGACTGAAAATGTGGTAGTAAAAATTGAGAGGTGGTGAAGATTGCAGTGGTGGTCTAGCTTTATTAACAGCAGAATAATAAAGAATAAATATCCCTGACAATGTAACTTAGTTATAATTCGTTGGAGTGTGCAACACAGGCAGACGTGCTGCAAATGTCTTGGCACTAGTGGGACTATAGCAAAGTCCAATAGCCACGTATAGGATGCCACTAGGTTCACTGAGTGTGTGCTAGTATAATGGCTTAGTTATAATTAGTTGGAGTGTGCAACGCAGGCAGATGCGCTCTGCAAATGTCTTGGCACTAGTAGGACTATAGCAAAGTCCAATAGCCACGTATAGGATGCCACTAGGTACACTGAGTGTGTGCTAGTATAATGGCTTAGTTATAATTAGTTGGAGTGTGCAACGCAGGCAGACGTGCTGCAAATGTCTTGGCACTAGTGGGACTATAGCAAAGTCCAATAGCCACGTATAGGATGCCACTAGGTACACTGAGTGTGTGCTAGTATAATGGCTTAGTTATAATTAGTTGGAGTGTGCAACGCAGGCAGACGTGCTGCAAATGTCTTGGCACTAGTGGGACTATAGCAAAGTCCAATAGCCACGTATAGGATGCCACTAGGTACACTGAGTGTGTGCTAGTATAATGGCTTAGTTATAATTAGTTGGAGTGTGCAACGCAGGCAGACGTGCTGCAAATGTCTTGGCACTAGTGGGACTATAGCAAAGTCCAATAGCCACGTATAGGATGCCACTAGGTACACTGAGTGTGTGCTAGTATAATGGCTTAGTTATAATTAGTTGGAGTGTGCAACGCAGGCAGACGTGCTGCAAATGTCTTGGCACTAGTGGGACTATAGCAAAGTCCAATAGCCACGTATAGGATGCCACTAGGTACACTGAGTGTGTGCTAGTATAATGGCTTAGTTATAATTAGTTGGAGTGTGCAACGCAGGCAGACGTGCTGCAAATGTCTTGGCACTAGTCGGACTATAGCAAAGTCCAATAGCCACGTATAGGATGCCACTAGGTACACTGAGTGTGTGCTAGTATAATGGCTTAGTTATAATTAGTTGGAGTGTGCAACGCAGGCAGACGTGCTGCAAATGTCTTGGCACTAGTGGGACTATAGCAAAGTCCAATAGCCACGTATAGGATGCCACTAGGTACACTGAGTGTGTGCTAGTATAATGGCTTAGTTATAATTAGTTGGAGTGTGCAACGCAGGCAGACGTGCTGCAAATGTCTTGGCACTAGTGGGACTATAGCAAAGTCCAATAGCCACGTATAGGATGCCACTAGGTACACTGAGTGTGTGCTAGTATAATGGCTTAGTTATAATTAGTTGGAGTGTGCAACGCAGGCAGACGTGCTGCAAATGTCTTGGCACTAGTGGGACTATAGCAAAGTCCAATAGCCACGTATAGGATGCCACTAGGTACACTGAGTGTGTGCTAGTATAATGGCTTAGTTATAATTAGTTGGAGTGTGCAACGCAGGCAGACGTGCTGCAAATGTCTTGGCACTAGTGGGACTATAGCAAAGTCCAATAGCCACGTATAGGATGCCACTAGGTACACTGAGTGTGTGCTAGTATAATGGCTTAGTTATAATTAGTTGGAGTGTGCAACGCAGGCAGACGTGCTGCAAATGTCTTGGCACTAGTGGGACTATAGCAAAGTCCAATAGCCACGTATAGGATGCCACTAGGTACACTGAGTGTGTGCTAGTATAATGGCTTAGTTATAATTAGTTGGAGTGTGCAACGCAGGCAGACGTGCTGCAAATGTCTTGGCACTAGTGGGACTATAGCAAAGTCCAATAGCCACGTATAGGATGCCACTAGGTACACTGAGTGTGTGCTAGTATAATGGCTTAGTTATAATTAGTTGGAGTGTGCAACGCAGGCAGACGTGCTGCAAATGTCTTGGCACTAGTGGGACTATAGCAAAGTCCAATAGCCACGTATAGGATGCCACTAGGTACACTGAGTGTGTGCTAGTATAATGGCTTAGTTATAATTAGTTGGAGTGTGCAACGCAGGCAGACGTGCTGCAAATGTCTTGGCACTAGTGGGACTATAGCAAAGTCCAATAGCCACGTATAGGATGCCACTAGGTACACTGAGTGTGTGCTAGTATAATGGCTTAGTTATAATTAGTTGGAGTGTGCAATGCAGGCAGACGTGCTGCAAATGTCTTGGCACTAGTGGGACTATAGCAAAGTCCAATAGCCACGTATAGGATGCCACTAGGTACACTGAGTGTGTGCTAGTATAATGGCTTAGTTATAATTAGTTGGAGTGTGCAACGCAGGCAGACGTGCTGCAAATGTCTTGGCACTAGTGGGACTATAGCAAAGTCCAATAGCCACGTATAGGATGCCACTAGGTACACTGAGTGTGTGCTAGTATAATGGCTTAGTTATAATTAGTTGGAGTGTGCAACGCAGGCAGACGTGCTGCAAATGTCTTGGCACTAGTGGGACTATAGCAAAGTCCAATAGCCACGTATAGGATGCCACTAGGTACACTGAGTGTGTGCTAGTATAATGGCTTAGTTATAATTAGTTGGAGTGTGCAACGCAGGCAGACGTGCTGCAAATGTCTTGGCACTAGTGGGACTATAGCAAAGTCCAATAGCCACGTATAGGATGCCACTAGGTACACTGAGTGTGTGCTAGTATAATGGCTTAGTTATAATTAGTTGGAGTGTGCAACGCAGGCAGACGTGCTGCAAATGTCTTGGCACTAGTGGGACTATAGCAAAGTCCAATAGCCACGTATAGGATGCCACTAGGTACACTGAGTGTGTGCTAGTATAATGGCTTAGTTATAATTAGTTGGAGTGTGCAACGCAGGCAGACGTGCTGCAAATGTCTTGGCACTAGTGGGACTATAGCAAAGTCCAATAGCCACGTATAGGATGCCACTAGGTACACTGAGTGTGTGCTAGTATAATGGCTTAGTTATAATTAATTGGAGTGTGCAACGCAGGCAGACGTGCTGCAAATGTCTTGGCACTAGTGGGACTATAGCAAAGTCCAATAGCCACGTATAGGATGCCACTAGGTACACTGAGTGTGTGCTAGTATAATGGCTTAGTTATAATTAGTTGGAGTGTGCAACGCAGGCAGACGTGCTGCAAATGTCTTGGCACTAGTGGGACTATAGCAAAGTCCAATAGCCACGTATAGGATGCCACTAGGTACACTGAGTGTGTGCTAGTATAATGGCTTAGTTATAATTAGTTGGAGTGTGCAACGCAGGCAGACGTGCTGCAAATGTCTTGGCACTAGTGGGACTATAGCAAAGTCCAATAGCCACGTATAGGATGCCACTAGGTACACTGAGTGTGTGCTAGTATAATGGCTTAGTTATAATTAGTTGGAGTGTGCAACGCAGGCAGACGTGCTGCAAATGTCTTGGCACTAGTGGGACTATAGCAAAGTCCAATAGCCACGTATAGGATGCCACTAGGTACACTGAGTGTGTGCTAGTATAATGGCTTAGTTATAATTAGTTGGAGTGTGCAACGCAGGCAGACGTGCTGCAAATGTCTTGGCACTAGTGGGACTATAGCAAAGTCCAATATCCACGTATAGGATGCCACTAGGTTCACTGAGTGTGTGCTAGTATAATGGCTTAGTTATAATTAGTTGGAGTGTGCAACGCAGGCAGATGCGCTCTGCAAATGTCTTGGCACTAGTAGGACTATAGCAAAGTCCAATAGCCACGTATAGGATGCCACTAAAAAACACTTAGTGTGTGCAAGTATAATGGCTTAGTTATAATTAGTTGGAGTGTGCAACGCAGGCAGATGCGCTCTGCAAATGTCTTGGCACTAGTGGGACTATAGCAAAGTCCAATAGCCACGTATAGGATGCCACTAGGTACACTGAGTGTTTGCTAGTAAAATTGCTTAGTTTAAAAAAGTTGTAGTGTGCAATGCAGGCAGACGTGCTCTGCAAATGTCTTTGCACTAGTGGGACTATAGCAAAGTCCAATAGCCACGTATAGGATGCCACTAGGTACACTGAGTGTTTGCTAGTAAAATTGCTTAGTTTAAAAAACTTGGAGTGTGCAATGCAGGCAGATGTGCTCTGCAAATGTCTTTGCACTAGTGGGACTATAGCAAAGTCCAATAGCCACGTATAGGATGCCACTAGGTACACTGAGTGTGTGCTAGTATAATGGCTTAGTTATAATTCGTTGGAGTGTGCAACGCAGGCAGATGCGCTCTGCAAATGTCTTGGCACTAGTGGGACTATAGCAAAGTCCAATAGCCACGTATAGGATGCCACTAGGTACACTGAGTGTTTGCTAGTAAAATTGCTTAGTTTAAAAAAGTTGTAGTGTGCAATGCAGGCAGACGTGCTCTGCAAATGTCTTTGCACTAGTGGGACTATAGCAAAGTCCAATAGCCACGTATAGGATGCCACTAGGTACACTGAATGTTTGCTAGTATAATGGCTTACTTAGAATGAGTTGGAGTGTGCAGAGGACAAGAGGGTACAGTGGCAGGATTGTGGTGCTCTGGGTAGAGGAATGGAAGCCTGCCTTTCTATTCCCTCCTAATGGTGAAATGCAGGGAGGAAATCCCTGACCTGGGCTACACAGACGCTGTTGCTGTTTGCAGGACCTGTCACTTATGGCTCTCTGACCCTGCCGCTTTGAGCCCTTAAAAGGACTGCTAGAATGTGCTCTCCCTAAGCTGTCTAACGCTGTGTATGCAGCGCATACAGCTGTATCGGCTATAGGACTCAGGAGGACGGAGCTGCGACACTGATGTCTGACACCAAAGACGCAGAAGGCAGATAATGGCGTTCGTGAAGAAAATGTCCGGTTTTATAATGCAGGGACATGTGACATGCAGATCCTATCACACATGCCGTTGCTTCTCTGGCTCAAAGTCCACTTAGGTGTGTGTGTGTCTGTGATTGGCTGACATGCTGGCCCGCCCCACAAGACGCGCGCGCTTAGGGAAGGAAGACAAGAAAAAAAAAAAAAAATGGCGATCGCCATTATAGAAACAGCAGTGATCTGAAGGCGCTGTTCACGCACACTATACACTGAAATGTGATAATAGTTTGATTCACAGAGTGACTTACACTATTACAGCAGAAACCAAGCTAGGATTTAGCTGTTTTTTGGCTGCTAGAACCGTTCTCGAACGTTTCTAGAACTATCGAGCTTTTGCAAAAAGCTCGAGTTCTAGTTCGATCTAGAACATGCCCCAAAATCACTCGAGCCGCGAACTGGAGAACCACGAACCACGAACCGCGCTCAACTCTACTCCTGATGTCATGCAGCTTCACTGCAGTACTTACAAGTACAGATGAGCAAACCTAATGTTTGCTGTTTGGGTTTTGGGCCAAACAAAGACTTTACAAAAAAACAGGATTCGGGTTTGGAGTTGGGGTGTTTTACATATGCTGACCACTCATGCGAGCATCGCTGTGCTCAGGTACACTTGGTGCTCAGCCCAGTACGAGCCGCTTGCAGTGTTTTATCGGCTCTCACTGGGGGGTAACAAAAGCATAATTGGATGCAGTGTGCATTAAAAAAAATGGGAAAATTCCGGCCACCCTCCTCCGGAAGTGATCTGTTTATGGTTGGCTGCATATGGGTGGAGACCCGAACTGCCCAATCAGTGACTTCCATTGGGGGTTGGGTCAAGTACAAACCCGTGGACTGTCAGTTCAGTTGCACCCACCGAACCGAACTATAACGGGTTCACTCATCTCTACTTACATGCTAAAAAACATCTGTGGTCAGGCTCCTAGGAAACAAGCTTTAAAGGGAACCTGTTACCACTTTTTTGGGTTATAAGCTGCGGCTACCACCACCGGGCTCTTATATACAGCATTCTAACAAGCAGTATATAAGAGCCCAGGCCGGGGGTATAACATAAAAAACACTTTATAATACTTACCTAACGGTCGCGCGGTGGACCTTGTGGGCGTCTTCATTGTCCGGTGTTGGCGCTGCCTCTTTTGGTCATCTTCATCCTCTTTCTGAAGCCTGGGTGCATGACGCGGCTACGTCAAATCACACTCGCTAGTCCTGCTCAGGTGCACTACAATACTTTGATCTGCTTTGCTCAGGGCATATCAAAGTGCGCCTGCTCAGGACCTGAATGCTGGTGAGTGTGGATGACGTCGGACACGTCATGCACCGCAGCTAGAGAGGAAGGAGCACAAAGATGGCCAAAAGAGGCGGCGCCGGCACCGGAGAACGGAGATGCCCATAAGGCCCACCATGCAACCGTTAGGTAAGTATTATAAAGGGTTTTTTATGTTATACCCCCGGCCTGGGCTCTTATATACAGCATGTTAGAATGCTGTATATAAGAGCCCGGTGATGGTGGCCGTGGCTTATAACCTAAAAAAGTGTTGACAAGTTCCCTTTAAACAAAAGAAAAGTGTCAATATCTTAAGAATGGCTGTTTGAGCAAATAGTAAATCGCAAAAGTTTTCACAAGCACACATCTATAATGATAGGAATAACCTTCTAACATTTTAATTATTCAGAGGTAAGGGATAGATTAGATAAACTTAAAGAGGGATTACCGTATTTAAAAAAAAAAAATAACAAAAAAATAAAATTAGGTACATATGATGCAAGAGTCGTGTTGTCAGGAACTTTACTATTAAGAACTTATTCAGAATGCCACCTTAATGGCGCTCATTTATCTTGGCATATACCCAAAAGTTATTTGATTGTTTTTTATTTCTCACTAGAGGTTTAGTTGCTTGTCATTTATTACCATTCTGTCTGTGGTGAAATGAGAATCAGCTCCGCACATCCTGATGATCTGATGAGCAGGAAGCCTAAATATTGTGCTCCTTTCAAAATTATGAAATTATAATCAATAACTTGTGTCTACAGATGACTAGATCTGCTACGGGAGCTTTTCGTATAGTTGCAGGAGTTGGTATCAACTGAAGTTCGGAAAAAAAGAGAAATAAATCCTTAAACATATATTGCAGGCATTGAATAGTAACATTTCTAAAGGGAATCTGTCATCCAGATTTTTCCACCTAATCTAAAAGCAGAATAATGTAGTAACAGAGACCCTGCTTCTTGTGATGTGTCACTTACTGGTCTACTTTGTGTAGGTTTTATAAATCACTATTTTATCAGCAGGAGATTATCACTAGAGGACTAGTAAACCTGCTGACAGATAGTCCTCCATATTCATACACATTCATTCACATTCATTAGTAGCAGTTTTCTGTCTATGAACAGAGTGTATACAGAAAGTTGCTAATCAGTGGCATAGGCGGAGTTATACAGAGCTCAGCAATCATAGAACTTGTCGTTCTGCAGCAGATAAATCGGTTTTTAATCAAAGCTGCAGCATCCAGCACAGAAAATGATATATCGTTGAAATCAGGGGTCTCTGTCCCTATATCATGCCGTTCTCAGATGAGATAGCAAAAATCTAGTGACAGATTCCCTTTAAGGCAGCAACAAGAAATCAACTTTAACCAGCTCAAAACTTGGCCATTTTTCATCATTCATAACTTGTCAACTTTTGGGGGAATTTTGTACATGTGATTTTTAGAACTGTAAATAATAATTTCTGCTATTTTTACATGATAATTGGGGCCAAATTGTTATGTCACTTTTATATTCTTAAGAAAAAAATGAAAATGTTTTTGTTTTTCAAGGTTTTTTATGAATAGAAAGGATCACTAAAATACATTTTAAATTGTGTTTTTTGTAATTTTGTTATTTTTACAGTATGTATTGGAAAGTGTTTTCTTTCAAAGGGGGCAGGGCTAGAAGATGTGACTCAAATTGACAGCAGCAGTTTTTTTTATTATTATTCATTCCCCTCTATTTTTTATTTATTTTTATTTAAAATATAATTCTCTCATTGTGCTCTCCCGAACACCATAAGACCATTGGGTTCAGTTTAACATTTAAATACATATTATTTTTTACATCTGATTTCCCTCTACATAGACCTGGCATATTAGGATCTCTTAAAGGACAAGCTTAGCCTTCAGCTTACACTGCAGGGCTAATCTGGGTCTGTTAGGACCCAGCAGCTACTGCTCCCTCCCGCTACCCAGCAATCACATGATCACTGTGACTGGAGGAGGAAGTGCTATCAGCACTTCCCAATCTGTAAACACCAAACCGATAAACCATATCTTATAAAAAAAGAGAATGCAGGGTAGAGACGGAGAGGGACTGACCACACGCGGACGACAGCCTTGTCAAAGCGCCGGCTGCTGGTGCGAAACAGCTGTCACCCGCGTGTGGTCAGTCCCTCTCCCCTCCGTCGTATTTATGCCTTCTCCATGTAACTAATAAATACAAGTTTTTTTCTGCCTAAAAACGGTGAGTGCTCTCCGTTCTTTTTTTTATGATTTATTGCTCTTTTGCTTTTCTTGCGAGGTGCACCCCGTCTGGCAGTTCCATGCTAACAAACAAACTCCCCTGCCTATAATGACAGGTGTGTTCCTGCTTTGATTGCTAGCTGGAGACTGTTCTCGTTTTTTTCCTTCTATTCCCATTGAGATAAACCATATCTGCCTTCTCTATGTGGAAATCGGTGCTGTCCGATGACTGGCTCCATCAGCTGTGCAACCTCAATGCAGCTCCTTACTTTGCAAAGATAATTTAAAACACAATTGCACAATTATATGTGGACCGCCATGATTCTTATAGTCTTGGGGCGGTTCTGAAGCAGTTGAAGTCTGTCACGGTTGCAAAAAGTTAATATCTATCTTATGGATATGTGATGATAACATCTAGATCAGTGAGAGTTTAGCCAATGAGACCACCCGCTAAATGCCCGCATAGGGCACTTTTGTCCGGCTGTCAGAATGTAGCAGCAGTACGCATGCCTCACTGCCACTGCATAAATTCTCTGTAGAACTGCCTCATAAATAGAGTTGAGCACGGTTCGTGGTTCGAGGTTCTCCAGTTCGCGGCTCGAGTGATTTTGGGGGCTGTTCTAGATAGAACTAGAACTCGAGCTTTTTGCTAAAGCTCGATAGTTCTAGATACGTTCGAGAACGGTTCTAGCAGCAAAAAGACCAGCTAATTACTAGCTGGCTTTCCGCTGTAATAGTGTAAGTCACTCTGTGACTCACACTATTATGAAATTTCAGTGTATAGTGTGCGGGAACAGCGCATTCCGATCACTGCTGTATGTATAATGGCGATCGCCATTTTTTTTTTTTTCCTTGTCTTCCTTCCCTAAGCGCGCGCGTGTAGTGGGGCGGGCCAGCATGTCAGCCAATCCCAGACACACACACAGCTAAGTGGACTTTTAGCCAGAGAAGCAACGGCATGTGTGATAGGATGTCCATGTCACATGTCCCTGCATTATAAAACCGGACATTTTCCTCCAGCACACCATTATCTGCCTTCTGCGTCCTTGGTGTCAGTCATCACTGGCGCAGCTCCTATCGCCGATACTGCTGTGTACGCTCCATACACAGCGCTGTACAGCATAGGGATAGCACTTTATATCAGTCCTTTTAAGGACTCATACCGGCAGGGTCAGAGCCATAGGTGACAGGTCCGTGAAAACAGAGTTTAACAGCTACACAAGATGACAGCGTCTGTGTAGCTAAGGTCAGGGATTTCCCTCACTGCATTTCCCCATTAGGAGGGATAGAAAGGCAGGCTTCCTTTCCTCTACCCAGAGACCCACAACTCTGCCACTGTACCCTCCTGCCCTTTGCACACTCAAACTCATTGTTACTAAGCCATTATACTAGCAAACACTGAGTGAACTTAGTGGCATCCTAAACACGGCTGTTGGACTTCTGTATCGTCCCACAAGTGCAAAGATATTTGCAGCACCTCTGCCTGCTTTGCACACTCCAACTCATTGTTACTAAGCCATTATACTAGCAAACACTGAGTGAACTTAGTGGCATCCTAAAAGTGGCTGTTGGACTTCTGTATAGTCCCACTAGTGCAAAGATATTTGCAGCAAGTCTGCCTGCATTGCACACTCAAACCCATTGTTACTAAGCCATTATACTAGCAAACACTGCTGCCAGTTTAAGGGCCGTAGTTGCATTGTCAGTGATAATTATTGTTGTTTATTCTGCTGTTAATAAAGATAGACCACTGCTGCAATCTACACCACCTCTCAATTTTTACTACCACATTTTAAGTGCACAATCTTGTCGCAATCAAAATGAGTGGCAAAATGACAGATGCTGGTGGAAAGGGTAAGAGGCGTGTTAGAAAAGGAAAAAAAGGGTTTGTCCATGGGGAAGGTGGCAAAGCTCCATTAACATCTGCTGAAGATAGACCATCTTCCGGGAAAAGTAAGATGTCTACTACTTTCCGTGGACAATCCGATGTGCTCCCTTTTTTACGGAGACGGACAACTGGAACAAAGGTAGATGATGGCCAAAAAAGGAAAATGCTTGAATGGATCTCAAGTGGTCCAACAAGTGCCCTCTCCGCCACCTCAACTACCGCATCCAAAAAACACCAGTCCTCTGAGTTGTCATCCCAATCAAACTTGCTTTCTCCCAGCTCTGAAGTCTCCATCCGCCCTGCACAGTATGGTGGAACTGAGATGGCTGAGTCTGCAGAGCTGTTCAGTCACACTATAGCCTGGGAATCAGAGGTCTGCTCCCAAGCTACAGTGAGTACAGACCAGGAAATGGTCTACAGTGATGCCCAGAACCTTTGTGACTCTGATTCAGGCCGTGAGGACCAAGTTTCTGAGCATAATGTTGACCCTTTTTCACCAACTGTAACACCTGTTGTTATAGACAATGAGGAACATACTGATGACGATGAGATGCAGATACCAGATTGGGATGACAACTTAAATATTCGGTCAGGGCAAGAAGAGGCTCGGTCTGAGGGTGAGGGGAGTGCGAACACAACAATTGATGAGGAAGTTCTAGATCCCACCTACTGTCAACCCACAGTCAGGCACTCGAGGAGGTCAACAGAGGTGGTGGAGGAGGATGCAACTGATGACGAAGTTACCTTGCGCCTTCCTGGACAGAGTCGGAGTACTGGTAGCACGTCTACAACTGCATCCTCAGCCACCACTTTGCCTCTGAGAACTAGTCAGGGTGGATCAACAGGTCCCATGCCCTCTAAGCCTTGCCTAGCCTGGTCCTTTTTTGACATAGCAAAAGATCGCCCAAATTATGTGATCTGTAAAAGTTGTCATGATTCTGTTAGTAGAGGTCAAAACCTCAGCAGTTTGACAACTTCTTCCATGAATCGTCACATGAATAAATATCATATGTCCCGGTGGGAAGCTCACCGTGCTGCAATGCGGCCTAGCGGAGCGAACCATCCACCGCCTGCCCCTTCTAGTGCATCCGCGCGCTCTTCATCTTCTAGGACTGTGGGGACAGCTGTCACACCTGGTTTTCCACGCACAACTTCCACCACTGAAACCGCAACAGGCAGTTTGCTTGGTAGGTCGTCAGTTGGTTTGGAAGGGGAAACAAGTGCGTGTGTACAGCTCTCTCAGACATCGATAGCACCAACGTTGGATGAAGGCAACATCATGTCTACGCCTGCACTTTCCTCACAAAGCTGCATTTTTCCAGGGACACCCTACTCAACACCGTCTACACACAGCAGCCAGATCTCTGTCCCTCAGATGTGGACAAATAAAAAGCCATTTCCTGCGACCCATGACAAAGCTAAGAGGTTGACTTTATCCCTCTGTAAGCTCTTGGCTACTGAAATGCTGCCTTTCCGCCTGGTGGACACACAGGATTTTAGAGACCTTATGTCTGTCGCTGTGCCCCAGTACCAGATGCCCAGTCGCCACTACTTCTCTAAGAAAGCTGTGCCCGCGCTACACCAGCATGTCGCACACAACATCACCGCTTCCTTGAGAAACTCTGTGTGTGAACGGGTGCATTTCACCACCGATACTTGGACCAGTAAGCATGGACAGGGACGTTACATGTCGCTGACTGGGCACTGGGTAACTATGGTGATAGATGGTGAAGGGTCTGCTGCACAAGTCTTGCCATCCCCACGACTTGTGTGTCAATCCTCTGTCTGTCCAAGTTCCGCCACTGCTTCTGCCTCCTCCACCTCATCTGGGTCCTTCACCTCCGCCCCAAGCCTGCCTGGTCAGGCCACCAGCGTTCTCACAGCGCAGAAGGAATCACGCACCCCTCATTACTATGCTGGCAGCAGAGCGCAATGGCATCAGGCGGTCTTTAGCTTGACATGTCTTGGGAATAAGAGTCACACAGCTGAGGAGTTGTGGTCAGCTCTGCGGTCCGAGTTTAATAAATGGTTGTCTCCACTCAACCTGCAGCCTGGTAAGGCCGTGTGCGACAATGCTGCAAACCTGGGTGCGGCCCTTCGCCTTGGCAAGGTGACACACGTGCCTTGTATGGCTCACGTGTTGAAACTTGTTGTCCAGCAATTTTTAACACACTATCCCGGCCTAGATGGCCTTCTGACCAGGGCACGAAAACTGTCTGCTCACTTCCGCCGTTCAACCGCCGCAGATGAGCGACTTGCATCGCTCCAGAAGTCTTTCGGCCTGCCGGTTCATCGCCTGAAATGCGATGTGGCGACACGCTGGAATTCGACTCTCCACATGTTACAGCGACTGTGGCAGCACCGCCGAGCCCTGGTGCAATACGTCATGATGTATAGCCTGGGCCAACGAGATGCAGAGGTGGGGAAGATAACCCTGATGGAGTGGTCTCAGATCAAGGACCTATGCACCCTTCTGCACAGTTTCGACATGGCGACGAATATGTTTAGCGCTGACAATGCCATTATCAGCATGACAATTCCAGCCATTTACATGCTGGAGCACATGTTAACACTATTCAGAGTCAGGGGGTGGGACAACAGGAAGGGGAGGAACTACAGGAAGATTCATATGCGCAAGGGACAACAACATCACCAAGGTCCAGAGGTTCATCATCACCAACGCGGCAGGCATGGGACCATGGGGGACAGGGATCAACAAGAGCGCATGGTAGCAGGCGAAATGTTGAGGAAGGTGCAGGAGAACATGAAGAAATGGATGACGAACTGTCCATGGACATGGAAGACTCAGCGGATGAGGGAGACCTTGGTCAAATTTCAGTTGAAAGAGGTTTGGGGGAGATGTCAGAGGAAGAAAGAACGGTTAGCACCTCTATGCCACAAACACAGCGTGGACTTGTTCCGCATGGCTGCGCAAGACACATGAGCGCCTTCTTGCTGCACTACCTCCAACATGACCCTCGTATTGTCAAAATTAGAAGTGATGATGACTACTGGCTTGCCACACTATTAAATCCCCGGTACAAGTCCAAATTTTGTGACATAATTCCAGCCATAGAAAGGGACGCACGTATGCAGGAGTATCAGCAGAAGCTGTTACTCGATCTTAGCTCGGCTTTTCCACCAAACAACCGTGCAGGTGCAGGAAGTGAATCTCCCAGTTGTAACTTGACAAACATGGGACGGTATCGTCATCTTCAACAGTCTACCCGTACCAGTAGCACCGTGTCTGGTGCTGGTAACAGCAATTTTATGGAATCTTTTCATAATTTTTTTAGACCGTCCTTTGCAAGGCCACCATAGACAACAAGTCTAACACATAGTCAACGGCTGGAGAGGATGATACAGGAGTATCTCCAAATGAACATTGATGCCATGACTTTGCAAATGGAGCCTTGATCATTTTGGGCTTCAAATCTTGAAAAATGGCCAGAGCTCTCCAGTTACGCCTTGGAGATTTTGTCGTGTCCAGCTGCCAGCGTTGTCTCTGAACGTGTCTTCAGTGCTGCTGGGTGTGTGCTGACAGATAAGCGCACGCGTCTGTCCAGTGACAATGTGGACAGACTAACGTTCATCAAAATGAACAAGTCACGGATCCACAAGGAATTTACTACTCCTGTGTCATCCTGGGGAGAGTAAATGCTTGTGGATTTGGAATGTGCTTGATGCAAATCAAAACATCCTGTTTGCAACTAGGGCACAAGTGCTGCCACTGATGGGGTGTCTGTGTGGCCCAATTTTTTAAAAAAAGGGAGAGTCCACTTGGAGTAACCCTTGCTTACATTGTTTTTAAAAATGATCCAAGATGAACAAGTCATGGATCAGCAAAGACTTTATCTACCTACCCCGGTGTCATGCTGGGGACGGTTAATTATGGCATATTTTTGAATGTGCTTGATGCAAATCTAGGTGTGAAGTGTACAACTGGGGCACAACTGCTGCCACTGAAGGGGTGGGTGTGTGTGGGGCACAATTTTTGGAAAAAAGGGAGAGTCCGCTTGGAGTAACCCTTGCTTACATTGTTTTTAAAAACGATCCAAGATGAACAAGTCATGGTTCAGCAAAGACTTTATCTACCTACCCCGGTGTCATGCTGGGGACGGTTAATTATGGCATATTTTTGAATGTGCTTGATGCAAATCTAGCTGTGAAGTGTACAACTGGGGCACAAGTGCTGCAACTGAAGGGGTGGGTGTGTGTGGGGACCAATTTTTGGAAAAAAGGGAAACTCCGCTTGGAGTAACCCTTGCTTACAGTGTTTTTAAAAAGGAGCCAAGATGAACAGAGCTGGGATCAGGAAAGACTTTGCTACCTACCCCGGTGTCATCCTGGGGACGGTTAAGAATGGCGTATTTTTGAATGTGCTTGATGCAAATCTAGCTGTGAAGTGTACAACTGGGGCACAACTGCTGCCACTGAAGGGGTGGGTGTGTGTGGGGCCCAATTTTTGGAAAAAAGGGAGACTCCGCTTGGAGTCACCTTGCGGTGTTTTACATGATTTTAGAAGGGCGTGCCATGCCTATATCTGTGTCTCCTCCTCTTTTTCCTTGTCCAGCTCTTTTGTTTTCGCATGAGTATATGTCCTTGTCACTTTCCCATGTGTTTGTGTTGTGTTGTGAGTTGTTTGTCACCTTTTGGACACCTTTGAGGGTGTTTTCTAGGTGTTTTTATGTGTTTGTGAATGCCTGCCATTGTTTCCTATGCGGTTCGAGCTCGGTTCGTCGAACGTTCGACGAACCGAACTCGAACGGGACCTCCGTTCGACGAACCGAACTCGAGCCGAACCACGACCGGTTCGCTCATCTCTACTCATAAAGCCAAATACTGTGCTTGGGTTTCTCTCTCAGTACCATGTAGTGTGGATAGGTGATAATTCCTTATAACCAGAATACCCCTTTAAGTAATTGGGTTACTGTAACGTCTCCCCTTGTTGACAGACTCAGAATGACTGTCATGGACAGACTAGGGCTAGCCACCAAGTCGTCAGGATGTCAAGAACCCTGAAACCCTCTAACCTCTGTACAGGCATTTGGAATTACACAAGACTCAGGAGATCACTGCTTATGGAAGGCTGCAATCCAGAAAAGAGTGGTTGTCAGGCAGGGTCCAAACCAGGAGGCACAAAAAGCAACAAAATCGACAGGCAGGAGCATAGTCAGGAAATCAGAAATGGGAGATGACAGCGACGTACAAAAACGGCAGGCAGGAGAGTAGTCAGGGCGTAGCCAGGGGTTAAACATGGGGGTCAATAGTCAGAAAAGGACAGGAACTATACAATAGCAGGAAAACAAAACTATATCTGGCAAGGACCAGCAGACAGGAGGAGGAATAAGGAGGGTGTGGTGTCTTCCCATTGGCTGTAGCTGAACTGTGGTACCTTCAGCTGGAAGACACATGCCACCTACAATCAGCCAGCGGTACAGAAGGTCCCAGGGAAACTCAGCTTAGTGGATGAGCGGAGCTTCCGCTCACCAGAGCCACTGGCACCGACTCCTCTCCTATCACCAGCACAGTCCATGGTGAAAATACAGCAGACTCTAGTGAGGACATGACAGTTACCTTAACTTTCCTTGATTCAGTCATGATAACTATTCTGCCCAATATACCCAAAACCCCAAACCACTTGACCATTTCTATATTTCACCGATGCATGATAAATTATTATTTCGTATTCTAGCATCATTTATTCTATGGCACTTAACATGTAAAAAGGATTATACATAATAAAACCAGTACAATAATCATGAACAATACAAGGCACAGACTGGTACAGGAGGAGAGAAGACCCTGCCCAAGAGGGCTCACAGTCTACAGCAAAAAGGTGAGGATACAGTAGATGAGGGTAGAACTGGTCATGCAATGCTATGGTGGACTGAGGGTTAATGCAGGTTGAAGGCTTGTGGGAAGAAGTAGCTCTTTAGGTTTCTATTGAAGGTTTCCATGGTAGGTGAGAGTCTGATATTTTGCGGTATAGAGTTCCAGAGTATGGGGAAGGCATAGGAGAAATCTTGAGGAGGAGATAAGAGGGGAGTAGATAAAGAGATCTTGTGAGGATCGGACGTTGTGTGCAGGTAGGTATAGGGAGACTGGGGCACAGATGTATGGAAAAGACAGGTTGTGGATGGCTTTCTATGTCATGGATAGGTTTGAACTTGAATGTTTAGGCATTGGGAAGCCAGTGAAGGGATTGGCAGAGAGGATAGGCCTGGGAATAGCAGGGGAGATTAATCGGCCGCCAGAGTTTAGTATAGATTGGAGGAATGTAAGAGTGTTAGGGCTGCTTTACACGGTACGACCGATTGTGCGATTTCACAATCGATCGTACCTGCCCCCGTCCTTTTTGCGTCACGGGCAAATCGCTGCCCGTGGCGCACAAAGTCGGTAACCCCCGTCACACATACTTACCTCTCGTGCGACCTCGCTGTGGGCGGCGAACGTCCACTTCCTGGAGTGGGATGGACGTTCGGCGTCACAGCGACGTCACACGGCCGCCGGCCAATAGAAGCGGAGGGGCGGAGATGAGCGGGACGTAAACATCCCGCCCACCTCCTTCCTTCCACATAGAGCCGGCGGCGGCCGCGGGAGGCAGGTGAGCTGCTCATCGTTCCCGTGGTGTCACACGGAGCGGCGTGTGCTACAACGGAAACGATGATCAACTAAATTAAACGATATTATGGAACCTAGCGAGCAGTACCCGACTCACGATTTGTGAACGATACTGCGTCGCTAGGAGGTGTCACACAGGCCGGCATCGCCAGCGATGCTGGATGTGCGTCACAAAAACCGTGACCCCGACGATCTATCGCACGATAGATTGTCTGGTGTAAAGCAGCCTTTAGAAGGGAGGTTACAGAGTAGGAGGTTGTAGTAGTCAAGGTGGGAGATAATGAGGGCATACAGTAGTGTTTTTGTGAAATCTTGGTTAAGGAATGTATGGATGCTCAAAAAGTTTTGAGTTGGAGTCGGCAAGATGAGGAAAGGGCTTGAATATGTGGCTTGAAGTGGAGAGCAGAGTGATGGATTATCTCAAGGCAGCAAGCTTGCGGTACTGGGGAGAGTGAACAGCCATTGACTCTGATGGATGGGGAAAGATGATCAGTTCTGTTTTCTCCACATTAAGTTTTATAAATAAAGCAAAGAAAAAGGATGAAATAGCAGACAGACATTGTGGGATTCTGTTTAGTAAAGAGATGATATTGGGTTAAAAGAGATAGCTCTAGGTATCATCTGCTTAGAGATCATACCGAAAGCCATACTACTCTATAACCTGTCTCAGGCCAAAGGTGTAGATGGAAAAGAGGAGGGGCCCAAGAACGGAAACTTGGGGGACACCGACAGATAAATCAGTAAGCAGTAGAAAAAAGATGAATGCACAGTATTTTTGGGAGATGGCTCACAAACCATAATAATTAGTGATGAGCAAGCACTGCCATGCTCAGGTGCTCGGTACTCGTAACGGGAAATTAGATGCTTGGATGGCTGTGATGCGAGTACCCAAGTATAATTGAAGTCAATGGGGGACTCGAGCATTTTTCCAGAAAATTTCCTGTAAAAACGCTCTAGTCCCCCATTGACTTCCATTATATTCGGGTACTCTCTTCGTGCTCATCTGAGCATCCAATTGCTCATTTCTAGTACCGAGCACCTGAGCATGGTAGTGTTCGCTCATCGCTACTTATAATACATCTATAGAGGCACCCCATCTGTTGGATTAAGTTTAGTACAAAGATGCTGAATATATCTTATTTGCCTTCCCTGTGTTATTCCACTGCTGCTGACAGGCCGACTAACCTGATGTGCATGAAAAATACAGCATTGTGTCACAACTATAATATATGCTTATCTCTACACCAGGACATAAATTCTTGCTTCTTGCAGTTCACGTTATACTCAACTGAGGTATTTTATTCAATACTTGCTTTCCATTTATCGGAGTTCTTTTTTTATCTCAGACAGCTGACTTACAAATGGTTTCCACTTTATGTTTGTCAAGTGAAGTAATTCTCGATTCACAAATGTCAATTTACATATTGAAATTACTCACTTCATGTTATATTTTTAATTTCATACTGAATATTACATGCTATATTAAGGTAGGGAAAATTTTTGCAGCAGGCAAATGTACATTACAGAGTGTAATAAGAGCTTACAAAAAATAAGATTGAAGTGAATGCTACAGTCCATGATTGAAGATGAATAGGTCATCAATTACACACAATGTAGAGACTATCCTGTATCATTTAACCTTTTGTCACATATTTTTAATTTTCTTTTTGCTTCTATTTCTTCTAAAAAATGCACAGATTCTTTTTTAAGCAAACCTAGAGAGCAGCTAATGGGAAAAAAAAAAACACCAGAAGAAAACACCATACTTACAGCTTGCAATTTGAACAGCTCCCCCTCCCCACCCCAATAAAAAAAAACTCAATATTTTGTAAATATGTCTTCTAAATAAGCCTGCTGCAATGCGCGCATGATAGAATGAACGATAGGGACGTCGCTCCATGGTATCACTCCCACAGGGGCGTGATACCAGGGAAATATGCAGACGTCCATAGGGCAAGGCGCTGCCCATGTGACCACATTCCCTGCTATTTACATACGGAATATGAAGGTAATAAAACGTTTTTTATTACTTTCATATTATACAATTTTATAACACAGGGATGGGTAGGAAGGTGTAATTAGGGCACACATGCATCTGCTGATAGGTCAGAACGTATATTCTAGGTGACAGGTTCCCTTTAACTCTGTTGGGCATGGAGTTCATTAGAACTTCACAAGGCCACTAGAATCCCCTTTCACTCCTCTATGAATGATGGCATCATGGAGCTGGTGGATGTTAGAGACCATGCATTTCTCCACCTTCCATTTAAGGATGCCCAACAGATGGTCAATAGGATTTATGTCTGGAGACATGCTTGGCCAGTCCAGCACCTTTATGCTCTGTTTCATTGGCAAGGCAGTGGTCATCTTGGAGGTCTGTTTTGGGTCATTTTGATGTTGGAATAGTGCCCTGCAGCACAGTTTTTTTTAAGGGAGGGAATCCTGCTCTGCTTCAGTATGTCAAAGTATATGTTGGCGTTCGTGGTTCCCTCAATGAACTGTAGCTCCATACAGCCAGCAGCAGTTATGCAGCCCCATACCATGACACTCCCATCACCATGCATGACTGTAGTAAAGACACACTTGTCTTTGTGGTCTTCACCTGATTGCCACCACACACACTTGACACCATATAATTCAAGCTTATATTTTTCTCATCAGGCCATAGGACATGGTGCCAAAAATCCTTATCATTAGTCTGTGTCATGCTAGGTGTGAGGAAGTACCATGTAAACAGCAAAAGGGAAGGAAAACAGTCGCAGGAAGGGGCAGATTTGGACCTACCGCTGGCTCCTGGCTTCCCTCACCACCCTAGATAAGTTCTGAACCTTTGCGCTGAGCAGGATACCTGACCATGGTTAACTCTGGATGGGATGAGCGCTTAGTCAACTCCACTAAGTACTAAAGAACACACACAGGGGAAAGTATATGAATAACTTATCTCAAAAGGACTCAGAGAGAGGAACTGCAACAACAACAAATGTCTACAAGCCGACTTATTGTACTGAAGACCTGTAAAGGGTTTTTAAACCTTACACCAGCAGAGAACAAAGGCGAGTGTGAGTATTAAAAGACACAAAGGGAAGTGCTCATGATTAACAGCTGAAAAGTGAGGAAATCTGCAGGGTCCTGAAGAAAAAGGATTAATCCCAAGCAGGGAGAAAGGGAAAGTCACAGAGCTACTTGTGTAACCAAACGCTTTGTCACTCGACAGCCGGACACCAGAAGACTGTCTGTCAAGCGTGACACACCCGTAACTGTCTGCTTGTCCTCAGCCCACTGGTTGCTGGATTTTTTGTGCAGTATCTTCCGAAGAGGCTTCCTATTGGGATGACAGCCATGCAAACCAATTTGATGTAGTGCGCAGCATATGGTCTGATCACTGACAGGCTGACCCCCACCCCTGTAACTACTGCAACAAAACTATACTATTATAATATAGCACTATTTTGAAAAGACAACATCTAGATATGACGGGCACAGGTACTCAATTTCTTTGGTCGACTATGGCAAGGCCTGTTCTGAGTAGAACCTGTCTTATTAAAATGCCGTATGGTCTTGGCCACCATCCTTTAATGCAGCTCACTTTCAGGGTGTTAGCAATCTTTTTATAGCATAGGACATCTTTATGTAGAGCAACAATTCTTTTTTTTTTTTTTTTTTTTTTTTCAGATCTTCAGAAAATTCTTTACCTAGAGGTGCCATGTTGAACTTCCAGTAAACAGTATGAAAAAGTGTGTGAGTGATAACCCCAAATGTAACACACCTGCTCCCCATTCACACAATTTGGCCATTTTCACTTAGAGGTGTACTCAGTTTTGGTGTCACTTTAGCAATAACATTTAGCATTTTTACAAGGGTAACAGAATACATTGCACCATACAATTTGTTGTGCAATTTCTCCTGAGTATGCTGATGCCTAACATGTGGTATAAATCTACAGTTTCAGCACACGGAAGGGCTTGGAATTGAAGGAGCACCTTAGAATTTTTTAACGTAATCACGTTTTTCAGAGATTTAGGGTATGTTCCCATCATCCGCCCATGCTGTTTCCTGGACACAGTATGTGTTCTCCTGTGGAGACAACTTGCGTGCACATGATCAAGATTTGGGGCACTGTGGGACTTTCCTTTTGTTTTTCTGCTTGCATCTCCGCAAGCATAAATCGACATGCTGCGGCTAGAGAAGTTGCTCCGCATGTCAGTTTACCCTGTGGAGAAAAGAACCACAGTGGGCACAGTATTTCTATAAATCCATACACTGTGCTTGTGCTGTGCAACATCATTAAAGGATTAGTTTTTATCCTCTTAATACACAACTCCTGAAGTATAAATGGAAATAAACACTAATTGTCTCTTCCATACTGAGGCCTGAATTCATTAACACCGACGGAAGAGCTGGACTAAAGCTGGGTTTACACACTGCAACATCTCAAACGACATCGCTGTAACATCACCGGTTTTGTGACGCAATAGCGATGTTGTTTGCGATGTTGCAGTGTGTGAAACCTATCAGCGACCCGGCCCCTGCTGTGAAGTTGTAATCGTTACAAATCGTTCAGGACCATTCCTAGGTCCTTTGTTTCCCGCTGTGCAGCATGAAGTTTCAGTGTGTGAAGACTTTGCAGCGACTTTGTTAGCAACTTCCCTTTCAAAAGGCTGCTTATCAACGTCCCCAACAACCAGCTAGGTCGCTCTGCAGGTCCGGATCGCTGTTGAGTTGTTGGCCAGGTTTGTCTGTTTGACAGCTCACCAGCGATTTAGCAGAGACTTAGGGAGGTCGCTGTTACGTCACAAAACCGGTGACGTTACAGCGATGTCCTTTGCGATGTTGCAGTGTGTAAACCCAGCTTAAGATACGCTTCTGGCACACATGCAGTCCAGTCAGAGACTAGAGTACATTTCTGGAGTAAGTTAAGCCAGTTAAGTGGTGCAACTGTTCATGAATTTAATGAGCTAGCTTAGTCTCGTCACACCCATCCTCCAACCAAGACAAGCGGGAAAATGCCAAAAGTCACCAAAACTTTGGCAAAAACACATTAATGAATCAGCCACATTGTGTTATGGTTATTTTGGCACAAATTTTTCTCTGTTTTTATAACTGATTTTTTTTGTAATGTGTATTCCTGACTGCACTTCCATTCAAAAAAGGGACACCAGGTCCACTATGATCAGTGGATATTTTGGAGATTGGTCCCCGACCTTTCAGACCCATCACTTTTTTGGTGGATTGATAATTTTTAATACTGGTAAAAGCCTTTTTTTTAAATTATTTTGTTGCCTTTGCAAGAAAACTCTTTATTTTTCTAAAGTAAAACTAGAAAAAAAATGAAGAATCTTCTAAATGGGATCTGTTTACAAGTTCTCCAACCATTTAATTTCTCTTCTAACATGTCTACATAGCTAGTATATTGCAAAATGCTATCTTGAACTTTAACTTTTTAAACATTTTGATTCCCAATCTCACATATTAAGACATAACTAGTGATGGGCAGACTCGCAGATAACCAGGACCGGCAGATCCCGGTGATCTGTTTTTTTAAAATCCGGTTTTGGAATGGATTCTGGTCCCCATATAAGATTGTGGGGACCAGAATCCGTTGAATAAAAGTGTTGGTAGAAAGGATAGGGGGATAGGAGCAAGCCCATTATACATACTGAGGCTCCAGCACCACTGTACACTGCTCCCACAGCCGCCCATTCCCTTCCAGAGCCACGCATTAAGCTCATGCATATGCACTGCTTTTCGTGTGAATGGTTGCAGTCAGACGTACTGCCACCGTGAGTGACAGCATGTCTGACGCTTCCAACCACAGACCCGGTCTGCACGTCTATTGTGGTATAAAATAAAAAAATAAATAAAAAAATTGGCATAGGGTACCCCTATATTATGATACCCAGAACAGATAAAGCATACGGCTACAGGCTAGAACCCCGAGCCATCCGCTTATCTTGGCTTTGTATCAAAATAGGAGGAACCGCATGTGGTCTTTTTTAATTTTTTTAAATAAATAATTTTAGAAAACAACGTGTGGTGCCCCCCAATTTTGATACTCAGCCATAATAACGCCCAACAGATATGGACTTTTATTCTCAAGCTGAATAGACCAATGCTTATTGTGCCGCCCTCCAGTCTAAAAATAGCAGCCTGTAGCTGCCCGGAATTGTTGCTTCTATTAGATACAACAGTCCCGGAACTTTACCCAGCTCTTTCCGATTGCCCTGATATGGTGGCAATCGGGGTAACATACAGTAAGGGATTAATAACACAGTCCACAGCTGCCACTAGGCCCTAGATAAGTATTGGGGGGGTCTAGGAGAGTAAATAAAATAAATAAACACAAACAATGAAAACTAAAATACAAAAATCACCCTCTTTCACCACTTTATTAACATACCTTTGAAACTGCATGGATCCATACTTGTACAGTCTAGGTCCGCCCTTTACTAGAGATAACCCATACTATAATTCTACTAATGCTGAAGGATTCAAATACTTTTTGTTCTTCTGCTATCATTTTCTACTGCAGTATGCAAGGTTTAAAAAAAAAAAGTAAAATCACTGTATCACTGTGCAGACGTAAACCTTAAAGTAAAGCTAAATGAATTATAAAACAGTTTGTAAAATTCTGACACAATCCAGTTTTCATAGAATTTTTTTTTAAGTACTTTTTTCTTTGATATTGATCTCATCCAAACACTTCCTGTAAGTGTTCCTTCAGACTGTTAAAACACGTTTATTAGTTCTTACTTTTCCATTTGAAATCTACACTTATACTACAACAGGTAAATAACTTTATGCCTTTTCCCTTAATAAACCTAGCTTGTTGTCTTAGTATGAGCTGTTATGTAGAGAAAGTATCAGGAAAAAAAAGCTTTTAGCTGTAATACATACATATAATGAGAATAGTGCGCTGACGTTTGAAGAAGATCCCAATGACAGAAGGTTTGTGGCAGTATGCAGAGCTTTCAAAGCACACAATCCGGGAGACAGAGGCAGAATCTAAAGGGTGCTTTACACGCAACGATATCTTTAACCAGTAGAGATGAGCCACCCCCCTGGCGTTCGAGTTCAGTTCAGTTCGTTGAACGGAGGCCCCGTTCGACGAACCACTCGAACCCCATTGAAAACAATGGGAGGCAAACACAAACACATACAAACACATTATACATGTACACATAGTGTTAATAAACATTGCCATAACACTTACAGGTTCCCGCGACTCGTCCTGCACTCTGTCTCCCGCCGCTTTTCCTTCCGATAATCACTGCGTCCTCCCGGTAACCAGCACTGTTGATAGGTCCTATCATGACGTCAAAATAGCATGTGAGCAGTCACATGTCTATTATCTCATTGGCTACAGACTGGTCACATGGCTAGACGTCATGCTAGGTCCTCTCATTGCATCTCTCCGGTACGCGGTGATCATTCCAGCATCTCCGTGTACCGGCGAAATGCTCTGGCACATGGTCGGCTTCCCCGTCCATGCATGTGGGCGGTCTTTACAGAGTCAGCCCACATGCAAGGACGTGATGCCACAGCCGGTGAATTGCGGCACCGGGTATCACATGATCGGAGCACCGTTGCTATGGTAACATCACCGCTTACAGCACGCAGCTTCTGCTCACTCACTAAGTGAATAGACTGCACGGGAAGCAGCAGCGTCTTCCTCCCATGCAGTGCTGTCTGATGTAGCAGAGCTGCATGGGTTGAAGGAGAAAGAAGATAGAAGAGCAGGATCGTGGCGGGCTGAGAGGGAGTAGTAAACATGGAGTTTCTAATGTGTCTGTGTATTTATTTCTATTAAAGTATTTTTTCTCTGTGTGGTGTCTTTTTTTAACTCTTTATTGGAGATTCTTAATGGCCAGGTCAAACTTGCCTAACATTAAGAATCTCTGGCTTAATACTAGCTAGTTAAACAAAGCTAGTATTAACTCATTATTACCCAGCAAGCCACCCGGCTTCAGGGCTGCTGGAAGAGTTGGATACAGCGCCAGATGATGGCGCTTCTATGAAAGCGCCTTTTTCTGGGGAGGCTGCAGACTTCAATTCGCAGCAGAGGCGTCCAGAAAGCTCAGGCCAACCTGTGCTGCGGATTCCAATCCACAGCTGCCTAGTTGTAACTGGCTGGACACAAAAATGGGGTGAAGTCTATGTCGATTTTTTTTTTAATTATTTCATGAAATAATTAAAAAAAGGGCTTCCCTATTTTTTTAGTTCCCAGCCGGGTACAAATAGGCAGCTGGGGGTTGGAGGCAGCCGTACCTGCCTGCTGTATCTGGCTAGCATACAAAAATATGGCGAAGCCCACGTCACTTTTTTGGGGGGCAAAAAACTCCTGCATAAAGTCCTGGATGGAGTATGCAGAGACTTGTAGTTCTGCAGCTGCTGTCTGCTCTCCTCCATACAGACAGACAGCAGACAGAAGCTGCAGAACTACAAGGCTGAGCATACTCCATCCAGGGCTGTATGCAGGAGTTTTTTGCCCCCCCAAAAAATTGTGGGCTTCGCCATGTTTTTGTATGCTAACCAGGTACAGCAGGCAGCTACGGGCTGCCCCCAACCCCCAGTTGCCTATTTGCACCCGGCTGGGAACCAAAAATATAGGGAAGCCCTTTTTTTTTAATTATTTCATGAATTTCATGAAATAATTTAAAAAAAAAAAAGACGTGGGCTTCGCCCAATTTTTTTGTCCAGCCAGGTACAACTAGGCAGCTGGGGATTGGAATCCGCAGCTCAGGGTGCCCAAGCTTTCTGGGCACCCCTGCTGAAAATTGTAGTCCACAGCCGCCTCAAAAAATGGCGCTTTCATAGAAGCGCCATCATCTGGCGCTGTATCCAACTCTTCCAGCTGCCCTGGTGACGGGTGGCTCGCTGGGTAATAATGGGGTTAGGGCTAGCTGTATATTATCAACTGGCCCTAAGCCCTAAATTCATGGTGTCATGTCAATATTAGACAAGGCTACCATGCATTTCAAGTACAGATAAAAAAAAATACAACACACAGAAATATATTTTTATTAGAAATAAAACACAACACAATTAGTGACTCCATCTTTATTGAAATAAAGAACCCCCCTCCGCAGTAATCCTGCATCAAGGATCCCGCACCGTCCAATCCGGATCCAATATCATCTGATCGGTTTGCTGGAAGGCAAAGCGATGAGATGATGTGTCAGGTTCAAGGGCCTGAATCACATGACACAGCAGCTGATTGTATAAATGGCTTTTATACAATCAGCTGATGCATCAGTGCAAAAAAACCCCAAAAAACTACACACTTCTGTGCAGACTCCTGTCCGACAGCATCAGCTGATAGTTTAGCCGGCCGGGCGGTAAAAAGCCGGCCTCACTGCTCGACTATAGTGTCAGCTGATTCCGTCAAGTGACCGCATCAGCTGATCATCAACAGGTCTGAGAGAGAGAGAGAAAGAAGAGAAAGAGCGAAGATAGAGAAAAGAGAGAGAGAAATGAGAGAGTAAAGAGAAGAGAGAGACAGAGGAAAGAGAGAGAGAGGAGAGAAAGAGAGAGAGAGGGAAAAAGAGAAAAAGAGAGACTGAGAAAAAGAGAGAGAAAAAGAGAGAGAGAGAGCGAGAAAGAGAGAGAGAGAAAGAGAGAGAGAAGAGGAGAGAGAGGGAGAGAAGGAAAAAGAGAGAGAGAGAGGGAGAGAGGGAAAAAGAGAGAGAGCGAGAAAGAGAGAGAGAGAAAGAGAGAGAGAGAAAAAGAGAGAGAGGGAGAGAGGGAAAAAGAGAGAGAGAAAGAGAGAGAGAGAGAGAGAGAAAGAGAGAAAGAAAAAGAGAGGAGAGAGCGAAAAAGAGAGAGAGAAAGAGAGAGAGAGAAAAAGAGAGAGGGAGAGAGAGAGAGGGAGGGGGGAGAGAGGGAAAAAGAGAGACAGAGAAAAAGAGAGAGAGAGAAAGAGAGAGAAAGAGAGAGAGAAGAGAGAAAAGAGAGAGAGAGGGAAAAAGAGAAAAAGAGAGAGAAAGAAAGAGAGAGAGAGCAATGCAGCCTCATTCCATGAACTGCTCCTATTTTAGAGGTGTGTCCCGCGGCTCACAGCTGATGTCTGGCTCTTCCCCTCAGTACATAATTAAATTAAATTATAATTATAAATAAATAATTATAATTTAAAATTAAAAATAATTCACATTTTATACTGGGACGGCCGGGACTTGAACTCGTGAACTAATGCTTCTTAGATGGGAGCTCTATCCATTGAGGCACTGGCTCTAATGAGAAACATAGGCAGATATGGTATTCTTGACGTCTAGATTGCAGTCTGTGAAGTGAAGTCTGGTGACAGCGCGGCTCACTTCAGGTGCTACGTGGAGAGGACACAGATCGCTCCCTGTCATCTTCATGTAGCAGAGCTGACAGTGTCGTGTGGATTTCTTCAGACCTGGATTGTTGTTTGATGATTAATAAAAAGGTAAATGAGGTGTTATTTTGTCTTTTATTCCAAATAAAGGATTTTTCGTTGTGTGTGTTTCTTTACTTTCACTTACAGCTTAATCATGGAAGGTATCTCGGGGAGACGCCTGGCATGATTAACTCCTTATTACCCCGATTGCCACCGCACCAGGGCAATTCGGGATGAGCTGTGTAGAGTCCCAGAACTGCCGCATCTAATGGATGCGGCAATTCTGGGCGGCTGCCTGCTGATATTGTTAGGATGGTGGACTCCCCATAATGTGGTGCTCTCCATCCTGATAATACTGTACCAGCCTCCAGCCGTGTGGCTTTATCCTGGCTGGTATCAAATATGGGGGGAACCGCATTTTTTTTTTAAATTTATTTATTTTACTGCACGATATAGAGCCGCCCATCGGCGTCTGTGATTGGTTGCAGTGAGACAGCTGTCACTCATCGTGGGGCCGTATCTGACTGCAAACAATCATGGCTTGGTGGGCGGGGAAAGCAGGGAATACCAGATTGAATAATGAAGCGGCAGCCATTTTCAAAAAAGGAAATGCTGCTGGAGATATGTGACAGCCGTGAAGCGAGACGCCCGTGATTGGTGAGTAGGAAAGAGAGAGGGATTGTGCTGGGGACGCAGGACACATGCAGATATGAAAGGTGCGCACATACTTACTGTGAAAAGCCACGCTTTTGGTGGTCGAACCGTTCTTGAACGTAATTTGAACTGCTGAACTTTTAGCAAATCGTTCGAGTTCGTCAAACGACTCGAACACCCCCCAAAATCACTCGAACATGAAATTGGCGAACCTCAAACGTCGCTCATGTCTATTAACAGGATATCGTTGGGGTCACGTCGTTAGTGACGCACATATGGCATCGTTAGCGATATCGTTGTGTGTGACACCTAGGAGCGACGATCACCGATCGCAAAAGCGTCAAAAATAGTTAATCGTTGTCACATCGTCCATTTTCATAATATCGTTGGTTGTTCATATTGCAGGTGGTTCGTCGTTCCTGCGGCAGCACACATAGCTACGTGTGACACCAAAGGAACAAGGAACTACATCGTACCTGCGGCCGCCGGCAATGAGGAAGGTAGAAGGTGGGTGTGATATTCCGCCTGCTCATCTCCACCCCACTGCTTCTATTGGACGGCTGCCGTGTGACGTCACTGTGACGCCGCACAAATCGCCCCCTTAGAAAGGAGGCGGTTCGCCGGCCACAGCGACGTTGCAGGGAAGGTAAGTCCTTGTGATGGGTGTATGCGATGTTGTGCGCCACGGGCAGCGATTTGCCCGTGACGCACAACCGCCTGGGGCGGGTACGATCGGTAGCGATATCGATAGCCTTATCGCAGCTTGTAAAGTGCCCACTAAGGGTGCTTTACATGCTGTGACATCGCTAACGATATATCATCGGGGTCACAGTGTTTGTGACGCACATCCGGCGTCGTTAGCAACATCGCAGCGTTTGACAGCTAAGAGCGACGATCAACGATCGCAAAAACGGCAAAAATCGTTGATTATTGACTTGTCGCTCCAAATCATAATGTCGTTGGTGTTTCATTCCGCAGGTTGTTTGTCATTCCTGCGGCACCACACATCGCTGTGTGTGACACCGCAGGAGCGACGAACATCATGCTACCTGCGTCCATCGGAAAGGAGGAAGGAAAGAGGTGGGCGGCATGTTTCAGCCGCTCATCTCCTCCCCTCCTCTTCTATTGGCTGGCTGTTTTGTGACGTCGCTGTGATGCCAAACGCACCTCTCCCTTGACGTCGCTGAACAGGTATATGCGTGTGACACTACCGTAGCGATATTGTTCGCTACGGCAGCGATCACCACATTTCGCACGATCGACGGGGGCGGGTGCTATCGGTTGCGACATTGCTAGCAATCGCTAGCGATGTCGCAGCGTGTAAAGCACCCTTAAGTCATTGTAAAGAAATACAGTGTGACTTTCATTATCAAGTATGTATGACAAGAAATTAATTGGGAAAACCAATGTTCTTAAAAATATGTGTAATTTGTAATATGCCAAGTAAAGTGGTCATGGTTTATAAAGTTTTTTTGTTTTTTTTACAACTTTATTAGTAGAAAGCTTTTAAGGAGACACTTTTAAAAGTTTTTGCTGTGTAACGTGAAGAGAGCATGAAATAGGGGCTGAGACACAGATTTTAGAAGTGTGTGATTTATTAAGCTATGTGCTGTTGTTTACTTATGAAGGTTTTATCACTGCTCGGACCACAACTCACTCACTTGCTAGACCAACCATACCCTTCCTATGATGAGCCGCTCACTTTCCATAGACAAAGTACTCAGAGAGATGTATTAAAGGCAGGGTTAGCTTTCTTAGCTCTGCTTAATCCTATGGCTAAAAGATAAGACTGTGTTGTTATTGCTGTACCCAGTACAGTCTGTTATACTGTATATCATTGGAACCAAGGTCTCTTTTCCTACAATTTCCTGCTCTCAGATAAGGGAGCAAAAATTTGTTGACAGATTATCTTTAAATAGAATAACTTATGGGACAGGAGAACCAGATCTTCCATCCCATGTGATGTTCTGTATTATATGTAACAAAAAAATAAGTCCAAGTATGTGGTGAGTGCCACTTTACTGTCTTCATAGACTATAGCTATTCTTTAATTTGACAGAAAGACCAATGGGTCCATTTGTGTCATCAGGTGCAATCTGCAACCCTTAAGCCTGCTTTACACGTTGCAATTAGTTGTACAATCGCATTTGCGATGTGACACGCCCAGGTTGCATACGGGATCTTATGAGATTGCACGTAGGTCGTTCATTTGCTGTCACACGAGCGTTAGTAGTCTATGTTAAATTGATCAATTTTGTGTGCGATCCTTTAGATCATGTGTTCTGTGACGTATGCATTGGGCACCTTTTTTTTTTTATTTATTGACTTGACAAGCGTGTGTAATGTGTAGGGATGCGTTTTTACTATGTCATCTGCCATTCAGCTCTGCTACATGGCCGCTGACAGCAGACACAGACAGCCATGCAGCAGAGCTGAATGGCAGATGACAGCAGACACAGACAGAGCCGCACTGTCAGAATGAACTCGGGTGAACTTCACCCGACTTCATTGTCATGCTGCGGCTCTGTCTGTGTCGCGCCCTGATTAGCGGTCACCCCTGAAGGACTCACCGGTGACCGCTAAACTCCTGAGTAACTGAATTGAGCAGCCTTCTCTCATACACTCACCGATCCCCGATCCCCGGCGCGGCGCTGCACGGCATTCACACTGCTCCGGCGGCTTTTACTATTTTGAAAAAGCCGGCCGCCCATTAAACAATCTCGTATTCCCTGCTTTCCCCGCCCACCGGCGCCTATGATTGGTTACAGTGAGACACGCCCCCACGCTGAGTGACAGGTGTCACACTGCACCCAATCACAGCAGCCGGTGGGCGTGTCTATACTGTGCAGTGAAATAAATAATTAAATAATTAAAACAAACGGCGTGCGGTTCCCCCCCCCAATTTTAAAACCAGCCAGATAAAGCCATACGGCTGAAGGCTGGTATTCTCAGGATGGGGAGCTCCACGTTATGGATTACGCCGGACATGGATGGCTTTTTTGGGGCTGATTAAAGTGGTGAACCAGGGTATATGTTTGTGTTTTTTATTTCTAATAAAGGATTTTTTCGGGTGTGTGTGTTTATTTACTGTAATTTACAGATTAATCATGGAGGGTGTCTCATAGACGCCTGACATGATTAATCTAGGACTTATTGTCAGCTATGGGCTGCCAATAACTCCTTATTACCCCGATTTGCCAACGCACCAGGGCAAATCGGGAAGAGCCGGGTATAGTCCCAGAACTGTCGCATATAATGTATGCGGCAATTCTGGGCGGCTGCTGGCTGATATTGTTAGGCTGGGGGGCTCCCCATAACGTGGAGCTCCCCATCCTGAGGATACCAGCCTTCAGCCGTATGGCTTTATCCGGCTGGTTTTAAAATTGGGGGGGACCGCACGCCGTTTTTTTTAATTATTTAATTATTTATTTCACTACACAGTATAGACACGCCCACCGGCTGCTGTGATTGGGTGCAGTGTGACACCTCTCACTCAGCGTGGGGGCGTATCTCACTGTAACCAATCATAGGCGCCGGTGGGCGGGGATAGCAGGGAATCCGAGATTGTTTAATGGGCGGCCGGCTTTTTCAAAACAGTAAAAGCCGCCGGAGCAGTGTGAACGCCGTGCAGCGCCGGGGATCGGGGATCGGTGAGTATATGAGAGAGGGGGATAGACTGACATGGACAGAGAGTGAGGGACAGAGATAGTGACCGACTGACAGAGATTAGTGAATGACAGACATTGTGAGGCGCTTCAGAACGCAGCTTTTCAGCTGCGCTCTGAAGCGGACCTTTTTTAATCTGCGATGCAGAGCGCACACCTGCGCACATAGCATCAGACACCAAAATCGTATGAGGGATGTCACACGTTACAATTCACTAGGTTCGTGCAACAAAACGCTCAATTCTAGACAAAGATACGATGTGTTTGCGATCAACGGTTTTGCGTTCAATCCTGATCGCACGTAGATGTCACACGCAGATACCTCACAAACGATGCCGGATGTGCGTCACTTACAACTTGACCCCAACGACGGATTGTGAGATATATTGAAGCGTGTGTAGCAGGCTTTAGGCTATGTCCGCACTTTGCGTCGTCGTAGTTGCAATTCTAAACGCATCCTCTGGCTGAAATTGTTTTTGCCGAAGTTGCTTTTGACCACAAAATCGCGGTAAATACGCGTGCGTTTTTGCCGCGTTTTTAGCGCTTTTTACCTGCGTTTCCATTGCTGAAAGTCAGATGCGTTTTGATTACAAAGACACTACTAAATAAAGTTTTGGCATACAAACATTATGGAAAAAGGGAAAAAGAAATGAAAAACACAATTATTTAAATCGTAACGAAAATAGTTATATTTAATATAATTATAGCGGTTTTGTACTATTAATCTCTATAATTCCAATAAATTAATATTTTTCATTAATTTACCATATTTTTCGCTTTATAAGACGCACCTGATTATAAGACGTACCCCCAAATTTGGTAACGGAAAAGAGAATTTTTTTTTTTTAATGTTAAATGGGGTCCATCTTATAATGCCAGTGTCCGTCTAACAAATCATATAGGGTATTTGTCCCTCATAGCCCCCCATCATAAAATTAGCCCCCCTTAATCTGGATATGGCCCCCTTATATTGAATATAGCCCCCTTGTGCTGGGACACGTCCCCCTGTGCTGCCCATAGCCCCTATAGATTTCACACCTCCCTCTGTGTTTGATATGGCCCCCATACTGCTGCCCATGGCCACTATAGATGGCACATCTCCCCTGTGTTTGATATGGCCCCCATACTGCTGCCCATGGCCACTATAGATGGCACATCTCCCCTGTGTTTGATATGGCCCCCATACTGCTGCCCATGGCCACTATAGATGGCACATCCCTGTGTTAGATATGCCCCCCATACTGCTGCCCATAATAAAATAAAACACTCTTTCCTTACCTTCTCAGCGCTGTAATTCTTGTGTCTCCCTCCGTGGGGTTGAGCTCCGGCCTCCTCCACTTACTGGTTCTTGCTGCCGGTCATGTGATCAGCAGGGAAGAGTGATATCATCTCTGCATGCCTAATCACAGACAGCAGCAGTAGGAGACCGGTAGAGCACCACTGGAGGTAAGTAAAGCTTTTTTTATTTTACTATGGGCAGCAGTATGGGGGCCATATCTAACACAGGGGGGATCATGTGCGATCAAAGGGAACACAAGCGCATATAATATGCCCCGCTGCCCAAGCCCATCAGTGCGATGCGGTTTCAGCACCACGCTGATGGATGGCGGCTGTGCATATTATATGAGCGGGAGCAGGAGATCTAACGCTGCCGCCCGCAGCTTTCACCTGCCCCCAGCAGCGCTCTAGAGCGGACCCTGCAGTATATACATATATATATATTTATATATGTACACCCCCCCCCGTATATTCGGTTTATAAGACACATCCCCTACTTTCCACCAAAATTTGGGGGAACAAAAGTGCATCTTATAAAGCGAAAAATACGGTAATTGTCAGACTATGTGTGTGTGTAAAGGGATATATCATTCAATTATTTTGATGTCAGAAACGCATGCGTGTATGTAGTCCAAAACGCATGTTTTCTGCAGCCAAAAAGCATGTAAAACGCTGGGATTTTGATGTTTGCTTTTTATAACTTCTCATTGACTTCAATGTTAGCAAAACACAGCCCAAATGGCAAAAACAATTGACATGCTTCTTCTTTGAACGCAGAGTATTATGCAAATTAAACTCAGTGTTTTGAACTTTAAAGTGCGCACAAGAAATCCACTTTTCCCATAGAGTTTGCAGGAAAATCAAAACGCATGCATTTTGCCATGAAAACGCTGCAGTTCAAAACGCTGCAGAAAAGTAGCTGAAACACAGGTGAAAACGCAAAGTGCGGACACAGCCTTACACCTACAACCCTGAAACTAGCAGTCTTAGGCCCTGTGCGCACGCCACGGATTCACCGCGGATTTTGCTGAGGATTTGCTGCAGAAAATGTGTCTAACATTGCTGCAGTCCTTGCCCAGCAAATCCTATGGGTTTTAAGAAATGCTGTGCGCACACTGCATTTTTTTTATACTCGCGGATTTACCCGCGGATTTTCCGCTGCGGAATTAATGAGCATGTCACTTTTTTCCCGCAGGTATCTGCGGTTTTTGCCATAGATAATGGGACCAACCTGCAGAAAATACGAGGTAAATCCGCGTCAAACCGTGGCAAAACCGCATGCGGATTTCGCTGTGGTTATGGTGCGTTTTTTTTACCGCGTGTGCGGGATTCTTTAAGAGGGTCCGGATTTTCCTTAATGAAAAGGCACTTTCTAGTGCACACATAGCCTTAGGGTTCGTTCAGACGAGCAGATTATACGGGCATGTGTTGTGTGTGTGCACCATGGACTGAACATAAAAAGCTCACCATTACTCAATGCTTCAGTGTACATTGCTAATGCACATGGACCAATGGTCTCCGTGGAGTAATATCACAGCATATACTAACATTATTCTACTTGACCAAAATTAAAAGCAAAGTCATAGATAATTAAAATTCCCCTGAAAATGTAAAAATTAATAAAGAAAAGGACAACAGTATTTACCAACCCAGGTCACGGAAACTAATGCACTAATAAGATTCAGCAAAACCCCTTAATAAAGATTGAGGCAACACAGGTGCAAAATACTAATGAGTCAACCATTCACAACCTACCAATTCATGGAGGGGGGAAGTGCTTAGTAATTGCTTGTTAACTAGGATATCTGTCTTTTTTACACATGGTGCTATGTTTGCATCAAGAATTTGTTGAAATTTCATTGTATCCATTCCTCCCTCTACTTATGAAAGTTTCCCCTTGCCATTGGCTGCAACACAACCTCTAACCATGATTGATCCACCCCCATGCCTAATGGTTGGCAATGTGTTCTTTACCTGAAATTTGGTGCCCTTTTTTCTCCACACATCTTTGATAATTGTGGCCAAAGTGTTTTGTTTTAACCCCACCTGTCCACAAGACTTGCGTCCAAAATGCATCAGGTTTGTTTAGATGTTTTTTTGCATATTTCTGACGCTGAGTTTTATGGTGAGGATGCATGAGAGGTTTTCTTCTGATGACTTTTCCATGAAGGCCATATTTCACCAAAGAGAAAGGAAAAAGAAAACAAAAAGCGCTCCGATCTAAATGTAGCTGTATAGATAATTCGTAGGTGAATGTTATATTTTCATACACTCACCTTTAGCAAGCCTTGTTGACTTGCTTATCAATCCTTTAGGACCTCAGATCTCAATGAATAGTTCTCCTTCCCAAACGGTATGCTGCAGACTCCTGGTGGCTATTCTGTAACTCAGCCCGAGTTACCATAGGAAATAATATCAATGTCAAATCCTCCAGGCTGTGTGCTCTCCCAAACAATTTGATCATACAAGCTGTAGTTATTTCTTGTACAATTTTTTATTTTTACAAGAACATATATTAAATTATATAGGAAGTACTAACACATCCATTTGGTGGGGACCAAGTCTGGCCAGTTTTTGACACACCCATTACAAATTGTACTGCAGGTCGGTAGTTTGCAGAGATCCTTACACCATGAATGTTTTTTTTCTTTTTCATTTAATTATATGGTGTAAGGGTCTAAATAAAAAATGTAAAAAAGAGTTGTAAAAAATAAGACCCCCTCCAAACCTAAAAGTTCAAATCACCCCCGTTTTGCCCCATTGAAAATAAAACAATAATAAAAAAATTACACATATTTGGTATCGCTGCTTTCAGAAATGCCTGATCTATCAAAATATAAATCAATTAATCTATCGGTAAACGGTATAACGAGAAAAAAATCAAAACAACAGAATTACATTTTTTGATCATCGCAACATTGCAATAAAATGTAATAATAGGCACTCACCCTTACCCCAAAATTGTATAATTAAAAACATCAGCTCAAAACTCAAGAAAATAAGCCCCAGATCCCAAAAAATGCTACAGGTCTTAGAAAATGGCAACAAAAGCGCAATTTCTTTTTATTTACAAAAATTTGAATTTATTTTCACCACTTCGATAAAAGCAAAACTATACATGTTTGGCATCTATGAACTCGTACTGACCTGAGGAATCATATTGCCAGGTAAGTTTTAAGTTTTATAGTAGATGGTAAATAAAATTCCCCCAAAAAAACAATCCTGCAATTACACTTTTTTTGCAATTTCACTGCAATTGGAATTTATTTCCCATTTTCCATTAGACTATGTGGCAGAATTAATGTTGTCATTGAAAAGTACAGCTTGTCCTGCAGCAAACAAGCCCTCATATGGCTTTATTGACTGAAAAATGAAAAATGAAGGCCCTCAGAAGAAGGGGAGAAAAAAAACGAAAATGAAAAATGGAAAATCACTAAGTGTAAAGGGGTTAACAGGGCTGCTACATCCTGCTAGTGCATTTGTTTCTGTCAACTACTTAAAGACCAGTCTAGTGCATGTAAACAGCTGGCAGCTCCTGCAAGACTACAATGTGCGTGCGGGCATCACGTGGAGCCACTAAGGTCCACAATTTGAGGACGTGACTGGCCAAGTTTTAGTACAACCGTCTGAGCCCTGCATAACTATAATATATTGAATGATACTCTCACCTACGCATATACCAATGGACTGGCTATATCATCAATTTCAGGATAATTAAAGCACATTTGACATTTGAGCTACACTGTGATACAATGTGTGAATCGGCTATCTGCTGCATTTTGATGTTTCTTTAGTCAGAGCTTTTTATCTACATATCTAATAAGCATGATCATAAGACAATTATCTGGAAAATGATTTTATATAACTCCTACCAGCAGCTGGACTTAAGAGCTGCAGGTAGGAATGGTTTATATCATTATCCTTAAAGGGCTTTATTATATAGTTTATAGTTGTGCATACCTGAACTCTAAACTTCTTCTTCTTCTTCTTCTTCTTCTTCTTTTTCTCCTCCTTCTTCTTCTTCTTCTTCTTCTTCTTCTTTTTCTTCTTCTTCTTCTTATTATTATTATTATTATTTTAAAAAATGTGTAAATACTATTATTGCATAAAATAAAACAGAAGCAAAAAACTGAACTGAATAAGTCTGTTTTATCTAATTCATCCTGTAAATTTAATCCTAGAGGTACCAGAATTGAAACAATCTTGAATTGCATTGTAAGACTGTTGTCTTGCTCTTTATGTGATAAGCATTTGGAACAGTTGCTCCTATCATGTGTGAAATGTCAGCACAGATAGTAATAACTTAAGGAGTATTCCAGAATCGAAACATAGTGAAGTGAGAAAGTAATGAACCAAGTATAAATGACATACTCAAAACTCAACACTTGCTGACAATAAATAAATGTAAAACGGAGGAGAGTTAACCCCTTAACGACCGCCGATACGCCTTTTAACGGCGACAAATTAGGGTACTTATTCCGATACGCCGCTTTTTAACGGCGGTCGGAAAAAAGGGTCTAGCGCCCCCCAGAGTCAGAAAAAATCTGGGGTCTCAGCTGCCGGGGGTAACTGAGACCCTGGAGATCATGATTCTGGCCGGTTTTTCCGGTCCCCGCTCACCTGATGACCGGTATACACCGTATACCGATGATCAGGTTACAGTAAATGACCGCGCCGGTAAAAAATCATTTATCTCCCATCTGGCATAAACAAACATGTCAGATGGGAGATAAATCTCATCCCCCGGTCCTCTCCGGTCCCCCGGTGTCGCCAAGGTGTCCCCCCACCCCCCTTCCTCCCGATAATCTAACATGGCGCCGCACATACCGGCGCGCACAGCAGCGCGCCGGCCGCATTTACCCCTTTCCTATGGTTTCTGTCGCATGTGCTATGACACATACGACATAAACCTGCTCCCCAGGCCCTGCCAGGTCACCCCCTATTCCCACCCCGGTGTTCCCCGGTGTCCCCCGTACCTGTCAGCTCTGATCCCCCGCGGCCCCCTCCTCCTTCACAGTGCACGCCGGTCACACTGCAGAACGCGGCTAACAGCTTCCTGTGTCTGACTCAGAGATGCTGGCTGCTGCTGCTGCTCGGCACTCTGCAGCTGTGACCCGGGGAGGGTGGGTGCAAATTCTTTGCACCCACTCTCCTCAAATGGAGGGTCTGCACTCCTAGAAAATGGGGGACACGTTCCCTGAACGTGCCCCCCATATTCTAGAAGGTCCAGAATCGCCGCGGGACTTTCACAATGGATTACCGGGACCCGATTTTTTTTTCTTTTCAATAAATTGGCCAAAAGAGGGAATGTTTTTGGGGAGTGTTTTTTCAAATAATTTTTTTTTTTGTTGGCAATTTTTTTTTTTTTTATTACTGTCAATTAGTTATGTCTGGTATCAAATAGACGCCGTGACATAACTAATTGCTGTGCTTGATGCCAGGTGACATTACACATCTGGTATCAACCCCATTTATTACCCCGTTTGCCACCGCAACAGGGCGCGGGATGAGTTGGGGCGAAGCGCCAGGATTGGCGCATCTAATGGATGCGCCACTTCTGGGGCGGCTGCGGCCTGCTATTTTTAGGCTGGGAAGAGTCCAATAACCATGGCTCTTCCCACCCTGAGAATACCAGACCCCAGCTGTCAGCTTCACCTTGGCTGGTGATCTAATTTGGGGGGACCCTACGTTTGTTTGTTTTTTTAATTCTTTATTCATAAATAATTAAAAAAAAACACAAAACAGCTTGGGGAGCCCTCCAAATTGATCACCAGCCAAGGTGAAGCTGTCAGCTGTGGTTTGCAGGCTACAGCTGTCTGCTTTACCCTAGCTGGCTATCAAAAATAGGGGGGACCCCACGTCATTTATTTTAATTATTTTTTTTGGGCTAAATACAAGGCTAGGCACCCTTTAGTGCCACATGAAAGGCACTAAAGGACGCCAGCTTAGAATATGCAGGGGGTGGGACGTTATATTGGTTTGACATCTATCCATTCATCCATTGTAGCATTTTAGGCTGTGCGCCCACAATCGGGGTTTGCAGCATTTTGGGCGCAGTGTTTTCCCTTCGTCCATAATGCTGCGTTGTGCAGTAGAAGCACAGTGGAAGGATTTTTAGAAATCTCATGCCCACTGTGCTTCTTTTCTCCGCAGCATAAACTGACCTGTGGCGCAGCTTCCCGAGCCTCAGCATGTCAATTTATGCTGCGGAGATGAGTGTTCTGTGCAGGTAGAATAGAGCTAAAGTCCACAGCAGCCTGAACCCAAATCGTGGGCATGGGCAGCTGCGTTCTCCCATGGACAACACTCACATCTCTGCAGGAAGGCTGGCACTGTGTACTAGACGCCGTGTCGGTGGATCATGGCCACATAGCCTAACAGTGAGAAATTTGTTGCTACAGCAACATTTTTGTGAAGTACTTGTGGATTCAAAATGCTTACTATACTCCTGAATAAAATCCTTGAGGGGTCCAGTTTCCAAAATGGAGTCACTTGTGGAGGTTTCTGCTGTATAGGTACCCAAGAGGCCCTGCTAATGTGACATGGTGCGTGCAATTTATTTCAACTTTTCCAAAATTCAAATGGTGCTTCTTCCATTCCAAGCCTTCCTATTAATCCAAACAGAGGTTTTTGGCCACATATGGGGTATCCCTGCGCTCACAAGAAATTGGATAACAACCTGTGGGGTCCATGTTTTGTTGTTGCCTCTTGAAAAAGTGAGAAATGTGATGCTAAAGAAACCTTTTTGTGAAAAAAATGAAAATTTTCAATATGGCAACCTAAGCTTATCAAATTCTGTGAAGTATTCGTGGATTCAAAATGCTCAATATACACCTAGATAAAAGCCTTGAGGTGTCTTGTTTCCAAAATGGGGTCACTTCTGGGGGACCTCCACTGTTTAGGCACTTTAGGGGCTTTCCAAATGCGACATAGCGTCCACTAATTATTCCAGCCAAATGTTCAGTCAAATGGCACCTTTTCCCTTCCGAGCCCCGCTGTGCACCCAAACAGTTGATTTCCACCACATATAAGATATCACCAAACTGAGGAGAAATTGCACAATAAATTTCATGGTGATTTTTTTCCTGTTACCCTTGTGAAAAAAAAGCTACCTGGTTGAAGTAACAATTTTGTGGTAAAATTTTATTTTTTTATTTTCATGGCTCAACGTTATAAACTTCTGTGAAGCACCTGGGGGTTCAGGGGACTCACCAAACATCTAGATAAATTCCTTGAGAGGCCTAGATTCCAATATGGGGTCACTTGTGGTGGTTTTTTGCTGTTTACGTACCTTAGGGGTCCTCCAAATGCGACATGGTGCCCGCAATCTTTTTCAGCCAAATTTCCTTTACAAAATTCAAATATTGCTCCTTTCGTTCCAAACCCTCCCATTTGTCCATACAAAGGTTTCAGACCACATGTGAGGTATCACCGCGCTCATAAAAACGTGGGTAACAAAGATTTGGGTCAAATCTTTGGAATTACCTCTTGAAAAAGTGAGAGAATTGATGCTAAAGCAACATTTTTGAGAAAAAAATGACAATTTTCAATATGACAACGTAACGTTATCAAAATCTGTGAAGTACCTGTGGGTCCAAAATGCTCAGAATACCCCTCGATAAAAGCCTTAAGGGGTCTAGTTTCCAAAATGGGGTCACTTGAGGGGGGTTCCTGCTGTTTAGGTACCTTAGGGGATCTGTAAATGCAACATGGTGCCCGCAATCTGTTTCAGCCAACTTTGCTTTCCAAAATTCAAATATTGCTCCTTTCGTTCCAAGCTCTCCCATTTACCCAAACAAAGGTTTCTGACCACATGTGGGGTATCAGCGCGCTCATAAGAAAGTGGGTAACAAAGTGTGAGGTCCAAGTTTTGTTGTTACCTCTTGAAAAAGTAAGATAATTAGTGCTAAAGCAACATTTTTAGGTAAAATGTTAAATTTTATTTTTTTTCATTCCACATTACTTTAGTTCCTGTGAAGCACCTGAAGGGTTAATACACTTCTTTAATGTAGTTTTGAGTACCTTGAGGGGTGCAGGTTTTAGAATGGTGTCACTTTTGGGTATTTTCTGTCACCTAGGCCTCTCAAAGTCACTTCAAATGGGATGTGGTCCCTAAAAAAAGGGTTTTGTAAATTTTGTTGAAAAAATGGGAAATTGCTGATGAACTTTGAACCCTTCTAACTTCCTAACCTCAAAAAATTTTGTTTCAAAAATTGCGCTGATCTAAAGTAGACAAGTGGGAAATGTTATTTATTAACTATTTTGTATGACATAACTCTCTGGTTTATGGGCATAAAAATTAAAAGTTTGAAAATTGCCATATTTTTATTTTTTTTGGCAAACTTCAGATTTTTTCACAAAGAAAATAAAAAAATATCATCCTAAATTTACCTCTAACATGAAGCACAATATGTCAAGAAAAAACAATCTCAGAATCACCTGGATCCATTGAAGCATTCCAGAGTTATAACCTTATAAAGTGACACTGGTCAAAATTGCAAAAAATGGCCTGGGCATTAAGTACAAAACTGGCTTCGTCCTTAAGGGGTTAAAGGAGTTGCTTTAAGTTCTTAAATAGCTAAAATTGTAAGTGTTTAAATGCAATCAACTTTATAATTAACGTGTATAAAACATCTTAATTGTTATTAAGTACAGATGAATTTTTCATAATATAGTGTATAATTTGTTTTTTGGATTACCAACCACCTTGAAGTCTCATAGTGGCCAGTTAATTAATTAAGTCGCATGGTCTGCTTGTAGGCTACTTGCTTTACCATTTGCACACACTACTCTGAAGCTGGCCAGATCACTGGAGACGACCACCTTCAGTCTCCTTGTGTTTCTCCCATGATGCAGAGGCAAAGCTGCATCCATTAAAGGCCTGAGAAACCACTCAGTTTGGGCCAGATCACTGGAGACGACCACCGTAAGTCTCCTTGTGTTTCTCCCATGATGCAGAGGAAAACCTGCATCCACTAAAAGCCTGGGAGACCACTCAGTTCGGGCCAGATCGCTGGAGACGACCACCTTCAGTCTCCTTGTGTTTCACCAATGATGCAGAGGCAAAGCTGCATCCATTAAAGGCCTGAGAAACCACTCAGTTTGGGCCAGATCACTGGAGACGACCACCGTAAGTCTCCTTGTGTTTCTCCCATGATGCAGAGGAAAACCTGCATCCACTAAAAGCCTGGGAGACCACTCAGTTCGGGCCAGATCGCTGGAGACGACCACCTTCAGTCTCCTTGTGTTTCACCAATGATGCAGAGGCAAAGCTGCATCCATTAAAGGCCTGAGAAACCACTCAGTTTGGGCCAGATCACTGGAGGCGACCACCATAAGTCTCCTTGTGTGTCTCCCATGATGCAGAGGCAAAGCTGCGTCCACTAAAAGCCTGGGAGACCACTCAGTTTGGGCCTGATCACTGGAGACGACCACCTTAAGTTTCCTTGTGTTTTTCACATGATGCAGAAGCAAAGTTGCATCCACTAAAAGCTGGGGAGACGACTCAGTTCGGGCCAGATCGCCTGGAGACGACCACCTTTAATCTCCTTGTGTTTCTCCCATGATGCAGAGGCAAAGCTGCATCCAATAAAGTCCTGGGAAACCACTCAGTTGGGGCCAAATTGCTGGAGATGACCACCTTCAGTCTCCTTGTGTTTTTCCCATGATTCAGAAGTAATGCTGCATCCACTAAAAGCTGGGGAGACGACTCAGTTCGGGCCAGCAGTACAACCATTCTGCCTGCCCTGTCTGTCTTCAGGGAGTAACGCCCCTGATAAAAATAGAAAGAATGGGACGGGGAGCAGTGAAATCCTGAAGAAAAGAAGAGGAGAACAACTCTCTAATCACTCTGGTTACTTAGATTCATTTTAAATTCAGAAGAAAGGTAATTTCTTCCTTTACATATCTAGTCTGAAAAGGTGAATGTCCCGAGATGAGTGAGACATTGTATATATAATTAGTGCATTCAATTGTTTCTTGTTTTATGGAGGGCTAGTTATAAGAAAAACTGCTTAACAGCACCATGAGCTGGTGAAAATGAGAGCAGTAATGAGACCACGGGGTTAGTAGGTTACATTAATAGTACCATAAATGTTGTTTGGAAAGGATTATGCACATTGAAATGGTGCCCTCAGGTAAATAAAGTACTTACAGTACCAAGCAGGATCATAAACATCTGGAGTGGAGCATAGAAAAACATAGCTGTAAGGATCAGATAATAGCTTCCCAATCAAATTTAGATATTATGAAGTTTTTAAGTGCCCTTCGAATAATTCCCTGTTGGATATACAGAGTTCTAAATGTAGCCTTAAAAACCATTTTACACAGATGCGAAAAACATTTTCCAACAATGAAAGCTGCATAAATACTCGAGACATTTAGACAAGCTTGAATTTCAGAATAGGGAATGATTTGTAAGAACTGAACATTAGGCGGTTATTTATTGTCCTATTATGAACAGATAGCAGCTACCAATATATAAAATGCTGTATATGATGTATACCCAGAACATTTCTGTTGCCGATTTATGGAAAGGATTCTAATAGAAATGTCCAATGTGCTGAAAAAAGTAGTTCATGAACTGGAATTTAAAAATGAAACACATGAGCAAATGTTATGACAACCTGTAAAATCTCACTACAAAACACCGCAGCATCGGAAAAGTGAGAAATATCACATCTTGGAGTGATGTGATGGTTCACAGTATTTGATTTGTGTGATGGTTACCATCTCCTAAATTAACACTTATTTATTTACAGGAAGAACTTATAATTATACAGTGGAACCTTGCTTAACGAGAACAATCCGTTCTGGGACTGTGCTTGTTAACCAAGTTACTCGTTCAGCAAAGCAAGATTTCCCATAGGAAATCATTGCAATGCAGACGATTCGTTCCACAACGTGTTAAATGTCCCATATTGGGCCCCTATTCTGTCATTCCACACACGTGCAAACACACAAACATGTACAAACACACACAAACTCACACAAACACACACAAACACACAAGCATGCACGCACACGCACATATTATATGCTCACCTTACCCTTCTGTTCCATTGCCGGTCTCCTGGGACTTGCTGTTCTCTGGTACGGGGCCGGGCTGTGTATCGGGTTACCATATCGACGAGGGAGGAACTTCCTGGCCAGAACGCTGACGTCAAAGTCAGAGCCGCTTGCTTCTGATTGGCCAGCGCGCTGCCTTTCAGTAGCGGTGACAGGACGTTCCTCCCTAGTCGCTATGGATGCCGATGCACAACCGGGAGTTGAGCGCAGCGACGAACTACAGGACCCACAAGGCCGGCAATGAAATGAAAGGTACACATTTTATGCTCACCTCACCTTCTGTTCCATCGCCGGCCTCCTGGGTCTTGTAGTTCACCGCGAGGACGTCGCGATGTACCCGGGAACTACAAGAACCATGAGCCCGGCGGTGGAACGGAAGGTAAGGTGGGCATAATACTGTATGTGCGTGCGTGCGTGTGTGTTTGTGTGTGTTTGTGTGGATTGCAAGTGCGAGTCAGAGTACGGTGGATGTATGGAACCGGAAGTGTGTGCGGTGAGAATTTTGCTCGTACAGCAAAGCTTTCTCGTAAAGCGGGTTATAAATTTACAGAAAGCTTGGCTTGTTAAACAAAATTCTCGTTAAGTGGGTTACTCGTTAAGCGAGGTACCACTGTATATTAATAAGACTTGTAATATGGAGCAGATACAGCGGGTCAAATAACTATTGAACACGTTACCAATTTTCTAAGTAAATATAGTCCTAAAGGTGCTATTGACATTAAGAAGTCGGTAACAACCCATCCAATCCACTCGGGTAAAGGCCCCGTCACACGCTACGATATATCTAACGATATGTTGTGGGGGTCACGGAATTCGGGGATTAACGACATTGTGCGCCATGGGCAATGAATTGCCCGTGACGCACAACCGACAGGGGCGGGTGCGATCGCTCATGCAATCGCACGATATATCGGAATGTGTGAAGAGGCCTTAAAGAAATCAAACCATAGATGTCCATAAATTAAATTATACAGAATAATGAGAAATGACATGGGGATAGTATTGACCACGCTTAAGGCCCCTTTACACACTAAGACTTTCTAGCGATCCCACCAGCGATCTCGAACTGACTGGGATCGCTGGAAAGTCTCTAACAGTTGCTGGTGAGCTGCCAAACAGGCAGATCTGGCCAACGACGCAGCAGCGATACGGACCTGCAGAACGACCTCGCTGGAAAGGGAACGATAGCACGAATATGGGCTGGGTCGCTAACAATGTCGTTGTAATGGTGTTAAACATACCGATGCATGCTGCGCAGTAAGAAACAAAAGACCAAAGAATGGTCCTGAATGACTTGTAGCAATCAGCGACCTCACAGCAGGGGCCAGGTCGCTGATGTGTTTCACACATTGCAATGTCACTGGGGAGGTCGCTATTACGTCACAAAACTGGTGACGTTACAGCGATATCGCTAGCAATGTTGCAGTGTGTAAAGGGGCCTTTACTGAAATTTATTTAATACTTTGAACAAAAGCCTTTGTTGGTGATGACAGCTGCTAGACACCTATTGTATGGAGAGACTAATCACACCCATTGCTCAGGTGGGACTTTGGTCCATGTTTTCACACAGACACTCTACTAATCCTGAAGGTTCTGTGTGCTCCTTTATGAACTCTAAGCTTTCGTTCCTTACATACATTTTCTATTGGATTTAGGTCAGGTGATTAGCTGGGCCATTCTAGCAGCTTTATTTTCTTTCTCTGAAACCAATTGAGAGTTTCCTTTGCTATGTGTTTAGGATCATTGTCTTGCTGAAATGTCCACCGTTGTTTCATCTTCATCATTCTGGTAGATGACAGCAGATTTTTATGAAGAATATTTTGGTACATTTGTCTATTCATCCTTTCTTTAATTACATAACATTTGCAAGTGCCCATATGCTGAAAAACAACCCAGACCAAGATGTTCCCATCAACATACTTCACTGTTGGAATAATGGTTCTGGGGTTATATACAGTGCTTTTTGTCCTCCCAACATGGTGTTTATTATGGCATCCAAAGAGTTCAATTTTGATCTTACCTAACCAGACTATATTCTCCCAGTATTTCACAAGCTTATCTAAATGTTGTTAAGCAAACTTTACAAGCACTTGGACATAGTTATTGCTCAGCAATGGAGTCTTGCGTGGTGAGCATGCATACAGGCTATGGAGACTGACTGCATTACTTATTGTTTTCTTTGAAACAATTGTATCTGCTGATTCCAGGTCTTTCTGTAGCCCTCCACAGGTGGTCAAGGGCTCTTGGACAAGTCTTTTTATAATTATTTTCACTACTCTGAAATCTGGCGGGGAGCACCTGGTCATGGCTGGTTTGTGGAAAAATGATGTTCTTTCCACTTCCGTTTTATAGCCCCAACAGTGCTCACTGGAAAATTCAGCAGTTTAGAAATTCTTCTGCAACCAAACAAGTTGATAGTATTTTTAACTAAGAGGCAGGATTACTTTCTAATTACTGATAGATTTCAGCTGGTGTCAGTACTTTTCATGGCTTTTTACAACTCTCTTTCTTCATGAGTTCAATGCTTTTTACCTGTGTAATTTTTTAACATAACTTAATTTATGGATCGTTATGGTTTTATTTCTTTGCCTGTGAGGATTTAAAGGGTTGAGAAATTCATGTCAGTAGCACCTTTAGAAATATATTTACTTTGAAAATTGGTGACATGTTAAATACTTCTTTCTCTTGATGTATATGAAACTTCCTCGGGATTATATCATTCTAATAATGACTGAGACAATTAAAATGACTTTAGAGAAGAACAGAATAATGTAAAGTGTAGACATTAGTTAATAAGGTTGGAAAAAAGCACAGATCTATCAAATTTAACCTATAAGCCCATCATACAATTACATTCTTAAAATGTATAACACATCCTAATTGACAATTTACAGATTTAAAAGGAAAGAATGCTTAAAGTCAAACTGTCACCAGGTTTCCAAATACAAATGGCATATATTATTAAACAGATCATATAGACCTGCTGCAGCTATTGTACTTGGAAAATTCATGGCAGCTCCCTATCCATCAAACCCCCCTGCTTATATCAACATACAGTTACAGTGGCATACAAAACTTTCGGCATCCCTTGTCACAATTACTGTGATTGTGAACAGCTAAGCAAGTTAAAGATTAAATGATCTCTAAACCATGTAAAGTTAAAGATGACACATTTCCTTTGTATTTTAGGCAAAAAAAAAATATATATATATATATATATATATATATATATGTATATATATATGTATATATATGTATATATATATATATATATATACATGTATATATATATATATATGTATATGTATATATATATATATATATGTGTGTATATATATATATATATATATATATGTGTATATATATATGTATATATATAATATATATATTCTTTTTCCGAAAAATACGTTGCATATATATATATATATATATATATATATATATATATATATATATATATGTAATGTACCGTATTTTTCGGACTATAAGATGCACTTTTTTCCACAAAATTTTGGGGGAATGTGGGGGGTGCGTCTTATAGTCCAATGGCTGCAGTGCGGGGGTGGTGGAGCGGGTGAAGGCGGGTGCGGTGGTGGTGGAGCGGGTCATCAGAAGCAGGAGCAGGCTGTAGCAGCACTACCGTGACCACGTGGGCCCACTCATTTGATATGCACGCCCATCATCCCGCCCATCATCTCTCCGCCCTGAAGCCGGCGCTGACAGGCGGGGGATGCACGCATACTAAAGAGCTGGCCCACGTGATCACCCCAGGCAACTATAGCCTGGAGTGATCATGTGCGGCTGTATTCACTGCCCCCCCGCGCATCATCAGCGCGGGGTGCAGTGAATAAGTACGATATACTCACCGTTCCCCTGCAGTATCGCGGTGTCCTCCTGTCTGCAGGCCAGCTGATCTGTGTAGAGAGCGGTGAGCACAGCGATGACGTCATTGATGTACACACGGCTCCACAGAGGTCAGCTGGCACACAGACAGGAAGTGAGCGATGCTGCGTGGAGTGAGGAGAGGTGAGTATACTGTGGAAGTCCTCCACCTGTTACCGTAAATGTGGCCATGGCTGAAATGATCGCGAGATCCACGGTGACTTCAGTCAGGTGATGTGTGGTGAAAGCTGAAGTCACCGCTGATTCCGGCGGCTCACTTCACTTGCGGCCTGACACTCACAGAGAGCAGTCGTGTTCTATGGCTGCTCTCTGTGATTGTCAGATGTAGCAGAGCTGGATGTGTCGTGGGGCATCTTGTGGATTACATCAGACCTGGGTGTTTTAGGGGTTAATAAAGTGGTGAAAGAGGATGTTTTTTTATCTTTTATTTCAAATAAAAGATTTTTGGGGTGTTTGTCTTTATTTACTTTCACTTACAGCTTAGTGATGAGGAGGTGTCTCATAGACGCCTGCCATTACTAATCTAGGACTAAAGGCCACGTCTCACTAAGCAACATCGCTAGCGACATCGCTGCTGAGTCAACGGTTTTTGTGACGCAACAGCGATCTTGCTAGCGATGTCGCATTGTGTGACATCCAGCAACAACCTGGCCCCTGCTGTGAGGTCTCCGGTCGTTGCTGAATGTCTTGGACCATTTCTTGGTCGTTGCTCTCCCGCTGTGAAGCACATATCGCTGTGTTTGACAGCGGGAGCCAACGATCTGAATGTGCAGGGAGCCAGCTTCTGGCAGCCTGCGGTAAGCTGGTAACCAAGGTACATATCGGGTATCCAAGCAAGGCGCTTTGCTTAGTAACCCGATGTGTACCATGGTTACGGAGCACAGTGTCGTTACACAGGTCACTGGTGGCTGATCTCTGATCGCTGTGGAGATCCGCCTGATTGACAGCTCACCAGCGACCATGTAGCGACGCACCAACGATCCCTGCCAGGTCAGATCGCTGATGGGATCGCTGGATGCATCGCTTAGTGTGACAGTACCCTTAGTGGCAGCTATGGGCTGCTGTCATTAACTCCTTATTACCCCGATTGCCACCGCATCAGGGCAATCGGGATGAGCTGGAAAAAGTCCCAAGACTGTCGCATCTAATGGATGCGGCAATTAGGGGCGGCTTCTGGCTGATATTGTTTGGCTTGGGAGCTCCCAATAACGTGAGTCTCCCCAGCCTGAGAATACTAGTCCCCAGCTGTGAGACTTTATCTTGGCTGATTATCAAAATTGGGGGAACCGCACGCCGGTTGTTTTTTTTGCTTTGTTTTGTTTTTAATTACCCCCATACAGTGTCAGCAGCAGATTCTTGTCCCATAACAGTGTGTCATGCCCACATTTTTTGCTTAAAAATGTTATTTTCCTCTTCTAAAACCAAGGTGCGTCTTATGGTCTGGTGCATCTTATAGTCCGAAAAACACGGTGTGTGTGTGTGTGTATATATATATGTATATATATATATATATATATATATATATATATATATATATATACATATATATATATATATTGTTCAAATTTTTAAATTAGTACAAATGGAGAAAAAGCCAATGCAAAAGTTTGTGCACCCTGCATGGTTACTACCTAGCCGCACCCCCTTTGGCAAGTATCACAGCTTGTACGTGCTTTTTGTAGCCAGGCAAGAGTATTCAGGTCTTGTTTGAGGGATTGTCATCTATTTTTCTTTGGAAAAGTCTTCCAGTTCGGTGAGGTTCCTGGGTCATCTTGCATGCACTGCTTTTTTGAGGTCTAGCCACAAATTTTCAATGATATTCAGATCAGGGGACTATTAGGGCCATTGTAAAACCTTCAGCTTGAGCCTTTTGAGGTAGTCTATTGTGGATTTTGATGTGTGTTTGGGATCATTATCCATTTGTAGAAGCCATCCTCTTTTCAACTTCAGCTTTTTTACAGATTGTGTTATGTTTACAAACAGAATTTGTTGAAATTTCTTTGAATCCATTCTTCCCTCTTCACGTGAAATGTTCCTCAAGCCATTGGCTGCAACACAACCACAAACCATGAGTGATTCACCAACATGCTTAATGGTTTGGGTTATGTACTTTTCTTGAAATTCTGTGCCTTTGCGCACACATACCTCTGATCATTGTGGCCAAAGAGTTCTATTTTAACCTCATCGGTCCACAGGAATTGTTACCAAACTCCATCAGGCTTGTTTAGATGTTCTTTTGCATACTTCTGATGCTGAATTTTATGGTATGCAGGTGTCTCTGAACAGTAGAACAATGTACCACATCGCCAGAGTCTTAAATCTTCCTGAAGGTCTTTTGTAGTTAAGTGGGGTTTCTGATATGTCTCTCTATCTGTGGGTGGATTGGAGATCCACCCACGGCTGTTAAATTCCACTGGAAATCTCTGCTGTGCTAGCAGGAGTCACATCATTCTTCGCTCCCATCGGTGCATCTATGACGTACTAATGGGTTGTCATGACAGACATGTGTCAATTGATGACACCTGTGTCTGTCATGATGATCTTTTTATTAATGCTGGCTGCGTTGTTCTGTACAGCACAAGTGATCGGACAATCATAAATTCAAGTCCCCTAGGAGGACCAGTAAACAAAATTAAGGTTTAAAACAAATGTTTTTAAAAATATGAAACCCCCATCAAAAGTTGAAAAGACCCCACTTTTGCGACATTGAAAATACTTCATTAAAAAATACACATTTGGTATCACTGCGCTCAGAAATGTCTGATCTGTTAAAATATAAAAAAAAGTGAATCTGATTTGTAAACAGTCATGAATTTTTTTTTTTTTTTTCAACACCACCAGAATTAAATTTTTTTTATCAGCAATAAAATGCAGTACGAGGTAATCAAATCACTAAATCTACCCCAAAATGGTAGCAGTAAAAACTTCAGCTCAGGGCGCAAAAATTAAACCATTAAATAGTCCCAGATCCTTGAAAATGAGAACATTATGGGTTTTGGAAAATGGCATCAAAAGCGACATATTGTAAATAAAAAAAAAACAAATTGCACTTTTTACAATTTTACTGCACTTGGAACTTCTTTCCGTTTCACAGTACATCCTCTGGTGAAATGAATGATATCTTTCAAAAGTACATCTCATCCCCAAAACACAAGCCATCATACAGCTATATTGACAGAAAGAAAAAAGTTATGGCTCTTGGAAAAAGGGTATGAGAAAACAGAAGCACAAAAACAGAAAATGATCATGGCGTGAAGGGGTTAAACTTACTATATGATGTCTTGTTTTTTTTTCTCAATGAGCTGTAGTTTTTTTAAGTGCCATTTTGCCAAACATTTATGGGCTTTACATTTATGTTAACCCCTTCACCCCCAGGCGATTTGCAGTTTTTCGTGTTTATTTTTCTTTGTTCCCCTTCTTTTGAGAGCTGTAACTTTTTTATGTTTCTGACAATCTTAGCATATGAGGGCTTGTTTTTTGCAGAATGGGTTGTAATTTTAAATGAAGTTATAAGTTTTACCATATAGTGTACTGGCAAATGGAAAAAAATTCCAAGTGTGGAAAAATTGCAAAAAAAAGTGCGATTTGCACAATAGCTTTTGGAGTATTTTATTCACCGTGTTCATTATATTTGGTAAAATCGATGTGTCGGTGTGATGCCTTAGGTTCATAGAGTTCGTAGACAGCAAATATGTATAGGTTTACTTTTATCTAATGGATTAAAAAAAATTCAGAATTTTGTCCACAAAAAGTGGCGCACTTTTTGCTCCATTGTTCTAGACCCATAATGTTCTAATTTTTTGGGATATAGAACTCAGTGATGGCTTTTTTTTTTAGTCTCGAGCTGACATTTTTAATGGTACCATTTTTGTGCAGTTCCTAAGTTTTGATCGCCTGTTATTGCATTTTGCACAAGATTTGCGATGACCAAAAAATGTTATTTTGGCATTTAGAATTATTTTGCTGCCACGTCATTTACCGATCAGATTAATTGATTTTATTTTCATAGATTGGGCATTTCTGAATGTGGCGATACTAAATATCTGTGTGTGTGTGTATATATATATATATATATATATATATATATATATATATATATATATGTATATATATACATATATTTTTTATTTTTTTTTACCTTTAAATTTTTAATGGGGCGAATGGGGGGTGATTTGAACTTTTTAGGTACTTTTATTTTTAAAACATTTTTCTTGTGTTAAATTAGTTGTATCAAGTGGGAATCTTTGATTTTTGCCTTGTTGAATGATCCCTGGAGCAGTGAAGTGCTTAATGAACAGGGATGGCAAGTACCTATTTAATATCTCAGTGTTTGCTTTGTCCTCTATAATTATCCTGTTATTATCTTTTAATCTGCTGATCCCATCAGTTTTTTTTCGTTTTAGCACTGATGTGTTTATAAGCATTTTGAGAATTTATTACTATTTGCTGCCTTTTTAATTTGTTGCAGCATTTTATTCTTTATCTGTTCCGCTATGTTAGGAGGCTTATAGCAAAGTCCAATTACCAGCTTTCCATTATTGCCCTCACCTTGTATATTTACGGATTCTGACTCTACTTTGTCACACCTGCCTCCAATGTTGTCATGGAGCACAGATCTTAAGTTAGATTTAACAAAAATAAACACCCTTCCATTTCTGTATATGACAGCATATATTGTTATTTCTTCAAAATACTTTTTATTCCGGAATCTTAACTAGCTTGTTTATATTTTAAAAAGACTTTCACAAACCTCCTCACTCTTTTTTGTTAAAATATTTTATCAGCCTGACAGTGCAATAAAGAAAGAATCCTTTCTGCCAATCTTCAGTAGGCCAGATGGTTTTACTATCACAGGAGGCTGGATGCTAATTGACATTTCTGGTAGGACGTGCTAAAGATAAAAATGAAGATCTGTAGCCAGTGAGGTTCTTGAGATTTCTAAGGTTTTGTAGTGTTTCTTTCCGCAAACAATATGTTATGTTATGTTTGTTGAAATTTATATTTCAGGAAGTGTTAGGTTTATTTTGTGAGAAACATTTACAGATTATGCTGATGACCTTATCAATGGGATATTTAGGCTATGTGCGCACTTACCGGATTTTGCCGCGGATTTTCCGCGGATTTGCTGCATGTTTCGCTGCAGAAAATGTTCATAACATCTCTGCAGTGAATCACCAGCAAATCCTATGGAGAAAAAAAATCCTGTGCGCACTGGGCGGAATTTGACAGCTGCATGTTTTGCTGCGGGAATCCCGCAGCAAAAACAAGTGCATGTCACTTCTTTTCCACACATCGCTGCGGGATTTCACTCCATTGACTCAATGTTAATCATGAAATCCCGCAGGGAATAACACAGGCAGCAAATTCTGTGCGGTTCACTGCGTTTTCCTGCGTTATTCCCTACGGTATTTCGCGGTTTACTTCCGGTAATGTGCATCGCTTGTCTGCGGTTTTGCAGGGAAGTGATGTCATTACAGGAAGAGGAAGCCGTGCAGAGAGTAAACACACACACATCACAGACACAGATAGACATCACAGACATAGATCACACACACAGACACATAGAACACACATAGAAAGAAAACGGAAATATAGAAAAAAAAGAACGTGGGCTCCGCTGCATATTTACCGTCCAACCGAGGTAAGCACACAGCGGCGGCCCGGTATTCTCAGGCTGGGGAGGGAGAGGGGCAGGGATAATGTCCCCCGCCTCACTCCCCCTCCGGCAGCCGAGAATATCAGCCGCAGCTGCCCCGGCACTGTCGCATGCATTATGCGGCAATGCCGGCGTGTCCTCGGCTCTTCTTGCCACCGTGTAGCAGTGGTGGCAAGGTAATACAAGGGGTTAATGGTGATGGGGGACCACCGCCATTAACCCCAGGCTTGATCATGGCAGCGTCTATGTGACAGCTGACATGATCAACCCGTAAGTAAAGTGAAAAAAACACACACTGAAAAATCCTTTATTTTAAATAAAACAAACAAGCCTCATTCACCATTTTATTAACCCCCCCAAACAAAGCTCCGGCGTAATCCACAGCTCCGGCTCCTGCGTCCTGCACTGCTGACATCCAGCCGCGACTGTCACAGACACAGGCTGAATGAAAGCAGCAGACAGCAGAGGTAATTACCGGTCATTTCCCACGGCCGGTAATGTGAACTCACTGCCGACCGTGGGAAATGCAGCGATCTGTCCTCTATCTATCCATCTATCTATCCCTCTATCTATCTGTCTGTCTATCTATCTATCCCTCTATCTATTCTTCTATCTACTATCTCAGAATTAAATGATTTTTTTTTTTTTTTCCTCAATGTGCTTTATTGCATTGAATGCAATAAAGCACATCCTATCCCGCACGCGGCAAAACCGCGGCAATACCGCGAATAATACCGCGGTAAAACCGCAGCAAACCTCGGCAAACCGCATGCGGTTTTCGGGTGCGGTTTCCCGCGTTTTTTTTACCGCGGGTGCGGTAATCTTTGAGGGCATGCGGAATTTTCTTAAGAAAATTCCACTTCCCAGTGCGCACAGGGCCTTAGAGTATGAACTATCAGTGAGTAAAATACCTGGAACTGCAGCCTCTGCCTCTCATTTACCATCGCTGTCGCCCAGCGCTGCGGTGCCCACAGGGACTACCACACCCACCTTACATCCTCCATCTTCCTTCTCGGGGTAAAGGTCCAGTCACACTAAGCAACTTACTAGCGATCCCAACAACGATAGGGATCGCTGGTAAGTTGCTAGGAGGTTGCTGGTGAGATGTCACACTGCGACGCTCCAGCGATCCCACCAGCAACCTGACCTGGCAGGGATCGCTGGAGCGTCGCTACACGAGTTGCTGGTGAGCTCACCAGCAACCAGTGACCAGCCACACGTGCAGAGAGCAGGGAGCAGTGCACACTGCTTAGCGCTGGCTCCCTGCTCTCCTAGTTACAGCACACATCGGGTTAATTACCCGATGTGTGCTGCAGGTACATGTGCACAGAGCAGGGAGCAGCGCACACTGAGCGCTGGCTCCTTGCTCTCCTAGTTACAGCACACATCGGGTTAATTAACCCGATGTGCCCTGCAGCTACATGTGCACAGAGCAGGAGCCGGCACTGACAGTGAGAGCGGTGGAGGCTGGTATCAAAGGTAAATATCGGGTAACCAAGGACAGGGCTTCTTGGTTACCCGATGTTTACATTGGTTACCAGCCTCCGCAGAAGCCGGCTCCTGCTGCCTGCACATTTAGTTGTTGCTGTCTCGCTGTCACACACAGCGATCTGTGCTTCACAGCGGGACAGCAACAACTAAAAAATGGCCCAGGACATTCAGCAACAACCAGCTACCTCACAGCAGGGGCCAGGTTGTTGCTGGATGTCACACACAGCAACATCGCTAGCAACGTCACAAAAGTTGTTCGTTAGCAGCGATGTTGCTAGCGATGTTGCTGTGTGTGACGGGGCCTTAACCCCACTCTGCCTGTGGGGAGCGACACCATCCCGGCTGCGACCTTCACCCTGGAGAGTAGCATCCGCAATGGCGGCCCATCCCTGGCCGAGTAACACAGGTGGTATCACGGTCTCAAAAGACTTTCCTAACCATCACTACGACCCCCATCCTTCATCTTTCTTCCCTTCCACCACCTTCCCTCCCTTCTTTATGCCTCAGGGTCACGAAACCTGGCCAGGCCAACCCGTGCCGACGCAGAGGATCTGCACCCCTGGCCTGGCGACAGGTCGGGTGAAAACCCCTCGACTCCAGGGTGTTACAGATTCTACACAGAAAAGCCATGGATCAGCTCCACTGAATTACAATATGGCTAATCTGTGGATGGAACCACTGAAAAGTCTATGATCGGCTTTGGAATTCTGTTTCATATATTTTTGAAAACTCTACTCCAGACGTGGCAAAGGCGAATCTATCCTGTCTGATAATTCCCTGTCTGTTTCTCCATATTATATCATGTTAGTCAGTTCGGGCCCTTAGGATGCATTTGTCCATAATATCCCTTATTTCATTATGAAAATTTTTCCTAGCTGTTCTAACTAATGTAAGTAACAAATATGTGTCCAAATTCTAAAAAGCATATTGCATAACATCCGGTTAACATCCGTATAGAACGGGTAAATATTGCCCTGAAAGTTTCATTATTTTTATGCTTGAAATATTAAATGCTGTTTTATTGTTAGAAGTTATAATATTAATTAAACTAGAGCTAAAGGGAGTTTTGTGCTTTGTTTTACAAACTAATTTAAGCCGTCAGCTTAATAGGTTTTGTTGAATTATTTAGTTTTTTTCTATTACTATTGTTACTATATGACTTCAAGCTTAGCGGCTGTGTTTGAAGTTGTTTGCAATATTTGCCAATTACTACCTAATAAATTTAAAAAAAAATCTCCACTTAATTTTTCCATTGATTAACTCTTTTTGCATGTTTTTACTATGCTTCAGAACTGTATTAGGAGCAGAGATACAATTTGTGCCATGTGTACATCAGTAATGTATATAAAGTGGGTGCTCTATCATAACTTATTGGCGTCCAGCAGGTCTATAGACTATTCTTGTACTGAGAACTATTGTTCTCTAAGCTGTTACTATAAAAGCCCCTGTAGCAATAACATTGCTGTCCTTTCTCCAGTTCTTACAGTTGTGTTTAATGAAATAACATCTAAATAAATTAAAATAAAATAAAAAATAAATTCTTAAGGAAAACATGCTGAAAAATCAGAATGCTTTAAAAAATAGAAATGCTAATTACAGATAATTGGATTGATCTGCTGCAAATCGACATTAATTAATATTTTTAGCACAGCCAATCAGCAAGTTTTAGTAGCTGCGGAAGTTGCCTGTCTGCTGCTGTGAGCAATAAAGATAAAAAAAAAGAAAAAAAATGACGTGGGAACCCCTCTATTTTTGATAACCAGCGCAGATAAAACAGACAACTGTGGACAGTAACCCTCAGCTGTCAGTTTTACCTTGGCTAGTTATAAAAAAATAGAGGGGATCACATGCCATTTTTTAAGATTAGTTAAATAAATAATTTGAACAAACAACATTGGGCTCCCGCTATTTTTGATAGTCAGCCAACGTAAAGCAGACAGCCCCATTACCCATTACTAATCTGGCAAGCATAAAGTTAAAAAAACAGACAGGAAAAAAAAGTTTATTTTAATAAAACTCCCCCACACTCCCTTGTTCACCAATTTATTACTGCAAATGAAATCCTGGAAGTTCCAACTTAATCCACAGAGTAATGTCCTGTGACATCCGTCGATTCATATGAGGCGTCATTCTAGAAACTTTTTCTGGGGCAGCTGTGTGCTGCTATTTTGAGGCTGGGAGAAGCCAAATAACCATGGGCCTTGTACCCTAATAATACTAGCTCCCAGCTGTCTGCTTTATTTTGGCTGGTTATCAAAACTGGGGTGGAGCCCACATTGGTTTTTTTATTATTTAAATTTTATTGAAATGTGATCCCTGAAAAGTTTAAAACTCTTGAGTTTGTCTATTCACATTACACACTTCAAAAAAATAGCAAAATATTTTTGAGTTATGCATATCTGGGGTTAAGATGTAAACCTTAGTTACAAGGTAAATCAGCTCCAAAAGAGTATATTGAAAATGGGAATACAGTATAATGTATAAAATACATACAAAAATAAACACCAAAAAAAATTGAAAAACAAGATCAAAAAGCCACTTATCAATTTTAATAACCTTTTCTACCCATCTTCCCCAGATAACAATAACTTAATATCCATTATGTAAAATTTATCATGATGGACACAGGAATAAAATTCAAATTTTACTTTAGTAGCCCTTTCCATTTCCCTTTGAGACTGCCAAATTATTTAAAATAAATATATAGAAATGGCATAAAGATTAGGTCCTATGTGTCGCAAAAAATAAAATGAAACAATTTTTTACTAACATAGCAAGACAAAAAGAAAAGTCATTTCACGTGTACTTAAGAAAACGAGAATGGGAAAATGGCCTAGTCTTCAACTGGTTAATGATGCATTTCTAGTAATTGTAGTTTTCTTAAGGGACAATAAATGAATACAATGTAAACATTGGACCCCATACATCAAATCAGTTTTGTTCATGCTGTCTTGATGAGGAGTTGGGCTTGAGTCAGATGCTCTTAATTCATGAAGCGGCGTTCTCCTCTTCATGGATTATAAGCATCGGACAAGTAGCATGCACCTTTATGTATATACCATACGTACCAGTTGCACCATATTAATTGACTTTTCAAAGCTTTATGCCAGAATACTAACTTGAAATCTTGGATGAAATCAGATCTATTGTTTTTATAAATAATGTTATATTTTTTATAAAGAAGTTCTTTTTTTATTTGATTGTAGACCTGGCAGTGGACTTTATGGAATTGACAGCATGCCAGATCTTAGAAGGAAAAAAACAATACCCATTGTCCGAGATGTGGTAAGTTACAGTGCCATAAAAAAGATTAACTGGACTCACAAATTTACTAAATTAATGTATAGTTAAAAAACATTTCTAGGCACAAAAGAAAATGAGTTGTTTCATACCTACCAAAACTAGGTTCAGCGTTGTCAAGTATTGCTCAGTGCAGTTAGTATCTATTTAATATACGATGAATTCGGTAGAATCTATGGCTATTTATAAGGAATGTTATAGCATTTATATAATTCCAGAGAATCTTTGATGATTAATAAGGTATTACAGATAATGGGAGGATATATAAAGAATTATAAATAGTCTACAGTTTACATTGGTGACTTATATGGTACAATAGGTGGAAAAAATGCTTAGGTCCATCAAGTTTATGAGTCCGTGACCACCTATACATTCTCTATTGCTAGATTATTCATAGCCCACAATGCGATTTGTCAAGCATCCATCACTTTTTTAAGGCTGTTATAGTGTTTGCTATTAGATTTTACTTTTTCTTGCAGTAGGGCATTCCATAGTCGGACTGCTCTTACTGTAAAGAACCCTTTCCTACTTAGCTGCCAAATCGCCTTTTCTCCACACGTTATGAATACCCCCTGGTCCTTATAACACATTGGAAGGAATAAATAATGTGTCAGTTCTTTATATTGCGCACACATGTATTTATACATGTAAATGAGGTCTCATCTGAAACAATTTGTCTAAGCTAAACAAGGCCAACTTTCCTAGCCTCTCATAATAGTAGAAGCCTCCATCCCATCTTACAACCTAGTTGCCATCTTTGAAATGATTCTTCAAGCTTTCCAATATCCTTTTTTAAAAAATGGCCCCCAAAACATATTCAAGATGTGTTTTGTGTCTTAAACAAGTAATTTATAGCAGAGTAAAATTACATTGTGATCACAGAATTGTATGTCTCTTTTTATATGTTTGCCTTTGCAGCAGCTGCCTGACATTGAGTACTGCTGCTCAGCTTACTTGCAACCAGAATACTCAAGCTCTTCTCGTTTTCTGTGATCTCTATGTGAAGCAATATGATTAGTCATTTGCCATGTGTTTGCCTATGCGAACATCTTATCTAGATCATTCCATAAATTTTTATGGTCAAGCTTAGTTTTTTTTATGTCATTATCAAACAACAGCAAAAATTTCTATTACCCTTTTTTCACATTAGACTCAAAGCAAAGTCTAACGCTTTTTACACAATCTTATCCACAAGGTCATTAGTAAAAATATTAAAAATAATTGGTTCTAGCACAGATCCTTGTTGTCCCCACTACTGACCTTATCTCATTTAGAGAATGTACCATTTATTATTATTTTGTTTCCTGACCATTTACCAGTTTTTTACCCATCAGCATATACCTTCTCCTAGTCCCTGCTTCTGGAGCTTCAGTATAGGTTGTGATGTAAGCCCACAAGGGAAGGGCCTTCTTCCCTATGTACTAGTCTGTCTACTGTTAACTTGTATATGTATTTTGTATGTAACCCCCTTCTCATGTACAGCACCATGGAATTAATGGTGCTCTATAAATAAATAATAATAATAATAATAATAATGTGATACAGTATCAGATGCCTCCACAAGGTCCATTCACATCAGTCACAACAACATCCAGATTGGCACTTACCACCTCATAGAAACCAGGCATGTTGGTTAGACATAAATTTTATGTCATGAATCCATGCTGGTTATCAGTTATATTATTCTCTACAATATATTTTTGAAGATCTTTTCTTGTATTGAATGTCAGTTACCTAAATCCACCTTTTTATTTCTAAAAAATATTTAAGGAATTTAAAAATGTTGTCCGGTGAATTGAACTTTTCACCTATACAGTGATACTGTATAGATTAGTAGAGGTTTAACCGCTAGGGCCTCAACTGATTGCCAGCACAGGACAATTTTATTCCCATCAGAGGGGAGCAGTATTGCACATACTTGACCATCGCTCCATTCATTCTCTATGGGTGTGCCAGCTGAGCTCAACATTCGGCAGTTACACTGATGTGAGAAAGTATTTGCCAGCTTCCTGATTTCTTATTATTCTGCATGTTTGTCACACTTAAATGTTTCAGATCTCCAAACAAATGTAAATATTACACAAAGATAAAACAAGTAAACACAAAACACAGTTTATAAATGAAAATGTTTACTATTAAGGGAAAAAGAAATGCAAGCCTATAGGACCCTGTATGAAAAAGTGTTTGCCCCCCCCCCCAATTAAAAAAACATAAATTAACTGTGGTTTATCACATTTTTGGGAAGCTGAGTTCAATTTCCCTAGCCACACCCAGGCCTGATTACTGTAACAGCTGTTCTCAATCAAGAAAGCACTTAAATAGAACCTGCCTGACAAAGTGAAATAGACCAAAAGATCCTCAAAAGCTAGACATCCTGCCGTGATGCAAAGAAGTTCAGAAACAAATGATAAACAAAGTAATTGAACTCTATCATTTTGGAAATGGTTCTAAAGCCATTTTTAAAGCTTTGGGACTCCAGCAAACCACAGTGAGAGCCATTATTCACAAATGGTAAAAACATAGAGCAGTGGTAAACCTTCCTAGGAGTGGCTGGCCAACCAAAATTAAACCAAGAGTATAGCGATGACTCATCAAAGAGGTCACAAAAGACCCCACAACAGCATCCAAAAAACTGCAGGCCTCACATGCATCTGTTAAGGTCACTGTTCATAACACCACCATAAGGAAGAGACTGGGCAAAAATGTCCAGCAAGGCAGAGTTCCAAGATGAAAGCCATTACATCTAGAGTAGAAGTAACACAGTACTTCAGAAAAGGAAAATCATACCAACAGTAAAATATGGTGGTGGTAGTGTAATAGTCTGGGACTGTTTTGCTGCTTCAGGACTTGGAAGACTTCCTATGGTAAATGGAACCATGAATTCTGCTGTCTACCAAAAAATACTGACGGAGAATGTTGGCCAACTGTTCATGACCTCAAATTGAAACAGATTTGGGTTATGCAGCAGGACAATGATCCAAAACACACCAGCAAGTCACTTCTGAATGGCTTAAGAGAAACAAAATTAAGACTCTGAAGTGGCCTTGTCAAAGCTCTGACCTTAATTAAATTGAGATCCTGTGGCCAAAAAAGGCAGTTCATGCTCATAAACCCTCCAATATGATAAATTACAATAATTCTGCAAAGATGAGTGGGCCAAAATGCCTCAAGAGCGTTGTAAAAGACCCATTGCCAGTTATCATAAACATTTGATTGCAGTTGTTGCTGCTAAGGGGGCCCAACCAGTTTTTAGGTTTAGGGGCAAACACTTTTTCACACCGGGCCCTGTAGGTTTTGATTTCTTTTTCTCTTAATAATAAAGACTTTCAGTCATAATCTGAATTTTGTGTTTACTTTTGTTACTTTTATCTACAGTACTATTTAAATTTGTTTGGTGATCTGAAACATTTAAGTGTGATAAACTTCCAAAATAATAAGAAATATACGAAGGAGGCAAATCATTTCACACCACTGCATATGAAATCATAATTTTAAAATTGCATCCTAAGTATTAACTTAAAACTTTGAAGATGAAAATTTGGTGCAGAGAAGATAGTAAAGGTCTACCCTCCCATGCTCTAGTTTGGTTGAATTATTGTATTTCTATGTATTATAAGTGAGACTGACAATATCATACAGTACTGTATGTATTGTGACTGAAAAACTTTTGTTTGAAGTAGAAATTTGTGTTGACCCTGTTAAGATATTATGACATTAAAGCAAAGAGGGTCACATGAAAACAGTCTAGTTTTTTCACAATTTTGTACCAAAGCAACAAGGTGTTTAATTCCTTTTCTATATGTCCTCCTATTATGTGATGTGATATGCTTTTATAGTGTGTTTAATTATTTCCCTTTACATCTTCCTATTATGTGATGTGATACGCTTTTATATTGTGATAGTCTTCAGGCGGCATCAGAACAAACAGTGTATTGTCACATTGAGATTCATGCCGCATTTCAGACTAGACAAATTGACTATAAGATACATTCTACACATATCAAATGTGTTGCAGATGTATTTTCTTTCAGAAACTGAAATTAGATTACATTTTTATTCAATTTAAGTCTTAAGCTTATATTTGCCAAGATAAAAAAGCGATGTAGCAGGAGCACAAAAATATGCATTTCTTTTTGTAGAAATGTGGATTGTATTACTTGTAAATGTTGCAGATAATTAAACAGGTTTTCTATAACAATATTTATTGTATTATATTGAAGTTAATTTATTGTTTTTAATTTTATGTGTACTTGTAATTTTTCTTACTTTTTATTCATTGCTATATTGATAATAAAGTTCTCCTGGAGGATAGGTTGCTCAGTATTTATTGAGTTTTAGAGTAAAACCTTTTTGTTTTCATGGTAGCGGGGTTGACTGGTCTAAATCCACAAGTCTGCAGTCACTATATATTTCACTCTGTGTGACTGCAGACTTGCGAATCCTCACATTGCGTACACTGTGCTCTGTGAGGAGTCACTGGTTTCAGAGCCTCGGACGGAGGTCACGTGACTGAACGTATGTGATCGGCATACTCTTGGCCATTATCTGACTAGACAGGCGCGGTCTCACGCAATATACTTGTATAGAGTGAGGCAGCACCCTTCTATTCGACATGGGGCTGGAGTATGCATATCCCATACTCACGGCCACGTGACCGTTGTTCCTGGCTCTGACACCGATAAATCCATACAGCGCACAGTGCATGCGATGTGAGGAGTCACAAGTCTGCAATCAAAATGATTCAATAAGATATAGCATGGCACTGCTGGTAATAAATAGGGATGCTTCGGTAGGTTCCAAACCCATAATGTAGAAATCAAGTAATCCAAGCACTTCTAATTGTGTGAATATCATTTTTATTATGCAATGCAGTGAATCCAGTTATGGGTGAAAACTTTTAGGTCTTCATGAGACAGCGTGCTCCTGTCACCTGCGGACACCGCTGTATTTCCTCCACGCCACCAATCCAAGCAGTCTCATATGCGGCAGCACGTTGAACTGATGAAGGTCTGAGTGAAGACCGAAAAATTTTCACCCATAACTGGATTCACCACATTGCAAAATACAGGTGATTTTCATACAATTAGGAGTACTTGGATTACTTGATTTCTGCAGTCACAGAGAATGACACATACAGTGACTGCAGACTTGTGGATTTAGACAGGTCAATCCCTTTACCTATTAGTTTTTAATAACCTTCCATATAAGCAAATGTATGTACCATTGATTATGAAAAAGAAGTTGATGCTTTTATATTAATATGCTGAATTCTCTAATACTTTTCTATTTGTTTTTCCTCTTCCAAATATTTGATTGGCGTGCAGGCAATGGTAAGTATCCGCTGAAATATTCTATTAAGTATGTGGTGGTTTGTTTTATGAATTATGATAATTAAAGATCTGCTGGAATACTTGTGCCATTAGAGTTCTGTGATAATGTAGCATTGGTTAGGAAACACTGAAAACCCAGACAAGTAATAGATTTCTGTTTGTTGTGCTTTCCTCGGCAAAAAAGGTGACTATCCCGTCAGATATATCGATTTACTCTCCTTACTTGTAGACTTTGTCATATGGGGACATAACCTCAGTCATTTTGAATTAGAAACTTTTAGCTCACATTACATGGTGCCTTGGTCTTCTATTGTACCTTGCTGTCCCTTCCAGAAAAAGCAATTATCTTCCTTCTGTACCTTTACTTTGTAAACTTATATAGCAGATACCAAGAAAGTGATGCATGGCTTTAGTGTAAGATGAAGTGAGTGGAATTATGAGACAAATATATTTTGTATAGTGTTCTAATGTTATATAATGGCCACAAATTGTATACAGAGAATGAAAACATCCAGTCTCACAAAAAAAGTGCAGCATGCACAATTCCCATTCATGTCTATGAACCCATGAAAAAAATTGGACTGCACTCAGATTGGATGACATCCGAGTACAATTTTCATTGGCACGAAATGACAGATGGAGAATTTGTCTCCAGAACCAAGAACAACGGATCCAAATCTGATCAAACTCCAATGAAACTTGTATCAGAGTCTGACCAGAGTTTGATTAGCACAATAGGATTGTATTTCTCGGATGGAGAAAATACAGCTGTGTGACCCTAGCCTTACTGTGATAAGTACATTTTACGCCATGTGCCCACATGGTGATTTTTTCATGCGTTTTTCCTTGCTTCTATTGTTGGGGGAGATAAGTATCTCTTCCATTCATGAATGTCAGTTACTCATTCAGGAACTAGAACTTATCCTAGTTAGACCTGAGCATAATTTGTTTTGGTTATACATTCTGTTAATATTTCAATTAGGTATCTATGGAGAAGCAATACATAAAGCATTCAAAGGACAGATTTTCTTATTATTATACTGGACAAACGATTCATAGCCTAGGCCTTCAAACTATTAGTCAATAAAAGGAAGGAAAAATCATCCCAGCAAAGTCTATGGGAATCGTGAGTTGCTGTGCACACGCAGCTTCTTTTTTCTTGCAGATTTTGTTGTTGAAAAAAGAAGCACAATGTCAATTGTTTCTGTGTTTCTATAATCTCCTGCAATGCTTTATCACTACAGTGGATTATAGTGCAGCACCTCGCCACACACATCATGAATATAGCATGGTGTGTGAGGCAATCTGCAGCTCAGTAACCTGGGGTCATCATGGTGACAACCCAGGATTACTATGGCAGCGTTCGGGTCCCTGTGATCACACTCCAGGGTGATCCCTCTCCCTACCTTCTGAATGCTGCGATTTCATTGATTACAGAATTGAGGGGGTTAAACTGCTGGTAGTAGCGCAGGCACTGCAGTGAGAACCGGGTCTCAGCTGTAACATCAGCCAAAGACCCGGCGGCAATCGTGGGGGCACAATGCCTGAACCCCCACAATTGCCATGACTTAAAAAAGCAGAAATAGAAGCATGGAAAATTCATATGAAAAAATGTGCAAACGCAATAAAAAGTGCACGTTTTTTTCTGCTGTATTTTTCCTTCCAAAACATGCTTTTTTATATGCACATAAAAAGAAGCAATGTGGGCACATAGCCTAACTATGTATTATAAATTCAATGGCACACAGATACATTTTTTTGCATTAATTTGATCAGTATACATTTGTCCTAGGGAAAATTAACCCATGCCATAACTGTATGGATATAAATGTCAGTGTAAGAGGGACCTAAGAGAGTTAGGGCAGTCCCTGAGGAGGAAAAGAAAACATTTACCGAATAAAAGGACTCAATGTTACAACATTTGGCTCACACACGGCTTAGCACTGTTGGTGTATTGACTTAAAAGTGAGTCCTTAGAAAAAACATTTTCATCTAAAGTAGCACGCAGCACTATATGTATAGCTGTCCGCCACTGCCGATCCAGTGAAATCTACCAATGGATATTTCTATAGATGCAAGATAATCCTCTAAACAAAGTGGCCAGGACCAAATTACCGTGCATGACTACATCCCACATAGCACAAATTGTTTCATTTTTCACCTAGAGAATGACAGTTTGACAAAAGAGTTGTTTCCTCTGTAAAGATATGCATTTCCACACATTTTAAGCTATGCACTTGCTGACAGTTTTCAGTTCTCAAATGCATTGGTGATCGCTTGTCTGCATTACGTTCCACGTGACATTTATCAGCCCAGTTTCCATTTGCCGTCCATCCACAATAACTGTTTTTCCACTTTTTTAATACTTTTATTTATTATATATTATGAGAGATTTCCTATAATCCAAATTGTTAGTGAGTCCCCTATTCAAGTGCAACATCTTTTTGTATTACTTCATCTATCAGTCATCTTGTTTTTAATTTTTTTTCTATATAATCCCATTAAGGATTAATACTTTCTATTATTTATTATTATATATTTTTATTACTTGAGCTGTATTGACGTACACCTATCACTAGACAGTATATACCACCCTTTATAAACCACTATTTCACATTGTAAATCAAAATATTTATTGTGATATTAGAACTAGCACCAATGTTTAAAAAGTTATCGTTGTTTTAATTTTTACTTTATAAATGTATAGTACATGTGAAAATAAGCATTTGTGATATATCTTATCAGGGAAACATCTGTTTTTTTCTCCTCCTGGATTGATTTTCACTTCCAGTTCATGGATAACGTGTAAAATCTGTATTCAGTGAAGAAAGATTTTTCTTCTACCAAGAAAGGGGAAGACAGTTGGTGCTTTTAAACTTCTGTGGAGGGTGGAGCTCAAGGCAGGACACAGACATTCTGATACAAGTTCTTCTAATGTTATGCACAGACTTGGGGAGAATCTGGCGTGGGGCAAGACATATAACAAACAGGGGTTTCACCACAACAAACAAGGGGTACATTGGGGACACTTAAATAACAGTGGGCTCTTGTGCTAGGGAGATGGTTGATGGAACAACTCCTGCACTCACCTGCAGCTGCATTCTGCACTCCTAGCCAGTTCCTATACAGATTCTGCACCTGTTGTCAAGCAGGATACTTGAAGCCCTGAGAGACCCTGTAATAACCCTGGCTAGTGAGCTGGCAGGTGAGATCCCACTGCTGCACTAATACAAAAATAAGGGAAGGTACAACAAACAGGGGAAACAAAGGATAAAGCCCAACTTCACGGCTGCGGTCAGACACTAGGACTCAGACTACACTGCAACAATGGCTCAAGCAGCGCCTCCCACCTCAAGGCCTAGCTACAGAATGGATTCAGAGTATTCAACCACTTCTACTGGGAGATGTGACCATATATAGGGGAAGGGAGTAGTCACCAAACGGAAACACCTCAGGTCAGGAGTCAGAAGCTGCTGGAAAGCAAAACTGACATTAACCCTTTCAGCACCAAAGGAAAGGGAATGAGTTTAATGTGAGAAGTCTCAGATGCCAAAGAGAGTCTGTGACCCAGATCCTGTCACAAGTCTCTAAATGCAGAGAGACGGCCGTGACATCTAAAATGATACAACTCCCCATAGAACTTTAAGCATACTAACTGTCATATTATCAGATCTTACCAAAAATAATGAATTTTGCATAATCAGTTCAGGATAGGAAATAAGCAAATTTCTCTGATAAGATATATTTAAAAGTTTCAAATTTTGTTGTGTTTTATTGATTTATGGGCGGGGAATATTAAAACGACAGTTATACTTTAATTTCTGTAGGGCTAATGGGTACATTTGAGTAATAGTGTGAAGAGCTGCAAGCCTGTTCACACTTATTGAATAGTCCTGATGGCTTGCACCTGTTCACACTTGTCTTATTCTGCTTGGAGGTGATGGTTAGTTTTTCAATTTTGTAGCAGTTGAGTAATATAATGTTATCAAATTTTTCTTTATCTGGGATCAATTTAAAATACAGCTCATGAATATACTGAAACCTCAGACATATTTCTGACTATTAGGGGTACTTTGCACACTACGACATCGCAAGCCGATGCTTGCGATGCCGAGCGCGATAGTCCCTGCCCCCGTCGCAGCAGCGATATCTTGTGATAGCTGCTGTAGCGATCATTATCGCTACGGCAGCTTCACATGCACTCACCTGCCCTGCGACGTCGCTCTGGCCGGCGACCCGCCTCCTTCCTAAGGGGGCGACGTCACACGGCAGGCGGCCAATATAAGCGGAGGGGAGAAGATGAGCGGGACGTAAACATCCTGCCCACCTCTGTCCTTCCGCATAGCCAGCGTGAGCCACGCTGACACAGGTAAGCTGATGTTTCTCTCTCCTGCGGCTCCTCACACAGCAATGTGTGCTGCCGCAGGGGAACGAGGAACAACATCGTACCGTCGCTGCAGCTACATTATAGAAATGTCGGACACTACACCGATGGTACGATTACGACACTTTTGCACTCGTTAATCGTATTATAAAGGATTTACACACTACGATTTTGACAGCGACACCAGATGTGCGTCACTTTCGATTTGACCCCACCGACATCGCAGCTGCGATGTCGTAGTGTGCAAAGTACCCCTTAGAGTCCTTAGCCATAGGGCATTCCAATTGTGGACCTACTAGTCCTACATCTGTCGTGGGACAGCGTTATGACTAAAGACATTGGTTGTTTGAGAAATGCGTCAGAGCTTCCAGGACATATTTGCACTGTATTTTAAAAGCATCCCAGATAAAGCATTGGAAGCTGAAGTGCAGAAAAAGTGTAATCAAATGAGATACTTGCCAGCCAGCAAAAAGACCACCACTGAAAGATGATGGACACGGCAGGTTGGAATTATAGGTAAAATGTACTGACTGTGCGTTTTGAGTGCTGTACTTGGCTGTCTCCATAAGTCCCACAGAATGAATATAGCAGTAATTGAGCATGGGAGGCCTGTGATATACTATCCAACCTGTGATGTGCCCTGCTCGGTTTGTCCAATTCTGGTCTCCAGAATGGAAGGATCAAAGCCAGAACATCAACATGTGAATATAGGAGCCACAGAGACATTAGTTTACAGGAGCAGGGTAGGTAGTAGAAATATATTGGGAAAGTGTTAGTTAAGAATAGTTAGGACAAATGAAAGGGATTCACAATAGGGGAAAACTCCTTTAAGGGAAACAGAGTCTTTGTGACCCCCATTCTAGTTATCAGTGAGTGATAATGTCAGAGTATTCTTTTTTAAATGGTGTTAATTGAAGATGCATTAAACTGTATAGGCATACAGCTACATACATCTGTGACATACAGCTACATACGTCTGTGACACACAGCTGGGCCAGTTAAAATGACAAATATAGTCTTAATTAAGCTTAAGCTGTCAGTTTCCAACAGTATTTTTACACTCTAATAATTGCATAAAATCACCTTTGTGCCCATTTATTATAGCCAGTAATATTTTTTACTCCTACTTAATAGCTTCCCTAACAGTACAGGAAGGAATACACAAAATGTATTTGATAGAATTGGAAAAGATATACTGTATATTGTATAATATATGTACAAAAAAATCAATTTAATCCAGAGTAAACCAATCATTACAGGGTCCAACTATGAAATCATAAATCCTAATAATCTCTGCCTTGTTCTGAATCCCAGTATGTATGGAGTAATACAAGAATCTATGGTGTATGACTTTTTTGTTGACTGAGTAGTTTACAGATGTAGGCTTTAGAGATAGTTCAGGTCTTTTGCTCTCACATTGTGATGTGGTAAAAGAGCGGAACTGTATCAAGGTCTTCCATCAGTGATCTCAGATCTTTACAAATATTTAACACTGTTCTCTACTATTGTGTAGATCACCTAACGTTGCTTACATTGTAATGATACTATGAAATGTTTCCACATTCATACAGACACTGGCCGCACGAAAAGCTGGAATATCTCTTGCAATGGTTATCCGAACCTCTGTAAACAATGAGGAATTGGTAAGTAATTTTCATACATTTTAACTATTACCTACCTATGCTATACTGTGTAAATATGCCAGGCATATATCAAATGTGTTATATCTTCTTGCCTGATTTCAAAGGTTGTCTGGGCTATAGGTCTCTCTTTACAGGGATGCATGGAGAGACTAGTCCCTCCAGGGAAGAAGCTGCCGGGGACTCCCCTGTTTGACTTGGTCTCTGATGACTATTAAACAGTGTTTTTCTCTGAAGTGCCGTAACATTTCAGAATTAAACATATATGGCTGAAGTCATTCAGCCTAGGTCTGATACACGCTGCCTCTGGATAAGCTGTCAGGTTCCCTTTAAAGGGGTTTCCTAGTTCCAAGGAGTTATCACCTATCCCCAGAATAATGAAGGTTTGACTGCTGAGACCCCCACAATTTCTAGAATGGGGCACAATTGTCTCCCACTTGAATAGAACAGAGCACATGCTTGACTGCTACCTCATTCATTCATTATTGGATTGCTGAACAAGAGCGGTGACGACTTCTTGTATCCACAATTCTATATTACCAGATTAGATCTGATGCTCCTAATCTTGGTCTACTGGTCAAAGCGAAAAGCAGCTACACATTCTCTCCTGATCCAGAGGACTCGGCACAACAGGAACTGTTTCATTGCTTTATAGCCCCTGTGGTAACAATGCAGGTAGAATGAACATTTGCTGCCAGGTTCTCTGAGAGATTATGGCTAACTTCGGGGATCCCAGGAATAGGATAAGTAATGACCAGCTTGCAGAAAGAGATTTTCCACAGCCGACAGACTCTTTGAATGGACTAAGCGGATTAGAAAAAAAACAACGTATTTCTTTTAGAAACAATTCCACAACTGTCCATGGCTTGTGTTAGGCATTGCAACAGAGCTCAATCAAAATAAATAAGCTACAAAATCTCACATAAACCATAGCCTGGCTTGGCACTTTTAATAGTTAGACAATCAGGCGTGAGGATACCATTTGTAGGGCACTGAGTGGGTATAGGGACAACTTCTACTTTAAATCAGCTTGTTACTGTCTATTATATTGCATCTAATGCACAGAATGTCATAGTCCACTAGCTTATCTGCTCTTAGGCTAAAAGTCATCCAGGCTGTCATGGTTTTTCAACATGGCTGCTGCTGTCTTCCATAAGTGTGGTCTTCTGTTCTGGGCCATGCACATGCACAAACCTCTGCCTTCTTAAAGGGCACAATGCTCTTGTTTTCTACCAATGGCTAAGAGTTCTGAGCTTTAAGGTACCGTCACACATAACGAGATCGCTAGCGAGATCGCAGCTGAGTCACGGTTTCTGTGACGCAGTAGCGATCCCGTTAGCGATCTTGTTATGTGTGACACCTACCAGCGATCAGGCCCCTGCTGTGAGATCTCTAGTCATTGCAGAATGGTCCAGGCCATTTTTTTCAAAGGCGATGTCCTGCTGGGCAGGACACATCGCTGTGTTTGACACTGTGTGACAGGGTCACAGTGACTGCTGAGATCGGTATACAGGTCGCTACTGCGACCTCTATTGTTCCTGCATCGCTGGTAAGATCTGACTGTGTGACATCTCACCTGCGACCTCCCAGCGACTTACCTGCGATCCCTATCAGGTCGCATCGTTTTCGGGATCGCTGGTAAGTCGTTGTGTGTGACTGGGCCTTTAGAATAGACCTAAGCTGGTGTCACACATAACGACGACGACAACGACGTCGCTGCTACGTCACCATTTTCTGTGACGTTGCAGCGACGTCCCGTCGCTGTCGCTGTGTGTGACATCCAGCAACGACCTGGCCCCTGCTGTGAGGTCGCCGGTCGTTGCTGAATGTCCAGCTTCATTTTTTGGTCGTCACTCTCCCGCTGTGACACACACATCGCTGTGTGTGACAGCGAGAGAGCGACGAAATGAAGCGATCAGGAGCCGGCACTGGCAGCTGCGGTAAGCTGTAACCAGCGTAAACATCGGGTAACCAAGGGAAGACCTTTCCCTGGTTACCCGATGTTTACGCTGGTTACCAGCCTCCGCTCTTGCTGCCAGCGCCGGTTCCTGCACTGTGACATGTGGCTGCAGTATGCATCGGGTAATTAACCCGATGTATACTGTAGCAAGGAGAGCAAGGAGCCAGCGCTAAGCAGTGCGCGCGGCTCCCTGCTCTCTGCACTGTGACATGTAGCTGCAGCACACATCGGGTTAATTAACCCGATGTGTGCTGCAGGAGAGCAAGGAGCCAGCGCTAAGCGCGGCTCCCTGCTCTCTGAACTGTGACATGTAGCTGCAGCACACATCGGGTTAATTAACCCGATGTGTGCTGCAGGAGAGCAAGGAGCCAGCGCTAAGCGCGGCTCCCTGCTCTCTGAACATGTAGCACAGCGACCTTATGATCGCTGCTTCTGCTGTGTTTGACAGCTAAGCAGCGATCATAACAGCGACTTACAAGGTCGTTGTTACGTCACCGAAAATGGTGACGTAACAGCGACGTCGTTGTCGCTGTCGTTTAGTGTGACACCAGCTCTACTCCTTTTGCTTTGGCCTAATCAGTAAAGTCTATTAGGTACCTTTATCTGGTTAAGTATTTGTCCCAGATTTCCAGCCACTGACCATCACTGGCTGTTTATTTGACCTTCCAATAGTCTGCCACCTGCCTTGACCCCTGCTTGTCACCCCAGTAAACTTAATCATCTTTGACCCATGCCCTGTCTGATTCCAGCCTTCCTCCTTGGTACCACATCCTGGTTTCTCCTTTTCTTGAAGTCACAAGCCATTGCGATCAGTTAACTTTGTGTATAGTAACCTGGGAATTCCCTGTGGGAAAGTCTGTGCCTAATTACATAGGTTAAAAGGAACCAAGGGAAGCCAGGGCAAAATGAATCAGACACTGACCTTACCATTTCAGCCAAGTACTTTGACACACTGTGGTGTTTCACAGAAAAACAAACACTTAAAAGTCAACGAGATACAATGCAGAGGGGGTGACCAGTCCCTGCTCCCTTTGACTTACAAGTATTTTAGGAGCCAACATCTGATCCATGTTGTCTGTGGTTCAGGCAGCAGCGATCCACTGCCAGGTTTCCTTTAAGGTTGTTGTTCTTTGGTATAGCCCCAAGGTAAATACGGTACTTAGTAGATCCATGTCACCAGTAGTTATTACACTGAGCTAATGAATTTTCAAGTGTGATTGTTAGATAGACATACTGAATACTGAGGCTCCTCTTTGTTTAGATGTAAATGACCATTATGTATTATCAGAACTCTGGTTTGCCTAAACCTGTAGAAAACAGCTATTCTTTTTCTAATCTAGAGCAACCTTTTTTTTATTAAAACCACACATGTGAGAGAAGTAACGTTGTTATACAAACCTATTAGCTAAATAAAAAACTAAGATCCTCTGAGGAGGGCATACACATACAGTACAGGCCAAAAGTTTGGAAACACCTTCTCATCTCTAGAACAACTGTTAAGAGGAGACTTTGTGCAGCCTTCATGGTAAAATAGCTGCTAGGAAACCACTGCTAAGGACAGGCAACAAGCAGAAGAGACTTGTTTAGGCTAAAGAACACAAGGAATGGACATTAGACCAGTGGAAATCTGTGCTTTGGTCTGATGAGTACAAATTTGAGATTTTTGGATCCAACCACCGTGTCTTTGTAGGAAAGGTGAACGGATGATCTCTACATGCCTGGTTCCCACTGTGAAGCATGGAGGAGGAGGTGTGATGATGTGGGGGTGCTTTGCTGGTGACACTGTTGGAGATTTATTCAGAATTGAAGGCACATAGAACCAGCATGGCTACCACAGCATCTTGCAGCGGCATGCTATTCCATCCGGTTTGCATTTAGTTGGACTATCATTTATTTTTCAACAGGACAATGACCCCAAACACACCTTCAGGCTGTGCAAGGGCTATTTGACTAAGAAGGAGAGTGATTGGGTGCTACGCCAAATGACCTGGTCTCCACAGTCACTAGACCTGAACCCAATCGAGATGGTTTGGGGTGAGCTGGACCGCAGAGTAAAGGCAAAAGGGCCAACAAGTGCTAAGCATCTCTGGGAACTCCTTCAAGACTGTTGGAAAACAATTTCTGGTGACTACATCTTGAAGCTCATCAAGAGAATGCCAAGAGTGTGCAAAGTAATAATGAAAGCAAAAGATGGCTACTTTGAATAACCTAGAATATAAGACATATTTTCAGTTGTTTCACACTTTTTTAAGTATCTCATTCCACATGTTTTAATTCACAGTTTTGATTCCTTCAATGTGAATCTACAATTTTAGAGTCATGAAAATAAAGAAAACTCTTTGAATGAGAAGGTGTGTCCAAACTTTTGGTCTGTAATGTATGTAAGGCCAAGCTGTGTCTGAAGTACATGACTATATCTTATTGTGTAAAAGTTATGAAGACAAAAACTTGTATTCTACATCTATGTTTAGATATAATGATGATGATTATTGTCATTGTTATCCTATGGTGATGCCGTCTTTAAGGCACAGTTAGTAGGAGGATTTCTTATCATTTTGCTCAGGGCCTTTGTCACCAGGGTTTTGCTTCTTCATCTGAGACCAGCATAATGTAGTCAAAGAGATTTTGAAAGTAACCATGTTTTTCTTAGATTACAGGGTGCAGCTGTTCTGATTTTATCTCAGAATTGTGTGTAGCAGAGCTGAGTGAGCTTCCCCACCCACACCAGGCTCTCAAGGTAGATTGTGCATTGACTGAGAGGTGTCAAATACAGCAGGGGTCATGTTGGACTGCTCTGCATGAGGCACCAAGTCACACCAATGTTAATCACAGAGCAATAAACCTCAGTATAGATAAACAATAGCTTGCACACAGATAAGAGAAACACAGTTGTTTTTACTTTTTTTTTTAACCCTGTCAGCATGCTGTCCTCAGCTTACATTGCAAAATCCTGGTGACAGATTCCCTTTAATAAAATGTCCTAAAACTATTTAATCTTTTAACCAATCTAATTTTTTCATCCTATCTCAACAGAAAGCTCATGTTTTCAAGAAGACATTGCAAGCTTTGATTTATCCAATATCATCCACGACTCCACACAATTTTGAAGTATGGACTGCAACAACACCAACATACTGCTATGAGTGTGAGGGGCTACTTTGGGGAATAGCGAGACAGGGCATGAGGTGTACGGAGTGTGGTGTAAAGTGTCACGAAAAATGTCAAGATCTTCTAAATGCTGACTGCTTGCAAAGTAAGTCCTGTATTTCTGTGTCTAACATCAATATAGATTTTGTTGTATGTTAATCAATTATTCCCAGTTTCATGGTGACAGGTACTCTGTGACAGCTTTGAGGCTGCGACGTCCTGTTGTGTGGAATGTCAGATTCCCAAGAATCATGGCAGTTTTTTACCCATCATTGTTGACCTCTCGGTGATGCATAACACAATGTACTGTGCGAAATGTCTCATTAGAATGGGAAAAATGAATGGAGGTGCACTTTAGGCAAATTCATCCATGAGAAGCAGAACAGTGACTATATGTGCAGTATCCCAGATCTTTGAATAATTCTTAATTATATTTGCTTTAAAATGGAATTGTGAAAATAAAGCTATCTTTAAGGGAATAATTCACTTTGATTAAGGGCCTTATATTGGATCATCGTTGAATAGATCCATGATCCATCATTTTAACCATAGCATGACCTGTTGCATGGAGAGTGTCCAGGGGTCCATGGTTTTGGGCTTTACTATCCGAGTCCTGGCTATAATTAGCTATTAGAAAATTGTCATCTTTTAATAGTGTTATTTTACTATTTTATTGTTTTCACATATTTTCCAATTTGTTTTGACTTCATGCAGAGTAGAAATATGTCTTTTCTACCTGGAAACTGTCCACCAGCCGACTGCCGGCTGCTGACAAATCAGTTTTCTTCTGTCTTGTGTGAATACACTTCGCAGCCAAGCTCATTATCACATAAATACCTAATGTTCATTAACAGATAAATATCTTAATGGTCTGAAAATCTAAAACTGCATTCACACTTGTACAACATGAAGCTTTCAATCTGCTGAATAAAAGACATAAAATGGTAATAGATATATCAGGCTAACTGCTTGTTTCTGAGTAGCAGCAGGAGTTTATTCGTGCTAAGATATTCCACGGTGCTATACATGGATTTTTTCACATCATTACCTATCCTCTATGAAGATCAGGATTTCAGCAAATATTGGTATTCATTTTTATAGCGTTACAGAAATGCAGAATGTGACAATCGCCAAATCATACAGAGAATGCAAGTGAAGCTGTCAAGTGGAGGGCTCATTAAATGAGATGACAACTCTCTGGAGTGTGGGAGGAAAAAGCTTGTCTGGATGAGATAGTCAACAAAATACCAAATCCCATATTAAAAAAAAAATAGCTGTAAAAACTGCATGTGATTTATAGATTGTACCCGTAGAACAGCTGGGAAGATTCTATGGTAGTTATTACAGGCAAGGGGCGGAGCGAGGGGGAGGAGCAAATGGGGCCGCTCATGAATACACTGGACTCCTGTCATCAGGACAGAGTCCAGGGCAGTCCTGCAGATGAATAAAAAGACAAGTCTGGTATCTTTAGATCCTTACCATGACTGTGAATTGATGAAAAATGTAGCACTTATGCAGCATGGCTGATATAGAAACCTGCCAACAATTTCTCTTGTCACACAGTGAAAATGGCTTGAAAGTTTAAAAGTAAAAACAGGAGTTTAAAGAAATACACAGAGATATGTGACCATAGAGAGTCCTAGCTAAATGACAGCACAAAAAAGATCTTACAATCCAGGCATGGAAAAGGAATATGTCAGTTCATTCATTCTCACCTCCAAATCAATTACATGACTGTGTAAGTTATGAGAATATAAATATTTCTGAAGCTTTATTACTAGTGTTGAGCCACCCCCCTTGTGTTCGAGTTCGGTTCGGTTTGTCAAACGGCGGCTTAGTTCGGCGAACGTTCGAAGAACACCTTCGAACCCCATTGAAAACAATGGCAGGCAAACAAAAACACATACAAACACATTATACATGTACACATACAGTTAATAAACATTGCCATTACACTTACAGGTCCCCGCGATGCGTCCTGCACTCTGTCTTCCGCCGCTTTTCCTTCCGATCATCGCTGCGCCCTCCAAAATAACCAGCACTGATGATAGGACGGCGTCATAGCATGTGACCAGTCACGTGTCTATTATCTCATTGGCTCATTGACTGGTCACATGGCTAGATGTCATGCTAAGTTCTGTCAGTGCATCTCTCCGGAACGCTGTGCTCGTTTGAGCATCTCCATGTACCGGAGAGATGCTTGGGCACATGCTTGGCTCCTCATTCCTGCATGTCAGCGCTCTTTACAGAGTCAGCCCACATGCAAGGACTGGATGCCACAGCCAGTGAATAGCGGCACCGGGAATCAGGTGAACGGATATCACCGTTGCTATAGTAACCCGCCTGTAAGATTACTATAGCAACGGTGGCAACGGTGACATCACCGCTTACAACCTGCAGCCTCTGCTCACTCACTGAGTGATTAGACTGCACGGGAGCAGCAGCGACTTCCTCCCATGCAGTGCTGTCTGATGTAGCAGAGCTGCATGGGTTGAAGGAGAAAGAAGACAGATGACCAGAATCGTGGAGGGGTGAGATTGAGTAATAAACATGGAGTCTCTAAGTGTGTCTGTGTATTTATTTCTATTAAAGTATTTTTTCTCTGTGTGGTGTCTTTTTTTTAACCCTTTATTGGAGATTCTTAATGGTTGGGTCAAACTTGCCTGACATACAAAAATCTCTGGCTTAATACTAGCTAGTAAAACAAAGCTAGTATTAACCCATAATTACCCAGCAAGCCAACCGGCATCAGGGCAGCTGAAAGAGTTGGATACAGCTCCAGATTATGGCACTTCTATGAAAGCGCCATTTTCTGGGGCGGCTGCAGACTGAAATTCGCAGCAGAGGGGCCCACAAACCTCGGGCCAACCTGTGCAGCAGATTCCAATCCCCAGCTGCCTAGTTGTACACAAAAATGGGGCGAAACCCATGACGTTTTTTTTTTTAATTATTTCATGAAATTCGTGAAATAATTAAAAAAAGGGCTTCCCTATATTTTTAGTTCCCATACAGTCCTGGATGGAGTATGCTAAGCCTTGTAGTTCTGCAGCTGCTGTCTGCTCTCCTGCATACAGTAGTGAATGGAGCATGCTGAGCCTTGTAGTTCTACAGCTGCTGTCTGCTCTCCTGCATACACTAGTGGAGGAAGTATGCTGAGCCGTGCAGTTCTTCTCCCCCTGCCTCTCCCTCCAGCATACAGTCCTGGATGGAGGATGCTGAGCCTTGTAGTTCTGCAGCTACGGTCTGCTCTCCTCCATACAGACAGACAGCAGCTGCAGAACTACAAGGCTCAGCATACTCCATCCAGGACTGTATGCAGGAGTTTTTTGCCCCCCAAAAAAATTATGTGGGCTTCGCCATGTTTTTGTATGCTAGCCAGGTACAGTAGGTTCTGCCCCCAACCCCAGCTGCCTATTTGTACCCGGCTGGGAATCAAAAATATAGGGAAGCCCTTTTTTTTTAAATTATTTGATGAATTTCATGAAATAATTAAAAAAAAAAAAATGATGTGGGCTTCGCCCAATTTTTGTGTCCAGCCAGCTACAACTAGGCAGCTGAGGATTGGAATCTGCATCGCAGGGTGCCCAAGCTTTGTGGGCACCCCTGCTGCGAATTGTAGTCCAAAGCCGCCTCAGAAAATGGCACTTTCATAGAAGCGCCATCTTCTGGCGCTGTATCCAACTCTTCCAGCTGCTCTGGTGACGGGTGGCTCGCTGGGTAATAATGGGGTTAGGGCTAGCTGTATATTATCAACTTGCCCTAAGCCCGAAATTCATGGTGTCACGCCAATATTAGACATGGCTACCATGAATTTCTAGTACAGATAAAAAAAAACACAACACAAAAATATTTTTATTAGAAATAAAACACAACACAATTAGTGACTCCATCTTTATTGAAATAAAGAAACCTCCTCCACAGTAATCCTGGGTCAAGGGTCCCGCGCCGTCCAATCTGGATCCAATATCATCTGATCAGTTTGCTGGAAGGCAAAGCGGTCACATGATGTGTCAGGTTCAAGGGCCTGAATCACATGACACAAGGCTTTTATACAATCAGCTGATGCATCAGTGCAAAAAAACAAAACAAAAACAAACTACATACTTCTGTGCAGACTCCTGTCCGACAGCAGCAGCTGATTGTTTAAATAAAAAAAATTGCGGTAAAAAGCCGGCCTCACCGCTCGACAGTGTCAGCTGATTCCGTCATTTGACTGCATCAGCTCATCATCGCCAGGTATGAGAGAGAGAAAAGAGAGAGAAAAGAGAGAGAAAGTTAGAGAAAGAGAGAAAAAGAGAAAAATAGAGAAAAAGAGAGATAGAAAGAAAGAGAGAGAAAGAGAAAAGGGGAGAAAAAGAAGAGAAAGACAGAGAGAAAGAGGGAAAAAAGAGAGAAAAAGAGAAAGAGAGAGAGAGAAAGAGAGAGAGAAAGATAGAGAAATAGAGAAAGAAAGATAGAATAAGAGAGAGGAAGAGAGAGAGAGAAAAAAGAGAGAGAGGAGAGAGAAGAGAGAGCGAAAGATGAGAGTGAGGAGAGAGAGAGAGAAGAGAGCGAGGAGAGAGCCATGCAGCCTCATTCCGTGAACTGCTCCGATTTTAGAGGTGTGTCCCGCTGCTCACAGCTGATGTCCAGCTCCTCCCCTCAGTGCATAATTAAATTAAATTATAATTATAAATAAATAATAATTATAATTTAAAATTAAAAGTAAATTAAATTCTTTACTGGGACGGCCGGGACTCGAACTCGTGAAGTAATTCTGCTCTACCCATTGAGCCACTGCCTTTAATGAAAAGCATAGGAAGATTTGGTAGTCTTGACCTCTGTATTGCAGAGAGAGAAAGAGAGATCACACGCAGGCACTACCTGAGTGAAGTATCCTTTGACAGCACGGCTCACGTCAGTTGCTACGTGGATCTGAGACAGAGCGCTCGTGTGCTACGGCGCTCCCTTTCAGCTTCATGTAGCAGAGCTGAAAGCGTCGTGTGGATTACTTCGGACCTGGATTGTTGTTTGGGGTTTAATAAAGAGATAAATGAGGGTGTTTTTTTGTCTTTTATTCCAAATAAAGGATTTTTCGTTGTGTGTCTTTATTTACTTTCACTTACAGGTAATCATGTTAGGTATCTCGGGGAGACGCCTGTCTTGATTAACCCCTTATTACCCCGATTGCCACCGCACCAGGGCAATTCGGGATGAGCCGGGTAGAGTCCCGGGACTGTCGCATCTAATGGATGCGGCAATTCCGAGCGGCTGCTGGCTGATATTGTTAGGGTGGTGGGCTCCCGATAACGTGACGCTCCCCATCCTGACCATACCAGCCTCCAGCCGGCGGCTGTGATTGGTTGTAGTGAGACAGCTGTCACGCAACTTGGGGGCGTGTCTGACTGCAACCAATCATGGGTGCCGGTGGGCGGGGAAAGCACGGAATTCCAGATTGAATAATGAGCGGCAGCTATATTCAAAAGAGGAAAAGCCGCCATAGCTTTGTGACAGCCGTGCAACGCCGTGCCAGTGATAGGTGAGTAGGAAAGAGAGAGGGATTGTGCTGGGGATGCAGGACGCATGCAAATATACAACAAGCACACATAGCCTTACTGTGAAAAGCCACGCTTTTGGTGATCGAACCGTTATCGTAACTTGAACTGCTGAACTTGAAGCAAATTGTTCGAACAACTCGAACACCGCCCCAAAGCACTCGAATTTGAAATTGGCGAACGGTTTGAATCGAACATCGCTCAACTCTATTTATTACACAAAAGTGCTGCTGAATTGCAGAGAAATCTACCTTACAAATCATATGCAAATATGTATGGAAGTGCAGTGGGTGGGGCAGTGCACTTCCGTTGTCTCACCTCCAACTATATATTGTGAACCTAACTCCACCCTCCACTAGGTGATTGACTCTGTCACAGAGTGGGCATCTGTGATTGGATGCTGGAGTAACCTGAAACCAGCCCGTACATTCTAGCATCTAGAATGTATGGACAGATTTCAGATTACTCCAACAGTCAATCACAGACGCCCATTCTGCGTGACAGTGTCTGTGATTGGCTGTTGGGTCCCTCACACATATAGTAGTGTAATAATAAATAATTTTAAAAAATCACATAGCGCTCTGTGGTATTTTTGATTCTCATTGCAGATAAAGCGGACGGCTACGGGCTGCCACCCCTATCTGCCTGGCTTTACCTTGGCTGGCAATCAAAATACAGGGAAGCCCATTTATTTTTTTTTTAATTATTTAAAAAAATAATAAAAAAAAAATGTGTGGGCTCCCGGCCATATTTTGATCGCCAGTCAGGTAACACCAGGCAGCTAGGGTCTGGAACTCTCAGCCTGGTAAGGCCCACGATAAAAACTGCAGCCCACAGCTGCCCCTGGAAATGGCACATTGTTTCTTAGCGCTATTTCTAGGAACTTTACCCGGCTTGTCCATGCAGCTCTGATGTTGGTGGCATGATGGGTAATTAAAGGGTTAATACCAGCTTTGTATTCTCAGCTGGTACTAAGTCTGAAATTCGTGGTATCACGCCAAATTAGACATGGGCACCATGAATTTCTAGTAAACAGTAAAAAAAAACACAACACATAGAATTTTTTTTTATTAGAAATAAAACAAAAAAACATTTAGAGACCAACTTTATTATAAAAAAATCCTTAGTCCGACGTAGTCTACAGGGAGAGCAATGTCACCTCTGCTTCATCGCTCTGTACAGACAGATGTCTCTACAGAGCAAGAAGCAGGCTGACAGTGATAATCAAAGTTCAATCAAGTCAATGGCTAAGCCATGGACTTGGATGAACCCTGACATCACAGCGAACACAGCTGAAAAAAACTGAACACTGCCGAGTGACGAGTAGTGCAGTGAATCCCACTGGACGTTATTGATAGGACCTGGAAGCAGAAGCGGCACGGAGACAGCGGCTGAGATGGTCTGCAGGATGCGTCGCGGGACTGGTAAGTATAATGACAATGTTTATTATCAACTATAATTTTTATTTTACAGCCCCCCCCTCGCCCCATCCGATAACTGTAAAGTCCAAGCTCGGGATTCGGATGCAAGTTCGCGTTATCTCCAGCCCCCAACTCAAACTTCACAAAATGTTCGGGCGAGGCTCCCGTTTCCGAACATCGTGGTGGTTCACTCATCACTAGTGCCACAGACTGCACACGGAGAGTGCATGCACCCATTAAAGCCAGTGTGCCAGCTTTCTTGGCTGATTTTCTACATGAACCAATGGTCTCTTTGGAAAAAAACACATGTACTATTCTGGTCAAATTTATAGACAAAACTAGTGCATGTAAATTGTAAGCAGCTATGTGGGCAAGCACAAGATCCAGTCACCTCTGCAATTTTCAGATGTGACTGGACCAAGTTTTAGTATAGCAGTCTGCACCCAGCCTTAGCTGGCAATGAAGACAATGGAAATGATCCGGCCAGCCAAGGGCACTTCCAGCATAACACTTCCAAAGACAATAGTGCTTATGTTTAATTCAGGTGCAGAACTTCTTAAATCATCATAGCCTTCACAGTCGTGGCTTGTGGGGGGAGGGTAGAAAATAAACCAACAGATTATTTTTAAGCCAAATTCCTGCCATTTGTCGTTAGGGAGTCTCCTTACAAATTATTGAGTACAATTAACATGTCACCAAGTTACAAGGATTGTGTTGCCTGGAATAGCATGTCGGGCTTTCACCAGCTCACTAGTTGTTTCTTTATATAGGACAAAACCAAAGAACACCATATCAGCAATTCCATTCTGGAACAACCGATAATCTGAGAAACATGTTTTAGTTAGTCAGAGTGAATTACATGTAGTATGCATACATGTATATAACACCAGAAGGATATAATATTGCCAATTGATTATCAGAAAAAGGAATCTGAATATTTAGTGGTCAGTCATGATCAGTTATTTTATCTAAAGTGCCTTGAAAAAGTATTCATACTCAGTGAACTTTTCCACATTTTTTTCATGTTACACCCACATGCTTAAATGTATTTTATGAAATTGTATGTGATATACATACCAACATGAAGTAGGAAGTATTAGTGAAGTGTAAAGTAAGTGATACATGTTTTTCTAAATATTTTAACAATATAAATTTTACAATGGCCATGTGCATTTTTTATTTAGCCCCCTGTAGTCATATCCCTAAATACAATCCAGATGATCAGTTGCCTTCATAAGTCACCTAATTAGTAGAATGAGTCCATCTATGTGTAATTTATGCTCAGTATAACTACAGCTTTTCTGTGATGGCATCAAACATTTGTTTGAGAATATTAGGGATCAAACAATGTCATGAAAACCAAGGAACACATCAGGCAGGTCAGGGATACAATTGCAAAGAAAAGTTAAGCAGGGTTTGGTTATAAATAAAGTATGCCAAGCTCAGGACATCTCATAGAGCAGTGTTGAATCTACCATCCAAAAATGCAAGGCGAATGGCAGAACTGCAAATCTCTAGAGAATATCCATCCACCTAAATTGACATCCCAAGCAAGGAGAACAATAATTTGAGAAACAGCCAAAAGGCCCATGATTATTCTGGAGGAGCTGCAAAGATCCACAGCTCAAGTGGGACAATCTGTCAACAGAACAACTATTAGTCACATAGTCCACAAATCTGGCCTTTATGGAGTAGCAAAAAGAAAGACATTTTTGAAAGCAATCAATAAGAAGCCCCATTTGTAATTTGCAAAAAGCTGGTAAGAGTTGATGGGAAGATGGATTGAGATACACTACAGTTCAAAAGTTTAGGGTCACTTAGATATTTCCTTGTTTTTGCAAGAAAAGCACATTTTTTTCAATGAAGCTAACATTAAATTAAACAGAAATACACTCTATACATTGTTAATGTGGTAAGTGACTATTCTAGCTGCAAACATCTGTTTTTAATGCCATATCTACGTAGGTATATAGAGGCCCATTTCCAACATTCACCACTCCAGTGTTCTAATTGTACATTGTGTTTGCTAACTGTGTTAGAAGGCTAATTGATGTTTTGAAATCCCTTGAAAACCCTTGTGCAGGTATGTTAGCACAGCTGAAAACCGGTTTGCTGATTGGAGAAGCTATAAAACTGACCTTACTTGAGCTAGTTGATAATCTGGAGCACTACATTTGTTGGTTCCATTAAACTCTCAAAATGGCCAGAAAAAGAGAACTTTCATGTGAAACTCGACAGTCTATTCTTGTTCTTAGAAATGAATGATATTCCATGAGAGAAATTGCCAAGAAACTGAAGATTTCCTACAACGTTGTGTACTACTCCCTTCAGAAGAGAGCACAAACAGGCTCTAACCAGAGTAGAAAGAGAAGTGGGAGGCCGCGCTACACAACTGAGCAACATGACAAGTACATTAGAGTCTTTAGTTTGAGAAACGCCTCACAGGTCCTCAAATGACAGCTTCATTAAATAGTACCCGAAAAACGCCAGTGTCAATGTCTACAGTGCAGAGGCGACTCCGGGATGCTGGCCTTCAGGGCAGAGTGGTAAAGAAAAAGTTATATCTGAGACTGGCTAATAAAAGGAAAAAATTAATATGGACAAAAGAACACAGACATTGGACAGAGGAAGATTGGAAAAAAGTGTTATGGACAGATGAATCGAAGTTTGAGGTGTTTGGATCACACAGAAGAACATTTGTGAGATGTAGAACAACTGAAAAGATGCTGGAAGATTGCTGGACACCATCTGTCAAGCATGATGGAGGTAATGTGATGGTCTGGAGTTGCTTTGATGCTGGTAAAGTGGGAGATTTGTTCAAGGTAAAAGAGATTTTGAATAAGGAAGGCTATCACTCCATTTTGCAATGCCATGCCATACCCTGTGGACAGCGCTTGATTGGAGCCAATTTCATCCTACAACAGGACAATGACCCAAAGCACATCTCCAAATTATGCATGAACTATTTAGGGAAGAAGCCAGCAGCTGGTATTCTATCTGTAATGAAGTGGCCAGCCCAGTCACCAGATCTCAATTGAGATCTCTATTGAGTTGCTGTGGGAGCAGCTTGACCGTAGGGGACGCAAAAAGTGCCCATCAAGTCAATCCAACTTATAGGAGGGGCTTCTGAAAGCATGGGGTGAAATATTTCCAGATCACCTCCACAAATAAACAGCTGGAATGCCAAAGGTCTGCAAAGCTGGAATTGCTGCAAAGGGATCATTCTGTGCCGAAAGCAAAGTGTGAAGGAGAAAATTATTATTTCAAGTAAAAATCATTATTTCTAACCTCGTCAATCTCTGGACTATATTTTCTATTCATTATACAATATTTGATAAATAAAAGTATGATTTTTCATGGAAAAGACAAAATTGTCTGGGTGACCGCAAGCCTTTGAACTGTAGTGTAAATGTGGCGCCCTGGACAAGCCAGGGGCCACAGGTAACAACACACACACACACCCACCCTCAGCAGTTCACAGCAGTCATCCCCAGTGAGACCTGATTTCTTCCTCGGGTTCAGACAGACACACCAGGTGGGCGGAGTCAGGCAGATGGGCACGCCCACCGAGGAGTTTAGCTGGCCTGAGGCAGGAAACAAGCTCAGACAAGTCCAGGCAGAGAAAGAGAGAGGAGGTCTGCAGAGAGGCAGATGCAGACTGGGGCCTAGGTTGGAGCCTAGGGCCCTCGTGTAGCAGTCAGGCAGATGGTAGTGGCCGTCTGCGAGAGCCAGGAAGACAGTCTGGTGGAACCGTAGGTAGCCGGGGCTGGGCGGTGGCCCACCGGTACTGAACCGGGGAGCCAGCTGGAAACCGGAGCGCAGGAGGAGCGTACGGAAGGTGCAGGAAAGGACTTACATTACCAACCTGGGGTCAGGGGAAAAACACCGCAGCCGTCTGTGGGACCCGTCCATCCAGCCGTTTGTTTCATCAGAGACTCCGTGTGTGTTACTGGCTGAATGAGTACCACCGTGCCGTGCGGCACAGCGCTGCCCCCGCGACCCTGCACCTCACCAGGCCCCGTAACTCGCCTGCCATCCATCCCTACCCCCTCACCGGGCCCCGGGACAACCAACCTCCTACCCACGGAGGGGAGGACTAACATCCAGGCTGCTCCCTGTCATCGCTCCCGGGATCCCCGTCCAGAGCAGCTGTGGTGTCACCAGTCTCACCACAACCGTGGGTGGCGTCACGGACAATATCAAATCCCCCACAATCAATTCCCCCTTTTCACTCACAGGTGAGGAACGCCGCTCGAGTCCCCGGGATCTGGCCCACCGCTCGAGCCACCACCGAGCAGCAGCAGCAGCCGGACCCGAGCAGTGGGAGAGCGCAGCGTCCCCTCCTCCGCCCGCGACAACTTGGCGTCACGAACAGGATCTTACCGCTCTGCCGTCTGGTAGAGGTGTGCCTTGTGACCGCCGGAGGTGTCCGGCCGAAATATTTGAGAAGCCGCCATCTTGGGCGCGAAAAATTCCCTCTCGAGCGTCTCCTCGAGCAGTGGAGGCGTGAAGGCCTAAACCCCACCCCTGTAGAGGAGGAGCTTGAAAGACACTAAGGGGGGGTCGGATGGCGTCCGGCCGCATGTGAACCGCGGCTGTGGAAGCAGGGACGCCAGGACTTTGCCAGTATTTGGTTCCTGGAAAACCGCTGCGCGAGATGTCCCGTCCGTCCGGCACCGCTGATGACGATGGCTCCGGCAGTCCGCCCGGCCGCAACGGCAGCGAAGCACCCATCCCGTTAAGGAATCTGGGCTCGTTCTTGGACTGGGGTCAAGGGGTGCTGCCCACTTCTTAGGGGCAGCATCAGGGCCAGGTTGTTTGGGTGGGTGACTGAAGGACCCCTTCCGTTGCCGTTATTAAAAGTGTTATGCCTCCCGTAAGGGAAGTTGTATAAAAAAAAAAAAAAAATGTGTGAAAATGTTTTAAAATGTTTTATCTTTTTCAGTTTGTTAAAATAAGACCGGTGATGGACGGGCAGCCCGCGGACGGTCTGCATTTTACTAAGGGGGAATGTGGCACGCCAGGGGCCACAGGTAACAACACCCCCCCCCACCCTCAGCAGTTCACAGCAGTCATCCCCAGTCAGACCTGACAATATCAAATGCCCACAATCAATTCCCCCTTTTCACTCACGGGCGAGGAACGCCGCTCGAGTTCCCGGGATCCGGCCCACCGCTCGAGCCACCACCGAGCAGCAGCAGCCGGACCCGAGCAGTGGGAGAGCGCAGCGTCCCCTCCTCCGCCCGCGACATACATATATGGCAATCCTGAAGGGAAACCTATTGAAGACTGTAAAAGACTTGAGACCAGTGCATAGATTCACGATTCAGCAGGATAACGACCCTAAACATATTGACAGATCTACATTGGAATGGTTTAGGTCAAGGCGTATTCATGTGTTTGTATGGCCCAGTCAAAGTTCAGACCTAAATCCCATTGAGAATCTATGGCAAGACTTGAAAATTGCTATTCACAGATGCTCGCCATCCAGTCTCACTAAGCTACAGCTATATTGCAAAGAAGAACGTGCAAAAAGTTCAGCATCTAAATTTGCAAAGCTGATAGAGACACAGCCCAACAGACTTGAAGCAGTAATTACAGCCAAAAGTATTGATTCTGGAGGTCTGAATGCAAAGAATCTCCTTAAACTGATCGATTGCTGGGATTAGCCGGTTCTCGCTGCTTTGAGAACATCGCAAAACCAGAGATTGGCGCACCAGGAAGCTAATCTGCATATTCCCACTACATTCTGGGAAGAAAGAAGAATCTCCTTAAGCAGAACAATTGCTGGGATTAGTCGAGTCTCGCTGCTTTGAGGACATCGCAAAACCAGGGATTGGAGCACCAGGAAGCTATTCTGCATATTCCCAGTGCATTCTGGGAAGAAAGAAGAGTCTCATTAAGCTGAATGATTGTTGGGATTAGCCAGGTCTCGGTGCTTTGAGGACATCACAAAACCGCAAATTTGTCTCTCTCATATACTGTTAAGGCTGCTTTACACCAGACAATCTATCGTGCGATAGATCGTCGGGGTCACGGTTTTTGTGATGCACATCCGGCATCGCTGGCGATGCCGGCCTGTGTGACACCTCCTAGCGACACAGTATCGCTCACAAATCGTGAGTCGGGTACTGCTCGTTAGGTTCCATAATATTGTTTAATTTGGTTGATCATCGTTTCCGTGGTAGCACACGCCGCTCCGTGTGACACCACGGGAACGATGACCAGCTCACCTGCCTCCCGCGGCCGCCGCCGGCTCTATGTGGAAGGAAGGAGGTGGGCGGGATGTTTACATCCTGCTCATCTCCTCCCCTCCGCTTCTATTGGCCGGCGGCCGTGTGACGTCGCTGTGACGCCGAACGTCCCTCCCACTTCAGGAAGTGGACGTTCGCCGCCCACAGCGAGGTCGCACGAGAGGTAAGTATGTGTGACGGGGGTTACTGACTTTGTGCGACACGGGCAGCGATTTGCCCGTGACGCAGAAAGGACGGTGGCGGGTACGATCGATTGTGAAATCGCACAATCGATCGTACCATGTAAAGCAGGCTTTACACTGAAAACACAGGTAAAGTAAGGGGAAAAAAAAACAACCAACACAGGAATATTCATTTAAATTTAAAACAGAGATATGGAAGAGGTGAAAACCCACATGGTGAGCTGCAAAACATGCTACATGTTCGCAGATCTACCGGACAAAAAGGACAACTTCACCTGCCAGAAATGTAAACTAGTGGCTCTTTTAGAAAAAAGAAAAAACACTGAAGCTAATTAAAGAAGGTGAGGATTTCTTGGACAAAGCAGAAGCAACCCTTTAGGACACAAGATGGAGAAAAGCTTCGGAGCACCTACAGAGTCAGAAAAATGGATACACGTGACCAAAAGGAGCCAGCGGATCACAAAACAGTCACCACCCACACAGCTTAAAAACTGTTATGCAACCCTCATGCAGAATGACACATATAAAGAAGTATACATTCCAGCAAAAGAAGAAAGAAAAGCCACCCTGAAACACTCAAGAGCGTCAAAAAATCTGTTCCTTAGAAGAAAAGAACAGTGGTAGTTGTGGGCGACTCACTACTAAGAGGCACAGAGGCAGCTGTGTGCAGGCCAGACTTATCCACAAGAGAAGTATGCTGTCTTCCTGGAGCAAAAATCAATGATGTGACCGACAGAATACCAAACCTTCTAAGTTCCAAGAATGACCACCCATTCCTATTGATACATGTACGCACAAATGACACCGCAAGAAATTACCTACCAACTATCTGCAAAGACTTTGAAAATCTGGGGAAGAAAGTGAAGGAACTGGATGTGCAGGTAGTTTTCTCATTAATCCTCCCAGTTGATAGTCATAGCATAAAGAGATGGCATAGGATCCTAAAAGTGAACAACTGACTAAGGCTATGTGCGCGTTTTTCGCGGCGTTTTTGCGCGTTTTTCGGGTGCGTTTTTGGCCTCAAAACTGCAGGACTTTGCTTCCCCAGCAAAGTCTATGAGTTTTCATTTTTGCTGTCCGCACACATCTGTTTTTTTTACCTGCATTTTTGAGTTAAAAAAAGAAAATGGACATATCAGTTCTTTCCTGCGTTTTTCTGCGTTTTTCCCCCATGCAATGCATTGGAAAAACGCAGCAAAACGCAGAGATCAAAAACGCAGCAAAACGCAGCCAAAAACGCACCAAATCGCGGCAAAAACACATGCGTTTTTTATGCGTTTTTTTCGACGCAGGTGCGTTTTTGTGCGTTTTTAGCGGCCAAAAACGCAGGGTCAAAAAGGCGCAGTGTGCGAACCTAGCCTAAGATGGTGGTGCAGACAGCAAGGATTCGGATCTTTGGACAATGGTGTGAATTACTTCTATGATGGACTCCTTGCTAGAGACAGGTTACACCTCACAAAACCTGGAAAACACACATTTGCCAGAAAACTTGTCACACTCATCAAGAGGGCTTTAAACTAAAGGTACCGTCACACATAACGAGATTGCTAGCGAGATCGCAGCTGAGTCACGGTTTTCGTTAGCGATCCCGTTAGCGATCTTGTTATGTGTGACACCTACCAGCGATCGGGCCCCTGCTGTGAGATCTCTAGTCATTGCAGAATGGTCCAGGCCATTTTCTTCAAAGGTGATGATGTCCTGCTGGGCAGGACACATCGCTGTGTTTGACACTGTGTGACAGGGTCACAGTGACTGCTGAGATCGTATCGTTTCTGCATTGCTGGTAAGATCTGACTGTGTGACATCTCACCTGCAACCTCCCAGCGACTTACCTGTGATCCCTATCAGGTCGCATCATTTTCGGGATCGCTGGTAAGTCGTTGTGTGTGACTGGGCCTTTAAAGAGAAAGGGATGGGAAGAAAAATGGCAGATAAGAACATCCAGCTAAAGGATTACCTAACCAAGGATTCGAGATGTCTAAAGAGGATAGAGGACAGGATACGCAGAAGGAATCTAAGAAAAGAGAAGCAACAGAGCACAAACTAAAATGTTTTTACACAAATGCACAAAGCATGGGGAGCAAACAAGGCGAACTAGAGCTAGTAATACAGAAAAAAAATTATGATGTCATCGGCATCACAGAAACCTGGTGGAGTGACACGCACGATTGGAACATGCAGATGGAAGGATACAACTTATTCAAAAAGAATAGAACTAACAAAGCCTGACTTCTATTGCAGCAAAAATCTATGAGCAAATTGTCAAAGAACATTTACTTAGGTACCTGGATGGGAAGGCATTAACTAATCAAAGTTAGCATGGCTTTATGACTAATAAATCTTGTCAGACCAACCGGATTTCCTTCTATAACAAAGTCACTGAATGGTTGGACCAGGGGAATGCTGTGTGCTGTGAATACAGTATACCTTGACTTCAGTAAAGGATTCAATAAAGTATCACATAACGTCCTCATTGAAAAAAATGATCAAGTATGGAATTGACAAAAAATCAGTTAGATGGATTTACAACTGGGTTAATGATCGGGCGCAACGAGTAATACTAAATGGATACATATCAACCTGGACAAAAGTCAAAAGCAGGGTGCCATAAGGCTCTGTCCTCGGGCAAGTTCTGTTTAATATCTTTATAAATGATCTGGATAAAGGAATTATTGGGAAACTCATAAAATTTGCAGATGATACTAAGATAGGAGGAGCAGCCAACACCATAGAGGAAAGAGAGTGTATTCAAAAGGATCTAGACATACTCAAACAATGGGCTGAGAAGAACAGAATGGTTTTTAACAGGGACAAATGCAAAGTCCTACATCTGGGTAAAAGAAATGTAAAAAGCATATATAGTATGGGTGCAATAGAACTAGGTAATAGCACCAGGGAAAAGGACTTGGGCTTAATAGTGGATCATAGATTCAACATGAGCCAACAATGCGGAGCTGCAGCTAAAAAGACCAACAAAATTCTGGGATGTATCAAGACAAGCATTGAATCTAGATCAAGAGAGGTAATTATTCCCTTATACTTTGCCCTGGTCAGACCCCACCTGGAATACTGTGTACAGTTCTGGGTGCTCCAATTTAAAAAAGACATCGATATATTGGAGCAAGTCCAGAGAAAAGCCACCAAGATGGTAGAAGGTCTGCAAACCATGTCATATGAAGAACGGCTAAAAGAACTAAGGATGTTTAGTTTGAAAAAGAGAAGACTTGGAGGAGACTTAATAGCGGTCTACAAATATCTGAAAGGTAGTCACATTGCAGAGGGAACTACCATATTCTCATTAGCACAAGGAAGTACAAGAAGCAATGGGACGAAACTTAAAGGAAGGCGATTCAGATTAGACATTAGGAAAAATCAAGGAGTGGAATAGGCTACCACTGGAGGTGGTGAGCTCTTCCTCAATGGAAATCTTCAAGCGGAAACTGAATAAACATATAGCTGGAATGATTTAGGAAATCCTGCACTCGCAGGGGGTTGGACCCAATGGCCCTTGAAGTCCCTTCCAACTCTACCATTCTATGATTCTATGAAATGTTAGTCACAATTTTCAGTTTTATAGTTTTAAATATTTAGAAAACCATGTTTTAGTTCCATTATATTTCCTAAATAATTGCAAATTTGTGTTGTTATATCATACAAATCCCAATGAAATACATTTACGTTAGCGTCTGTAACATGAAAAACATATGGAAATGTTCATGGGGTATTAATACTTTTAAAGGCACTGTCTATACTGATTTGGCCACACAATTTTTATAGAAAGTAGTGTCCACTAAGAAAGTTGTAAAATCTTGTTTGCTTTCCTCACTCTAAACAGCTTTCCAGCAATTCCTATTCCTCATCTCCACCCAATACACATGCCTAATTAGTTGGATCTAATTTTGGATAGGATTGGCAAAGGGGCGGCAAGTTGCTGTCAAACCTCTTTGGCATTTTTTTTTCTTACAACAAAAGCATTAATCATGTTGAAAATCAGTTGCATCATCTGTATCTGAGCATAGTTACACTGGTAAAGAATAGTAATGAGAAAACCCTGGATATATGCGTTCGCCAAATCAGCACGGACTAAAATAAAAATTGGATTTTTCCAAATTTGACCCCAAGCTTGGCGCCGTTCAACGAACCCCGTACAAGTCAATGGGGACGAGAAGTTCTGGGCTGTAAAATGGCTATAAACCTGCTGCTGCCCGGAGTTAGAACTTCACATTAGATTTGCCAATCCAGGCTCTGTATCCAAGTCATCCCGATTGGCCTGGTGCACTGGCAATTGGTGTAATATAAAGTGATTTGTCCAAAAATGACAGCTGTCATCAAGCCCTGGATTAGTAATTTCAGGTGTCTATGAAACATCCCTATTACTAATCTGACAGTTCAGCAGTCAGGATGCCTGAGGTCACTCGTGGGAACCCAATAGTTTCACTGTGGGCAGCGGAGGCACCCCCAGTGTGACCTCAGGTGACCTGACTGTCAGACTGTCGGAATACGGGTCACATCCCGCAGTCCGACAGTCCAGTAGTCAGGTTGCCTGAGGTCACACTGTGGGATCCCGGATGTGACCTCTGGTGAACTGAGAATAAGAAATCAGGAAGGGGCCAAACAGTTTTTCACACCACTGTAGATGATATATAGGAGTGATTACCATGTAAATAAATAAGAAAAAGCAGCAATCAGAGTGAACAAAATATTTAACATATTATTATATAATGATTGACCTTAAAATTCGCAAACATAGTAATTTAACTGTGTTCTGTCTTTGGGCCCTTTGTTTAATGGGACATTTTATTTGAAGGTTATAAATGATTCGGTGTAGATAAAAACCAGTAACTGTGGACACATTGTATGGGGCAAATACAATTTAAAACTGTTTTTTTATTCATTTTTAAGGAATCATAATAGGGGTAAAGGGACTAACCAAAATTTGTAATATCAGAGAATGCTAAATCATAGGGATTGGCAAACATTGCAATCTCCATCAAATTTCTAATGACCTTTGGAAAGCTTGTTAGGAGAATTATTGCCTGGATTATTGCCTGAATAATTGTTCTGAAAATAATATGTTTGTGTTGTAAAATTGGCTGTATATCCTAAGTATGTGTTTATTTCTAGAAAGTTGCAAGAAACTAATTAGCTGGTTGTATGTACTGTAATTGGGGAAGATAGCAATGATTACTTTATCATTAATTGCATAAACATATGTCATGCGCCGTAATCCATTCCTTGACTGATGGTAATTGCTTAAAAGTGACGTGCTACTTGCCTGAATTTCCATTAAGGAGACCAAAGATGAATTTCCCTGGTATCAGTCAGTGTTATGTACAAATACACATTTAGTGCATCAATAAAGCATTGAGAGACACCATTCTATTGAATTATCACCTTCCGCTTCACTTTATCTTACAACACATATAACTTCATTGTACCCAATAATGTTGTCATGACATAGGTAAAGCCATAAGACCTTTATAGAGTTGTAGCATAGATTTTGAACACTCGCATTGTTATAGAAGATAGCAAAAGTCTAATGTAAAAATAATTTGGAACTAATTAGGAAGTAATTAATAAAAAAAAACTCTTTGCCTTTACAATAGATATTAGGTCATATCTGTAAGATGTGTATAGTGTCATAATGATCACGGTCGCAGAGTTTGCAACCTCAACTTGGTCCAGATGAAACGGGGGCCTAACGGTGTTACCAGGAAGACTCTGAACTCAGCTGTACAGGCGTCCTGTTGACACATTTACAGTTGAAATCTGTGGTAGCTCGCTCTGTCATTGTTCCTGATTATTGCTGGTATTGGCGGTCAGTCATGTGACTGTGTGTATGAGCTTTGTATGCTTGCTGACAAGTGCCAACTAGACTCATCTGGCTTCTCTCCATTATCTTATGTTGAGAGGAGTCTAGTTGGCACATGACCACAGGTATGCAAACTGTATATATACAATCACATGACCACCCACATGCCCCTGGAATACCATGGAATTTTGACATCCTTTCACGCTTCATACTGTAATGAGTCAGCACACTACAGTTACACAAAGTGACTGAAACCTTTTTTTTTGAGCCTGGAAGAATCTGTGAACTACAGTGCTCACATTACATGTGGTTACTTAGCGTTGCAGCACATTTCTAGCAAAAAAGCTCTTGTACTTAGTCTATTGTCATTAAAGGGGTTGTCCACTACTAGGGTGACCCCTTCTGATTCCATGTGTTTGCCCCAGGTAAATTTGAATAGCCTATACCCACCTCTGTGGCCGGTCGGCTTCTGATGTCTCATGAGCGTGTCCAATCAGCTCTGGCTTCTGTCTCCTCACCTTCAGGCATAGGAGCAATCAACAGGAAGTGAGCAACAGACACAATACTCACTTCCTGTTGATTAATTAATTTGTCCAAAGGCGGGGAGACAGTAGCTGGTGCTAATTGGATGTTGGGCTCGTGTAAAGTCACAACAAGATGTGAGCCCCGCAACCTCTGGAACTGCTCTGGCCGCAAACTTGAGTATAGGCTTTTTGATTTTACCTGGAGGAAACGTAGAATCAGAAGGGGTTTTCCTAGCAGTGGACAACGCCTTTAAGGTCAGAAAATTAGGATATTATCTGCGTTTTCCAACAATACTTCCTCTATTATTACAGTCAAGTTGGATGATTGGTAGTTGCATATCTTCATCCGTTGACAGAAAATATTTCTACAGCTTGCAATCACTATAAGTGTAGCATGCCCAAGCTTACAAATTTGATTATGGAAATACATTATAGAATCTTTACATACAGCGTACAATATTACACAGTTATCAGTCCAGCGTCATCTCACTGATTGAGCAGTTATTATAGTGGACACACCTCACATGGGAATTTTGGCACAAATTGTTGTGTAGAGGGACGTAGCTTAGTTAAGGGTGCCGTGGTATGAGATCATGTTTTGCCATATAAATTGGTGTAGAAATAAGCCAGCCAAATAACCGGTGTAAAGTTAGAAATATCTAAAGATTTTCCAAATTTATCATCCCTCATGAGCCACTAGAAATAGTCAAATAAATATTCAGTGATATCATAAAGAGGATTGGAGCTGTAACTATCGTTTTATCAAGATGAGGCTGACAGTCACCATTAGGAAACAATATTGGATAGATGTTACAATGTTCAGGTGAATGACTGCTTGAAATAAAAAATAAGAGAAATCAATGATTAACTTATAAAAAATGCCTGGTTTACCTTAAAAATAGGAGAGTAAATTTATTCACTACTCTGGCAGCTCGGTTATTCTCACGAGTCAGATTTATCAGATACTTGTACAGCAATAAGTTCTGGTGCTATGTAAAGCTGTCCCCAATCTGAGCGTTGTATATAAGATATTTAATAAAATGCCACGCAGCTGATGTTGAATGGCTGGAGCGAAGCCTGGTATAAGACAGACACCGGCTCTGCCTCCGATCTGACCTGCCTTTACTGTGCTCTGTAAGACCTTTTTCAGACAGCCGTGTTGTACATACGTGTTGTATCTGTATTTTTACACGGATACAGCACATACTGATTTTAATCTATAGTGCCTTTCATATGTCCCTTTTTTCTGGAAGCACAGAAAGGGGCCAATATAAGTCTACAACGTCATGTGTGAATGAAGCCTAAAACAAAGTTTGGCTTCAACACATTAATAAATAAGTAGCCCTGCTCTGACTTGGAAATGGCGCCAATAGTCACTTCTCGTGATTCCAAAATACTCCAGCAGTGCTCCTGTCTCCTGTAACCACTGCTGCCGCCCCCTCCAGTAAGACACCACTGGATTATAAAACAAACACCATGTTTTTGTTTTCCTTTTTTTTTTCTCTAAATTTGGGTGTATCTTATAATCTGGTGCGTCTTATAAAATGAAGAATACAGTAAGTGATGATTGGGGCTTAATGGCCACTGCCTATGGATAGGTCATCAATTGTTACATTTCAGACAACCCCTTTAGTAAATCTGCCTCTTTTTTTTACTTTATGATCGTGTATATATACTAAATCCGAGCTGTATAAATTAATCTCTCAAAGTCCCTCCAATGGTGGCTAAATGCAGTCAGAATAATATAATTTAAAGGGATTTCCCCAAGAGGTTGTATGACCTATCCACATAGGGAACAGCTGTTTGATTGCTGGGACCCCTTCTAATCAGGGTGCTGAGTGTCCTGTTCCTACTTAAAAGGGTTCTGTGGGGAATGGAAAAAAAGTAACAAGCCTTGACATACTGTATGACTTAGGATAAAAGCCAAACCAGAATCTCAATTTGCATGCACGTTGTTTTGGGGTGTTGCTGCTCATCTGTGCAGAGATCTGATTTGGCCAGATTGGAGGTTGAGACTGGGATCTATGTGTTAAGATTTTACTTTTTGGAGAGCTACATGCCTGGTGTGTCAGTGTAAGAAAGCTTAAAAGTGCCTTTGAGTAATTAAATATGCAAATTGACTCTTCAGCGAGGAAAAGGACTTGAACACTCAGTAAAGGGTTGATATTGACTTTTAAGATTGCTACTTCAAATAAGTGGCACTAGATTTCAAGCCCTCTTCCTCTTTGAAGAGTCAATTTGCATATTTAATTCCCAGAGAAGCATTGCAGGGTGTATAAGCTTCCTTACACTAACATGCCAGGTATGTCACTCTCCACAAGGAAAAACACTACTCCTTATATCCATATGAATATGAAACACTAAGGCCGGTTTCACACATCCGGCTTTTTGCCGTTTTGCCGGATGCGGCGCTCTCCCGTACAGTTAATACAGTACAGTGACAGCGCTGTAACTTCCGGGTCACATGCGCCGGTCACATGACAGCATGTGACCGACGCTTGTTGCGCTGTCACTGTACTGTATTAACTGTACGGGAGAGCGCCGCATCCGGCAAAACGGCAAAAAGCCGGATGTGTGAAACCGGCCTAAGCCTTCACTAATGAAGGCATACTCAATACAAAGTATGTTTCCAATGCTGGAAGTAACTGTAACTGGCAAATGGCAAGAAAGCCTTAAGGGCTGTAAAGAAAAGGTATATTTTATGAAAATTGCAGTCATGTAAATGTGAAATACAGGTTATATACTAAGATTCAATTTGTATTATTTTTATTTATTATTATAGCACCATTTATTCCATGGCACTTTACATGTGAAAGGGGGGGGGGTGGTCATACATAGACAAGTACAATAATCTTGAACAATACAAGGCACAGACTGGTACAGAAGGAGAGAGGGCCCTGCCCACAAGGGCTCACGATCTACCAGAGGTGGGTGAGGATACAGTAGGTGAGGGTAGAGCTGGTCGTGTATAGTGGACTGAGGTTTACTGCAGGTTGTAGGATTGTCAAAAGAGGTGGGTCTTCAGGTTCCTTTTGAAGGTTTTTGTAGCGCCCCTGAGACCCTCAGGGTGCTACACGATTCTGTAGCCCCACAAGGATGCAGGGCCTACCCCCTCAGGTACCCAGAACCCCAATGCCGGTACCAACAAAAACCCAGGTAATCCCAGCTTTCCCCAACAATCCCCAATGCAATTGTACTTCGCTAGGGTGGGACCATGGATGGCCGCCTAGAGGTGGAGCCACTCCAGTCCACTAGGGGAAGACTGAGGAGAGTCAGAACACAGGAAGGCAGTAGTCAGAAGGAAGTCTGCAGTGAAAGGGAGTGTACACAGTGAGTCTAGAGTTGACAGTGAAAGGTGGAAGTGAAGTGACTCTCTGACTCGGGTTGACAGTGACGTTGACTGGTACCCAGGAGAGGTAGTTGCCGGTGGAGTACGATGGAGTACTCCTGGAACTCTGTACCGATGGGGTACAGGACCGTAGGACAGGAAAGAGCTTCAAGCCGACCTGTTAACACCTACACAGCAACAAGGACCATCAAGGACCTTGCTGACCCTAAAGAATCCGAAGACTCAGTAGCAAAGAGAGATCCAGGGACAGGACCAGAGACTCCATCCCCACAGGGTTCACGCTACCGTCAGGCGGACAGAGGTTGACAAACCATAAACTGGAGACCCCCAGTGTTCCATGCCACGGGACCCACTTACCAGAGACAGGTGCAGGGGAAGAAGGTACCAGAGAACCAGACTGGCACTGGGACGAAGGGGACCTGGAGGCGAAACCAGACAGCCTCGGGCAACCAGTTAACATCTTGAGAAAAGTGAGTAAAACCAGTTGCACTGAATACCTGTCTGGACTCCTTCTTCCAACGCTCACTGCACAATACACCTGCTGGGGTAATACCCTACTTGTGGAGGGCCCAAGTCATAGGAGCTGCACATTCCATCAGCCACAGCAAAACCTGCAGCAGCGGCTCCCTATACTTAGCCACAACACCACAAGTGGCGTTATGAATAACTCTATTCACAAATCCCCTGTAAATATCTCCCATTACAAAAAGGGCCCAGGGCATGGAACCGGGTAATGGCCACCATCGTGACATTCCCCGAGACACTGCCCGGAACCGACTACCCCATATCCCTGGGTGCTACATTTCCATGGTAGGTGAGAGTCTGATATGCTGGGGTAGAGCATTCCAGAGTATGGGGGAGGCACGGGATAAATCTTGTATGCAATTGTGGGAAGAGGAGATAAGAGGGGAGTAGAGAAGGAGGTCTTGTGAGGATTGGAGGTTGTGTGCAGGTAGGTACCTGGAAACTAGGTCACAGATGTATTGAGGAAGCAGGTTGTGGATGGCGTTGTATGTCATGGATAGGCTTTTGAACTGGAGCCTTTGGGCAATGGGAAGCCAGTGAAGAGACTACAAAGAGGAGAGGCCAATGAATAGCTAGGGGGCAGGTGGATTAATCGGGCCGTAGAGTTTAGGATAGATTGGAGGGGTGCAAGAGTGTTAGAAGAGAGGCCACAGAGCAGGAGGTTGCAGTAGTCGAGCCGGGAGATGATAAGGGCATGCACTAGTGTTTTTGCAGCTTCTTGGTCAAGGAATGTATCAAAATACTGTATCTGATGTTTTACCCAGAAGGGAAAAATACAATTTAATGCTCTAAGCCCTAATTAACTTATCGGAAGAGTAATATATTAGCTATTGCAAAAGGAAAAGTATAAAAAGATTTCATCTGTGTGTAACCTTCAATTTATGCAGTTGTGCAGTATGCCTGTGCAATGCAGGAACAGAATGGACAGAATGTGTTTCTTCCTCTACTCTAAAGGCTAAGAAAGGAAACCACTGTAATTCAAAAACAGAATACATTGTGTGAACTATGAAGATATAACTGTGACAAAATGACTGTGACAAAAGTTCAGGAGGTGGCACACTGGCGTTGTAAAATAGCAGTTTCCTAATAAAGGCTTATTGTTAAAAAAAATCCCCGCTTAACAGAAAGCATATTTCACGTCTAAGCTTGCTGGTTGACAAGGGATTTAAAGGTTATGTCCACCTTTGCAACCATTTGTATTGCGTCTGTGCATTTACTCAAAAAAAAATGCTTATAGAATGTCTAATCATACTGTGGTGTCTCCATTGTAGTAGACGACAAACAAACCTGTGAAGTCTCATCCTGTGCCATCTGCTATTCACATCTTATTTACAAAAAAAAAAACCAAAACATTTGTAGGTTACATAGAAGTTGAAGGAAGTATGACTGGAAGATCATAGTTCACAAGATTCCTTTGTAGCTATTAAATATTCAGAAACATAGTTCTGCGTAGGACACATTAAGAAGTTTTTTTGTAGAGTAAGGGGCACTTTGCACACTACGACATCGCAGGTGCGATGTCGATGGGGCCAAATCGAAAGTGACACACATCCGGCGTCGCTGTCGACATCGTAGTGTGTAAATCATTTTTGATACGATTACCGAGCGCAAAAGCGTCGAAATTGTATCATCGGTGTAGTGTTGGTCATTTCCATAATTTCGAAAGGACCGATGTTACGATGTTGTTCCTCGTTCCTGCGGCAGCACACATCGCTGTGTGTGAAGCCGCAGGAGCGAGGAACATCACCTTACCTGCGTCCTGCGGCTGCAATGAGGAAGGAAGGAGGTGGGCGGGATGTTTACGTCCCACTCATCTCCACCCCTCTGCTTCTATTGGCCACCTGCCGTGTGACGTCGCTGTGATGCCGCACGACCCGCCCCCTTAGGAAGGAGGCGGTTTCCCGGCCAGAGCAACGTCGCAGGGCAGGTAAGTGCATGTGAAGCTGCCGTATCGATAATGTTAGCTACGGCAGCTATCACAAGATATTGCAGCTGCGACGGGGGCAGGGACTATCGTGCTCGGCATCGCTACCATCGGCTAGCGATGTCGTAGTGTGCAAAGTACCCCTAAGAGTATAGATACCATTTCAATTACACTCATTATCTCTTGCCTCTGTGGTCTTCCTTCTAACACTCTTGCACCCCTTCAATCTATCCTAAACTCTGCGGCCCGATTAATCAATTTCTCCCCTCGCTCTTCCCCAGCATCCCCATCCTGTTAATCATTTCACTGGCTTCCCATTGCCCAAAGACTCCAGTTCAAAACACTAACCATGAATATACAAAGCCATCTACAACCTGTCTCCTCCATACATCTGTGACCTAGTTTCCTGGTACCTACCTGCACGCAACCTCAGATCCTCACAAGATCTCCTTCTCTCCTGCCACCTTATCTCCTCTTCCCACAATCACATACAAGATTTCTCCCGTGCCTCTGGAACAGTCTACCACAGTATAACAGACTCTCGCCTACCATGGAAAGCTTCAAAAGGAACCTGAAGAACCACCTCTTCCGACAAGCCTGCAACCTGCAATAACCCTCAGACTTGTACACCACTGTGCAACCAGCTCTGTCCTCACCTACTGTACCCTCACCCATTCCCTGTAGACTGTGAGCCCTCGGGGGCAGGGTCCTCTATCCTCCTGTACCAGTCTGTGCCCTGTATTGTTCATGAATATGTCGCGGGCGGAGGAGGGGACGCTGTGCTCTCCCACTGCTCGGGTCCGGCCGCCGCTGCTGCTGCGGCTGCTGCTGCTCGGTGGCTCGAGCGATGGGCCGGATCCCGGGGACTCGAGCGGCGCTCCTCGCCCGTGAGTGAAAGGGGATTGGTTTTTGGGATAGTTTATTGTCCGTGACGCCACCCACGGTTGCGGTGATTGTGTGGACACCACCGCTGCTCTGTATGGGGATCCCGGGAGCGGTGACAGGGAGCAGCAAAGTTGTTAGTTCTCCCCTCCGTGGGTAGGGGATGGTTGTCCCGGGGCCTAGTGATGAGGTAGAGGATGAGGGATGGCAGGGCCGGTGCAGGGCCTGGTGAAGTGCAGAGTCGCGGGGGCAGCGCTGTGCCTCACGGCACGGTGGTACTCACTCAGCCTGAGACGGTGACACAGTTCTCGGTAAAACACACGGCTGGAAAGACGGTTCCCACGGACGGCTGCTGTTGCTTTTCCCCGGTAGTTGACGGTGACGGTCTCTGTCCCTGCACCTAGTGAAATGTTGGTAGCGATGGGTTCCCACCGGTAACCCGCTCCCTGGCTTGGATATGGGCCGGAGGAGCCCCTCTTTGCCCGCAGGCACTGGCCCTGAGAAACTGGTGCCTTGGCGGTGGCGGTGTCTCTCTCCTACGGTTGGACTGTTGCCTTCAATCGGGACTTAGTTGTTTGGAGACCCAGGAGGTCCCCTTCACTGACGGATTTGGCAAATTCACGGCGACTCCTAGCCTTGCCAAGATCCGAAAGGCCCCTGCCAATGGTGCTGGCTTCTCTTCGTATACCGTTCCGGTACCGCCGAGCCACCACCCGTCCATGGTCCTTTCGGCAACCTCCGATCAGCCTCTCCTGCAGACGGTCACCGCCATCTGCTGACCTTGCTGTCTCAGTCTGGGGCACACACCCGGACCGACTTCAGGCTTCCTCAACTGTCACTTTCTCTTCCACTTTTACTCCTCTCACTTGCTCCTCTACCACTTCATTCTAACTAAAACTTCAGCTCCCACTAATCTGCCTGGTTTTCCCGCCTCCAGGACTGTGAACTCCTCGGTGGGCGGAGCCAACTGCCTGGCCCACCCCCTGGTGTGAACATCAGCCCCTGGAGGAAGGCAACAAGGATTTTTGGTGTAGCTTCGGTGTACCTATCCGGGGTGTAGGGTGTAGTGGTGTCATGACCTGTGACCCCTGGCTTGCCCGGGGCGTCACAAATATTTTACTTGTTTTTTATGTGTATCCTTTTCACTTATAAAGTGCCATGGAATAAATACAACTATAATAATAATAATAATAATAATAATAATAATTACACAGGTATGCAATATTTGGGTAAATGAACATTTTTCAAATCCAATGACTTATTCTTATGTTCTGTTATGCCTGGATTTAAAAAACAAAAAAAGTTTAATTTTTAACCATCACATATGGATTTTGCACAAAACACGCATGAGTTTACGTACAAGTGAGATTAACGAGAAAGATCTTTATTGAAGCCAAAATGTACACAATATTATACACCATGTTCCAAATTAGTATGCAAATTGGATTTAAGTGTCGTAGCGATTTTATATATATATATATATATATATATATATATAAATATATATATATATATGTTTTTTTTTTCATGGTATTGTGTCTCAGGGTTATTTGGATCACTGAAATCAATTTCAGATACCTGTGATAATTAGTTTGCCAGGTGAGCGCAATAAAAGGAAAACTGGATGTTCCACAATATTAAACAGGCCACAGTTTTCAAGTAACATGGGAAAGAGGATCTCTCTGCTGCTGAAAAGCATCAAATAGTGCAATGCCTTGGACAAGGGATGAAAACAATAGATATTTCACGAAAACTTAAGTGTGATCATCGTACTGTGAGATTTGTGGCTGATTCAGAGCACATATGTGTTTGTGCTGATAATAAAGGCAAAATGAGGAAGGTTTCTGCCAGGTAAGTCCATAGGATTAAGAGTGCAGCTGCTAAAAAGCCATTGCAAACCAGCAAACAGATATTTGAAGCTGCTAGTGCCTCTGGAGTCCCTCAAACCTCAAGGTGTAGGATCCTTCAAAGGCTTGCTGTGGTGCATAAACCTACTATTCGGCCACCCCTAACCAGTGCTCACAAGCAGAAACGGTTTCAGTGGGCCCAGACATACATGAAGACTAATTTTCAAACAGTTTTGTTTACTGATGAGTGTCGGGCAACTCTGGATGGTCCAGATGGATGGAGTAGTGTATTGTTGGTGGAGGGCCACCTTGTCCCAACAAGGCCGCAACGTCAGCAAGGAGGTGGAGGAGTAATGTTTTGGGTCGAAATCATGGGGATACATCTGGTAGGCCTCTTTAGGGTTCCTCAAGGTGTGAAAATGACCGTGCAAAGTATATAGAGTTTCTGACTGACAACTTTTTTCCATGGTACAAAAAGCAGAAACGTGCCTTCAGGAGCAAAATCATTTTCATGCATGACAATGTACCATCTAATAATGCAAAGAATACCTCTTTGTCATTGGCTGTTATGGGCATAAAAGGAGATAAACTCATGGTGTGGCCACCATCTTCCCCTGACCTCAACCCTATAGAGAACCTTTGGAGTATCATCAAGCAAAAGATCTATGAGGGTGGGAGGCAGTTCACATCAAAACAGCAGCTCTGGGAGGTTATTCTGACATCATGCAACGAAATTCAAGCAGAAACTCTTAAAAACTCACAAGTTCAATGTATACAAGAATTGTGAAGGATAATATCAAAGAAGGGTTCATATGTTAACATGTAACTTGTCCTGTTAGGATGTATTGGATTTAACCCCTTCAGCCCCGGGGCACTTTCCGTTTTTGCGTTTTTATTTTTTGCTCCCCTTCTTCCGAGAGCCGTAACTTTTTTATTTTTCCGTCAATCTTGCCATATGAGGGCTTGTTTTTTGCGGGACAAATTGTACTTTTAAATGAAACCATAAGTTTTACCATATGGTGTACTGGAAAACAGCAAAAAAATTCCAAATGCCGAAAAATTGCAAAAAAAGTGTGATGGCACAATAGTTTTTGGGATGTTTTATTCACGGTGTTCACTATATGGTAAAACTGATGTATGGGTATGATGCCTGAGGTTTGGGCGAGTTTGTAGACACCAAACATGTATAGGTTTACTTGTATCTAAGGGGTTAAAAAAAAATCACAAGTTTGTCCAATAAAAGTGGTGCACGTTTTGCGCCATTTTCCGAAACACGTAGCGTTCTTATTTTTTGGAATCTGTGGCTCAGTGATTTATTTTTTGCGTCTCGAGCTGACGTTTCTAATGGTACCATTTTTGCGCAGATGCTACGTTTTGATCGCCTGTTATTGCATTTTGCGTAAAACTTGCGGCGACCAAAAAACGTAATTTTGGCGTTTGGAATTTTTTTGCCACTACGCCGTTTACCAATCAGATTAATTGATTTTATATTTTGATAGATCGGGCATTTCTGAACGCGGCAATACCAAATATGTGTATATTTATTTATTTTTTAACCCTTTAATTTTCAATGGGGGGAAAGGGGGTTGATTTGAACTTTTAGGTTTTTTGTTTTTTTTATTTTTTAAAACTTTTTTTTACTTTTTTTTTTATTTTACTAGCCCCCCTAGGGGGCTATAGCGATCAGCAATCCGATCGCTATTATCTATCTGCTGATCACAGCTATACAGCTGTAAACAGCAGATACAGTCACTTTCTTTTTCCCTCTGCTCTCGGCCGAGGGAAAACAAAAGTGAAACTTCGTAGCTGCAGGCGTCATCACATGACCCTGTGCTACCATGGCAACCACTGATAGTCACGTGATCACGCACGTGACTTCCGGTGGGGGCGGCGGTAAGTAAAAAACATGGACGCGCACATTTAGATCTTGCTGCCAGACTTTGGCAGCAAGATTTAAGGGGTTAATGGCCGCGGGTGCAAGCGATTCCAACCCCGGCTAGCAGGCACACATGTCAGCTGTTGAAAACAGCTGATATGTGTGCCGACCGCCGCCGCCTGCCCGCGGCAGGGGGCGGGGCTTAACGGGACACGCTCCATGACGGATATATCCGTCCATGGTCGTGAAGGGGTTAAATAGCTTTTTATTTCAGTGAATGTGACTTCCTAATGCTGCAAATTCCACAAATGAGCATTTTCAATTTTTTAAAACATATAACATGTTTAGAAACTCTACTGTGCCTGGAAATTTAAAACAGTGAATTTTGAGGGTTTTTTTAATTTCGAAGATTATTGTTATCATTGGGAGGTTTCGTCAATAAAATTCGATATATACTCTAACGGGTGATGACTTTTATTAGACTGACTGTTATTTTCACCAACCATTTAGGAAAATCAGAGAAAAATATCATTTGCATAATAAATTGGAACATGGTGTATATAAAAAATTATTAAGCAACCATTCTGCAACTTTATGGAAATTGATTCCTTGCCTTTTCCTTTTCTCTTCAATGCTTCTCCTGACACCTTTTCTCTTATAGAAGACCTGCGGATCTTCTCTGTGATGCATCCAGCAGTCGTCCCCCATTATGTTCATGTTCCATTTAACTTAGTATCATTGTTCCATCTCCTTGATATCCCAATGAAATCTTTCTTCTTGCTCATCGCTAAGTTGTTAGAGTGGGTCATGATTTGCATAAAATTGACAAATCTCACGACATTTTTACATAACCACAATCACTGGAGTTTAATGTCAGGCCAATACTGTTACTTTGACATAGCTATAAATGTATACAAAATATGGCTGTGTAATGTTATAAATAATAATATTTATTCATTTATATGCGCTATTAGTTCCACAGTGCTTTATATACATTAGCATTGCTGTCCCCTTTGGGGCTCACAACCTAAGGTCCCTACATGCATGTGTTTGGAGTGTGGGAGGAAACCGAACTACCTGGAGGAAACACACGCAATCTCGGGGAATCACGGGGAGAACATATTGTCCTTGGTGGGAATTGAACCCAAGACTCCAGTGCTGCAAGACTGCAGTGTTAACCACTGAGCCTCCATGCTGCCCATACATAAATGAGAATTATATTAAAATTTATGTAATAAGAAGCAGTTTTATAGTGTACACTACATGTGTAACCTGTAAAAAAAAGTCATGTTTTGTATGTCCACATATCATCCTCTTATGTAATGTCATTGAGAATTGTCAAAAAACTCAGTGGGGAACCTCTTCAGCTTTCAGGAGCTTTGCATTGGGTGTCAATGGCTTTACATAGCTATAGAAGCCAACAGAAATCTAAGAGGCAAAAAGCTCACTAGAGAGATGGAGCCTCTCCATTCTAGTACATTAACTTGGGTAGTCTCTGGTCACCCGCTCTCATCTATTAAGTCTGTTTTATACTTTGATGAGTCTAGGACAGTGGTGGGCATAGCCTCCTATATACAGTATGAGCTCTCACATAGCTTATTTTATACAGGAGTCCCATGTAGCTTACTGTATACATTATAAGCTTCCATATAGCCTCCTATATACAGTATGAGTACCACATAGCTTATTTTATACATTGTGAACCTTACATAGCCTAGTGTATACAGTATGAGCCCCAATAGACATCTATATACATTATGAACCACCACATAGCTGATTGGTGGAAGACGGAGCCAGCGACTGGTTAATTAAAAGGCAGTGACTGGTTAATTAAAGGGATTGCCCACTACTAGGACAACCCTTTTTCAATATGAGTGTTTGCCTCCATCAAAATAAAACCACTTGTACTCACCAACGGTGCCAGCGTCCTTTCAGTGGTGTCAGCACTTGCTCTCCTGGGACCCAAGTGAAGTTGTTACTTAACGCCAGTCTTGTGCCCAATCAGTGCCAGCTTCATTGTCCCTGCCTTTGGAAGAACGGAACATGAAGAGACAGTCAGAGCTGCTCTTTTATATCGTATTGATTTTTCATGTGTCTGAAGGTGCTGACAGTGAAGCTGGCATTGATTGAGTGCACGGCTCACGTGATGTAACAACTTTACGTGAGCTCCAAAAGATCGAGTGCTGACACCGCTGGAACGACGACCAGAGGTGAGTGTAAATGTTTATATTGTAATGAGAGCTGATGCTCAGATTGAGAAGGGGTTTGTTCTAGTAGTAGTTGAGCGAAGTGAGCAAAAGCTGCAGGGAAACCTATCAGATCTTTTGCAAAAATGATAACCACATGATTGTGTTGGAAAGCAAAAAAACTCACTTAAGGCCTTGTGCGCACACTGCATTTTTACCCTCTTTTTTTTGCGTTTTTGCTGCAGAAATTTCTTGAGAAAATGGTTGGAACCTTTCTGCAGACATTTCCGAGCAAAACCTATGGAAAAAAAAAATAACTGTGCGCACACTGCGTTTTTTTTCTCAAGAACATTCTTTCTGCAGAATTTCTTGAAAAAAAGAATGATCATGTCACTTCTTTTCTGCAGGTACCTGCGTTTTTGGCTATAGATAATGGTAAAAAACACAGGGACCAATAGGCAGAAAAAATGCATCAAAAACGAGTCAAAAACACATAAAAAATGCATGCGTTATTGGTACATTTTTTAATGCAGGTGTGCTAATCTTTCATTCTCAAGAAATTTCTTGAGAAGTTTCTTGAGAAAAATCCTTTTTCTAGTGCGCACAGGGCCTAAAGATAGGATATTTTGCTCCTATGTGCCCTTCAGCTTCCAGGCCCATAGGAGCTGAAACGGCTGCAATGACTATAGTAACACCCATGTACAGTATTGAACATCAAAAATGAAACGTAATCAGAAACATGCAAGCACCACCTACAGATAACACAATTACAGTTCTCATATAATGAGATAATGAAAAGTCAAAAACTCATGAACTAAAAAATTGGCCAATCAGAGAATGCACAGGTAACCTTCCTCTAGGATTACAGAAAGCAGCAAATGGGAAAATGTGTAAATGATCCTCCATTAGGCACAATTCTTGAAGTATGGGGAGATGGAATATAGGAAACTTATAAGATTTGTAATGAAAATGAATCTGTTAACATTCCAGTGCCCGGGTGAATACATTTTCATGTCTATTGGGTAATTGATCTATGCTTCCTGTCATATGTGCAGTCCAAGAAAACCCACATAATGAAGTGAGTATTGGAGCTCTCACTGTCTCGCTTCCAATAAGTCACAAGTTAAGAGGATGTGAGATTATTGGAAAACTCTTGGAAAGGGTAGACTGCAGGATTTATGCTGTGCATTGGCAAGGCTGACAGTTATATTAAAGTAATGAGCTCCGGAGAGGTTATTGTTGGCCATAATGCAGTTACATCTCATGAAAAAGAAACTTGGCTTTCGGTCCTTGGCTAATGCATTACACAGCAGCTATGTGCACTGCGGGCAATGAGACGTGAGAGCTATGTGTGGGAGGGGGGCAATCTGTATGCTTACCATGAAGAAAGCCACAGTTTGCTCTTGTGCGGTTCTATCAGCAAATGGCTATAAACAATGATATCTGACCAAGTTTTATTACTGCAAAGAAGCAATGGACACCTCAGGATTCCTGATAAGTACTGTACAAGTGATAGAATATATGATATTATACTAAAATATATTGGTCTACGCTTACAAGTGGCCTTATTCTGCCAAAATCTGTATTTTCTCCAATTTGTCACACCATATGACATCCACTGAAAACAATGTCTAAATTGCTTTTAAAAGATTTGTCTCTATACATTGCGCTATTCCCGATTTCCATGGCCCATTGCTTTATCTTCACTAATTTATTATATTTTTGTACTCAATGGACATGTTTTTTGTCCTCCATAGCTAATAGAAGTTTTGGTATACACTTTGTGTAATACGCAAGGGTCTTAAAGGGAAGGTGTAACAGTATACATGCAGTCCTATGTTTGGACAGAAGGTTATAGTCCAGGAGGGACTGAGCACATAAATACATTTAAATGAAAAGATTCAATGTAGCTTTATTTATTAAAATCTTGCTCATTCTGTTCTTAGCAGTCTAATGGGTGGTCCTACTTAGTGACTGACACCTATGGCTCTATGCAGGCTTATACAAGCTAGGCTGCTAACTATTAGGAGTACACACTGGGCTACAAAGCATGAAAAGATTAGTTATATTGATTCTTTACTCATAAAAATATATACTCATCTGCTCAGCTGTCCCTCCTTCATATAAAGCTGCCTGCAGATTTGTCATCCTGTTGTATGTGACAAGTTCCCTTTAAGTCAAGGCCCATATCTATTTAAGGGAATCTGTCAGCAGGTTTTTGCTATGTAAGCTGAAGACAGCATGCTGCAAGGGTTAACAAAGAAAATTCAAGGCTGCCTATCTTGTCACAGTCTGATCTGTTGTTTATTTGCTATGTTTGTTTAAGTAGCAGGACCTTTATCATTATAGGACTACAAAGTCACATGCAGGGCAGGCCAATACGCCTCCTCCAGTGATTGACACCTTATTCTCTATGTACAATCTCTATAGAGAGACTGGTGGCTATATCTAACATTCTGATTGTTTCAAATCGGCTGCAGCTATTAATCTAAGTCATACATTGTTGGATTCAGAGTCTCTTTGCCTACATTATATTCCTCTCAGATAAGAGAGCAAAAATCTGTTGACAGATTCCCTTTAATTATAAATTAATTAAGCATTTTCCAATGGAATTTCATAATTTTGTGATGAGAAAAACCCTTATCGGAGTTAAAGAGTGAATCAGATTCATTGTATATTAACTGGACCGCCACACTCCACCCCCATAGCCAGCATCAGGTTATTCCTGAGACTAGTTTGGGTAATATGCCTAGCTTGTCATTATCCTAGAAGCTTCTCAATCCTTAGTCCAGTCCTGTAACGGCACGCCACCTAGTAAGCAGGACCCTGAGGTACCCCAAAACCCTCTAACCCCTATACAGGGATCTGGAATTACTGCAGGGTCCCGGGTTCACTGCCTAAGGTAGGGTGCAGTCCATAGACTTGGATAGTTACCAGGCAGGGTCTAAACCAGAATGTCAGCAAGGTACAAAATAGAAAGGCAGGGGGAATGTCCAGAAAAACAGGCCGAGGTCAAAACCGAGATGTCAGCTGAGGTACAAAAGAGCAGGCAGGAGGAATGTCCAGAAAACAGGCCGAGGTCAAAACCAGGATATCAGGCGAGGTACAAAACAGCAGGCAGTAGGGACATCAATAAACAAAGCCAAGTTCAAGAAAAGTGCACAGTATCAGGGAGGATGTGGCTCACAGCAACACAAGACTATATCTGGCAAAGATCCAGGAACACTGAAGGATATAAAAAGGGTGTGGTGCCTTCCACTAGGCTGGAGTAGGAGCTGATACCAGATGGAAGACACACACTCCTACAGTCAGTCAGCAGTATTGTAAGTTCCAGCCAGACCAAGCTTAGTGACAACTCCGCCCACCAGAGCCACGGGAACTTACCTCTCCCCCATCACCAGCACTGCCTGCAGTGTGAGACAATCAGTAGAGCAGCTCCTGGTGACCGAGGCAGATGTCACCAGAGCAGGCTCTGGTGGAGACGTGACAGTAGAGTGGCGCCTGGTGACCGGGGCAGGCGTCCCCACGGTAGGCCCTGGTGGAGACGTGACAAGTCCCAACAACATCCACAATCCATTCTCCTGCTCGTTCTGCAAAGCAAGAAAATATGTACAGTGCAAAAATATATACAGTGATGTATAAAGTACAAATAAATAAAATCCATCCCTTAACAACCTTTCAAGCACCACTCCAGTGTTTTTCCTTTTTATTTCATGACTTGAGTGGTGTTTTTAACCTAGGGTCCAGCGTTTTCCTCATTTATTGGCATCGCTCCGGCCGGTCTCTGACAGTTTATAGTCTGTTAGATCGCTCCAGAGCAAACCGAAGGTAACTCTTCAATGCAAGTCTATGAGAACCTCGTTATGGCTTTTTAGTCAGTTGCGGTCACAAGATGGCAACACGAGACCAGAGCGGTACTGATAAAAGGTGAACACGCTGGGGAGTGAGTATAAGACTGGGGACGTGGACTTTAAATTAAAAGCATAAGCTCAGCTCTGAAAAAAAAGTGGTTTCAGTTTTTACAAAGGATTATTAGGACATATAGCATAGCTCTGACCTTTATGACCATGTTGTCTATTTTTATCAGGTGGAGCTTTAGTTTCACATGTACTCATTCATCATTTACAAAAATAAGTTAGGAGATGGAGATGATTTACTGATTCTGTCTAAAATTTAGACATCTCTTGCTGAATAGGAATTTGGCACTTTATCCTTTACAGTTTACACCACCTTTTGCTTGGCTTATATTTTGATTCCTTTTTTATCCAACATTTTGGTGAAAATTGATGCATTTTAAGCCTATCTTTGTGATGTGACTCTTTTTTACGTGAACCCCAAACCACATACTAAATAGGTCTAAAACTTTATTTCACAATTTACGATAAACTACTCAAGACTTTCTGCATTTTAATGTGCTCTTTAAAGAGGTTATTTGCCCATTTTATTTCCCAAGGAGCATTGCATGACTTATTTGTCTTTCTATGCAAGCTTGGCCATCTCCTAAAGAAGAAACATTACTCCTCAGCCCATTGAGAAAAGTGAGGCATACGAACAATGATACATTTGCCCAATGTTTTAGCCTTTTTATTATCCTGTATATCAGGTATAGTAAAAAATATAGTGATGTGTTTTATTGAAAAGACATCAAGTACACTTTCCTTGATATAGCACCAAAATTAAAGAAATGAAGTGTCGAATTTATATAGAAAGAAATCAAAGTGTGAAGTGAATTGAGTTTGGCTTCAGAATATACTGTACTAGTATGGAGAATTGTCATTAGAGGTTGTGCTCATGGTGCTGCCACTTTAGTATATTGCAGTATGTTTGCATTTAAGCCATATAATAAATTAAATCCAGTGCACAAAATAAGAAGATGGCATAGACGGTGCTTGTTCTTGTCTGTGATAAATGGAAGCAGAAACATTAGAATTGCAAATTATATACATCCGGATTTCTGAAAGTGACAGAAAGCATTAAACTTTTTAAGTTACAAGAACAAATCAATTTAATGTGTATTACTCGGAAATTCACTTATCGCATATCCTATTTAGGTAAGAGAGCTAACTCTCATGTTTATAAAGCCACAAAGCCCAGTGAGTCCCATCTTTTACGGTGTACCTTTCACCTAAAGATTAAGGCATTGTTCACACAGTAGATCCATATTTAGAAGGCTCTATGGCCTCACTTGCTGCCACATACTTCATGTGTTGACATATGTTTCTCTGCACTGTTCTGTATTACAAGGTTATTTTTCCAATAGGAGCAAAGTAAAATAGATCTGTGATATAGAATCTAATGGCTGATGTTTTTTCTTTTTATTTTTTTGCAAATTCATATAGAAACAAAGACATAAGAGTTACAGTAAGATCCTATAGAAGTCTATGGGTGCTATATTGGGGCTCTATAGAAGCTTGAAAGTTGTATGCAGCTGTAATATGGCCGTTTGCATGAGCCCTAAAAGAAAGATAATAGAACTGGAAATTATACTGCCTATTGTACACAGCTACAGAATAGAAGATAAGGCTATATACTGTAGTACAGCTATGAAAATGGAAAATGTATGTGGCCTCTTTTATTAATTATTGTTGTAAATAGGAAATAACCATAAATAAAGAAAAGTGGTTAATAAGAGAGTAGCTGATTTCTGCTGCCCAAACCACAGGCAAAATGATTCAGATACTGGCTGCAATATTGCAGCCATGTATATTTTATACCCAGAAATGCTCCATTATATAAATGGGGCTCTGCCTTATAGGAACACATTGTTAGTCTTACAGACAGTTAGAAAATTAATATCTTTGTAATTTAAATGTATTAAAAATTATGCTTTGTTTCAAAGATATTTCCCTAGAATGTTTAGTATGTAGCCCACTAGTATTAGTATTAATGGCTGCTATACCCATCCATCTAATCCTATCTTCAGGCTGAGCATGCACAGTTTCCTCTCTCTTTGAAATGGCCAAATTTGGTGCCTTTCTGAGGAAAAAGTTGGGTTTCACTTTGAAACGCGCAAATAAAGCTCCTTTTTGTCCACACTATGGACTGGACCTTCATTTTTATCCACAGCAGCACAGAGGATTCCGCTCTTCTCCAGGTTCCTTTTATGAAATGGCCTAGTGCAGTGATGGCGAACCTATGGCACGCGTGCCAGACTGGGCATGCAGAGCCCTTTTTGCTGGCACGCGCGCTGTTGCCACATTTAGCCACTGTGCACTGTCGGTGTGATCGCGCCAACAGTGCAAATTGGTGTTGGAGCAGAGGAGAAATCTCTCCTCCTTCTGACACGCCTCCTCTCCTGAGCCGCAGGCCTGTTGTCTAGGAGACGGAGGAGAGTCAGTAGGCGGCGCCGGCGTCTTGTGGCCACGCGGGAACTGAACTGACTGAGGACGCAGCGATGGAGCGGGTGTTGCAAGGTGAGTTTTTTTATTATTTTTATTTTTAAGCTGTGTGCGGCTGTGCCAAGGTGTGGGGGACAGAGCCAGCACAAGGCAAACATGGGGAGCACGGGGGCGGGGGACAGAGCCAGCACGGGGCTAACATGAGAGCACAGGGGACAGAGCCAGCACGGGGCAAACATGAGAGCACGGGGGACAGAGCCAGCATGGGGCAAATATGGGGAGCACGGGGGACAGAGCCAGCATGGGGCAAACATGAGAGCACGGGGGACAGAGCCAGCATGGGGCAAACATGGGGATCATGGGGGACAGAGCCAGCACGGGGCAAACATGAGAGCACGGGGGACAGAGCCAGCACGGGGCAAACATGGGGAGCACAGGGGACAGAGCCAGCGTGGGGCAAACATGAGAGCACAGGGGACAAAGCCAGCACGGGGCAAACATGGGGAGCACGGGGGACAGAGCCAGCACGGGGCAAACATGGGGAGCACGGGGGAGAGAGCCAGCACGGGGTAAACATGGGGAGCACAGGGGACAGAGCCAGCACGGGGCAAACATGAGAGCACGGGGGACAGAGCCAGCATGGGGTAAACATGGGGAGCACGGAGGACAGAGCCAGCAAAGTGCAAACATGAGAGCACGGGGGACAGAGCCAGCACGGGGCAAACATAGAGAGCATGGGGCAAACATGGAGCACACGGGGGAAACATGGGAGCACAGGGCAAACAAACAGAGCACGGGGCAAACATACAGAGCGCGGGGCAGGCAAACAGAGCACGGGGCAGGCAAACAGAGCATGGGGCAGGCAAACAAACAGAGCGCGGGGCAAACAAACAGAGCGCGGGGCAAACAAACAGAGCACGGGACATACATGGCTGCAAGGATGGGGGAAATGTGTCGCCAGGGGTTAAGGGGATACCCAGAACCGGGCCAAAGGGTCGCTTCTGGAAAGGGGATCACGGTGTCGTGACCCGGTCTGTGCTCCCTGGTTCCACAATAAAAAGGGGGGTTATGTTCGTGACGCCACCCGTGGAATGTGATCAGAGATGACCACCGCTGCTGCAGAACCTCCGGGGTGATGGAAGGCAGCTTGAGATGGGACGGCTCCCCACGGGTAGAGCCTTTTCCCCGGGGCAGTGTGATAGTAGTCTATGGGGGGAGTGCAGGACACGAGCACAATAAACAGGCAGACTCACGGTTTTGCAGTTTCGTTGTCTTTTACTGATGATGGTATTCAGCAGAGTACTGTCCACGGAGTCTGTGAGGGGTTCAGGGTTTCTCCCACCCAGCCGGGTCGTTTTGGCTTCCTTGCCTTCACTGTGTGTCTGTGGCCCTGCTGATGTGTGAACTATGCAGCCGGCTCTGCTTCTGCTCTGCTCCTAGGTACCGACCTGACAGGCAACTCGAGTCCTTACTTGTATGTTCCTGAACTCTCCTATGTTGCTTGTGTCTGTGGTACAGGTGAAAGATCTGGAATCTTCACTTCTCTGGTGGTAACTATGCAGTATGTAACCTGCAGTCTCGGATCCAGCATCCGTTCTGTGTGCTCCACTGGGATGAACTCAGCAATGCTCTGTCTCCCAGGAATGTTCCTCTGTGTACGCTTTCTCCTTTCCTCAGACCCTCAGCTAGGCCTGGAATTGGTCAGTGGATCCTGAGGTGAGCTCAAGCCAGCTCCAACCTGCAGATCCTTTCTCCTCAGTGCTCTGCACTGAACTTCCAAACTGAAACTACTGACCATTTCCTCCCCCCAGCAGAATGTACAGGGAAGCATCTTGGTCTCCCCCTTCTGGCCAGGAGGTCTTGGTGTTGTGTGTGGGGAGTTAACCCTTTGTGTTGTTACTGTGGCAACCCTGGGGTGCCACATTCCCCCTTAGTGAAGAACAGTACTCCGGGACTGTGAAACAAACAAACACGTTATCACAACAATTGTATATATACAGAGTCTCAAAAGGAAAAAATACAAAAACCTTAAAGCTCAAAAAGAGTCCAAAATGTTCAAAAATATATAAGTGTTCATACAGTATAGTCTCTGTAGGTACTGGGCTTTTGGTCTTAACGTTGCAATTAAATAAACATTTCAATCAACAAACACTTCTTAAAGGTGTCTCTACTCTGGTCGTAAGTGCAGTAGGCCTCACGGCCCTCGGGCCACCAACATGTGATCAAGTTGTAACTCTCCGTGCTGCCACCTTACACCACTCTTCTCTCACCTTTTCTGTACACTAAACTGTTACGGTTTTTCATATAAACATTATAACATATGTACATTTTATATGCAATTTCACATTAGTCTTGATATCTTGCTGGTATATGACCCTGAGTACTACGCTGTGATCTGCGTACTGCTGGTGTACTGGGTGTACTTAGCATAATGGTGTGGGTGGAAGTGTACCTATTTGGTGTTTCTGGTACTTGTGAGGATGGTGGACTGACTGTAGGACTGGCAAGCTCACTGGGACCAGGAATCTGTTCTTCCTCTACGGTTTCAACTTCCAGTTCTTCTTGTCTTGAGACTTCTTGTGGTATGGGTTCTGATGGTGGTTCCACCACTTGAGGGAAGGCGATCATTGGGACTACTACTGCTCCATAGTAATTTGGCCATGTTTTTGGGAAATCTCCTAAGACTGTATGGAATACATCTTCTTCCTTCTTGACAGGTTGTACCTGTATGGTTAAGGTGACTTCTGGTGTCTTCAGGGTTTCAGGACATGGTTTGAGTTGATCTCTTGACACGACAGCTGATGTCCTTCCTTCATCCTTACTGATGAGACACACTTTGGGATTATCCATACTGGATGGTAAGACTGTATATGGGGTGGTTTCCCACTGATTATCCAATTTGTTTGTGCGCCGTTTCCTCTTGAGAACTTGGTCACCAGGTTGAAATGGGGTTGCTAGAGCATGCTGGTTGAAGGTTCTCTCCTGTCTTCCCCTAGCTTGTTGGAGACTTTTCTCTACGCACTCTTGTACTTGGCGATACTGTTGCTGACGTAGGGTATCCCAATTGGATTCTTGAACTTCTGCATCTGGCTTCACAATTCCCATATCTAAATCAATTGGCAGTTTACCGGGCCTTGCACGCATAAGGTAAGCGGGGGTGCAGTTTGTAGAACTCACCGGGACATGATTGTACAAGTCCACCAAGTCTGGCAATTTCTCTGGCCATTGATTTCTTTCTGACTCTGGTAAGGTCTTCAACAGGTCAATCACAATATGGTTCATCTTCTCACATAAGCCATTTGTTTGGGGATGGTATGCTGTTGTGCGGATCTTTTTACAGCCATACATGTTGCAGAATTCTTGGAAAATCTGTGATTCAAAAGCTGGACCTTGATCTGCAAGGACTTGTTCTGGGTAACCATGGGGTCTGCAAAAGTACGTCTGGAATGCTTTAGCTGCTGTTCTAGCTGTAAGGTCTTTCACGGGTACCACCACTAAGAAGCGTGAGTAATGGTCCACGATGGTTAAGGCATAGACATAGCCGGACCGGCTTGGTGACAACTTGACGTGGTCTAATGCGACTAGCTCGAGTGGTTGCTTGGTTACTATGGACTGGAGTGGAGCTCTCTGGTTCTGTTGATCCTTTCTTCTGAGGTTGCACGGTCCGCATTTTCTACACCAATCTTCAATTGATTTTCTCATGCCAACCCAGTAGAATCTTTCTCTTAAGAGCACTTCCAACTTTTTCCAAACAAAATGACCAGCACCGTTGTGGTAAGCTTCCAGAACCATCTTGACATCTCTCTTGGGCACGATGATCTGCCAGACCAACTCATGTGTTTTTGGATTGGTGTGCCTTCTACAGAGCTTCCCTTGGTACAGGAACAATTTACCTCTCTCTTTCCAGAGATGTTGTGTCTCAGCTGGGGCATTCTGATTAGGGTATGCGCCTTGTTGTGTAAGCAGTCCTTTCACTAGCTTCACAGCTGGATCGCTGTCTTGTGTGTCAGCCCATCCGTGGTGTGCTAATGGGTTGAGAGTTGCCTGCTGTTGTTTTTGGTAGACACTCGGTTGATACTGTCCCACCTTAGGACGGTGAAAGGCCGGCAGCTCAATTTCTTCCAGTCCCTCAGGTTCCTCTTCCACGTTCCCCGAGTGTGGCATCCGGGATAAGGCATCTGCATTCCCATTCTTGTGGCCTGCCCTGTACTTGATGACAAAGTTGTAGTTTGACAGTCGGGCTATCCATCGCTGTTCCAGCGCACCTAATTTTGCAGAGTCCAGGTGGGTCAACGGATTGTTGTCAGTAAAGATGGTAAATTCTGCAGCTGCCAAGTAGTGTTTGAAACGCTCTGTTACAGCCCAAACTACTGCCAGTAGTTCTAACTTGAAGGAGCTGTAATTCTCAGGGTTTCTTTCTGTAGGCCGGAGCTTCCTGCTTGCAAAGGCAATAACTTTCTCCTTGCCTTCCTGCTTTTGAGACAATACTGCTCCCAGTCCTACGTTGCTGGCATCCGTGTACAAAATGAAGGGTTGATGGTAATCTGGATATGCCAGGATCTCTTCTCCTGTCAGTGCCCACTTCAACTTCTTAAAGGACTCTTCCCTCTCATCACTCCACTGGAAAGGAGGATTTCGGGCTGCAGACTTCTTTGACTGTCCTACCAGGATGTCTTGTAGGGGAGCTGCTAGCTTCGTGAACCCTTTTATAAATCTTCTATAGTAGCCTACCAGTCCCAGGAATTGCCTCACCTCTTTCACGCTGGTGGGTCTCGGCCAATCTCTGATCACGGTAACTTTTTCAGGATCTGGTGCTACCCCTTCTGAGCTCACGACATGTCCCAGGTACTGTACCCTTGGCTTTAGAAGGTGACACTTGGATGGCTTGATTTTCATGCCGTATCCGGATAAGGCTTCAAACACTTCCGCCAGGTCTTGTAGATGCTGTTCATAGGTCTTGGAGTAGACTATGACGTCATCCAGGTACAGGAGGACAGTTTCAAAGTTCTTATGTCCTAGGCAGCACTCCATCATTCGCTGGAAGGTACCAGGCGCGTTGCAGAGTCCAAACGGCATACAATTGAACTCACAGAGGCCCATCGGCGTGGTGAACGCTGTCTTCTCCTTGTCAGCCTCTGCCACAGGAACTTGCCAATACCCACTAGTCAGATCTAGGGTGGAAAAGTAAGTAGCAGATTTTAATGCAGCCAATGACTCCTCTATCCTAGGTAATGGGTATGCATCCTTGTGTGTAATGCGGTTGATCCGTCTGTAGTCTACGCACATCCTCATGGTCCCATCTTTTTTCTTAACTAGCACTAGTGGGGCTGCCCAGGGGCTACAACTGTCTCTTATTACCCCTGCTTCTTTCATTTCTTTGAGCATGTCTTTGGCGCATTGGTAGTGAGCCGGTGGTACTGGTCTATACCTCTCCTTTATGGGTGGATGGTTACCTGTGGGTATAGTGTGCTCTACCCCTTTGATCTGCCCAAAGTCTAATGGGTGTTTGCTGAATATTTGTTCATATTCTTTCACTACCCTGTATACTCCATGCTTTTGATGGGAGGGTGTAGAATCGGTACCTACATGTAGCTTTTGGCACCAATCCTCCAGCTTTCCCTCTGAGCCATTGTCTTCCGCCTGACTTGACGGCTTCAAGGGCTCAACGGTGGTGATGGCGTTGTTATCAACCGTATATAGCTTAGCCATGGTAGCATACTTAGGTAGGGTGACCTCATCTTCCCCACAATTTAGAAGGCGTATTGGCACTCTCCCCCTGTGTACCTCAACTATCCCTCTGGCCGTCAGTACAGTGGGCCTACTGTCTGAGTACACGGGTTCTACCAGGGCCTGATAGTCTCGCCCTCTGATGCCTATTGCGGCTCTACACCAGACCAGCATTTCTGTTTTGGGAGGAATTACAATAGGTATTGGGTCACTTACCCTTGCACTGCCAATTTCACCTCCTGACATTTCTACCTGCTGCTTCAGCATCAAGGCTTTAATTTCCTTCTGCAGGAGTCTCTGTTGCCCAGGTTTGGCAGTCTCGACGATCTGCTGCAAGACAGTAATTACCTCTGCAAAACAATTTTCAATTACATTCATTCCTAGCAGCATAGTTGGTTCACGTTCTCGTCGGTCAACATCAACAATGATAATACCCTGATTCTGCAATTCTACTCTCCCAATCTTAATGGTCATTTCTCTGAAACCAACCTGTGGTACTAATTCACCATTGCTAGCCCATATAGTCAATGCAACATTAGATGGACCACTGCTAACGTCTGAATCAGCCCAGTACCTCTTATAAAGGACATGCGGAATTGATGATATTTGGGAACCAGTGTCCAGCAAGGCGTTGAGCGGAATGCCATCCAGCACGATGGGGATGACTGGACGTCCTCCCACATACTTGTCGTGCCAGGGTGAAGGACCTTGAGAGTTCATTCCTGAGGAGCGGCCCGCCTCCCCAGGGGATCCCCATTTAAAGCACATTCACGGGCAAAGTGACCTGGCTCATTGCAACGGCGGCAAATGGGCTGTCCATCCGGCTGGTAGCGGTCGCTGGGTCGTCCTCTCGTCGCTTGGTATCTCCTAGGCCTCATCCATGGGACATCCTCCTTGCTGGTCGCCAGCTCAATCTTGGGTGCAGACTTGGATCCACGCAGCTCCTGGACGATTCTAGCCATGGAAGCAACAGTGTCTGTCAGGGCATCAAGCCTTTGATGGAGAGCCTCATTAGTGATCGGCTCCAGGTGGTTAGCAGCAGCCGCTGACATGGCCGATGTCACCGGTACTACTGGCTGCTGGGGTGCCACTGTAAGGTGTTGAACAGAGTCTATATCCTGCGGCTCCTCCACCTGCTGGAGGCGGATGGCTCTATCCTTTAGCTGGGCAAATGTTAGTCCTGGATCCTGGATCACCATCATGCTCAGTTGTCCCCGGTGGGAAGGGGATGAGAGTCCATCCAGGAATTGGTCTATCAGCAGCTTATCTGCTCCAGGGGCTAAGGCAGGTTCTGCTAATTTAAGTGCTCTGAGCGCCTCCTGTAAGTTTAAGGCAAAGTCTCTTGCGCTCTCTCTAGGTTTTTGCTTGCATCCAAAGAACCTCATTTTAGCTCGGCTGCCAGCAGTGGATTCAAAAGCTGCTTTTAGTCCAGCTACTATATGCTCTACAGTGTCCTTTGCATCGTCCGGCCAGGATGTAGCCTCCCGCTGGGCATTGCCAGTTAACTGTCCCATAAGCATACCAACACGCTGGGTTTCTGTCAGGGGGTACATGCTGTAGTAGATTTTTAGCTTTCCGATAAAGTCAGTAAGTGTGTTGGGCTCACCTGAATACTGCGGCAGCCACACTGCACCCGGGGTGTACGGCATCAGGAACGGCATGATAGGTGCCGCTGCCCCTCCGGGTACAACAGCGTCTCCCTGCTGCGACATCTTTGCGCCCCCTTAGTTAATTTCACCAGTCTTCTTGACAGCAAGCCTGGGACACTTTTCTGCGTTTTCGTTCGGGTCGCAGCACCGAGCGCACCTCCTCTGCAAGCGGTGGGCGGAGTCTTGGTCTAGGCGCGATGTTTTCCCGCGCGTAGCAGCTAATGGCGCGATTAAAGATGGCGCCTGGAAAATTTTACCAATGATGTTTTTGAATTTTTCCAGGTATCTTTGCAAAGTTTAAAGTCCGTTCTTTGTTGCAACAATTCACAGTGCAAGTCTTTTATGCGATGCAATAAGTCTTTACAGGCACACGTCACCCGGGTTGCAGCCGGGTCCAGTCCGCATCCTGTTCGTGACGCCAAAGTTGTGTCGCCAGGGGTTAAGGGGATACCCAGAACCGGGCCAAAGGGTCGCTTCTGGAAAGGGGATCACGGTGTCGTGACCCGGTCTGTGCTCCCTGGTTCCACAATAAAAAGGGGGGTTATGTTCGTGACGCCACCCGTGGAATGTGATCAGAGATGACCACCGCTGCTGCAGAACCTCCGGGGTGATGGAAGGCAGCTTGAGATGGGACGGCTCCCCACGGGTAGAGCCTTTTCCCCGGGGCAGTGTGATAGTAGTCTATGGGGGGAGTGCAGGACACGAGCACAATAAACAGGCAGACTCACGGTTTTGCAGTTTCGTTGTCTTTTACTGATGATGGTATTCAGCAGAGTACTGTCCACGGAGTCTGTGAGGGGTTCAGGGTTTCTCCCACCCAGCCGGGTCGTTTTGGCTTCCTTGCCTTCACTGTGTGTCTGTGGCCCTGCTGATGTGTGAACTATGCAGCCGGCTCTGCTTCTGCTCTGCTCCTAGGTACCGACCTGACAGGCAACTCGAGTCCTTACTTGTATGTTCCTGAACTCTCCTATGTTGCTTGTGTCTGTGGTACAGGTGAAAGATCTGGAATCTTCACTTCTCTGGTGGTAACTATGCAGTATGTAACCTGCAGTCTCGGATCCAGCATCCGTTCTGTGTGCTCCACTGGGATGAACTCAGCAATGCTCTGTCTCCCAGGAATGTTCCTCTGTGTACGCTTTCTCCTTTCCTCAGACCCTCAGCTAGGCCTGGAATTGGTCAGTGGATCCTGAGGTGAGCTCAAGCCAGCTCCAACCTGCAGATCCTTTCTCCTCAGTGCTCTGCACTGAACTTCCAAACTGAAACTACTGACCATTTCCTCCCCCCAGCAGAATGTACAGGGAAGCATCTTGGTCTCCCCCTTCTGGCCAGGAGGTCTTGGTGTTGTGTGTGGGGAGTTAACCCTTTGTGTTGTTACTGTGGCAACCCTGGGGTGCCACAGAAACATGCAAAGATGGAGAGAAACGTGCAAAGATGGGGGTAAACATGGCTGCAAGGATGGGGGAAACATGGCTGCAAGGATGGGGGAAACATGACTGCAAGGATGGGGGGAAACATGACTGCAAGGATGGGGGAAACATGACTGCAAGGATGGGGGGAAACATGCCAGGATGGGGTACATTTAGCAGGAAGGGGAACATGCCAGTAAGGTGTACAATTACCAGGATGGGGGATAAATTTACCAGGATGGGGGGAAACATGAAAGGATGTGGGAAATATGCTAGGATGGGGGTACATGAACATGCCAGGATGAGGACAAATGCCAGGATGGGGAACATTTAGCAGGATGGGGTGCATTTACCAGGAAAGGTGACATTTACCAGGAAAGGGGACATTTACCAGGATAAGGGAACATGCTTGGATGAGGTACATTTACCAGGATGGGGTCATTTAACAGCATGGGGGAACATGCCAGGATGGGATACATTTGCAATGATGGGATACATTTACCAGGATGGGATACATTTACCAGGAATGGGGTACATTTACCAGAGTGGAGGACATTTACCAGGAATGGGGCCATGACGGGGACAAATATACCAGAATGTAGGAAATATATATCAGGATGGGGGACATGTTTACCAGGAAGTGGCCCAGGAAGGGGGGACATAACTACACAATGAAAGGGGAGGGGAGCAACGTGTACGTCTTTATGGGATTTCAAGATGTTCAGGCTTTGAAATGTAGATGTGGATTACAGGGTGACATCTGATTGCATTCCAGGCTAAAATCTCTGTCTAATATGCTGAAATTTTTTTTCCAGAGGGATCAATCCAACTGCTGTGTCTGGAAAGGGCAGGGGCTCAGCTTCAATGTGTGGTAAGCATGAGCGTGATGCCCCCTGCTGAAGAGAAGAGAAGAGAAGACGGCAAAGGTAAGGTTAAAATCAATTATTTACATAATAGGATTGGTTGGCACTTCGGAAAAAAAAATGTGTTTAGGGCTACAGTTTGGGCACTCAGCCTGTAAAAGGTTCGCCATGACTGGCCTAGTGTGATAATAAGCAGGAGAGTCTTTCCGCACACTTCAGCTAGCCGGCTCTCATACTCAAAGCTGGAATGTTCTTGAGCATCTGAGGTGCCTGTATATGGACGCTCCCAGCACATCTTTAGGGCAGGAGCGTCTCACCTGCCACAGAAGTTATGTTGAACTCTATTACACCCTCCGCTCAACATAAATCAGAGGCTTCCTTGTCTTCTCAGGTTGCTGCTGACAATGCAGTGCGCAGCAGTTGTGATGAGTTTGTCCTCTGACTTTTGCACTAGTAAAGGCAGGGACAGAAATGACAAAGCAGTGTAGTGAAGTCAACTCCCATCTCGGCCAGGTTACACATAGTACAGCAGTCAGATGACAAACTCATCACAACTACTGCACTGTCAGCAGTAACTGAGAAAGGAAGATCCACTCATGCCTCTTACATTCTTCTCTCACTGGCCATCATTATCTGTCTTCTCTATGGTTCTAGCTTTCCCCCCACATGTCCTCCATTCTGGACAGCTCCTCAGGTCCTGATCTCTCCTTCATGTAGTCTGGAGCAAATGCAGTGAAACAGGCAGCGCCTTTTTCCCTTCTCACTCGCTGCTAATGTGACACCCTGGCCTATCAGGTCGTCACAGGGTATTGTGCAATCTGCCCTTCTGTGCAATATCCACCTCCTCCTTGGTTACGGGTCCCTAACCAATGGTGTTGCCAAAATCAGCTAATCAAAATCCTAGGAACACTCTGCACACCCACCAGACACACCAGTGGATGGCCTGAGTGGAATAGGGTCGCCTGGAGGGTTGGTTAAGGTGAGATCAGGAGTGTCAGGAGTAGGCCACTGTAGTGTTTGACGTGAAGGAGAGAGAAGGTCAGGAGCTGGGCTCCTTGGAGTTACTAGGTGGCAGATTTTGGTCTGGGCCTGGTAGGAGCTGGACCCCTGGTCGCAGGGGATCGTGACAAGGGGCACGGTATTGTCGTGGAGGACAGCCGGCGGCCTTGTACCATCACCGGGCTGGGACCAGGGCACAAGGGGGTACGTGGACCGTAGGTCAGGGAGTAGCTTCAGCAACCTGACAATTTACCCGACAAGAACGGAGCCTTCAGTATCTGCTCTCCACCCACTCCAAAATCGGGATACTAGCACAATGAGGGGAATAAGGCTTTCCACACATACGGTCCAGTAAATCCCAAGTGTGAACCAAGAGAGCGAGCTCCCTCAGTTAGCCACACTGGGGAGCGGGATCCGACTAGTTTCAAGGTATAGGGGCCAACTAAGAAGAGAACAAGGTGCCAAGGGAAAGGTCACAGATCAACAGGCAACACCAGCAGAAATGGGACACAAACTTGCTCCCCTCAGCAGCAGCGGTGTCCAGAACTTTGGTTTACTAAGTGTCAGCGTTATTGGACTGAGGGAGTACGCAAGTGACCCTTACCTCCCAAACGGCACATCCTTGTCACCATCACCGAGTCCCGGGGCATTCCCCCCCTACCTGTGGAGGGGTTAAACACATGGCTGCCCACTCCATCACCACCGGGTACTCCTCAGCTGCAGCGGTGGTACTCCACCTTACCACACACCATGGGTGGCCTCATGAACTGTAAATACACCATCCCCTGTAAATATCCCCTTAATTCGAGTGGCCGCACAACCCCCAGGTCCGATCGCCCCTCGAGCCACCGCGGATCCAGATCCGAGCAGCCCGGCTGCTGATGCGGGGGCGCCACACTCACAGTGCAAAGCACAGCAGTTGTGATGAGTTTGACATCTGGCTGCTGTGCTATGCAGAGGCAGGGATCGATCAAAGATCTCACTTCATTACACTTATCTGTCATTTCCTGTGCATAGTGCTGCAATCAGAGGACAAACTCATCACAACTGTTGCACCCAGAAAACAGGGAAGCCACCGATTGTTTTGTTGCCTACACCATTCTTCCACATTCTGTCACTCTTCCCACAGTTCTCCCCACAAAAAAAAAATTGCTTACATTTTAATAGGCTTTACATTTTTACATACTTTTTCTAACCCCAACTAGGGTGATTAAGATTAGACTTAACCCTGCTTTACACGGGACGACCGATTGTGTGATTTCACAATCGATCGTACCCGCCCCCGTCATATGTGCGTCACGGGCAAATCGCTGCCCGTGTCGCACAAAGCCGTGAAACCCCCGTCACACGTACTTACCTGCTGAACGACCTCGCTGTGGGCGGCGAACGTCCACTTCCTGAATGGGGAGGGACGTTCGGCGTCACAGCGACGTCACACAGCCGCCGGCCAATAGAAGCGGAGGGACAGAGATGAGCGGGATGAAAACATCCTGCCCACCTCCTTCCTTCCGCATAGCCGGCGGGAGCCGTGGGACGCAGGTAAGCAGAGTTCATCACTCCCGTGGTGTCACACGGAGCGACGTGTGCTGCCACGGGAACGGTGAACAACCTACACAAGTAAAAATAAACGATTTTATGAAACTGAGCGACGAGTACACGACTCACCATTTGTGAGCGATACTGCGTCGCTCAGAGGTTTCACACGAGACGATGTCATGTATGATGCCGTATGTGCGTCACGAAAACCGTCACCCCGACGATGCATCGCACGATCCGTCATCGTGTACAGCACCCTTTAGTGTTAAGCCCCCATCACATGTATGTGTTTCTGGTGCGAGTTGCACCCTTTTTTCCACAAATAACACATGTACCCATTTCCATTATAACTTATGATACTATTCACATATCCATGTTTTTATATAGATCATGTGTTTGTGCAAAACACACAGAGACATGTCCATTGTTTTCCAGCAGCATGAAAGAGAAGGGCAGAAACGGGGCACAGCCATAGTGGAAGACCGGACATAACAGGGGTTTGTAAGAACAGGCACATATGGGGTTAATAGGGAGTTTGAACAGGAAATGGTTAACAATGATTTTGTCTCGTTCGCTCAGCAGGATATGGGAGTTGTTATAGGGATTTGAGTGGGTCACATGGTTTGGGGACTCCTATGGGATTGGTGGGAAGTTTGTAGGAAGAAGTGTGGAAAGGAAGAAGGAGTACCTTTATAAGAAGAGGAAGAGCCATTGGGACATCCTGTCTCATGGAACCAGGACCAGTGAACGACCCACCCACCAGCCCTTATTTAATGTTTTAAAAACAATAATAATCTAATAATAATAAAAAAAATAATATATATATATATATATATATATACCTAAAAATTAATATGGTGGTTGGGTGGTGATTTGATTGATATGTTGCAGTAATATCATGACAGCTGAGGTGAGGAGGTCAGGGATGGCCTTGGTTAATGAAGTAATGGGTCACATTGGTGGTATGCTGACCCTTCATAGTTGGTTATGGTTAAGTTTCGGCTGGGACAGTTCCTGGGGAACAGGTTAAATTTTGAAGGGGACAACACTGTGACATTTGTCAGCCCCGAGTCAAAGCGGTGTGACTGGGAATGATATTCTGGTGCTGTTCAGTTGTTCAAGTCACCCAGGATCTCCTCAGAGTAAAGGTTATGGTTATGATGGTTATCAGGTTGAGAATGTTTTAATTGTAATTAATAAAGGCTGCTGTGGTCATGTATTTCCAACGTCACTCAGTGTTTTTGTGGTTATTGTGCTTGGGACGCTTTAGAATACCCTTGTCATGACAAGAGCCAATATAAGTCTATGGGCCGGTGAAAAACACATACAGCAACCAGATGTCCTCTGTGTGCTAACCGTGTGCTTCACGTGTTTAACACTGAAAAGTATAGGAGAAGCCTTGTCACTTCTTTAGCCATCAGTCAAAAACACTGATGATGCTGACGTGAAAATTTAGCACAGTGATGACACCCGGATGAAACACTGATGCAAAACACTTACTGACACCGGTATCATTTTTTCACCCACCTGTTTTATACGAAGATGTGAAAAAGACCTTAGTGTTATAGAAAATGTTAAAAAGGTATTAAGGGGCTGATAAGAATTAATTCCCTTGTAGAATTGTATAAGAATATATTAGTATAGTATATGAAGATATAATGCTACTGTGTGATGCTGCAGAGAAAATATTGTCAAGATACTCCACAAAGAAATATTGATAGCAGGAGATATTGGATTGATTCTGAAGGACGGTTGTTTAACAAGCATGAGTGTTTAATGGTGTTCACCCTGAATGTTTGGTGTCATTTCTCAGATTGTACTACCACAGCTTCATGTGAAGTATTAAGAAATTGGCCAAGCATGTAAAGATGTGTGTTCTGAGCAGTCACTGTTTCCAAATTAGTATGGATGAATCGCTAAACCACAATTTTCATGGATGAGATACAATGGCTGAAATGTAGTCAGCAACGTCTAGGAAAAGTCTATATTTTTGATCATTTTGATTCAACATGAGTTTCAGAATGCGTCCCTTCATACTGGAATGGATGTGGAAATGATAAATATTTGCAGGGGTGATTTGTAAAAGGACAGCAGTCAGTAAATATGATACAGCATGTACATACACATACTGACAAGCTAGAGAATACTTCTGCTTTATATGCTCGGTACGCAAAGTGTTCAGCTGTTTATTGTAGTCATCAGGACAATACAATAGCGCTTATTATCTCTCTCTGAAGATAGCAGAGCGTGGTGTCGACATCTGATTCATTTTTATGGTGACTTCAAGACAAGAATACAAATGTCCTTAAATAGGATATTCCAAGCTCAGCAAATAAATGTTATTTTTATGCAAACTTACTGTTTTTAAGATCTCTGCACAGCACAAGCTGGCTCCATAGGAGCACAAAGATTTAGTAGGCCACTGGTTGCCATGGTAAGCTCACCGTCACCCCATGACGTAGGGTGATGGGCAACATAATTGACCATTTATTTCTCACCAGATCAATCGTTGCTGTCAGCGATTGATATGTAAGTGGATAAATAGAAGCAATCAGAGCCAGCTCTGATCTCTGTTTTTATAGGCTGGTGCTGGCTGTATAACACAGCCTGTACTCATCGTCAGATAGACACGAGTACATTTGATTGCTGGGATCCAGCATGTTGCAGCTTCTCTGATTTGGCTGTCAGCTTGACATGTGGTGCAGAAACTGATGAATCTCACTATGGGGGTTGGAAAAATGTAACTTCTGAGGAGCCATCTTGCAAGCCAGAGCAAATTTCCTGCATGCCTCCCTTAGGTATGCCCCTGCCATTGTAAACAATCAGCCGCTTCATCAGTCTGCATCTAGCATTAGGTCACATGCACACGTTCAGTATTTGGTGAGTTTTTTTACCTCAGTGTTTGTAACCAAAACCAGTTGGGGAACATTGCAGAAGTCGTGACGTGTTTCTATTATACTTTTCCTCTTGTCCCATTCCTGGTTTTGAAGAGCAAATGTTGAATCCAGTGGACCGTAGGCAGGGAAATGAGTGAAAAAGCCTTTTATTAGCAAAAATTAAAACACTTACAGTCCTGCTGGCACAAAGATCAAGAAAAATACTGCCATCCAACACGCTTCGACGATAAATCAGTTGCTACGTCTTAATCATGGATTAAGAAATAGCGAGTGATTTATCGTCGAAACACGTATTTTTCTTGAATAAGCAAAAATAGGTAATATCAGCTCACCAAGCCTGCTGCAGTCCCATAATCGTCCTGTGGTGGATGATCAGCGCACAGATGGTCGGAAGTCTCCAAATAGATATAAAATATAAATCCAGCGCAATCACATGGAATATTAAAAAGTTGTCTTCTTTATTGATAATTATTCATAAAATCCAAAAGGTACATGCAGCATAAAAATAAAGGATGCCCAGGTCAGAGCAGGGCTCACCAGGGCTCTGACCTGGGCATCCTTTATTTTTATGCTGCATGTACCTTTTGGATTTTATGAAAAAGTATCAATAAAGAAAACTACTTTTTAATATTCCATGTGATTGCGCTGGATTTCTATTTTATACGTATTTTTCTTGTTCTTTGTGCCAGCCTGTACTGCAAGTGTTTTAATTTTTGCTTCAAATGAGGCTTTGTTTTCACTTTATGCATCATTACTGTGGGATTGTTGTATAGATTACAAGTGATCAGAAGGTTCAAATCCCCAAAGGAGACTGAAAATCAAGTAAAAAGAAAAAATTCCAATCACCCCTCTTTCCCCCCATTAAATATAAAGATAGTAAAAAAAAAAAAACAAATAAAAAATACACATATGATATATCGCTGCATCCAGAAAAGTCTGATCTATCAAAATATAAAAATAATTAACCTGATTAGTAGACACAATAAACAGAAAATAAATTGAAAGTGCCAAAATCGTGGGTTTTTTGGTCACCACAATACTGCAAAAAATGTTGTAAGAAGTGATTACAATGTCATATCTATCCAAAAATGTTATCAACAAAAATGTCCTCTCACCTTACAAAAAGTAAGCACAGCTCCATTGACTGAAAAATGAAACCATTACTGATCTAAAAAAATGGCAACACTCTCCCCCTCACCAATTTTTTTTGCAAATTTCTGATTTTTTTTAACCATTTAAATCATTAAAAAGACAAGTTTGGTTTTGCAGTGATCGTACTAATGGGGGAGAATCATGCTACAAGGTCATTTTTACTTTACAATGTACGCCATAAAAACAATTCCCAAAAAAACAAGTCAGATTTGTGGGGGGAGGGGTTTCACAATTGCAGCACAAATTCAGTTCTGCTACATCTATGAAAGTTTCTAGCCCATACATAGAAAGCATTTCTTGTAAAGACAGTCACAGAAGACCAATTTGCAGAGTAAATAGTAAAATGTATCTTGTAATTTATTATGTTAATGTGCAGAGCAAAACACATTTATTCATGTTTAGTACAAGGTTTAAAAAGCCTAATGAAACAGAGAACGTCAGAAAATAATTTTGTCAAATTTCCCTAGATGTTAAATAATCTTGTAATTCATCATGTTAATTGTGTTACATGAATGTGATTTATTTCACGCAATATACTATGGAGTAAGATGTGAGCTGAGCTGTATATTCTTGGTTATTTTCCCTCGCTGTTGCTTAATATATGTAAGTACTTCGTATAAATGACCACTGCTAATTTGCTTTATTAAAATGTGGCAAGTTATATGAATTATCCGACTCGCATATTAATGTCCATTTTAATTAGTATCTCGCTCATTAGGTCTTGTTCATACGTCCGTATAAGTAGTATCCATATAATTGATGCAGGACCTAGACCCTCTATGTAATCTCAATTCAGGTCTTTTAAGCTACTAAGTGGTCTGGGTCTCTTGGAATCCAAAATTCGACCGTATTACAGCTATGGGAATGAGACCAAAGGCTGTGTCTACGTGCCCTATTTTTGACAAGGTTTGTCAGCTTCATCTGCATTAGAAAATAAAAAGCTTCCAAAAATGGTACTTGTGAACACAGAACTGCATCAAAGTACCACTCCGGTGATTTTTAAATTTCACCATCGGTTCAGTATCAGTAATCTATATTTCATGTGTAGTGTTAAATTATTTCTGGTCAACGGCTTCTGCTATTTCCAGCACCGCTTTGGACATCTTCTGGACCTAAGGCCCTGGTACATACACAGATAAATCTTTGGCAGATCTGTGGTTGCAGTGAAATCATGGACATATTGTTCCATTTGTACACAGCCACAAACCTGGCACTGATTGTCCACAATTTCACTGCAACCACAGATCTGCCGCAGAATTATCTCTGTGTGTGACAGGGCCTCAAGTGTCTTCAGTTGAAACCAGCCAGATGCCTCCATTGTTTGCTGACCAGAAGTCACTTTTCAATGTAAGTCTATAAGGGTACATGCCCACAATCAAGATTAGGCTGGACTCACACGAGCATATAGAGCTGGGTTTACACACTGCAACATCTCAAACGACATCGCTGTAACGTCACCGGTTTTGTGACGCAATAGCGATGTTGTTTGCGATGTTGCAGTGTGTGAAACCTATCAGCGACCCGGCCCCTGCTGTGAAGTTGTAATCGTTACAAATCGTTCAGGACCATTCCTAGGTCCTTTGTTTCCCGCTGTGCAGCAAACATCTTTGTGAAAATTATTACCAAGGAATAGAACAGTGTACAGCAAATGGCAATAAGGTTAAAATATAACTTTTAATTAAGTCTTATTAAAAACGACTCATGGTCTAATATTCACCCGTGCATGGTATCACACAAATTTTAGACGAACACAGACAATTGGGTATTCAATCCCAGGAGATATTGAAAAAACCTCCACTGGAGAAAGATAGATCAGATATCAATTACTCCTATGGTATCTTATTATCAAGTATTTTTATCCAAGGGTAGTGTAATGAAACACAATATCTGCTTGTTACCTCAAATTGCTGTTTTGCCTCTGGCAGAAATGGGGTATGACAATTCACCCATCCTCTCTGGCAGAGAAAATTAAAAAGATATTACCTTAATGGGACATGATGCTCAATGTAAATTCAGCCCAAAGGTAATCATTAGAATAAGCTCAATGCCCTCCTTTTTCCCAACGCGTTTCCTCTTATCGATTCATCAGGGGAAATATTAAATGGAGGCTGTGGTATAGAAAAGACAAAATGAGCTAATACCCAGTCTAAGTAGTGCTCAAATAGAGTAAAATCATTGCTATATATATCCCCAAATCATAAGCAGATGTTACCTTATTTAGAGTAGCATAGGACCTATATTGCCCTAGGTGTGAGCTTCATAACACACCGGGTCCGGGGACCACACCTCTTATGGAGTCCACATAAAATGCCGGAAACGCCGGTCTTTTCATCTCTGGCCCTATATAGCCTCATTTTCAAAATCGCGCGCCATGTGACGTCAGTCACATGACCGCCGAGTCAAGCACCACGTCATTCTTACCTGCCATGTGACCACCGCGTCATAAGTCCCGATCACATGCTCAGGTCAGTTCCTGCTCAAATGCATGCTGGGTTCTGATCACAATGACGCGGTCACATGGTCATTGTTACCACGCCCCCAAGTCCAGTTCTTAGTTAGAAGTATGTGGACCAATAGTACTAGGGGAAATCGCGGTCATGTGACCTCCGTTCAGGCCACGCCCACAATCCTCTGTTTCACAAGCAAAACAAGGGGCACCTATATACATAAAAGCACAAATGCTCCCATATAGTCAGCGGTCAAGCTTCTACCCTTTGAGGGGAGGATTATATGTGGATTATATATCCTTAACGATGGTGTTGTAATATAGTGTGGTTTTCCCAGTATAAAAATTCATAACCATAACTTTTTAGCTTAGGTATATACCTGATGGCCCTTCTTTAACATATTCTTTATAAGAAAGTTTGAATGTGTAATAAAGAGAAGGGAGTATTTCTTTTGGGGTATAGCTATTTTCTCTATTTGGTTTAGGTGAAATTAAAAAGACGGAATAACCCGTCCCAAAAATAACTGATCCAAAATCAATGGATACAGATTAAAGAATTGATATTTTTTGGTGAGTCTCCGACCAACAAAACAAGTAAACAAATGGTGTAGAGAATTTATATCAAGGGATCTTAGATGTTTTTAAGTTGTTAATTTTTATTAGGATAAATGGCCAATCCTCCAAATGGACGGTATCATAGGCACCACTGTCCCTACTCCAAACTGTCATCTCAACCTACCTGACTGCGGAGGTCGGCGCCCTATCCGTCACGTCATGGCGCCCCCGCTCTACGGTGGCTCACCCTATCCGCCAAAAAAAACCACATGGCTCGAGCATGGGATAGTGGGCTCTTTTAGGTGTAGTGGGTGTGTTGCCTGCCCCGTTATAAAAACTGGAAAGGATTTTCAGAGCCACAATACGGGGAAAACATACACAGTGAGGTCATTCATTAATTGCCGTACATCTGGGGTAATTTACAAAGCCACCTGTTCATGCCTTGTCGAATATGTGGGAAAAACGAAACGAGAATTACGGCGCAGAGTTGGAGAACACTTGCGGGACATAGCTAATAAACGTGATACCCCCTTGTCCAAGCACATTAACCAGGTACATGGCGGGGACACAAAGGGTCTCACGTTCATGGGCATTGACTCTGTCGCCCGCCCCCTTCGGGGGGGTGACTGGGACAAGAACCTACTGCAACGTGAGACTTTTTGGATCTACACTTTAAGGACCCAGGCCCCTTTGGGCCTAAATGAGATCCTTACCTTTAGTTGCTTCCTGTGAAAGGGATAAAATAAGGCCAGATAGGGTGAGCCACCGTAGAGCGGGGGCGCCATGACGTGACGGATAGGGCGCCGACCTCCGCAGTCAGGTAGGTTGAGATGACAGTTTGGAGTAGGGACAGTGGTGCCTATGATACCGTCCATTTGGAGGATTGGCCATTTATCCTAATAAAAATTAACAACTTAAAAACATCTAAGATCCCTTGATATAAATTCTCTACACCATTTGTTTACTTGTTTTGTTGGTCGGAGACTCACCAAAAAATATCAATTCTTTAATCTGTATCCATTGATTTTGGATCAGTTATTTTTGGGACGGGTTATTCCGTCTTTTTAATTTCACCTAAACCAAATAGAGAAAATAGCTATACCCCAAAAGAAATACTCCCTTCTCTTTATTACACATTCAAACTTTCTTATAAAGAATATGTTAAAGAAGGGCCATCAGGTATATACCTAAGCTAAAAAGTTATGGTTATGAATTTTTATACTGGGAAAACCACACTATATTACAACACCATCGTTAAGGATATATAATCCACATATAATCCTCCCCTCAAAGGGTAGAAGCTTGACCGCTGACTATATGGGAGCATTTGTGCTTTTATGTATATAGGTGCCCCTTGTTTTGCTTGTGAAACAGAGGATTGTGGGCGTGGCCTGAACGGAGGTCACATGACCGCGATTTCCCCTAGTACTATTGGTCCACATACTTCTAACTAAGAACTGGACTTGGGGGCGTGGTAACAATGACCATGTGACCGCGTCATTGTGATCAGAACCCAGCATGCATTTGAGCAGGAACTGACCTGAGCATGTGATCGGGACTTATGACGCGGTGGTCACATGGCAGGTAAGAATGACGTGGTGCTTGACTCGGCGGTCATGTGACTGACGTCACATGGCGCGCGATTTTGAAAATGAGGCTATATAGGGCCAGAGATGAAAAGACCGGCGTTTCCGGCATTTTATGTGGACTCCATAAGAGGTGTGGTCCCCGGACCCGGTGTGTTATGAAGCTCACACCTAGGGCAATATAGGTCCTATGCTACTCTAAATAAGGTAACATCTGCTTATGATTTGGGGATATATATAGCAATGATTTTACTCTATTTGAGCACTACTTAGACTGGGTATTAGCTCATTTTGTCTTTTCTATACCACAGCCTCCATTTAATATTTCCCCTGATGAATCGATAAGAGGAAACGCGTTGGGAAAAAGGAGGGCATTGAGCTTATTCTAATGATTACCTTTGGGCTGAATTTACATTGAGCATCATGTCCCATTAAGGTAATATCTTTTTAATTTTCTCTGCCAGAGAGGATGGGTGAATTGTCATACCCCATTTCTGCCAGAGGCAAAACAGCAATTTGAGGTAACAAGCAGATATTGTGTTTCATTACACTACCCTTGGATAAAAATACTTGATAATAAGATACCATAGGAGTAATTGATATCTGATCTATCTTTCTCCAGTGGAGGTTTTTTCAATATCTCCTGGGATTGAATACCCAATTGTCTGTGTTCGTCTAAAATTTGTGTGATACCATGCAGAGACTTGTTCAGTGAGGGTGCCCACACATGAAATGATGGGTCTTCCTGGGTTTCCAGATTTGTGAATTTTGGGAAGCATGTAGAATGTGCCTATTCTTGGACTCACCGGTATCAGTTCATCAGTTCTTATGGATATGTCAGGCAGACAAGAGGCCAACTTGTTAAGTTCCTTGTAATAGTCCTGTGTAGGGTCAGACTCCAATTTCTTATAGTAGCGTGTGTCCATCAGTTGTCTGTGTGCTTCCTTCATGTAGTCTGATTTGTTCATCATGACTATTGCACCCCCCTTGTCTGCAGGTTTAATGATGATTTCTTTGTTGGTTTTCAAAGATTTTATGGCCCTTCTCTCCTGGGCACTGATGTTGGATGGTTGCCTCCTGTGTGTGTCTAGGAAAGTGGATTTTACCAAATGTCTGAAAGTGTCTATATAGTTATCCAGATGAGGGTTGCGTCCTGGTGGAGGTGTCCAATCTGATCTTTTCCTGGTTGTCAAGATCCGTCTTCCTTCAGTCTGGGAGGATTCTGAAACATCTGCATCGCTAAAATATTCCCTCAGACGTAGTCTGAGCTACATCCAGGACACTACTGACCTATTGAAAAAACTATCAGCAATAGGTCCTCTTCCAGAGGGAACCATCCTTGCCACCATGGATGTGGAATCCTTGTACTCGAATATTCCACACCAGGATGGATTAAATGCTTGCAAAATTTTCCTGGAAAATACAGGAACTGATGCCAATTCTGTGGTGAAGCTTACAAAATTTATCCTCACCCATAATTACTTTGAATTTGACAATGACATATATCTACAGGAGACTGGGACTGCAATGGGAAGCAAAATGGCACCACAATATGCAAATCTTTTCATGGCCAAGCTTGAGAGTGACTTTTTATCCTCTTGTCCTATCAGGCCTCTGGCCTACTACCGTTACATTGATGATATTTTAATCATCTGGACAGAGTCTGAGGAGCAGCTGAAGACCTTCCATGAACAATTTAATCAGTTTCATCCCACCATCAACCTAACACTCAACTACTCCTGCACGGAAATCAACTTCTTGGACACCATCATTAAACTACGGAACAATGAAATACAGACATCCCTGTACAAGAAGCCAATTGACCGTCCAACATACCTGAAATGGGACAGTTTTCATCCAAAACACATAAAAAACTCTATTGTATACAGCCAGGCTATCAGGTACAATCGGATATGTTCCAACAGTACAGATAGAGACAATCACCTTGAGGGCCTCAGAAAAACCTTTTTGAATCAAGGCTACCACCCAAGAACAATTGAAAACCAGATTATAAGAGCCACCAGAATATCAAGAAACCATCTTCTACATTATAAAACCAAAGAAGAGAACAACCGGGTCCCTCTTGTAGTCACCTACAATCCACATCTGGAGGTGTTTAGAGGAGCTGCACGGAAACTACAACCATTACTGCAAAAAGATGCCCGGTTAAAATCTATTTTTCCAGACCCCCCACTTCTGTGTTTTAGACAGCCCCCAAATCTAAGAAGCATCATTGTCAGAAGCTCCCTGTCCTCTCCAACACCAACAGGAACATTTCCCTGCAACCAGAAAAAATGCAAGACCTGTCCATTAATATTGACAACGGACAAGATAAAGATTCCCAGATCACATCAGGACTACAAGATCCCAGGTACGTTCAGCTGCACCACAACCAATGTGGTGTACTTAATTATATGTACCAAATGTCCAACTGGGGGTCTGTATGTAGGGGAGACAGGACAACAGCTCAGGACAAGGATGAATTCTCACCGCCACACAATTAGAGAAAAAAGGATGGATCTACCTGTGGCCAAACATTTTTGTAACCCAGACCACAGCATCATGGACATGAAATTGCTGGTATTGAAAGGAAACTTCAAGTCCCAGAGAGACAGGAGACTATGGGAGTACAAACTTATGATGACCTTTGACACATTCAGAGAAGGAATGAATGTGTCTCATGGATTCATGTCTTTTTACATCAGTTAAAAGATGTGCTCCTCTGACCATCCGAGCGTGTCACAGCCCTGGACCAGACCCTTATCAAAGGACAATAAAACTTTCACACTGAACTGCAGCAGTATTTATGGCTAGAACAGCTTGTCCCCCTGCCATAGAGATAGTTCTGTTTCATATAACTTGTTCTTTTTTTTTTTTTTTTTTTTTTACTGCACTATTCTAAGTCCTGTTGTGTATAAGTATGTGACTCTTCAGATTTTGTGTTATACCATGCCTGATGAAGAGACCTGAGTAGTCTCGAAAGCTTGCAATTATTACCATCTTTTCAGTTAGCCATTAAAAGGTATCAACCACTGAGGACTCTCTGTTCTTTTAAACAATTTTTTTATCTCTACTGGCTAACACGGTACAAAGATATATTTTACTTGTATTAGACCATGAGTCGTTTTTAATAAGACTTAATTAAAAGTTATATTTTAACCTTATTGCCATTTGCTGTACACTGTGCAGCAAACATCGCTGGAAAGTTTCAGTGTGTGAAAGACTTTGCAGCGACTTTGTTAGCGACTTCCCTTTCAAAAGGCTGCTTATCAACGTCCCCAACAACCAGCTAGGTCGCTCTGCAGGTCCGGATCGCTGTTGCGTTGTTGGCCAGGTTTGCCTGTTTGACTGCTCACCAGCGACTCACCAGAGACTTAGGGAGGTCGCTGTTACGTCACAAAACCGGTGACGTTACAGCGATGTCCTTTGCGATGTTGCAGCGTGTAAACCCAGCTTTACTCGCATGAGTATCGGAACACATCACCTGGTGTGGCTGGCTTCTCTGCTGACAGGAGTGGGTCAGCTGCATGTATTTCAATGCAGCTCACATGCTCCTATCCAGAGAGTGTGTGGCCACATCGCGTGATGCGTTCCGATACCCATGCGAGTTATACGCTCATGTGAGGGCACCCTTAGTAGCATTTTGGAAGCAGCGTATTTTCACTGCATCCAAAATGCTGCGTAGTACAGTAAGTATACAGTATTTATAAAAATCCCATGCCCACTGTGCTTCTGTTTAACGTTGTGTAAGGTTAACTGTGGTGCAAATTTCCAATCCACAGCTTGTCAATTTCCCATCCTTGAGTCTCCTATGTGGGGGAATGCATCGGATTCATCAAAAATGCACCACGTCTAGAACGCCATGTATCCCTGATTGAAGTCATGTACCCTGAGACTCGAACAAGGCTCTCATAGACTCATATTAAAGGAAATGCTTCAGCTGGATTTCACACCCCAATTTATGTATATGTGCATGTAGCTTTTTCAAAAATAAATCCAGCAATACCTGTACATAGCTAGTCTGCACCTCTATTACCAACAGATCAGCATTTGAAACTTATGTCACTCCAACTCTATTCCACATCTAGCACCTCCTCCTCCTGATTAACTGACAAATCATTTTCCTGAATTCTCACAGCATAATGCTGTGAGTCGAGTAAGAGGAGGCAGCACTGGGCAGGGAATAGAGCTGGAGTGACCAATACACCTACAGTAGCTCTTCGTCTCATTTAAAAATCAATTTAAACCCTGAATTTTCAGTAATGGAGGAATGGACTGGCCAAGTATTGTTGCACTTGTCTTTCAAAGAGCTTCATGCACATATAAATAGTTTGAAGTGTGAAATACTGCTGACAGATTACCAGATTACCAGACAGATTATGATAGATAAGAAAGACAGTGACAGTTGGCAGAGAATTTCAGCCAATCAGAACTGGGATCACAAGATGGCGGAGAGGGACTAGTTGTGCTGGAAACAGTAGAAAATAAACAGCTGTAAGTATTTGCACATGGAACATACATTACTGACATCTATCCAGTGATTAAATAATAAAAACCACCAGAAAGATATTCTAACCCCTTAATGCCACATTACAGACAGAGCACACCATGAGCAGACATCAGTTCCTGCATCATGACGTGCTATATCCTTCATGGATTTAAACTGTCACTGCATGAAAACACACATAGACAGCTCCGTGCCGGCAGAAGTCTCTGACAGCTGACCGACACGGCCACAGATAGCTGAATCCTATTATAGAACCCGCTCTCTGACCGCTGTGATTGGTCAGTCATTGTGATCACATATGGGGTATCCCTGTACTGAAGAGTAAATGGAACACATAATTAGTTGTTCAATGTCTCCAGTTAGCCTTGCAAAAAAATATAGAGAGAGGGTAGCCAGCACGATCTGAAAATGGCATGCATCATATCAAAAGTGCAAATTCACAGATTTATTCCAACTGTGCTATAATACAAAAAATGAGATTTTTAGCAAATAATTGATCATGAGAATTGATAATTGATATGATGCATGCCATTTTCAGATCGTGCTGGCTCCACTCTCTCTCTGGTTGTAGTTATGCTACAAATGTCTGGTGGCTGGTCACCACCATGCCATGCATGCCTGATCTTGGTTTGCAATATATTCCTCCTGTTGGTAGCTGTTCACATTCAGTTGCCTCACCCTTTCCACAGGCATTGCTAATGAAGCACCATACTTGGATCTGGTCCGCCTTTATCAATGGTTGCTGTCTGGCACTGGGAGGGTCAGTTCTAATATACAGTGCCTACAAGTAGTATTCAACCCCCTGCAGATTTAGCAGGTTTACACATTCGGAATTAACTTGGCATTGTGACATTGGACTGTAGATCACCCTGGAAGTGTGAAATGCACTGCAGCAAAAAAGAATGTTATTTCTTTTTTTTTTTTTTTTTTCTAAATTGAGAAAAGTTTATTCAGAGGGTCATTTATTATTCAACCCCTCAAACCACCAGAATTCTGTTTGGTTCCCCTAAAGTATTAAGAAGTATTTCAGGCACAAAGAACAATGACATTCACATGTTTGGATTAATTATCTCTTTTTCCAGCCTTTTCTGACTAATTAAGACCCTCCCCAAACTTGTGAACAGCACTCATACATGGTCAACATGGGAAAGACAAAGGAGCATTCCAAGGCCATCAGAGACAAGATCGTGGAGGGTCACAAGGCTGGCAAGGGGTACAAAACCCTTTCCAAGGAGTTGGGCCTACCTGTCTCCACTGTTGAGAGCATCATCCGGAAGTGCAAGGCTTATGGAACTACTGTTAGCCTTCCACGGCCTGGACAGCCTTTGAAAGTTTCCTCCCGTGCCGAAGCCAGGCTTGTCCGAAGAGTCAAGGCTAACCCAAGGACAACAAGGAAGGAGCTCCGGGAAGATCTCATGGCAGTGGGGACATTGGTTTCAGTCAATACCATAAGTAACGTACTCCACCGCAATGGTCTTCGTTCCAGACGAGCCCGTAAGGTACCTTTACTTTCAAAGCGTCATGTCAAGGCTCGTCTACAGCACACAGCCAAGAAAACCAAGGCCTGGTTCAAGAGGGAAAAAAATCAAGGTGTTGCAGTGGCCTAGTCAGTCTCCTGACCTTAACCCAATTGAAAACTTGTGGAAGGAGCTCAAGATTAAAGTCCACATGAGACACTCAAAGAACCTAGATAACTTGGAGAAGATCTGCATGGAGGAGTGGGCCAAGATAACTCCAGAGACCTGTGCCGGCCTGATCAGGTCTTATAAAAGACGATTATTAGCTGTAATTGCAAACAAGGGTTATTCCACAAAATATTAAACCTAGGGGTTGAATAATAATTGACCCACACTTTTATGTTGAAAATTTATTAAAATTTAACTGAGCAACATAACTTGTTGGTTTGTAAGATTTATGCATCTGTTAATAAATCCTGCTCTTGTTTGAAGTTTGCAGGCTCTAACTTATTTGCATCTTATCAAACATGCTAAATCTGCAGGGGGTTGAATACTACTTGTAGGCACTGTAGTCCTGGTATGTGTAGAGCTGGATCCACATGCTGAGAAGTGGGCTGCTCCTTATCCACAATTGCCTCTTTTGCAATATAGTAGCGGTTATATACAGGTTACAGGTATGTGTGCTCCTTTATAGTTCTGCTTTTAACTTTATCTAGGAGGCCGCATGGCACATGAAATACATACCGTATTTTTCGGACTATAAGATGCACCGGACCATAAGACGCACCCTGGTTTAGAGGAGGAAAATAGGAAAATAAAATTTTAAGCAAAAAATGTGGTCATGACACACTGTTATGGGTCGAGGATTTGCTGCTGACACTGTATGGGGGTAATTTAAAAAAAACAAAAAAAACAAAAAAAAATAGCAGCTGGGGGCTGGTATTCTCAGGCTGGGGACATACAATGGACACGAAGTTCCACAGTTCATTTCTGCGGCTGACTTTGAATGCCATTATCCAGCTATCGGGGTACTAATATGGCATGTACATCAAGTCTCATTGTGATAGTGCCATAAATCAGTTTGTGCTCTGAAAACTAATAGCTGGTTATCTCTATATTGGGACAGCTCTAAGTTATGTATTTACAAGCTCCGTTACTTAATATACATCATTGTAAAGATTACATCCTTCCATATATACAGTGCCTTGTCAAAGTATTTGGCCCCTTAAATTTTTCAACCTTTTCCCACATTTCAGGCTTCAAACATAAAAATAAAACTTTTAGTGTTATGGTGAAGAATCAACAACAAGTGGGACACAATTGTGAGGTTGAACGAAATTTATTGCTTATTTTAAACTTTTTTAAAATATAAATAACTGAAAAGTGGGGCGTGCAATATTATTCGTCCCCTTTAAGTTAATACTTTGTAGCGCCACCTTTTGCTGCGATTCCAGCTGCAAGTCGCTTGGGGTATGTGTCTATCAGTTTTCCACATCGAGAGACTGTAATTCTTGCCCATTCTTCCTTTGTAAACAGCTCGAGCTGAGTGAGGTTAGATGGAGAGCGTTTGTGAACAGCAGTTTTCAGCTCTTTCCACAGATTCTCGATTGGATTCAGGTCTGGACTTTGACTTGGCCATTCTAACACCTGGATACGTTTATTTGTGAACCATTTCATTGTAGATTTTGCTTTATGTTTTGGATCATTGTCTTGTTGGAAGACAAATTTCCGTCCCAGTCTCAGGTCTTTTGCAGACTCCAACACTTTTTCTTCAAGAATGGTCCTGTATTTGGCTCCATCCATCTTTCCATCAATTTTAACCATCTTCCCTGTCCCTGCTGAAGAAAAGCAGGCCCAAACCATGATGCTGCCACCACTATGTTTGACAGTGGGGATGCTGTGTTCAGGGTGATGAGCTGTGTTGCTTTTATGCCAAGCATATCATTGGCATTGTGCCCAAATAGTTGATTTTGGTTTCATCTGACCAGAGCACCTTTTTCCACATGTTTGGTGTGTCTTCCAGGTGGCTTGTGGCAAACTTTAAACAACACTTTTTATGGATATCTTTGAGAAATGGCTTTCTTCCTGTCACTCTTCCATAAAGGCCAGATTTGTGCAGTGTATGACTGATTGTTGTCCTATGGACAGACTCTCCCACCTCAGCTGTAGATCTCTGCAGTTCATCCAGAGTGATCATGGGCCTCTTGGCTGCATCTCTGATCAGTCTTCTCCTTGTTTGAGATGAAATTTTGGATGGACAGCTGGGTCTTGGTAGACTTGCAGTGGTATGATAGTCCTTCCATTTCAATATGATCACTTGCACAGTGCTCCTTGGGATGTTTAAAGTTTTGGAAATCTTTTTGTAACCAAATCTGGCTTTAAACTTCTCCACAACAGTATCATGGACCTGCCTGTTGTCTTCCTTGGTCTTCATGATGCTATCTGCACTTTAAACAGAACACTGAGACTATCACAGAGCAGGTGCATTTATACGGAGACTTGATTACACACAGATGGCTTATATTTATCATCATCAGTCATTTAGGATAACATTGGATCATTCAGAAATCCTCAATGAACTTCTGGAGTGAGTTTGCTGCACAGAGAGTAAAGGGGATGAATAATATTGCACGCCCCAATTTTCAATTATTTATTTTTTTAGAAAAGTTTAAAATTAGCAATAAATTTCATTCAACTTCACAATTGTGTCCCACTTGTTGTTGATTCTTCACCATAACATTAACATTTTTATCTTTATGTTTGAAGCCTGAAATGTGGGAAAAGGTTGAAAAATTCAAGGGGGCCGAATACTTTCGCAAGGCACTGTAAATCTGAACTTTTTTTTATAATGGTCAAACTATGTCCTCCTACAGTTTCTTTTCATCTACAATAGCTAATGAAATACTGAAAATAATATAATTTTGGTATAATTGCATATAGAAGTTCATTAAAATCTTGTGAAAGCTGTGATGAAATCTATGCTGTTGCATTTGAAAGATGACATTAATAGCTTTGACTAACTTTCTTTCTTTTTTATTTTTTTACTGAACTTTGGGCAATACGATGTTTTTATGGAATGCAATTAATGATAATAATGATCATATGTAGTGGAAAATATATTTCTCCCAATAGGAACGAGGTTAATTTACATACAAATTAAAAATGAAATAAACTTTGGAGGAGTAGAAACTAATACAGAAAAGCAATATAACTGCAGTACAACATAATAAACAAAATGAATGATGTTGAATAACATGTGAAAAGGTTACATTGCATTAAGGAAACAATGCCAAGTACAATTTTAAGAATGCATGATGAAGTGGGAAATTCAGTCTAGCAGGTGTGAAATCATAAGCTATTTTTCATCATAGCAGGACTACGTGATTGATTATGTAGTGATGCATTAAAGGGTGCTTTACACGCTGCAACATTGCTAGCGATGTCACGAGCGTTAGCACCCGCCCCCGTCATTGGTGCGATATGTGGTGATCGCTACCGTAGCGAACATTATCGCTACGGCAGCGTCACACGCACATACCTGTTCTGCGACGTCGCTGGGACCACCGAACAATCCATCTTTCAAGGGGGAGGTGTGTTCGGCATCACAGCGATGTCACAAAACGGCCGTCCAATAGCAGAGGAAGGGCGGAGATGAGCAGCCGGAACATGCCGCCCACCTCCTTCCTTCCCCATTGCTGGTGGACATAGGTAAGGAGAGGATCGTCGTTCTTGCAGTGTCACACATAGTGATGTGTGCTGCTGCAGGAATGACAAACAACTTCGCTACGTACGAGACAACGCTTTTTGGTAAATGAACGACCTCTCATATAACAACGATTTTTGTATTTTTTTGCGATTGTTTGCAGTGAAATCCTATGGATTGCGCTGCTCAAAAAAAGTTACATGCTGCGTTCCTCCCAAAATAACGACGCTTTGTCGTCCAGCGGATGCAGCGCTGACACTTGCGTTACAGTGCGTCGTCTATACAAGTCTATGGAGAATAGCGCAGTGCGTTAACGGACTGCGCTATTCTCCATAGTGATGGACTGCACTGAACGCAAGTGTGAAAGTACCCTTAGCCAATAATGTCAAAACCACTGGCAACAAAAGTGAGTACACCCCTTAGTGAACATGGCCAAATCATGCCCAATTAGTCGCATTCCTTTCCCGGGTGTCATGTGACTCATTAGTGTTACAAAGTCTCAAGTGTGAATGGGGATCAGATGTGTTCAATTTGGTGTTATTGCTCGTATACTTTCTCAAACTGGTAACTGAAAGTTCAAAAGGGCACCACATGGCAAAGCTTTCTTTGAGGATTTGAAAAAAAAAACAATTATTACTGTATATAAAGATGACTTATGATATAAAAAGATTGCCAGCACCTTGAAACTGAGATGCACTGTGGTGGCCAAGACCATACAGAGGTTTCACACAACAGGTTCCATTCAAAATATGGTCCACCAAAGAAGTTGAGTGCAGGTGCTCAGCATCATATCCAGAAGTTGTCTTTTCAAAATAGACGTAGAGAGCTGCCAGAATTGTTGCAGAGTTTAAAGGCATGGAGAGTTAAGGCTGCTTTACACACAGCGACATCGCTAGCGATGTCACTGCCGATCGCACCAGCCCCCGTTTGTGCGTCACGGGCAAATCGCTGCTCGTGGCGCACAATATGATTAGTCCCCGTCACACATACTTACCTGCCGAGCAACGTCGCTGTGGCCGGGCGAACTGGCTCTTTTCTCAGGGGGGCGTTTCATGCGGCGTCACAGTGACATCACACGGCAGGCGGTCAATAGAAGCGGAGGGGCGGAGAACAGCCGAAGGAAAGACACGCCCACCTCGTTGCCAGAGGATGCAGGTACGATGTTGTTCGTCGTTCCTGGGGTGTCACACGTAGTGATGTGTGCTGCCTCAGGAACGACGAACAACCTGCGTCCACAACGAGCAACGATATTATGAAAATGAACTCCGTGTCAACGATCAACGATTAGGTGAGTATTTTTGATCATTAACACTCGCTCGTATGTGTTACACACAACGACGTCGCTAACAATGATGTGCGTCACGAATTCATTGACCCCAACGACATATCGTTAGCGATGGCGTTGCCTGTAAATGGGCCTTTAGCCTGTCATTGCTCAAAACATATGCCACATACTGCAATAAATTGGTCGGCAATCGGCATCGCTATCATCTCTTCTAAAGATGATTCACAAGAAAGCCTGCAAACAGTTTGCTGAAGACAAGAAGACTAAGGACAGGGATTACTGGAACCATGTTCTATGATCTGATGAGACCACGATAAACTAATTTGGTTCAGATGGTATCATGTGTGTGTGATAGTAGTGGTTTGGCGCTACAGGAACACTGCCAGCTGTGGGGAGCTACAGTTTATTGAAGGAACCATAAATGCAAGACGACTGCAGCATTGGTAAAGAAACTGAAGATAAAGGTGCTGGACTGGCCAAGCATGTTTCCAGACCTAAACCCTATTGAGCATCTGTGGCGCATCTTCAAATAGGCGATTGAGGACTGCAAGATCTCTTAACATTTGCCAGATCAATGATGTCATCATGGAGGAGTGTAAGAGAAGTTGGAAAATAATGGTGGGCACACAAAATATTTACACTTTGGGCTCAATGTTGCCATTTTCACTTACGGGTGTAACCACTTTTGTTGCCAGCGGTTTAGACATTGACTACCCCCTAAATTTACACTGTTATACAAGCTGTACAGTGACAACTTTACATTGTATCAAAGTGTCATATCTTCAGTGTTGTCCCATGAAAAGATATAATAAAGTATTTTCAAAATTGTGAGAGGTGTACTCACTTTCTGTGATATCTGTATATATAGTTACAAGTGAAAAGGTTTTGGTACCGTGTTAGCCAGTTGAAAAATTATTGAATGTTCTCAGTGAGAACCGTCGCATTGGCCGCTCGGCTCGGCCCAGCCCCACCCTGCACGCATTGGCCGCTTTTCTCGACCCGGCCCCGACCCCTCCACGCATTGGCCGCTCGGCCCGGCCCCGCCCCCCCACGCCACGCCCCCCCACACTTTGCCCGCTCGGCCACGCCCCCGCACACATTGGGCACCTATACACCTCCCCCCCAGGATTACTCCACCTATTAGACACCTCCCCCCAGGACTACTCCACCTATTAGACACCTCCCCTCCAGGACTACTCCACCTATTAGACACCTCCCCCAGGACTATTCCACCTATTAGACTCTTCTCCCCCCAGGACTACTCCTCCTATTAGACTCCTCCCCCAGGACTACTCCTCCTATTAGACTCCTCTCCCCCCAGGACTACTCCTCCTATTATCCTCCTCTCCCCCCCAGGATTACTCCTTCTATTATACTCCTCTCCCCCCAGGACTACTCCTCCTATTATACTCCTCTCTCCCCAGGACAACTCCTCCTATTATCCTCCTCTCCCCTCCAGGACTACTCCTCCTATTATCCTCCTCTCCCCACAGGACTACTCCTCCTATTATACTCCTCTCCCCCAGGAATACTCCCCCTATTATACTCCTCTCCCCCCAGGACTACTCCTCCTATTATACTCCTCTCCCCCCAGGACTACTCCTCCAACACACACACACTGCACAAAACATACACGACATGTTTATTTCCTTTGTGTGTATTGGAACAACACAAACAAACTGAGAAAAAAAAGGCCAATTGGATAATGTAAAACAAAACTCCAAATTAAGGAGGGTCAAACTTGTTGACACACTCAACTTAATATTTGATTGCATACCCTTTAAAATAAATAACTGCAATCACTTCCAATAACCATGAACAAGCTTTTTACACCTGGAATTTTGGACCACTCGTCTTTTGCAAACTACTCCAGGTCTCTCATATTTGAAAGCTGCCTTCTCCCAACAGCAATTTTAATATCTCACTATAGGTGTTCACTGGAATTTAGATCCGGACTCATTGATGGCCACGTCAGAACTCTACAGCATTTTGCTTCCACCCATTTCTATGGTGCTTCTTGAAGTATGCTTAGGGTCACTGTCCTGCTGGAAGACCCATGACCCAGGACACAAACCCACCTTTCTGACACTGGGCACTACATTGCAACCCAAAATCCTTTGGTAATCTTCAAATTTCATATGCCTAGCACACAGTTAAGGCACCCACTGCCAGAGGGAGTAAAATATCCCAAAAGCATATTTAAACCTCCACCATATTTGACTGTAAGTACTGTGTTCTTTTCTTTGTAGGCCTCATTTTGATTTCGGTAAACAGTAGAATGATGTGCTTTATCAACAAACTTCAACTTTGTCTCATCTGTCCACAAGATGCTTTCCTAGAACATTTTTAGTTTACTCACATATCTTTTGGCAAACTGCAGGCTAGATTTTTATGTCTATGTGTCAGCAGTGGGGTCCTCCTGGGTCTCCTGCCGTTGTGTTTGATTTTATTCAAATGTCGATGGATAGTTCACGCTGACACTGATGCACCCTGAGCATTGAATGGAGCTGTTTAGGAACATTCCAGACAATCGTTCATCAATTTTTCTTTGCCATCCACATCTAGGGATATTAGCTACTGTGCCATTGGTTTTAAACTTTTTGATTATGTTGCACACTGTGGCCAAAGGAACATCAAGATCTCTGGAGATGGACTTGTTGGAGACTGTTAATATTTTTCAACAATTTTGGTTCTCAAGTCCTCAGAGAGATCTTCTCTCCACTTCATATTCTCCATTCTTGGTGTGGCACACACAGACACACAATGCAAAGATTGAGTTAATTTCTCCCCTTTTTATATGGTTTTAGGTATGTTTTTTTGTCATATCTGTGACTGGGAAATACACTAGCGATGTGCATAGTTTATTCCTAGATTGTAAGCTTTATCCCTTTGAATGGTGGCTCCATATAAATAAAATTATTATTATTATTATTATTATTATTATTATTATTATTATTATTATTATTAACAATGAAAAAACCCACATAGAAACATTAAAAATTACCAATTACCCATATGTCTGCACTGACACCTTATGCAAAATGACAGCCTGTATAATAATGCAATAGCTTCAGACAATAAATATATCCAACATGTACACGTAACAATACATACCAGAATAATGTCTGACAAACTGCCCGCAAAAAGCAACAACCTGATATGATAACCCACAATCTAGTTGAACAGTATGAAGAGGAAATAACACCATCCACAATGAACAGAAGAAAAAAAAATTACATTGTTAGTATTGCCAAGAAGATCAGGTAAGCCCTAACACATGCTATATAAAGCAGACATGAAAAAAATCAGAAGACTGAAAATGCTGGAGGCAGAGAAATGGAACATTGATGCCAGGAGGGATGGACGACATGCTTTCCGCTGTTCGTGACAGCTTTGTCAGGGGAGGTAAAGAAACTGTGTACACAAGAGGATTAGTACATAAATAATTAAAACAACCAAGTTTACGTTGGATAAAAAAGAAGATAAATGTCACAAAATAAACATGCAAATGACAAAAATAGGGTAATGAAGTGATTAAGACCAATGTTACAATAAAACACAATATTATGCTACTAATCAAGGGCATATATGCCGATCATGGATATGTTATCTCAAACATGGAATAAGATGTACCATATGACAATTGAATTATTTCAGGACAAAATATATGACAGAAAGACAGCATAATATAGAAAATAAAGATGAATATATAGCGTTTAAACCAAATAAATATACATAATCAGGTAACAAATGTGATAAAGAACCACCCCAATGCTCAATATACAAACCAGCATATTGTGATGAATCCACACGTGTGTAAAAATACAAATATTGATATTCAGTGACCCAAGCTTCTCTTTTTTTTGTAAACTTCCAATACATACAAAAGAAATAGACATGTGTATAACAAAACATGTGTAATTGCAATAACGCTCTGGGAGAAATACTTCATTTTTTGGATAAATTTTAAGGGTGCCAAGACTTTTTTTCTCTATGAGTGTTTATACATGTGAATGAAACCGTACAATTGTGGCCCAAAGGTTTTAAGACTGACACATTTTTGGATGAAGTTTGTGTTGGAGAGTTTAAATACCATTCTTTATTCATGGCAGTATTCTAAGGCCAAATTGTGAGCGAGCCGCCTCTCTTAGATGAGAAGTGCCCATACATGAATGGACTGAGGATTAGAGATGAGTGAACCCGAGGCTCGGTATTCGTTGTTCGTACCAAACACATACTTTACACAAAAATCAGAGTTTGAATTCAGAGTTCGGGTACTTTACGTATGAACACCACTCGTGTGAGCATCGCTGTGCTTCAGCATGCTCGGGTCAGCCCAGAGTGAGCCGCTTGCAGTGTTTGAACTGCTCACACTGGGGGTAACAACAGCATGATCATATGTAGTGTGCACCCCCCAAAAAAAATGGGAAAAACCCACCCATTTATCCTCCAGAAGTGTTCTGTTTATGACTTCCACAGGTCCGCTCATCTCTACTCAGGATACTTTAGTGTTGACTTTATACAGGACTACTGGTGAGTGAACCCAAACTGTATAGTTCAGGGTTCTTACCAAACAAGGACTTTACAAAAAAAATCACTGTCCAAGTTCAGAGTTTAGGTGCTGTACATATACTAACCACTTGATTGAGCAGCGAGGTGATTGAATACACTTTGCTGTTCAGCCCAGTTGGAGCCACTTGCAGTCTCTGAATGGCTCTCACTGGGGGTAAAAACAATGTTTTCGGATGTAGTGTGTACAAAAATAAAACCCTACCATTCCTTCCCCAGAAATGCTTTGTCTATGACTGGCTGTATGTGGGCAAAGAGCCAAACTGCCCAATCAGTTGGCTCTGGGATCAAGTTCAAATCAAGACCTGGTCTTAAACAGAACTTTATCTAAAGTCCAGCTGAACCCAGGGAACCTGAACTTCAACAGGTTTGCTCATCTCTACACAGGACTTACAGTAGTGCTCACATTGAATTGTTACAGTAACTTGTATACTGTATATTGGATTGGTATAATGAACTGTTTCTTCAGCAAAGTTATGTTTGCTTTTGCAGCTCAACACCATTCACTTCAATTGTGCTGAGCAGCAGTACCAAACACCTATGTACCTATGGGCAGATGTTTTTCCTGAACTGTACGGCTTAGAAAAGACAGTTTGTTCTTGCCACAACCTGAATTTTGTTTCCCAATGTCTGTTTTTTTGATTATTTTTTGATTGTTTCTTAGGAGCGGCAGAAAAAAGTTCCAAACATGGAGCAGAAGACAAAACGCAGCACATTATTATGGCAATGAAGGAAAGAATGAAAATCCGAGAAAGAAACAGACCAGAAGTTTTTGAGGTTATCCAGGAGCTTTTCCAAATATCAAAAGAAGACTTTGTACACCATACAAAATCAGCGAAGCAAAATGTTCTAGATGGAACTTCCAAGTGGTCTGCCAAAATCAACATTACAGGTAAAGATCAGTGTCTAATGTAATCTATGTTGGCGCACATGCAGTAACCGATCAACATTCATCCTTATCAGAGGTGGGCAATTCATTTTCTCATGGGCCACATGAGAGACTGGACTGTTGTGGAGGGCCAAACCACATGCTGAAATTAATTGAGCAGAATTAAGTATGCTGACTTACTGATACTGCTACCACGTTACAATAGTGTTTATTGTAACATGCATCCTCACCACTAACACCTAATCAACACTATATAATGTACTGCTGTTTATAGCGTTTCTATAGAGTTGATAGAAAACAATAAATAATTCTGCTCTTGTTGTTCAGATGTTGTATATTGTTCAACAACTCCTCCTGCACATTATGATGTCCACACAATATGACGTCCCCACAACTTCCCACACAGTATAATGTCCCCACAGCTCCCCACACCGTATCCTAAAGCCCTCCCACACACAGTATGATATCACCACTATCTCCCAACATAGCATGATGTGCTCACAGCTTCCTAACATAGTATGATGGCTCTACAGCTTCCTAACATAGTATGATGGCTCTACAGCTTCCTAACATAGTATGATGGCTCTACAGCTTCCTAACATAGTATGATGGCTCTACAGCTTCCTAACATAGTATGATGGCTTTACAGCTTCCTAACATAGTATGATGGCTCTACAGCTTCCTAACATAGTATGATGGCTCTACAGCTTCCTAACATAGTATGATGGCTGTACAGCTTCCTAACATAGTATGATGGCTCTACAGCTTCCTAACATAGTATGATGGCTCTACAGCTTCCTAATATAGTATGATGGCTCTACAGCTTCCTAACATAGTATGATGGCTCTACAGCTTCCTAACATAGTATGATGGCTGTACAGCTTCCTAACATAGTATGATGGCTGTACAGCTTCCTAACATAGTACGATGGCTGTATAGCTTCCTAACATAGTATGATGGCTGTACAGCTTCCTAACATAGTATGATGGCTCTACAGCTTCCTAACATAGTATGATGGCTCTACAGCTTCCTAATATAGTATGATGGCTCTACAGCTTCCTAACATAGTATGATGGCTCTACAGCTTCCTAACATAGTATGATGGCTGTACAGCTTCGTAACATAGTATGATGGCTCTACAGCTTCCTAACATAGTATGATGGCTCTACAGCTTCCTAACATAGTATGATGGCTCTACAGCTTCCTAACATAGTATGATGGCTGTACAGCTTCCTAACATAGTACGATGGCTGTATAGCTTCCTAACATAGTATGATGGCTCTACAGCTTCCTAACATAGTATGATGGCTCTACAGCTTCCTAACATAGTATGATGGCTCTACAGCTTCCTAACATAGTATGATGGCTCTACAGCTTCCTAACATAGTATGATGACTGTACAGCTTCCTAACATAGTATGATGGCTCTACAGCTTCCTAACATAGTATGATGGCTCTACAGCTTCCTAACATAGTATGATGGCTCTACAGCTTCCTAACATAGTATGATGGCTGTACAGCTTCCTAACATAGTATGATGGCTCTACAGCTTCCTAACATAGTATGATGGCTCTACAGCTTCCTAACATAGTATGATGGCTCTACAGCTTCCTAACATAGTATGATGTGCTCACAGCTTCCTAACATAGTATGATGGCTCTACAGCTTCCTAACATAGTATGATGGCTCTACAGCTTCCTAACATAGTATGATGTGCTCACAGCTTCCTAACATAGTATGATGGCTCTACAGCTTCCTAACATAGTATGATGTGCTCACAGCTTCCTAACATATTATGATGGCTGTACAGCTTCCTAACATAGTATGATGGCTGTACAGCTTCCTAACATAGTATGATGGCTCTACAGCTTCCTAACATAGTATGATGGTTCTACAGCTTCCTAACATAGTATAATGGCTTTACAGCTTCCTAACATAGTATGATGGCTGTACAGCTTCCTAACATAGTATGATGGCTCTACAGCTTCCTAACATAGTATGATGTGCTCACAGCTTCCTAACATAGTATGATGGCTGTACAACTTCCTAACATAGTATGATGTGCTCACAGCTTCCTAACATAGTATGTTGGCTCTACAGCTTCCTAACATAGTATGATGGCTCTACAGCTTCCTAACATAGTATGATGACTCTACAGCTTCCTAACATAGTATGATGGCTCTACAGCTTCCTAACATAGTATGATGGCTCTACAGCTTCCTAACATAGTATGATGGCTGTACAGCTTCCTAACATAGTATGATGTGCTCACAGCTTCCTAACATAGTATGATGACTCTACAGCTTCCTAACATAGTATGATGGCTCTACAGCTTCCTAACATAGTATGATGACTCTACAGCTTCCTAACATAGTATGATGGCTCTACAGCTTCCTAACATAGTATGATGACTCTACAGCTTCCTAACATAGTATGATGGCTCTACAGCTTCCTAACATAGTATGATGGCTCTACAGCTTCCTAACATAGTATGATGGCTCTACAGCTTCCTAACATAGTATGATGGCTCTACAGCTTCCTAACATAGTATGATGACTCTACAGCTTCCTAACATAGTATGATGGCTCTACAGCTTCCTAACATAGTATGATGGCTCTACAGCTTCCTAACATAGTATGATGTGCTCACAGCTTCCTAACATAGTATGATGTGCTTACAGCTTCCTAACATAGTATGATGGCTTTACAGCTTCTCAGCATAGTAAAATGGTTCAAATGCACAGTATGATGGACCCACAGGTACTCACACAGTATGATGGATGTTACAATACCTGCACACATTTGTATGTTCTTCACAGCCCTATAAACATAGTATAGTGGTTTTCACATACCCCTTATAAACAGTGCTATCCTCCATAGACCCCTACACACAATCCACCACATAGTGTTTTGGCTATCGCAGCCCATTTACACAGTATGATGGTCCTCACAGCCATTATATACAGTGTGATCCTCTGCACAGCTTCCCTCTATACAGTATGATCCCCTTCACAGCCCTCCCTATATACAGTATAAGCTTTTACACAGCCCCCAATATACAGTAATTTCCCCACACAATCCCTATATATAGTATGAATCCACACCCAGCCCCACTATATACAATATGAGCTACACACTAACCCGCCTATATATATGAGCCCACACATATTTACACATAAAAAAATCCAAATACCCACTGTGCTTCCATTCCCCTGAACTCTGCTTCAGTGTTTGATATGGGCACTAATGCTCTTCACAGAAGACACAATGTAGTGCTGTTATGGTAGCTGTGGTCTCACTCGCACATGCTGAATGATGAAGCAAGGAATTACCATTATACTGCCTGGTATTTGCATTTTGCCCTGCCAAAATTCCCAAATTTCTGAGACCCATGCATCCCTTAAACTGTAACAAGGTGTTGCTTTGTGATACATTAACAAACCTACATCAAAAGCAAATAAATGAGACTGAGGATAAGTTGGTTTATGTGCAATGTGTAAGAATATGTTCACACTGTGGCCAGTTAACAGACAAAACCTAATATACAGTAAAAACAAAATGAGCATATACCCTGCAGTAAGTAAATAAATGGTAATGGCCCATATAAACAACCTAGGGTACGTATCTAACACTAAAAAAAAATGTAAATGCCATCCCACTGCAACAAGTCTGTCATACCATCTACTATTAAAACTATATCACAGATTGGGGCAGAGCAAGACCGAGGCCCGACTGTTCAGACGCTTGCCCATGGGAAGTTACATAGATTAAAGGGGGAGCCATGCCGCTGTCTGTACAGAGTGCAGGAAACTATAGCAAAAGAGAAACAATGAGCCGGATCATAAGATGGGAACCGTGCAATGCGTAACAGCATGTACACACAGTGGCCATGTCACAGATAAAACATGAGATAAAACAAAACAAACCTCTACTGTGCAGTAAGTAAATAGTAATTATGCAAGGTGTACCCAGTCTGCATGGTTCTATGCTCTAGTGTCTGAATGTCACCTTGTGTCAGGCGACCCCAATATATGAGGGGCAGAGCAGGCGCAGAACATATGTGAGCCTTTTTTATCCAGGCATTTCATCTATATAGCTTCCCAAGGAAAGGTGTCTAAACAGTCGGGCCTTGGTGCTGTTTTGTTTGTTGTACATTGGCTGAAAAGCACTGGAAAAACAATTTTTTACTAAATATACAATTGTTGTGCCTAAACAGTAACATATATCGCAGTTTGCTGTTAGGCTGCTTTCACACTACATTTTTTTAACATGCGTCATGAACATTTTTTTAACGCAAAAACAGATCCAGTGCAAATGCGTTTTCATTTCAATGCATTTGCAATGGACTTGCGTTAACATGTGTTCACCTGCGTTTGCGTGCGTTATAGTAAGGATCCAGCGACTTGCAGTTTTTTTACTTTTTTCAAAAACGCTACTTGTAACGTTTTTGAGCTGCGTCCAAATACTGTTTTTCACTGGATCCTGACTATACTGCATGTGAACGCTGGCATGCTGATAGACAGGATCCTGCTTGCTCTACTGAGCATGCCCAGAAACCAGCCTGGCGTTATCAGTCTCTCTCTCCCCCTCCCTCTCTCCCCCTCCCTCTCTCTCTCCCCCACCTGAGAGCGGTGGACGCACGTAACCAAGGTAAATATCGGGTAACCAAGCAAAGAGCTTCGCTTAGTTACCCGATGTTTACCTTGGTTACGTGTGCAAGGAGCAGGCAGCCCGGCTCCTAGCAGCTACGGACGCTCTTAACCAAGGTAAATATCGGGTATCCAAGCAAAGCACTTCGCTTAGTTACCCGATGTTTACCTTGGTTACCAGTGTCTGCAGCTGTCAGATGCCGGCTCCCAGTCTATCACGTTCAGTTCCCCTCACTCCCGATCACATGACTTCAATGCCCGCCCACAAACTTCAAGTGACAGGATCCTGCAAAATAACACATGCGTCTGCATGCGTTTTTCTTTGTAAAAACAGGATCCACTTTTACAGCAAAAAAACGTTCATGACGCATGTTAAAAACACGTAGTGTGAAAGCAGCCTTAGAAGTATACATTAGATTATCATCGCAATGAACAGTCACGAGAAAAGCTAAGTACACCCTCTTACGTATCAGAGCAAAGTAAACAAAAAATATCAGGTCCTTACAAAGTCTTTCAATTCAGTTTATTCAGCCTCAGATGAAGCACACCGCATGACAAATTACACCGTGATATTGTTTATTTACCAAATACTAGGCCAAAATGCAGAAACAGTGTGTGAGAAAGTAAGCACATCCATGAATCGATGGCGATACAACCACCTCTAATACCAGTACATTGGAGTAATTGTGTTGTATAAGACTTTAACAGACATTGACAGCGTCCTGGAGAAATTTGGGCCTGCAATTCTGAATATATCTGATATTTTCAGCTTGCCACAACTTTTAGTCTGTAAACACACATGCAATTTTTGATGTGTTATTTTTTTTGAGATTTAAAGAGTTATTCCCATCCCCAAGATCCTATCCTAATATCCCAATATGTAGTAAGTGTAATAATAATATTAGCAAATACCTCCAATTAGAAATGTAGTATAGTTCTCCTTATTAGCTATGTCTCTTACCTTATGTGCAGGGCATTGCAGCTTAGGTATCCATGGTTACGACCACGAGCAACTTACTGTCAATATATGAGTGGACATAACCATGGTTATCTAAACTGCAATGCCCTGCACATGAGGTAAGAGACATGACTGTATCAGGAGAACGATAATTTATTTTTTAGTGGAGGTATTTGCTAATATTATTTTTACTACTACATATTGGGATTAGGTCTTCTAGATGGGAATAACCCTTTAAGTCCTTTCTTTATTTCCCCCCACTCCTTTTTAATCCACTTTTCAGTGTAGATCAAGAAATTAAATAAAACATACAGTTAGGTCCAGAAATATTTGGACAGTGACACAAGTTTTGTTATTTTAGCTGTTTACAAAAACATGTTCAGAAATACAATTATATATATAATATGGGCTGAAAGTGCACACTCCCAGCTGCAATATGAGAGTTTTCACATCCAAATCGGAGAAAGGGTTTAGGAATCATAGCTCTGTAATGCATAGCCACCTCTTTTTCAAGGGACCAAAAGTAATTGGACAAGGGACTCTAAGGGCTGCAATTAACTCTGAAGGCGTCTCCCTCGTTAACCTGTAATCAATGAAGTAGTTAAAAGGTCTGGGGTTGATTACAGGTGTGTGGTTTTGCATTTGGAAGTTGTTGCTGTGACCAGAAAACATGCGGTCTAAGGAACTCTCAATTGAGGTGAAGCAGAACATCCTGAGGCTGAAAAAAAATCCATCAGAGAGATAGCAGACATGCTTGGAGTAGCAAAATCAACAGTCGGGTACATTCTGAGAAAAAAGGAATTGACTGGTGAGCTTGGGAACTCAAAAAGGCCTGGGCGTCCACGGATGGCAACAGTGGTGGATGATCGCCGCATACTTTCTTTGGTGAAGAAGAACCCGTTCACAACATCAACTGAAGTCCAGAACACTTTCAGCGAAGTAGGTGTATCTGTCTCTAAGTCAACAGTAAAGAGAAGACTCCATGAAAGTAAATACAAAGGGTTCACATCTAGATGCAAACCATTCATCAATTCCAAAAATAGACAGGCCAGAGTTAAATTTGCTGAAAAACATCTCATGAAGCCAGCTCAGTTCTGGAAAAGTATTCTATGGACAGATGAGACAAAGATCAACCTGTACCAGAATGATGGGAAGAAAAAAGTTTGGAGAAGAAAGGGAACGGCACATGATCCAAGGCACACCACATCCTCTGTAAAACATGGTGGAGGCAACGTGATGGCATGGGCATGCATGGCTTTCAATGGCACTGAGTCACTTGTGTTTATTGATGACATAACAGCAGACAAGAGTAGCCGGATGAATTCTGAAGTGTACCGGGATATACTTTCAGCCCAGATTCAGCCAAATGCCGCAAAGTTGATCGGACGGCGCTTCATAGTACAGATGGACAATGACCCCAAGCATACAGCCAAAGCTACCCAGGAGTTCATGAGTGCAAAAAAGTGGAACATTCTGCAATGGCCAAGTCAATCACCAGATCTTAACCCAATTGAGCATGCATTTCCCTTGCTCAAATCCAGACTTAAGACGGAAAGACCCACAAACAAGCAAGACCTGAAGGCTGCGGCTGTAAAGGCCTGGCAAAGCATTAAGAAGGAGGAAATCCAGCGTTTGGTGATGTCCATGGGTTCCAGACTTAAGGCAGTGATTGCCTCCAAAGGATTCGCAACAAAATATTGAAAATAAAAATATTTTGTTTGGGTTTGGTTTATTTGTCCAATTACTTTTGACCTCCTAAAATGTGGAGTGTTTGTAAAGAAATGTGTACAATTCCTACAATTTCTATCAGATATTTTTGTTCAAACCTTCAAATTAAACGTTACAATCTGCACTTGAATTCTGTTGTAGAGGTTTCATTTCAAATCCAATGTGGTGGCATGCAGAGCCCAACCCGCGAAAATTGTGTCACTGTCCAAATATTTCTGGACCTAACTGTACAATGTGGATTTCTTTCATCCTAGAAATAAGAAGTAGCATTAAACCACAGATTTTACCAAAGTCGCCTGTATAATATCTACTGTATGAGAATCAAAAGACTCTTTTGACTGACTTTCTTCTTTATTTCACCTTCCTACTGAGAATGGGAATGAGAACTACTCTAGGAATGGGAGGGGGGGGTATTTTAATGTAAATTTTCTTTAGCTCCAGAAATCTTGTTTTTTGCATAACAAAGTACATACAGGGCTAAGTGGTATTTTTTTCTATTTCATAGAGTGTGTCTTCTTATTCAATAGGTGCTTGCTACACTGAAATTCCAATCTTTCACCTGGATTAGGCATAGATGGATTAGAGTCAGGAGAGCGATAACGCTGGGTGCATCAAGAACATAGCTGGTTTCATAGATAACAGAATAGACATGGCTTAGGATCCTTCTATTTATGTGATTCTATCTCAAGAGACATAACAATTGAATACATTCTAAGATTTTTTTTTGTCTGCCTTAAGAAACATTTGTTAGCATTAATCTCTAAAAACTAGAAGAATGCCGTTCCTTACAGCTTTTCTACTTCCTGTCACTAACCATCCTCATAAAGGTGTGAGATTTCTTACAAGACCGCCTGATACACGGCAACAAGCCATGCAGCCTTATCAGTTGGAGGTGATGAGGGCTTTTTTTCAGCCTCTGGATATAAGAAGTTCAGTTCAATCACAACAAGTAGAGATCCTAAAAACAATCTCAGTATTTCAACAAACCAATTAATTCACTTTATTTACTTTTTCATAAGAGTTGGGACAAACTGTTGATTCACACTTCAAGTTTAAAGGGATTTTCCCCAAATCAAAGCTTGTCTTCTACAAGATTGGTGATAAGTGTTTAGTTGTTAGGACACCAGAGATCATGAGTGGACCCATGGAAGTTCGGGTTTTGCGGTTTCAGCCGGACTTTAGATAAAATTCAATCCTGGACCCGAATTTCATTGAAAGTCACTGATTGATTAGTTACTGTCTCCGCCCACTTACTGTCAGCTATAAACAGAGCACCTCCGGTCGAGGGATGGTAGGATTTTTCTTTTTTTTTTTTGTACACACTACATCTGATAACTCTGGTTTTACCCCAAGTGCAAGGCATTTAAACACTGCAAGTTCGGGCCCTCTCATCTATATTCATGAGAATGGAGGTTCCACACCAGAAATCTTTATGGAGTACTGATTATCCATGTTTGCTACCAATCCACTCAAAATCTGAGGGAAATTACCCAGTACAGTTCTTGCCTATCTTTGTCAGTCATGTAGTTAATCATGGTGCCACCTTTTATCTTGATTGATCATTGTCCTAGTGTTGGGTGTCCTATTGGCAAAACCCCTATAAATCAGATGCTATGGATTGGCCATTGGTGAGCAATCCATTCCTCAGTTTTCAAACAAGGTTCTCCATGTTATGCCAAATTCACATTGAACTGATTTGGTGACAATTTTGCCTATGTTAAATACTGACCAAAATATGTGCATAATCCAGGTTGATTCACAAAAGCTATTTTGAGTGTTTGACAACTTGTTTTATAGCATTTTTTTGCATGTGGTTTAGGTGGCTTTTTACATGTTACAAGTACAATTGTTTATACAGATTATTTTTGAATTGATATTAAAAAGGAGAAAAGTATCTGAAAACTTACATAATACTGCTATACACTGGTTTTAAGTATCTTTACTTTATCAATAATTGAATTGGGCAATAGGAGAAGCTATTAAAGGAGTTTTCCCAAGAACAAAGTTAATTTTAAAGTTATTTTTAAGCAATAGCTCTTGGAATAATATTAATTCCTGTAATATGATGTGTTTTATAAAAAAATGTTCCTCTGCTGAGCTGAGATAATCTTCTATATGTGTCCCTGCTATGTGCTGTGTAATGGCCGTGTCTGACCGTATAGAGACATAGTCTGATCATACCACATCTCCTGGTCCAGAGAGCATGCAAAAGAGAGTATACATACATTATAGCATGGAATAAAAAATGTATTTTTTTGTGAGGTAAAGCATTTTCCTGCCTGTGTTTTTTAAAAATGTTTCACCTTAAAGAAAGAATCAGCAGTGATCTGGTGATGTAATGTCTGTATACGTTTTTTTCCTTCCTCACCAGCCCAGTAGATGTGGTATAATCAGACCATGTGCTGGTACGGTCAGACACGGCCATTACACAGTACATAGCAGAGACACATATATAAGATTATCTCAGCACAGGAACATATTTTGGAAACACATCCAATTGTGGGAATTATTATTATAACAAGATCTATTGATTAAAATGAACTTTGTTCATGAGAAAGCCTCTTTAATCTAGTCCGACATATTGCTTCCTCACTTTGCCTTTATCCCACTTTTCCAGATACTTTATATATGTTCCACATCATTACAGATGACACATATTATGTTTGTATGAGATAATCTGAATTCTAATGAATATTTTCTGTATTTTTCAGTTCTCTGTGCTCAGGGGTTGCAAGCAAAAGATAAAACAGGGTCAAGTGACCCATATGTGACAGTCCAGGTTGGAAAAACTAAGAGAAGAACCAAAACAATTTTTGGAAATCTTAATCCAGTATGGGATGAGAAATTTCACTTGTAAGTATAGAAACTGCTGTTGAAATTGTCAGTGCATTGTAGTCGTTGGTGTGAATAAGCGACAGCGAGAATCTATTACCATGTTAATTCCTTGCTGTATCATTGGGTGCTGAATTATACGACATGGTAAATCACCAGCGGCATGGATCTTCCTCCAATCAATGTTGTTTTACTGTACTACACTTGCAGAGAATAGTTAATTGAGAAATACCTGTCATGTACAATGATTTACTAGTTGAAAGGTCATGCTTTACCTTCTCTTATTGCAGATGGTGACACCAAGCAGTCAATGATATACAGTATATTCAATCACATTTACAAAGGTAGAAGAAAGGAAAGGAATTAACCCTATGCCTTATACTATGGCTTAATCAGAGTTTTCAATAAAAGTTTTCCATGGTGAATTAATATGAAGTGTACATTATTAATATCCCTTCCTTTTCCTTACAGTTTGTATCAGGTGCAACAAATTACTAGAAATATATATATTTCTGCACTCTAATTGTAAAATATTAGTCACCAATTTTTTAATCTTTTAACAGTAATATTACATGCTCCCTAGCACTGCTCAACCTGACCCTTGGCTTCACCTGTGACTTAAAGTGAATCTAGCAGGTGCAATATGCGCCCAGAGCCACGAGCAGTTCTGGGTGCATATTCCTAATCCCTGCCTATCTCTGTATCTAGTAGCATACCGTAGGTAAATAGATCTTTAGAAAAGATATTTCTAAAGATCCTTTATGATATGCTAATGAGGCCAGTGACTAGTTGCAAGGGCGTTAGTTCCCCCGACTAGACCGCCCTCTTAGCATATTAGCACGCCCACGGGTGCCCATCGCCCAGTGTCATCAGCAGTGACGCACATATCTGTGTCCATTGTCACCGCATCAGAGTCTGGACAGTGCGCATGATCAGAATAGCCGGCACTTCTGGTCACGCGCACTATGAAGCCGGGTGCATGTGTCCCGGCTGCAGAGAGGTCTAGTGCGCATGAATGGAAGTGTCCAAACTTCTGATCATACGCACTGCCCAGCATCGGAGACGGTGACAGTGGACACAGGTACGCGCATCACCGCCTGATGACGCTGGGAGATGGGCATTGAGTAGCATGTTAGCACTCCCCTGTGGGCGTGATAACATATTAAGAGGGCGGAATGAGAGCAGGAACTAACACCCTTGAGACTAGTTGCTGGCCTTATTAGCATATCAGAGAGGATCTTTAGAAATACTTTTTCTATAGATCTGTTTATGTATGCTACTAGATACATTGACGGTTAGGCAGGGATTATGAATATGCACCCAGAACTGCTCGTGGTTCTGGGTGCATTTTGCACCTGACAGGTTCCCTTTAAATCGACCCTCCTCATCACTTACTAGTGGACACCATGTAGTACAATCTAAGGACGCAGCTAAGGTGAAGCCAAGGGTTTTTTCTTCAATTTTACACTCCAGGTGCTACTTCATAGCACTAATTCATGAAAAGAAAGGAAAGGCCTTTGGTGCAGTTTAGCATAAAGATACAGTAGTCACTAAAGTCACTAGTTTATCCCATGGTGTCGTGTGCATGTGCAGCAGAGGGAGGTGATCTTGCCTTGGCTTCATTTGCAGTTTGCCATAAAATAGTAGTATTTGTTTTGCTGTATGTTATGTTCAATGAGATAATATCTCTTACCTCTAAAGCATTTTTTTAACTGTTTAGATTGCATATTGATGCAGATCAATGCAGTTGATATTTATGATAAATAAATATTCATAATTGTATTTATATAGTGGCAAAATATTCCACAGCACTTACACATCAGTGACCAGCATGGCTGTCACCCCTATACCTAGACCAGCAGCCTTTTTGAGTGTGCTTTTTAGGGTACATGTGCTGAATGCCACTACAGGTAGGTGTGTAGACAGGACCTACTTAGTGATGCGAATCTTCTCTATAAGCAATTCCGGAGATACCTGCCATAATGAACTGCCACTCCAATATTCGCAGGGAACCTGAGGCAACATTAAATAGGGATATCTACAGAATGCTTTACTGTAGGACACTGCAGCATTTACAGAAAATTTACTGTATTTTTTTGGCTATAAGAAGAACTTTTTTCTTTATAATTTGGGAGGAAAGTGGGGTGTGTGTGTGTGTGTTATAGTCTGGATGTACCTGGCTCACTGGCAGAGGTGGAGTAGGTCATAGGGGGCAGAAGCAGGGTCACTGATGCAATAAGCCGGTGGCTGAGGTGAATACATGTATCTGTTATTCAAGAAAATAAATATTCATTCCTCCCCACACTCATAATATCGCCCACCTCTCTTCACTGAAGCCAGGGTCGTGAAATGGGCAGGATTATGAGTGTAAGGAGCTGTGAATATTTATTTTCTTTAATGGCCGACATATGTGTTTGCCCCAGCTTCCTGCAGCAGCTGGATTATTAAATGTCTCTGCTATTAAAGATAATGAATAATTACTGCTCCCCACGCTCATAGTGAATATCTGTTTTGGACTATAAATCACTGGGGGCACGTGGAAGGGATGTTGCTCTGCCTGTTGCTTACACATCAAAGTCAGTTGCCGACATCAGAAGAGGACGCTGCATAATGGAAGAGCAGAGAAAAAGTGAGGAAAATTGTTTATTTTTATATGTATGGCATAACGAGAGGCATATATACCAGGATGGACCTGTGGCGCCCCTGAGGCTTCAGTCACCACAGGGTATTGCATCTCACTTATGGTGCAGTACTCATCCTGGGTAAGGAAGAGGTTAACCGCTGGTGTTTATCACATTACATGACACACACAGTTTAGGTGCTTTCCCAGCTTAGAAGCCAGCCACTGGGACTTTTCCGGTTGCTGGGACAACCGCCTAGGGGGAAGGGTAGCACTGGAGAAGTAAGGTAACACACAGACATTCAGGTCAGAACAGTTGAAAACTCATGACAGTCTGGGACACGGAGGAACACGGTTACTGAGGGGAGTCCTTAAGAGCTCCCTCAGGACCAGCTGAAGGGAGTGCTTCAGTGCACCTTCAGGGAAAGAGGAAAAGATCCACAGACAGCAGGACAGCAACACCGGTGGAACATAGGGAGACGCAGGAGTAACACGATCACTGAGGGGATATGGAGCCAGCTCCCCCAGGACCGACGCAAACGGGGTGCAGAGCCCTAGGTTAGAGGGAACTTTATGGCCTTTTAACAAATCTGCCGGGTGAGGAGATTCCAGGTTTCCTTCATCCACCTCAAGCACCCGGAGAACACCAGCAAAGAGAGTCAGGAGTTGAGACCATGATCCAGCCCATCACGGACTTGAGCTGCCTGCTATACGGGACGGGAACTTAACACAGATCAGGAGTCCCTGTAGAGCTTTATGTGAGAGGTATTCACCATACAGTGCAAGGAGGAAAGGTCTCACAGTTCACAACACCAGTGGTGGCGTCTTAACTATCCGGGATCGGCTGGAGCCCATCATGGTGGAAACTGGCACTCCAAGGGTGACGACATAAAAGTGAGTAAAGAACTTGAATCGCAGACCCTGTGTCATCCCTATCATTGAAGGTGCAGTCGTCCCTGCGCTCCGGCGCTATAGGCAACCACCACCATCATCCTCCCTGGGGCCAATCTCTACCTTTGGTAAGCTGAAACAGCTGAGCTGTGTTACCATCCGCCCCAGGAGAGAACGACAACCCCCTGCGGTGGCTCTCATGGCCGCATACCACAGGTGGCATCACAAGATGACTACTCCCAACATCCCCATCTCCCCTTCATCCTTTTGCAGACACCTCGGGGCCACGAAGCCGGGCCAGGCCGCTGTGACATCCCTAAGATCTCCATTACCGGCCCAGTGATGATTAAACCCCGGCCCCGTGGAGTGCCTTAGACCCATGATGGGGGACATATATATCAGGATGAGCCACATATTTACTAAGATGGGCCACATATATACCAGTGTGGGGGGACAAATAAACCTGGATATGGGACATATATATGAGGATGTAGGACATATACACCAGGATGGGAACATTAGTACAAAATTGGCAGACATATACACCAGGATGGAGGACATATACACCAGGATAGGGACATTAGTACAAAATTGGGGGACCTATATACCAGGATGGAAGACATATATACCAGGACAGGGACATTAGTATAAAATTGGGGGACATATATACCAGGATGAAGGACATATACACCAGGATGGAGACATTAGTACAGAATTGGGAGATATTACCCCCATAACAGCATCAGCAGAAGATCCCCCCCATAACAGTGTATCATGACCCCATTCTTTGCTTTACATTTTTTTATGTTTTCCCCCCTCTAAAACCTAGGTGCATCTTATGGTCTGATGAATCCTATAGTCCAACGGTAGTTTAAAAATAGGCCAGGAAAAAATACTAGACATGGCTCTTCGATGGCTTCTCCCCTGCCAGCCAAAATACTGGCAGGAAGAAACCAGTAGGGAACAGCCCATATGTCTAGTCTGACTTGCCCAGATAACTAGTCTTCCATGTTCCTGGCTCAGTTTTAAATGATCTATAGCATATAGCCTGGGAGCGTGTTTTTTTCTCATGCTTCCCGTTGATCAGGCAGCGTGTATCTTCTGAATTTCCATGTCTATTAGCTTATTACATATTTTTTATGGTTCCTGGCAAGCCCTTCTTATAATCTCTCATCTAAGCAATAAAAGAGCATCAGAAGCCAAAAGAATGTTAAAAAATATGTTCATATTAATGTGTTGGCCGTAAAACCATTTGCCTTTTACCCGAAGCATGTTTTCTTTGGAATGGACATTTGTGGCTATTATAGGTATGATTTATTGTAATTTTTGTTATTATAAAAAGATATTGTGAATGCAAATGAGCACTAAGGACTAAATGAAGATTGTTCTCAGACATGTTATGTACATTGACAAGTTGGTATCAGCTTTGGTGTCCTGTGTTCATACCTATGAGAAATGTATTATTAATATTTAAATTGATAGAACTAAATTATCTACAGTAAGTTCCCGTGCTACCTTAAAGTATAAACTCAAAAAGGAAGGTAGTATAAGTAGATAAGTGTCAGTACTGCAGGTCAATTTGTTGGCACTATATAAATACGTCCATTATTTATTAATTATCATCAGCTCTGAATATGTGCATTGATTGTACTGTATACAATATATTGTAGGCAGTTAGAAATTTTCCACGCTAAAGGTAAGTGATATTCATATCTAATTGAATATGCATTGATGCATGACTGACTCGTGTCTTTATGCTAAACTGCAGTGAACAGATGGAGCCAAGGTCAGAACACCTCCCTTCTCTGTGCATGGATTATATGGTATTGGAGGTTGCTGGTGCTGACATGGCTAGCCTGTTGGTTATTAGTTGAGCCAGGAGTGGGCCCACACAGTTTGTTTAAAAAAGGGACTCCACCCCTTTGTCTTCTTGCTACCAATCACACAGGATAACTGTCATACTAGCCATTTTATATTTACAGCACTGTAATATGTTGCAGATTTCTGATATAATAAATCCGCTGTGTGTTAATGTATAGAACCGTATAGAATATGTTACATCTAATCAGCATAAACCTCATAAGATTTACTAATTTACCTGTTTTTGGTAATTATTCACTTCCTATGAGTATACTAGAAATACTTAATCTGGGTTTTTTTGTATTTGTTTTTTAAAATTATTTAAATAAATAATTTTAAAAAATTGTGTGGGCTTCGCCATTTTTTTAATAACCAGCCAAGGTAAAACAGACAGCTGGGGGCTGTTATTATCAGGATAACAAGGGCCATGGTTATTTGGACCCTCCCAGCCTAAAAATATCAGCCCGCAGCTGCCCTATAAGTAGCACATTCATTAGATGTGACAATTCTGGCACTTTACCCGACTCTTCCCAGTTGCCCTGGTGCGGTGGCAATCGAGATAGTACTTTGGAGTTGATGTCAGCTATGAATTGACAGCTGTTAGTAATGGATAGGTGTCTATCAGACACCCCCCCCATTACTAACTCAGCAAGTATAGAGTTTCCAAAGACACAGACACAGGGGGAAAAAGCTTACTTCAATAAACACTAAACCGCCCGCCTTCACTCACCAATTTATTACTTCAAAATAAGTCCTCAAAGTTCCAACGTAATCCAATCTTGAATAAATACTCCCCCGCAGTCCCTTGTTCGCCAGTTTATTAATTCAAAATAAATATTTGAAGTTCTGATGTAATCCAAAGTGTAATGTCCCACAATGCTCATTGATTCCTATGGATCATCGTTCTGAGAATATTCTCAGAACGAGACTCCATAGATCATTGTTGGTCAGCAGCAGCCCACAATTTCTCATAAGATTCTGGTCCTGCCGCTGACTGCCAGTGACACATGGAGCATCATTCAGAGAACATTTTCAGAATGAGGTTCCAGAGGTCACTCCTGGTTGGTGGTATGTACAGAATCTTTCACGCTTGTGAGACATTCTAGGCTGCCACTGACTGGCAGTGACCTATAAAGCAACATTCTGAGAAACTTCTCAGAACGATATTCCAAAACAATTGAAGGACACTGTAGGACTCTTTAAATTATGTCAGAAGTTACGGGATTTATTCTGAAATAATACATTGGTTAAAGATGGAGTGTGGGGGGTGGGGGATTCTTTTTTTCTGATAGACGCCTATCCATTACATTAAATCCTCTGGGTTTAATATTAGCTGACAGTTCACAGCTGACATCAACCCCAAAAGTATTACCCGTTTGCCACCGCACCAAGGTGGGAAGAACAGGACAAAGCACCAGCATTGGAGCGTCCAAAAGATTTACCAGTTCTGGGGTGGCTTCATGCTGCTATTTTTAGGCTAGGAGGGGCCAAATAACCATTGTCCTTCACACCCTGATAATACCAAGTCCCAGCTGTGTGCTTTACCTAGGCTGGTTGTCAAAAATAAGGGTGACCGCACACCGTTTTTTATTATTTTTAAGGTACAAATCCCTAATCTTGCACAAATAACACCAAATAAAAAGAGAGCAGACTAGAATAAGCCTCACAATATAAATTATATAAAATAATAAATTTGTATTTAAGGTTTTCCACAGATTTAAAAATGTAATTTGAGGCTAAATCTTTGTAGGCAGGGCATAAAGATCTATATTAAAACAATCCAAAGCATAAATTAGTATTCGTGCAATAGTAAGAGCATCTTCACATTGTGGCCATTTCACTGACACAAAGCAAGAGAAAACAAAAACTGAGCATATACCTTTTAGTAAGTAAATAATAAAATAGTAGTATTACATGTAAAAAAATCAAACAATAAAAAAGTAATAGTTAAATCATTTTAAATTGCATACTGCCATAATTACTATACTAAAAATATTGCGCAAATTTTGATCAAAATGTGTACGTCTATATGCAATGACAAGGCATATAAAGTCACCTTGTCTTTGCATATTGACTCAGTTTAATCAAAATGTGTGCTAAGAACCTCACTTTTAATGCACAGTTATTATGACAGTAATGCAATGTAAAATTATTAAAATATGCAGTGCCTGCATATATAACTTAGTGCTCGCTGTGGGCTGCCGCACCTTTGTGGGGTTTTTTACTTGTGTTGTCCTGTAACTTCAGATCATCATCTACAAATGTATTTCACTTTCTTTTGTGGTGCTTTTTATTTTGCAGGTGGGGTGCTGGGATTTACATAGTGTGTCCTTAATAATCGTTTTAGTATAAATCAGAACACATTATCAATTGATCAAAAAAAACTTAAATAAGTTTAAAAGATTCAATGCAGATATGAAGTCAGCCTAGTATAAGGGCGGCTTTGCACGTTGCGACATTGCACGTGCGATGTCGGTGGGGTCAAATCGAAAGTGACGCACATCCGGCGTCGCAGTCGATATCGCAACGTGCAAATCCTTTTTGATACGATGAACGAGCGCAAAAGCGTCGTTATCGTATCATCGCTGCAGCCTCCGACATTTCCATAATGCCGGTGCAGCGACAGGTGCGATGTTGTTCCTCGCTCCTGCGGCAGCACACATCGCTGTGTGTGAAGCCGCAGGAGCGAGGAACATCTCCTTACCTGCCGCCGGCTGCAATGAGAAGGACGGAGGTGGGCGGGATGTTACGGCCGCTCATCTCCGCCCCTCCGCTTCAATTGGCTGCCTGCCGTGTGACGTCACTGTGACGCCGCACGACCCGCCCCCTAAGGAAGGAGGCGGGTCGCCGGCCAGAGGGACGTCGCACGGCAGGTATGTGCGTGTAAAGCTGCCGTAGCGATAATAATCGCTACGGCAGCTTTCACTATATATCGAACGTGCGACGGGGGCGGGACTATCGCTACAGCATCGGTAACACATTGTTACTGATGTCGCAGCGTGCAAAGCCCGCCTACGATTAGGTGTAGGCGGATGCCTCTCCTCCTGCCAAAAGTTAAAATGAAACTATAACAAGGGAAATGCAAGTTTCTACTGTATTTTTTTAACAGAGCAACAAAGCCACAGACAGCATATACTAGGCTAGCTAAATATCTTTCTGCATTATAGCAACATGTGGAAGCAGATGGATACTAACCATACTTGATGTGCCCTGACACCAAGAACATGCAGACCTAAGACCTAAGTGATACTTTGGGCAAATAGAAAGGAAATTCCAAGCCCAGAATTTCCCCTTTGGTTGTATAACCTGTGAAGATTTCCTTACTCAAATTCCTCGGTTCTAATTGCGCTTTGCTTCCAATGCGAGATCATCATAAGCGATATGCTAATGACCCTCGGCTCCCGCTGTGCTGCGAGTGTGAGCCGAGGGTCATGCGACTGTGATCTGATCTTGTGTTCGAATCACAGCTGTGGAGGAGAGGGAGGGGACACTTTCTCTCCTCCATCGCACTGCACTTGACACTCACCCATAGATTTGTATGGGTGCGTGTGAGCCCGAGAGTCACCGCCAAACGCAGCAGGCTGCGATTCTTTTCTCGTGCCGATATGGCATGAGAAATCAATTGCAGATGGACAATGCCCCATAGGTTTGCACTGGTGTGAGTGCAATCCAATGCTTTATTTATCCATGCAAAATGCAAAACATCCATGCAAAACGCAATTGTAACCGAGCCCAAAGACACATTAAGGCCTTGTGCGCATGCTGCAGTTGTGCTTTCACCAAAAAATTAACCCTCTGGCAGAAAAACACACCTTGTGCCAGAAAACGCATAATGAAAACGCATTTGTTTATTGTGCTTTTTTTGCACATTTTTGTCCCATGCGTTTTTTAGTATATTATCATAGGTGGACTCACAAATACCAGAAGTCGGCGGGTCTATCTGGATTTAAAAATAAAAAACAGTTCTGGCCCGGAATTGATCCCGATTATCTGGCTGGATGCCGGTACTCATATAAGTTTATGGGGACCTGAATTCGGCTCTTAAAATGGTCATGGAAGGTATAGGGAAATAGGTGCAAGCACATTATACTTGACGAGTCTCTGGCAAGGCTCTTTAACTGCTCCTGCAAATATATGGTTACGCTCAATACCCTCATACATAATCACTGCTTTCCACGCCCACCGGTGCCTGTGATTGATTATAATCAGACAGCACCCCCACCACTATGTCCATCTATATCAAACTTTGAAAATAAATAAATCTAATATATAAAGCTCAGTGTATGTGTGCATGTATGTATGTCCGCTAAAGGAATCTGCACCGTCGAATGTACAATCACGAAATTTTGCACAGACACTCCATGTGACTCAGGGAACGTCATAGACTATGTTTGGGCGGGAAAATTTAACCCCGTGCTTTCCAGTTACTCTACAAAAATCCTGCAGCCATTAAACTGAATGGAGCTGGGAGTTGCAGGCTATAAATAGCAACTGTCAGTGGTTGCTATAGGAACAAAATAAAGTGTTAGTATAACAAGCTTATGTGTGAGTTAAAAAGATGTTGGTGGTGAGACGGATAGAGAGAGACAGAAAAAGACAGACAGACAGACGGGGAAAGAGACAGACGGGGAAAGAGACAGACGGGGAAAGAGACAGACGGGGAAAGAGACAGACGGGGAAAGAGACAGACGGGGAAAGAGACAGACGGGGAAAGAGACAGACCTGGAAAGAAACAGACCTGTTAAGAGACAGCCCTGGAAAGAGACAGCCCTGGAAAGAGACAGCCCTGGAAAGAGACAGCCCTGGAAAGAGACAGACGGGCAAAGAGACAGACGGGCAAAGAGACAGACGGGCAAAGAGACAGAGCGGGAAAGAGACAGAGCGGGAGAGAGACAGAGCGGGAGAGAGACAGCCGTGGAAAGAGACAGCCCTGCAAAGAGACAGACGGGAAAAGAGATAGCCCTAGAAACAGACAGCCCTAGAAACAGACAGCCCTAGAAACAGACAGCCCTAGAAACAGACAGCCCGGCAAAGAGACAGCCCGGCAAAGAGACAGACTGGGAAAAAGACATACCTAGAAACAGACACCCAGGCAAAAAGACAGCCGGACAAAGAGACAGATGGGCAAACAGACAGAGGGAGAGACAGACAGATACAGAGATTGAGACAGATAGTCTGATGCAAATACAGACAAAGAGATAGAAACAGACAGACCAGGAAAGAGACAGACAGCGAGACAGACAGACAGCGACACACAGACAGAGACTGGGAGAGAGACAGAGAGACAGTTACTATCCCGGGCAACGCCCGGGTACTACAGCTAGTCTAATATATAAAGCTGAATGTGTGTATGTATGCATGTATGCATGTCTGGGATTGGCATCTGCACCGTCGCAGCTACAGCCACAAAATTTTGCACACTCACACGTCTGGACCCCAAGAGACTCATAGGCTATGTTGTGAGGTGAAATTTTAACCCCACGCATTCCAATTTACCAATCAATTTTGCCCCTATCTACATAATGGGGAAAAAGTGAAACGAAAAGTGTATCCGCACCGTCGCATTTACAATCACGAAATTTTGCACAGACACCTCATGTGACCCAGGGAATGTCGTAGACTATGTTTTGACAGGAAACTTTAACCCCGCGCTTTACAGTTACTTTCCAAAAAACATGCCTCCATTAAAGTACATGGAGCCTGGAACTACAGGTTATTAGTAGGAGCTGTGATTGGTTGCTATAGGAACAAAAGACATTCATAGTATACGAAGCTTATATGTGAGGTAATAAGATGTCGGTGGGGAGACGGATAGAGAGAGACAGACAGAGAGACAGACATGGAAAGAGACAGAGAGATAGAGACAGACAGGGAAAGAGACAGACAGAGACAAACGGTGAAAGAGACAGACAGAGACAGACGGTGAAAGAGAGAGACAGAGACAGATGGGGAAAGAGACAGACCTGAAAAGAGACAGACAGAGACTGGCCTGGAAATTGACTAGCCTGGAAAAAGACTAGCCTGGAAAGAGACAGATGGGGAAAGAAACAGATGGGGAAAGAGACAGATGGGGAAAGAGACAGACAGACATGCAGACAGGGGCAGAGACAGGCAGACAGGGAAGGAGGAGACAGCCAGAGAGACAGACAAAGATAGATGGGGAAAGACACAGACCTTGATAGAGACAGACGGGGAAAGAGAGAGAGAAATAGAGACAGACAGACAGGGAAAGAGACAGACAGAGACAGGCAGACAGGGAAAGAGACAGACAGGAAAATTCACAGACAAAGAGACAGGGAGACAGACGGGGAAAGAGACAGACCTAGAAAGACTCAGATGGGGAAAGAAAGAGAGAGATAGAGACAGACAAAAATAGAGACAGACAGAGACAGGCAGACGGGGAAAGAGACAGACGGGGAAAGAGACAGACCTGGAAAGAGGCAGACAGAGCACATTACTTGGCCAATTTAGTTAAATCTGTGTGGAGTATTCTGTGGTGTTGAAATATATGTTGTGAAATGCTTCTATTAGCTTAGTTTTTGCCTTTTAATAATTACATTTCTATCTATTTGTTTTGTGGTTTTTGTGTGCAGATTAAATATTTGTTAATACATTCTATTTTGTTAACAACAGTTATTAACCCGGCCGAAGCCGGGTAGTACAGCTGGTATATAATAAATTGGAATGGGGTCCCCCTACAGATAAAGCATACGGCTACAGGCTGCAGACTCCAGACATGTGCTTATCTTGGCTGTGTATCAAAATAAGGGTACGCTCACACGAGCATTGAAATCAGATGAGAACAATGCGAGAAAATCTCGCACTGCACTCTGACCAATGTTAGTCAATGAGGGAGAGCAGTTGGTCAGGTTTTCTCGCATCCAGATTCTGGATGCGAGAAAAGTAGCAGCATGCTGCAATTTTCTGCGAGAGCCGTATCTCTCACACCCATTCAAGTGAATGGGTGCGAGAGAAACATTGGACTGCACTCGGATGTTATCCCGGTGCAGTGCGATATATGCACAGGCTGACAATGGAGGAGATGGGGGGATTAACCCCTCCCTCTCCTCCGCAGCGCCCCCCCTCAGCTTCACAGCTGTTACCTGATCGCAAGATCGGATCACAGTCGCATGACACTCGGCTCATGCTCACAGCAGAGTCTGAGCCGGGGGTCATTAGCATTTCACATTCATTACTCTCGCATCGAATGCCATACGCTCGTGTGAGTCCAGCCTAAGAGTAACAGTATACGGCTTTATTTAAATAAAAATAAATAAATATATATTATCGATTGCCCTGATGCTGTGGCAGTTGGGGTATTAAGGGGTTAATGTCTGCTCACAGCTGCCACTAACCTTTAGATTAGTAATGGGAAGTATCTATGAGACCCCCATTGCTAATCTGTAAGTGAAATGAAATAAACATATACACCGAAAAAATCCTTTATTTGAAATGAAAGACAAAAAGACCCCTCTTTCACCAATTTATTAACCCCAAAACACCCAGGTCTGACGTACTCCACATAATCCATGACGATTAGTAGCTCTGCTACATCAGAAGGCCTTTATAAATTAATATGGGGATCAGCATCCAGCCAAATACCTGGAATCAATTTTCCGCCGGAACTGTTTTTTGTTTTTTAACCCGGTTAGACCCGCCGATCTTGGGTATCTGCAAGTGCACCCATCACAAAATGCTGTTTAAAAATGCACAAAGAATTGACATGCTGCTTCTTTTTTCTGCATCCAACATTGCAAGGAAAAAAGAAGCAAAGTGCGCCCAGCATTTCTGAATTCTCATAGTCTTTGCTGGGGAGGGAAAGACATGCAGTTTTGGGCAACAAACTGCACCATAAAATCCGGAAAAATTGCAACAAAATATGCAGCATAGAGCCCAACAAATCTCATTGACAAACAGTGAGTCCACCCATATCCTGTCCACCGCCATTAAAATGAGAATGGTGGCAGCTATAGGCATATAAGTGGTGTCTAGGTATAGTAAAGTAGCCATGCGCTATGCAGTAAAACCACCTATAGCGCCACCTGGTAAAAAACAATGGAGTTAGCATTTTTATCTCGAAAACGGAATGAGGTAGAGAAAACAAGTGAATTACAAAGTTGTAGGGCATCATCAATTCAATACGAATCGACACCTTGCATACAGAAATGCTATGATATGAAACCTATGACTCCCCCCAAAACATTGAATGCTGGTCATACATATGGCGCTCAGTTAACTTTGATGCTCAAAGTGGCCATCGTCAGCTGCAATTGTAGTGTTTGAATGGTGCACATTGGGGGTAACATTAGCATGATTACATGCAGTGTTCAACCCAAAAAAATGTTTGAAAACGCCCACCCACACTTCCCCAGAAGTGATCTGGTTATGGCTGGCTGTTTGTGGGCAGAAACTCAAACTGCCAATTAGTTACTTACTCTGCGGTTTGTGTTAAACTCGAGCCAGTGGAGACTTCGCTTGTTTGCTGCTGGTGAACCGAACCTCCACGGAACCTCTCATCTCTACTCATGAGCCATTGGTTGGGGAACCCTGCTTTTGTCTATACTATTTTTGCTATAAAAAAGCAAAAGATAGTGCTGAGACAGTGAGACAAGCCTAAGCGTGAACAGTCTAAACCACTCCAATATGGAGATCATGCTTATGGGTTCTTTCAAGGCCTTGCTAATGTCATCAAGTTAACTTTGAGATATTTTCTATAGTGGATATGTCCCTAGATCTTAACAGTTCTATGAATTCATGCAGAAACTTGATTTTGTCACTATTGGGCCATTGACCTCGGGACTGTTCTTGTAAGTAGAGCACAAAAGAGCTAGACTATCTCCTTGAATGGTGTCTGCATAAAACAATTCTCTCCCCCCCCCCGTAAAACAAAGGCTTCTGTATGATGCTCTACTTTACGGGCCATGTCAGCAATGAATGGGTAAAAGAGCTTTCAGAAGCATCTCAGGAGCTTATAAATCAGCTTTGGTTTAAGCTATCCATCTGCTGTCTTGTGGTCCTGTCAGCACTCAATACAACATTTCAGTGTATTACAATACATATTATTACATGTAAACACTAGCTACTAGATTTATGTGCCCGATGTCCTTGCATTTAGTATTGTGCATTTAATGTATGCGTTTTTTTTTGTTTTTAATTCATAATGCAACAATAGAACTATTACGACCCAGGGACATATGTCCTACATATAACATCTCGAAGTTAACTAAATGACTTTAGAGAGTAACGTAATAATTATAGGTATATGATGAAGTATATAATAGATATTATCTACACACGTAATGGAAAAAACAGCAAGATTTAACATATTGTAGAAGCTGTACTAAACATACAGTACTTATGATAGTACGCCGTTTATTGTACTAAGTCTTATTCTATTGAGATTGTACCTATAAAATATCCTAATACACAATTAAATATGGCCAATAACCAACTAGAAATGCAAAAATATATTGTTATTATAGAACTCACAGTTGATCATCACAACTATAAACATACGGTACATACACAAGACACAACTAAAAATGCAATATTTGGCCCTGGGTATAACGTTACACATAAATGCCAAAAAGTGGCCCAAAATATGACTCAATGTATCAAGCAATGTACTCAGAGCGATACATATCATTGTTCATATTGCCAGAGACTTCACTGCTCATCTTTCTCTTACAATCCAGTGTACATTTCACATATGGCTTCCTCAGGTAGTGAGGTCAGGGGGGGTGGGGGGGGCAGCCCATTATCTAGACATCAGCTGGCATGTTTAACTCCAATTGCCAAAATTTGGGATGCTGTGTTAATTGTAGGGAAAGCAACAGTGCAGTTTTTGGAAATCTCTTTTAGCCATGTTTTATTCACAACAGAACATATATCAGAAGATGAATGTTAGACATTTTTTCAATTCGTTTAAAAAATTAACTCATTTAGAAATTGATGGCAGCAACACATCTCAAAATAGTTGAGATTCGATTAACAAAAGACTGGAGATGTAAGTGATACTAATGAAAAACAGCTGGAGGGTCAATTTTCAACTAAGTCATGTAAGTTTGTATAAAAAGAGCATATTAAGGCTACTTTACACACTGCGATATCGGTCCAGATATCGCTAGTGTGGGTACCCGCCCCCATCTGTTGCGCGACACGGGCAAATCGCTGCCCGTGCCGCACAACATCGCCCAGACCCGTCACACATACTTACCTGCCCGGCGACGTCGCTGTGACCGGCGAACCGCCTCCTTTCTAAGGGGACGGTCCGTGCAGCGTCACAGCGACGTCACTGAGCGGCCGCCCAATAGCAGCGGAGGGGTGGAGCTTAGCAGGACGTAACATCCCGCCCACCTCCTTCCTTCCGCAAAGCGGCCGGGAGGCAGGTAAGGAGAGCTTCCTCGTTCCTGTGGCGTCACACATAGCGATGTGTGCTGCCGCAGGAGCGACGAACTACATCGTTACTGCTGCAGTAACGATAATCAAGAATGGACCCCCATGTCACCGATGAGCGATTTTGCACGTTTTTGCAACGATGCAAAATCGCTTATCGGTGTCACACGCAACGGCATCGCTAATGCGGCCGAATGTGCGTCACCAATTCCGTGACCCCAGCGAGTTCGCATTAGCGATGTCGTAGCGTGTAAAGCCCCCTTTAGAGAGGCAGAGTCTCCCTGAAGCAAAGATCATCAGAAGTTCACTAATCTGTGGACACCTGCATCTAAAAAATTGTGGAGCAATTTTAGAAAAAATATTATTGAATGTAAAATTACAAAGACTTTGAATACCCCACCATATACAGTACATAATATCAAATGGTTTAGAGATTTTGGAGAAATGCACATGTACAAGGGAAAGAGCCATTGGTCATTATTAGATGCTTTTGATCTATGTGCCCTCAGGCAGCACTGCATTAAAAACAGGTGTGAGTTAGTATGACTGCATAAGCTTTGGAATACATCCAAAAATCATTGTCTGTGAACAGAGTTTGCTGTGCAATCCACAATTGAAACTTAAAGCTTTATCATGTAAAAAATAAGCCACATTTGAACACAATCCAAAAACTCTGATGTCTTCTTTGAGCCAAAGCTCATTTAAAGTAGACAGAGGTAAAATCAAAAAGTGGTCAGATGATTCAAATTTGAAATCCATAGAAACTATTGATGACATATTATCTAGACTCTAAAGGAGAGGGACCATCCAGCTTGTTATCAGTACACAGTTCAAACGCCTAGATCTCTGACGGTGTGGGGGTGCATCAGTGCTTTTGGTATGGGAAGTTTACACATCTTGAAAGGCACCATCAATGTTGAGCATTATATAGAGGTTTTAGAACATCATATACTCCCCTTTAGACAACGTCTATTTCAGGGAAAGCCTTGCATATTTCAGCAAGACAAAGCTAAATCACAAACTGCGTCCATTGCAGCAGCATTGATTCTCAGAAGAAATGTTTGGGTGATGAACTGGAATTCCACAGGCGTGACCTTTCACCCATAGAAAACAATTAGCGCATTATGAAATATTTCTCAAAGTAGACCCAAGACTGTTCTGCAGCTAGAACCCTTCATCAGACAAAAATGTTCCCTTTCCAATGCTCCAGAAATTGATGTCCTCACTTTGCAAATGCTTACAGACTAGTGAAAAACGAAAAGGGAAAGTTACACACTGGTAGATATGACCTCGTCCCAATTTTTAGGGGGTATGTTGCGCCACCATCAGTTTCTAAATGAGTTTTTTTTTTGGGGGGGTTTCTAAAGAAATGTAAAAATCCCTAATATTCGTCTTCTGATCTGTGTTTTATGTTCTGTTGGGAATGAAATATGGCTATAAGAGATTTCCAAATAATTGAATTCTTGTTTACTTTACATTTCAAAGTGACCCAACTTTCTTTTAGAGTTTGAGGCTCTATCCAATAGAAACCAGTGTTTGTTAGTGGGCACTCGGTGCCACCACGTCACCACCAAAGGTTGTGTCCAAAGGGGAGTTTTACTCCAAATATAAAATATAGCTTTTAATAAGAAATATTAAAAATATAAATGTATATACAGTACAGACCAAAAGTTTGGACACACCGTCTCATCTCTAGAACAACTATTAAGAGGAGACTTTGTGCAGCAGGCCTTCATGGTAAAATAGCTGCTAGGAAACCACTGGTAAGGACAGGCAACAAGCAGAAGAGACTTGTTTGGGCTAAGGAACACAAGGAATGGACATTAGACCAGTGGAATTCTGTGCTTTGGTCTGATGAGTCCAAATTTGAGATCTTTGGATCCAACCACCGTGTCTTTGTAGAAAAGGTGAACGGATGGACTCTACATGCCTGGTTCCCACCGTGAAGCATGGAGGAGGAGGTGTGATGGTGTGGGGGTGCTTTGCTGGTGACACTGTTGGGGATTTATTCTAAATTGAAGGCATACTAAACCAGCATGGCTACCACAGCATCTTGCTGCAGCATGCTTTTCCATCCGGTTTGCGTTTAATTGGACCATCATTTATTTTTCAAAAGGACAATGACCCAAAACACACCTCCAGGCTGTGTAAGGGCTATTTGACTAAGAAGGAGAGTGATGGGGTGCTATGCTAGATGACCTGGCCTCCACTGTCACCAGACCTGAACCCAATCGAGATGGTGTGGGGTGAGCTGGACCGCAGAGTGAAGGCAAAAGGGCCAACGAGTCCTTCAAGACGGTTGGAAGACCATTTCCGGTGACTATTTCTTGAAGCTCATCAAGAGAATGCCAAGTGTGTGAAAAGCAGTAATCAAAGCAAAAGGTGGCTACTTTGAAAAACCTATAATATAAGACATATTTTCAGTTGTTTCACACTTTTTTAAGTATTTCATTGCACATGTTTTAATTCATAGTTTTGATGCCTTCAATGTGAATCTACGATTTTTAGAGTCATGAAAATAAAGAAAACTCTTTGAATGATAAGGTGTGTCCAAACTTTTGGTCTGTACTGTATATATATGTAACGTTTAGTTTTGGGGGAAAGTAATGAATCCATGACTTAGCTTAGTGATGCCTAGGCTCCTTTTGACCTTCACAGACAGACATCACATGGGAAGGGAATGATAACGGTCAACATTAGTCCTTTTTACCCATAAGGATTTCTATCGGCTATCTGACACTTGACTCATTCCCTGTGAGGGTGGATGGCTACGAGACCACCCCTTCCCTACTTGAATATACCTAGAAGCCCTCCAGTTTATTCAGACCACCCTCCCTGTGTATTTATACGTATATAAGATTTGTTAGGGTAAGATTAGGGAAAGCCACCGTTGAGCGGGGAGACAAAAATAACATTAAAGTAATTTCCGCTGGTAAGCAGGACCCAACTGATAGGAGAGATAACAGGGAAAGAAAGATAGATAAAAAGAAATTGTCTCACCTAACATCTTATAATATTGTGAAGCAGATAACCCATATAACCACTTTATAAAATTCCTTCGGTTCACACATGAATACATATATATATATATATATATATATATATATATATATATATATATATATATATATATATATATATATATATATATATACATACAGTGCCTACAATTAGTATTCAACCCCCTGCAGATTTAGCAGGTTTACACATTCGGAATTAACTTGGTATTGTGATATTTGGACTGTAGATCAGCCTGGAAGTGTGAAATGCACTGCAGCAAAAAAAATGGTATTTCTTTTTTTATTTTTTTTTTTAAATTGTGAAAAGTTTATTCAGAGGGTCATTTATTATTCAACCCCTCAAACCACAAGAATTCTGTTTGGTTCCCCTAAAGTATTAAGAAGTATTTCAGGCACAAAGAACAATGAGCTTCACATGTTTGGATTAATTATCTCTTTTTCCAGCCTTTTCTGACTAATTAAGACCCTCCCCAAACTTGTGAACAGCACTCATACTTGGTTATCATGGGAAAGACAAAGGAGCATTCCAAGGCCATCAGAGACAAGATCGTGGAGGGTCACAAGGCTGGCAAGGGGTACAAAACCCTTTCCAAGGAGTTGGGCCTACCTGTCTCCACTGTTGGGAGCATCATCCGGAAGTGGAAGGCTTATGGAACTACTGTTAGCCTTCCATGGACTGGACAGCCTTTGAAAGTTTCCACCCGTGCCGAGGCCAGGCTTGTCCGAAGAGTCAAGGCTAACCCAAGGACAACAAGGAAGGAGCTCCGGGAAGATCTCATGGCAGTGGGGACATTGGTTTCAGTCAATACCATAAGTAACGTACTCCACCGCATTGGTCTCCGTTCCAGACGAGCCCGTAAGGTACCTTTACTTTCAAAGCGTCATGTCAAGACTCGTCTACAGTTTGCTCATGATCACTTGGAGGACTCTGAGACAGACTGGTTCAAGGTTCTCTGGTCTGATGAGACCAAGATCGAGATCTTTGGTGCCAACCACACACGTGACATTTGGAGACTGGATGGCACTGCATACGACCCCAAGAATACCATCCCTACAGTCAAGCATGGTGGTGGCAGCATCATGCTGTGGGGCTGTTTCTCAGCCAAGGGGCCTGGCCATCTGGTCCGCATCCATGGAAAGATGGATAGCACGGCCTACCTGGAGATTTTGGCCAAGAACCTCCGCTCCTCCATCAAGGATCTTAAGATGGGTCGTCATTTCATCTTCCAACAAGACAATGACCCAAAGCACACAGCCAAGAAAACCAAGGCCTGGTTCAAGAGGGAAAAAATCAAGGTGTTGCAGTGGCCTAGTCAGTCTCCTGACCTTAACCCAATTGAAAACTTGTGGAAGGAGCTCAAGATTAAAGTCCACATGAGACACCCAAAGAACCTAGATAACTTTGAGAAGATCTGCATGGAGGAGTGGGCCAAGATAACTCCAGAGACCTGGCCGGCCTGATCAGGTCTTATAAAAGACGATTATTAGCTGTAATTGCAAACAAGGGTTATTCCACAAAATATTAAACCTAGGGGTTGAATAATAATTGACCCACACTTTTATGTTGAAAATGTATTAAAATTTTACTGAGCAACATAACTTGTTGGTTTGTAAGATTTATGCATCGGTTAATAAATCCTGCTCTTGTTTGAAGTTTGCAGGCTCTAACTTATTTGCATCTTATCCAACCTGCTAAATCTGCAGGGGGTTGAATACTACTTGTAGGCACTGTATATATATAATATTTCTTATTAAAAGCTATATTTTATATTTGGATTAAAACTCTCTTTTTTGGGTATGTTTGATGACTCCAAGATATTTATCTTCTTGATAATGGTTGATTGTGTCCAAATGGGCCCATAGCTTGTATTCATGTGTGCATAGCTACGCTTTTCATCAAATTGTACATGTGACATTACCCTGCTGGTGTGGTGATGGTATGGCCATTTTGGAGGTGGTTATATGATATGAGAGAATGTAAATAAAGCAAAGTAAAACCCAAGTTAAAAAATGGACTTCTAAAGAAAAATTAGCCTTCAAAAATGCTCCCATGATGAAAATTTTTGAGAAAATCCATGCCCCTAGTACATTGAATAACTCTTTTTACTCACATATATGACATAATATCACATAATGACCTATTGTCAGCAAAACGTAACGGTGACCACTCTCTGCTTATTCTTCTTGACCTTTCTGCCGCCTTCGACACTGTTGACCTCCATCTCCTTCTCTCTATGCTCCATTCTATCGGCTTAAAGGATACTGTGCTTTCCTGGTTCTCTTCCTATCTTTCTGGCTACTCATTCAGTGTATCATTTGCTGGCTCCACATCTTCTCCTCTTCCTCTCACTGTTAGGGTCCCTCAAGATTCAGTCCTTGGCCCTCTTCTTTTCTCCCTCTACACTACCCCAATAGGAATGACAATAACAGATTTGGCTTTCAGTACCATCTTTATGCTGATGACACACAGCTATACACCTCATCCCCTGAGCTCACCCCCGCTGTACTACAGAACACAAGTGACTGCCTGACTGCAGTTTGCAACATCATGTCTGCTCTCTATCTGAAACTTAACCTTTCCAAAACTGAACGGCTTCTTTTCCCTCTGTCTTCCAACTTTCCTAAACCTGATATCTCCCTCTCTGTGTGTGGCACAACGATAAGTCCTAGACAGCAAGCCCGCTGTCTGGGTGTTATACTTGACACTGATCTCTCCTTCATCTCTCACATACAATCTCTTGCCCGCTCTTGTCGCCTGCACCTCAAGAACATCTCTAGAATCCGCCCCTTTCTCACAATGGAAACGACAAAAACCCTCACCATGGCCCTGATCCACTCCAGTTTGACTACTGTAAATCTCTATTAATTGGTCTCCCCCTAACTAGACTCTCTCCTCTACAGTCCATCCTTAATGCAGCAGCCAGGGTCACTTATCTGGCTAACCGCTACTCAGATGCCTCTGCTCTGTGCCAGTCATTGCACTGGCTGTCCATATATCAAAGGAGCCAATTCAAACTGCTTGTTCTCACCCACAAAGCTCTCCACTATGTGGCACCCCCCTACATCTCCACCCTCCTCTCTGTCTATCACCCCACCCGTTCTCTACACTCTGCAAATGACTTTCGACTAACATCCACACTAATTTGAACCTCCCACTCTCGAATCCAAGACTTCTTCCGAGCTGCACCAAACCTCTGGAATGCTCTACCCCAAGAAGTTAGGACGAATCACAACTTACTCAGCTTCAGACGAACCTTAAAAATGCATCTTTTTAGGGCAGCCTATCACACTCCCTAGCTGAACTAATTTCACCTAATCTCTCCACAACTTCTCAGAAAATAACCCCACATCAAACTCCATAGCACCCAAATGCATCTCAAGGCTCTGGCCAACTGGTCCAGGAAGCCATTATCTATCCCCTATTTTCTTGAGATGGCTGGATTTTCATTGTAAATAAGCACTTGTACCTTGCCCACCACATCCCATTGTAGATTGTAAGCTCTCACGAGCAGGGTTGTCTTTTTTCCCTTTAAATATTGTATTTTCTATAACTGTTATTTGTTTGTATATGATCCTCCTGAATTTTAAAGCGCTGCGGAATATGTTAGTGCTATAGAAATAAATATTATTATAGAAATAAAGATTATTATAAAAAATAATAAAGAAAAACCTGGTACTTCTGAAATTTTAAACCATTGGCATGGTGGTCTGCAATGGTAACGCTTCGTCATCTTGTGATCTGTGGGAGACTATCGACTGCCAAACACTTTAGGTCCCACAGTCACTGTTGACTGGCATCTATGGAGAATTTTTCCTATGCTAGCTGTTACCTCATGAGACTATATATTACAACTGTTCTCATGAGGTATAATCCGCAGGTGGGGCAGTTTTGTGTGTGGGTATACTCAGATTATTATTATTATATGTATATTGACTATTATTATATGTATATTTAAATTTCACATTTTTTTTAACTTGCAAGGTATTTGGTTGTACATGTATGTCTACATATGAGCTGGAGTTATATACATCATATCTTCTTCAAGTATATAGTTGTGATAAGCTATATAAAAAGTTGTGCAAGATTCTAAACTGATCAGCTATGTTTTTTATTATTGCTGGAGCTGCAGCACTCTACGCTGATATGATCTAGAAAAGACATCTAAATTCTAAGAGAAAAGAACTATTGTAAGGGTGATATATAGTGCACTGGCGTAAGGCAATACCTTACTGTAAATTAGTCTGTATTCATTCTGAATATGTTTGGCAAGCTAGTACTAGAGTAATGAAAAGGTTAATGTCTTAAAATCTGCCAAATCTTGATGGTTTTGGTAATTCTGATGAGAACACACTAAAAGAAAGTGATCAATTCATCAAGACTGGTGGTGTTCACACTGTCTTGATGGGGAGATGTGATGGAGTCAGACACTCCTGATTCATGAAGAGGTACATACCTCTTAATAAACCAGGAGCATCGGTTGGGTGGCGTGCACCTCTGAGTGCACCTTTTCCAAATCCTACACCAGTCCATATGAGAGTACAATTTATGGCCTAGTGAACACCACCCCTCATAATTAATTAGATGAATGGCATTCACCATGTTTCCGTCCTGCCCCAGTTCTTCCCAATTTGTCAGAGCTTGGCAAAAATGGAGTGTAAACGCCAAGAGTCTAAAGATTTTAGCACAACTTTGAGTTGTGCCAAAAATATGCTACTTTTCAAAGCTTTTTACTCCAGAATACTTGTGTAAAAATGTTGTTGATTCAGGCGCAAAGTCTTGTTTAGGGATCTGACTAAACTGAGGGGGATGCAGGACGCGTTTTTACGGATTATGCAGGTATGTATAATAGGTGAATTGCAAACTGATAATATTAAAAGGAAGCTTTTAAACCCCGAGAGACAGAACAGACTGGGAATAAAACCTTTTGACAATACACTCAGAGCAGGAATAAATAGATCAAATAGCAATATGCTTCTCAGACCAATTGGGGTCATCACAAACGTGGACCAAACCTCAGTCAGGAGACAATAAAACTTTCACACCCTTTATCGATGAATGGCTCCAATACTTGCTTCCACAATTGTTTTTGACCCTCCTCAAAGTGATAGTTCTGCTTCACTTCACTTATCTTATTTACTGCACTATTCTATGTCCTGCATTATATACATGACTTCAGATTTTGTGTTATACTAAGCCTGATGAAGAGACCTGAGTAGCTTTCAATTAGCCATTAAAAGTTATAAACCACTGAGGACCCTCAATTTTTAATATTTTTCTATCTACTGGCTAACATGGTGCAAAGTTAACTTGTTCCTGTACTATTAACACAATTATTTTTATGAATATATTTTGTTTCTCACAATTTTATTCACAGTGAATGCCACAATTCTACAGACCGGATCAAAGTGAGGGTTTGGGATGAAGATGATGACATAAAATCAAGGGTGAAACAGCACTTCAAGAAAGAATCAGATGACTTCCTTGGGCAAACTATTGTAGATGTAAGAACCCTCAGTGGAGAAATGGATGTCTGGTACAATTTAGGTGAGTGCTTACTTGTCCTGGCTAAAGACTACAGAAAATTTCCAGTATTGCAGGGCTGTTTAACAAAACTTTGTCACAATGTTGAGGATGTTAAGGCTATAACACATAAAAAAGGTGAATTAAAGGCTACTTTACACACTGCGATATCGGTCCCGATATCGCTAGTGTGGGTACCCGCCCCCATCTGTTGCTCGACACGGGCAAATCACTGCCCGTGCCGCACAACATCGCCCAGAGCCGTCACACATACTTACCTGTCCGGCGACGTCGCTGTGACCGGCGAACCGCCTCCTTTCTAAGGGGGCGGTCCGTGCGGCGTCACAGCGACGTCACTGAAGCGTCACTGAACCGCCGCCCAATAGCAGCGGAGGGGTGGAGATGAGCGGGACGTAACATCCCGCCCACCTCCTTCCTTCTGCATAGCAGCCGGGAGGCAGGTAAGGGGAGCTTCCTCATTCCTGCGGCGTCACACGCAGCGATGTGTGCTGCCGCAGGAACGAGGAACAACTTCGTTACTGCTGCAGTAACGATTTTTAAGAATGGACCCCCATGTCGCCGATTAGCGATTTTGCACGTTTTTGCAACGATGCAAAATCGCTTATCGGTGTCACACGCAACGGCATCGCTAATGCGGCCGGATGTGCGTCACAAATTCCGTGACCCCAACGACTCCGCATTAGCGATGTCGCAGCGTGTAAAGCCCCCTTTAGTGAAAACGAGAAGTACCTTTTTCATAGTAAAAACATGGTGATAATAATAATAAGGCCCTAACACTAAGATGTTTTACGTCAGTCTTCATGGAGGGAGTACTAAAGAAATATATGCCAAATTCATTAGAACTTGTGCCTATTAAAGGAGTTCACCGGGAATAGAAGAAAATAAATAACTGAAGGAAATGTCGTTATAAATAAATTTCTTAATGCATTTAATTATTAGCAAATTACTCTTGTTTTGCCTATGGAGGTCATCACTAAAGAATTAAAATAGCCACCGCCTTGTTACACTGACAGAAACTCTCAGCATGTGCAGTAGGAAGCTCCTTTGCTGTGACCTGGAAATACTTGTATTGTTATTTATTCAGAATTGTGAGCGACTTTTCCTTTTCTCGGCACTTATGGTATCTCAGAAGTATGAATGAGTTACATCTTCCTATTTATAAAGGGAAGCGGTGGAGCTTCTACTGCACATGCTCACTGGCACCTGTCCAAACATTCTAGGACAGGTGCTTCTCAGTGAAACAAAGTGGCTATTTTAGTACTTTAGTGATTACTTACATAGACAAAATGATTATGAATTTCCAATTAAATATAATTAGAAATGTATTCATATTGACATTTCTTTTATTCTTTTTCTATTACTGGAGAACTCATTTGAAGAATGTGTTGCATTTTGCAACTTTTGTTTACCTCCATCAGAAATGATACTCCAACCAGAGGCTAGTGGACATTTCTGGCATGATTTACGAGACTTTTGTTGCGTAAGTTATGATTATTTTTTGGGGGGGAGCAAACCTTAGTCACCCTCCATCCCGTTCCAGTGCCGTTCACATTTCATAAAAATAGAAAAACTGTCTGAGACCAAAAAGTCACAAAACATTTGCTCAATTTTGAATTGTTCAAAAATGTTGCAAAATTTCAAGCAGGTTTGCTACTGGCGAAATCTCGGGCCAAGTATGTACCTGCTCACATTGTGCATTCGGATATGTAGTCCAGCTAGTCCCTGCTTTATGAATTAGATAGGTTCTGTAGGTTGGGTCATAACTTAAATTGGTATGTAAGTTAAAATAGGTACAAGGTTGTTAAACTAAAAATAAAAAAAAAACAACTAATATTCACCCAATCAGTCACCTCTTTGGTTGCCTCATTGGTCACATGTCTTTGGTATAGCCCAGGACTTCTGGCCGTATCCATACCTCAGAGGTCAATGCTTGTTGTAAGGTCACACAATTTTGATGTCAAGATGATTATAAAATTGTACTGTCATTAAAATAAAAAAGGCTCAAGGCATCAGACGGTCTCCTCCTAGGAGTCTACTGATTATTGCATACTTATGTAAAGATTAGGCTAGATTTCACCCCAAACTATTTATTTGCATTTATAGTGTAACTCTTTTAAAGACAAGTCTAGCAATACCATTACACGGCGATTTGATTCAGCCATTACTGAGAAATCAGCCTTTGAATTAATACGCAAATTAAGCTGTAAATCTGAAGCCTCTGTTGCTCCAGCTCAATTTCCTGCCCAGCCCCAGACTCCTCCTGGAGTCACATGACATAGCGGCTATTAGTCACGTAGGAGATGTTGTTGGCAAGGAAACAGAGCTGGAGTAACAAGGGCTGCAGATTGGGCAGGGAACAGAGCTGGAGTGACAAGTGCTTCCCATTTACAGCTTCATCTGCATATGAATTCAAAAGCAAATTTCACAAGAATGGAGGAACATGTCAGCCATGTAAAGGTATTGTTGATCTTGTCTTTGACAGAGCTACATGAACATATAAATCAAACCCAAGATAAAAACAAATATGTAAATACTCTGTAGTAAGTATTTAAATGGTAGTAATAGTACATGTAAACAATAGAGAGTAGCTAGTGTACACTATATTGATGTAAAGAGCATAAAAGACATCCCACCACAACAAGGTGTACCTAATAAGGATGGTCTCTAACTCTTGTTGTTCACCTCGAAATGTGCCAGCAGGTCTTGAAATAGTCGAAATAGAATAAGAGCAAGGCCTGACTTTTTTTTACACCTGCCCATGGAAAGCTATATAGACAAGATGCAAAGCCCAAAAAGGGGAGACACACCCCAATATGTAAAAAGTACAAGAAACTAAAAAAAAAATATAAGAAACAAAGATGGGATTTCGCCGTGCAACCATGGAATAATCCAGAAAAGATGATAAGATGACTTATTGTTGACTGATATGTGAATGATCCTGAAGAAATACAAATTGCTCTCAGAAATGTGTTGACAATAAAAATCACCATCTCATCATCTTGTCTGGATTTTGCCAGTCACGCAGCAAAATTCCATCATTGTTTCTTTGAGGAATACTACTACCTCCAGGGATGCTGCATCAGCAGTCTTTGCCTTCTCAGTAGTTGTGACTTTCACAAATACCCCATGTGAGCCTGTTTTGGTCTCTCCACGTTATCCACTACCCTCAGATAAGACCTTATTTGTGCTAATTTTTCTTTCCAGTTTATTGCCTTAAAATTATGTACGGAATGGGCTGGCACACCTATTGATCTAACTGCAATGTGTAAGTGCAATAGAACATGTAAATAACATGGGGTACTTAGTGTACTACAACATTAGACTCCATCTTGATTCAGTGCACCTTGTTGTAGTTGGATGGCTTTTACACTCTTTTGATCAAAATGGTGTCAACTATGAACCCTACGTTATTTACATGTACTATTACTGCTGATTAATATATATATATATATATATATATATATATATTGTATGTATATATATATATATATATATATATATATACAGTATGTATATTGTATATGTACAATATATATATAGTATACATACATAAATATTTGTCTTTTACATTTTTCAATTAACATAAAAGGAAAATGGGCCACGGTTAGTACCTAATAGCACCCCCTTTGGCAAGTATAACAAACTTGTACACGCTTTCTTTAGCCAGCCAAGAGTCTTTCAATTTTGAGGGATTTTCTTCCATTCTTCCTTAGAAAGGTCTTCCAGTTCTGTGAGATTCCTGGCTCGTCTTGCATGCACTGCTCTTTGGAGGTCTACCCACATATTTTCAGTGATGATCAGATCAGGGGACTGTGAGGTCCATTGTAAGCCCTTCAGCTTACTCCTTTTAAGGTAGTCTATTGGGCATTTTGATGTATGTTTAGGATCATTTTCCAATTGTAGAAGCCATCATCTTTTCAACTTCAGCTTTTTTTATGGTGTTTGCATGAAGAATTTATTGAAATTTCATTGAATACATTCTTTCCTCTACACGTGAAATGTTCCCTGTGTCATTGTTACACACAACCACAAAACATGATTTATCCACCCCCATGATTAATGGTTTGGGTTATGTTCTCTTCTTAAAATGATGTTCCCTTTTTTTCTCCACACATACCTTTGATCATTATTGCCATAAAGTTCAATTTTAACATAATCGGTCATCCGGACTTGTTTCCAAAATGCATCAAGCTTAGGCCGATTTCACACATCCGGCTTTTCGGCGGTTTGCCGGATTTGGCGCACGTCAGTACAGTGTATACAGTACACTGGCAGCGCAACAAGCGCCGGTCACATGCATGTGACCCGGAAGTTGCAGCGCTACCACTGTACTCTATCATACTGCACTGGCGTGCACTGCATCCGTCAAACCGGCGAAAAGCCGGATGTGTGAAACCGGCCTAAGCTGGCTACAAAATGCATTTACAAGCTGTGATACTTGCCAAAAGGAGTGCTACTAGGTACTGACCATGCAGGGTGCTCAAATTTTTGCATCAGTCCATTTTTTTTATTAATTTAAAATCGTAAAATATGAAAATATGTTTTATTTTTTTCCCTAAAATAAAAAGGAAATGTGTCATCTTTAACTTTAGTCAGAGGAGCTAGCAGAGGGAGGGGCTAGAGGTAGAGGGAGGGGCTAGAGGCAAATCTCCATCCCCTCCTCTCTCTTTTATCTACATAGAATCTCATCAGTTAATTAAAGTGACGGTAATGCTTTAAGTAAGGGCTGACAAAGATGCTTACAGCAAACAGGGGAATTGTACAATGTGATTGTCTAACTACAACAATAATGGCCTTGAGATGAGACAATAACATTTCTTTATTGATTCATTTGAATGATATAAACATAGGTGAATAACATATTACGATAATATAAAAGTCCACATTAGCATAATAACCACCATCTCTTGAAATAAAGCAAAGAAACAAGTGAGTGAGGATGTGGGGTTAATTCTAATTCAAGGCACTAATAGGGGTGGAAAAGCAGGGAAAACTGAGAATACATTATTTTTGTAAAGCAGTTGTAGGGAGACCCTTTTTAAAGTTAATAAGTCATTAGAAAATGACCTACTGTTTAAATCAGTTTTATATGTAGGTGTAGCTATTGATAAACATGACTTTTATTGATACAAAACATATAAGGCTGACAGAAACAAAGGTTAAAAAAATTAAAAATCTGATTGACAAGAGAAAAAGAATGGATGAAATAAGGAGATGGACATAATAATCCCCAATGAAGTATCAGGGCACTGAGAACAGAATGCACAATAAGTATATAAAGAAGGTAGTATCCGCAGATTAATAATATAATCCCAAAACACACAATACCTGGCTGTAGAGCCTCACTTTAAATGTAATGTGGCAGTAAGTCAATAGAGAGTATAAAAAAAAATGAATAATAAGACTTACGGAGAAAATAGAACACAAACAATGAGATTAAACAATGCAAAATACTGTATATAATACAATAAGAAACTGCAGGACATTTTTTACACCCTATTGACTTACTGCCACATTACTTTTAAGGTGAGGCTCTAGAGCCAGGTAGTGTGTGTTTTAGGATTATTTTTCTGCGAACAATGCCTTCTTTATATACTTATTGTGCATTCTATCATCAGTGCCCTGACACTTCATTGCGGATAAGTACAGGATTATTATGTCCATCCCCCTATTTCATCCATTCTTTTTTGTGTCAGTCATGTTTTAACCTTTTTTTGTCAGCCTTATATGTTTTGTATCAATAAAAGCCAAATTTATATATAAATATATGTCCCCTTCCTGGTATATATGTCTCCTTCCTAGGCCCCGCCTGGTATATAAGTCCCCACCCTGGTTTATTTGTCCCCTTTAGGTATATATGATCTTCTCCTGGTATATTTGCCCCTTCCTGGGCCCATTCTATTATATATGTCCTAGTATATATGTTCCTCTTCTGGGCAGCTCCTGGTATATTGGTATATATGTCCCCATCCTGGTATATTTGTCCCCCGTCTGCTAAATATGTCTTTGATTTGTCGCTAACGAAAAAACAAAAAAATAATTTTACTCACCATCTGGCTCCCATGTTGCATGGCGTCCTTTCTGCACTGCATTTCACGTGGATGTGCGTCCTCAGATGCACATCCAGCTGAATTAGTGGCTGGGGTCGCCAGGACCCTCCACTACCCCGAGCCTCTGCGATTGTCCTGCCACTGTCTTCAGCTCCTCCATGGAGCGCTTACTATTCCCCGCTATCTGCTGCATCCTCGCCACCTCCGCGGCTTTGCGTTGGCCGCAGCAGCGTGCTGGGGTTGCAGCAGGATGACCTCCTCACACTAGTGCATGCTGGGCCACGAGATGTTGTGCACTGCTCTGCCCCCCTGCCACTGGTGCCACCGCATGGCTAATTTTCATGTGATACACCTGAAGCGCACCACATGGAAAATAGCCATGTAGTAACAAGCACTCAGCTAAAGTGGACACCTATGCTGCAGTCATACTGCAAGCTGCGGCTTTGACAGGGGCCCGGCCCGGGCTTAATAAAGTGAAGTAGGTACCACGGTCGACTACGGGCTCCCCCTCTTCATCAGGCCCCATACACCAGTGAGGTCAGTACTGCCTTGTTGGCATCCTTGGGTATATCTGTGCAGTTTGCTGTGATATTGAATATTTACATTTTATTTATTTTAATTAGAGTGAATAATGGTTATGTTTTAATCATCCCACTATATGCTACACCTACAGTATGTGGATTTTTCTGCTGGGATATTATACACCCACCCAGCTTTCTGTACAGTTTAATATGTTAAAAAATGTATTTAAAAAACCATATAATGTTTTTTACTTCACACTACTGTATATATAATGTTTAGTTTAGCATTGATAAATTGACACAGACCCTTCTGAATTCTGAATTTAAATGAAGTATTTACTGTGCATGCACTCAGCAGTGTAGAGGTTTATGTGGAGGGACACGAGGGGAGCTGGAACATCATCTATTGTGAGTGAAGAAATGTGCGTTACCTACTGTGTACAGAGATGTTACCTTTCATTGCAGTCATGTCTGTGATGATAATGAAAGTACTATAAAGTCTCATATACAGAACAGGAAATGTGAGTCTCATAAGTTTTAAATAGCTTTAATTAGTATGAAAATACGCAAGTTGGCAATTCTTATCTTTCTCCTGCTGTAAAGGCCCCGTCACACTAAAGGTCCAGTCACACTAAGCAACTTACCAGCGATCCCAACAACGATAGGGATCGCTGGTAAGTTTCTAGGAGGTTGCTGGTGAGATGTCACACTGCGACGCTCCAGCGATCCCACCAGCAACCTGACCTGGCAGGGATCGCTGGAGCGTGGCTACACGAGTTGCTGGTGAGTTCACCAGCAACCAGTGACCAGCCCCCAGCGCCGCGTGGAAGATGCTGCGCTTGGTAACTAAGGTAAATATTGGGTAACCAACTCGATATTTACCTTGGTTACCAGCGCACGGAGCTACACATGCAGAGAGCAGGGAGCAGCGCACACTGAGCGCTGGCTCCCTGCTCTCCTAGTTACAGCACACATCGGGTTAATTACCCGATGTGTGCTGCAGCTACATGTGCACAGAGCAGGGAGCAGCGCACAATGCTTAGCGCTGGCTCCTTGCTCTCCTAGCTACAGCACACATCGGGTTAATTAACCCGATGTGTCCTGCAGCTACATGTGCACAGAGCAGGAGCCGGCACTGACAGTGAGAGCGGTGGAGGCTGGTAACAAAGGTAAATATCGGGTAACCAAGGACAGGGCTTCTTGGTTACCCGATGTTTACTGCGGTTACCAGCCTCCGCAGAAGCCGGCTCCTGCTGCATGCACATTTAGTTGTTGCTGTCTCGCTGTCACACACAGCGATCTGTGCTTCACAGCGGGAGAGCAACAACTAAAAAATGGCCCAGGACATTCAGCAACAACCAACGACCTCACAGCAGGGGCCAGGTTGTTGCTGGATGTCACACACAGCAACATCGCTAGCAACGTCACAAAAGTTGTTCGTTAGCAGCGATGTTGCTAGCGATGTTGCTTAGTGTGACGGGGCCTTAAGCAACATCGCTAGCAACATCGCTGCTAACGAACAACTTTTGTGACGTTGCTAGCGATGTTGCTGTGTGTGACATCCAGCAACAACCTGGCCCCTGCTGTGAGGTCGTTGGTTGTTGCTGAATGTCCTGGGCCATTTTTTGTATAATCTTTGTTTATTAAGAAATATACAATACAAATGACAAGAACGAAAGCATGGGATCAAATATTGCATACAAATTTGACTAACAAATCAATTCCTTAGAAATACAAAAAAAAGTTATGTAGACATATAATCTTCTTGAAAGTAGCAAAAGGCAATATCAGAGGGAAGGGAAGAAAGGAAGGGGACCGGCAAATCTCGAGCTCTTTAAATTACAAATGTTATCTGCCCCTCACCCCCCCTCGACATTTGTTTGACTCTGCTCCCTCTGTTTACTTGGGATAAGGTATTATTTCAAAACCAAAATAAGATGAGAGGGAGTCTACGTAACCACCTGACTCGTATACCAGAACATTAGGCACTAAGAATGCAACTTAAGGTCAGGAAACAGGGTGGTAATAAAAAAAAAAAAAAAAGGGGAAGAAATGAGCTAGCAGTGAAAATAGTAACGACATAGAGAGGGAAAGAAGGTGAAGGGGGAGGGTGGGTAAGTCCGAGGGGAAGGGATGTCCATGGTCCCCTAGGTGCGGCTGTTGGAGCAACCAGGCCCGGCCAGTATTCCCCCTCTATTCAAGGACCAAACAGTTCTCTATACGCATTTGTCCCTTTGAAAAGGATCCATGGTTGCCAAATCTTTAAGAATTTCTCGCTGTCCTCTGTCGCCTCCGCGGAGAGCTCCTCCATATAACATATGGAGGAGAGTTCCTGCTGCCATTCTTGCAAAGAAGGAGACGTTGTCTTCCGCCAGTGTCTAGGTACCACCGAACGGGCTGCCGAAAGGCAGAATCTAAGTAAGTCTCCTTTTTGTGTCTTAATTGAGCCGGGCAACATGGACAGCAGAGAGATCTGTGGGGAGGGCAATACCCTCTCTCCAGAGATATTGGTATATGTCCGAAACATCTCTAGCCAGAAGGGTTTAATTAGCGGGCAGTCCCACCATATGTGCAGCATTGTCCCTGGGGAACCTCCACACCGCCAACACAGCTCAGATACAGAGGGGAAAATCCTATGCAGCTTCACTGGGTATAGGTACCATCTTGATAAAATTTTGTAATTCTTTTCTTTCGCATAGCCTGCTGTGGCCAGCTTATGGGTAAACAGATATGCTTTCCGTTTTTCTTCTTCAGAAAAGGTGGTGCCCAAGTCTATCTCCCATTGTGACATGAAGTGTGGATCCGTATCTGCCTCAGGAGCTGCCTGACTCAACAATTTATAAATTAATGATATTAAGTGAGAAGGTGGGGATTTCTGCATGAACAACCCTTCAAATGGGGTCAAAGAAGGGTTGGGTAGATGTTTCCATTTTCTCAATCTATTGCTTACAAATGAGTACAACTGTCTGTACTCTATCCATGATAATGAACAAGGGGGGTCCAGACCCTGCAGATCCCCAAAGGACATGATATCATGTCCTTTTAATACATGGTGAATCCTAACATCATCATCTTTTCCCCAGCGCAGAAAGGTGGAACGGTGAAATCCCGGAGCAAATTCCGGATTGGAAAAGATCGGGGTGAGCAGGAGTGGAGGACCAGACAACGAACTTTTTTGTCGGGTCCGATCCCATTCTTTTAGTGTGGCCTTTGCCAAGAAGTCAGCCGTAGGCAACTTTACTCCCTCTCGTGACTCCAACCAAGGTAGATACCGCAGGGGTACATGCGCTCCCCCTTGCTCTAATGCTACCCATTTCTTATGGTCAGCAAAAAAGTGCCAGTCAAACATGCGCATTAATAAAGTAGCCTGGTGGTATCTACGGAGATCTGGCAGTCCAGCCCCTCCCCTGTCCGTCGGTCTGGTTAAAGTGTGATATTTTATTCTCGCCCTCGAGTGTCCCCATACAAACTTAATCAACGCCGATTTGAGTGTGCGGAAAAAGCTAGCGGGTGGAGATATGGGGACCGCTTGAAAAACATATAGAAACCGTGGGAGTACGTCCATCTTGAAAGAATTGATACGTCCAAACCACGAAATAGGTTTTTTGTGATATGATAGGAGATCTTTGAGTGTGCGTGTCAATAGGGTTTGATAATTTAACGCGCAGAGGAGAGAGAGGTCAGCCGGGATCTGTATGCCCAAATATTTAATTGCTTTAGTTTGCCACCTGAATGGGAAATTCTGTTTAGCCAATGCCACTTCGGAGGATCTTAGGGTGACACTCAGTGCTTCCGTTTTTGAATAATTTACTTTGAAATTGCTTACCTCTCCGAATCTCTCAAACTCCTTCATCAAAGAGGGTAGTGTAATGTGGGGTTGAGAAACATAAATCAATAGGTCATCAGCATACAGGGAAGTCTTATAAGTCTCCTCATCCACCCGTAGACCATGTACACTGGGGTTCCTCCTTATAGCGTTAGCGAGGTGCTCCATCACTACCACATACAGCAATGGCGAGACAGGGCACCCCTGCCTCGTGCCATTCCTTATCGCAATGGGTCGAGACAATGCTCCATTGACCTTGATCCGTGCCGAGGGACACGTATACAACGCCAATATTTTTTGTAAAAAGAGCGGGCCCAAGCCAATCTTTTGTAACGCAGTTCGGAGGAAATCCCAATGCACTCGCTCGAATGCCTTCTCCGCATCCACAGACAAAAGGCCAACAGGTGAAGAAGAAGAGATTGCATTAGCCATGAGTAATAATGTCTTATACACATTATCGCGGGCCTCCCTACCTTGAACAAATCCGACCTGATCTGAGTTAACAATTGAGGGGAGGAGAGGGGCCAGTCTATTGGCCAGTGTTTTAGAAAACAGTTTCACATCCACATTTAATAAGGATATCGGCCTATAATTGGTAACCAGAGATGGGTCCTTCCCGGGCTTCGGCAAGACTGTAATGAACGCCTCCAGGGACTGCGCCGCAAATGGAGTTGTGTCTGAAACCGAATTGAAAACCCTTGTGAGGAATGGGGTTATCAATTCTCTAAATGTCTTGTAAAATGCCGGGGAGAACCCATCCGGGCCCGGGCTCTTTCCAGCCGGAGAGCTTTTAATCACTAACCCCACCTCCTCCTCTGTAAACTGTTCTTCTAATTGTGAGACCTCCTCCTCCCTCAACGGTGTGGATGCCGTGTCTGTGATGTACTCATTGATCCGCTCCATCATTTTACTCTGCTCCATATCCGCCAGGCGTCCCCTAATGTTATATAGGTCAGAGTAAAATGTCCGCATTTCCTCCATGATCTCTACCGGGTTACTCGTGTCAGCGCCGCCACGCCGCTGTATTCTTGATATAAATGATGTGTTGTTGCGGGGGTGAAGAAGGCGTGACAGGGGCCTACCACATTTGTCCGAGTGTTGATATAGGAAACGTTGGTAGTGAGAGCGGTATTTAAGGTATTTTTCATTAAGAAGCGTCTTCAGGTCCTCTCTATTTTTAACGAGGTCTGCTAAGACCCCAGCTGATCTGTTTCTTTTATGTGTGGTTTCCAGCCTGTGTATCGCATCAAGTAATGTGCTAATTTGCAAAGTCTTCAACTTCTTAATGCGTGCCCCATGTTTTATTAAAACTCCCCGAATTACACACTTAAATGCTTCCCACTGAAAAGGTAGGGAAGTGGAGTCCCCGGCGTGTGTTGCCAAAAAGACCTCTATTGATTCCTTGACATCATTTGCGCACAGTGTATCCTTCAATAGATTGTCGTTAAGTTTCCATGTCCACTCACGCGTCTGACCCCCCGGGGGCGAGATTGTTAGGAAAATAGGTGCATGGTCGGACCAAACCACGCTTCCGATCTCAGCAACTGGGTGCCATGTGAGGACATGCTGACTTACTAAAAAAAAATCAATACGGCTATATGAGCCGTGTGGGTTTGAGTAAAAGGTATAATCCCTTCCCGAGGGGTTTAAGACCCGCCACACGTCCGTCAATTGTACCTGATGCACCTCCCGTTTAAAGGACCGTAAGTGGGATAAGGGGATCGCGCTTCGGCCAGTTGAAGTATCCACCTGTGGGTCTAGGGGCATGTTAAAGTCTCCCCCCAAGATGACCACTCCCTCTGAGAATTCTGTAAGGGTTCTGAGAAATCCCCGTCCCGCTCTTGACTGATCTACATTGGGCGAATACCAACCCGCAACCGTGAACACTTTACCTGAGATTCTCAATTTAACCATAACGTATCTGCCTTCTGGGTCCAACTTCATGTCTATCAAGGAGTGACTCAATGATTTATGTAAGGCAACAGACCCCCCCCTGGATCTAGAGTCTGCGTTAGTACCGTGGTACCAGGTCGGGTAGTAACGGTTTTTCATGTTGGGGACACAACCAGTTTTATAATGAGTTTCTTGGAGAAGAAGAATGTGCACCCTCTGCTTGTGCATATCATAAAGAATTTGGGTCCTTTTTTGGGGAGTATTAAGTCCCTTCACATTCAAAGAGCCGAATTTTAGTTCCGCCATGGTTCCGCACCTAGGATCCAATCAATCACCTGTAGTTGGAGAAAGGATAAGAGGGAAGTTGGGAAAGGTTGTAGGAAAAACAGAGAAAAGAGAAAAAACACAAAAAAAAAAAAAAGGGGGGGGAGAGGGGGAAGAGGAGAAAGAAAAAGAGGAAGAAAAAGAGTTAGAAGAAAAAGAATTAAAGGAAGAGGGAAAAAAAAGAGGAAGTAGAATAAAAAGAGTTAGAAGGAGAATTAGAATAATTAGAACAGAAAATACTTCAGCACCAAGAAAGGGCTAAAGTGTACCGTCAAGCCTGACGGAGTTAATGGGGTAGAACTATATAAAGCTGCACCTAGGCCAGCCAAGTGCAACAACCCCAATAGAGAAGCGGACTGCACACGGAAGGCAGCTCCGCCTGACCCAGAGCATATTATTTTAACAACTTATATCAGCAACCTTAATTTTACAGTTACGCCGCCCTTCAACCTTTAACTTTAGCACCAAGTGTGTTCCTCGCGGGGGCCTGGCGGCCAGTTAGGATGGTCTCACCATCCCCGCGACGACGCAGACTCAGGCCCCAACCTTTAGGCAAAAGGCAAAAGGAGGCCCCTCCAACACCTCCTTGGTACTGCAATACAACATTAACTGTCAGTAGTGTGTTAACCTGTAATAAGAAAAATAAAGACCACATCTCTGTAGTAATATGACTTATACGCCTTATAAACCTTCATAAACCTTCGCCTCCTTGTAAATGTCCAACCTCAGCCACGATCTTCGGGCACTTCTTCCTGGTTTCTCCTCCTCTCCCGGACCGCCGCAGGGTGGTCGCCCCCTGGTCCCCCGGGGGGCAAACACGGCCAGTCCATGATGGTCACCTCCGGAATCCGTAAGGCCGCTGCAAACGCTGGAACCCCCACGGGGTGGCTCAATACGTGCACCCTGCCCGACTGCCGTACCCGCAGGCGAAAAGGGAACCCCCACGTGTATGGGATATTCCGTTGGCGCAGCGAGTCCAGGAGCGGGCGTAATGCTCTCCTTTTCTGGAGTGTCCATCTGGAAAGATCAGGCAAAAGTTGTATCCTCCGTCCCTGGTGTCTTAGAATCTCTGCCGAGCGAGCCCGCCCCATTATGGCGTCTTTGAGTTGGTATCTGTGTACCTTGCAAATGACATCCCTAGGACGGTCTGGGTCCTGGGAACGGGGACCCAAAGCTCTATGTGATCGGTCCAGCTCCAGGGGAGAGTCTAGTGGGACTTGTAACAGAGCATTAAAAATGTGGCGCAGGGTTTTGTCCAAATCCACAGATTCAATCGATTCCGGCAAGCCGCGGACCCTTATATTGTTGCGTCGGTTACGATTTTCAATGTCGTCAATGAGATCAGACAAATACTGAAAGTGAGCATTGTGGGAAGAAAGGCGGGAATCCTGCTCTGTTGTTTTAAGTGATAGAGATTGTGCTGCAGCTTCAACAGCCCCCACTCTTTCCCCCATCTGCTGTACTTCGTCTCTCAGGCCTGAGAGCTCTGCACGATAGGAGCTTTCCAATCTAGTTACATATGAGTCCATATCGGCTTTTGTAGGGATATTTTTGATGTGACTACTGAGGCCCTCTAGCACCTTCTGGTGCCAGGGTGCCCGGCCTCTTGAGCAGCACTATTAAGTGTAGCAGCTGAGAAACACAGGCTTGCAGGGGGGCTCCCTCTAAAGAACACAGTCCCAGCGGTTCCCATCTGCACAGGGAAGACGCACAGCTCCGTGCCAGCAGCAGCACAGTGGTCGGGTGAGGCGGCCCTCCTTCCCTCCCCCCTCCGAATCTCCAGTCCCAGAGTAGCTGGCGATCCTCTGGTGGAAGTGGGGCCAGATGAAGCCTCCACCGTCAGGGACCCCCCCCGTATCACTGCCCTCCTCTCCCGCTCAAGCCATGGTAAGTGCCGCCTGGGTGCAGACTGAGTTTGCCGTCACTGTCCCGCCGGCGTTCTGGGCCTCAGCGCCATTTTGCCTTCCCGCCTGAGGTGCCGCTCGATGTGCCACTCCGGCCTGCCCCTCACTGACCTGTGCCCACTCTTCATTACCGCCTGTGTCCGCAGCCGGAGCCCGGGCATCAGCTGCATCCTCCGGGTCCTCAGCCGCCACTGCCGCCGTCGCGGCTGCGCCCAGTGAGCGGCCGCTTCTCGTATGTCTCGCTGCGTCCGCCATCTTGTGCTCAGGGGCTGCCCGCTCCGGATCCCTCAGATAGCTCCTGATATCCCGCGTTGCGGTGTCCGGTGTTTTAAAAGTATGTCGGGGGCCTCCTCCCCTCCTCCTGTTGCCCATTCGCTGCTCAAATCTCCGTTTTTGTTGCCCTGGTGCTATAAATGCCCGGGTCAGGGCAGGAGCAAAGACACTTCACGTCTCTATCCCTCCATGTCCAGGCCACGCCCCCCTGGGCCATTTTTTAGTTGTTGCTGTCCCGCTGTGAAGCGCAGATCGCTGTGTGTGACAGCGAGACAGCAACAACTAAATGTGCAGGCAGCAGGAGCCGGCTTCTGCGGAGGCTGGTTACCACACTAAACATCGGGTAACCAAGAAGCCCTGTCCTTGGTTACCCGATATTTACCTTTGTTACCAGCCTCCGCCGCTCTCACTGTCAGTGTCGGCTCCTGCTCTGTGCACATGTAGCTGCAGGACACATCAGGTTAATTAACCCGATGTGTTCTGTAGCTAGGAGAGCAAGGAGCCAGCGCTAAGCATTGTGCGCTGCTCCCTGCTCTGTGCACATGTAACTGCAGCACACATCGGGTAATTAACCCGATGTGTGCTGTAACTAGGAGAGCAGGGAGCCAGCGCTCAGTGTGCGCTGCTTCCTGCTCTCTGCACATGTAGCTCCGTGCGCTGGTAACCAAGGTAAATATCGGGTTGGTTACCCGATATTTACCTTAGTTACCAAGCGCAGCATCTTCCACGCGGCGCTGGGGGCTGGTCACTGGTTGCTGGTGAGCTCACCAGCAACTCGTGTAGCCACGCTCCAGCGATCCCTGCCAGGTCAGGTTGCTGGTGGGATCGCTGGAGCGTCGTAGTGTGACATCTCACCAGCAACCTCCTAGTAACTTACCAGCGATCCCTATCGTTGTTGGGATCGCTGGTAAGTTGCTTAGTGTGACTGGACCTTTAGAGCTTTTATCTTACTTAGTGTAAATATTCCACTAAATAGATGGCCCACCAGAGCATAATTGGTTGATTCCAGTCAGCTCTCTCCAACCCATTGCTATCTATAAAGCAGTTAGTTACTCACCTCTTTCCCCCTTCTTTTCAGCTCCTGAGATTTTATCAGTCCTGAATAAATTCACCAGCCTAGGCCCACATAGCAGTTTCCAGATCAGTTCTCCTAATCACTGCTCTCACTTTCCGGAACCTAGAGCATTTTTAATCCACTTTTATCAGTTCATGTAAATATAGTGATGAGTGTAGACTTTATAACAATGACAGTAGCAGCAGGAAACTGACCATAACTTTTACTTAAAGAGTTCCTGTCCCCTCCCCCCTCTGCCCCACAACCCAGGGAGTATTGAGGCTACAGAACTTTGAGCTGCGCAAGACACAACTTGAGAATGCCTCTTTATTGGCCTGTGTAAAAATTGCAAATTTTTTTAACATAGATTCTGACATGGAAAATTTAAAAAATATTATATAAAATAAAAATATACATATGTTTAACAATAAAAACCTGATTTAAAGAATAGGTCATTTTCTGATTATACATTTCCTTTAAGAATTATAAGCAATTACCAGTATAATAATAGTTCAAGGTTGTAATAGTAGCTTCTTAGGGTGCTTTAACACATCCGTTTTTTGCTGAGCGGCACGAGACGGCGCTTTGCAGAAAAAACGCAACCGTTTTTTTTTGCCGCCGATTGCGTTTTTCCCGCATAGACTTGCATTAGCACCGTATTGTGCCACATGGCCTTGCGTTGCGTCCGTTTTTTGCCGGATGCGGCATATTTAGCCCATGTGGCGGCCAGATGGAACGTTGCCTGGCACGTTGTTTTGTGCGTCAAAAAAAACGCATTGCGCTGGATCCGTGAAGCGTGATTTACAATGCAAGCCTATGGACGCCGGATGCAGCGTCCTACGGCAAAAACCGCATCCGGCTGCCGAATACGTTTTTTCCCACTGCGCATGCTCAGTAGCAAGCAGTATCCGTCAAAAAACGGACGGGCCGCATGGCAAAACTTATGCAACGGATCCCGTTTTTCCGCCGCATCCGTTGCAAAGGTTTTTGAGCTGGATTGAGCCACACTGCAAAAACCAGATGTGTGAAAGCAGCCTAAGGCTATGTGCCCACGCTGCGGATTTACCGCGGATTTTGCCGCGGATTTGCCGCGGATTTACCGCGGATTTGCCGAAAATCTGCAGCAGCAGCACTTCCAAGCCATTTCGATGGCATTTTGGAAATGCTGTGCCCATGCTGCGGATTTTTCCGCGGCGGATTTGCCGCAGATTTTGATCCGCAAAAATCTGCAGCATGTCAATTGTTTGTTGCAGATTTGGTGCGGATTTTTGGTTTTGAATGGGGAAAAAAAAAAATCCGCATCAAAATCCGCGGCAAATCCGCGGTAAATCCGCGGTAAATCCGCGGGTGCGGATTTGCCGCGAAAGTCGCGGATTTTCAGGCAGAAAAATCCGCAGGTACATTCTACCGTGGACACATAGCCTTATTCCTTCTGTTCACTTGAGGTCAATCAAGAATGTATTTTAATCCCTCCTCAATATAGATGCCTTTTTTGTCTCCTGAGCTGTTGTTTTTACTAATACCATTTTTGGATAGGTGCAATGTTTTGATTGCATCTTATGGTATTTTAATGCATTGTTCCGTGGCCAAAAAGAAACGTAATTGTAGGGGTTTAATTTTTTTTTTTTATTACGCTGTTTAACAATTGAATTAATTTATTTTATATTTTGATAGTTTGGATAGTTATCAACGCAACAGTACCAAATATGCGGTTTTTTAACAGTTTTATTTTCAATGACACAAAAGGGGGTGATATAAACTTTAGTATTTTTTTCATATTTTACAAACTTTTTTTTTATTTTTTGCTGGATTTAATAGTCCCCTTAGGTGACTTGAAACTGCGATCATCCGATCTCTCGTATTAAACATAGCAGTACATTAGTTAGAGGTACATGACGGCACTGAAAGATTTGGGCTCGGCATGCAAGCTCATATCCAAAGGAGGTACACGACATATGAAGTAAGTTTATGTCATGTTGTGAAGAGATTACTAATATTACATTATCTAGTTTTGCTGCCAAGTCAAAGATGACTTTGTCACAAGAGCAGTTCTTGGAGGATTTTTCTCCAGTCCTAGTTTGGCTTTCTTATGATTCCAAGACACAGGTTCTTGGATGATTGAGAATAACAAGTTTGAGGTACATGTCATCCAAGGATATGTGCACACAACATCTTTTCCATACGGGAAAACTTGGCAAGTTATTTAAGAAGAAGTCGCTTTAGGAGATGTCAGTAGTTCATTTCCTGTAGTGTCTTTCTGGTCATTTCCAGATTACTTGTATGAGATTGTTGACCACCAGTATTTTTTTTTTAGTGTTTTTTCAGCATTTTTGGGCCATCTTTTGCAATTATGTTTTCTGGTCATTTTTTTCTCCATTCTACAAAAAAATAAACCACTAGTTATTCGGAATTGCTCAAAAAGACCCAAGGGCATGCTCTTGGCATCTTTTCAGCCTTCCCACTGACTTGTATTGTATTCTGAAAGAAAATATCTGGAGAATGATGTGCTCTTTTCTTGGTGTCTTTTTAAACCTGAAGTAGTTAAAATGGGCAAACATATCATTGGTGCAACCACACAGAGGCCCAAGAGATCAGGGGGTCAACGTCCACCACCAAAGCAGGGGAAATTGTAAATTATGATGAGCTGTGTGACTGCAAAGGGCCCATATACTGTTCTTGCACAGAGGCTCTAATTTTCTGTGCCTGCCTCTGTGTTAAATGATTCTAAAAAAAGTGAACATATGGACAGCCAGTCTTTTAGAAATAGAAATGCATGTGTTCATTCTTTGGAGAGTTTTCTGAGTTCTTTCTCAGGTGGGTTTCTGAGCAGACCTGCATGTAAAGCACGTCGTGTGTACATAGCCTATAAAAGAAAAGGAAGGTTCAGGACCGATATAAACATTTTTTGGAACATATTGGTGCTGGACCTTCCTTTTCTTCTCTATTGCTTCGTGGTTGCCAGCCATATCCGTGCACCTGTGGATCCACAGATCCTATGGTGAGCTTTTCCTGCCCCCTTTTCCCTATGTTGTGATTCTTTTTGTACATAGCCTATGACAGAGTTCCAGGTCGAAGTTTCTTGATGTTGCAATACAACCAGTTGTGATAGAAAATTGTTTACCAGCTGCAGGATGTGAGCATTGGAAAGCATGTTACTCAGGAAGATTCAATACTGTTCTAAGCAGTGGAAAATCCCCATCTTCTTGTACAGATGTTAAAATGACTCTACTCCTAATGTAAACCCACTGCAAGAGCGATGTAAGAAAGTATGTGGAGCCCAGCCTGCAACTGGCCACACACCTGTAACTTAACGCTATACCTTGCGTCATCTTTGATTAGCAAAGTATATTACCACTATATTGTGGCTACGGTTTTGCTCACAAAGGGCATAATTCGAATGACTATCCAATGTTTTATCGGAAAATACTCGGTCCAATGTTAGTCTCAGGGGTAGTACCACTCAGCATATTTTTATCTCATGCCTAATTGGCATGAGAAAACATACTCAATATGCTGGGATTGGCAGCGTAAATCGGATGCCCCGCACCCATTCAGTCTATCGGTGCATGCAAATCATTGAACTGCACTCGGATGACACAGATTCATAGACTTGAGAAGATGGAGAACTTTTGTTCCCTTTCTTCTCCTGATAGTGTGCTTCGATTCTTGCATCGGAAGGAATTGAATCACACTAAGCTGACACTCTGATCAATCTCTGATCATAGTTTGAGCTGAGTGTCATTAGCATAACTGGCCCGATTCTGTGGCATGAGACAATCTACAGCTGATTGAACACAGCATATATATCATATAGACTCTGCGTACTTAAATCAAAAGGAGGTTCTTCCACCGATCTTCCAATGGCTCCTCGGACCAAGGACTGTGTGACTGACATCTGCCATATGAGACAAAATTTAGAAAGGAAAAATCCTGTGGTCCGTCTTTCATAAAAATGTGGGTCATAATTGGTTCATGTTAAAAAAAATTAATGCACATATTCCGGACAACCTTCCACCTAGGCGGGACGGTTGTCCGGAATATGTACATGGAATTTTTTTAATATAAAACAATAAAGACACAAATTTTTATGAAAGACGGATCACAGGATTTTTCCTTTCTGCGTACTTGAGCTTGCATCATAATTTCAACTATTTATTACCCTTGTGCCTGATCTTTTCTCTTTAATCCACTCTTATACGCAAACTTTTCAAATCTTAGCCTTATTGTAATGGTAATGTTGTATCCAATGCGGTCAGTAACGTAGCCAGGCATGATATATTCATGTTATATAACATTTACTACCACAAACTTATCATTTGGGGAATACAAACTGTCAAAAAACTTTTTGTAATACAAATTTTGATGCCTGAAGATAATGGACGTATACAGCTGCTCACCTTCATTTTTTAGTGGTCTTCCAGATGATTTAGCACTGTGCACATTACCTCACATTTATTAGCAGATCATTCGTCTGTGAGAAATAGTGTAGCTGAAAACCCAGGTAAGGGTATAAAATATTCATCTGACTGAATTAAGTCTGAAGAAGAAAAAAAATGTAGGTCACAGATGCAGAAGAAGATTTACAGATTAATTTGGAATAGGTAAATTTGGTAAGGATATTTGTCACCATGCCATTTCTCAGCACTTTGAAATTGCTGTGTAGTTTGACAATAAACTATTCTGTCGACAACAGAAGACCAAGACAGGTCCATTATAATGATACACTATCTGTACAAAAATATTGGGACGCTCACCAACACATTACAGCAACAAGAGCGTTTACCCATTCTACATTTTCCACCTCCATATGCATTAATATGGTGGTGTATCCACTCTACAGCTATAACATCTTCCACTCTTCTGGGAAGGCTGTCTATAAGATTTTGGAGCACTTATAAATAGAGATGAGCGAACCGGTCCCGGTTCGGCTCGAGGCGGTTCGCCGAACGGGGGGTCTGGCTCGAGTTCGGCTCGTCGAACGTTCGACGAACCGAACTCGAGCCCATAGGAAACAATGGCAGGCAATCACAAACACAGTAAAACACCTAGAAAACACCCTCAAAGGTGTCCAAAAGGTGACAAACAACTCACAACACAACACAAACACATGGGAAAGTGACAAGGACATGTACTCATGCGAAAACAAAACAGCTGGACAAGGAAAAAGAGGAGGACACACAGATATAGGCATGGCACGCCCTTCTAAAGTCATGTAAAACACCGCAAGGTGACTCCAAGCGGAGTCTCCCTTTTTTCCAAAAATTGGGCCCCACACACCCACCCCTTCAGTGGCAGCAGTTGTGCCCCAGTTGTACACTTCACAGCTAGATTTGCATCAAGCACATTCAAAAATACGCCATTCTTATCCGTCCCCAGGATGACACCGGGGTAGGTAGCAAAGTCTTTCCTGATCCCAGCTCTGTTCATCTTGGCTTCTTTTAAAAACACAGCAAGCAAGGGTTACTCCAAGCGGAGTCTCCCTTTTTTCCAAAAATTGGGCCCCACACACACCCACCCCTTCAGTGGCAGCACTTGGGCCCCAGTTGTACACTTCACAGCTAGATTTGCATCAAGCACATTCAAAAATACGCTATTCTTAGCCGTCCACAGGATGACACCGGGGTAGGTAGCAAAGTCTTTCCTGATCCCAGCTCTGTTCATCTTGGCTTCTTTTAAAAACACAGCAAGCAAGGGTTACTCCAAGCGGAGTCTCCCTTTTTTCCAAAAATTGGGCCACACAGACACCCACCCCATCAGTGGCAGCACTTGGGCCCTAGTTGCAAACAGGATGTTTTGATTTGCATCAAGCACATTCAAAAATACGCTATTCTTAGCCGTCCCCAGGATGACACCGGGGTAGGTAGCAAAGTCTTTGCTGACCCATGACTTGTTCATCTTGGCTTCTTTTAAAAACAATGTAAGCAAGGGTTACTCCAAGCGGAGTCTCCCTTTTTTCCAAAAATTGGGCCACACAGACACCCACCCCATCAGTGGCAGCACTTGGGCCCTAGTTGCAAACAGGATGTTTTGATTTGCATCAAGCACATTCAAAAATACGCTATTCTTAGCCGTCCACAGGATGACACCGGGGTAGGTAGCAAAGTCTTTCCTGATCCCAGCTCTGTTCATCTTGGCTTCTTTTAAAAACACAGCAAGCAAGGGTTACTCCAAGCGGAGTCTCCCTTTTTTCCAAAAATTGGGCCACACAGACACCCACCCCATCAGTGGCAGCACTTGGGCCCTAGTTGCAAACAGGATGTTTTGATTTGCATCAAGCACATTCAAAAATACGCTATTCTTAGCCGTCCACAGGATGACACCGGGGTAGGTAGCAAAGTCTTTCCTGATCCCAGCTCTGTTCATCTTGGCTTCTTTTAAAAACACAGCAAGCAAGGGTTACTCCAAGCGGAGTCTCCCTTTTTTCCAAAAATTGGGCCACACAGACACCCACCCCATCAGTGGCAGCACTTGGGCCCTAGTTGCAAACAGGATGTTTTGATTTGCATCAAGCACATTCAAAAATACGCTATTCTTAGCCGTCCACAGGATGACACCGGGGTAGGTAGCAAAGTCTTTCCTGATCCCAGCTCTGTTCATCTTGGCTTCTTTTAAAAACACAGCAAGCAAGGGTTACTCCAAGCGGAGTCTCCCTTTATTCCAAAAATTGGGCCACACAGACACCCACCCCATCAGTGGCAGCACTTGGGCCCTAGTTGCAAACAGGATGTTTTGATTTGCATCAAGCACATTCAAAAATACGCTATTCTTAGCCGTCCCCAGGATGACACTGGGGTAGGTAGCAAAGTCTTTGCTGACCCATGACTTGTTCATCTTGGCTTCTTTTAAAAACAATGTAAGCAAGGGTTACTCCAAGCGGAGTCTCCCTTTTTTCCAAAAATTGGGCCACACAGACACCCACCCCATCAGTGGCAGCACTTGGGCCCTAGTTGCAAACAGGATGTTTTGATTTGCATCAAGCACATTCAAAAATACGCTATTCTTAGCCGTCCCCAGGATGACACCGGGGTAGGTAGCAAAGTCTTTGCTGACCCATGACTTGTTCATCTTGGCTTCTTTTAAAAACAATGTAAGCAAGGGTTACTCCAAGCGGAGTCTCCCTTTTTTCCAAAAATTGGGCCACACAGACACCCACCCCATCAGTGGCAGCACTTGGGCCCTAGTTGCAAACAGGATGTTTTGATTTGCATCAAGCACATTCAAAAATACGCTATTCTTAGCCGTCCACAGGATGACACCGGGGTAGGTAGCAAAGTCTTTCCTGATCCCAGCTCTGTTCATCTTGGCTTCTTTTAAAAACACAGCAAGCAAGGGTTACTCCAAGCGGAGTCTCCCTTTTTTCCAAAAATTGGGCCACACAGACACCCACCCCATCAGTGGCAGCACTTGGGCCCTAGTTGCAAACAGGATGTTTTGATTTGCATCAAGCACATTCAAAAATACGCTATTCTTAGCCGTCCCCAGGATGACACCGGGGTAGGTAGCAAAGTCTTTGCTGACCCATGACTTGTTCATCTTGGCTTCTTTTAAAAACAATGTAAGCAAGGGTTACTCCAAGCGGAGTCTCCCTTTTTTCCAAAAATTGGGCCACACAGACACCCACCCCATCAGTGGCAGCACTTGGGCCCTAGTTGCAAACAGGATGTTTTGATTTGCATCAAGCACATTCAAAAATACGCTATTCTTAGCCGTCCACAGGATGACACCGGGGTAGGTAGCAAAGTCTTTCCTGATCCCAGCTCTGTTCATCTTGGCTTCTTTTAAAAACACAGCAAGCAAGGGTTACTCCAAGCGGAGTCTCCCTTTTTTCCAAAAATTGGGCCACACAGACACCCACCCCATCAGTGGCAGCACTTGGGCCCTAGTTGCAAACAGGATGTTTTGATTTGCATCAAGCACATTCAAAAATACGCTATTCTTAGCCGTCCCCAGGATGACACCGGGGTAGGTAGCAAAGTCTTTGCTGACCCATGACTTGTTCATCTTGGCTTCTTTTAAAAACAATGTAAGCAAGGGTTACTCCAAGCGGAGTCTCCCTTTTTTCCAAAAATTGGGCCACACAGACACCCACCCCATCAGTGGCAGCACTTGGGCCCTAGTTGCAAACAGGATGTTTTGATTTGCATCAAGCACATTCAAAAATACGCTATTCTTAGCCGTCCACAGGATGACACCGGGGTAGGTAGCAAAGTCTTTGCTGACCCATGACTTGTTCATCTTGGCTTCTTTTAAAAACAATGTAAGCAAGGGTTACTCCAAGCGGAGTCTCACTTTTTTCCAAAAATTGGGCCACACAGACACCCACCCCATCAGTGGCAGCACTTGGGCCCTAGTTGCAAACAGGATGTTTTGATTTGCATCAAGCACATTCAAAAATACGCTATTCTTAGCCGTCCCCAGGATGACACCGGGGTAGGTAGCAAAGTCTTTCCTGATCCCAGCTCTGTTCATCTTGGCTTCTTTTAAAAACACAGCAAGCAAGGGTTACTCCAAGCGGAGTCTCCCTTTTTTCCAAAAATTGGGCCACACAGACACCCACCCCATCAGTGGCAGCACTTGGGCCCTAGTTGCAAACAGGATGTTTTGATTTGCATCAAGCACATTCCAAATCCACAAGCATTTACTCTCCCCAGGATGACACAGGGGTAGTAAATTCCTTCTGGATCCATGACTTGTTCATTTTGATGAACGTCAGTCTGTCCACATTGTCACTGGACAGACGCGTGCGCTTATCTGTCAGCACACACCCAGCAGCACTGAATACACGTTCAGAGACAACGCTGGCAGCTGGACACGACAAAATCTCCAAGGCGTAAGTTGCGAGCTCTGGCCATTTTTGTAGGTTTGAAGCCCAAAAGGAGCAAGGCTCCAGTTGCACAGTCATGGCATCGATGTTCATTTGGAGATACTCCTGTATCATCCTCTCCAGCCGTTGACTATGTGTCAGACTTGTTGTCTCTGGTGGCCTTGCAAAAGAGGGTCTAAAAAAATTATGAAAAGATTCCATAAAATTGCTGTTACCGGCACCAGAAAAGGTCCTACTGGTACGGGTAGACTGTTGAAGATGACGAGACCGTCCCATGTTTGTCAAGTTACAACTGGGAGATTCACTCCCTGCACCTGCACGGTTGTTTGGTGGAAAAGCCGAGCTAAGATCTAGTAACAGCTTCTGCTGATACTCCTGCATACGTGCGTCCCTTTCTATGGCTGGAATTATGTCACAAAATTTGGACTTGTACCGGGGATCTAATAGTGTGGCAATCCAGTAGTCATCATCACTTCTAATTTTGACAATACGACTGTCATGTTGGAGGTAGTGCAACAAAAAGGCACTCATGTGTCTTGCGCAGCCATGCGGACCAAGTCCATGCTGTGTTTGTGGCATAGAGGTGCTACCCGTTCTTTCTTCCTCTGACATCTGACCCCAACCTCTTTCAACTGAAATTTGACCAAGGTCTCCCTCATCCGCTGAGTCTTCCATGTCCATGGACAGTTCGTCCTCCATTTCTTCATGTTCTCCTGCACCTTGCTCAACATTTCGCCTGCTACTATGCGCCCTTGTCGATCCCTGTCCCCCATGGTCCCATGCCTGCTGCGTTGGTGATGATGAACGTCTGGACCTTGGTGATGTTGTTGTCCCTTGCGCATATGAATCCTCCTGTAGTTCCTCCCCTTCATGTTGTCCCACCCCCTGACTCCGAATAGTGTTTAGCGTGTGCTCCAGCATGTAAATGACTGGAATCGTCATGCTGATAATGGCATTGTCAGCGCTAAACATATTCGTCGCCATGTCGAAACTGTGCAGAAGGGTGCATAGGTCCTTGATCTGAGACCACTCCATCAGGGTGATCTGCCCCACCTCTGCATCTCGTTGGCCCAGGCTATACGTCATGACGTATTGCACCAGGGCTCTGCGGTGCTGCCACAGTCGCTGTAACATGTGGAGAGTTGAATTCCAGCGTGTCGCCACATCGCATTTCAGGCGATGAACCGGCAGGCCGAAAGACTTCTGGAGCGATGCAAGTCGCTCTGCTGCGGCGCTTGAACGGCGGAAGTGAGCTGACAGTTTTCGTGCCCTGTTCAGAAGGCCATCTAGGCCGGGATAGTGTGTTAAAAATTGCTGCACGACAAGGTTCAACACGTGAGCCATACAAGGTACGTGTGTCACCTTGCCCAGGCGAAGTGCCGCACCCAGGTTTGCAGCATTGTCGCACACGGCCTTACCAGGCTGCAGTTTGAGTGGAGACAACCATTTATTAAACTCGGACCGCAAAGCTGACCACAACTCCTCAGCTGTGTGACTCTTATTACCAAGACATGTCAAGCTAAAGACCGCCTGATGCCGTTGCGCTCTGCTGCCAGCATAGTAATGAGGGGTGCGTGATTCCTTCTGCGCAGTGAGAACGCTGGTGGCCTGACCAGGCAGGCTTGGGGCGGAGGTGGAGGACCCAGATGAGGTGGAGGATGCAGAAGCAGTGGCGGAACTTGGACAGACAGAGGATTGACACACAAGTCGTGGGGACGGCAAGACTTGTGCAGCAGACCCTTCACCATCTATCACCATAGTTACCCAGTGCCCAGTCAGCGACATGTAACGTCCCTGTCCATGCTTACTGGTCCAAGTATCGGTGGTGAAATGCACCCGTTCACACACAGAGTTTCTCAAGGAAGCGGTGATGTTGTGTGCGACATGCTGGTGTAGCGCGGGCACACCTTTCTTAGAGAAGTAGTGGCGACTAGGCATCTGGTACTGGGGCACAGCGACAGACATAAGGTCTCTAAAATCCTGTGTGTCCACTAGGCGGAAAGGCAGCATTTTGGTAGCCAACAGCTTACAGAGGGATAGAGTCAACCTCTTAGCTTTGTCATGGGTCGGAGGAAGTGGCCTTTTATTTGACCACATCTGAGGGACAGAGATCTGGCTGCTGTGTGTAGACGGTGTTGAGTAGGGTGTCCCTGGAAAAATGCAGGTTTGTGAGGAAAGTGCAGGCGGAGACATGATGTTGCCTTCATCCAACGTTGGTGCTATCGATGTCTGAGAGAGCTGTACACACTCACTTGTTTCCCCTTCCAAACCAACTGACGACCTTACAAGCAAACTGCCTGTTGCGGTTACAGTGGTGGAAGTTTTGCGTGGAAAAACAGGTGTGGCAGCTGTCCCCACAGTCCTAGAAGATGAAGAGCGCGCGGATGCAGTGGAAGGGGCGGGCGGTGGATGGTTCGCTCCGCTAGGCCGCATTGCAGCACGGTGAGCTTCCCACCGGGACTTATGATATTTATTCATGTGACGATTCATGGAAGAAGTTGTCAAACTGCTGAGCTTTTGACCTCTACTAAGAGAATCATGACAAATGTTACATATCACATGAGTTGGGCGATCTTTTTCGATGTGAAAAAAGGACCAGGCTAGGCAAGGCTTAGAGGCCATGCGACCTGTTGATCCACCCCGAATAATGCTCATAGGCAGAGTGGTGGCTGAGGATGCAGTTGTAGACGTGCTACCAGTGCTCCGACTCTGTCCAGGAAGGCGCAAGGTAACTTCGTCGTCGGTTGCATCCTCCTCCACCGCCTCTGTTGACCTCCTCGAGTGCCTGACTGGGGGTTGACAGTAGGTGGGATCTAGAACGTCATCATCAATTGTTGTGTTTGCACTCCCCTCCCCCTCAGACCGAGCCTCTTCTTGCCCTGACGGAATATTTAAGTTGTCATCCCAATCGGGTATCTGCGTCTCATCTTCATCAGTATGTTCCTCATTGTCTATAACCACAGGTGTTACAGTTTGTGACAAAGGGTCAACATTATGCTCAGAAACTTGGTCCTCACGGCCTGAATCTGAGTCACAAAGGTTCTGGGCATCACTGCAGACCATTTCCTGTTCTGTACTCACTGTAGCTTGGGAGCAGACCTCTGATTCCCAGGCTATAGTGTGACTGAACAGCTCTGCAGACTCAGCCATCTCAGTTCCACCATACTGTGCAGGGCTGATGGAGACTTCAGAGCTGGGAGAAATCAAGTGTGATTGGGATGACAACTCAGAGGACTGGTGTTTTTTGGATGCGGTACTTGAAGTGGCTGAGAGGGCACTTGTTGGACCACTTGAGATCCATTCAAGCATTTTCCTTTTTTGCCCATCATCTACCTTTCTTCCTGTTGTTCGTGTCCGTAAAAAAGGGAGCACATCGGATTGTCCACGGTAAGTAGTAGACATCTTACTTTTGCTGGTAGATGGTCTATCTTCAGCAGATGATAATGGAGCTTTGCCACCTTCCCCACGGACAAAACCTTTTTTGCCTTTTCCACCACGCCTCTTCCCCTTTCCACCAGCATCTGTCATTTTGCCACTCATGTTGATTGCGACAAGATTGTGGACTGAAAATGTGGTAGTAAAAATTGAGAGGTGGTGAAGATTGCAGTGGTGGTCTAGCTTTATTAACAGCAGAATAATAAAGAATAAATATCCCTGACAATGCAACTTAGTTATAATTAGTTGGAGTGTGCAACGCAGGCAGACGTGCTGCAAATGTCTTTGCACTAGTGGGACTATAGCAAAGTCCAATAGCCACGTATAGGATGCCACTAGGTACACTGAGTGTTTGCTAGTATAATGGCTTGGTTAGAATGAGTTGTAGTGTGCAACGCAGGCAGACGCGCTCTGCAAATGTCTTTGCACTAGTGGGACTATAGCAAAGTCCAATAGCCACGTATAGGATGCCACTAGGTACACTGAGTGTTTGCTAGTATAATGGCTTGGTTAGAATGAGTTGTAGTGTGCAACGCAGGCAGACGCGCTCTGCAAATGTCTTTGCACTAGTGGGACTATAGCAAAGTCCAATAGCCACGTATAGGATGCCACTAGGTACACTGAGTGTTTGCTAGTATAATGGCTTGGTTAGAATGAGTTGTAGTGTGCAACGCAGGCAGACGCGCTCTGCAAATGTCTTTGCACTAGTGGGACTATAGCAAAGTCCAATAGCCACGTATAGGATGCCACTAGGTACACTGAGTGTTTGCTAGTATAATGGCTTGGTTAGAATGAGTTGTAGTGTGCAACGCAGGCAGACGCGCTCTGCAAATGTCTTTGCACTAGTGGGACTATAGCAAAGTCCAATAGCCACGTATAGGATGCCACTAGGTACACTGAGTGTTTGCTAGTATAATGGCTTGGTTAGAATGAGTTGTAGTGTGCAACGCAGGCAGACGCGCTCTGCAAATGTCTTTGCACTAGTGGGACTATAGCAAAGTCCAATAGCCACGTATAGGATGCCACTAGGTACACTGAGTGTTTGCTAGTATAATGGCTTGGTTAGAATGAGTTGTAGTGTGAAACGCAGGCAGACGCGCTCTGCAAATGTCTTTGCACTAGTGGGACTATAGCAAAGTCCAATAGCCACGTATAGGATGCCACTAGGTACACTGAGTGTTTGCTAGTATAATGGCTTGGTTAGAATGAGTTGTAGTGTGCAACGCAGGCAGACGCGCTCTGCAAATGTCTTTGCACTAGTGGGACTATAGCAAAGTCCAATAGCCACGTATAGGATGCCACTAGGTACACTGAGTGTTTGCTAGTATAATGGCTTGGTTAGAATGAGTTGTAGTGTGCAACGCAGGCAGACGCGCTCTGCAAATGTCTTTGCACTAGTGGGACTATAGCAAAGTCCAATAGCCACGTATAGGATGCCACTAGGTACACTGAGTGTTTGCTAGTATAATGGCTTGGTTAGAATGAGTTGTAGTGTGCAACGCAGGCAGACGCGCTCTGCAAATGTCTTTGCACTAGTGGGACTATAGCAAAGTCCAATAGCCACGTATAGGATGCCACTAGGTACACTGAGTGTTTGCTAGTATAATGGCTTGGTTAGAATGAGTTGTAGTGTGCAACGCAGGCAGACGCGCTCTGCAAATGTCTTTGCACTAGTGGGACTATAGCAAAGTCCAATAGCCACGTATAGGATGCCACTAGGTACACTGAGTGTTTGCTAGTATAATGGCTTGGTTAGAATGAGTTGTAGTGTGCAACGCAGGCAGACGCGCTCTGCAAATGTCTTTGCACTAGTGGGACTATAGCAAAGTCCAATAGCCACGTATAGGATGCCACTAGGTACACTGAGTGTTTGCTAGTATAATGGCTTGGTTAGAATGAGTTGTAGTGTGCAACGCAGGCAGACGCGCTCTGCAAATGTCTTTGCACTAGTGGGACTATAGCAAAGTCCAATAGCCACGTATAGGATGCCACTAGGTACACTGAGTGTTTGCTAGTATAATGGCTTGGTTAGAATGAGTTGTAGTGTGCAACGCAGGCAGACGCGCTCTGCAAATGTCTTTGCACTAGTGGGACTATAGCAAAGTCCAATAGCCACGTATAGGATGCCACTAGGTACACTGAGTGTTTGCTAGTATAATGGCTTGGTTAGAATGAGTTGTAGTGTGCAACGCAGGCAGACGCGCTCTGCAAATGTCTTTGCACTAGTGGGACTATAGCAAAGTCCAATAGCCACGTATAGGATGCCACTAGGTACACTGAGTGTTTGCTAGTATAATGGCTTGGTTAGAATGAGTTGTAGTGTGCAACGCAGGCAGACGCGCTCTGCAAATGTCTTTGCACTAGTGGGACTATAGCAAAGTCCAATAGCCACGTATAGGATGCCACTAGGTACACTGAGTGTTTGCTAGTATAATGGCTTGGTTAGAATGAGTTGTAGTGTGCAACGCAGGCAGACGCGCTCTGCAAATGTCTTTGCACTAGTGGGACTATAGCAAAGTCCAATAGCCACGTATAGGATGCCACTAGGTACACTGAGTGTTTGCTAGTATAATGGCTTGGTTAGAATGAGTTGTAGTGTGCAACGCAGGCAGACGCGCTCTGCAAATGTCTTTGCACTAGTGGGACTATAGCAAAGTCCAATAGCCACGTATAGGATGCCACTAGGTACACTGAGTGTTTGCTAGTATAATGGCTTGGTTAGAATGAGTTGTAGTGTGCAACGCAGGCAGACGCGCTCTGCAAATGTCTTTGCACTAGTGGGACTATAGCAAAGTCCAATAGCCACGTATAGGATGCCACTAGGTACACTGAGTGTTTGCTAGTATAATGGCTTGGTTAGAATGAGTTGTAGTGTGCAACGCAGGCAGACGCGCTCTGCAAATGTCTTTGCACTAGTGGGACTATAGCAAAGTCCAATAGCCACGTATAGGATGCCACTAGGTACACTGAGTGTTTGCTAGTATAATGGCTTGGTTAGAATGAGTTGTAGTGTGCAACGCAGGCAGACGCGCTCTGCAAATGTCTTTGCACTAGTGGGACTATAGCAAAGTCCAATAGCCACGTATAGGATGCCACTAGGTACACTGAGTGTTTGCTAGTATAATGGCTTGGTTAGAATGAGTTGTAGTGTGCAACGCAGGCAGACGCGCTCTGCAAATGTCTTTGCACTAGTGGGACTATAGCAAAGTCCAATAGCCACGTATAGGATGCCACTAGGTACACTGAGTGTTTGCTAGTATAATGGCTTGGTTAGAATGAGTTGTAGTGTGCAACGCAGGCAGACGCGCTCTGCAAATGTCTTTGCACTAGTGGGACTATAGCAAAGTCCAATAGCCACGTATAGGATGCCACTAGGTACACTGAGTGTTTGCTAGTATAATGGCTTGGTTAGAATGAGTTGTAGTGTGCAACGCAGGCAGACGCGCTCTGCAAATGTCTTTGCACTAGTGGGACTATAGCAAAGTCCAATAGCCACGTATAGGATGCCACTAGGTACACTGAGTGTTTGCTAGTATAATGGCTTGGTTAGAATGAGTTGTAGTGTGCAACGCAGGCAGACGCGCTCTGCAAATGTCTTTGCACTAGTGGGACTATAGCAAAGTCCAATAGCCACGTATAGGATGCCACTAGGTACACTGAGTGTTTGCTAGTATAATGGCTTGGTTAGAATGAGTTGTAGTGTGCAACGCAGGCAGACGCGCTCTGCAAATGTCTTTGCACTAGTGGGACTATAGCAAAGTCCAATAGCCACGTATAGGATGCCACTAGGTACACTGAGTGTTTGCTAGTATAATGGCTTGGTTAGAATGAGTTGTAGTGTGCAACGCAGGCAGACGCGCTCTGCAAATGTCTTTGCACTAGTGGGACTATAGCAAAGTCCAATAGCCACGTATAGGATGCCACTAGGTACACTGAGTGTTTGCTAGTATAATGGCTTGGTTAGAATGAGTTGTAGTGTGCAACGCAGGCAGACGCGCTCTGCAAATGTCTTTGCACTAGTGGGACTATAGCAAAGTCCAATAGCCACGTATAGGATGCCACTAGGTACACTGAGTGTTTGCTAGTATAATGGCTTGGTTAGAATGAGTTGTAGTGTGCAACGCAGGCAGACGCGCTCTGCAAATGTCTTTGCACTAGTGGGACTATAGCAAAGTCCAATAGCCACGTATAGGATGCCACTAGGTACACTGAGTGTTTGCTAGTATAATGGCTTGGTTAGAATGAGTTGTAGTGTGCAACGCAGGCAGACGCGCTCTGCAAATGTCTTTGCACTAGTGGGACTATAGCAAAGTCCAATAGCCACGTATAGGATGCCACTAGGTACACTGAGTGTTTGCTAGTATAATGGCTTGGTTAGAATGAGTTGTAGTGTGCAACGCAGGCAGACGCGCTCTGCAAATGTCTTTGCACTAGTGGGACTATAGCAAAGTCCAATAGCCACGTATAGGATGCCACTAGGTACACTGAGTGTTTGCTAGTATAATGGCTTGGTTAGAATGAGTTGTAGTGTGCAACGCAGGCAGACGCGCTCTGCAAATGTCTTTGCACTAGTGGGACTATAGCAAAGTCCAATAGCCACGTATAGGATGCCACTAGGTACACTGAGTGTTTGCTAGTATAATGGCTTGGTTAGAATGAGTTGTAGTGTGCAACGCAGGCAGACGCGCTCTGCAAATGTCTTTGCACTAGTGGGACTATAGCAAAGTCCAATAGCCACGTATAGGATGCCACTAGGTACACTGAGTGTTTGCTAGTATAATGGCTTGGTTAGAATGAGTTGTAGTGTGCAACGCAGGCAGACGCGCTCTGCAAATGTCTTTGCACTAGTGGGACTATAGCAAAGTCCAATAGCCACGTATAGGATGCCACTAGGTACACTGAGTGTTTGCTAGTATAATGGCTTGGTTAGAATGAGTTGTAGTGTGCAACGCAGGCAGACGCGCTCTGCAAATGTCTTTGCACTAGTGGGACTATAGCAAAGTCCAATAGCCACGTATAGGATGCCACTAGGTACACTGAGTGTTTGCTAGTATAATGGCTTGGTTAGAATGAGTTGTAGTGTGCAACGCAGGCAGACGCGCTCTGCAAATGTCTTTGCACTAGTGGGACTATAGCAAAGTCCAATAGCCACGTATAGGATGCCACTAGGTACACTGAGTGTTTGCTAGTATAATGGCTTGGTTAGAATGAGTTGTAGTGTGCAACGCAGGCAGACGCGCTCTGCAAATGTCTTTGCACTAGTGGGACTATAGCAAAGTCCAATAGCCACGTATAGGATGCCACTAGGTACACTGAGTGTTTGCTAGTATAATGGCTTGGTTAGAATGAGTTGTAGTGTGCAACGCAGGCAGACGCGCTCTGCAAATGTCTTTGCACTAGTGGGACTATAGCAAAGTCCAATAGCCACGTATAGGATGCCACTAGGTACACTGAGTGTTTGCTAGTATAATGGCTTGGTTAGAATGAGTTGTAGTGTGCAACGCAGGCAGACGCGCTCTGCAAATGTCTTTGCACTAGTGGGACTATAGCAAAGTCCAATAGCCACGTATAGGATGCCACTAGGTACACTGAGTGTTTGCTAGTATAATGGCTTGGTTAGAATGAGTTGTAGTGTGCAACGCAGGCAGACGCGCTCTGCAAATGTCTTTGCACTAGTGGGACTATAGCAAAGTCCAATAGCCACGTATAGGATGCCACTAGGTACACTGAGTGTTTGCTAGTATAATGGCTTGGTTAGAATGAGTTGTAGTGTGCAACGCAGGCAGACGCGCTCTGCAAATGTCTTTGCACTAGTGGGACTATAGCAAAGTCCAATAGCCACGTATAGGATGCCACTAGGTACACTGAGTGTTTGCTAGTATAATGGCTTGGTTAGAATGAGTTGTAGTGTGCAACGCAGGCAGACGCGCTCTGCAAATGTCTTTGCACTAGTGGGACTATAGCAAAGTCCAATAGCCACGTATAGGATGCCACTAGGTACACTGAGTGTTTGCTAGTATAATGGCTTGGTTAGAATGAGTTGTAGTGTGCAACGCAGGCAGACGCGCTCTGCAAATGTCTTTGCACTAGTGGGACTATAGCAAAGTCCAATAGCCACGTATAGGATGCCACTAGGTACACTGAGTGTTTGCTAGTATAATGGCTTAGTTATCAGTTGGAGTGTGCAGAGGACAAGAGGGTACAGTGGCAGGATTGTGGTGCTCTGGGTAGAGGAATGGAAGACTGCCTTTCTATTCCCTCCTAATGGTGAAATGCAGGTAGGAAATCCCTGACCTGGGCTACACAGACGCTGTTGCTGTTTGCAGGACCTGTCACCTATGGCTCTCTGACCCTGCCGGTTGGAGCCCTTAAAAGGACTGCTATAAAGTGCTCTCCCTAAGCTGTCTAACGCTGTGTATGCAGCGCATACAGCTGTATCGGCTATAGGACTCAGGAAGACGGAGCTGCGACAGTGATGTCTGACACCAAAGACGCAGAAGGCAGATAATGGCGTCCGTGAAGAAAATGTCCGGTTTTATAATGCAGGGACATGTGACATGCAGATCCTATCACACATGCCGTTGCTTCTCTGGCTCAAAGTCCACTTAGCTGTGTGTGTGTCTGGGATTGGCTGACATGCTGGCCCGCCCCACAAGATGCGCGCGCTTAGGGAAGGAAGACAAGAAAAAAAAAAAAAAAAAATGGCGATCGCCATTATAGAAACAGCAGTGATCTGAAGGCGCTGTTCACGCACACTATACACTGAAATGTGATAATAGTTTGATTCACAGAGTGACTTACACTATTACAGCAGAAACCAAGCTATGATTTAGCTGTTTTTTGGCTGCTAGAACCGTTCTCGAACGTTTCTAGAACTACCGAGCTTTTGCAAAAAGCTCGAGTTCTAGTTCAATCTAGAACATGCCCCAAAATCACTCGAGCCGCGAACTGGAGAACCACGAACCACGAACCGCGCTCAACTCTACTTATAAAGTAAGGTTTTGGACCGTGAGGAAGGCGTAAAACAACGCCAAAACGTATAATTTCTGTCTGCGTTATTTTCCTGTGTCTATTTCTGTACCTGAGTCTATTGGACTGTTGGACTGCTGTATTCTAATAAAGATGAAGAATTTTTAAAGAGCACCCTGAAGTTCCGATGTCATTGCTGAATCTAGCTCTGATGTTGGTTATATTTATATTTATTATATATATATATATATATATATATACATATATATATATATATATATATATATATATATACACAGTACAGACCAAAAGTTTGGACACACCTTTTCATTCAAAGAGTTTTACTTTATTTTCATGACTCGGAAAATTGTAGATTCACATTGAGGGCATCAAAACTATGAATTAACGCATGTGGAATGAAATACTTAACAAAAAAGTGTGAAACAACTGAAAATATGTCTTATATTCTAGGTTCTTCAAAGTAGCCACCTTTTGCTTTGATTACTGCTTTGCACACTCTTGGCATTCTCTTAGTGAGCTTCAAAAGGTAGTCACCAAAAATGGTCTTCCAACAGTCTTGAAGGAGTTCCCAGAGATGCTTAGCACTTGTTGGCCCTTTTGCCTTTACTCTGTGGTCCAGCTCACCCCAAACCATCTCGATTGGGTTCAGGTCTGGTGACTGTGGAGGCCAGGTCATCTGGAGTAGCACCCCATCACTCTCCTTCTTAGTCAAATAGCCCTTACACAGCCTGGAGGTGTGTTTGAGGTCATTGTCCTGTTGAAAATGAAATGATGGTCCAACTAAACGCAAACCAGATGGAATAGCATGCCGTTGCAAAATGCTGTGGTAGCCATGCTGGTTCAGTATGCCTTCAAGTTTGAATAAATCCCCAATAGTGCCACCAGCAAAGCACTCCCACACCATCACACCTCCTCCTCCATGCTTCACGGTGCGAACCAGGCATGTAGAGTCCATCCGTTCACCTTTTCTGCGTCACACAAAGACACGGTGGTTGGATCCAAAGATCTCAAATTTGGACTCATCAGACCAAAGCACATATTTCTACTGGTCTAATGTTTATTCCTTGTGTTCTTTAGCCCAAACAGGTCTCTTCTGCTTGTTGCCTGTCCTTAGCAGTGGTTTCCTAGCAGCTATTTTACCATGAAGGCCTGCTGCACAAAGTCTTCTCTTAACAGTTGTTCTAGAGATGTGTCTGTTGCTAGAACTCTGTGTGGCATTGACCTGGTCTCTAATCTGAGCTGCTGTTAACCTGCGATTTCTGAGGCTGGTGACTCGGATAAACTTATCCTCCACAGCAGAGGTGACTCTTGGTCTTCCTTTCCTGAGGCGGTCCTCATGTGAGCCAGTTTCTTTGTAGCGTTTGATGGTTTTTGCCACTGCACTTGGGGACACTTTCAAAGTTTTCCCAATTTTTCAGACTGACTGACCTTCATTTCTTAAAGTAATGATGGACACTCGTTTTTCTTTAACTTAGCTGCTTTTTTTACCATAATACAAATTCTAGCAGTCTATTCAGTAGGACTATAAGCTGTGTGTCCACCAGACTTCTGCACAACACAACTGATGGTCCCAACCCCATTTATAAGGCAAGAAATCCCACTTATTAAACCTGACAGGGCACACCTGTCAAGTGAAAACCATTTCCGGTGACTACCTCTTGAAGCTCATCAAGAGAATGCCAAGAGTGTGCAAAGCAGTATTCAAAGCAAAAGGTGGCTACTTTGAAGAACCTAAAATATAAGACAAATTTTCAGTTGTTTCACACTTTTTTGTTAAGTATTTCATTCCACATGTGTTAATTCATAGTTTTGATGCCTTCAATGTGAATCTACAATTTTCCGAGTCATGAAAATAAAGAAAACTGTTTGAATAAGAAGGTGTGTCCAAACTTTTGGTCTGTACTATATATGTATTTTATATATACAGTGCCTACAAGTAGTATTCAACCCCCTGCAGATTTAGCAGGTTTACTCATTCGGAATTAACTTGGCATTGTGACATTTGGACTGTAGATCAGCCTGGAAGTGTGAAATGCACTGCAGCAAAAAAGAATGTTGTTTCTTTTTTTATTTTTTTTTTTAAATTGTGAAAAGTTTATTCAGAGGGTCATTTATTATTCAACCCCTCAAACCACCAGAATTCTGTTTGGTTCCCCTAAAGTATTAAGAAGTATTTCAGGCACAAAGAACAATGAGCTTCACATGTTTGGATTAATTATCTCTTTTTCCAGCCTTTTCTGACTAATTAAGACCCTCCCCAAACTTGTGAACTCATACTTGGTCAACATGGGAAAGACAAAGGAGCATTCCAAGGCCATCAGAGACAAGATCGTGGAGGGTCACAAGGCTGACAAGGGGTACAAAACCCTTTCCAAGGAGTTGGGGCTACCTGTCTCCACTGTTGGGAGCATCATCCGGAAGTGGAAGGCTTATGGAACTACTGTTAGCCTTCCACGGCCTGGACAGCCTTTGAAAGTTTCCACCCGTCCCGAGGCCAGGCGTGTCCGAAGAGTCAAGGCTAACCCAAGGACAACAAGGAAGGAGCTCCGGGAAGATCTCATGGCAGTGGGGACATTGGTTTCAGTCAATACCATAAGTAACGTACTCCACCGCAATGGTCTCCGTTCCAGACGACCCCATAAGGTACCTTTACTTTCAAAGCATCATGTCAAGGCTCGTCTACAGTTTGCTCATGATCACTTGGAGGACTCTGAGACAGACTGGTTCAAGGTTCTCTGGTCTGATGAGACCAAGATCGAGATCTTTGGTGCCAACCACACACGTGACGTGGAGACTGGATGGCACTGCTTATGACCCCAAGAATACCATCCCTACAGTCAAGCATGGTGGTGGCAGCATCATGCTGTGGGGCTGTTTCTCAGCCAAGGGGCCTGGCCATCTGGTCTGCATCCATGGGAAGATGGATAGCACGGCCTACCTGGAGATTTTGGCCAAGAACCTCTGCTCCTCCATCAAGGATCTTAAGATGGGTCGTCATTTCATCTTCCAACAAGACAACGACCCAAAGCACACAGCCAAGAAAACCAAGGCCTGGTTCAAGAGGGAAAAAATCAAGGTGTTGCAGTGGCCTAGTCAGTCTCCTGACCTTAACCCAATTGAAAACTTGTGGAAGGAGCTCAAGATTAAAGTCCACATGAGACACCCAAAGAACCTAGATAACTTTGAGAAGATCTGCATGGAGGAGTGGGCCAAGATAACTCCAGAGACCTGTGCCGGCTTGATCAGGTCTTATAAAAGACGATTATTAGCTGTAATTGCAAACAAGTGTTATTCCACAAAATATTAAACCTAGGGGTTGAATAATAATTGACCCACACTTTTATGTTGAAAATTTATTAAAATTTAACTGAGCAACATAACTTGCTGGTTTGTAAGATTCATGCATCTGTTAATAAATCCTGCTCTTGTTTGAAGTTTGCAGGCTCTAACTTATTTGCATCTTATCAAACCTGCTAAATCTGCAGGGGGTTGAATACTACTTGTAGGCACTGTATATATATATATATATATATATATATATATATATATATATATATATATACGGTATATCACCATGGGAGCCAGGCTGGGGGACATTATTTATATCAGCATGGGAGCCAGGCTGGGGGACATTATATGTCCTATATATAAATCCTGGCTCCCATGCTGGTATATAGAATGTTCCCCAGCCTGGCTCTCATGCTGGTATATATAATGTCCCCCAGCTTGCCTCCTGTGCTGGTATATATAATGTCCATCAGTCTGGCTCCCATGCTGGTATATACAATGTCACCCAGCCTGGCTCTCATGCCTGTATATATAATGTCCCCCAGCCTGGCTCCTCCTATGCTGGTATATATAATGTCCTCCAGTCTGGCTCCCATGCTGGTATATATAATGTCCTCCAGCCTCCCATGCTGGTATATAATATCCTCCAGTATGGCTCCCCTGCAGGTATATATAATTTCCCCCAGCCTTGATCCCATACTGGTATATACAGTGCTGGCCAAAAGTATTGGCACCCCTGCAATTCTGTCAGATAATACTCAGTTTCTTCTTGAAAATGATTGCAATCACAAATTCTTTGGTATTATTATCTTCATTTAATTTGTCTTCAATGAAAAAAAAAAAATGTCATAAAGCCAAATTGGATATAATTCCACACCAAACATAAAAAAGGGGTGGACAAAAGTATTGGCACTGTTTGAAAAATCATGTGATGCTTCTCTAATTTGTGTAAATAACAGCACCTGTAACTTACCTGTGGCACCTAACAGGTGTTGGCAATAACTAAATCACACTTGCAGCCAGTTGACATGGATTAAAGTTGACTCAACCTTTGTCCTGTGTCCTTGTGTGTACCACATTGGACATGAAGGAAAGACAGAAGACCAAAGAACTGTCTGAGGACTTGAGAATCCAGATTGTGAAGAAGCATGAGCATTCTCAAGGCTACAAGTCCATCTCCAAAGACCTGAACGTTCCTGTGTCTACGGTGCGCAGTGTCATCAAGAAGTTTAAAGCCCATGGCACTGTGGCTATCCTACCTAGATGTGGAAGGAAAAGAAAAATTGACGAGAGATTTCAACGCAAGATTGTGCGGATGGTGGATAAAGAACCTCGACTAATATCCAAACAAGTTCAAGCTGCCCTGAAGTCCGAGGTACAACAGTGTTGTTGTGTTGTAGGATACCCAGGAAGACCCCACTTCTTATCCCGAGACATAAAAAAGCCAAGCTGGAGTTTGCCAAAACTTACCTGAGAAAGCCTAAAACATTTTTGAAGAATGTTCTCTAGTCAGATGAGACAAAAGTAGAGCTTTTTCGGAAAAACCATCAACATAGAGTTTACAGGAAAAAAAAGAGGCATTCAAAGAAAAGAACACGGTCCCTACAGTCAAACATGGTGGAGGTTCCCTGATGCTTTGGGGTTTGCTTTGCTGCCTCTGGCACTGGACTGCTTGACAGTGTGCATGGCATTATGAAGTCTGAAGACTACCAACTAATTTTGCTGCATAATGTAGGGCCCAGTGTGGGAAAGCTGGGTCTTCCTCAGAGGTCATGGGTCTTCCAGCAGGACAATGACCCAAAACACACTTCAAAAAGCACTAGAAAATGGTTTGATAGAAAGCACTGGAGACTACTAAAGTGTCCAGCAATGAGTCCAGACCTGAATCCCATAGAACACCTGTGGAGAGATCTCAAAATTGTAGTTTGGAGAAGGCACACTTCAAATCTCAGGGACCTGGAGCAGTTTGCCAAAGAAGAATGGTGTAAAATTCCAGCAGAGCATTGTAAGAAGCTCATTGATGGTTACCGGAAGCGTTCGCAGTTATTTTGGCTAAAGGTTGTGCAACCAAGTATTAGGCTAAGGGTGCCAATACTTTTGACTGGCCCATTTTTGGAGTTTTGTGTGAAATGATCAATGATTTGATTTTTGTTTCATTCTCTTTTGTGTTTTTTCATTGCAAGGAAAATAAATGAAGATAATTATACCAAAGAATTTGTGATTGCAATCATTTTTAGGAAGAAACTGAGTATTCTCTGACAGAATTTCAGGGGTGCCAATACTTTTGGCCAGCACTGTATAATCTTCCCCAACTTGGGCCCTATCCTGGCATATAAAATGTCCCCCAGCCTGGCTCCCATGGTGGTATATATAATGTCCCCCAGCCTGGGCCCTGTTCTGGTATATATAATGTCCCCCAGCCTGACTCCTATGCTGGTATATATAATGTACCAGATGTAATAAGATTTAGAGGATTATGGAATGTGCATTATAATACATGGAGGACTATGGGGTGTATTCTAATATATGAAGGTTTATTTGGGACCCATTATACTATATGGAAGGCAATGTGGGGGCCGTTATAGTATTTGGAGAGCTATATATGAGTGGGGACAAAGATAAAGCATGGGATGGAAAAGTTTTGTGCTGAAGGAAAAAGGGTCTTTCCCTCAGCACCCACCTTTGCCACACTCTGATATCATGGGAAAGCTGAGCGCTGAGGTAAAGATGTCTATCAGAGCATGGGAAAGCTGAGCGCTGAGGGAAAGATGTCTATCAGAGCATGGGAAAGCTGCATGCTGAGGGAAAGATGTATAGCAGAGCATAGAGAAGGTGCGTGCTGAGTACAAGATGGATATCAGAACATAGGAAAGCTGGGTTGCTGATAGAGGGATTTCAGATCATGGGAAATTTGGGTGCTGAGGGAAAGAGTTTAGTGTCAGTGTCACTATCCCATAGTGTGTGTGTCGGCCTCATTATCCTGTACTCTGAGTGTCGGTGTACGGTCCAAACTTTGCACCGAGCCCCATCAACTCTAGTTACGTCACTTTTTGTCACGATTCCTCCGCTCTGTGATTAGGGCATGCTGAGCTGTATATATGTTGCTGTATATGTATGTTGCTGTATGTAGAAACAGAAGAGTGACAGCTCAGTTGATCAACCAGGAGCTGGGGCATGCTGAGCTGTTAGTGTTTTCAATGACAGCGCAGTCATCCAATCTCATATTGGGAGGTGCTGGGCTTCTGCAGATGTTCCCAGTCTCTTGGAATTGCCCAGCTATTTGACTGAGCAGTTTATCCCAGTGTACTGCCAGTCTTAGCATTCAGTTACAGTATGTGGTGCTTGCAGATCTGTATCTGTGCTTAATGGTCTGATCATTGTTACCGGACCTCTGACCATCATCTGATCTTCCTTTTGCCTAATCCTTTTGCTCTGTCTGTTGCCCTCCAGTTATTCTGACTTTGGACAGTGACCTGACTACACCTCTGTCTATTCCCTTAATTTTGACGTGCTCTCCTGGTACCTGACCCCAGAATGTTCTACTATCCTGCCTCTTGACTTGTCTGTGTGATGACTAGCATCATACTGTGATTAACATTGCAGGGGACAGGAAAAGCTTAGTAATATAGTTATTTATCAATAAATCATACACCAAACACTAAAATGTGAATGAGAGCTCATATGGACTAAATATATTTGTTTTATAGACCAAATGAGTCATTTTTTTATGAATCCGTGACACACACTTACATCCTTTGTCAAGAAGGCATTGTTGTTAGAGGAGATTTGGAACGCTGCAGTTAATGAGTCAGCAGAGCATTGGTGACGTGTATGCACTGTACCCCTCAGCACTCCAACTCTTTCACCTTATGCGGTCGGCTATTTTATGACACAGCCCCTGTCAAACAAATCTAGAGTAAAAGCACGCTCTAGTAAGTGAATAAGTAGTAATATATATATATATATATATATATATATATATATATATATATATATATATATATATATGTATACATATATATATATATGTATACATATACACAAAGGGTACTTTATTAACATTTTTATCAGAAAGCACCGAGACTAGACATTAGAGTTAGTCACCATCTTGAATGGGTAGACATTGTCACAGTGGGATGGATTGTATGTTTTTTTTGGTAAAAAAAAAATGTTAAAGCAGTCCCATCAAACTTTTTATTCTTTTAATTTATTGCAGTCATTACATTATATAGCACTCTGTACTTACAATTGCTCATTTTTCATTTCTACCCAGTAAATTCTTCTGTTTTCCATTAGGTCTATGATATCACATGATTAAAAACTGACTATCTGATTATAACTGTATGTAAAAACAGGCAGTCTATTTTCCCATCATGAGTCACTGCAAAAGTCAATGGCAGGGGGAGGAGGGAGCAGCCGGATCAGTAGTTGAAGGAATAATTCAATAATTCAAGTGACTTCCTGTTTCTACATAGAGAAAATAAAATGGAAGAATTTACTGGGTAGAAAGGCAAAATGAGCAATTGTAAGTAAGCAATGCTATATACTGTAAATATGATGATTGCAATATAGATAATAGGATAAAATCTTTGATGGGAGTTCTTTTTTAACTAAGTACCCTATATGTTACGGGGGGCTGTCTGATAATAACCGAAAGGAGTATCAGACAGTCAGGGTCCACCGTGCAAAGACTTTGCTGCAGACTATGGCAGAGTGCAATACCTCTGTTAACTCACAGAAGGATATAATAAGTAAGTAAAGCAATTCCTCCCTTACTTGGAGGGTGTGTGGAATGATCTCTGTTAATAATCACAGAGACAAAGGCAATGTGTGCGAAATGGCACTTACCTAGGTCCGCTCTTCTAGTGGTGCAAAAGAGACGAACAGCAGCGTAAGCCGCACAAAGCTCCTACCTCTGTTCGCTCCCCTAGTGTGCGAGGATACGAACAACTGCCAGACGCAGTATAAGGAACGTTACCCTAGCGGCAACGTCCACCTACGAGTAGAATCACAAGGCCCAGCCAGACCATGTGCCTCAGGCACCTGCCTATGTTCGCTCCCCTAAGAGGTAAGGATACGGACAGCAGCCGAAGCTGTAAGGTATAAGAACGCTACCCTGCCGGTAGCGCTCACCTAGCATAGACAGAGGAATGCCTAGAGGAACGCGCACAGAGCGTCTACTCATATGCATGAACCAAGAGGACTGAGCACCATGCGGCGTGTGTCAGGGTCTTATATAGACTCTGTGCCTCATCCAAGATGGAGGACACCAGAGCCAATCCGCTGCCAGAACGACAGGAGTGACGTCATGCTGGCCTATCACCGAGCAAGACGTCACAAGCACATGACCAGCGACCAATCGGCATAGAAGGTGTCAGAGACATGTGACCTCGTGTCAGCGATGATGTCACCCGCACATGTGCAATGGCTCCAAGATTGGACTTAGTCTCCGGCGCTCGCACATGTGCAGTAGCAAGAAATCTGGACTTAGTCTCCAGCGCTCGCACATGTGCAGTAGCAAGAAATCTGGACATAGTCTCCAGTGCTCGCAGCAACCGTAACACTATAGGGTTTTTTAGAAGTTATTATTTATTCACTTACTGCAGTGTGCCAATGAATTTTTTTATTCTAACTTATCGTTGTTTGGCCACAGCATACATGTGCACCTGCATATTGCACTTTTTTTTCGAGTTTCTATTGTTTCCAAACTTGTCAACTTTTCAATAATACTACTCAATAATACTACTCCATGTCGAGGATCTGGATTTTAAACCACTGTGACAATCGGGCTAAAAAAATACCTGAATTCAGTGATTAAGATGTGAGCCCAAATACATTTGTTCTTATAGTATACAATACCTCTGCAAGACCTACTAATTTCTAAAACTATTAGGGAGACGTAGAAGGCAAGAAAGTACTTTTTGGGCAAACACTTTTATTTACAACACTTAATTTTGAAAATGTTATAGGATATCACAGAAATCTTGACTCTGCGTATGAAGATGAAAATCATGACCTGAACAAAAAATTAATTAGTTAGATGACTCTGAATTAAAGTGAATGTGTGAGCAGAATTTCACCCCCACTAAAATATATATATATATATATATATATATATATATATATATATATATATATATATATATATATATATTTATATGCACATGTATCTATATCCAAGACAAGTTCAGCCCCTTTACATGGTCATTATGTTCTTCCTTTACAGGGTAATCAGTGTTTGAATTGCTATATAAATAAAGCTGTAAATCTGAAGCCTTTGTCACTCCAGTTCTATTTCTCACACTGCCTCCTTCTACTTCACTGACAACCTCAATGCTGCATGACATCAGGCAAAGGAGCTGTCTGTTAAGCAAGATGAGGCAGTACTGGGTGGGAAATAGAGCTGGAGTGACTGAGGCTTCAAATCAATGGACTTATTTACATATGAATTTAAATGCTGATTTCTTAGGATTGGAGAAACAGACTGTCTAGGTAATAATATTGTTAAACTTGTCTTCCAAAGAACTACCTGTTCATGTAAATAGTTTGGGGTGTGAAATCCTGCTCTCAAATTCTCTTTAAACTAAATAGTTGTCATAGTAGGAATGTTTATTGAAAATCCACATGGCCTTCACAGGAATATTGGTACAGTTCAGTATGTGTACTAGACCAGACGAGCCACTTTATTGTAAAACATGGTATTTCAGTTGATTCCAAGTCTAATCTGTCAAGTACAGTACAACTAACTTCTATAAGCTTTAGCTGTATCAATAAATTCACTTTTACATTAGCTCATCAATTGTTTTTTGGGATTGGGAAAAACTGTCTTAAAAAAGACAGAATACATATTTAAGTCTTGCCATTGTTTTACAATACTTTATGTTACGTAGCTACAAAATATTATTTGTTATTTTCGAAATATATAACGAAAACTTGGGCCAAATGTGTATTATTTTTTAAAAAAAAATCATCTTCCGAAATAGTTTCCAGTCAGTTAGCCTTAGTACCATGTTGTGCAAAACAGAATTCCTAAACTTTTATCATTCCAATAGTATTCCAACATCCTTAGAATTGGCTCTGCGTAGAGTTAAAGACAAACAGAAAAAGGGGGCATATAATCAACCATAATTGTATTGAAACCAAAATCAAAATAGTGCCAGAACAAGGACAGTTATATGTTTTTCTAGACCAATGGTTACGATTGGTTCTGCGTAGAGTTGGTATAATAAATCTAACTTTGAAAATTAAGGCAGATCTTCTATCCCATCATTAGATTATTAACCCTTAATGGGCAGTAATAATGTTAATCCCACCTGGTGCTGCGGGCTGCAGACAGGGATCCGCGCACATGTTAGCTGATTTGTACAGGAGACATGTGTGGAATCGCTATACACCCATACCTGTTAACCCCTTAAATGGCGCTGTAAAGATGTGACAGCGCCATGTTAACAGCAATTGCAATAGATCTGTACTCACAGGCCGTCACCGGATGTCACGTGACATGATCACGTGGATCCAATAGATGTCATAGTAGCACAGGGTCATGTGATGACTCCTGTAGCTCACATGACTGAGGTCCTATAAGAAACAGCCAAGTGCTGCCTGTTACAAGAGATGATCATTTCTCCCAGTCTGCGCAGTGCTGCTCTGATTGGAGAAATGAATAAGCGATCAGACAGTCGATCCTTATAGTCCCCTAGGGGTACTATTAAAATAAAAAAAAAAAATTACAAAAATGTTTTGAAAAAATAAAAAAATGTAAAAGTTCAAAACACCCCCTTTTTGCCCCGTTGAAAATTAAAGGGCTAAAAAAAATATACACACATTTGGTATCGCCGCATTCAGAAATGCCCGATCTATCAAACTGTAAAATCAATTAATCTGATCGGTAAACGGCGTAGCGGCAAAAAAATTACAGACGCCAAAATTAAATTTTTTGGTTGCCGCAGATTTTGCACAAAATGCAATAATAGGCAATCAAAACGTAGCATCGGAGCAAAAATGGTACCGTTAACAATGTTTTCCCGAGACGCAAAAAATAAGCCATCACTTAGCCATAAATCCCGAAAAATGAGAATGCTACGGGTTGTGGAAAATGGTGCAAAACGTACAACACTTTTTTGTTTTGTGTGGGACAACTTGTACTTTTAAATGAAACCATAAGTTTTACCATATAATGTACTGGAAAACGGCAAAAAAAATTCCAAGTGCAGAAAAATTGCAAAAAAAGTGTGATCGCATGATTGGTTTTAAGATATTTTATTCACTGTGAATCAGGAGAACTACACTACATTTCTAATGAGTGGTATTTTGCTAATATTTTTATTATTACACCTACTACCTTGTCTCCCTGAAAATAAAGGCTACTCCAAAAATAAGCTCGAACCTGATTTTACAGGATTTTTGGAGTCTGCTTGAAATATAAGCCCTAGTCTAACAATAAGCCCTAGTTACAGTCAGTCGGCATTAGAGGAAGACAAACTGGCTAAATTCTCAGAGCCCCAACTCTCTTAGGTATTCAGAGCTTTTTTTATTCCGAGCTTAATACTGTTTAAGATCCTTTACGTAACCATGATGTCACCAAACGTCTCTTAACTGCAAAGGTCTAGAGCTGAAGAGGAGACAGGCTGGTATGTACAGGTGCATCTTAATAAATTAGAATATCATCAAAAAGTTAATTTATTTCAGTAATTGAATACAAAAAGGGAAACGCATATATTATATAGAGTCATTACACACACATTGATCTATTATGCATGATTGGTTTTAAGATATTTTATTCACTGTGTTTACTATATGGTAAAACTGATGTGTCAGTATTATGCCTCAGCTTGGTATGAGTTTGTAGACACCAAACATGTATAGGTTTACCTTTATCTAAGGAAGGAAATCCAGCGCGATCCTTGGGGTATATTAAAAAGTCCAAATTTATTTGCAAAAATAGTTCAAATACAGTGGTGTGGCTATAAATTGCAGGGGTGGCATGCCTCATAGAACATAGATCGTTCTATGAGGCATACCCCCCCTGTAATTTATAGCCACACCACTGTATTGTAATAAATAAATTTGGACTTTTTAATATACCCCAAGGATCGCGCTGGATTTCCTTCCTTTCAATATGATTCCAGGACACTCAGCAGCAGAGTTTTCTGTGCGCTGGATCTGAATGGGGAGCGGTGTTTGGCTTGTAACGGTGAGCTGAAATCTTCATTCTTTTTTGTACTTTATCTAAGGGGTTAAAACAAATTCCGAAGTTTGTACAAAAAAGTTTTTTCCGCTACGCCATTTACCGATCAGATTCATTTATTTTATATTTTGACATATCGGGCATTTCTGAACACTTCAATAACAAATGTGTGTGTATTTTTTTTAACCCTTTAATTTTCAAATGTCTAATGGGGGTTGATTTGAACTTTTAGGGGTTTTTTTTCATTTTATTTTTTCTTTTTCTTTTTAAACTTTTTCTTATTTTATTAGTCCCTTATGAGGCTATAAGGATCAAAAGTCGTCTGATCGCTCTTTCATTTCTGTTGATCACAACTACAGAGCTCAGATCACCAGAAATGCTCATCTCTTGTAACAGCAACTGTTCTCCCGGCTGTTACAGGTAGTGCGTCATAATAGCACAAGAGTCATCCCATACCCTGTGCTACCATGGCAGCCATTGGCTCCCCATGATCGTGTCATAGGGCTTCCTATAGTGGCAGGTAAGTGCGTGTTACCCGCTGCAGGCATTTATATTGCACTGTCACATTTTGACAGCATGATTTAAGGGATCCACCTGCACCTGCGAGGCACATGTGTCAGCTGTTCAATTCAGCTGACATGTGCAGGAATCACCACCGGCTCACCGCAGCAGCCGGAGGTGATTACCCCTTGTTGATGTTTTAGGATATACCAGTACGTCCTCGGTCATTAAGGGGTTTAAAATTCACATTGAAAATAGTGTACTTAATCAGTTAACAAGTGAAAACTACCACCTTTAAAGGTCCATTAACATATACTCCTCAACATTGAAATTGCAACACCAAGAAGGAAAAGTCGTGGAAATAGGGAAACCACAAGATTAATAGACATGTTATTGATATGCAAATGATGGAAAATGAATTCAAATTTTCAAAACATCTTGATTCATTCACTATGAGGTGCCATGATCAGAAAGTAACAAACTTAGTCACCTTATAAAATTAGAGAGCACAATATTGCTTTACCAAGATAATAATAGAAATATGTTAGGAGTGCCACTCACCTGGCCGGGTTGTGAAGGCACAACCCCTATAAACACACAGGATGTAATGGCGGTTGCCGCAGCCCCACATGGGTTAGATATTAGGTGCTGGAGAGAAGATAGGGTGTCATGCCGCGCTACCGCCAATGAAAAGAATTGTTGATTTAATAATAATATTTTTATTCCATAGGTCAACGTGTTTCTGGGATCAAGTCCCCTTCTTCAGGACCAAGAAAAAGACTCTGTTGATTTTCTTGGTCTTTCTTGAGGAAGGGGACTTGATCCTAGAACCGCGTCGACCCATGCAATAAAAATATTATTATTTTCAAAAATAAAATATAAAAATATTTTAAAAAATATTAATATTATTATTAAATCAACAATTATTTTAATTGGCGGTAGCGTGGCATGACACCATATCTTCTCTCCAGCACCTAATATCAAACTTAGTCACCTTGGCTTGTTATCAATGAGGTTAATGGTTGTTTGAGGCATGTTCTGCCACACTGAATGCATTTGGGTATGCAAGTCATCCAGATTCTCTGCTGGCAGCTCCCTTTACAATTACTGACCTATGACTTTCCATATATACTCAATGGGACACATGCCTGGAGAAACTGAAGGCCATAGTACCATGTTTAGGTCATTCAGGCTTCTCATAGAGGCACAAGCAACATGTCTGGTGTTATGTTGAAAAAATGGATCCTGGGACATGTTGGAGAATGGCAGACAATGGTGTGACTAATGGCCACGTGTTGAGATTATACACTGCCTTTAACACTAGAAGTCCCAGGAATTTCGAGCTCCATAGGGTTCCAATGGTGGAAATGTCAAATGACCCCTGCCTGGGACTTCTAGTGTTAAACATCACAACTTCATGGGTTTATACTTCAAAACTGATATTGATGAAGAAGAGACTAAAAGGTTTTATTTTGCTAAAATTGCAGAGACTGCTGATAGTTACAGCTGGAATGCTAAAGTAAGAAATGAGAAGGAAGGAAGGAACCAAGTGCTTTTGAACAACATGATAATTTCTTTGAAGCCGAAATGAAATACTGTAGAGTGACTGAGCAAATGTTGTAAATAAAATTAACCTTTTGTGTTCTGATGAATTGTTAAATATACAAAAACAACATCCTTAGAGTCAGACATTACCAGATGGAATGAGGTATCAAAGAGTCTACATTAACCAAGCCAAGTTATGGAAAAGTTCAATTTGTATAGCAAACATATGGCCTGGAGCAGATTGTGGAACAGTTCATTAGCTAAACTCCTTAATGTGCTCTGTCTAAAATGAAGCTGAAATAATAAAAACAACTACATTACTATTTCAAGACATGAATTAGAGAAAATATTCATTGTACAGAACGAGGTTACAATAATTGATAAAAATTAAGTAAATTAAGCATTTGAAATCAAAGTATTGAAGTGTAGAAGACACTGCAAAAGAATAAGAAAAGTAGAAAATCAATCAAAATATAGGACATAGATTTTAGAAGCCTGTTAAAATATGTAAGAGTTAGTATTAAAAAAAAAAAAGTATATTTATCCTGGGAGTTACTAGGGCTCATCACAATTGTTAAAGCAACAAATTAGTTTTCAGAGGCGGATCAAGAGTAACCCGAGCCTCTTGCAATTCATACCATATTGCCTCCTGGTCCCCTGACATGTCATGCTATACGTCACTACACGGGGAAGATCACTTGTGCCATGACAGGTGGTGGATGAGCACAAAGTAGATCACATTCATGTCTGAGGTCCAATAAAAGGGCAGAGAGAAAGCATTATGCATTTGACATTAGACTTCTTCAAATTAATGCAGACCACAACCTAGGATAATTAAACACACATAGAGACATCAGTTACCATATATTTTAATGGAGGACACTATGTAATAATTGATGGTACTGTAGTTAATAAAGGAGAAACTATATGTAATATGAAATGGAACTACACTTAAAGGGGTATTCCAATCTCCAAGATCCTATCCCAACATATAGAAGGTGCAGTAATAATATTAATAGCAAAATATCTCAAATTAAAAATGTAGTATAGTTCACTCCATATTAGCTTTGTTGCTTACCTCATGCGCAGGACATTAGTGTAGCTTAGGCATCCATAGTTACGACTACTAGCATCTAACCAATCAACCACCTGTCACTATATGTGTGGCCATAACCATGTATATCTAAGCTATTGTAATGTCCTGCACATGAGGTAAGTGACATAGCCAATCAGGAGAACTATGCTACATTTCTAATGTATTTTGCTAATATTTTTATTATGACACCTACTACCTTGTTTCCCTGAAAATAAGGGCTACGCCAAAAATAAGCTCAAAAATTATTTTACAGGATTTTTGGAGTAGGCTGAAATATAAGCCCCAGTCCAAAAATAAGCCCTAGTTACAGTCAGTCGGTATTCGGGTAAGACAAACTGGCTAAATTCTCAGGGCCCCAACTCTCTTAGGGATTCAAAGCTTTTTTTATTCCGAGATTAATACTATTTAAGATCCTTTACGTAACCATGATGTCATCAAAGGTCTCTTAACTGCAAAAGTCTAGAGCTGAAGAGGAGACAGGCTGGAATGTACAAGTACATCTTAAAAAATTAGAATATCATCAAAAAGTTAATTTATTTCAGTAATTCAATACAGAAAGGGAAACACATATATTGTATAGAGTCATTACACACAGAGTGATCTATTTCAAGTGTTTATTTCTGTTAATGTTGATGATTATGGCTTACAGTCAATGAAAACCCAAAAGTCATTATCTCAGAAAATTAGAATATTATATAATACCAACTGAAAAAATGATTTTAAACTCAGAAATGTTGGTGCCTACTGAAGAGTCTGTACAGTAAATGCACTCAATATTTGGTCGGGGCTCATTTTCATGAATTACTGCATCATGCAGTGTGGCATGGAGGCGATTAGCCTGTGGCACTGCTGAGGTGTTATGGAAGCCCAGATTGCTTTGATAGCAGCCTTCAGCTCGTCTGCGTTGTTGGGTCTGGTGTCTCTCTTCTTCCTCTTGACAATACCCCATAGATTCTATGGGGTTTTATGTCAGGTGAGTTTGATGGAAAATCATGCACAGTGATACTGTGATCATTAAATCAGGTATTGGTACTTTTGGCAATGTGGACAGTTGCCAAGTCCTGCTGGAAAATGAAATTTCCATTTTCAAAAAGCTTGTCAGCAGAGGGAATTATGAAGTGCTCTAAACTTGCGTGGTAGACGGCTGCGTTGACTTTGGTCTTGATAAAACACAATGGACCTACATCAGCAGATGACATGTCTCCCCAAACCATCACTGATTGTGGAAACTTCACACTAGACCTCAGCAGCTTGGATTGTGGCCTCTCCACTCTTCCTCCAGACTCTGAGACCTTGATTTCCAAATGAAATGCAACATTTACTTTAATCTAAAAACAACACCTTGGACTACTGAGCAACAGTCCAATTCTTTTTCTCCTTGGCCCAGGTAAGACGCTTTTGGTGTTGTCTATTAGTCATGAGTGGCTTGACACAAGGAATTCAACAGTTGTAGCCCATGTCCTGGATATGTCTGTGTGTGGTGGCTCTTAAAGCACTGACTCCAGCAGCAGTCTACTCCTTGTCAATCTCCCCTAAATTTTTGAATGGCCTTTTCTTAACACTATTAAGGGTACGGTTATCCCAGTTGCTTTTGTACATTTTTCTACAACACTTTTTCCTTCCACTCAATTTTCTATTAATATGCTTGGATACAGCACTTTGTGAACAGCCAGCTTCTTTAGCAATGACCTTTTGTGACTTACCCACCTTGAGGAGTGTGTCAATGACTGCCTTCTGGACATCTTTCAAGTCAACAGTCTTCCTCATGATTATGCAGCCTCCTGAACCATACTAAGGGACCATTTTAAACACTTGGGAAGCCTTTACAGGTGTTTTATGGTAATTATTCTAATTTTCTGAGATAATGACTTTTGGGTTTTCATTGGCTGTAAGCCATAGTCATCAACTGTAACAGAATAAACACTTAAAATAGATCACTCTGTGTGTAATGACTTATAATATATGTGTTTCCCTTTTTGTATTGAATTACTGAAATAAATCAACTTTTTGATGATATTCTAATTTATTGAGATGCACCTGTATGTGCATTGTGTGAGTATACTTCATTTTCTTTATTTTCATGACTCTGAGTCACCAGCCTCAGAAATTGCAGGTTAACAGCAGCTCAGATTAGAGACCCGGTTAATGCCACACAGAGTTCTAGCAGCAGACACATCTCTAGAACAACTGTTAAGAGGAGACTTTGTGCAGCAGGCCTTCATGGTAAAATAGCTGCTAGTAAATAACTGCTAAAGACAGGCAACAAGCAGAAGAGAATTGTTTGGGCTAAATAACACAAGAAATTAGACATTAGACCAGTGGAAATCTGTGCTTTGGTCTGATGAGTCCAAGTTTGAGATCTTTGGATCCAACCACCGTGTCTTTGTGTGACGCAGAAAAGGTGAACGGATGCACTCTACATGCCTGGTTCCCAATGTGAAGCATGGAGGAGGAGGTGTGATGGTGTTGGGGTGCTTTGCTGGTGACACTGTTGGGGATTTATTCAAAATTGAAGGCATACTGAACCATCATGCCTACCAAAGCATCTTGCAGCGGCATGCTATTCCATTCAGTTTGCGTTTAGTTGGACCATCATTTATTTTTCAACAGGACAATGACCCCAAACACACCTCCAGGCTGTGTAAGGGCTATTTGACTAAAAAGGAGAGTGATGGGGTGCTACGCCAGATGGCCTGGCCTCCACAGTCACCAGACCTGAACCTAATCGAGATGGTTTGGGTGAGCTGGACCGCAGAGTAAAGGCAAAAGGACCAACAAGTGCTAAGCATCTCTGGGAACTCCTTCAAGACTGTTGGAAAACCATTTCTGGTGACTACCTCTTGAAGCTCATCAAGAGAATGCCAAGAGTGTGCAAAGCAGTAATCAAAGCAAAAGGTGGCTACTGTGACGAACCTAGAATATAAGACATATTTTCAGTTGTTTCACACTTTTTTGTTAAGTATGTCATTGCACATGTGTTAATCATGTGTTAAGTCATGAAAATAAATAAAACTCTTTGAATGAGAAGGTGTGTCCAAACATTTGGCCTGTACTGTATATATATATATATCTATATATATATATATATATATATATATATATATATATATATATATATATATATATATATATATATATATATAGATATATATATATATATGTGTATATATATATATAGTGCTGGCCAAAAGTATTGGCACCCCTGCAATTCTGTCAGATAATACTCAGTTTCTTCTTGAAAATGATTACAATCACAAATTCTTTGGTATTATTATCTTCATTTAATTTCTCTTCAGTGAAAAAAAAAAAAAAATTGTCATAAAGCCAAATTGGATATAATTCCACACCAAACATAAAAAAGGGGGTGGCCAAAAGTATTGGCACTGTTTGAAAAATCATGTGATGCTTCTCTAATTTGTTTAATAACACCTGTAACTTACCTGTGGCACCTAACAGGTATTGGCAATAACTAAATCACACTTGCAGCCAGTTGACATGGGTTAAAGTTGACTCAACCTCTGTCCTGTGTCCTTGTGTGTACCACATAGAGCATGGAGAAAAGAAAGAAGACCAAAGAACTGTCTGAGGACTTGAGAATCCAAATTGTGAGGAAGCATGAGCAATCTCAAGGCTACAAGTCCATCTCCAAAGACCTGAAAGTTCCTGTGTCTACATTGCACAGTGTCATCAAGAAGTTTGAAGCCCATGGCACTGTGGCTAACCTCCCTAGATATGGAAGGAAAAGAAAAATTGACGAGAGATTTCAACGCAAGATTGTGCGGATGGTGGATAAAGAACCTCGACTAACATCCAAACAAGTTCAAGCTGCCCTGCAGTCCAAGGGTACAACAGTGTCAACCCGTACTATCCGTCGGCGTCTGAATGAAAAGGGACTGTATGGTAGGATACTCAGGAAGACCCCACTTCTTACCCTGAGACATAAAGAAGCCAGTCTGGAGTTTGCCAAAACTTACCTGAGAAAGCCTAAAACGTTTTGGAAGAATGTTCTCTGGTCAGATGAGACAAAAGTAGAGCTTTTGGGGAAAAGCCATGAACATAGAGTTTACAGGAAAAGAAAAAGAGACATTCAAAGAAAAGAACACGGTCCCTACAGTCAAACATGGCGGAGGTTCCCTGATGTTTTGGGGTTGCTGTGCTGCCTCTGGCACTAGACTGCTTGACCGTGTGCATGGCATTATGAAGTCTGAAGACTACCAACAAATTTTGCAGCATAATGTAGGGCTCAGTGTGAAAAAGCTGTGTCTTCCTCAAAGGGCATGGGTCTTCCAGCAGGACAATGACCCAAAACACACTTCAAAAAGCACTAGAAAATGGTTTGATAGAAAGCACTGGAGACTACTAAAGTGGCCAGCAATGAGTCCAGACCTGAATCCCATAGAACACCTGTGGAAAGATCTCACAATGGCAGTTTGGAGAAGGCGCCCTTCAAATCTCAGGGACCTGGAGCAGTTTGCCAAAGAAGAATGGTCTAAAATTCCAGCACAGCATTGTAACAAACTCATTGATGGTTACCGGAAGCGGTTGTTCGCAGTTATTTTGGCTAAAGGTTGTGCAACCAAGTATTAGGCTAAGGGTGCCAATACTTTTGACTGGCCCATTTTTGGAGTTTTGTGTGAAATGACCAATGATTTGATTTTTGTTTCATTCTCTTTTGTGTTTTTTCATTGCAAGCAAAATAAATGAAGATAATAACACCAAAGAATTTGTGATTGCAATCATTTTCAGGAAGAAACTGAGAAACTGAGTATTATCTGACAGAATTGCAGGGGTGCCAATACTTTTGGCCAGCACTGTATATATATATATATATATATATATATATATATATATATACACACACACAAACAGTATGTCCAGTATATACATACTCATGTGTTACAGGGATGGGAGAGTTCTATTGGTGTTTCAGAATGTAATATGATTATATTTGAATAAATGTTGATTTTTTTTTTGTTCAAGAATACATGTGGATTGTTGGTCATGGGAAAAAAATAAGATACCCCTTAAAATAAGCCCTAGCTCATCTTTCCAAGCAAAAAATATAAGACCCTGTCTTATTTTTGAAGACACATGGTACATATTGGGATAGGGTCTTGTAGATGGGAACACTAAGGCACTATACATAATAGATGAACAAAAGATGTTGCTATAGATTATAAGGCAGAATACTCTAATAAGGGATGTGTGTACACTACATAAATTGAATAGAGTTTTACATAATAAGACAGTATATTATGTAACATTTCATGGCACTATACATAAAAGAAACCATGTAATAAAGGATGACTCTATATATAATAGAGTAGATTATGTACAGATAGCGCTACACATGAGAATACTATTTAATAAGGGACAGACAATGCTATACATAAGAGAGAATAGTATATAACATTTCTTCAGCGCTCTATTGGGAGACCCAGACGATTGGGGTATAGCTACTGCCCTCTGGAGGCCACACAAAGCACTACACTAAAAGTGCAAGGCCCCTCCCTCTCTGGCTATACCCCCCCGTGGTATCACGGGTACTCCAGTTTTAGCTTTGTGTGCGAAGGAGGTCAGACATTCCATGCATAGCTCCACAGATTTTAGTCAGCAGTAGCTGCTGACTAGTTCGGATGGAAGAAAAGAGGACACATATAGTGTTCCCAGCATGCTCCCTTCTCACCCCTGGATGGTGTTGTAAGGTTGAGGTACCTATTGCTGGTACAGGGCTGGAGCCTGACATGCTGTTTTTCCTTCCACATCCCCTTGGGGGTTCTGTGGAAGTGGGATCCTGCCGGCCTCAAAGCTCTGTCGCCGGGCTCCATCCACAGACCCATCAGAACCTGATGGATACGGAGCAGGAGTACCATCAGGGACCGGGCCCTGCATCATACAGGTACTCTGTGTCCCCGGCAGGCACAGACACACTCCGGGCTGGCTGGGTGTTGTAGTGCGCCGGGGACCGTACACTGAGCTGGTGTTCCTACAGTCATCTGGGGGACTTTGTGTTCTGGGAACGCAGCGCCGACCCTCACTGGACCGGGCGGCGCTGCTGTGACTTGTGGTGCGCCGGGGATACGCCGACCGCGCTTTTACGGCGGCGGCGTTTATAACTCTAGTCCCCGGCTTTTGGGCCTAGGACGCCGGCAGCTCCGATCGTTCCCGCCCCCACCCTGTCAATCAGGGTAGGGGAGAGACGCTGTTTCACGGCAGCGAGGAGGGCTGGAGCCTGATTTACATGCTCCAGCCCTCACACTAGGCACAGAGGGAAGCAGGCTTCCCGCTCTTGGTCAGGAACGCCCAGGGCCCGCCCCCCTTCTTCCCTCAGGACGCCGGCAGCCATTACATGCATGGCTGGCTGGAAGAAGGACGCAAGGCTCTGGGAGACCTAGACTGAGGGGCTTTGGAAGACCACACACCCGCTCTTTAGCGGGCGGTAAGCGGCTTTTCAGCTGGCCCCTCTAGTGCCTCAGTGTATGTTAGTGTATTGTGTCACTGGACATAGAGATTTATTGATTTCTTGCACTGTGAGGTCGCTTCCTGGCTGAATACCCCAGATCGCTCTGAGGAAGCAGCAGCATGTCATCCACAAGACGCAAAGCTGCCAAGGCTAGGGCTGTGTGCACTGTGTGTGCTGCTTGTGGGACTGCTCTACCAGCAGGTTCCAAAGACCCCCATTGTGTGCAATGCTCAGATCCGGTGCTGCTTCGCCAGCCGGAGTCAGGAGAGATAGTGACCCAGGCTGAGACGCCTGTAAGTCCTGCCCCGGTGTCAGGGTCAGACTTTGCAGTTTTTGCGGTTAATATGTCGGTGACTATGGCAAAAATCCTGGAAACTTTGCAATCCATGCCTGGGGCTCAGTCTATGGACACGGCGAGGTCTATGTCCTCTAACCCTCCGCAGTTGGATTTAATCCAGACTGCAAGGGGGTCCCCGGCCTCTCAGGATGAGTATGATGACTCAGATGATTGCCCCAGCCACCCCAAGCGGGCTCGCTGGGAAAGACCCTCAACGTCATCACACTGCTCAGGGTCTCAGCGCAATCAGTCTCCCTGTGATGTGTCTGAAGAGAGTGATCAGGAGTCTAATCCTGGAACCCCTCTCAATCTGGATACCCCGGATGGGGACGCCATGGTAAACGATCTTATCTCAGCCATCAATAGGCTGTTAGATATTTCTCCCCCAACCCCTTCAGCAGAAGAGGCAGCGGCAGAGCAGGAGAAATTTCGTTTCCTCTATCCCAAGCGTAAATTAAGTGCTCTGTTGGATCACTCTGACTTCAGAGAATCACTCCAGAAACACGATGCTCATCCAGAAAAGCGTTTCTCTAAACGTTCTAAGGATACACGTTATCCTTTCCCCCCTGAGGTGGTCAAGCGCTGGACCCAGTGTCCAAAGGTGGATCCCCCGATTTCCAAACTTGCAGCTAGATCCATAGTTGCAGTGGAGGATGGCGCTTCACTTAAGGATGCCAATGACAGACAGATGGACCTTTGGTTAAAATCTGTCTATGAAGCTATCGGCGCGTCGTTTGCTCCAGCATTCGCAGCCGTATGGGCGCTACAAGCTATTTCAGCTGGTTTAGCGAAAGTGGATGCTATCTTACATCCAGCGGTGCCGCAAGTGGCGTCCCTTACCTCGCAGATGTCCGCGTTTGCGTCTTACGCTATCAATGCGGTCCTAGAATCTACCAGCCGCACCTCAATGGCGTCTGCCAATTCGGTAGTTTTGCGCAGGGCATTGTGGTTAAAGGACTGGAAAGCAGATGCTGGTTCCAAAAAATGTTTAACCAGCTTGCCTTTGTCTAGAGAAAGACTGTTTGGCGAGCCATTGGCTGACATCATTAAACAGTCCAAGGGTAAAGACTCCTCTTTACCCCAGCCCAGATCAAGCAAACCTCAGCAGAGAAAGTGGCAGCAGAAGTTTCAGTCCTTTCGAGGTTCGGGCAAAACACAATTCTCCTCGTCCAAAGGGACTCAGAGGACGCAAAGAAACTCAGATTCCTGGAGGGCTCATTCACGCCCCAAGAAAGCAAATGGAGGAACCGCTTCCAAAGCGGCTACCTCATGACTTCCAGTCCCCTCCCTCCGCATCTCCGGTCGGGGGCAGGCTCTCCCGCTTTTACGACACTTGGATGTCACAGGTCAAAGACCGGTGGGTGACGGACATTTTGTCGCGCGGGTACAGAATCGAGTTCAGTTCTCGTCCTCCAGCTCGGTTCTTCAGAACCTCCCCACACCCAGACCGTGTAGATGTCCTGCGGCAGGCGGTGGACTCCCTAAGAGCGGAGGGAGTAGTGGTTCCTGTACCGTTTCAGGAACAAGGGAGAGGGTTTTACTCCAATCTCTTTGTGGTGCCAAAAAAGGACGGCTCATTCCGTCCTGTTCTGGACCTAAAACTGCTCAACAAACATGTGCACGCCAGGAGGTTCCGGATGGAAACCCTCCGTTCTGTCATTGCCTCAATGTCTCAAGGAGACTTCCTTGCCTCAATAGACATCAAGGATGCTTATCTCCACGTGCCAATTGCTACAGAACATCAACGTTTTCTACGTTTTGTGATAGGAGACGACCATTTTCAGTTCGTAGCTCTGCCATTTGGTCTGGCGACAGCCCCACGGGTCTTCACCAAGGTCATGGCGGCGGTGGTAGCAGTCTTGCACTCTCAGGGACACTCGGTGATCCCTTACCTAGACGATCTACTTGTCAAGGCACCCTCTCAAGAGGCATGCCAACTCAGTCTACAGGCTACGCTGGAGACTCTCCAGACTTTTGGATGGATCATCAACTTTCCAAAGTCAAATCTGTCACCGACACAGTCACTAACGTATCTTGGCATGGAGTTTCATACTCGAGCAGCGAGAGTGAAGCTTCCGCTAAACAAGCAGCGGTCCCTACAGACAGGGGTGCAATCGCTCCTTCAGGGCCAGTCGCACCCCTTACGGCGCCTCATGCACTTCCTAGGGAAGATGGTGGCAGCCATGGAAGCAGTTCCCTTTGCGCAGTTCCATCTGCGTCCACTTCAATGGGACATTCTCCGCCAATGGGACGGGAAGACGACTTCCCTAGACAGGAAAGTCTCTCTTTCCCAGACGGCCAAGGACTCTCTGCAATGGTGGCTCCTTCCCACCTCATTGTCTCAGGGAAGATCCTTCCTGCCCCCATCCTGGGCAGTAGTCACGACAGATGCGAGCCTGTCGGGGTGGGGAGCAGTGTTTCTACACCACAGGGCTCAGGGGACGTGGACTCAGCAGGAGTCCACCCTTCAGATCAATGTTCTGGAAATCAGGGCAGTGTATCTTGCCCTACTGGCCTTCCAACAGTGGCTGGAAGGAAAGCAGATCCGAATCCAATCGGACAACTCCACAGCGGTGGCATACATCAACCACCAAGGAGGGACGCGCAGCCGGCAAGCCTTTCAGGAAGTCCGGTGCATTCTGAATTGGGTGGAGGACACAGCATCCACCATATCCGCGGTTCACATCCCGGGCGTAGAAAACTGGGAAGCAGACTTCCTCAGTCGCCAGGGCATGGACGCAGGGGAATGGTCCCTTCACCCGGACGTGTTTCAGGAAATCTGTCGCCGATGGGGAGTGCCGGACGTCGACCTAATGGCGTCTCGGCACAACAACAAGGTCCCGGCATTCATGGCGCGGTCGCGAGATCAAAGAGCGCTGGCGGCAGACGCCTTGGTGCAAGATTGGTCGCACTTCCGCCTCCCATATGTATTCCCGCCTCTGGCACTCTTGCCCAGAGTACTACGCAAGATCAGATCCGATTGCAGCCGCATCATACTCGTCGCCCCAGACTGGCCGAGGAGATCGTGGTATCCGGATCTGTGGCATCTCACGGTCGGCCGACCGTGGTCGCTTCCAGACCGTCCAGACTTGCTGTCTCAAGGGCCGTTTTTCCATCAGAATTCTGCGGCCCTGAACCTGACTGTGTGGCCATTGAGTCCTGGATCCTATCGTCAACAGGATTATCCCAGGGAGTGGTAGCCACAATGAGACAAGCTAGGAAGTCAACTTCTGCTAAGATCTACCACAGAACGTGGAAGATTTTCTTAACCTGGTGCTCTGCTCAGGGAGTGTCTCCCTGGCCATTTGCATTGCCCACTTTTCTATCTTTCCTGCAATCAGGGTTGGAAAAGGGCTTGTCGCTCGGCTCCCTTAAAGGGCAAGTCTCGGCACTATCCGTGTTTTTTCAGAAGCGTCTAGCACGTCTTCCTAAGGTGCGCACGTTCCTGCAGGGGGTCTGTCATATTGTGCCCCCGTACAAGCGGCCGTTGGATCCATGGGATCTGAACAGGGTACTAGTGGCTCTCCAGAAGCCGCCCTTCGAGCCTCTCAAAGAAGTTTCTCTTTCTCGCCTGTCACAGAAAGTGGCGTTTCTTGTTGCGATCACATCGCTTCGGCGAGTGTCTGAGCTGGCTGCTCTGTCATCCAAGGCTCCCTTCTTGGTGTTCCACCAGGACAAGGTTGTGCTGCGCCCCATTCCGGAGTTTCTCCCTAAGGTCGTATCCTCGTTTCATCTTAATCAGGATATATCATTGCCTTCCTTTTATCCTCATCCGGTTCACCGGTATGAAAGGGACTTGCGTTTGCTAGATCTGGTGAGAGCACTCAGGATCTACATTTCCCGCACGGCGCCCATGCGCCGTTCCGATGCACTTTTTGTCCTTGTCGCCGGTCCGCGCAAGGGGTTGCAGGCTTCTAAAGCCACCTTGGCTCGATGGATCAAAGAACCAATTATAGAGGCCTACCGTTCTGCTGGGCTTCCGGTTCCTTCAGGGCTAAAAGCCCACTCAACCAGAGCCGTAGGTGCGTCCTGGGCATTACGGCACCAGGCTTCGGCTCAACAGGTGTGTCAGGCGGCTACCTGGTCGAGTCTGCACACGTTCACCAAGCATTATCAGGTGCATACCTATGCTTCGGCGGATGCCAGCTTAGGTAGAAGAGTCCTGCAGGCGGCAGTGACATCCCCGTAGGGGGGGGCTGTTTTGCAGCTCTAACATGAGGTATTTCTTTACCCACCCAGGGACAGCTTTTGGACGTCCCAATCGTCTGGGTCTCCCAATAGAGCGCTGAAGAAGAAGGGAATTTTGTTACTTACCGTAAATTCCTTTTCTTCTAGCTCTTATTGGGAGACCCAGCACCCGCCCTGTTGTCCTTCGGGATTGTTTTTTGCTGTTTGCGGGTACACATGTTGTTCATGTTGAACGGTTTTTCAGTTCTCCGATGTTACTCGGAGTTAATTTGTTTAAACCAGTTGTTGGCTTCCTCCTTCTTGCTTTGGCACTAAAACTGGAGTACCCGTGATACCACGGGGGGGTATAGCCAGAGAGGGAGGGGCCTTGCACTTTTAGTGTAGTGCTTTGTGTGGCCTCCAGAGGGCAGTAGCTATACCCCAATCGTCTGGGTCTCCCAATAAGAGCTAGAAGAAAAGGAATTTACGGTAAGTAACAAAATTCCCTTCTTAGTGGCGCTATATATAATCAATGGACACTATTTTATAAGGAACTGCATTTTACATAATAAGATATAAGCTAGATCAATATTCATAATAAAGGAGGTTGCTGTACAAAACAGACTGTTATTCCCAATATCTCTCTTGACGCCAAACAGTATAGATACAGAATAAATATTTACATGCATCAACTTACCAGTGATGTTGAAACTAATAGTTGTTTTCTTTTATTTTGTCATTTGGTGAGTCCTCCATGTTGGCATTTTCCAGCCACATCTTGACTCTACAGAGTTTGTTACATAGATTGCTGCACCCCTATGAATATCAAGGTCACATATAAATATTCTTTCTCATTAAAAACTCCCATGTTGCACTATAAAAAAAAAATACTTCCAGCTCTGCATGCAAATCTGTCCTGAGTTATCCGACGGGTGTCTCTGAACCGCGCTGAGCACCTCTGCTTGGAGACACACATTTTCCATACAGAACTGGACTTTTATAAAACCATTTCCCAAAGGTAAGACCTGCTACTGTGGAGATAGAGGAGTTCTAGAGATTTGCATTAAGGTAGTGGCAACAGTACATTAAGAGAAAACATTAAGAGAGTACACTATATAACAAGAGCTGGTTCTTCTTCCCTCTTTATATATAATTTGCCACTGTGCCTCCCCTAATTAAATTACATGTTATTTCCCCCCTTTAATTCATTACCATACACAAGTGTATCTAAATAAATTAGAATATCATCAAAAAGTTAATTTATTTCAATAATTCAATCAAAAAGGAAAACACATATATTATACAGAGTCATTACAAACAGAGTGATCTATTTCAAATGTTTATTTCTGTTAATATTGTTGATTATGGCTTGCAGCCAATGAAATCTCAAAAAACATTATCTCAGAAAATTAGAATAATTACCACAAAACACCTGAAAAGGCTTCCTAAGCATTTAAAATGGTCCTTTAGTCTGGTTCAGTAGGCTACACAATCATTGAGAAGACTGCTGACTTGACACATGTCCAGAAGGCAGTCATTGACACACTCCTCAAAGAGGGTAAGCCACAAAAGGTCATTGCTAAAGAAGCTGGCTGTTCACAGAGTGCTGTATCCAAGCATATTAATGGAAAGTTGAGTGGAAGGAAAAAGTGTGGTAGAAAAAGCTGCACAACCAACCGGGATAACCGTAGCCTTGATAGGATTGTTAAGAAAAGACCATTCAAACATTTGGGGGAGATTGACAAGGAGTGGACTGCTGCTGGAGTCAGTGCTTCAAGAGTCACCACACACAAAGACGTATATAGGACATGGGCTACAAGTGTTGCATTTTTTGTGTGAAGCCACTCATGAGCAATCGACAATGACAGACGTATCTTACCTGGGACAAGGAGAAAAAGAACTGGACTGTTGTTCAGTGATCCAATATGTTGTTTTCAGTCAGATGAAAGTCAATTTTATATTTTATTTGGAAATCAAGGTCCCAGAGTCTAGAGGAAGAGTGGAGAGGCCACAATCCAAGCTAATTGAAGTCTAGTGTGAAGTTTACACAATCAGTGATGGTTTGGGGAGACATGTCATCTGCTGGCATAGGTCCAATGTGTTTTATCAAGACCAAAGCCAGTATAGCCGTCTACCAGGAAATTTTAGAACGCTCCATGTTTCCCTCTGCCGACAAGTTTTTGGAAATTAAAATTTAATTTTCCAGTAGGACTTGGCAACTGTCCACACTGCCAAAAGTACCAATACCTGATTTAATAACCACAGTATTACTGTGCTTGATTGAAAAAAAAACAAAAAACTGAGCTGTGACAAATGTTCAATAAACATGCAACATTACAAGCATGTGAATTGCAGCCTCAAGACTAGAAAAAAAAAAAACAAGGAGAAAATTGTAGAAAAAATACCCTGACTATAAATAAATAAATTGCAAGTGCTTAATAAACAGGATACTTAGTATATACATTTTTGCAAAAAGGTAAGAAGCTGTCTCACCTCGTCACGGTGTACCCATCTGAGACAGTCCCTAACCTACTAAAGTTAAAAACATATTCTGTACCTGACTAGTGTCATGTCAAAACTTCAATATGGATGGTAAAGTGGTTAACTGGGTCCCAGATTAAATTACTGTGCTTGATTGGCCTGCAAACTCTCCTGACCTAAACCCCATAGAGAATCTATTGGGTATTGTCAAGCGGAAGATTAGAGACACCAGACCCAACAATGCAGGTGAGCTGAAGGTTGCTATCAAAGCAACCTGGGCTTCCATAACACCTCAGCAGTGCCACAGGCTGATCGCCTCCATGCCACGCCACATTGATGCAGTAATTCATGCAAAAGGAGCCCCGACCAAGTATTGAGTGCATTTACTGTTAATACATTTCAGTAGGTGCCAATATTTCTGAGTTTAAAATCACTTTTTCAGTTGATCTTATAGAATATTCTAATTTTCTGAGATAATGACTTTTAGGTTTTCATTGGCTGTAAGCCATAATCATCAACATTAACAGAAATATACACTAGAAATAGATCACTCTGTTTGTAATATATATATATATATATATATATATATATATATATATATATATAAATATATTATATGCATTTCCCTTTTTGTATTGAATTACTGAAATAAATTAACTTTTTGACAATATTCTAATTTATTGAGATGCAGCTGTATGTGCTTTCCCCTTCATTCAGAGGAATGAAGTAATCTCCTGACATTTCCTGGATGGTGTCTCTTCCATGGACACCATTTAAGCTGGGGTCACACATAGTGACAGCGACAACGACATCGCTGTTACGTCACCATTTTCTGTGACGCAACAGCGACCTTGTAAGTCGCTGTTATGATCGCTGCTTAGCTGTCAAACACAGCAGCGATCATAACGTCGCTACATGTGGAGAGAGCAGGGAGCCGCGCACACTGCTTAGCGCTGGCTCCTTGCTCTCCTAGCTACAGTACACATCGGGTAAATTAACCCGATGCGTACTGCAGCTACATGTGCACAGAGCAGGAGCCGGCACTAGCAGCAAGAGCGGCGGAGGCTGGTAACGAAGGTAAATATCGGGTAACCAGGGAAAGGTCTTCCCTTGGTTACCCGATGTTTACCGTGGTTACAGCTTTCCGCAGCTGCCAGACGCCGGCTCCTGCTCTCTGCTCGCTTCATTTTGTCGTTCTCTCGCTGTCACACACAGCGATGTGTGCTTCACAGCGGGAGAGCGACGACGAAAAAATGAAGCAGGACATTCAGCAACGAGCAACGACCTTACAGCAGGGGCCAGCTCGTTGCTGGATGTCACACACAGCGACAGCGACGGGACGTCGCTGCAACGTCACAGAAAATGGTGACGTAGCAGCGACGTCGTTGTCGTCGTCGCTGTGTGTGACACCACCTTTACTTCTTCTGGCCTTAATCCTGTTCAATGATGCAAGTAGTGCAGTGACACCTATAACATAGAGAGGGTGCCGAGGTTGTCATACGGCTGATACATTCAATTAAATTAATATACACAAGATCAATACATACTTTTACATGTCAGGCAGCGGAGCTGACATCAAAGTGTCTCTGCTTTGCTGTATTTCAGATTATAATAGAAAAATCTGACCATGGCATTTACCCCCAAAAGCCTTGGGCTCTTTGCGGTAGTCTACATGGCCCTTATTACATTATTCATTCAATAATTGTAATCACAGGTTCTCAGAGGAGACTGCAGATTTTGGAAAATGAAGTCACAATGGCTCTCAGATTCTTCAGTAGCTGTAGAAGACCCAAAGGAAACTGCAATGCAAGCTATTTTACAATTGTTCTCATACACATCATGTACAATATCTGGAGGCTTACAATCATATCAAATCACCAAGATAGATTCAGGATAAAAATGTGACCTTGTAAAAATAAAATAAGACTGGCAGCGTGATCTAGGCTTGATAACTAAAGCTCCATGGTCACTTATTGCTGGAACAATTTCAGAGATACCTACGAATTTTAGGCTATGACTGTCACAGTTTAATATTACTCACTGGATATATTATACACCTTCTACCTTGCAGAAGATGGCCTCGGCTCAGATGTTTTCTGTCCTGCATGCAGAAAGGCTAAATCTGATCTTATTCTAATCTGAAGCTGGGCAAAATAAATTAGATACTGGGTTTCAGTGATTGCAGTAATCTGTAAAAGGTTCAGAACTTCATTGTATTGTAAATGTATGAGATATACAGTGGAACCTTGGTTTAAGAGTAATTTGGTTTGAGAGCGTTTTGCAAGACAAGCAAAGATTTTTACAAATTTGTAACTTGGTTTAAGAGCACTGCTTTGCAAGAAGAGCAAATCCTCACCGTGCACACGTCCGGTTCTGTCCTTTCACCGCGGTCTGACCGGCTTTGGAGGTAACTTTCTGTACATATGTACTGTATACTGTACACAATATACAATTGTACAGTACAGTATATACTATATAGCATGTCTATGAATTTGCATTTGTGGATACAGTATTGTACTTTCTTATTGATAACCAGTACAGCACATTGCTTGTACTGTACCTCTCGGACACCAACAATTCTATTGTAAGCTAATGTACTGTTTAATTTGGGTTATATGCTTTTTACTGTACAGTATTTTGTATTAGTGTACTGTAATAATTTTATATGAATACAGTACATTATTTTGTATTACTGTAATAAGTTTGTATACATACAGTAAAAATGTTTGGGTTGTGGAACAAATTTTCTGCATTTCAATTATTTCCTATGGGAAAATTTGCTTTGATCTAAGAGTAACTTGGTTTAAGAGCACAGTCCCAGAACCAACTATTCTCGTAATCCAAGGTTCAATGGTACAGTATTGTGGAGGAATTTTATATAAATGAAATAGGTTAGCAGGAGAGCACAAGGTCTTACATAGGAATCATGCATGGGGTCCTGTTGCAAAGTTCTAATTGCTTACCGCCCTATCTCTACACGCCCCCAAAACTCTTCAGCGGAGTAGGTGGACTCATACGTCCAACATTTTTAGTTAAGCTCCCACAATGAGTTTTTGACACTACTCAATTTCACAGCACAAAAAAATTTCAGTGTTACATTTGCCTGAATAGTGGATATTGATTCATAGAAATCTCGTGCCTCCTATGCTTTTTTTACGTTGCATACACTGATCTGCAGTGCATGTTTGAAATCCATAACATGTTAAATTCTGTTGTGAGCTTTTTGTGTGAATTTCCCATGTAGAACTGTATTAGACATGGAAAAGCTGCAGATAAAAACACATGCACATTAGTGTGCTACACAAACATACTAAGGCTATGTGCGCACTAGGCCGTTTTACCCGTGGATTTACCTGCGGATTTGCTGCGGAAATTTCTTGAGAAAGGTTTGAAATCTTTCTGCAGACATTTCCCAGCAAAACCTATGGGAACAAAAAATAGCTGTGCGCACGCTGCAGATTTTTCTCAAGAAAATTTCTTGAGAAAATTTTCTCAAGAAACTTTCTTGAGAAAATGAGCATGTCCATTATTTTCCGCAGGCAGGTACCTGCGGTATACCCCCGGAATTTCACTCCATTCACTGTAATGTAATCGCGAAATTCCGGGAGTATACCGCAGGTAGCAAATGATGTGCAGTATACCCCCGGTATAGCCGCAATTTACCTGCGGTAATGCTCATCGCTGCCATGCGATTTTGCAGGGAGTGATGTCATTATGCCAGGAAGAGGAGGCGGAGCAGGGTAAACACAGACGTCACACTAACTGGACGCCGCACAGAAGCGCTTCCGTGTGATGTCCGGCGGTGCCCGTGCAGTCTGTGTCCCGCTGCAGCCCTGCCGCTGCACGCACAGCAGTGTCAGTGTCTGCCCGCAGTGTGTCAGTGTCTGCCTGCAGTATCAGCGGCTTGTCACCCTGCAGCGCAGGCAGACACTGACACTCAGCACTGCGTGCAGCCGCGGGGATGCCGAGCGCTGCGGTCAGGAGGTCAGATGAGATCATTACCTGCTGTGACGATCTCCTGCCTCCTGACGTCACCGCGGTCACTGCTGTTTATGCCAGTCTCACGAGCGACCCGAGATTGTCTCTAGCGGTGACGTCACGGGCTCTCGCGATACTGCTGACAACGCGCCGGGCATAGAAGGCAGTGACAGCACTGATGGCAGGACTGCAGGAGATCATCACAGCAGGTAATGATCTCATCTATCCTCCTGACAGCAGCGCTCGTCATCCCCTGCAGTGACCTGGGCTATTGATGTTAGCTCAGGTCACTGCATTGCTCTCCCATCCAATGGGGAACATTTTGTTCTTCATGGACTGGGACAGTGACTATGGTATGGATCACCGTGGGATTCCTCCCCCCCCTTAATGGATTACACCGGACGTGGAATTGATTTTTCTTATCATCTTATCAATAAATTGGTGACAGAGGGAATGTGGGGAGTGTTTTTTTTTTCAAATAAAACTTTTTTTGTTGTGTATTTTATATTTCTTACTGACTGGGTTTGTGATGTCAGGTATCTGATAGACGCGTGACATCACTAACCCCAGGGCTTGATGCCAGGTGACATTACACATCTGGCATCAACCCCATATATTACCTCGTTTGCCACCGCACCAGGGCAACGGGATGAGTTGGGGCGAAGCACCAGGATTGGCACGTCTAATGGATGCGCCACTTCTGGGGCGGCTGCAGCCTGCTATTTTTAGGCTGGGGAGTGTCCAATAACAGTGGACCTCCCTAGTCTGAGAATATCAGACCCCAGCTGTCCGCTTTACCTTGGCTGGTGATCCAATTTGGGGGGGACCCCACGTATTTTGTTTAAAATTATTTATTTAATGTAAAATAACAGCATGGGGTGCCCTCTGTTTTGGATTACCAGCCAAGCTGAAGCTGCCAGCTGTGGTTTGCAGGCTGCAGCCATCTGCTTTACCCTAGCTGGCAACAAAAATAGGGGGAACCCCACATCATTTTTTTTTATTATTATTTATTTTTTGGCTAAATACAAGCCTATGCACCCTTTAGTGCCACATGAAAGTCACTAAAGGGTGCCAGCTTAGAATATGCAGGGGGGTGGGACATTATATAGGTCTTTCTCATCTATCTATCTATTCATCTATCCATCTTTCCCTCTATCCATTATCTGTCTATATATCGATTATCAATCTATTATCTATATTATTTATTTCTGTTCAGCATAAAAAAACCGCAGGGACCAACCTGCGGAAAAACCGCGGCAAAAACGCATGCGTTTTTCCCGCGGATTTGGTGCGGTTTTTTACCGCAGGTGCAGTAATCTTCAACTCCCAGAAGTTTCTCAAGAAATTTTCTTGAGAAAAATCACTTTTCTAGTGCGCACATAGCCTAAACATAAATGTAGTCTACACAGGACTGTATTAAAACCAAGAAACAGAAAATATCAAAAGCAAAGCAGCTTTGTTAAAAACATGAAATACCAAAAAGAGACAAAAGCTTCACCTTAAAAAAATGTGATAGAAACACGTAAAAAAATGCATTCATAAACAGAATGAAAAACATGCAAGCAACCTAAATTATATAAGTGCAAAAATGCTGCAGAAAATGTACAACATCAAAAACTCACCAAATACTTATTGTGGGAACCTATCCTGATTGGGCCCCTTTTGGAGTCCCTTAGTATTCTCACCCCCTACTATAGCTCTTTCATGGCACCTATAGAGAGTGATGCTTCACAAAATGCCTCACCCCCTACATAGAGTATGATATTCCCATAGTGAATTAGCTATCCCACGAATAATTAGCCAGCACAATACCCCCAACACTCAAAATATTATGTTTTAACACAGTATAATATCTCTATAGTGACCTTCAACACAGTATAATGTTTCCCACAGCCAATAACTACAGAATAATACCCCCCTCCCCGACATGATGCAACTACAGTGCTCCCCACAAAGTAGGATGTATGCATGCTTTCCCCACACAGAGAATGATGGCCGACACATTTCTCTAATCACAGTATCATGCCCTCCACATTCCCCCACATACACAATCATTGCCTTCACAGCCCTCTCCCACAGTATCATAGGTGTAAACCCCCTCACACAGTATAGTGGTCTTCGCAGTGCCCCACTTAGTAAGATGTGCCTACAGCTCCCCACACAGTATGATATTCCACAGACTCCTACAGTCACCACATGATATGATAGCCCCAACACAGTATGATTGTCCCCACAGGTCCCACTCATTTTGATGGCCACCATATTTATCAGTCTGTTATTATGTGACAGGTTCACTTAAAACTTTATTTACATAAAGCTGATAACTTCTTTTATCTAGAATTTTGATTATTTTTTAATATGGGTCTGAGAATGCATGGGCAGGTGGTTGCCTCTTCTGCCTGGAGTTGATGTCTGCTGGCTCAGAGTGATTATATTTAAGAGGTTTTACCTTGAAGCGTGTAAATCGCAACTGGCTTTTGTATATCTTCTTCATGTTAATTGTTTTTATTTTTAATACATAATTTAATGAGTTTTAGTGCTGGATCATATCTCCTTTTTTCCCGTGGTTGTCTCTTCTGCCTTCTGCCTAGCATTGATGGCTGCTGGCTCAGAGTGGTCACACACCACTTCTGCCGGTGATTCTGCTGCTTCATCTGTCTGCTCTGTTGATGGTGTGTCACTGTTCACGTCGTACTGAGTGACAATTGGCTCCCTGCAGTTAGACAACAGGGCAGAGTGGAAGAGAAAAATCTGCTCAGTGATGTAGCTCCACCAGAAGCCAGAAGATCACAGACGTGAGTGGTCCATGACCTCTCTGAGCCGGTAGACATTGACCCCTGGCAGAACAAGCAAACCGTTAGCAACTATCTGCCTGTAAGTTCTTAGCCCCATAGGAAAAAAAAAAGCAAAAAGCAAAACAGTTATGAAGATAAAGTGGTTTTATAGAGAGAAATTAAACTTCCTCAGTACTGAAAATTTACAGTTTAGAAAGGGTCAGGTGCCTTTTGGTAACAGAGGCCTTTTCCTAAAGCAGCACTCCAGCATCTTTTTTTTTTTTCTTTAGCGCTTTAAATGTAATCCCCTTGCACCCTGTTCTATACATACCATTTGGCGTTTTTATGCTTTTTCTGTGCCACTTCAGTCTCATGGCACCATCTCGTGACTGTAACTTCTGATTGGATGGAATTCAAAAGTTATTTCACAAGCACTCAATATAACTCTGTGATATCCAGAACAAGACTCTCATAGACTCGTATTAATTTATGACCTCCAAAGCCCTCCTTGGAGCTGCTGGCGGGTCGCACATTTCCAGAAACTGACCGCAGTGGCAGTGATAGAAGATGAAGCTGCCAGAGGGTGAGTATAAGACATGGGGCAGGGGACTTAGGTTTAAAGCACCACTCCAGTAATGAAATAAAAAATAACTGGAGTGCTCCTTTAAGGGAGGGAAAAGCAGCAGTAGGTTAAAGAAAGAAGTGAGCAATCTCACTTGTGGGTGCGAAAACGAGACTGAGGTGGGCAGTTGTGTGACAACAGTTATATAGCCTACGTTTGGGAGTGAGAGGTGGGCAGTGACTACACATCACAGTAAATCATAGCTGTGGAAAGAGCTCCTGCAGATTATTGCCCACTCAGAACTTCTCCATAACTTTTGTCTCGCACTTAGTCAGCTTTGAAGTTCTTCTAATTAAATGCATTCATGGCATATCATGTTCAGATCCGATGCACTGTATTTCCTTACTCATCAGCATTTATTGTGGGCGTATTGTTTAATTTAGGATTCTCACATAGTTCTAAGAAGTAATATTAAGTTAAACTTTAAGGATGCCTTTCTCCCGAGTGCGTGCTATAATTTACACCTTTGCTGTATGTGACCCATCACTTATTCAGAGCTAATTGCTTACCTTCTGTTCTACTCGCTGTAGCCGACGTCTCAGGCTTGGGAATCTTTTACCTGGCTGCACATACTTTGAGCAGTTTGTGATTGTGAAGACAAATCTGTTTCATCTACATAAGTTTATGCTTCAAGAAACAAAAACATTTCAAGCCCGTCACAGACTGTGAACAGATACTGTACTTTGCTGATTTCAGATTATGCCAAAGGACGGTTACTTATAGTTTCCAGGAACATTAGGTAGTCGACACTGATAAAAGCTAAATCCTTGTTTATAGCTATGAATTCTTTTGATTTTGTGTTCGTGTATAAAATGTATTGTCCTGTATATTAATCTATGTTATGTATATTACAAAATGACAGACATTCTGAATACAGTCAATAATATTGATTCTGAAAACTAGAGGGATAAGATAGACAGAATAATGTTACCCAGGCTCTGACTGGCCCGAAAGAGAACAAGTGAATTTCCCGGTAGGCCCCCAGGAAGGAATGGGCCCACCCCCCCACATGATCACGGGTGGACTCAGAACACCTAATGCAACATAAACAAACAAGGACAACATTGCATCATTAATTTAACAGGTTACCTAGTTTATTATTATATAGAAGCATCAACAGATTTGTTAATGAGGGTCAATTAGTATTGCATATTGCTGAACAAGAATTAATGTCACTGGTGGTCACCTGGCTTGCACCTCATATTTAACAGAAAACTTGGCACTCAAGAGTTTATGTGAAAGAATGGTGAGCGGTTGCTCAGTATAGCGGTGAACACCACAGGAAACACTGTAACGCTTGCCTCTCCTGGGAAACAGAGACACTCTACCACCAGTGCACACTGAGGAAGGTCCGTTAGGGACCAAAATGTTTGTGCTTAATAGTGTCTTGGAATAAAAATCACTGTTCTTTCACAGCTACTCCTGAGTGCCAAGTTTTCTGTTATATTGGTTGTGGGATTAGATCCTACTTGTGCACCATCAACAGAAGTGCCGTGTTTTGCTAAAATCTCTGGCTTGCACCCCAGTCTGGCACTGATTTTACCATGTAGTGGTCCTGGTGGTATTACATATCTGGAGATCAAAGCTTTAACAGTCTCTTAGTAAATTTCTAATTCTTTAGCTCATTCGGTAGTTTTAAAGAGAACCCTATTCCTATTGGGTACTGTGGTGCGTACCAGTGATCCTAGTAAGTTGTATTGTTTTTTCATGCTGGATCGATTGGGATACAGTATGTTATGTAGTAAGTGGAAATGTTTGTTATCACTTTTTGAGCTTGGTTATTTAACCCTTAGTCAGACTTCGAATTGTGGATCACATTGTCGGTAGGACCTTATGGATTTATTAGGGTCTCCTAGGGTGAGTCGTCGGTGAGCGGGGGCTCCAGTTGCGTCTTATCAGAGCACCGACCTCCGCGGCAAGGTAGGGTGAGACCTTAGGGGCAACATTAGGGCCCTTAAGGATTGTCATATTTCCCTGCTGTACTCACCTAATCCGGACATAATTTTTGGAGTGTTTTTGTTTTTAAGGCGTATCAAATAAATATTATATATTTTAGGAGTTTTTTTTGGTAAAACTAGTTTTGGATTCTTTCCTCACATTATAATTGTTAGTCTAATACTTTATATTGAAAGATTCTCTTCTGGATTTCTAAGTCTCCTCTGCTGTGCTGCTTTTTGTGGCGTAATTTTCTTTTACACTTTTTTCACTACTTTCTCCCCTTGCTGTACATTTTAATGAATTTATTAAGAAACTTTATTTTTAGGGTATATTTATCTTCTGGCTATTTTCTGTGTGTAGGTTATTATTGCATGTTTAGTTGCCGTTACCATGTATATATGTAGTTGGGAATATAATGTTATTATGTAACCATTAAGCACTATTGCTGATATTTCCTTTTGGCATAATATTGGCTATAACAATCTAGATTAACCAGAATTCATGAACAAAAATCAAACCGTGTCCAGACAGCTGATAGGAAAAATGTAAAAAAAGACATTCGCAAATTATATATAGCCATGAATAAATCATAAAAGTATATCTTTATGACTTGTATCAAATATCACAAAAGGTTAAAAACAAGAGCAGTACTGAAATCACTGAAAACTGCCCTCCATCTCCTGCTCCACATCACACAACATCTATAGAAATGACAGTACCGCTATCCCTGTCAGTCCCATAGAAGTGAATAGATTTATGGTTAAGCATGTGCACCTTCCTGATAATTGCTATGTTCCATTACTGCGCATGCTCTCCCACAATCTCACCAGTTGTACTTTGTGGTTCTGCAGTTGTGCTCTTGGATTGTGCTTGTTCTGATCGGAGTTTCTTGACCCCGGACCGTTATCCGACCACATCTCTGCCCACTCCCTGTTTTTGTCATTACCTCCTGGTTTTGGACCTTGGACCGCTCCCTGACCATGTCTCCGTCTGCTCTCTGAATCTATACGTGCTCTTCTGAAATTCTGATCCTCAGCCTGTAACTTGACTGCTCTTCTGCTTAGGCCCTGTGATCTGACGTGTCCTCTTGTTACCAGACCCCAGCTTGTCTGACTACTCTTCCGTCTATACTACCCATAAATAGTGACTAGCATCACAGTTTTCTGTAACGTTTTTTGTGCATCATGAAGTTAATCAACATGTTTGCAACTTTTATTTTCCCATTTTTGAGCAGCGGTGCAATAAAGGGAAGAGCCATTGCGGTAAAGGGCTTGACCACACCCGGCCGTCAAATTCTTCAAAAGGGGAGGCATTTCTTAAACCAGAAATGTTGCTCCAGGCCCTCTCAATGAATGTGGCATGTCTTATTCCTGTATGCCCCGCATTATGACTGGTGTAAGAAACTATAGTCTAAATGAATTGGGGTCTTTATGTTTGCATAGCTAATTAAATAAATGCCTCTCTTGTACATTATTATGAATATAACGTATAAAGCACAACTCCAGCATTTTTTCAGTGCTAGAGTGCTGCTTTTAACCTAAGGTCCCTGCCCCTAGTATTATACACATGCTCTGACTTTTTTTATTTTTTTGGCGTTGCTCCAGTCCCTTGGTGCCAACTTTTTACTGGCCAGAAGTCAGAAGTTATGTCACAAGCATTCAATGCAAGTCTATGAGAGCCAGAATGAGGCCAGAATTAGGCTATCATAGGCTTGTATTGAGTTATGACCTCCAGAGCGGTCTATGAAATGCTAGGCATCCAGAAGTTTACAAATAGAAGGAGACCAACCATAGTGGTGCTGATAGCAGATAAAGATCTGGAAGGTGGGTATAAGACAGATGGCAGGTGACTTAGTTTAGAAGCACCACTACAGCAGTAAAATAAAAAAACACTAAAGTGGTGCTTTAAATTGATTTTATGATTTTTTACATTCCTTCTTATTAGCTTGTATTGTACTATATACTGTAGTTTGTATTATCAATATTGTGGTAAAACGTAGTCACACAAGGTAAGTAAAATGTAACAGTATAGTAAGGGTTGTGATATGCTGCTCCCTTAGTACCGTACAAGATGTAATATGCCGTCCACGTTGCTCATGCAGGTTTATACTGTACATACGTACCAGTCTCATCTCAGGCTGTACCGAGATCGGTTAGTTACGCCAGACCGGGGAGAACGTTGCACCCACTTGTTGGAAGTTAATTTGTTTGCCTAATACATATACACAGTCAAAGAGTAACACATCTATAGAGGAAATAACATATGTGTGCACCGCCTCTTATGACTCTTATGACTGTACTGTCACTCGAACATGCGCCAGCATCCTAATTAAGACACATATTCCAGCGTCTCTGGTGTAGCTAAGATGACGATGTGCTCCTCAGCCAATGTAATGTGTTCAAACCATGGAAATTGACATCTGTTTTCCTCTCCTGAGCATTAAGACAATCGATCTAATCACTGTCATCCAGGTAGGCAAAATTGTTGTTTACTGACTTCTCTATCTCTTATTTTCAGAAAAACGGACTGATAAATCCGCTGTCTCTGGTGCCATTAGGCTGAAAATCCACGTTGAAATCAAGGGAGAAGAAAACGTGCCCCCTTACCACATACAATATACTTGTTTACATGAGGTAAGACTGTGGCTGAAATGAGGAGAAAGCAGAATAAATAGTTCATGAAAATACATGAATGTAAATATACATACATTTCTAAAAGTATTAGCAGCGTACAGCGTCTGGATCTGGTAACTTTCTCTAATGTGTGACCTGAGTTTGTGGTGACAGTTTTCCTGGGACTCTTTAATTGTCTTCTCAGAGTTAGAAAACCCATTTTTTATATATTAGAGAATTGTTTCTCTGGATTGTGACCATCATTTAGTGTTTCTTCACCTCTAGAGAACCCAACAGATCCATACATTACACAGACAATAGGAAACGTGCATTTCTGCAGTGGTGGAGCTTGTTGGAAAGTTTCCCCACAGATAACCCAAGCAGCAGAAATCTCTTCATCATGGAAAAGTAAAGTTTTGTCATCAAATGAAAAGGGATTGTCCAAAGTTACAAGGTTCATTTTCACTTTTTTTTTATACATGGGGTTTTATAGCTCTAATAAATGTTCTCAACGAAATATTTAATAATTTTTTATTCTTTTTTTCATGATAGAAGAGGCTTAATTTCTAGATATTTTGTATATACTTTTTTTCTGTTTTGCTGATATTGGGTGGAAAATGTAAAGAAAATAGGGAATATGTATTTAACACATTATATTTTTTTTTGTTTGCTTTAACAAACCCAATAGACTACCTAAAACCTTTGAAATAATTTCTGTAGAAATATTTTTTTATATATTGGACACTTCTTTTCCTTCAGCAAGAACGGGGTTAGAAACAGTGATTTGGACTAGTGGTGGCATATATATATATATATATATATATATATATATATATACTACAAAGTACTCAGCTGCAGGAAATGATGAAACCAGTTGTCAGACAGACACAGCTTAACTCAGTTTAGAGAAGGCAGAGATGGTGTATTGCCATCTCTGCCTTCCTTATGACTGAACACTAGAGATGAGCGAACTGGTCGTGGTTCGGCTCGAGTTCAGTTCGTCGAACGGAGGTCCCGTTCGAGTTCGGTTCGTCGAACCGAACTCGAACCGCACAGGAAACTATGGCAGGCATTCACAAACACATAAAAACACCTAGAAAACACCCTCAAAGGTGTCCAAAAGGTGACAAACAACTCACAACACAACACAAACACATGGGAAAGTGACAAGGACATATACTCATGCGAAAACAAAAGAGATGGACAAGGAAAAAGAGGAGGACACACAGATATATGAGTATATGCAAGGAAACGTCGATGCCATTATTGTGCAACTTGAGCCCTGCTCATTTTAGGCTTCCAATCTGGATAAATTGCCTGAGCTTGTCACGTACGCCTTGGGGATCTTGTCGTGTCCTGCAGCCAGCGTTCTCTCGGAACCTGTCTTCAGTGATGCTGGGGGTCTGCTGGCAGATAAGCACACGTGTCTGTCCACTGACAATGTGGACATGGCTCTCAGAGGACTTTTCTTCCCCTGGGTCATCCAGGGGAGGCGAAAGGCACGTGTATTTTTGAGAGTGCTTCATGCAAAGCATCTGTTTCATTTTGAAAAGGGGGATCAAGTGATGCCAGTTAAGTGGGGTGTGTGTGGCCCAATTAGTGGAAACGAGAGAGACTGTGGTTGGAGTCCCCTCGCTTTTGAAAAAAGAACCAAGATGAACAAGTCATGGCTCTCAGAGGACTTTTCTTCACCTGGCTCAGCCAGGGGAGGCGAAAGGCACGCGTATTTTTGAGAGTGCTTCATGCAAAGCATCTGTTTCATTTTGAAAAGGGGGATCAAGTGATGCCAGTCAAGTGGGGTGTGTGTGGCCCAATTAGTGGAAACGAGGGAGACTGTGGTTGGAGTCCCCTCGCTGTGTTTCTAAAAGAACCAAAATGAACAAATCATGGCTCTCAGAGGACTTTTCTTCCCCTGGGTCATCCAGGGGAGGCGAAAGGCACGCGTATTTTTGAGAGTGCTTCATGCAAAGCATCTATTTCTTTTTCAAAAGGGGGGTCAACTGATGCCAGTCAAGTGGGGTGTGTGTGGCCCAATTAGTGGAAACGAGGGAGACTGTGGTTTGAGTCCCCTCGCTTTTGAAAAAAGAACCAAAATGAACAAATCATGGCTCTCAGAGGACTTTTCTTCCCCTGGGTCAGCCAGGGGAGGCGAAAGGCACGCGTATTTTTGAGAGTGCTTCATGCAAAGCATCTTTTTCTTTTTCAAAAGGGGGGTCAACTGATGCCAGTCAAGTGTGGTGTGTGTGGCCCAATTAGTGGAAACGAGGGAGACTGTGGTTGGAGTCCCCTCGCTTTTGAAAAAAGAACCAAGATGAACAAGTCATGGCTCTCAGAGGACTTTTCTTCCCCTGGGTCATCCAGGGGAGGCGAAAGGCACGCGTATTTTTGAGAGTGCTTCATGCAAAGCATCTTTTTCTTTTCAAAAGGGGGGTCAACTGATGCCAGTCAAGTGGGGTGTGTGTGGCCTAATTAGTGGAAATGAGGGAGACTGTGGTTGGAGTCCCCTCGCTGTGTTTTACATGATTTTCGAAAGGCATGACATGCCTAAGAGGTTGAGTTTCATCATCTGCAACTTGTTCTCAACAGAAAGGCTGCCTTTATACCCTTTTGAGACCGAGGATTTTCGAGACCTTATGCCCATTGCAGTTCCCCAAGAGCCGATGGCCAGTCGTCACTCCTTCTCCAAGAAAGGCGTGCCCGCGCTACCACAGTAGGTCGCACACAACCTCACCAATTCCTTGAGAAACTCTGTGTGTGACAGGGTGCATTTCACCACAGATACTTGGACCAGTAAGCATGGACAGGGGAGTTACATGTTGCTGACTGGGCACTGGGTAACTATGGTGAGAGATGGAGAAGGGTTTGCTGTACAAGTCTTGCCGTCCCCACGACTTGTGTGTCAATCCTTCCTCTGTATGTACAAGTTCCTCCACTGCTTGTGCCTCCTCAACCTCGTGTGGGTCCTCCACCTCGGCCCAAACCCTGTGTGGTCAGTCCACCCTTCCTTGTAACTGCGCCCAAGGAATCCCACACACCTCCTTACTATGCTGGCAGCAGAGCTCAAGGCCATCAGGCGGTCAAATGTTTACTTTGAAATGTAGGGGAAATGTGAGACACCGCTGAGGAATTGTGGACGGTTAGCTCTGGAGAGTGAGACCGAGTTTCATCAATGGTTGTCTCCACTCAACCAGCAGCCAGGGAAGGTCGAGTGCGACAATGATGCAAACCAGTCTGCGACCCTTCTTCAGGGCAATGTGACACACGTACCTTGTATGGCTCACGTGTTGAACCTGGTTGTCCAGCAATTTTTAAAACACTATCCCGGCCTACATGGCTTCTGACCAGGGCACGGTGTAACGCCTGCCTGGATCGACACACTCAGATGGGCTGTAAAGGATAGGCTAGAGGGAAGCCACTCACCAAGCTGGACACCCAGAACCCTGAAACCCTTTAACCCCTATACAGTGATTTGGAATTACACAGGGCCCAAGTTGATCAATACCTGTGGAAGGCAGCAGTCCAAGAGAATAGTAGTCAGGCAGGGTCAAAACATTAATTGAGGAAGAGGAACAGAATGGGATGGCCAGGACTTAATCAGAAAACAAGCAGAGGTGAAATGCGGATCGGCCAACGAGGTACATAAACAGCAAGCAGGAAAAGTAGTCAGGTAACAAGCACACAAACTCATAAAACTGAACTGGGGGTAACAGTAACAAAAGGTTCATAGCTTTGTCTGGCAGTGGTCTGCAGACAGGAGGGGCCTAAAAAAGGGTGCGGTGTATTCCCATTGGTTGTAGCTGAATGATGGTACTTCATCTGTGAGATACCCACCACCTACATTCAGCCTGTGGTTCTGCATCTGTCAAGGTAACGCAGCCCAGTGGGTGAGCATAACCTGCGTCCACCTGCGCCGCTGGCATCGACTCCTTTCCCATCATCAGCACCATGCACGAAAGGAACACGTTGTCACCTGGCGACCGGAGTACAAATTGATTGAGTGGACTACGTTGGTGACTTAACAGCCGTGTGCGGCAATGATGCAAACCTGTCTGCGGCCCTTCATCAGGGCAATGTGACACACGTGCCTTGTATGGCTCACGTGTTGAATCTGATTCTCCAGCAATTTTTAAAATACCATCCCGGCCTACATGGCCTTGTGCAGCGGGCACGCTGCTATGTGCTCACTTTCATCCTTCGCACCCAGCAGCTCAACAACTTTCATCGCTCCTGAAGTCTTAGGGTCTGGCGGTTAAACGCCTGAAATGCAATGTTCCGACACGCAGGAATTTGAATCTGCACATGTTTCAGCGTCTGTGGCAGCACCGCAGAGCCCTACTGAAATACGGTATGACGTATACCCTGGGCTAACTTGATCCAGAGGTGGTGCAGATCACGCTGCTGGAGTGGCCTTGTGCAGCGGGCACGCTGCTATGTGCTCACTTTCATCCTTCGCACCCAGCAGCTCAACAACTTTCATCGCTCCTGAAGTCTTAGGGTCTGGCGGTAAAACGCCTGAAATGCAATGTTCCGACACGCAGGAATTTGAATCTGCACATGTTTCAGCGTCTGTGGCAGCACCGCAGAGCCCTGCTGAAATACGGTATGACGTATACCCTGGGCTAACTTGATCCAGAGGTGGTGCAGATCACGCTGCTGGAGTGGTGTCAGATCAAGGACCTATGCACCCTTCTACACAGTTTACAAATATCGACGAAGATCTTTAGCACTGGCGATGCCATTCTCAGCGTGACAATTCTGGTCATCTACAAGATGGAGCACACTGTATGCATTATTCGGAGTCAGGTGTTGGTCCAAGAGGAAGGGGAGGAAGTACAGGAGGAGTCATATGCAGAAGGGATAATAAGATCTACAAGGTCCAGACGGTGAGCGGCACCTAGGCGGAAGTCAAGGGACGGTGGGGGAGAGGGAATAACAAGGGCGCATAGTATCAGCAAAAATTGTTGAGGAAGGTGCAGGAGCCATGAAGAAATGGAGGACGAACTGGCGATGGGCATGGAAGACTCAGCAGATGAGTGAGAGCTTGCTCACATTTCGGTTGTGCGAGGTTGGGGGGAGAGGGAAGAGGAAGGAGGCACGATTTTCACCTATCTGCCACCAACACACCAAGGACTTGGTCTTCCTGGATGCACAAGACACATGAGCGCCTTCTTGCTGCACTACCTACAACATGACCCTCGGATTGTACGAATTCGAAGTAATGCTAATTACTGGGTTGCCACACTGTTAGATCCCCGGTACAAGACAAAATTTGGCGAAATAATTCCTGCCATAGAAAGGGACGCACGTATACAGGAGTATCTGCAGAAGGTGGTACGGATTCTTAGATCTGCTTCTCCAGTAAACACCAGTGCTGCACAGAGTGAATCTCAACGCTTTCTCATGGATAGGAGGAAATGGTCTTTTACTTGTCCACATCTGAGGGACCGAGGGCTGGCTGCTGTGCTGAGATGGCATTGAGTACGGTGTCCCTGCAGAGTTGCATTTTTGGTCATATACCAATTGAGTTGAAAAAGGACAAATGCTGGTGGAAAGGGGAACAGGTGTGTTGGAAAGGGGAAAAAAGTTTTTGTCCGTGGGTTTGTTGGTTAAGCAAAAGTAACATTTGATGAAGAAACACCATCTGTTACGGTGGGACTGGCAGATTTGGATAAGGTGGTATATACTATGTTACCGCTATATTACGAAAATTAATAAGAAAAGAAAGAGAAAGGTATATATCCCCATCAGCAGTCAATGTCCACCGTGCTCCCAGATGGAAAAGGAGAGGTTGGCAACTGGAAGGTTAGGTGGAGGATACAGAGCTGTGTGACTATGAAACTAATAGTTGCCTGAACCGAGTTAGACGCCACTCGGATCTTGAGACTGGGAACCCTGTTAGCGTCACAGAGTCCACACGCCCACCCAGCCCAGGAACTCCCTGTTAACATCACAGGGGCCATTCAGTACGCTGACCGTGTGCATTGGGGCCACACCTGTGGACAGCAGGCGCATCAGCAGCAGCAGGCCTGTTAATGCCACTGGGCTGCACAAGCAGGACTTGTAGGACAGGAGCTGGTCTTAACCGTTCTGCGTTACCAACTGTGGTGGCGGCCTGCATCGACGCCCTATCCCTGCCTACCTCTAGCCTAAAGCCGCAATGGGTTCAACACATGGAGGTGTGCTCTTTCGGAGCATAATAGAAGACTCCTCCTTGTTGGCTCCAGCCCGTTTTATAACCTGGGTCCGCCCCAAACCAGGGTGGACCACAATGCACCTCCTGGAGACAAAAGCAGAGTGACACGTCATGAGTGGCATAACTAGCATCCTATTTGGAACCGCAACTTCAATAATGACCTCATGGCTGCCACGACACAAACACCTCACCAGTCATCGTCTGACCATCAATAATGAGGTGACAAGTCATAGGGGCGGGCCTCTGCAAGCCATTTGGGAGTGGCCTGGCCACATCGTCAGGACACCTGATGCCCTGTGGTCTATATGGCCCCCCCACATCAGGGGCAGGGCCAAAGAGTTCATTACTGGACCTAGTCTCTGATGCAGTAAGTGCCTGAGCATGGTCAGTTGCATGAAATAGAGTCTCTGAAAAAAGACTATCAGCTTTAGCATGGTGTCTCGGCACAAAACAGGACTTAGACCCGGCACGGAATGCAAGTACCTGTGCAAAGAGGCTTTTCACACTAAGTGTGGGAGCATGCGCTGTATCCCGAAATGAAGACTTAGCCTCAGGAATGGCACAGTCAGGCTGAGCATACTCACTAGGCGAAACACTGTAGTTAGGCTGCAGCTGGGGTAAATCGGCACACACATGCGCACTAGCTGCCTCTCCACACTTACACGTGGAGGAGAAATTGCTCTTCGGGTGTGGACTTGGAGATGCTGTCTATGAACAGAAGGAAAAGCTAAAGGAAGCCTCACTTTCTATCCCTCCGAATTATCAAATGCAGCAATGAATTCCCTGAGTTTGCTATAACATTAGCGTAGCAAAATGTGCATGAGGGTGTCATGCAGAGGTGCTAGAAATAGCTTGGCACCAGTGGGGCACTAATGAAATACAACAGCCAGTTCTATGATGCCACTAAATGGCAGTATTTTTTGCTATCATTATAGCTTATTAAAAACAGAGCAGGAGGGTGTCCTGCACAGGTGCTAGAAATAGCTTGGCACCAGTGGGACAATAATGAAATACAACATCCAGCTCTATGATGCCACTAAATGGCAGTATTTTTTGCTATCATTATAGCTTATTAAAAACAGAGCAGGAGGGTGTCCTGCACAGGTGCTAGAAATAGCTTGGCACCAGTGCGACAATAATGAAATACAACATCCAGTTCTATGATGCCACTAAATGGCAGTATTTTTTGCTATCATTATAGCTTATTAAAAACAGAGCAGGAGGGTGTCCTGCACAGGTGCTAGAAATAGCTTGGCACCAGTGGGACAATAATGGAATACAACATCCAGTTCTATGATGCCACTAAATGGCAGTATTTTTTGCTATCATTATAGCTTATTAAAAACAGAGCAGGAGGGTGTCCTGCACAGGTGCTAGAAATAGCTTGGCACCGGTGGGACAGTAATGAAATACAACATCCAGTTCTATGATGCCACTAAATGGCAGCATTTTTTGCTATCATTATAGCTTATTAAAAACAGAGCAGGAGGGTGTCCTGCACAGGTGCTAGAAATAGCTTGGCACCAGTGGGACAATAATGAAATACAACATCCAGTTCTATGATGCGACTAAATGGCAGTATTTTTTGCTATCATTATAGCTTATTAAAAACAGAGCAGGAGGGTGTCCTGCACAGGTGCTAGAAATAGCTTGGCACCAGTGCGACAATAATGAAATACAACATCCAGTTCTATGATGCCACTAAATGGCAGTATTTTTTGCTATCATTATAGCTTATTAAAAGCAGAGCAGGAGGGTGTCCTGCACAGGTGCTAGAAATTGCTTGGCACCGGTGGGACAATAATAAATACAACATCCAGTTCTATGATGCCACTAAATGGCAGTATTTTTTGCTATCATTATAGCTTATTAAAAACAGGGCAGGTGGGTGTCATGCAGAGGTGCTGCACATAGATTTGCACCAGTGGGGCACTAATGGAGTACAACAGCCACTTTTAGGATGCCACTAAGTTTACTCAATTTTTGGTATTATAATGTCTTAGTAAGTAACAATGAGTTTGAGTGTGCAATGCAGGGAGACGTGCTGCAAATATCTTTGCACTAGTGGGACAATACAGAAGTCCAACAGCCACGTTTAGGATGCCACTAAGTTCTCTCAGTGTTTGCTAGTATAATGGCTTAGTAACAATGAGTTTGAGTATGCAATGCAGGCAGAGGTACTGCAAATATCTTTGCACTAGTGGGACAATACAGAAGTCCAACAGCCACTTTTATGATGCCACTAAGTTCACTCAGTGTTTGCTAGTATAATGGCTTAGTAACAATGAGTTTGAGTGTGCAATGCAGGCAGAGGTGCTGCAAATATCTTTGCACTTGTGGGACGATACAGAAGTCCAACAGCCACGTTTAGGATGCCACTAAGTTCACTCAGTGTTTGCTAGTATAATGGCTTAGTAACAATTAGTTTGAGTGTGCAATGCAGGCAGAGGTGCTGCAAATATCTTTGCACTTGTGGGACGATACAGAAGTCCAACAGCCACGTTTAGGATGCTACTAAGTTCACTCAGTGTTTGCTAGTATAATGGCTTAGTAACAATGAGTTTGAGTGTGCAATGCAGGCAGACGTGCTGCAAATATCTTTGCACTAGTGGGACGATACAGAAGTCCAACAGCCACTTTTATGATGCCACTAAGTTCACCCAGTGTTTGCTAGTATAATGGCTTAGTAACAATGAGTTTGAGTGTGCAATGCAGGCAGAGGTGCTGCAAATATCTTTGCACTTGTGGGATGATACAGAAGTCCAACAGCCATGTTTAGGATGCCACTAAGTTCACTCAGTGTTTGCTAGTATAATGGCTTAGTAACAATGAGTTTGAGTGTGCAATGCAGGCAGACGTGCTGCAAATATTTTTGCACTTGTGGGACAATACAGAAGTCCAACAGCCACGTTTAGGATGCCACTAAGTTTACTCAGTGTTTGCTAGTATAATGGCTTAGTAACAATGAGTTTGAGTGTGCAAAGGGCAGGAGGGTACAGTGGCAGGGTTGTGGGTCTCTGGGTAGAGGAAAGGAAGCCTGCCTTTCTATCCCTCCTAATGGGGAAATGCAGCGAGGAAATCCCTGACCTTAGCTACACAGACGCTGTCATCTTGTGTAGCTGTTAAACTCTGTTTTCACGGACCTGTCACCTATGGCTCTGACCCTGCCGGTATGAGCCCTTAAAAGGACTGATAGAAAGTGCTATCCCTATTCTGTACAGTGCTGTGTATGGAGCGTACACAGCAGTATCGGCGATAGGAGCTGCGCCAGTGATGACTGACACCAAGGACGCAGAAGGCAGATAATGGCGTGCTGGAGGAAAATGTCCGGTTTTATAATGCAGGGACATGTGACATGGACATCCTATCACACATGTCGTTGCTTCTCTGGCTAAAAGTCCACTTAGCTGTGTGTGTGTCTGGGATTGGCTGACTTGCTGGCCCGCCCCACTACACGTGCACGCTTAGGGAAGGAAGACAAGGAAAAAAAAAATAAAATGGCCATTATCCAAACAGCGGTGATCTGAATGCGCTGTTCCCGCACACTATACACTGAAATTTCATAATAGTGTGAGTCACAGAGTGACTTACACTATTACAGCGGAAAGCCAGCTAGTAATTAGCTGGTCTTTTTGCTGCTAGAACCATTCTCGATCGTATCTAGAACTATCGAGCTTTAGCAAAAAGCTCGAGTTCTAGTTCTATCTAGAACAGCCCCCAAAATCACTCGAGCCGCAAACTGGAGAACCTCGAACCACGAACCGCGCTCAACTCTACTGAACACATAATGCTGTGCAGGCACTGTTTACAGATTAACATATTTACTTACTTGTTTAATTTTATTTATTTTTTTATTAATTTATAACATGTGCTGTCCCACCAAGAATGGCATGAATGACCTGTGGGGGAGATTTCAACATTTAAATACATTTTTGTATTTATGATTTATAATATGTGAGCAAGTTAAAGTGAAAGTTCATTTTCTTGCTTGGCCAGCCGAGCTGTTCTGGGTCTCCTATGATCAGATTGTTTAGTCTGGAGGAGGAAGCGCTGTCATTGCTTATTAATCTGTAAACAGTGCTTGTACAGCATTGTGTGCTCGATGACAAGGAAGGCAGATGTGGTAATGCACCATCTCTGCCTTCTCTATAGGGAGTTCAGCTGTGTCCGACAACAGGTTCCATCAGTCGTTACAGCTGATTACTCTACAGTGACATTTTAGAATTTACAGCGGGTATGGAAAGTATTCATAGCCCTTTAAATTCTCACTCTTTGTTTCATTGCAGCCAATATGGTAAATTCAAAAAAGAAGTTCATTTTTTTTCTCATTAATGTACACTCTGCACCCCATCTTGACAGAAAAAAAATAAATGTAGACATTTTTGTAAACTTATTAAACAAGAAAAACTGAAATCTCCCATGCTCATAAGTATTCAGACCCTTTGCTCAAATACTGATATTTAAGTCACATGATGTCCATTTCCTTTTGATCCTTCTTGATATGGTTCTACTCCTTCATTGGAGTCGAGCTGTATTTAATTAAACTGATAGGATTTAATTTGGAAAGGCACACATCTATCTATATAAGACTTCACAGCTCACAGTGCATGTCAGACCAAATGAGAATCATGAGGTCAAAGGAACTGCCCAAGAAGCTCAGAGACAGAACTGTGACAAGGCACAGATCTGGTCAAGGTTGCAAAAAAATTCTGCAGTACTCAAGGTTCCTAAAAGCACAGTGGCCTCCATAATCCTTAAATGAAAGAAGTTTGAGACCACCAGAACTCTTCCTAGACCTGGCCATTCAGCCAAACTCAGCAATCATGGGAGAAGAGCCTTGGTGAGAGAGGTAAAGAAGAACCCCAAGATCACTGTGGCCGAGCTCCAGAGATGCAGTAGGGAGATGGGAGAAAGTTCCACAAAGTCAACTATCACTGCAGCCCTCCACCAGTTGGGCCTTTATGGTAGAGTGGCTAGACAGACGCCTCTCCTCAGTGCAAGACATATAAAAGCCCGCATACAGTTTGCAAAAAAACACATGAAGGACTCCCAGACTATGAGAAATAAGATTCTCTGGTCTGCTGAGATGAAAATATAACTTTTTGGTGATAATTCTAAGCAGTATGTGTGGACAATACCAGGCACTGCTCATCACCTGCCAAATACAATCCCAACTGTGAAACATGGTGGTGACAGCATTATGCTATGGGGGTCTTTTTCAGCTGCATGGACAGGATGACTGGTTCCAATTGAAGGATAGATGAATGCGGCCAAGTACAGAGATATCCTGGAAGAAAACCTCTTCCAGAGTGCTCTGGACCTCAGACTTGGCCGAAGGTTCACCTTCCAACAAGATAATGACCCTAAGCACACAGCTGAAATAACAAAGGAGTGGTTTCAGAACAACTCTGTGACCATTCTTGACTGGACCAGCCAGAGCCCCGACCTAAACCCAATTGAGCATCTCTGGAGAGACCTGAAAATGGCTGTCCTCCAACATTCACCATCCAACCTGACAGAACTGGAGAGGATCTGCAAGGGAGAATGGCAGAGGATCCCCAAATCCAAGTGTGAAAAACTTGTTGCATCATTCCCAAGAAGACTCATGGCTGTACTAGCTCAAAAGGGTGCTTCTACTCAATACTGAGCAAAGGGTCTGAATACTTATGACCATGTGATATTTCAGCTTTTCTTGTTTGATAAATTTGCAAAACTTTCTACATTTCTGTTTTTTTCTGTCAAGATGGGGTGCAGAGTGTACATTAATGAGAAAAAAAAATGAACTTTTTTGAATTTACCAAATGGCTGCAATAAAACAAAGAGTGAAAAATGTAAAGGGATCTGACTCTGAATACTTTTCGTAACCAATGTAATTGCATAATAAAATGCGGATTGAGAAGATATTTAAAGTTTATGAATTGTCCGCAAGTAATTACCATAATTTAAAGGTTTTCAAGTAATACAGCTTGCTTGTTGGATTACACATCTCTCCAAAAGGAAAAAGTAATACATTAAAACCTACATGCAATATGTAATTGGAACAGTTCTATAAACATGTTCCCCAAAATCATTTCTTGTATAAAACCTTAGCTGTGAATACAGTAACAAATGGCAAAAATAGATAAATAAATAAAATGTAACATGAGGTTTTTTTTTTTACTAGGTTTCAGTGATATGGTAATGATGTAGCTCTGTTCCCAAGACCTCATTAGTTTGGCATCATAATAAGTCAACAAAGAAGCACATACCCACTCATCCATGACATGCCTAAAATATATTACCATTCCTCCCAGCTAGAATAGTACAAATTAGGTTTTATTTACATTTCTTCTATATTTTGTATCCAATTCTGATTTTAGCTAAGAAATACTTATCCAAAATATTGTTGTGTAAAAGTCGCTACTATACGGATGAGATTTTTACTTATACATACTGTATTTTTGTTTTATAAGACACACCAGATTATAAGACGCACCCAAAATTTAGAGAAAAAATAATGGGGTCCATCTTCTAATACGCTGGTGTCATATGGGAGTGGGGGGGGCGGCAGTGGTGGTGGAGCTGCGGCCACCGGAGATAGGGATGGTCGTGAAGAAGGGGGCTGTTGCGAGTGGTGCGGCAGGTGTCCCAGATGTTTGGCGGCGCTGTGAGGCAGCGATAACTTCCAGGAACTGTCAGCGGTGTGCCCAGAGTTGGCACGTGCACAGATTGAGTGATTGGCTCAATAACAAGCCAAGATCTCATTTGCGCATAGGCCACCTCTGGGTACCATTTTCCTTAAAATCCGCTGCTGGGACATCAATGGACCGGAGGTAGGCGGTGTGTGCGCAGATGAGATCTTGAGCCGAGAGCTCTATTTGTGTAACGCCTGCCTGGATCCAGAGACTCAGATGGGCTGTAAAGAGGAGGCTAGAGGGAAGCCATTCACCAAGTAGGACCCCCAGAACCCTGAAACCCTTTAACCCCTCTACAGGGATTTGGAATTACACAGGGAACTGGAGATCACTACCTGTGGAAGGCTGCAGTCCCATGAGAGTGGTAGTCAGGCAGAGTCAAACCAGGAATTGCGGAACAGGGACAGAATCGGAAGGCAATGACGTAGTCAGCAAACGTAGCAGGGGTCAAATCCGGATCGGGCAGCGAGGTACAAAAACAGTAGGCAGGAGGGTAGTCAGAAAACACGCAGAAGTCAACACACAGGAATCACCAAACAGAATAGGACGTAACAGGAGCCAGGAAAATCAGAAATATCTCTGGCAGTGGTCATGTGACATGAGGGGGAATAAGAAGGGTGTGGTGTCTTCCCATTGGCTTTAGCTGAACGCTGGCAACTTCAGATGGAAGACACATGCCACCCACAGTCAGCCAGCGATACTGCAGATCCCAAGCTAACCCAGTCCAGTGGATGATCGGAGCCTGCGCCCACCGCTGGCATCGACTCCTCTCCCATCACCAGCACCATCCACAGCAGGAACACGGCGTCGCCTGGCGATCGGAGCAGAAGTTGCTGGAGCAGACTCTGGCGGTGCCTTAACAATTTGCACATGCACCATCTCTGGGTGCCATTATTTGAAGCCCACATTGCAGATGTCTTCAGGATGGCCCCTGCCTCACCGCCCGCCGCACAGAGCACTGCCGCATAGAGCAGCACCGCCCACCACAGAGAGCAGTACTGCCCGCTGCACAGAGCACTGCTGCCTGCCATACAGCCTCAGCAGCATACATTCCACAGCATTACCCCTGCCTCCTATCACCATTCTCCACCCCCCCCCTCCCGGTAATCTGCATTCACATTATAAGACGCACCCCTCATTTTCCTTCCAAATTTTTAGAAGGAAAAGTGCATTTTATAATCCAAAAAAAAATACAGTGCTTACCACACATTGAATACTTCGGTTTGGATCGTCCTAGTGGGGCATGTATGAAATCTACAAAGGGGAAATGTGACACCCTGGGCAAGCCAGGGGTCACAGGTCATAACACCACACGCACCCCACATTCCCTGCAGGTACACACTAGGTCAAAACTAAAATCCTTGTTGCCTTCCTCCAGGAGCTGGTGTCCACACCAGGGGGTGGGCCAGGCGGTTGGCTTCACCCACCGAGGAGTTCACAGCTATGGAGGCGGGAAAACCAGGCAGATCAGTTAGGGAAGTGAAGGAGTAAACAGTGAAGTGGAAGGAAGTGGTAAAGGAGCAAGAGAAAGTGACAGCAAGAAGCCTGAAGTTGGTCCGGGTGTGTGCCCCGGACTGAGACAGCAAGGTTGGCAGACGGCGGTGACCGTCTGCAGGCGAGACTGATTGGAGGTTGCCGAAAGGACCGTGGACGGGTGGTGACCCGGCGGTACCGGAGCGGTATACGGAGATTAGTCAGCACCAGGGCAGGGGCCTTTCGGATCCCGGCAAGGCTAGGAGTCGCCATAATTTGCCAAATCCGTCAGTGAAGGGGACGACTGTCTCCCAACAACCAAGTCCCGTTTGAAGGCAACAGTCCAACCGTTAAGGGGAGACACCGCCACCGCCAAGGCACCAGTTTCCCAGGGCCAGCGCCTGCGTGCAAGAGTGGAGCTCCTCCGGCTCATATCCAAGTCGGGGAGCGGGTTACCGGTGGGAACCCATCGCAACCAAACAACTACACATAGGTGCAGGGAAGAGATCGTCACCATCAACTGCAGGGAACATCCGCACCGTAACCATCTGAGGGACCCGTCCAACCAGCCGTTTGTTTACCGAGAACTGTGTCGTGTTTACTGACTGAGTGAGTACCTCCGTGCCGTGCGGCACAGCGCTGCCCCTGCGCCCCTGCACCTCCACAGGCCCCTAGCCCGCCTGTCCACCATCCCAACCCCATCACTGGGCCCCGGGATCACTAACCCCTACCCACGGAGGGGCAACACAACAACTGGCTGCTCCATACTATCACTCCCGGGATCCCCAGCCAGAGCAGCGGTGGTGTACACTCAATCACCACAACCGTGGGTGTCGTCACGGACAATAAACAATTCCCACACCCAAACCCCCCTTTAACTCACGGGCGAGGAGCGCCGCTAGAGTCCCCGGGATCCGGCCCATCGCTCGAGCCACCGAGCAGCAGCAGGCCGCAGCAGCCGCCGCAGCCGGACCCGAGCAGTGGGAGAGCGGGGCGTCCCCTCCTCCGCCCGCGACAATTTGGCGTCACGAACAGGATCTTACCGCGTTGCCATTTGGTAGAGGTGCGCCTTGTTACCGCCGGAGGTGTCCGGCCAGAAAATTTCAGAAGCCGCCATCTTTGGCGCGAAAAGTCCCCGCTCGAGCGTCTTCTCGAGTAGTGGAGGCACGAAGGCCAAAACCCCTCCCCGATAGAGGAGGGGCAGGAAAGAAGCTAAGGGGGACGCGATGGCGGCTGGCTGCATGTGAACGCAGCTATAAAAGCAGGGACGCCAGGACTCTGCAGTCACCCTGTTCCTGGAAGGAGTTGCCAGCAGAATGTGGATGCCGTCCCGAAGCACCGTAGCCCCCGCGCCGGGAACCGCGGCGTGGGTGGAGATCCGGACCGCGCAGCTCTATCAAAGGCTGCAGGTCAAAATGCAGCTCCTCATGGAGGAGTGGGAGGCCGACATGGCGGACGTAATAGCGACCGTGCGGAGATGCGAGGAGGAAGCCGAGGAAGGGAGGGTGAGTGACCCACGCCCCGATGCCCTTGAAGGGCCGGTCATCGAGGCTGCGGGACCCGGTCCAAGCCCCCTCGCTCTGTTGCCTCCCTCGCCACCCGTCTCGGAAGCTGTGACCCTGTCACTAGGCCCGCTGCCACCGCAACCGGTAGCGATACCCAGCATGCCCGCCCCGGCGGGCCGACCTTTAGCCGGAGCCCGTAGCAAGTCGGAGGTGCTGCCATGGAAGGCCCCGAAGTCTGCACCGGAGGCAGCCCCTGAGAAGTCCCCCGAGCCGGAGCTGATGACCCGTTCCGAGCCGAAGGCCCAGCAGCGGAAAGCCCCTGTGCCCATCCCCCACACCTCGGCTGAGGTTGCGCCGGCTTGTCGCTGCAAGGCGGCACCCAAGGCCAAGACACCGCGGGACCTGCCGCCCAGATCCCTGACAGTGGGTAGCGTCCAGAATGTCCCGCGGGGCCCAACCCGTGCGCCGGAGCGTGCAGCAGCACCGTATTGGGACAGGGAGCCGGTACCGTTGGGCCCGGAGATCGGTGAAAGAAAAAAGAAGAAAGCGGAATTGGTGGCCCGTGCAATCCGGGAGAAGGAAAACCTCCGCCAGGCGATGTCCCGTGTCCGGGGCCCGTTGTATGAAGGACAGGTGAGGCGGTTTGATGTCCGCTGGGGCTATGGATTTATCTATGAACCGGGCCTGGAGGCCGAAGTGTTTATAGTCCGGCGGGACGTGAATGCCCACCTGCCCGAGGAGCACCCTGGCCGTAACCTGATGCCGGGTGACATCGTTCAGTATACCCGGCACTGTGGAGAGAGGGGGTGGTTTGCCCTGGACGCGAAGTTGAGGGGCAGCCAGGAGAGCCGTATGAGTTCTGCACCCCCTCCCTCGGATGAAGCCGACGACCTGGAGTAGGGCAGCGGAACTCCGTTGTCCCCCCCCGTCCCCGTTGGGACCAAAGTCTGTGTTTGTTTGAAAAAGTTTAAAATGATGATAAGCAAGATAATTACCGTGAAAGTCACCTGATTGTCCTACCGTGATTGAGAAAACCGGCCGTTGCCGGCACCGTTGTCCCCGTGGGGACCGTTTAAATAGTTGCATGGAGAACTTTCCATGGACAAGCCCGTGAACTTGCAGGGCAACCACAAACGTTAAGTGGAATGTAAATAAGTTGTTTTACCGTTACCGTTTCCGCAGTTGCCGCCTCCGGAGAGGCAGGTTGGAGGGAGGGCCCGCAGTAGAGCCGGCTGGGGCCCAGCCACCACAGGAACCGGTGGCTACCCTCTGGAGGGGAGGGACAGATCCCGCTCGGGTGACTTGGTGCAGGACTGGGGTCAAGGGGTGCTGCCTGGGCTTTAGGGGCAGCATCAGGGCCAGGTTGCTTGGGTGGGAGAGAGCGGAAACCGTAACCGTAAACCGTTTGAAACCGTTTAAGTAAGAGTACCTCCCGATGTGGGAAGAAGTTATTTTAATTGTAAACATGTTACCGTTTTCTACTTTTTTCACAGAAAACAAAAAGGAAAATTAAACCGGTGTTGGACGGGCAGCCCGAGGACGGTCTGCGTTTTTCTAAGGGGGAATGTGACGCCCTGGGCAAGCCAGGGGTCACAGGTCATAACACCACACGCACCCCACATTCCCTGCAGGTACAAACTAGGTCAAAACTAAAATCCTTGTTGCCTTCCTCCAGGAGCTGGTGTCCACACCAGGGGGTGGGCCAGGCGGTTGGCTCCACCCACCGAGCAGTTCACAGCTCTGGAGGCTGGAAAACCAGGCAGATCAGTTAGGGAAGTGAAGGAGTAAACAGTGAAGTGGAAGAAAGTGGTAAAGGAGCAAGAGAAAGTGACAGCAAGAAGCCTGAAGTTGGTCCGGGTGTGTGCCCTGGACTGAGACAGCAAGGTTGGCAGACGGTGGTGACCGTCTGCAGGCGAGACTGATTGGAGGTTGCCGAAAGGACCATGGATGGGTGGTGACCCGGCGGTACCGGAGCGGTATACGAAGATTAGTCAGCACCAGGGCAGGGGCCTTTCGGATCCCGGCAAGGCTAGGAGTCGCCATAATTTGCCAAATCCGTCAGTGAAGGGGACGACTGTCTCCCAACAACCAAGTCCCGTTTGAAGGCAACAGTCCAACCGTTAAGGGGAGACACCGCCACCGCCAAGGCACCAGTTTCCCAGGGCCAGCGCCTGCGGGCAAGAGTGGAGCTCCTCCGGCTCATATCCAAGTCGGGGAGCGGGTTACCAGTGGGAACCCATCGCAACCAAACAACTACACATAGGTGCAGGGAAGAGATCGTCACCGTCAACTGCAGGGAACATCCGCACCGTAACCGTCTGAGGGACCCGTCCAACCAGCCGTTTGTTTACCGAGAACTGTGTCGTGTTTACTGGCTGAGTGAGTACCTCCATGCTGTGCGGCACAGCGCTGCCCCTGCGCCCCTGCACCTCCACAGGCCCCATACCCGCCTGTCCACCATCCAACCCCATCACTGGGCCCCGGGATCACCAACCCCTACCCACGGAGGGGCAACACAACAACTGGCTGCTCCATACCATCACTCCCGGGGTCCCCAGCCAGAGCAGCGGTGGTGTACACTCAATCACCACAACCGTGGGTGGCGTCACGGACAATAAACAATCCCCACACCCCAAACCCCCTTTCACTCACGGGCGAGGAGTGCCGCTAGAGTCCCCGGGATCCGGCCCATCGCTCGAGCCACCGAGCAGCAGCAGGCCGCAGCAGCCGCGGCAGCCGGACCCGAGCAGTGGGAGAGCGCGGCGTCCCCTCCTCCGCCCGCGACAGAAACACGGGGGTCGGCTTAACGTGGTTGTACACAGATTTCAGTAAGAACCTGGTTCATACATGTGCAAGTACTTCTTTGCTAGAGTAAAGAAAACTAATCATTTGTTTGGATGTCTGCGGCTGAGGTAATGATGCAGGAGGTGTATATCCCAGAGTTCATCATCAATCATTCTTCTGTTTTGGAAGTTCTGATAAGTTCCTACATGAACAGTAACCAAATATCTTTTATTAGTTTCCAAGAAATCCTGAGTGTATTGTACTTTATATTCATAGGTAGCTTTGGCGGACAGACATAGAGGCACTGTAATATAGTGGTGGTCCTATATCTCCTCTTGCAGTTGTTTTCTTCTTTCTTTTGTTTTTATTTCCCCCCTTTATGATTGAAAGATGGAAATGTGTTAGCTTGGATTATCGGAGCAAGGTTATCTTTTGCCGACAGGCTGACTAGCTATGTTTTATCTTTGAACCTGTGAGCTTGCAATTTGCTTCTAAGGTATCTGTCTGCCAGGGAAAATATCATGTATATCTAGCAACCTGTTGCCTTTTACTTGATGCAGTAAATTGTGTTCTTGCTCAGGTAGCACACACTCTTCCTCCTCATATAAATCAGAGGTCTAAATGACTTAGAATTTTCCGTTTTCTAAACACTATGTATTCAGCTGTCACTATCCAGAGTCTACAAATCCCTGATGCTATAAAACATTCTCTACCCACAGAACTTATTCCACTACCTGACAGAAGTTCAGAATAATGGCATTGTTAAGATCCCCGAAGTTAAAGGAGATGAAGCCTGGAAGGTTTACTTTGACGATTCCGCACAAGAAATAGTGGATGAATTTGCAATGCGCTATGGAATCGAGTCTATTTATCAGGCTATGACGTAAGTATAAGAGCGGCGCATTAATAAGAAGCAATGTAGTTATAAAAAGTGGAAACATGGCTGAAATACAAAGTGATCAATGGATACATAGATCCATAGAGATACAATTCTATATTGTTTTTGTAAATATTTTTTTTTTCTTCATTAAATATTGAAAACTATCAGTTGTAATTATCATAAATCCTCTGTCATGATGCCCCATTTTAGCGTTATTTATGAGGCTACTTGAATTGAATGCATTTGAGGATATAATTGTCAATATTTTAGTATTCTAAATTAATCATTATCTTATCAATTAAAGAGATGGTTCATCCCTTTTGATTACTGACCACATCGATATTATTTTGAGAAACAAGGCATCTCTCAAATACCTTGTGTTTCCAATAAGGCCTGTGAGTGGTCCTATTGCAGTCCGCTCACCCCCTTCACGTGACCCCCGGGCTCCGTGACTTCTGATGTCCGGTAATGTCCCGTCAACTGACGCGGGCCGCATTCTTCCTGAGTGACTGGGCTGTGGGCAGAGGTTCACCCCTCATCACAGCCCAGCGTCTCCCTGCTTCCTCCTCCTTTATTGCAGAGCGCAGCAATCAGGAGCGATGCTGGGCTGTAACGAGCAGTGAACCTCTGCCCACAGCCCAGTCACTCAAGAAGACTAGGTCCGGCTGCAGTAATGTCAGGTCAGCAGGAAGTTGACGTGACATCACCGGAAATCAGAAGTCACGGAGCCCAGGGATCAAGCAAAGGGAGTGAGTGGATCGCAATAGCACCGCTCAGAGGCAGAATTGGCAACACACGGTATTAGAGAGAAACCTTGTTTCTCAACATAATATCGATGTGGCCAGTAATGAAAATGGGTGAACCACCCCTTAACATATTTGCTAATTGGTGGGGTGATCTCCAACTTCTCATGATACATTTTTTTTCTCCTCACAATATGAAGATCTCTCTGCTTTTAGTGTATGTACCAAGTAAATTAAATATAAATAGTTTTTGCTTTTAGGCTCTGGAATCCATAAAATGTCTAAGCATAAAGGAAAAATAGTATATGTGTGAACCTCAGTCTTGTCCATTTCATACGCTTGTATTAACAAAGCCCAAGTGCAATGCAAGAAAATCTCACATTGCACTCAGACCAATGTTAGTCAATGAGGCAGAGCAGATTGCTGCGAGTGGATGCGTAAATTGGAGAAGACTTGCCAATAAAAATCAATGGCATCTGTATACCGTCCATTTTTTACGGATACATTACCATTATGTAGCATAGTATACTGTAAATGGTCCTGTAAATGATTGTAGTATAATAGTTGTTGAAAAAAAATGAATTTCATACACGTCATATGGATGGTAGGCGAGACAAAACTCGCACACTCGCATAGCACCTGTATGACATACGGAATACCAAACGTAATTCACTCATTCTATTCTCCTGAATGAAAATTCGACCAATTACCCAGGGACCTATGTTTAAGTCCATATCCCTGTACAGGAGTTAAAGGGTGAAGGCAAGGGCAACCCCTGGATTCTGGGAAATGGAATAGCTTGCACCAATCCTGTTTGTGGTAACCATTTTGGAGCTGCCAGGTGACTATGAACAGTGCGCGCGTGACACCGGTCAAATGGAAGCCAAAAAAAGAAATTGGTGTTAGGTTAGACAAGAGTGCATAAGGTTATGTTCACACACTGCATCTTTTACTGCATTTTTGAGGTTACAAAGATGCACCTAAATGCATGCATTTCCTTCTCCAAAGTCTGAGATTTCTAGTTTGCTGTCTACACACTGCATCTTTTTTTTGGCTGTATCTTGACTGCGTTTTTGAAGATGCAGCATATCAGTTATTTTTGTGTTTTTCCAGCATTTTTGAGCCATCCAGTCAATAGATTTGACTTAAAAAACGTTTTGGGCAAAATGTGGTAAAAAAGCAGCAAAAACACATTTTGGTCCGGATGCATTCTTTTGAGGCCACAAACGCTGCATCTTTGTGGTTAAGAAAAGATGCAGTCAGCGTCTGACTGGCTACCAGAGGAACTGCAGTAATACCAGTCCTGGCCGCGGTTACCTGCACTGAACTCTGGAGCTCTCACCTGAGCTCCGGAGTGCAACCGAGCCTGTTCACAGCTGAATGCAGGTTACCGTAGCCAGGACTGGTATTACCGGAAACTGCCGGTAATATTAGTTCTGCCTGCGGTTACCTGCATTGAACTCCGGAGCTCTCACCTGAGCTGCGGAGTGCAGCCTGGCCTGTCCTCAGCTGTCATGGACTGAACTGTGATAGACGGGGAATCAGTCCTGCAAACCCGCGGCTCAGTCCAGGCTGAACTCCGAAGCTCAGCTGAGAGCTCCAGAGTTCAGTGCTGGTAACCGCGGCCAGGCCTGGTATTACTTCAGTTCCTCTGGTAGCCAGTGCGACGCTGGATGCAGTGTGTGAACATTGCCTAAAGATGTGCCAAAATTATCTTGGAATATAGCTGATAAATTTGATGCATCTACTTTAACTTTTGCTACAACTAATGAATCACTAAGAGCAGAAAGATCTAGGTACTCACCTAGGAAATAACATGATAGCTGCTTGGCTTATTGTACTCCCACATATTTCAAAAATCAGTTTATTACTCCAGAGATTAGCGACACATCCAACATAGACTCTGAACGCACAAAAAGCAAATATACCAGATTTGGAAGAACTAAAACTTAAAAATGTATCTTATATCTGAAAGATCTTAACCAGGAATTGCAGAATGTCCCCGTGCACTTACTTTATCTGCCCTCAGATGACTTGGCACATTACATATAGTTATGGACGAAAGTATTGGCACCCTTGAAATTGTTCTAAAAGGGTATTTCTCCCAGAAAATTCTCGCAATTACACATGTTTTGTTATACACATGTTTAGTTCCTTTGTGTGTATTACAACACCAAAAACAATGAAATTGAGCATAATTTCTCACAAAACCACCAAAAATGGGCCTGACAAAATTGTTGGCACTTTTCCAAAATTGTAGTTAAACAATTTTTATGGGAGGGGTGAGGATCAGCTACTATTTTATTGATTTACATGTGAGCTAAAGATACTCGACTTGCAGTGGCCAGCTCAGCTTCATAGTGTATGAGAGCATGGACACAATTTTATTTATCTCCGCAGCGGAGCACCCCTTTAATGTACCTTATATTTAAAAGTTCATCTTATTCTTTTTTGCAATCTAAGTTCTAAGATTGACATGACTAATACACTTGACTCATTCTTCAAAGTGTTTACAGTAGAAAACTGATGTAAAACACTATGAAAAGTTCAAACATTTTTGCACAACAACAAGGAGCTATGCAACACTATTGCAACTTTTATTGTTTTCACACTAGTTTTGGGCAACTCTGCCAAAATGGCTATGTGGCTATGCCCCGCCTGGCCAATTCATGAAAAGTGTCAGTGTTTCTTACACCAGAAATTTTATTCCAGTCACTGACTAGAGTAAAATTTATGGCAAGATATATGGAGGCACATGTTACTCATAAGATGAAACTAATTTATTAATTGCATCTCTTTATGAATTTGGTGTATTTAATTCATTCATCTAAGAAGAAGACTGATGGCACATCCTACCTTTCTAATGTGAACAGGTGCAAACTGAACATGAAACATAGTAACACTGCCACAGGCTATTGGGCTCACATAAAACTGGCCATTTTTGTGTGCTGAGAATCTCAATTTTTACATGTTTTTCATAGCATTAATGCACGTCTATATTCCCATATTGATTTTTACCCGTATCTTAGCACTACTGTCTCCTTTTTGTTCCTTTAAATCCTTTGTGCCCCCTAAGATGAAACATTGGTCTAAAATGAATCGTAAATTAATGCTTTACACGTTTTGTTTTTTTTCAGGCATGTACATATAGTTCTAGGAAAATGATTCTAGTAAGAATATCTAGTGGATCCTGATACACTTTTTACAAACCATAGCTTTTTTAAAAAAATACAGAAATACAATGCCTGAAGGTGTCCAGGACTATCATATGGACTTCTATATGGGATAGGTCATCAATGTAATGTCATTGGGGTCCAACGCCCTCAACGATCAGAAGCCAAATGTAAACAATGTACAGTTTGCAGCTTTGTTTAGTGCCTGCTGTGAGATAAAATGGAGATCCTGACATTTGCTTAAAACAATGTAGGAAGCCATATTTTTTATAGCCTCATACATGGTCATATCTGGCCCCCACCGGAGTCGATAAAAGCTGATGACGGACCACCACCAATCTGAAAATCTGTTAGTTCCTGAGAACCCCTTTCACTTATAATTTTCTGTTTGGTGCTAAAGTTGCTGAGAGGGGGAATTCCCAAAATTAACATTTCATGTCACCAGTATAGATGTATGCCTGATAATGTTTAGAATTAGTGTGTGAATTTGCTGGTCTTCAGGCACCATGGGAATGTTGTATAATTGCCTATTATCAGCAGTGCCTGTCTGAACATATTCAAGCACTGTTCAATAAACTTACCAAATATAAATCTGTTCATTGGGGAGTTGGAATGACTCATAAGAATCCACTACAAAGGGAAAGTTGTCTCTACCGAGTTTTTACATTTGATGTGTAAAATGTGAAGAAATAGAGTTCTGTTCTTGACTAATACTCTGTGATATACTGAAAGGGTTTAATGTTCTATATTTTTAGGCATTTTTCCTGCCTGTCTTCCAAATACATGTGCCCAGGTGTGCCAGCCGTCATGAGTACCTTATTGGCCAACATAAATGCATTTTATGCTCATACCACGGCTACAACAAACGTTTCAGCATCAGACCGGTTTGCAGCTACAAATTTTGGGGTGAGTGGTATTATGTGGTAGGTTATTCTATCACATGTACAGGGGTGTCCACTAACAGCGTATGATCGTTGTGTAGAGATTGTATATGGGCATTAGTAGTCAGATATCCTACATTCATTGGAGGTCCTGGCAGTCAGACTCCTGCTCCCATTGTAGGGCCTAGCAGTCAGACTCCTGCTCTCAGTGGAGGTTCTAGCAGTCACACTCCTGCTCTCACTGTAGATCCTAGCAGTCAGACTCCTGCACTCAGTGGAGGTCCTAGCAGTCAGACTCCTGCACTCAGTGAAGGTCCTAACAGTCAGACTCCTGCACTCAGTGGAGGGCCTAGCAGTCAGACTCCTGCACTCAGTGAATGTCCTAACAGTCAGACTCCTGCTCTCAGGGGAGGTCCTAGCAGTCAGACTCCTGCTCTCAGGGGAGGTCCTAGCAGTCAGACTCCTGCTCTCAGTGTAGGGCCTAGCAGTCAGACTCCTGATCTCAGTGTAGGTCCTAGCAGTCAGACTCCTGCTCTCAGTGGAGGTCCTAGCAGTCAGACTCCTGATCTCAGTGTAGGTCCCAGCAGTCAGACTCCTGCTCTCAGTGGAGGTCCTAGCAGTCAGACTCCTGCTCTCAGTGGAGGTCCTAGCAGTCAGACTCCTGCTCTCAGTGGAGGTCCTAGCAGTCAGACTCCTGCTCTCAGTGTAGGTCCTAGCAGTCAGACTCCTGCTCTCAGTGGAGGTCCTAGCAGTCAGACTCCTGCTCTCAGTGTAGGTCCCAGGAGTCAGACTCCTGCTCTCAGTGTAGGTCCTAGCAGTCAGACTCCTGCTCTCAGTGTAGGGCCTAGCAGTCAGACTCCTGCTCTCAGTGGAGGTCCTAGCAGTCAGACTCCTGCTCTCAGTGGAGGTCCTAGCAGTCAGACTCCTGCTCTCAGTGCAGGTTCTAGCAGTCAGACTCCTGCTCTCAGTGTAGGTCCTAGTAGTCAGACTCCTGCTCTCAGTGTAGGTCCTAGCAGTAAGACTCCTGCTCTCAGTGTAGGTCCTAGCAGTCAGACTCCTGCTCTCAGTGTAGGTCCTAGCAGTCAGACTCCTGCTCTCAGTGGAGGTCCTAGCAGTCAGACTCCTGCTCTCAGTGCAGGTTCTAGCAGTCAGACTCCTGCTCTCAGTGTAGGTCCTAGTAGTCAGACTCCTGCTCTCAGTGTAGGTCCTAGCAGTAAGACTCCTGCTCTCAGTGTAGGGCCTAGCAGTCAGACTCCTGCTCTCAGTGGAGGTCCTAGCAGTCAGACTCCTGCTCTCAGTGGAGGTCCTAGCAGTCAGACTCCTGCTCTCAGTGGAGGTCCTAGCAGTCAGACTCCTGCTCTCAGTGTAGGGTCTAGCAGTCAGACTCCTGCTCTCAGTGTAGGGTCTAGCAGTTAGACTCCTGCTCTCAGTGCAGGTTCTAGCAGTCAGACTCCTGCTCTCAGTGTAGGTCCTAGTAGTCAGACTCCTGCTCTCAGTGTAGGTCCTAGCAGTCAGACTCCTGCTCTCAGTGTAGGTCCTAGCAGTCAGACTCCTGCTCTCAGTGTAGGGCCTAGCAGTCAGACTCCTGCTCTCAGTGGAGGTCCTAGCAGTCAGACTCCTGCTCTCAGTGTAGGGCCTAGCAGTCAGACTCCTGCTCTCAGTGGAGGTCCTAGCAGTCAGACTCCTGCTCTCAGTGTAGGTCCTAGTAGTCAGACTTCTGCACTCAGTGGAGGTCCTAGTAGTCAGACTCCTGCTCTCAGTGTAGGTCCTAGTAGTCAGACTTCTGCACTCAGTGGAGGTCCTAGTAGTCAGACTCCTGCTCTCAGTGGAGGTCCTAGCAGTCAGACTCCTGCTCTCAGTGCAGTTCCTAGCAGTCAGACTCCTGCTCTCAGTGTAGGTCCTAGTAGTCAGACTTCTGCACTCAGTGGAGGTCCTAGCAGTGAGATTTCCTGCTCATTTGAGTGGAAATCAACATTGTATGTTTTTATCATGTCTACACTTCAGAAACAAAAAGTGGCAGATCTTGGTCATTTGCATTTATTTCTGTAAAAAAAACCCTCAAATTTGTTCAACTGATGCCACCCTTAAAGAGGCTGTCCACCACTATTACAATGATAGTATATCGTTCAGATAGGTCATCAATGTCTGATCGGCCAGGGTCTGACACCCAACACCCTCACCAATCAGCAGTTCTTGGTGCTGATGGCGGTGGCAGGCAGCCGGAAATGCTCAGATCCGAAATTGACCTGTCAACTGCAAGTGGGTACTGCACATCCGCCTTTTATTGGCCGAGCAAATATCGATGCCCTATCCTAAGGATATGCCATCAATGTAAAAGTAGTGGACAACTCCTTTAATATTTTTCCAAGTTTTAAAATTATGACGTATTGTGATGCTACTTATGAGATATACAGTACAGCAGGATTACCTGCAGCCCTAATGACTGATGAGTATTCCTTGTATTTATACAGAGAGAAAAGTTTATAAAGCTCCTGGATCAGCTGCACAATTCTCTACGAATTGACCTCTCAAAATACAGGGTAAGTATAATATGTCTTTTGTGTGAGAAGATGGTTCTTGTTGGGGACTATTCAGGGAATAGAAAAAAGAATGATGTTATCAATAGCAGGCAGAATATTTACACATTGCCGAATGCAGGGTTTCTGTGGTTGTATGGTATATTGCATGTATACAACATGTGCCTTCTATAATAGCTATTAATATAGACAATGTATCAGCCTTGATCACTGTTTATAATATAATAGTACAACTATATTAGTATTGGATGGGTGCACAGCTGATACCTCTGTCACATACATGAGTTTATGGGTAAAGGGCCCTACATTATTTTTAATTTACATGTATTAATTCCTCTATGAGAAATCTCATTACAATGGATGCCTGCTTTAACCCCTTGATATTAGTAACAGGGAGTGGTGGAAGATTTCGAGCAGGGGTTACATCTTCTTTAAAGAAAGCAACAACATTAATAATCTGTGTGATCACGTCTGCAGGGCTATGTCATTCTTAGGATGGGTTCAGGGATGATGAATAAGGCAGCTGTTAGGGCTTGGATATTGGGCAGATGTTCATAGTAGATGCCACCTCGTCGAATGTAACGTTGGAAATAGCTTTTTGCTTTAAAAATAGACATTGATTGTTATTAGCGCAGCTTCTGATTAATAATGATGACTTTTATTGCTTTCATTTAGGATAACTTCCCAGCCTCAAACCCAGAGCGTCTTCAGGACTTGAAGTCTACCGTGGACCTGCTAACCAGCATCACCTTTTTCCGTATGAAGGTAGCCGACATTGTTGTTGTTTTTGTTACCGCTGTCAGAAAGCTTTCAGCGTCTCTCAATATATCATGTTTATTGGTCTCTGGCAATTGAAGCCTTCTGTATCTGGAGTCAACAGATGGATTGTGTTGCTGTCAATATCACATGTTTTTCTGTGTTCTCACGTTAGTATATTTATACGGCCATTGTTTTCATTACTGTCACATCCGAGCAGCTTGTTTCTGATGTAGATACACAAACTGCAGATCCCGTGCAGCTGGCGATGATGATGATGATGATGATGATGACTGTATCGTTAATAGTTACAGTGTAACTGGTAGGAACATAAGTCATAATAAGCTTTATATGATACAAACCTAGCCTGAAGTGTTCATCCATCAGGAAAAGTCGATAAAATAAATGGCATATTGAATTACGTGCATATATTCTGGGCTGAACACTAAGGCCATGTGCACACACAGGTTTTTTTTTAGATGGCCAAAAATGATAAGATTTCTATTAACAACCACTTCAGGAAACACTTTATCTTTGGGTACGGTTCCACTTGTGCATAGCTTCTGATGCGAGGGCATTGGAAGCAATAAGCTTCTGCTTCGGGTGTGAGCCAAGGGTCATGTGATCTGATCTTTTACTATTGGGTCACAGCTGCGGAGAAGAGGGAGGGAGCACTTTCTCCCCATCTCCTCCGCTGCCTGTCTTTGCGTACATTTCACTTCAGTCTGATGACATGTGAGTGCAGGGCGATGTTTTACACACAGCCATAGACTCATATGTATGCGTGTGAGCTGAGAATCGCTGCCAAGCACAGTATGCTGCGATTCATTTCCCATGCTGGTAATGCATAAGAAATCAATCACAGATGGACACTGCCCCATAATTTTGCACTGGTGCGAGTGCAGTCCGATGTTTTATCAGATTGCACTCGTCCATGCAAAACACAAGTGGAACCAAGGCCTATGGGGAGTTTTCATTTCCGTGTTTCCTAAATGATTTTGGAGCATTCCTACTATTTCTGGGGAGTTTTTCCTGAAGGATTTTATGGGCAATACCTGGTTTGAAACATTTTCCATCAGGAGATGGTTCAAAGAGGTTGTTTTTCCTGATAAGATTTTTTTTTTTAAAACCAAACGCAAAAGAAAAACACTCAAAAGACCGAAGATATGAACAGCCAAAGAGGTTTTGCAATAGAAATGAAAAGGAAAAGTTTTTTAAAGTGGTTATGTCAAGTGATTTTCAGGCGTCTTTTGGAGCAAACTCATTCCAAACCACCCCTCAAAAAACTCAATGTGTACATACCCTTACAGTGAAGATGTCATCTTATTAACATTTTGTAGAATTCACATTAAGGCTAAGGCCACATGGTCATTAATGCGAGTGAATCACATGACACTCGGCTCCTGCTCTGCTGGAGTGTAAGCTGAGTGTCATGCGATTGTCATGCCACTGTTCTGCAATCCTTCAATCACAGCACAGCAGCCGCAGAGGAAGGGGCTCCATCACATTATGGGTGTCAGGTCCGAGCATTCCTACATGAACAGTGTCCTGGAAAGTGGATTGGTCATTGTGGGCCACTTGAATGGCCACCAAGTTCTCCCGTACTGACCCCCTTAAACTTTTATCTTTGGGGTCATCTGAAGGCAAATGTCTATGCTGTGAAGATACAAGATGTGCAGCATCTGAAACAACGGATACTGGAAGCCTGTGCTAGCATTTCTTCTGTGGTGTTGCTATCACTGTGTCAAGAGTGGGAGAAGAGAGTTGCATTGACAATCCAACATAATGGGCAGCACTTTGAACACATTTTATAAGTGGTCATAAAATTGTAAATAACTAATGAATGAATAAATTTACGTTAAAACCAAGAACACCATTGTTTCTCTTGTGAAATTCTCAATACGTTTGATGTGTTACATGACCCTCTTCCCATTGGAAAAAAAAAATTGGAACCAAAATGGCCACCTTCAAAATGGCCGCCATGGTCACCACCCATCTTGAAAAATTTCCCCCCTTCCATATACTAATGAGCCACAAACAATAAGTTGATATCACCAACCATTCCCATTTTATTTAGGTGTATCCATATAAATGGCCCACCCTGTACATCCTCTTCACTGTGGTCTGGATTCTAGTTTGCTAACCCTTTTAGTCCTGCTATTATACCTCCTCTGCCAGCTAAGGAGACCATGACCACTGACACCTAATGGTAGCTGGCAGTACTGCAACATAACCACACAGAGGGCATTTAGATATATTAGCATTACCATACATATCAATACACAAGTATAACCAATGACATCTTCTGGGGTCGCAGATCACAGCCCTCTCTATTACAGCAGTATATAGAACAAGTGATCAGAGAATCGCAAATTCAAGTCCCTTAAGCCACTAAAAAAAAAGTAAAGAATAAAGTTTTCTAAAATTTAAAAACAAAATTTAAAATAATCCTTTTTTTCTTTGTTTAAAATAAAGGAATAGTTTTTTATATGTGTATATATATATATATATATATATATATATATATATATTTGGTAAGGCTGCAATCACCCGAGCATAATATAACTCAGATGAATACTATCCGATGTTTTTTCAGATAGCACTCACCTTAATGGTATACTAAGAGAAGGATTCAACAGCCTCCTAATCTATCTATATATATATATATATATATATATATATATATATATATATATATATATATTATTGCCTTATTCTGTCTGTCTGTCTTGCTCCAAAATGACGTCATTACAGTGACAACCGTCGCATTGGCCGCTCAGCCTGGCCCTGCCCCCCGCACGGATTGGCCGCTCGGCCCCGCCCCCCTCACACATTGGACGCTCGGCCAGGCCCCGCCCCCTCACGCATTGGACGCTTGGCCTGGCCCCGCCCCCCCGCACGTATTCCCTGAACCCACACGGAGCACCGACTAACAGGTGACTGCTGCACCCCCGGGAGCCCACACCGGCAACCCAGCCGAGACATACCCTTGCATTGCATTACACATCGGGTAACCATGGCAACCACTTTGCTTAATTACCCGATCGTGTACCATGGTTACCAGCGTATGCCGACTCCCTGCACATTCAGTTCGTTCGTCTCCCGCTGTCAAACACACCGATGCGTGCTGCACAGCAGGAGACCAGCAAACAAAAAATGAACCACCACTGTCGCTTTGAATAGTTACCTGATGTGTACCATGGTTACTAGCTTCCCCCGGCTCCCGGCACACGTGTGCCGGTGTCAGCGTACACTGCTAACTATGGTACACATCGGATACTATGGAAACCGCTTTGCATAGTTACCCGGGCCCCGCATCCGCACACTTTGCCTGCTCAGCCACGCCCCCCGCACACTATGCCCGCTTGGCCACGCCCCCACACACTATGCCCACTCAGCCACGCCCCCCACACACATTGGGCACCTATACACCTCCCCCCAGGACTACTCCACCTATTAGACACCTCCCCCCAATTACTACTCCACCTATTAGACACCTCCCCCCAAGGACTACTCCACTTATTAGACACCTCCCCCCAGGACTACTCCACCTATTAGACACCTCCCCCAGGACTACTCCTCCTATTAGACTCCTCCACCCAGGACTACTCCTATTATTAGACTCCTCTCCCCCCAGGACTACTCCTCCTATTATCCTCCTCTCCCCCCAGGACTACTCCTCCTATTATCCTCCTCTCTCCCCAGGACTACTCCTCCTATTATCCTCCTCTCCCCCCAGGACTACTCCTACAACACACACACTGCACAAAACATACCTCCCCCCAATACACACACAAACCGCGCAACACACACACAACGCTGCAGACACACAGTGCTCCACAAACAACGCAACACACACAACGCAACACACAAACAACACCACTTTCACACACCCCTACACCCAGACAACACCCAGAACATTTACAGCACCCTACACAAACACTTGACAACTACACACAACAACATCTATATATATAACAAAAATCATACATTAACTACACAATAAATTCTTGAGTACTTAGAATCGGGCCACCTTCTAGTAAGCCAATATTTATGTCAGTTGCACTCCTGTCGGCGTGCACCCACCGCACAATAGCAGTTGTGGACTAGTTTTGCTGACTGCAGGAAGAGACAGTTAAAGAAATATATTTAGCATTTTGGGCAGGGGTTGACATAACACATGTGCAGCAGGATCAGCTGCATGTGGGCCTAGTAGGGTAGGGGAGCTCCAGTGGGTAATGTGGTTCATTTGACAACAGGTTGCTCAGATACTGTGATTGTTCCACTTTTTCCCTATGTTCATTCTCCTCAAACATTAGTATCATAGTATCATAGTTTTTAAGGTTGAAGGGAGACTCTAAGTCCATCTAGTTCAACCCGTAGCCTAACATGTTGATCCAGAGGAAGGCAAAAAAACCCCAATGTGGCAAACAATTTCCAATGGGGAAAAAATTTCCTTCCTTCGTCCACATCCGGCAATCAGACTAGTTCCCTGGATCAATACCCTGTCATAAAATCTAATATACATAACTGGTAATATTACATTTTTCAAGAAAGGCATCCAGGCTCTGCTTAAATGCTAGTAGTGAATCACTCATTACAACATCATGCGGCAGAGAGTTCCATAGTCTCACTGCTCGTACAGTAAAGAATCCTCGTCTGTGATTATGATTAAACCTTCTTTCCTCAAGACGTAGCGGATGCCCCCGTGTTCCAGTTGCAGGCCTAGGTGTAAAAAGATCTTTGGAAAGGTCTCTGTACTGTCCCCTCATATATTTATACATTGTGATTAGATCCCCCCTAAGCCTTCGTTTTTCCAAACTAAATAACCCCAAGTTTAATAACCTGTCTTGGTGTTGCAGCCCACCCATTCCTCTAATAATCTTGGTCGCTCTTCTCTGCACCCTCTCCAGTTCAGCTATGTCCTTCTTATATATCGGTGACCAGAATTGTATACAGTATTCTAAGTGCGGTCGCACTAGTGACTTGTACAGAGGTAGAACTATATTTTTTTCATGAACACTTATACCTCTTTTAATACATCTCATTATTTTATTAGCCCTGGCAGCAGCTGCCTGACACTGTCCACTAAAGTGAAGTTTACCATCCACCCATACACCCAAGTCTTTTTCTGTGTCTGTTTTACCCAATGTTCTACAATTAAGTACATAATCATAAATGTTATTTCCTCTACCCAAGTGCATGACCTTACATTTATCTACATTAAACTTCAATTGCCACTTCTCAGCCCAATCCTCCAATTTACATAAATCTCCCTGTAATATAAAATTATCCTCCTCTGTATTGATTACCCTGCAGAGTTTAGTATCATCGCCAAATATTGAAATTCTACTCCGCATGCCCCCAACAAGGTCATTTATAAATATGTTGAAAAGAAGCGGGCCCAATACTGACCCCTGTGGTACCCCACTATGAACTGAGACCCAGTCCGAGTACGTACCATTAATAACCACCCTTTGTTTCCTATCACTGAGCCAGTTTTTAACCCAGTTAGACATATTTTCCCCTATCCCCATTATTCTCATTTTAGGAGGACTCCTGTGTGTGTCTCTCTCTGGCCAGTGGATGCTGTAATAGGTAGTTCATTATTTTGCTAAGTGGTGTCTGTTCTGGCACTTAAAACCCACAGCCTTAGCTGTAATCGATAGACTGGAGATTTATGGTGGTTGGGGCACCCAGACACGAGTCCTGTACAGGGGACTTTCACAGTCCATGTCCGCCTCTCGAATGGAGATTATATATATATATATATATATATATATATATATATATATATATATATATATATATATATATATATATATATATTCAGTACAGACAAAAGTTTGGACACACTTTCTCAGTCAAAGAGTTTTCTTTATTTTCTTGACTCTGCAAATTGTAGATTCACATTGAAGGCATAAAACTATGAATTAACACATGTGGAATGAAATACTTAACAAAAAAGTGTGAAACAACTAAAAATATGTCTTATATTCCAAGTTCTTTAAAGTAGCCACTTTTTGCTTTGATTACTGCTTTGCACACTCTTGGCATTCTCTTGATGAGCTTCAAGAGGTAGTGACCGGAAGTGGTTTTCACTTCACAGGCGTGCCCTGTCAGGTTTAATAAGTGGGATTTCTTGCCTTATAAATGGGGTTGGGACCATCAGTTATGTTGTGTAGAAGTCTGGTGGATGCAGAGCTCATAGTCCTACTGAATAGACTGTTAACATTTGTATTATGGCAAGAAAAAAGCAGCCAAGTAAAGAAAAACGAGTGATTATCATTACTTTAAGAAATGAAGGTCAGTCAGTCTGAAAAATTGGGAAACTTTGAAAGTGTCCCCAAGTGCAGTGGCAAAAACCATCAAACGCTACAAAGAAACTTGTTCAAATGCGGATCGCCCCAGGAAAGGAAGACCGAGAGTCACCTCTGCTGCGGAGGATAAGTTTATCTGAGTCACCAGCCTCAGAAATCACAGGTTAACAGCAGCTCAGATTAGAGACCAGGTCAATGCCACACAGAGTTCTAGCAGCAGACACATCTCTAGAACAACTGTTAAGAGGAGACTTAATGCAGCAAGCCTTCATGGTAAAATAGCTGGTAGGAAACCACTGCTAAGGACAGGCAACAAGCAGAAGAGACATGTTTGGGCTAAAGAACACAAGGAATGGACATTAGACCAGTGGAAATCTGTGCTTTGGTCTGATGAGTCCAAATTTGAGATCTTTGGATCCATCCACCATGTCTTTGTGCGACGCCGAAAAGGTGAACGGATCGACTCTACATGCCTGGTTGCCACCGTGAAGCATGGAGAAGGAGGTGTAATGGTGTGGGGGTGCTTTACAGGTGACACTGTTGGGGATTTATTCAAAATTGAAGGCATACTGAACCAGCATAGCTACCACAGCATCTTGCAGCAGCATGCTATTCCATCCGGTTTGCGTTTAGTTGGACCACCATTTATTTTTCAACAGGACAATTACCCCAAACACACCTCCAGGCTGTGTAAGGGCTATTTGACTAAGAAGGAAAGTAATGGGGTGCTACGCCAGATGACCTGGCCTCCACAGTCACCAGACCTAAACCCAATCGAGATGGTTTGGGGTGAGCTGGACCGCAGAGTGAAGGCAAAAGGGCCAACAAGCGCTAAGCATCTCTGGGAACTCCTTCAAGACTGTTGGAAAACAATTTCCGGTGACTACCTCTTGAAGCTCATCAAGAGAATGCCAAGAGTGTGCAAAGCAGTAATCAAAGCAAAAGGTGGCTACTTTGAAGAACCTAGAATATAAGACATATTATCAGTTGTTTCACACTTTTTTGTTAAGTATTTCATTCCACATGTGTTAATTCATAGTTTTGATGCCTTCAATGCGAATCTACAATTTTCAGAGTCATGAAAATAAATAAAACTCTTTGAATGAGAAGGTGTGTCCAAACGTTAGGTCTGTACTGTATATATATACATATATATACAGTATATAATGTCATGCATTCCTTATATAGTGTTATCATAAGCCACAGCACTTTACAGCCGTAATCATCACTGTCCCCATTGGGGCTAACAATCTATATTCCCTCACAGTATGTCCTTGGGGTGTGAGGGAAAGCCAGAAAACCCAGAAGATAACCACGCAAACACAGGGAGAACATACAATCTCCTTGCAGATGTTGTCCTTGGTGGGATTTGAACCCAGAACCCCAGTAAAGCATGAGTTTCTATTAAAACTGATAAGCAGCAGAATTATTAGGATATTTTTTTTATATATATATATATATATATATATATATATATATATATACTGTATATATATCTGCAATATATAAAACTGAGCCATAATCATCTTTGATCCAAATTATGATTGCAAACATCATGAACATCACTGATTGCGCTTAAGCTGGGTTTACACACTGCAACATCGCAATGGACATCGCTGTAACGTCACCGGTTTTGTGACGTAACAGCGACCTCCCTAAGTCTCTGCTAAGTCTCTGGTGAGCTGTCAAACAGGCAAACCTGGCCAACAACTCAACAGCGATCCGGACCTGCAGAGCGACCTAGCTGGTTGTTGGGGACGTTGATAAGCAGCCTTTTGAAAGGGAAGTTGCTAACAAAGTCTCTGCAAAGTCTTTCACACACTGAAACTTTCCAGCGATGCTTGCTGCACAGCTGGAAACAAAGGACCTAGGAATGGTCCTGAACGATTTGTAACGATTACAACTTCACAGCAGGGGCCGGGTCGCTGATAGGTTTCACACACTGCAACATCGCAAACAACATCGCTATTGCGTCACAAAACCGGTGACGTTACAGCGATGTCGTTTGAGATGTTGCAGTGTGTAAACCCAGCTTTAGGTGCCATCCATCTACAGTGTGATATTTGTTTTTGTTTTTTGTTTAATAGGTAAAATGAGCTTGGATTTTTTATTTTTTTTGTACTCTAGAAAAATGTATATTACGTTACATTAACGGTGAAAACTGAAATACATACAGTTTAATAAACTGAAACTGCTGACATGTTAAAGCAAGACTAGACCTTGGTGGGTTCACGGAATGTGAACATAAATAAAGGAACCCTTGAATTTTACACTTAGAAAAGGGTTTAAAGGTAGTATATCAATTAGTTACACCCAAGGCTACCTCAATTAGTATATCTAAAAACAATTTTTAATGAAATAGATTAAAACAATTTAGAATTCCACCTGTGAAAATGTGACACACACAAAACATCCCAGGACCATGATACAGCCTCAATAGTATTCACCTATGGAACACAACAGTTGTTCCAATTTTATATCACTCTCATGGGATTCAACAGTTAGAAAGATCTCTAAATGACCCTCCTTCTCTCTTTCCTCTACCTGCCAATGGAGATATAACCAAGGTTACACGCACCCTAACGGTAAAAAGGTGCCCCCACTCCTCGGCGGCTTTCCCTCCTATGATATCCCTATACTCCCTTCTTATCGGGTAGTCTAAGGGGCTATACCATCAAATAGTGAGGAGATATAGAAAATAGTATACACTTATCTGAGATGGGGGCACCTTTTTACCGTTAGGGTGCGTGTAACCTTGGTTATATCTCCATTGGCAGGTAGAGGAAAGAGAGAAGGAGGGTCATTTAGAGATCTTTCTAACTGTTGAATCCCATGAGAGTGATATAAAATTGGAACAACTGTTGTGTTCCATAGGTGAATACTATAAAGGAACCCTTCCATACACTGACAATGCCATACTGGAAATAGTGAATAGGTAAAGCACAAAGAGAGAGAAGGAAATACACGGCAGCACATGGGGTACGGGGCAAGGGTAGGACACCACTGTTGAATAAAACCTTGGCATGCCATAGATGTAAGTAGGCATTCCAGAAATGGATTCTTGGATTTTAGAAGCACTGTTCACACTTGGACTTGGACATAAGAAGTGCTGAGGTTTTTCTTCAATAAGTAAAACACAAAGTGAATTATGAAACAAAGCTCACATCGCCCATAACAATTGATTTCCACAACTTACTACTAAACTATGATAGGATACTATGTGCAATGACACAAAGACTCCTTATATTCACGAGAACATTTTAATGTACAATGATTAATGCTTTCTAAATTTAAGACAATAAATTCCTTTAATATTTCAGGATGTATGCCACATGAATATACATTTGTTGATATGATGTAGGAATAGGAAGACAAGTGTGTGAGCCTCCACAGAACTTTCAATAAATGTTTAATGCATGCCAGAATACAATTCTAGATTAATGCAGGAGCATGCACCACTGTTTACTGTGCACATGAAATTATTCCGCTGTTGTGTAAAAAGTGTTGCATGATGGGTTTTTTTAGGTTCTTGAACTTCAGAGCCCTCCAAGAGCCAGCATGGTGGTGAAGGACTGCGTCCGGGCCTGCTTGGACTCCACATACAAGTATATTTTTGTTAACTGCCATGAGCTTTATTCACAATTACTGGACCAGGTAAGAATTGTGTCTGACTTCATTATATCTGCAGTTTTTGCTTGTATTTGAGATACATTGATAATAGAGGGATTTCTGTGTCTTAGGCCTCCTTCCCACGTCCCTGTCCCCAGAAAGTCTGGTGTCTTTTTTCACACATATTGGAGAAAAGTTCCCACGCATACTAATTAGAATCAGTGGCGATATTCACACCTCCATGTTTTCACACGAACCCTGTGTGCCTGTGAACCACCTGCTTTCCATGTGAACTACATAGAGACATGTCCGGTTTTTTATGGCACCACAAATGAAATATGGACATGACACACATGAAAAAAATGGATGATATTGAAATTAATGTATTTTTATGTGTAAAAGATGTGTGCAGATAGAGAAATGCTAAATGTATGTATGTATGGATGGATGGATGGATGGATGGATGGATGAATGGATGAATAAATAGGTAGATGGATAAATAGATAGATGGATAAAAAGATAGTTAAATGGATAGATGGATAGATAGATAGATAGATTGTACAGCTATCTAGCCAAATAAATAAATAATCAAATAAAAAAAATGATGTAGGCTCCCACCTTATTTTTGATAACCAGCGCAGCTAAAGCATACAGCTTTGGCCTGTAACCTTCAGCTGTCTGCTTTACCTTGGCTGCTATAAAAAATAAATGGTATCACATGGGTTTTTTTTTTCTTCAAACTATTTAAATAAATACTAATTAAATAATTAAAAAACTTTGTGAGATCCCCCTTAGTTTTCATAACCAGCCACAGTAAAGCAGACAGCTAAGGGTTGCAGCCCCCGGCTTTGTACTTACCTGAGCTGGTTATCAAAATCAGGGTTGGAGCCCACGTCATTTTTTCATTTGGCTAATTAGCTGTACAATCTATGTAGCTATGTACCGTATCTATCTATCTATCTATCTATTTCCATCCATCTATTTTTCTACATCTTTAACACATAAAAAAACATTAGTTTTAGTGTTGTGCATTTTTTTTGGTATGTGTCACATGGATGTCACACGGATGACAAACAAATGGACAAAATGGACAATCTAACTAACACATGCATTTTTACACTAGACGTGTAAAAGAGGCCTAAGGCATCATTCAGATGTCAGTTATTTCTCTTGTACACAAAAAATGGTCCTAGTGTCATCAGAGTTTTGTCATTGTGTCTGTTTTTAGCACCAGAGCTTGGTCAGAGTTTCATGAGTTTTTCTAGGATTAAAAAAAAAATATGAAGATTTTTTTAACCTTCTCATTACAAACAGTCCATGAAAAACAGCACTTGGACATGTCGCTATAATTTTATGCAAACCATTTCTGTCTGTGAAAATACAGTGGCGTTACTATAGTGGGTATGAGTTCTATCTGTCAAAAAAATGTGAAAAACTGAATGAATGATCCTTTGTGCATCAGAACCCAGAACTTCATGTGACAATATGCCGAGATGTATCTTTACTGGGTTCTAATGAATATCTGTAAAAATAATGCTCCGATCCCAGCCAAGAAACTGCTACAGATGCGACTGCAAACTCTGCACCTCAATAAATGTATGCCTCAGTAATGCACACAGTAATGTCACTGCACAGAATCATTTTTAATGTTGTGTCACAGAACCTGGATAATACTCACAATGATTTCCTGTACAGCGAGGTTATTACGAAGGAATAAATATTAGTTCTGGAACAGAACTGGAATAATGCATTTGGTGCTATCCCAAAACAGGCATAATAGACATACTGATGTGTCCAAAAAGGAATAATTCCTACAGTTATGTCCCAGGTCCTGGATAATGTACAGATTAATATCCCAATGCGCCATATGGAGGGTAAACATGGAGAAATCACAGTATATGGATAGTAACCACATTGATAATAGCGTGTGATATTCATGCACACTGATAATAAAGACAGCAAAGGGAGGTGAAGAAGCACAGAAGGATAATACAGTGATGCCTCAATGTTAGACCTGTTCCATATGAATATCTGGTGGAAGTCCGTAATACAGATCATCCTGAAAATAGACATGTTATAATATTTCATGCATAATTTATCTATAATTATAGACGAAATTGCATCATCAAAGCTGAGTAGTAAGGTCTCTTTCAGATAGCGGTGTTTTACATGTGTTCTGTGTTTTTTACATAATCACTATGCTTTATAGCCCTGTTCACATGCAAGTTTTTTTATTTGTTGGCTGGTTGCCCACAAAAAATAATAAAAAACAGATTCATGTACATTTTTTATCTAATTTGGAGATCATAGACCGTATATACTCAAGTATAAGCCAACCCGAGTATAAGTCGAGGCCCCTAATTCTACAAGAAACAGGGAAACCGTATTGACTCGAGTAGAAGCCTAGGAAGGAAAATGAAGCAGTTACTGGGAAGTTTAAAAAATAAAAATAGATCCCAATAAAATGTACTGTGCTCCATCCTTGTCCCCCCTTGTAGTAATGTGCTCGTCCTTGTCCCCCCTTGTAGTAATGTGCCCTGTCCTTCTCCCCCTGTCCTTCTCCCCCCTCCCCTTATTGTAATGTGTCCATCTTTGTGTCCCTTCCTTGGGCCCTCTAGTAATGTTCCCGGTAGTAATGTCCTCCTACTGGTCCCCTTCTTGTTCTCTATTATGAAAACAAAAAATATTCTCACCTCTCCTCCATTCCCACGTATGGCCATACGTACCTTCAACAAGGTCCGTGCAAAACATGTGTTTTTAACAGACGTGTGAAGGGAGCCTAATAGGTATAAAAAGCTTGGAAATGGCCTTATTCTTTCTTTGTATACAAGAAAAATGAATGCTACATTTGTGGTAAAAACAAATCGAGGCCAAAAATTAATCCAGTACACTAATAAAATATAGTTACATTTTTGTATACACACACAAAAAAAGATATTTGACTGTTTGCTAACACTAAGGCACACTTTACACGCTGCGACATCGCTAGCAATTGCTAGTGATGTCGAGCACGATAGCACCCGCCCCCGTCGCACATGCGATATGTGGTGATTGCTGCCATAGCGAACATTATCGCTACAGCAGCTTCACACGCACATACCTGGACGGCGATGTCGCTTTGACCGCCGAACAATATCTCCTTCAAGGGGGAGGTGCGTTCGGCGTCACCGCGACGTCACTAAGCGGCCGGCCATAAAAAGCGGAGGGGCGGAGATGAGCGGGACATAACATCCCGCCCACCTCTTGACTTCCGCATTGTTGGTGGAGGCAGCTAAGCACATGTTTGTCATTCCTGCGGTGTCACACACAGCGATGTGTGTTGCTGCAGGAACGACAAACAACATCATGCCGGCAGCAGCAACGCTATTATGAAAAGGAGCGATGTGTCACCGATCAACGATTTTTGACGTTTTTGCGATCAGTGATCGTCGCTCCTAGGGTTTACACGCTGCGATGTCGGTAACGGCGCCGGATGTGCGTCACTAACGACGTGACCCTAACGATATATCATTACCGATGTCGCAACGTGTAAAGCCCGCCTAAGAGTCAGTGTTACAGGCAGAAAATTGAAATACATAAGAAAGCCAATTTGAAAAAGGATGAAATACTGATGCAAAGCTGATCAAATACACATCACATACAGATCACTATGTATAGACTGTAATGGATTTTTTTTAATCAGAAAACTGATAAACTTAATGCATTTTTTAAAATATACTCAGTTTATATTCCGCAGGTGAATAGACATAATAATATTTCTGATGGCGCAGTAAAAGGCCATTGCACATAGTCATGTCCCAGTACAGTGATCATGGATGCTGTGTATCGAATGGTCGGTGTGCAAAGTACAGGGATAATGTACAACATGATTTCATAATGCGGGACTTAAAATAGCAAATCGTAATATCACAGGAGATAAAGTCAGAAAAAAAAGTTATTAAAGGGTCAATGGACACCAGGGCTAACGAACACAGTATCATAACACAGTGGAACACATATGTATCACACAACGTAGAGAACACAGTTATGTCACACTACAGAGGTAATGTACCCATTCACATCACTATGCAGAGGTAATGAATACAGTTATATCACGCTACATAAGTAATGAACACAGTGATGTCACACTGCAGAGGTAATGAGAAAAGTGATGTCATCAAACATAAGTAATGAATACAGTGACGTCACATGACAGAGTTAATAACTACTGAGATGTCACCTTACATAATGAATAAAGTGATGTCAATTCACATAGGTAATGAACACACTGATATCACGTTACATAGGTAATGAAGACAGTGATGTCACCCTGCAGAGGTAATGAACACAGTGATATCCCCTTACATAGGTAATGAACACAGTGATGTCACCTTACATAGGTTATGAAAACAGTGATGTCACCTTAGACAAGTAATGAAGACACTGATGTCACAATACAGAAATGATAAACACTGGTGACAAAGTTGTCATCTCCTTTAGGATCCTGTGTCCCTTGTGTGATTGTAACCAATGCATTTCTAAATGTTATAACCCTTCCACCAGTGACCGCAGGTAACTTGACCTCAGGATACTTCATTAAACTCAGTGACCCTACCTGATGTGAGATCACTGATTTTATTGAGGTCACCTGAGGTCAAATTACCTGCGGTCACAGGTGTAGGGATGTGGGAACCTCCAGCTGTTGTCACAACTTACCTAAGTGACATCACCGCTCATCGCTGTGAGTCTCTGCCTGATGTCCCCAATGGGCTGTCATGTTCCATGATTGCATGCTGTTACTTCAGATGTAGCAGAGCTGGAATTGTCAAGGGACCTCATGTGGATTACATTGGACCTGCAGGGGTGTTTTGGGGGTTATTAAAGTGGTGAAATGTGGTGTTGTTTTGTATTTTATTTCAAATAAAGGATTTTTTTGATGTTTGTGTTTATTTACTTTCACTTACAGATTAGTAATGGGGGGGTCTCATCCCCATCACTAATCTAGGGCTTAGTGGCAGCTGTGAACTGACATTAACCCCTTATTATCCTGATTGCCCCTGCACCAGGGCAATTAGGAAAAGCCAGGTAAAGTGCTGGGATTGTTGCATCTAATGGATGCGACAAACTTAGGCGGCTACAGGCTGCTATTTTTATGCTGGGGTGACCCAATAAGCATGGGTCTCCTCAGCCTGAAAATACCAGCCCTCAGTTGTCAGGCTTTATTATGGCTGGTTAGAAAAATTGAGGGGAACCGCAGCCCGGTTTTTTAAAAATTATTTATTTAAATAATTAAAAAAAGCCGCATGCGGTTTCTCCTATTTTGCTACACAGGCAACATAAGCCCATGACTGCTGGTTGCAGCCTGTAGCCATAGCCTTTATTGGTCTGTGCTGGGTATCATGATATGGTGGGACCCTACACCAAATATTTTATCTATTTATTTTTACTGTACGATATAGACCAGCAGACCAAGTCTGTGATTTGAAAACATCAGACACACTGTCACTCAGCATGGGGTTGCCTCTGACTGCAATCAATCACGGAAGTTGGTGGGCGGGGAAAGCAATGCATATGCAATGAGCGGCCCCAGAAGTGAATGAGCTGCCAGGAAGCAGTTACAGCCGCACGGGAGATTTGGTAAGTATGAAGCGCTTGCTTCATTCTTATTTTCTTTATTTTTCCTTTATTTTTATTTTTTTTCATTTCCCGTGTTGCTGCATCCAGATCATTTGTCGAAACTTCCTGAGAATTCCAGGCTCAAGTCCGACACTTGGGTACGTTTGAAACCACTCGGATTCGGACTTTTACAGCGTGGATCCGCCTATCACTACTCAATGTAATCCACAAGCCATAATACTCCAGACCTTGGCTTGGGGATTACATTATGACAAACTGACAATGTAAAAGATATCAGCAATATCTAAACTCCCAAGCGAAATGTAAACTGGACCTTGATGAGTCTGTTGATAAGGGCTTGTAATAGACATTTCCTCTGTGCTAAAGTTGCAGTGAGTTTTAAAGGCCACAACCTTCATTCTTGACTCTCCATTAGAGATGAGTGGATAAAGCAAAATTCAAATTCGCCTGTTCGCCCAGATTTTCCCACAAATTTGGTTTGCAGAGAAGTTATTTCCCATGAATTTAATGCCCTTTATTATGCTTTGTTATTTTTCAATACCCCAGATCATAATAAATATATTTAAAAAGAATAAAAATCTTTATACTTCCCTCATCATTCACCTCTCTGACCCTTCCACTCCACATCATTACCTGCCGTGTGATCACCACATCTTCTAATCCAGCCACAAGTGCTCAAACCTCCAGGACTATCACACTATCAGGACTTTTGGATTTGATAAGGGCCGAAAGGGTTCTGCACAAGCGTAAAAAGTCATGAGATGGACACGTTGAAATGTTCAGCAGCACAAAAGGGCCATCGTCCGACATACTGCACTTGGTTTTCCTCTCCCCCTTTTGATGACGGTTTCCCCGTTACTGCTATTTGATGATGTATCAAGAATAAAGAAAAGATTTTCTACCTATGGTGAGTCCCGCTTTTCTCTTAGCCATCAAATAAAAAGTCATGATGTCCCAAAATGGGTCAACCTTACACATGCATGTGCAGAACCCTCCCGAATTTAAGATTAGTGTAGGGACCTACAAGTATGAGGAACCGTGACATGGTTTGTAGGCTACCATTATTTTGGCCATAATATCGACTAATACCTCAGATATTTTGTATATATATTTTTCTGCACATAACATTTTATGCAGGGTGCAGCCAGGCCCCTTCATGTTTGGACTTGGATAATGGAGTCCCCGTCCCTATATGGTGCACATTAGTATCGAGCAGCCCAGCTGGTCGAATAGTATGAGCATGTAATAGGCTGTTGACTAGGTTGCTATGCACTTGGAAGTGTGAACGGCGCCCTATGCAAGCCACTAGTGTGAAATTTTATCATCCAGCGATCACCCCCTCCATGTTTTGGAGTTGTGTGAGTGATTTGCTCCTCTTGCACCTGTGATACCTCCATCTATTGGGGGTTTGGTTGCATCCTGGTAGTGCTTTAGTTTTTTGGCCTGGGCAGTTCACCACTGCTTTATCCTGCTGTGAGTATCTCAAATTGGTGGATATTTAGTCCTTTTTTTGTTCTTTTTCTATATGTACAGATCCCTCCCGAGCCTCATAAGAGCCTGACAGTTCTCCCGAGTCTCATCAGAGCCTGCCCACCTCTCCGGACTCTCCCTTCTGACAGAAGGGAGAGTCCGGAAAGATGGGCAGTAAGGTCTTCTTATGGTTCAGAAAATTGTCGGCCACTGATCTGCTGGAAGCAAACTACAAAAAATCCAGATTTGGGCAAATATAGATTTTTGTAAAATTCCAGTAGAATTCAATGACCTCAGACATATTCACCCATGTCTACTATACATCAGCAATACATATCTAGGACATACCCAAAATATCCAGTAAATGTAATTTTTCTCAAAAAATGGAAATTACTCGTTTTCACTGATATTATATATTAGCTTATTATTACAAAATTCTGAGACACAAAAGTCAAAAGGAATTTAAAATGTAACAATGTATGCTATTTCCCCAATCCATAGTAGTAATACAAAATTATGCAGATAAATTGAGTGAAAGACCAGCTAAATAAAACCGTCAGCCTTCTTCCTTTGTGATTATGAGTATGGACAAGTTATGCCTTGTGAGGAAAAGTTACAGGAATGTTTGAATTTAATTTCCTCGCAAGTGTATAAAATAGTAATAAGAAAATAAAAAGAAATGTTAAAGCACTAATATGAAAGTATTGCTAGTTGCTAAGGAACAAATGAATGAATTGGAGCATATCAGCATAGCTTAGTGCCCCAGACATAATATTGATATACAACCGCGGATTGTGACGTTCATTAAAATATGCTAATTGAGCAAGTCCTCACTGTCAAGGAATAAAGATGATCTTCGGAATATTAATATGCATTACACGGCTGTACACAATGAAATAGGTAATCAAGATCATAACAATAACTAATGGGCAGGGACTTGCTCATTCTTCCTCGGGTCGATTCTTGTGGTCTTTCTGTAGCTGCTGGCTCATTGAGCATCAGTGTATTGAAATTGGCAATGCATATGTTATGCATGATGAGCTGCTTTGAATAGTTCATCACCATAAGTCTTTTTATTGAGTGTTGCCTATTGATGGAAGTTTGATTAATGGATGTTCACTGATAACGCTTCTTAATATTTACGTGTATTGTGTTCAAGTTTAGATATTTGATCTCTTGTAGGCAATGCTTGTAATGTTGAGACAAACACTTTAAACCCTATAGCTATCACTCATACACTTCTTCTGTAAAGGGTGCTTTACACGCTGCAATATCCCTAATGATTTATTGTCGGGGTCACGGTGTTTGTGACGCACATCCGGCTTCGTTAGCGACATTGCATCGTATGACGCTTACGAGCGACCTTTAACGATCGCAAAAGTGGTAAAAATCGTTGGTGTTGGAGAGGTCGTCCAAACACCAAATATCATTGTCTAGTGAGTAGCGATGTTGTTCCTCATTCCTGCGGCATCACACATTGCTATGTGTGACACCGCAGGAGCGATGAACATCTCCTTACCTGCGTCCACCGGCATGAGGAAGGAAGGAGGTGCGCGGGATGTTACATTCCACTCACCTCCGCCCCTCCTCTGCTATTGGACGGCTGCCGTGTGACGTCGCTTTGACGCTGCACAAACCACCCCCTTAGAAAGGAGGTGGTTCGCCGGCAACAGCGACGTCACAGGGAAGGTAAGTCAGTGTGACGGGTGTTAGCGATGTTGTGCTCCACGGGCAGCGATTCGACGAGGGCGGGTATGCTCGCTAGCGATATTGGTACTGATATCGCAGCGTGTAAAGTATCCTTTAGGCGTCTCATTTTTTCATTAGTAACCCATTTTTCTTTTTTTTATTATTCGCCTGTATTCTTGTACAGTACTTTGTTTGCTAAGACCCCCAAGCCAAGCAATATTTTGACTAATCTCGGATGTATCTCCCAGACACAGGAGTGCTCACTCTGTGTTGCCTATGGGAGAGCTGCTGCTACACATCTGGCGTAGCTTACGTAGATGAGCAAAAAGGTAACAATGTTTTGAACTTTTGACTTTCAGGCTCCATATCTCACTATCCACTACAGCTTCAAATGTGAGACTGCCTTCATTTTATAGACAATTCTCTTGGCTTTCTCCTATATAAATTACCCTGCAACTATTTAGCATACGATCAGTTATGCAGATTCTTGCCATGTCTCTGCATTGTTACTGTTTTGCTCCTAAAAATAAAAATGTGAATTTTTATTATTTTGTTAGTATTTTGTAAATCCACATTTGGTTTTAAACCCTGCCTGAATCCTTCTGGGCATGCTGTTGATCAGATTCAAACATGTCTCAATTCAAGCACATCTTCTGATCCCAGGTGTTTTCTACACATTCCCAATGTTGGTGCATAGTGGTTGACTCCCTTGGGTATGTATACAGCTTTTTCTTCAACTCTATCCACAAGTGTTCAATTGGTTTGAGGTCTGCAGACTGTGGGGACCAATCCGGCACCTCTATTTCATTGTCATTGAACCAGTTCTTCGTCAATCTCAATGTATTCTTGGGGTCGCTGTTATAGTGTCTGCCATTACTACATCTTGCGGTAGTAATGCTCTATATGTAAAGAACCCTTTTTTATTTAGCTGCTGGAATCGTCTTTCTTCCACTCACAGTAACTGCACAGTAACTGAACCTTCGAATATTCTAGGGAAGGATTAAGTCATGTGCCATTCCTTTGCATTGACCACAAATCTATTTATACATATAACTGAGATCTCCTTTGAGTCGTCTATTTTCTAAGTTGAACAAGCCCAACTTTTCCAACCTCTCATCATATGTGAAGTCTTTCATTCCTTATAATGATCTATTTGCCACCTTTAAACGGATTCTATCTTCTCAATATCCTTTCTAAACTGTGGAGCCCAAAACTAGATCCCATATTCTAGATGTGGCCTTACAAGTGACTCATAGAGGGGTAATAATATGTTGAGATCACGGGATCTAATCTCTCTTTTTATAATTGTAACTAGAGATATGGAGAACCTGGCATGATTGGGTTCAAAGGGTTTGGCTGAGCTTTAAAAAAAAGTTTTGTTCAGGAATTGGACTTGATCCAAACTTGACCCCAGACAACAAACCCCATACAAGTCAATGAGGACCCAAACCCTATGCTGTAAAGTGGCTGTAAAATGGTCATAGTGATGGCTGGGACCTGCAAAAGGAAGCAAAATGGTGGTAAGAGCAGGATAATTATACATACTGTGTTTCTCTGAAGATAAGGCAGCAGTCAGACTGGCCGGCTCGTTAAACTAAATGAATATTCCCTGTTTCCCCCACCCACACTCTGTGCCAACATCTTGGTTGCAGTCAGACTGTTATTCACGACCCCACCACCCAACCTCTGTGCTAGCATCTGTGATTGGCTGCAGTCAGTCAGCTGTATTAGAAATAAAATAATTTAAAAACTATGTGGGCTCCAACCCTATTTTTTATAATAAGTGCTGGTAAGCAGACAGCTATGGGCTGTAACCCCCAGTGGTCTGCTTTACCTTGGCTTGTTATCAAAAATAGAGGGTATCCCATGATGTTTTTTTTTTGTTTTTTTTTTAAATATTTAAATAAATAATTTAAAAAAACGACATAGGGCCCCCTCATTTTTGAAATCCAGCCAAGGTAAAGCAGACTGCTGGGTGCTGGTATTACATGGGTGGGAAGGGTCATGGTTATGTGGCCCTTTCCAGTCTAAAAATAGCAGCCCGCAGCTGCCCCAGAAGTGGAGCATGCATCACATGCTGCAATTCTGGCACTTTACCTGGCTCTTCCCAGTTGCCGTGGTGGGGTGGCAATCAGGATAATGGTTAATGGGGTTGAAGTCAGCTGTGAATTGATAACTGGCATCCAACCAGAGGAATAGTAATGAATAAGCGTTTATCAGACACCTCCATTACCAAATCGACAAAAGAATGCTTAAAAAAACACAAACACGGAAAAAAATACTTTATTTGAATAAAGACTCCCCCACACTTCACTTGTTCACCTATTTATTAAATTAAAAAAAATCCTGGTAGTTCCGATGATAATCCAACAAGTAATGTCGCACAATGCCTATCGATTCACATGAAGTATTGTTGGGAGAAAGTACTCAGAGTGAGGGTCCATAGTGTTATTATTATTATTATTATTACGGTCAGTGTCAGCCCTGGATTTTCCCACTGGTCCTGAGGTCAGTAACCTTATATGGCTTCACCATAGGAGCTGGGAATTGCAGTCGCGGACGGCAGTGCCAGACCCAGAGTTTCCCACAAGCGATGGCAGCACCTGTGGGAAAATCCAGGGCTGGCAATGACTGGCAGTAACCCTTTGGGCCATCAGTTTGAAAACTTTCTCAGAATTAGACTCCATAGGAATCAATGGGCTTTGTTAGACATTGCCTGTTGGATTATTGTTGGAACGTCCAGGATTTTTTTAATTAATAAATTGGTGAGCAAGGGCATGTGTGGGAGTCGTTATTTAAATAAACTATTTTTCCTGTGTTTTTTTTTTAACCATTCACTTGCTGGATTAGTAATGGAGGTGTCTGATAGATACCTATCCATTGCTAACCCCTGGACTTGATGCCAGCTGTCAATTCACAGCTGATATTAACCCCATTAATTATTACCCCAATTCCCACCGCACCAGGGCAATCGGGAGGAGCCAGGTAAAGCGCCAGAATTGGTGCATCTATTGGATGCACTAATTGGTGCATCTAATGGGCACTTCTTGTTTAACTGTGGGCTGCTATTTTTAGGCTGAGAAGGGCCAAATAATCATGGTCTTTCCACCTGGTAATACCAGCTCCCAGCAGTCTTCTTTGCTTTGGCTGATATTGGCTGCAGTCAAAAGTAAAATTAGAATATTAAACTCGTGATTAGAAATTATCCAGGTGGCTCTCTGGTATACTGCTATGTACTGTACTTTTTCCTCTCAAGTATCCACCAGCAGTCTTCTGTATTTTTCTAATTCCTGTTCTTATTTTTATACAATTATAACAGGGTTCTTTCTCATAATATTCATACACAAGGTTTGCATATTATGTAAATTCCTGTTTGATCTAACTTCAAATAGCATTCTGTTGGATGAAAAAAATACAAACATATGTAAATAATGCAATAAAATACAGTGAATGTGTTGTTTTACATTTTCTGGTAAGGGCAAAATACTTATAGATATTTCCATATTCTTCAGCCTTCATTTGGTTACGTTTCATTAATTCAGGGACATGTTAATTAAAACAATAAAATCCTCTGAAGCAATTTCTATGAGCCAACTATAAAAGTGTACCTGGAGCAGAGTGAATTACGATGGAGCATGTAATGACATGTTTAATATTGGGTTAATCAAAGCTAGTGTCTAAAATTACTATAGACCTGTTCTTCATGGAAGAAATGGAAAATGGAAACGAAAGTGGCTTGGCTTACAACATCCCTGGGGTTACCAATAATTATTTTAGTACATGTCGATATTCTTATCTTTACTTGGGGTTGTACAATTGAACTTCTCAGATTCTTAAAACAATAGTTCGAAATCGTCACTGTTGAATTATAGCATTGGTTTTACTAAAAAAAAAAATACCTATATGTATACATTGAGACTGTAATATTATATTGATAAAGAAAGATCTGTATTGTATTCTGCCTTGATTCAGTATGGCTGCGTTTACACTGCGTCCTTCTCCCCGTTCAGTGGTCTTGTTGGGACTTCCACCCAAACCCCCCGGACTGCATCTGGGTGTCCGCCTCCAGTAAGCGTATACTCCCAATAATGGTGACTCCGTCTGCACTATTATAGTCAATGGCGCCGCATACATCCGTAACTCGTTTTGCAGGGGGTTCGGACGGAAGCCTCAACGAGACCACTGAGCAGTGAAGGGAACGCAGTGTGAAGTGGTCCAAAAACGATACTTGTCCATGGAGTTTCTGTGATATACAGTGTAGTGTAATATTATTTATACTTTTGTTTTGTTGTACAATAAAAAATACTCTTGTGGTACTGCGTTAGCCAGAAAAATTGGTGTAAATACATTTTACCCCCAAAAAAGAATACTTGTGTCTGCTTTTGGGCATAAGTCTTTACATAGCTTTGAAGTGAGGTGAATAGTAAGAATCTGTCACGCTCCCGGTGTCCCGGCAGCCCTCCTTACCCACTGAGCTGGTTCCTGCATCGCACCACCGCTCCATACCCACTGATCCAGTCGTACCTGCATCGCACCACCGCTCCGTACCCACTGATCCAGTCGCACCTGCATCGCACCACCGCTCCGTACCCACTGATCCAGCCTCGCCAGCGCACCACCGCTCCTTGCCCACTGATCCAGTTCACATGTCCGCCGGTCACGCCTGCCGCTCCCGCTCATGCTCCCCTGAGTCCTGTTCCTGGTCTCAGAAGTCTGACTCTGAGTCTTAGCCACATGGTTCTGTATAGGACCGGGCCGCGCCCACTCTCCTGGTCTTATAGGCCCAGCACACCTGCAGCAGGAAATGACATGAGGCTGTGCTGGGTATATAAGACTGACCTATCCATGTGGGCGGCGCCTGATCAACGTGTCCTGAAGCTTGTCTTTTGAGCTAGGTGCTCAGGTCCCCTTGTGCTGTGTCCTGTTACCTGGAGTACTGTTTGTCTTTGCTACCTGGTACCTGTGCCTGTTTCCTGTATTGTCCTAAAGAACTCCGTGACCCTGGTGACCTGGTTATACCTGTCCCTGCCATGCCAGTGCTCCGGCTGCCGTGTACCCTGCCCTCCGGTGGGGTGCATGGTCCAGTGGATCCACCTCCTGGGCCCACCAGTCCTCCCGGCCCTGACAGAATCATTGATTATTCACAGCCATACTGTATTTTCCTCATATTAGAGAATCTTGTTTGAAATGGGAATCTTTATTATAGTATTTCAATAGGCTTTGTCCTGTTTATGGGAAACCCAGCTTCATATTATTTCGTAGTCTATTGGCAGTATGCCTATGGAGCGTGTGTAGAAGGATTTGCTTATCCTTAGTGTGAGGTAAATCCGGAGATATGACGATAAATCATGATATTCAAGTTATGTCAGGAAGCCCTCTCCTGGTGTCACCCCCCCTTTCCTTCACACAACTCCTTCAATCAGAAAATTTACCACAGGGATAAACGGTTTGTTTAGCAGATAGGTGTCAAAGGAACTGGTCTGTGTTCCACTTACACCTCCAACGGCCATCTCCTGTGATATGGAGATTAGATGATGTGGGAACAATGGACACAGGATGACTCCCTGCCGTGACCCTGTGGTAGGGGCTGCTATCTAATTAGCAAGGCTATGGAACTATCCAGACAGAACGACTCCAGTAAAAAATGGTTCATATCTCGCAAGCCATATTTCCGATAAATATGGCAACCATAAAAATGGTGTCTCCGCATGCGGACGATGCTGGCACACCCTTTTTATGGGAGCAGGACCTGGGGAAATACCCCAGGCGTGATATCAGCCAATGGGGAACTAGTAGACAAGTCATGAGTCCTCTCGTTCTGTAGCTAAATTCATAACTGTCACAATGAGAGCGTTGGCGTCCGCCTACGACGCTCCCAGGCAAAGTTATGGCCCATATTCCATGTTGTGGATATTGTCCATAACTCCAGCCAGGGGTGGAGCAGTGCTCCCTCTGAGGTCACTAAGGTAGGAGGGGACCTGGATTTGCCCAGGTTGATAACCCTACTTCGGCCATTTTCCAGTGTTCTTTCGCTGGGGGTCACGTGTAGGAAACATCTGTGGGAAGGATCCTAGAAACCTGGTCTACAGCGCCCCCCTGTGGCCAGACGCACAAGGTAACTGCTGGAACTGTGTATGCCTGTTTGTAACCCATGCTTTGATTGTAACTGTACTCTGACATATGTATATTCTGTAGATTCCCTATTGTATATATTGTATTTTCTAGTGTGGCTTTAGGCTGATTAAATTATATAATTAATCTTGGGCTGTTCTGTTATCTCGATCTTGAATCCCACGTCTGTGTGTTCGGCTAATAGTTACCGTGAAGCGGTTGGTGGCAGCGAGTTTGTGCCAAGGATTATTGTGGGGAGGCCAGTGAGATTCGGGGAGATTTTATATATTCCGCCCGCGGAGGTCGGGGGAATATATACCCTACTCTCACCGGGGACCCTTCAATAATCAGCATAAATAGTATAGCGGCCTCCTTGCTTATTGTCGGGCAATTCCATAATTGGCCTGACTATAAGAGGGGCGCTAGAGAGCGCATCACGTGCTCTGTCTGTCGGTCGGGAGGTATAAAGGAGGGGTGACCCCCACTTGTTACCCCCCGATTGTGACGTACTGGTAGTCAGCGCGGGGGATTTCTGAGTGACCCCCCCCGGTGGTTCGTGACATATTGGTGGCAAGCGGTGGGATCGAGATAATAGTGTGTGTGAGTGTGAGACCCATACTCCCAGACACTAAAGACTGCCTGCAGCAGCTGTGGCTGCTGGGGTCTTCAGACTAGCTCAACACTAGAGTGTCAGAGTGCAGATACTGTAAGGTGTGTGGGTGCATCAGGTGTCAGTTCTATGTCAGTGACCAAAAGTCTGCAAGAATGGCTGATGGCACCAGGAGCAGAGCTATGCAACTGGCCAATGCTAAAGCAGGAGCCGAAGAGAGGGAGGACGGTGCTGTGGACAGTAATGAGGAGGTTGCCCACGAGTCCTCCAGGAGCTCGACGCCAGAAAACCGTTCTGCAGAGGACAGCGCACAACCTGGCAATTATGGACAAGATGAGGAGCAGCTCACCCAAGGGTCCTCAACGAGCCAGATGCCAGCCCTCCGCTCTGCAATGGACAGTGAATCACCAGGCTCCGCAGCGGGTCGCAGATCACCACGTGCCATTCCACCGAGCCTGGGAGGCTCGGATAGCCTTCTTCAAATGGCTATGGCCCTTCTCCAGGCTGGAGACCAGGAGGGCTACAAGGAACTCCTGGCAGAGCGCAGGGCAGAGCGGCAGGCAGCGCGTGAAGAGCGCCAGGCAGAGCGTGAGGCTGCGGAGCGACGGCAACAGGCAGACCGTGACCACCAGCTGCAGCTAGCTCAGCTCCGGCCCTCATCAGCCACACGTGACCTTCAAGATACCAAACTTCCAAAGGTCCGTGTTGAGGACTTCCCAGTGCTGGAGAAGGATGGAGACTTGGACTCTTTCTTGACTGCTTTTGAACGGACTTGCCTGCAGCACCATCTGGACAAGGACCAGTGGGCCAAATACCTGACCCCCCGTTTAAGGGGTAAGGCCCTGGATATCCTTGGGGACTTGCCTGCTGAGTAGAGTTGAGCGCGGTTCGTGGTTCGTGGTTCTCCAGTTCGCGGCTCGAGTGATTTTGGGGCATGTTCTAGATCGAACTAGAACTCGAGCTTTTTGCAAAAGCTCGGTAGTTCTAGAAACGTTCGAGAACGGTTCTAGCAGCCAAAAAACAGCTAAATCATAGCTTGGTTTCTGCTGTAATAGTGTAAGTCACTCTGTGAATCAAACTATTATCACATTTCAGTGTATAGTGTGCGTGAACAGCGCCTTCAGATCACTGCTGTTTCTATAATGGCGATCGCCATTTTTTTTTTTTTTTTTTCTTGTCTTCCTTCCCTAAGTGCGCGCGTCTTGTGGGGCGGGCCAGCATGTCAGCCAATCCCAGACACACACACAGCTAAGTGGACTTTGAGCCAGAGAAGCAACGGCATGTGTGATAGGATCTGCATGTCACATGTCCCTGCATTATAAAACCGGACATTTTCTTCACGGACGCCATTATCTGCCTTCTGCGTCTTTGGTGTCAGACATCACTGTCGCAGCTCCGTCTTCCTGAGTCCTATAGCCGATACAGCTGTATGCGCTGCATACACAGCGTTAGACAGCTTAGGGAGAGCACTTTATAGCAGTCCTTTTAAGGGCTCCAACCGGCAGGGTCAGAGAGCCATAGGTGACAGGTCCTGCAAACAGCAACAGCGTCTGTGTAGCCCAGGTCAGGGATTTCCTACCTGCATTTCACCATTAGGAGGGAATAGAAAGGCAGGCTTCCATTCCTCTACCCAGAGCACCACAATCCTGCCACTGTACCCTCTTGTCCTCTGCACACTCCAACTGATAACTAAGCCATTATACTAGCAAACACTCAGTGTACCTAGTGGCATCCTATACGTGGCTATTGGACTTTGCTATAGTCCCACTAGTGCAAAGACATTTGCAGAGCGCGTCTGCCTGCATTGCACACTACAACTCATTCTAAACAAGCCATTATACTAGCAAACACTCAGTGTACCTAGTGGCATCCTATACGTGGCTATTGGACTTTGCTATAGTCCCACTAGTGCAAAGACATTTGCAGAGCGCGTCTGCCTGCATTGCACACTACAACTCATTCTAACCAAGCCATTATACTAGCAAACACTCAGTGTACCTAGTGGCATCCTATACGTGGCTATTGGACTTTGCTATAGTCCCACTAGTGCAAAGACATTTGCAGAGCGCGTCTGCCTGCATTGCACACTCCAACTCATTAAAACCAAGCCATTATACTAGCAAACACTCAGTGTACCTAGTGGCATCCTATACGTGGCTATTGGACTTTGCTATAGTCCCACTAGTGCAAAGACATTTGCATAGCGCGTCTGCCGGCATTGCACACTCAAACTCATTTTAACTAAGCCATTATACTAGCAAACACTCAGTGTACCTAGTGGCATCCTATACGTGGCTATTGGACTTTGCTATAGTCCCACTAGTGCAAAGACATTAGCAGAGCACATCTGCCTGCATTGCACACTACAACTCATTCTAACCAAGCCATTATACTAGCAAACACTCAGTGTACCTAGTGGCATCCTATACGTGGCTATTGGACTTTGCTATAGTCCCACTAGTGCAAAGACATTTGCATAGCGCGTCTGCCTGCATTGCACACTCAAACTCATTTTAACTAAGCCATTATACTAGCAAACACTCAGTGTACCTAGTGGCATCCTATACGTGGCTATTGGACTTTGCTATAGTCCCACTAGTGCAAAGACTTTAGCAGAGCACATCTGCCTGCATTGCACACTACAACTCATTCTAACCAAGCCATTATACTAGCAAACACTCAGTGTACCTAGTGGCATCCTATACGTGGCTATTGGACTTTGCTATAGTCCCACTAGTGCAAAGACATTTGCAGAGCGCGTCTGCCTGCATTGCACACTCCAACTCATTAAAACCAAGCCATTATACTAGCAAACACTCAGTGTACCTAGTGGCATCCTATACGTGGCTATTGGACTTTGCTATAGTCCCACTAGTGCAAAGACATTTGCATAGCGCGTCTGCCTGCATTGCACACTCAAACTCATTTTAACTAAGCCATTATACTAGCAAACACTCAGTGTACCTAGTGGCATCCTATACGTGGCTATTGGACTTTGCTATAGTCCCACTAGTGCAAAGATATTAGCAGAGCACATCTGCCTGCATTGCACACTCCAACTTTTTTAAACTAAGCAATTTTACTAGCAAACACTCAGTGTACCTAGTGGCATCCTAAACGTGGCTATTGGACTTTGCTATAGTCCCACTAGTGCAAAGACATTTGCAGAGCACGTCTGCCTGCATTGCACACTACAACTCATTGTTACTAAGCCATTATACTAGCAAACACTCAGTGTACCTAGTTGTATCCTAAACGTGGCTATTGTACTTTTGTCTATTCACAGTATTGGAACGATATTTGCAGCACGTCTGCCTGCATTGCACACTCTAACTTTTTTAAACTCAGCCATTTATAGTAGCAAACACTCAGTGTACCTAGTTGTATCCTAAACGTGGCTATTGTACTTTTGTCAATTCACAGTATTGGAACGTTATTTGCAGCACGTCTGCCTGCATTGCACACTCAAACTTTTTTAAACTCAGCCATTTATAGTAGCAAACACTCAGTGTACCTAGTTGTATCCTAAACGTGGCTATTGTACTTTTGTCTATTCACAGTATTGGAACGATATTTGCAGCACGTCTGCCTGCATTGCACACTCTAACTTTTTTAAACTCAGCCATTTATAGTAGCAAACACTCAGTGTACCTAGTTGTATCCTAAACGTGGCTATTGTACTTTTGTCAATTCACAGTATTGGAACGTTATTTGCAGCACGTCTGCCTGCATTGCACACTCAAACTTTTTTAAACTCAGCCATTTATAGTAGCAAACACTCAGTGTACCTAGTTGTATCCTAAACGTGGCTATTGTACTTTTGTCAATTCACAGTATTGGAACGTTATTTGCAGCACGTCTGCCTGCATTGCACACTCAAACTTTTTTAAACTCAGCCATTTATAGTAGCAAACACTCAGTGTACCTAGTTGTATCCTAAACGTGGCTATTGTACTTTTGTCTATTCACAGTATTGGAACGTTATTTGCAGCACGTCTGCCTGCATTGCACACTCAAACTTTTTTAAACTCAGCCATTATACTAGCAAACACTCACTGTACCTAGTTGTATCCTAAACGTGGCTATTGTACTTTTGTCAATTCACAGTATTGGAACGTTATTTGCAGCACGTCTGCCTGCATTGCACACTCAAACTTTTTTAAACTCAGCCATTATACTAGCAAACACTCACTGTACCTAGTTGTATCCTAAACGTGGCTATTGTACTTTTGTCAATTCACAGTATTGGAACGTTATTTGCAGCACGTCTGCCTGCATTGCACACTCAAACTTTTTTAAACTCAGCCATTATACTAGCAAACACTCACTGTACCTAGTTGTATCCTAAACGTGGCTATTGTACTTTTGTCAATTCACAGTATTGGAACGTTATTTGCAGCACGTCTGCCTGCATTGCACACTCAAACTTTTTTAAACTCAGCCATTTATAGTAGCAAACACTCAGTGTACCTAGTTGTATCCTAAACGTGGCTATTGTACTTTTGTCTATTCACAGTATTGGAACGTTATTTGCAGCACGTCTGCCTGCATTGCACACTCTAACTTTTTTAAACTCAGCCATTTATAGTAGCAAACACTCACTGTACCTAGTTGTATCCTAAACGTGGCTATTGTACTTTTGTCAATTCACAGTATTGGAACGTTATTTGCAGCACGTCTGCCTGCATTGCACACTCAAACTTTTTTAAACTCAGCCATTATACTAGCAAACACTCACTGTACCTAGTTGTATCCTAAACGTGGCTATTGTACTTTTGTCAATTCACAGTATTGGAACGTTATTTGCAGCACGTCTGCCTGCATTGCACACTCAAACTTTTTTAAACTCAGCCATTTATAGTAGCAAACACTCAGTGTACCTAGTTGTATCCTAAACGTGGCTATTGTACTTTTGTCAATTCACAGTATTGGAACGTTATTTGCAGCACGTCTGCCTGCATTGCACACTCAAACTTTTTTAAACTCAGCCATTTATAGTAGCAAACACTCAGTGTACCTAGTTGTATCCTAAACGTGGCTATTGTACTTTTGTCTATTCACAGTATTGGAACGTTATTTGCAGCACGTCTGCCTGCATTGCACACTCTAACTTTTTTAAACTCAGCCATTATACTAGCAAACACTCAGTGTACCTAGTTGTATCCTAAACGTGGCTATTTTACTTTTGTCTATTCACAGTATTGGAACGATATTTGCAGCACGTCTGCCTGCATTGCACACTCTAACTTTTTTAAACTCAGCCATTATACTAGCAAACACTCACTGTACCTAGTTGTATCCTAAACGTGGCTATTGTACTTTTGTCAATTCACAGTATTGGAACGTTATTTGCAGCACGTCTGCCTGCATTGCACACTCAAACTTTTTTAAACTCAGCCATTTATAGTAGCAAACACTCAGTGTACCTAGTTGTATCCTAAACGTGGCTATTGTACTTTTGTCAATTCACAGTATTGGAACGTTATTTGCAGCACGTCTGCCTGCATTGCACACTCAAACTTTTTTAAACTCAGCCATTTATAGTAGCAAACACTCAGTGTACCTAGTTGTATCCTAAACGTGGCTATTGTACTTTTGTCTATTCACACTACTGCAAATCTATGTGCAGCACCTCTGCATGACAACCTCGTGCTCTGTTTTTAATAAGCTATAATGATAGCACAAAATACTGCCATTTTGTGGCATCATAGAACTGGCTGTTGTATTCCATTAGTGCCCCACTGGTGACAAGCTATTTCTAGCACCTCTACATCACACCCTCATGCACATTTAGCTACGCTAATGTTATAGCAAACTCATGGAATTCATTGCTGCATTTCATAATTCGGAGGGATAGAAAGTCAGGCTTCCTTTAGCTTTTCCTTCTGTTCATAGACAGCATCTCCAAGACAAATTTCCCCTCCACGTCTAAGTGTGGAGAGGCAGCTAGTGCGCATGCGTGTGCCGATGTACCCCAGCTGCAGCATAATTACAGTGTTTCGCCTAGTGAGTATGCTCAGCCTGACTGTGCCATTCCTGACGCTAAGTCTTCATTTCGGGATACAGCGCATGCTCCCACACTAAGTGTGAAAAGCCTCTTTGCACAGGTGCTTGCATTCTGTGCCGGGTCTAAGTCCTGTTTTGTGCCTAGACACCATGCTAAAGCTGATAGTCTTTTTTCAGAGACTGTATTTCATGCTACTGAGCATGCTCAGGCACTTCCTGCATCAGAGACTAGGTCCGGTAATGAACTCTTTGGCCCTGGCCCTGATGTGGGGGTCCCATATAGACCACAGGGCATCAGGTGTCCTCCCAAATGGCTTGCAGAGGCCCACACCTATGACTTGTCACCGCATTATTGATGGTCAGACGATGACTGGTGAGGTGTTTGGGTCATGGCAGCCATGAGGTCATCATTGAAGTTGCGTTTCCAAATAGGACGCTAGTTATGCCACTCATGACGTGTCACTCTGCTTTTGTCTCCAGGAGGTGCATTGTGGTTCACCCTGGTTTGGGGCGGACCCAGGTTATAAAAGGGGCTGGAGCCAACAAGGAGGTGCGCAGTCTTCTATTATGCTCCGAAAGAGCACACCTCCATGTGTTGAACCCATTGCGGCTTTAGGCCAGAGGTAGGCAGGGATAGGGTGGTGGATGCAGGCCACCACCACAGTTGGTAACGCAGAACGGTTAAGACCAGCTCCTGTCCTAACAGTCCTGCTTGTGCAGCCCAGTGGCATTAACAGGCCTGCTGCTGCTGATGCGCCTGCTGTCCACAGGTGTGGCCCCTACGCACACGGTCAGCGTACTCAATGGCCCCTGTGTTGTTAACAGGGAGTTCCTGGGCTGGGTGGGCATGTGGACCCTGTGACGCTAACAGGGCTCACAGTCTCCAGATCCGAATGGCGTCTAACTCGGTTCAGGCTACTATTAGTTTCATAGCCACACAGCTCTGTATCCTCCACCAAACCTTCAAGTTGCCAACCTCTCCTTTTCCAACTGGGAGCACGGTGGACACTGACTGCTGAAGGTGATATATACCTTTCTCTTTCTTTTCTTATTAATTTTTGTTATATAGCGGTCACAGATTATATACCACTTTATCCAAATCTGCCAGTCCCACTGTAACAGATGTTGTTTCTTCAGCAAATGTTACAGTTGTTTAACCACCAAATCCACGGACCAAAATTTTTTTCCCCTTTCCAACACACCTGTTCCCCTTTCCAACAGCATCTGTCCTTTTTCAACTCATTTTGGGATATGACCAAAAGTGCAACTGTGCAGGGACACCGTACTCAACGCCATCTCAGCACAGCAGCCATCCCTCGGTCCCTCCGATGTGGACAAGTAAAAGACCATTTCCTCCTATCCATGACAAAGTGTTGAGATTCACTCTGTGCAGCACTGGTGTTTAGTGGAAAAGTAGATCTAAGATTGCGTACCACATTCTGCAGATACTCCTGTATACGTGCGTCTATTTCTATGGCAGGAATTAGTTCGCCAAATTTTGTCTTGTACCGGGGATCTAACAGTGTGGCAACCCAGTATTCAGGATTACTTCAAATTCATACAATCCGAGGGTCATGTAGGTAGTGCAGCAAGAAGGCGCTCATGTGTCTTGTGCATCCAGGAGGACCAAGTCCTTGGTGTGTTGGTGGCAGAGAGGTGAGAATCGTGCATCCTTCCTCTGCCCTCTACCCACAACCTCGCACAACCGAAATGTGAGCAAGCTCTCACTCATCTGCTGAGTCTTCCATGCCCATCGCCAGTTCGTCCTCCATTTCTTCATGGGCTCCTGCACTTTCATCAACACTTTTTGCTGATACTATGCGCCCTTGTTAATCCCTCTCCCTCACCATGACTGCCGCATAGGTGCCGCTGACCATCTGGACCTCGTAGATCTTGTTATCCCTTCCGCATATGACTCCTCCTGTACTTCCTCCCCTTCCTCTTGTCCCAACACCTGACTCCGAATAATAATTACAGTGTGCTCCATCATGTAGATGACCAGAATTGTCACGCTGAGAATGACATTGCCAGTGCTAAACATCTTCGTCGACATTTCAAAACTGTGTAGCAGGGTGCATAGGTCCTTGATCTGACACCACTCCAGCAGCGTGATCTGCACCACCTCTGGATCAACTTATCCCAGGCTATATGTCTTACCGTATTTCAGCAGGGCTCTGCGGTGCTGCCACACACGCTGCAACATGTGCAGATTCCAATTCCTGCGTGTCGGAACATCGCATTTCCGGCGTTTAACTGCCAGACCCTAAGACTTCCGGAGTGATGAAAGTTGTTGAGCTGCTGTGTGCGCACGATGGAAGTGAGCACATAGCGAGCGTGCCCGCTGCACAAGGCCATGTAGGCCGTGATGGTGTTTTAAAAATTGCTGGAGAATTCGGATCAACACGTGAGCCATAAAAGGCACGTGTGTCACATTGCCCTGAGGATGGCCCGCAGCCAGGTTTGCATCATTGCCGCACACGGCTGTTAAGTCACCAACGGAGTCCGCTCCGTCAATTTGTACTCCGGTCGCCAGGTGACAACGTGTTCCTTTCATGAATAGTGCTGATGATGGGAGAGTAGTCGATGCCAGCGGCGCAGGTGGACGCAGGTTATGCTCACCCACTGGGCTGCATTACCTTGACAGATGCAGAATCTCTGGCTGAATGTAGCTGGTGGGTATCTCACAGATGAAATACCATCATTCAGCTACAACCAATGGGAAGACACCACACCCTTTTTTATGCCCATCCTGTCTGCAGACCACTGCCAGACATAGCTATGAACCTCTGGTTAATTTTACCCCCAGTTCAGTTTTATGATTTTGTGTGCTTGTTACCTGACTACTTTTCCTGCTTGCTGTTTATGTACCTTGTTGGCCGATACGCATTTCACCTCTGCTTGTTTTCTGATTAAGTCCTGGCCGTCCCATTCTGTTCCTGTTCCTCAATTAATGTTTTGACCCTGCCTGACTACTATTCTCTGTAATAGCGGTGTGACTCACATTTCCCATACATTTCAAAGTAAAACTTTGACCGCCTGATGGCATTGAGCTCTGCTGCCAGCATAGTAAGGAGGTGTGTGGTAGTCCTTGTGCGCAGTTGCAAGGAAGGGTGGCCTGACCACACAGGGTTTGCGCAAAGGTAGAGGACCCACACGAGGTTGAAGAGGCAGAAGCAGTGTATTAACTTCTACATACAGAACAAGGATTGAAACAACTCGTGGGGACGGCAAGACTTGTACAGCAGACCCTTCTCCATCTCTCACCATAGTTTGCCAGTGCCCAGTCAGTGACATGTAATGACCCTGTCTATGCTTACTGGTCCAAGTATCTGTGTTGAAATGCACCCTGTCGCACACAGATTTTCTCAAGGAAGTGGTGATGTTGTGTGCGACATGCCGGTGTAGCGCGGGCATGCTTTTCTTGGAGAAGCAGTGGTGATTGGGCATCTGGTACTGGGGCACAGCGACAGACATAAGGTCTGTAAAATCCTGTGTGTCCACTACGCGTAAAGGCAGCATTTCGGTAGCCAACAGCTTACAGAGGGATAGAGTCAACCACTTAGCTTTGTCATGGGTCGCAGTAAGTGGCCTTTTATTTGACCACATCTGAGGGACAGAGATCTGGCTGCTGTCTGTAGACGGTGTTGAGTAGGGTGTCCCTGGAAAAATGCAGGTTTGTGAGAAAAGTGCAGGCGGAGACATGATGTTGGCTTCATCTTGCCTTCAGATCTGTTCATCTTGTATCATTTTTAAAAAACACAGCAAGCAAGGGTTACTCCAAGCGGAGTCTCCCTTTTTTTCCAAAAATTGGGCCCCACACAGACACCTTATCAGTGGCAGCACTTGTGCCCTAGTTGCAAACAGGATGTTTTGATTTGCATCAAGCACATTCCAAATCCACAAGCATTTACTCTCCCCAGGATGACACAGGGGTAGTAAATTCCTTCTGGATCCATGACTTGTTCATTTTGATGAACGTCAGTCTGTCCACATTGTCACTGGACAGACGCGTGCGCTTATCTGTCAGCACACACCCAGCAGCACTGAAGACACGTTCAGAGACAACGCTGGCAGCTGGACACGACAAAATCTTCGAGGCGTAACTGGAGAGCTCTTGACATTTTTCTAGATTTGAAGCACAAAAGGAGCAAGGCTCCATTTGCAAAGTCATTGCATCGATGTTCATTTGGAGATACTCCTGTATCATCCTCTCCATCCGTTGACTATGTGTCAGACTTGTTGTCTCTGGTGGCCTTGCAAAGGAGGGTCTAAAAAAATTATGAAAAGATTCCATAAAATTGCTGTTACCAGCACCAGATACGGTCCTACTGGTACGGGTAGACTGTTGAAGATGACGAGGCCGTCCCATGTTTGTCAAGTTACAACTGGGAGAATCACTCCCTTCACCTGCACGGTTGTTTGGTGGAAAAGCCGAGCTAAGATCGAGTAACAGCTTCTGCTGATACTCCTGCATACGTGCGTCCCTTTCTATGGGTGGAATTATGTCACAAAATTTGGACTTGTCCCGGGGATCTAATAGTGTGGCAAGCCAGTAGTCATCATCACTTCTAATTTTGACAATACGAGGGTCATGTTGGAGGTAGTGCAACAAGAAGGCACTCATGTGTCTTGCGCAGCCATGCGCACCAAGTCCACGCTGTGTTTGTGGCATAGAGGTGCTAACCGTTCTTTCTTCCTCTGTCATCTCCCCCCAACCTCTTTCAACTGAAATTTGACCAAGGTCCCCCTCATCTGCTGAGTCTTCCATGTCCATGGACAGTTCGTCCTCCATATCTTCATGTCCTCCTGCACCTTCCTCAACATCTCACCTGCTACCATGCGCCCTTGTTGATCCCTGTCCCCCATGGTCCCATGCCTGCCGCGTTGGTGATGATGAACGTCTGGACCTTGGTGATGTTGTTGTGTCTTGCGCATATGAATCCTCCTGTAGTTCCTCCCCTTCCTGTTGTCCCACCCCCTGACTACGAATAGTGTTTAGCGTGTGCTCCAGCATGTAAATGACTGTAATCGTCATGCTGATAATGGCATTGTCAGCGCTAAACATATTCGTCGCCATGTCGAAACTGTGCAGAAGGGTGCATAGGTCCTTGATCTGAGATCACTCCATCAGGGTGATCTGCCCCACTTCTGCATCTCGTTGGCCCAGGCTATACATCATGACGTATTGCACCAGGGCTCGCCGGTGCTGCCACAGTCGCTGTAACATGTGGAGAGTTGAATTCCAGCGTGTCGCCACATCGCATTTCAGGCGATGAACCGGCAGGCCGAAAGACTTCTGGAGCGATGCAAGTCGCTCAGGTGCGGCGGTTGAACGGCGGAAGTGAGCACTGCAGACAGTTTCCGTGCCCTGGTCAGAAGGCCATCTAGGCCGGGATAGTGTGTTAAAAATTGCTGGACAACAAGGTTAAACACGTGAGCCATACAAGGCACGTGTGTCACCTTGCCCAGGCGAAGGGCCGCACCCAGGTTTGCAGCATTGTCGCACACGGCCTTACCAGGCTGCAGGTTGAGTGGAGACAACCATTTATCAAAATCAGTCTCCAGAGCTGCCCACAACTCAGTCGCTGTGTGACTCCTATTTCAAAGACATGTCAAGCTAAAGACCGCCTGATGCCGTTGCGCTCTGCTACCAGCATAGTAATGAGGGGTGCGTGATTCCTTCTGCGCAGTGAGAACGCTGGTGGCCTGACCAGGCAGGCTTGGGGCGGAGGTGGAGGACCCAGATGAGGTGGAGGATGCAGAAGCAGTGGCGGAACTTGGACAGACAGAGGATTGACACACAAGTCGTGGGGACGGCAAGACTTGTGCAGCAGACCCTTCACCATCTATCACCATAGTTACCCAGTGGCCAGTCAGCGACATGTAACGTCCCTGTCCATGCTTACTGGTCCAAGTATCGGTGGTGAAATGCACCCGTTCACACACAGAGTTTCTCAAGGAAGCGGTGATGTTGTGTGCGACATGCTGGTGTAGCGCGGGCACACCTTTCTTAGAGAAGTAGTGGCGACTAGGCATCTGGTACTGGGGCACAGCGACAGACATAAGGTCTCTAAAATCCTGTGTGTCCACTAGGCGGAAAGGCAGCATTTCTGTAGTCAACAGCTTACAGAGGGATAGAGTCAACCTCTTCGCTTTGTCATGGGTCGCAGGAAGTGGCCTTTTATTTGACCACATCTGAGGGACAGAGATCTGGCTGCTGTGTGTAGACGGTGTTGAGTCGGGTGTCCCTGGAAAAATGCAGCTTTGTGAGGAAAGTGCAGGCGGAGACATGATGTTGCCTTCATCCAAAGTTGGTGCTATCGATGTCTGAGAGAGCTGTACACACTCACTTGTTTCCCCTTCCAAACCAACTGACGACCTACCAAGCAAACTGCCTGTTGCGGTTACAGTGGTGGAAGTTGTGGGTGGAAAAACAGGTGTGACAGCTGTCCCCACAGTCCTAGAAGATGACGAGCGCGCGGATGCACTGGAAGGGGCAGGCGGTGGATGGTTCGCTCCGCTAGGCCGCATTGCAGCACGGTGAGCTTCCCATCGGGCCATATGATATTTATTCATGTGACGATTCATGGAAGAAGTTGTCAAACTGCTGAGGTTTTGACCTCTACTAAGAGAACCATGACAAATTTTACAGATCACATAATTTGGGCGATCTTTTTCTATGTCAAAAAAGGACCTGGCTAGGCAAGGCTTAGAGGCCATGCGACCTGTTGATCCACCCCGAATAATGCTCAGAGGCAGAGTGGTGGCTGAGGATGCAGTTGTAGACGTGCTACCAGTGCTCCGACTGTGTCCAGGAAGGCGCCAGGTTACTTCGACGTCGGTTGCATCCTCCTCCACCGCCTCTGTTGACCTCCTCGAGTGTCTGACTGTGGGTTGACAGTAGGTGTGATCTAGAACTTAATCATCAATTGTTGTGTTTGCACTCCCCTACCCCTCAGACCGAGTTTCTTCTTGCCCTGACCGAATATTTAAGTTGTCATCCCAATCGGGTATCTGCGTCTCATCTTCATCAGTATGTTCCTCATTGCCTATAACCACAGTTGTTGGAAAGGCAGCATTTTGGTAGCCAACAGTTTGCATATGATGAAAGTCAACCTCCAAGCCATTTCATGCCCTTCTAAAAGCATGTAAAACACAGCGAGGGGACTCCAACCACAGTCTCCCTCGTTGCCACTAACTGGGCCACACACACCCCACTTGACTGGCATCGGTTGACCCCCCCTTTTGACAAAGAAAAAGATGCTTTGCATGAAGCACTCTCAAAAATACGCGTGCCTTTCCCGTCCCCTGGCTGACCCAGGGGAAGAAAAGTCCTCTGAGAGCCATGACTTGTTCATCTTGGTTCTTTTAGAGACACAGCGAGGGGACTCCAACCACAGTCTCCCTCGTTGCCACTAACTGGGCCACACACACCCCACTTGACTGGCATCGGTTGAGCCCCCTTTTGAAAAAGAAAAAGATGCTTTGCATGAAGCACTCTCAAAAATACGCGTGCCTTTCCCGTCCCCTGGCTGACCCAGGGGAAGAAAAGTCCTCTGAGAGCCATGACTTGTTCATCTTGGTTCTTTTAGAGACACAGCGAGGGGACTCCAACCACAGTCTCCCTCGTTGCCACTAACTGGGCCACACACACCCCACTTGACTGGCATCGGTTGACCCCCCCTTTTGACAAAGAAAAAGATGCTTTGCATGAAGCACTCTCAAAAATACGCGTGCCTTTCCCGTCCCCTGGCTGACCCAGGGGAAGAAAAGTCCTCTGAGAGCCATGACTTGTTCATCTTGGTTCTTTTAGAGACACAGCGAGGGGACTCCAACCACAGTCTCCCTCGTTGCCACTAACTGGGCCACACACACCCCACTTGACTGGCATCGGTTGAGCCCCCTTTTGAAAAAGAAAAAGATGCTTTGCATGAAGCACTCTCAAAAATACGCGTGCCTTTCCCGTCCCCTGGCTGACCCAGGGGAAGAAAAGTCCTCTGAGAGCCATGACTTGTTCATCTTGGTTCTTTTAGAGACACAGCGAGGGGACTCCAACCACAGTCTCCCTCGTTGCCACTAACTGGGCCACACACACCCCACTTGACTGGCATCGGTTGAGCCCCCTTTTGAAAAAGAAAAAGATGCTTTGCATGAAGCACTCTCAAAAATACGCGTGCCTTTCCCGTCCCCTGGCTGACCCAGGGGAAGAAAAGTCCTCTGAGAGCCATGACTTGTTCATCTTGGTTCTTTTAGAGACACAGCGAGGGGACTCCAACCACAGTCTCCCTCGTTGCCACTAACTGGGCCACACACACCCCACTTGACTGGCATCGGTTGAGCCCCCTTTTGAAAAAGAAAAAGATGCTTTGCATGAAGCACTCTCAAAAATACGCGTGCCTTTCCCGTCCCCTGGCTGACCCAGGGGAAGAAAAGTCCTCTGAGAGCCATGACTTGTTCATCTTGGTTCTTTTAGAGACACAGCGAGGGGACTCCAACCACAGTCTCCCTCGTTGCCACTAACTGGGCCACACACACCCCACTTGACTGGCATCGGTTGAGCACCCTTTTGAAAAAGAAAAAGATGCTTTGCATGAAGCACTCTCAAAAATACGCGTGCCTTTCCCGTCCCCTGGCTGACCCAGGGGAAGAAAAGTCCTCTGAGAGCCATGACTTGTTCATCTTGGTTCTTTTAGAGACACAGCGAGGGGACTCCAACCACAGTCTCCCTCGTTGCCACTAACTGGGCCACACACACCCCACTTGACTGGCATCGGTTGACCCCCCCTTTTGACAAAGAAAAAGATGCTTTGCATGAAGCACTCTCAAAAATACGCGTGCCTTTCCCGTCCCCTGGCTGACCCAGGGGAAGAAAAGTCCTCTGAGAGCCATGACTTGTTCATCTTGGTTCTTTTAGAGACACAGCGAGGGGACTCCAACCACAGTCTCCCTCGTTGCCACTAACTGGGCCACACACACCCCACTTGACTGGCATCGGTTGAGCCCCCTTTTGAAAAAGAAAAAGATGCTTTGCATGAAGCACTCTCAAAAATACGCGTGCCTTTCCCGTCCCCTGGCTGACCCAGGGGAAGAAAAGTCCTCTGAGAGCCATGACTTGTTCATCTTGGTTCTTTTAGAGACACAGCGAGGGGACTCCAACCACAGTCTCCCTCGTTGCCACTAACTGGGCCACACACACCCCACTTGACTGGCATCGGTTGAGCCCCCTTTTGAAAAAGAAAAAGATGCTTTGCATGAAGCACTCTCAAAAATACGCGTGCCTTTCCCGTCCCCTGGCTGACCCAGGGGAAGAAAAGTCCTCTGAGAGCCATGACTTGTTCATCTTGGTTCTTTTAGAGACACAGCGAGGGGACTCCAACCACAGTCTCCCTCGTTGCCACTAACTGGGCCACACACACCCCACTTGACTGGCATCGGTTGAGCCCCCTTTTGAAAAAGAAAAAGATGCTTTGCATGAAGCACTCTCAAAAATACGCGTGCCTTTCCCGTCCCCTGGCTGACCCAGGGGAAGAAAAGTCCTCTGAGAGCCATGACTTGTTCATCTTGGTTCTTTTAGAGACACAGCGAGGGGACTCCAACCACAGTCTCCCTCGTTGCCACTAACTGGGCCACACACACCCCACTTGACTGGCATCGGTTGAGCCCCCCTTTTGACAAAGAAAAAGATGCTTTGCATGAAGCACTCTCAAAAATACGCGTGCCTTTCGCCTCCCCTGGCTGACCCAGGGGAAGAAAAGTCCTCTGAGAGCCAGGTCCACATTGTCAGTGGACAGACACGTGTGCTTATCTGCCAGCAGACCCCCAGCAGCACTGAAGACAGGTTCCGAGAGAACGCTGGCTGCAGGACACGACAAGATCCTCAAGGCGTACGTGGCGAGCTCAGGCAATTTATCCAGATTGGAAGCCTAAAATGAGCAGGGCTCAAGTTGCACAATAATGGAATCGATGTTTCTTTGCATATACTCATATATCTGTGTGTCTCCCTCTTTTTCCTTGTCCAGCTGTTTTGTTTTCACATGAGTATATGTCCTTGTCACTTTCCCATGTGTTTGTGTTATGTTGTGAGTTGTTTGTCACCTTTTGGACACCTTTCAGGGTGTTTTCTAGGTGTTTTACTGTGTTTGTGATTGCCTGCCATTGTTTCCTATGGGCTCGAGTTCGGTTCGTCGAACGTTCGACGAGCCGAACTCGAGCCAGACCCCCCGTTCGGCGAACCGCCTCGAGCCGAACCGGGACCGGTTCGCTCATCTCTACTGCTGAGGCAGATCAGGGCTACGACACCATCAAGCGGGCCCTGATCCAACAGTACAACCTCACTCCAGAGTCCTACCGCAAGAAGTTCCGGAGCCTACAGAAGGGACCAAAGGACTCCTGGGCTGACCACCGGCGGGCACTTGCCCAAGCTGCCGACCACTGGACCCAAGGCCTGCAGCTTTCCACCGGACCGGAGATCCTGGACTTGTTCATCACGGAGCAACTCTTGTGGAACTGCCCTGAGGATCTCCGCCAGTTCATCCGAGACCAGAAGCCAAAGGGGTCCACGGCTACAGCTGCCCTGGCCGATGACTACACCAACAATCGGGCTCCTGAGGCCAGGAGAGCAGCCACCAGCAGCACCTGGAGAGGGGGTAAGATGAACTCTGCGACTGCCCCACCTGCCCCTAGACTGCAGGGGGTGTCCCCCTCACCTCCCCTCTCCAGGCCCGTGGCAGAACCAAGACGGTGCCACCAGTGCAACTTACCTGGACACTTCAAGGCCATGTGCCCTCAGCGTCCCAAGGCTCCGGCTCCGTCCCCGTCCCAAGGGCCGCCCAAGGTGTATTGTGTGGGTGGGGGTGGTGGTAGGTCCCTGGACAGCTTCCAACCTGTCACCATCGGCCAGTCTGTGACCATAGGACTGCGAGACAGCGCCTCGGAGGTGACTCTGGTGCGGCCTGAGATGGTGTCCCCCCAAGACTTGATACCTGGAAAAACCCTCGCTGTCTCCGGGATTGGAGGCATTGACCCGGCGCTGCCTGTTGCTGGCATTTATGTGGACTGGGGCGCAGGGCGAGGGGTGAGGGAGGTAGGGGTAACTGATCGGATCCCTGCAAACGTGCTACTTGGGACAGATTTGGGGCAGATAACCTCCCAGTTTGGGCCCCCCCCAAGGGCTGAACCTTCAGCCAGTACTGACATGCCTCCGGACAATGTTGATGTGTTATCTATGAATGATGTAATGGAGGAGGGAGTGAGCTCTGATTTTTCTGCTTGCACAGACACAGCTGCAGCTGTGACAGGGGAGGGGGTCAGAGAAAGGTGTGACCATGCCTCTACAAGTGATCAGCCAGTGAGCTGGGATCTGCTGCCCTCTGCAGGGATAAGCAGAGAGCAGGGTGCTGCAGGGGGAGGACCAGTGTGTGGGGTGGGGGCTACCACAGCAAATGTGGGGTCCCCAGAGATTTCACAGCGGGGTTCTGTTGCTGCAGGGGGGGAACAGGCAGGTGAGATTGGGGCCGGTCCAGGAGCGGAAGTGCTCCCAGGTAAGATCTCGGTACATGGTTCCCCCACAACCGGGGTGTCAGGAAGCCAGGTAGGTCTGCCTGAACCGGCGACTTGGTCAGGAACGGAGGAGGAGCAGGCACGACCCACGGTCGCAGCGGCTGTGGCCGCTGTCACCCGCAGTGGGAGTGCTGGAAGCCAAGGGGCCTCCCGGAGGTCTGATAGCTCTTCCCCTTCTGACCAAGTGGCAGCCGAGTCAGGTGGAGGCCAGGACACAGGTCCCGGGGTACTGACCGAAGATGTGACAGTCTCGTCGATTCTGGCCACATCTAGTCAGGGGTTTCAGGCAGCGTTAGAAGCTGACGACAGCCTGAAAGCTCTAAAGGAGCAGGCGGCACAGCCTCCCTCGGACTCGGACCCGGAGCGAGTGGTCTGGGACCAAGGACGGCTGTACCGGGTCACGGTCCAGCAGGGTTCACCGGAGGCGTGGCCCAGGGACCGACAGTTGGTGGTACCCTATCCGTTCCGGACGGAGTTGTTGCGGATCGCACATGAGATTCCGATGGCCGGACACCTAGGGATCGCTAAGACCAAGGCCAGGTTAAACCAGCATTTCTACTGGCCAAAAATGGGGGCCGATGTGGCTGCCTACTGCCGTTCGTGTGAAACCTGTCAGAGAGTGGGGAAGGCGGGGCCACACCCCAAAGCCCCACTGGTATCTCTGCCCATCATCGATGAGCCTTTCAGGAGGGTGGCTGTGGATCTGGTCGGCCCGCTGGCCATCCCCAGCAGCTCCGGGAAACGCTTCATACTGACGGTAGTGGACTATGCCACCCGGTACCCAGAAGCAGTGGCCTTGTCGTCCATTCGGGCTGACAAGGTGGCCACCGCATTGCTGGAGATTTTCTCCCGAGTGGGTTTTCCCCAGGAAATGCTCACTGACCGGGGGACCCAATTCATGTCCCAGCTGATGGAGGCCCTCTGTAAGCAAGTCCAGGTGCGACATCTGGTGGCCAGCCCGTACCATCCACAGACTAATGGCCTGTGCGAGCGGTTTAATGGCACCTTAAAGCAGATGCTTAAGATGTTGGTCGACTCCCATGGGCGTGACTGGGAGCGGTATCTCCCACACCTGTTATTTGCTTACCGGGAGGTTCCACAGGCCTCAACAGGATTCTCACCGTTTGAGCTCCTGTACGGGCGACGTGTGCGGGGCCCCCTGGCTCTGGTGAAAGAGGCTTGGGAAGGGGATTTGGCCACCCCTGGAGTGTCGGTTATTGAGTATGTCATGCGCTTCCGGGACAAAATGCAGGCCTTGACGCAACTGGTACACGACAATATGGCTCAAGCCCAGGCCGATCAGAAGCGTTGGTACGACCAGAACGCTTGTGAGAGGACCTACCAAGTGGGTCAAAAGGTGTGGGTACTGGTCCCCGTACCACAGGACAAGCTTCAGGCAGCCTGGGAAGGCCCATACCTCGTGTACCAGCAGCTCAACCCTGTGACGTACCTGGTCACCCTGGACCCTGCCCGTGGAAGGCGGAAGCCCTTCCATGTGAACATGATGAAGGCACATCATGAGCGGGAGGCATGTGCGCTCCCCGTGTGCAACCTGCCCGAGGAGGGAGAAGCGGAAACCCTCTTGGATATGCTAGCCCAGGTTAGGGCAGGCGGATCCATTGAGGATGTGGAGGTTGGCCACCAGCTCTTGGAAGACCAACGGTCCCAGCTGTGGGCCACCCTACACCCCTTCCGGGGGTTGTTTACCAACCAGCCCGGAAGGACTAACTTGGCTGTCCATCACGTGGACACTGGGGATCATCCCCCAATCCGGCGTTCAGCATACCGGGTCTCCCTGGAGGTGCAGCAACACATGCGCCAGGAGATTGACGAGATGCTGAAGCTGGGGGTGATCCAGGCATCCAACAGCGCTTGGGCCTCGCCTGTAGTCCTCGTCCCTAAGAAGGACCGAACCACTCGGTTCTGCGTGGACTACAGGGGGCTCAATGCTGTCACGGTCGCCGATGCGTACCCAATGCCACGCATCGATGACCTGCTCGATCAGTTGGCCGGGGCTCAGTACCTGACCATCATGGATCTGAGCCGGGGATATTGGCAGATCCCCCTGACTCGCCAGGCCAGGGAACGCTCTGCCTTTATTACCCCATTTGGACTGTACGAGTCCACGGTGATGCCATTCGGGATGAGGAATGCCCCTGCCACTTTCCAGCGGATGGTCAACACCCTGCTCAAGGGACTTGAAGGGTACGCGGCCGCGTACCTGGATGACATTGCCGTCTTCAGTCCCACCTGGGAAGATCACCTAGAGCATCTAGCACAGGTGCTCAGGCGGGTCCACCATGCAGGTTTGACCATCAAGCCGGGAAAGTGTCAGCTGGCCATGAGCGAGGTCCAGTACCTCGGTCACCGGGTAGGCGGGAGAACACTGAAGCCCGAGCCTGAGAAAGTGGAGGCCATCGCATCCTGGCCCACCCCCAGGACCAAGAAGCAGGTGATGTCCTTCTTGGGGACCGCTGGGTACTATAGGAGGTTTGTTCCATGCTATAGTAGCCTGGCAAAGCCCTTGACGGACCTCACCAAGAAGAAGCTGCCCTCTGCAGTCGATTGGACAATGGACTGCGAGACAGCCTTCCGGGCCCTAAAGGACGCCCTGTCCAGCCCGCCCGTGCTACAGGCAGCCGACTTCACGCGGCCGTTTGTAGTACAGACCGACGCCAGTGACTTCGGCCTCGGTGCGGTGCTCAGCCAGGTGGACTCTGCGAGCCAAGAGCACCCAGTCTTGTACCTGAGCAGGAAGCTGTTACCAAGGGAAGTGGCCTATTCCACGATGGAAAAGGAGTGCCTGGCCATAGTGTGGGCCCTGCAGCGTCTGCAACCCTATCTATACGGGCGCCACTTCATCGTGGACCACAATCCCCTCAGCTGGTTGCACACCGTCTCTGGGACGAATGGGCGATTGTTGCGATGGAGCCTTGCGCTCCAGCAATACAACTTCACCATTCGCCACAAAAGGGGCCGGGACCACGGTAAAGCAGACGGGCTGTCCCGACAAGGAGAGGTCGCGGACGGGCGAACGGGGGAACACCGGAGTGTGCTGCCCCCTAGCGCCCTCAAAAGGGGGGAGGTGTGAGGTAAATCCGGAGATATGACGATAAATCATGATATTCAAGTTATGTCAGGAAGCCCTCTCCTGGTGTCACCCCCCCTTTCCTTCACACAACTCCTTCAATCAGAAAATTTACCACAGGGATAAACGGTTTGTTTAGCAGATAGGTGTCAAAGGAACTGGTCTGTGTTCCACTTACACCTCCAACGGCCATCTCCTGTGATATGGAGATTAGATGATGTGGGAACAATGGACACAGGATGACTCCCTGCCGTGACCCTGTGGTAGGGGCTGCTATCTAATTAGCAAGGCTATGGAACTATCCAGACAGAACGACTCCAGTAAAAAATGGTTCATATCTCGCAAGTCATATTTCCGATAAATATGGCAACCATAAAAATGGTGTCTCCGCATGCGGACGATGCTGGCACACCCTTTTTATGGGAGCAGGACCTGGGGAAATACCCCAGGCGTGATATCAGCCAATGGGGAACTAGTAGACAAGTCATGAGTCCTCTCGTTCTGTAGCTAAATTCATAACTGTCACAATGAGAGCGTTGGCGTCCGCCTACGACGCTCCCAGGCAAAGTTATGGCCCATATTCCATGTTGTGGATATTGTCCATAACTCCAGCCAGGGGTGGAGCAGTGCTCCCTCTGAGGTCACTAAGGTAGGAGGGGACCTGGATTTGCCCAGGTTGATAACCCTACTTCGGCCATTTTCCAGTGTTCTTTCGCTGGGGGTCACGTGTAGGAAACATCTGTGGGAAGGATCCTAGAAACCTGGTCTACAGCGCCCCCCTGTGGCCAGACGCACAAGGTAACTGCTGGAACTGTGTATGCCTGTTTGTAACCCATGCTTTGATTGTAACTGTACTCTGACATATGTATATTCTGTAGATTCCCTATTGTATATATTGTATTTTCTAGTGTGGCTTTAGGCTGATTAAATTATCTAATTAATCTTGGGCTGTTCTGTTATCTCGATCTTGAATCCCACGTCTGTGTGTTCGGCTAATAGTTACCGTGAAGCGGTTGGTGGCAGCGAGTTTGTGCCAAGGATTATTGTGGGGAGGCCAGTGAGATTCGGGGAGATTTTATATATTCCGCCCGCGGAGGTCGGGGGAATATATACCCTACTCTCACCGGGGACCCTTCAATAATCGGCATAAGTAGTATAGCGGCCTCCTTGCTTATTGTCGGGCAATTCCATAATTGGCCTGACTATAAGAGGGGCGCTAGAGAGCGCATCACGTGCTCTGTCTGTCGGTCGGGAGGTATAAAGGAGGGGTGACCCCCACTTGTTACCCCCCGATTGTGACGTACTGGTAGCCAGCGCGGGGGATTTCTGAGTGACCCCCCCCGGTGGTTCGTGACACTTAGCAGTAGTCATTGGAGCACAACAATTTTCCATTTTTGTGCACTTGATTATATTGTTGCCTTTTAGGTGTATGTGACATTATGTAGACTATTTCCCTACATCCATCACTACTCAAATTTTTATTAACTCTCAATTGGATAAGACAAATGTGCCCAAAGTCTTTATTCTAGTTTAGTGTGCAGGCACTGGCCATCCTGAATTATTTTGCCTCTTTGTAGTGCACTTATTCACACTGATTTTTCTTGCTTCCTTCAATTTGTAAATGAATGAGACTTTAAGCAAAATCATGCACACTCTGCAAAAAAATTTGGCATTGAAAACACCTAGCAGGGCAAAGTATTAAAGGCACAGCCTGCAATTTCTTTCTATGTACTTTCCCTCTATGTAATATATCAGAGGAGAAATCAGCAGCAAAATCTATAGCAAATTCCCCCAAAAAATCTGCATCGGAATCCACACTGGATTTATTTCTGTTATGAACAGATGTACCCTTTGTCTTCTTATATAGTTTCAAGCATGACAATACACTTTTACTGCAGACTAATGTTGCAGGTGCTGACGCTGGCACCCCACATGCTCAATGTACTATAGGGAGCAATGACACATATGATGTAGTCGGTTATTGTGATGTAATCTAGCATTCTCCCAGCACCCCACTGGGTGAATGTTACACTAGGTGCAGGGAAGAATCAAGCGAATGGCAAAAGGGAATGGAAACCCTGTGTCTATGGAAGGAGGAGATGGTGATCCCTGATCAAGCCTACAGGTGGGCCCTGGCTTCCCTCACCACCATAGATAGGTTTCGCACCTATGCGCCAAGCTAGATATCTGATCCTGGTTGACTCTGAATTCGGTCCTAGATAGGGAGCGGATGAGATGAGTGCTTTGTCAATCCCACTAAGCTCTAAAGAAGAAACAGGGATAACAAACAGACAGAAAGTGAACAAATTATTTCCAGATGACTCAGGGAGAGGAACTGCAACAACTACAAAGTTTCTCCAAATGCATACAAGCCTACTGCTTGCACTGAACACTTGTTAAGGGTATAAGAGCTATCACCAGCACCGAGTAATAGGAAGTGAAGGTATATAATAACACTAAGTGAAGTGCTGATCAAAAGCAACTGAAAGGCTGAGGAACTGTGAAGGGTAAAAAAGGGAAAGGGATGAAAACCAAGTAGAAATAATAGGTCAGGGACCAGTTTGCGCAGCCAAACGCTTTAATCTTCTATAGTCGGACACTACTATTTTACTATAAATATTAAATTGTTTTAATTTTAAATAGATTGTCCACTACTTTTACATTGATGGCCTATCCTTAGGATAGGTCATCAGTGTCTGATCCGCCGGGGTCCGGTAGTGCACATCTGCCTCTCATTCAAATCAATAGGAGGCAGATGTGCAGTAACCGTCTGCAGGCTCTATCAGTTGACGGAGCAGCTTCAGAACTGGACACATCTGGCCATCTGCTACTGCCGCTAGAAACAATATTTTTCTTTGATCAAAATTAAAAGTCTATAATGGAGGCTATAGATTTTCTTTGCATTTCAGGTGCCATGATTTATTGTCTAAGGGCGCATAGTGCCAGAAACATGTAGAAAATCTATTACCACCATTATAAACTTTTAATTTTGATAAAATAAAAATATGATGTTATGGAGATTCACCTGCAACTTGATTTTCACAATTTGCCCATATTCCGGGCATTGGCTGGATTCTCATCAGATACACACTTGACCAGTTTGATATAACTCACGGTAAGGCTTTCTTTTTTGGATTTAATGACTGACGCCAAAACCAGCTGATCGGCAGGGGGTGCTGAGTGTCAGACCCCGGCCGATCTGTCATTGATGACCTATCCTTAGGATAGGCAGTCAATGTAAAAGTAGTGGACAACCCCTTTAACTCATTGAAGCTAACTATATGACTGTGTGTCATTCTCACTGAATTATTCTGAATTAGGGTACAGGAAAGTATGGTTTATTTTGCCCTGTATTTTCTATATAACCACAGTTATTTTTAATTATTAAGAGTAAAGATTGAATGACTTGAATGTAATGTAAAGCTTTACTTTAATCTCAATAATACCAACAATCCTTTGGATTAATATCACACTTTGTGCTTCCTATGCTAGGTTATATAGTACATGCTTTAATTTTTTTCCCTACTATTTAAGTGAAAAGGCGTTCATATTTGAAGGCAGAGAAATAATGCAAATGTTCACATAATAGTTTTAGCCTCTTAGGCTTCGTTCTCAAGAGGAGCTTTTAGTGAGTTTTTGATGTTGCAGGATTTCTGCACCTTTTATTTAAGTTCCTTGTTATTTTTTCATTTGGTTTTTGGGAGCGCTTTCGATACATCATGGTTTTGATGCTGTGGTTTTTGTATTTGGGGTGTCATGCTTTAAATGAAGCTGCCATGTTTTTGATACCGCAAGGCATTTGGCTTCGGCAATACTTTATCGATATACTTATGATTGGAATACGTGCTTTTTTGATGAGTTTCCGACACGGGAATGCACTAAAAACGTATGTTCATTTTTTACCTGTGGATTTTACGCTTCTAATGTAAGTCTATAGGGAAAATCTGCACACAAAACTCAGCGTAACTGCAAGAGGAATTGACATGCTGTGGATTTGAAGCGTTCACCGCAGGTCAGTTTACACTGCGTAAAAAGGAAGCACACTGGGCAGTAGATTTCTATAAATCCCATCCATTTTCCTGGAACAGTAAGATGCAGCATTTTTATGCAGCCTACACATTCAGCGTCAAAAGCTCATTAAAAGCTCCTAAACTCCAAAATTGGTTATTTTGATTTTTTTTCATTTTAAAAAGGGATTTGTCATGAGAACTGTGCGTATTCAACTAAAGCCAGGCAGATACACTGAATGTAAATACCATTTTATACATATACAGTACACACACATGTAAATCAGAAGTTTGAATAGCAGAGGGAAAATCATCACCATGCCCCACTTGCCCCACTTGCCCCACTTTGATCTAGTGGTCTGAATGGAACTGCAGTAGTCACAACTGTAATGAGTATTCAAAAATTGCAGGTGCACTAAATTAAAGGGACGGAGAAAAAACAAGAATGTAGATGGTGAACATTGGAATGTGATTACGCATTACTGCTAAGAAAGCTATTTTCTTTGAAAAATATCTTAGTTATTTAGCAAATATGGCCAAATTTACATGTGCCCAGATACCAACGTGAAGGTGTAACTCTCATCTGGGTCCTACTCTAATTGTTATGCATCTCTTGTCTAAACTGAACTTTTATATGGGCTAGAATAGAACCTGCAAAAGGAAAATTAAAAACACCTGAAATAACTGGGAGGAGTGCGCAGACAAAGGATATGGCTCCATATTACACACTAGAAAAACTGTACGCAAAAACAACTGTAATGAGTAGCACTGCCATGATCCTGGCCACCGTTCCCACTCAGGGTGATTACGACTTACACACTGAGAGTGGCTATGACTGCAGACCCTTTTAGACAACTTGAACAGAGCGATGCATAGCAAAGGTTTAATTTATTTTGACATAATTAGAAGGGGGGTTTCTAACTCCTTAAAATAAGCGCTAAATGTCCACAGTGGTCGCAGTTGATAATCATTTTGATATTGTTTCCATCATTTGGTGCACTTTTATCCATTTTTTAAATTTTACTGTAATCAGGGAATGTATTCTATGAACTGAATAGTAAAGATTAAATACTATAAAGTTTGTTAGTGTTGCTATTTTTTGTAGGGTTAGGTCGAGGCCACACAGGGATTTGTGCGACTCCTCACATGACACTAGGCACACGCTTGCAGCACAGCGGGAGCCGAGTGTCATGCGAGTGTCATGGGACTGTGGTCAGTCGTGTGATCAGACCATAGTTGCGGAGGGGAGGTCCGGCACTGAAGAGGGGAGGGCCGGCACTGAGGAGGGGTGGGCCGGCGCTGTGGAGGGGAAAATGGGATTTATCTCCCTATCTCCTCCGTTGCTGACTGATGCAAGAATCGCACTGCTCTCGCATTACACCGGTGCAGTGCGATGTTTCTCTCACCCATAGACTTGCATGGGTGCGAGTGGAACAGGATCGCATTGTACCCGCAGCATGCTGCGACTGTTGTCTCGGTCCGATTAGGGCTGAGAAAATAATCGCTCATGGGAGCTGCCCTATAGAGTAATATTGGTCTAAGTGGAATGCAATTTTTTTATCGCATTCCACTCGCACTGTTTTTCTCGCCGTGTGTCCTAGATCTTAGTATTCATTTGTATTACTCAAATTGTTTCCAGATATACAAACATTAAAGGGGTTATCTCTTTTTGATAATGGGTAAAATTGAAAGTACTTGTAAAAATCAGAAATTACTTTGTAATTTATCTCTTATTAGAAATGTTCTCCTTTCTCAAGAACGGAGGGATTTTTAATTTTTTTATTCCAATATGTACTATGCATTGCATATGTTAGCAGCAAGCTTCAGCCCCCCTGCTCTCCTCCAATATTGCTCAGGCAAACCTGCCTCTATTTGCAGTGTGGGAGGGCGCACAGTGCCACCGGCCTCAGCTGTCGATCATCAGGAAGACACCGTGCTCCTGGGAAGCAGGGATACAGAGGAGCAGTGTGTTTATGAATACAGAGTGTGAGACATTCCCTTTAAGCAAGTCCATACCAAAACCCAAATGAAACAATTGTGTGAATAATAAAATGAAACATAAGTGCTTTAATAAATTTGATGAATTAAATTTCAAATTTATATATCCCCAGTTATTTGCTACTAAAGGCCTATACCATATTGGCTTAATGGAAATATCTCTATTTATTCTCCATTTGTATCATTAAATATTTGTTTTAGCTATAGTCTATATACAATAGCTTTTGAAAATTTTCCATTTGTATTTTTATAAAGACATGTTATAAAAATTATGACATTATAATCCCCTGACATGTCCGTCTTAGTAAATATTTAGATTTCCAATAATATAACATTTCTAGAGCATCTTTTCTTAAAGGAAATCTGTCAGTATGAATAACGATTCTAAGTTGTCTATATAGACATGCAGGTTTTAGAGAGCTGAATAAAATGATACCTTGATATCTGCGATTGGATATTTTATTACAGAGAAATCCATGTTTTTCTTAATATGTAAATGAGCTGTTATGATATATGGGCTGGACACAGATTTCCCGTACAAGAGCTCATGTTAAATGAAAATGTGGCATTACTAGTTTGAGACATGTAATGACTAACAGTCTTGTTTAATAGTCATAAATAAAAACAGGAAAAGATGGGTGTTATGGTTTTTGTAGCGACTCACAAGGGATATAGGTAACACACTAAAACCTGCAACTGACCCTGCCAGTTCCTATATGTACCAGAGATCCCAATATCCCTGACCACAGACTAAACTATGGAGACTAGGACCTATTCTTCCTGATTGGCCGTCCAGTGCTTCACATTCCTCTGAAAGAACTAGGGGGCAGAGTTGAGCCCAAATTAGCTGCAGAAAGAAAGGTGGGCTGAAGTATAAAATGATCCCATGGGGAGTAAGACAAACAACAAAATACAAGAGAGGGTGCATATTGTGAAACAATTATTGCATACTTATTAACGACAAACAGAAAATAGGTGCAAAGTAAAGGATATAAACAGCAGAGAGAGGTATCTTAGCTGATATTTCACTGACTGGTATAAACAAACAGCAATATGGCTGGATATGAAAAAGAGAATATCACAGCAGGAAATACCAGCGGGGGAAAGTATTTAAAGCTGCACCCAAAAGGTGACTGGGCAGATAAGCGAGTAAATGAATACATCTGCTATGTTACACTAATAGAACTAAAGCAAGGATAGCAGAAACTAAACACCTGAAGAAAAGGTGTATTTGCTGGGGTTCAATGGACAGAGAAGCAGAGCACAGACTCAAGGGTTCAAATCCAAACACATGACAAAAGGCTGCCATTGAGAATGAATAACGAAGCTGAAGATCTAATGAATGACTTGTAGTTTAATGCCTAGTAAATAGACTTCTTCCTCAGGACAAACTACAGATGACAGTTTAAAGGGAACCTGGCGCCAGATGTTTATAATACTTACCTAATGGTCGGTGCAGAGGAGACTGGTCAGATGGGCGTCTCCATTCTCCGAGTCCCACACCTCCTCTTTCGGCCATCTTTGTCCTCTTTCTGAAGCTAATGTGGATAATGCGTTCTACATCATACACACAAGCCGAAAGTGAAGTCAGGGCAGATCAAAGTGCGCCTGCGCAGGACCTCACTGTCGGCTAGTGTAGATGACGTACAACGCATCATCTATGCTAGCTTCAGAAGGAGGACAAAGATGGCCAAAAGAGGAGGCGCAGGACCTGAAGAACAGAAACGCTCCTCTGACCAGTCTGCTCTGCACCAACCGTTAGGTAAGTATTATGAACATCCGGTGACAGGTTCCCTTTAATGAACAGTCCCGATAAAAATAGAAAAAGCTTAAAAATGGCCATTATGTGAAGCTCAGTGATATCACATGATAGTCAAATAAAGCTGGTACAAAGGAAAAAAAGAGAAAAATACATGGAAATTTCATGTAGTAGGTATTTAGACAATGAAAAATTTGTTAGGGAAGGAAACAGTGCTTATTGGGATGGGAAATAAAATGAAAAGGAAGACAAAAGAAGGAGTAGAATTGTGTTAGTGGTATATGTTAATTGCAGTGAAGAGGACCTGGTGGGCAAAGGGCCCATATAATGTTCTAGCTCTCCTGTGTCCGCCACTTTGTATAACTGTAGCACTGGGCCCGTTCTAATACATTCCTTTCTATGTGAACGCCTCCACCAGGCACAGCTTTTATCTCGGCTCTCATACCCAGGGGTGTAGACCTGCCTGTGGCTGCAGTGTTCCTGAGATGCCCCGTCTGTGTCCATCTGTCTCCCTGTACCATACCCACATAGTACAGCAAAGGATAAAGCTATGCATTTACTGCTACAAATTGCTAAGAGATTTGGGGTTAAAGGCACTAAATGTTTCCCGTAATGTCAGCTTGTCTGGAAGCTGTTCAGGGCCAGCCCTTGTCGTAGTCTCACAAATGTAATTTCTGGAAGTTCTTCCTATTTTATTCATCTCATACACAATTTACAAGTGACAAATAAACTCACGCCAGTGCTGCATGCTAACATTCTTCTAATTAGAGTAACAGAATTATGTTTTGTAAGCAGTTTTACATGAAAAAGTGAATTCTGCCTTAATTGCTTCTGAAAAACAAGCACTTTCTGTGCTCAGACGGAGGCAGCATCCTATCAGCAGAGAATACAGAGTTATTACTTTTCCCACATTATGTTGCTTGGTTCTCTGATGAGAAGTATTGGATAGTAAAGTGATGATGCTCTTCCTCTTAAAATGGTATTCCGATCTCCAAGATCCTATTCCAATATGTAGTAAGTGTAATAATAATAATATTACGCATCAACTGGGATAAGTCGGCTTTGATGCCATTAATGCATGGGTCTGGAATTTCAATGGAGAGTAGGTCACCGTTGCAAGTGGTAACTAGATTTAAATACCTGGGAATACACATACAGAGGGACCATACACTAGACCTGCAGACGAGTATAACCCCACTTTTGGAGCACGTTAAACTTAAATATAACTTGTGGAGCAAGCTACCCCTGTCAGTGGTTGGCAGAATAAATTTAATCAAAATGATATTACTTCCAAAGCTAGTTATACACTACAACATAGTTCAGTATCAATACCCAAATCCTTCTTCTCAATGTTGAACTCGTTTACTACTTCTTTCATATGGGGGAAATCCAGACCCAAACTTCGGTTATCCATTTTACAGAGGTCCAAAAGACTAGGAGGGATGGCTTTACTGAAGTTCTTCCTCAACTACCTCGCGGGACAGCTTAGGGCACTAGAGACTTGGATGCCTGGATGTCAGCTGCCAAACTCTGTGAGTCACTTGGCACACGCGGCTGTGACTGATTGTTTAAAGGGTTTTCTGGAATCAGATGGACTGAGAACACCACGGCAATTACCCCTCCTCAGGTTGGCAAGATTAGTCTGGCGACAAGCCAAGAGGGCGGTACACTTTAAAGGGGTGGTGGCGGAACTCCCATTATGGGGGAATATCCACTTCCATACTCTGAGAGATCACCCCTCAGCGCAATTCTGGGCCACTCACAGCGTCAGTGCATTAGGTGATCTTTTAGTCCCGGGAACCACGATTTTCAAGTCCTTTGAACAAGTCCAGATTGAATATAATGTTCCAAGATCACAGTTTTTTAGATACCTGCAGATTCGCACAGCGATTCAATCCCACATACAGAAAATTGGAGTGAGGAAATAGATATCATCACTTCCTATGATAGGTATTCTAAAATCACAAGGACCTCAAGGCCTCATCTCAGCTATATATACTTACCTGTTGTCGGTGGGGGTGGAGTCGGACCCCTTGCCAGCCCAGGATAGATGGAAATCTCTAATTCCCTCTCTACAGGGAGAGGAATGGGAAGAGATATTGGAATCTTCGACTGCGGTATCCCCTTCGGTTAATAAGTTGATTCAATGCTACATTATCCACCAGGCATACCTTACTCCAACTCGATTATTTAGTATGGGCCGTTCTCGCACATCAGAGTGCCCGAGGTGTCATCTCTCAGGGGCAAATTTCATACATATGATTTGGAGCTGTCCCAATATATCTTCGTACTGGCGGGGAGTGACATCTCTGCTGACATAGATAATGTCGATTCCTGTTTTGTGTGACCCTTTGATATGCCTGTTTGGGGTAGTGGAGGAAGAGTCCTGGGATCATTACATGACAATATTCCTCAGAGAGGCATTGTTTCTGGCTAGGAATATAATAGCTCTGAAGTGGATGGGAGATTCAAATCCAACTGTGCGGCCTGGGTTAAACTAGTCAATGCAACCATAGTCTATGAGCGGGTGGTATATTATAATAGGGGGTGCCCGGGAAAATTTAACAAAATCTGAGGTTTGTGAAATTCTTCTCCAGACACACTTGCGCAGGTTTGAGGGAGATTATATGGATAATGGTGGTTCCCGTTAGATGTTGAGATATGAAACACTGTCCAATGGTATATTGAGGTATAATAATGCAATGTGGCTGCTGCTGTTGTTGTTCTTTCTTTCTTCCTTTTTCTCTTCCTCTTTCTATCTTGTTTTCAAAATATGGTCATGCTGATGGATAGAGCTGTTCTTATGCTCAATATAAAATTAGATATATATGCAAATGATAAGAAGTATGGATAATAACATTGTTCTATCTTAAGTGCTAAAGATATTATGGACTTTACATGACTGTTCATTGTTATATTCAAATATTACTATCTATATACTGAGCTATCTTTATATGGCAAATGTCAGTTGTACCAAGTTTGAAATTGTTAATAAAACGAAGTTAAAAAAAATAATATTAGCAAATACCTCCAATTAGAAATGTAGTATAGTTTACTGATTAGCCATGTCTCTTACCTCATGTGCAGAGCAAGCTTAGATATCCATGGTTACGACCACGAGCAAATAACCGTCACTATATGAGTGATGTAACCATGGGATACATAAGCTGCAATGCCCTGCTCATGAGGTAAGAAACATGGCTACTCAGGAGAACTATACTACATTTCTAATTGGAGGTATTTGTTATTATTCTTATTATTACACCCACTATATATTGGGATAGGATCTTGGAGAAGGAAACAACCATTTAAGCTTTGGACACAGTGCATAAGTAGACGAACTTAAATCTTCCAGTAAAAATCTAAATGTCATTAATTGAGGAACTAGTAGCAAAAAAAAATTGTTTAAAAGAACTGAAGTCCTCAGTGGTTGATACCTTTTAAAGGCTAACTGAAAAGATGGTAATAATTGCAAGCTTGCAATTATTACCATCTTTTCAGTTAGCCAGTCCTGTGTTCCAGGACTGATGGAAGCATCTCTAAAGGGTACGCTCACATAAGCATATGACTCCGCCGAGTGCAATGCGAGAAAATCTTTCATTGCACTCTGACGAATGTTAATCAATGAGAGAGAGCATTCCAAAAGTGGAATTATCATCTGGACCATTGCTAAGGAATTGTAAATGGATGCTATAAATGTCCAATATATGCAAGGTCCAGTTTCAGGACTCCCATCTATTATGAAAATAAGGACCCACCTTCTCGCCTGTTTGCCATGCTGCTCCTTCTACTGTACTTAATTTTAAATGCTAATGTGCTTCACTACTCCCATAAAACTACATTGAATAGAGCCTCATTCATGTATGGCCACCTCTCCATGGCATTTACTTTTTCCTGGAGTCAGGAGACCCTCATTCTGCTAATATTTGGGGGTTCCAGAGAGGGAAGGGCATAGGTACTTATCTATTCTTGCTCTTCCTTACACCAAACCTCTCTCTCCGGTAAGGACTATAGCTGTCAGAAGCCAACAGACGTAAACAAGCATGATGGTTGACGGCAGCACAGAATAGCTTCACTGACTGCACGCTTTCTTTATACCAGCTACTTCATGCACTCCTGACATCATGCATGCATGTTCTGGCTTTCATGGAAGATGTCAGTCTCACTTAGGGGGATATGATTAGAGGATCTGAACCAGTACTAGTTAAGGGTTAAGGGGAAACTACACCCAACAGGGTAGTCCTAGCTTATTTACATATGACAAAATGAAGAGTGAAAGAGCTTTTAGAAAAGTGATCATTTAATATGTAATTTGAAGATATGACTCTTTGATACAATGTATTGTAATCAGTGTACAGCTTGCATAATAGTGTAAATTTGGTGTGACCTCTAAATAACTGAACACACAGCCATTAATGTCTAAACTGCTGGAAACAAACTTGAGTACACCCCTAAGTGAAAATGGCAAAATGATGCCCAATGTGTCAATATCTTATGTGGTCACCATTATTTTCAAGCACGGCCTTAACTGTTTTGGGCATGAAGCCAATGGAATCCTCTTCTCAATGACGACATCATAGAGCTGGTGGATATTAGAGACTTTGCACTCCTCCACCTTCCATTTGAAGATGCCCCACAGATATGCAATAAAGTTTAGGTCTGGAGACATACTTAGTCAGTCTAGAAGAGGCTTCCTTTTGGGATGACAGCCATGCAAACCAATTTGATGCAGTGGTCTGACCACAGGCAGGCTGACCCCCACCAACCCTTTAGCCTCTGCAGCAATGTTGGCAGCACTCATACATCTATTTTGAAAAGACATATTCTTTATATGACACTAAGCACATGCACTCAACTTCTTTGTTCAACCATGACGAGTTCTCTTGTGAGTTGAATTGGTCTTGCTAAACCGCTGTATGGTCTTGACCACCATGCTGTAGCTCAGTTTCAGGGTGATGGCAATCTTCTTATAGCCTAGGTCATCTTTATGTAGATCAAAAATTCTTTTTTCAGATCCTCAGAGAATTTGCTGCCATGAGGTGCCATGTTGAATTTCCAGTGACCAATATGAGAGAGTATATTAGAGATAACACCAAACTTATCACACATCCTCATTCATACCTGAGGTGTTGTAACACTAATGAGTCAAATGACCTGAGGGAGGGAAAATGGCTAATTGGGCACAATTTGGCTATTTACATGTAGGGGTGTACTCACTTTTGGTGTCAGCATTTTAGACATTAATGGCTGTGTGTTGACTTATTTAGAGATCATGCCAATTATACAAGCTGTACACTGACTACTTTACATTGTATCAAAGTGTCATATCTTCTGTGTTGATCCATGAAAAGATATAATGAAATATTTACAAAAATATGAGTGGTGTACTCACTTTTGTGATATACTGTGTGTATGTGTATATATATTAGCTCTTTGAGGGTTGCAGTTTTTAGAATGGTGTCACTTTTGGGTATTTTCTGTCACATAGACCCCTTAATGTCGCTTCAAATGTGATGTGGTGTCACGGTCTTTCCTCTGTTGCAGAGCTTTGTGACAGGTTCTGGGTCAGAATCTCACTTTTTATTGTGGTACTCTGCTGGTTAAATGGATTCCCATTCTTTTGGCAAGGAGAGGGATAATGACAGTTTACCTTCCAGAAGCTCCTAACTCCTGGCCAAGTGTTTCCGGTTGGGACCACGCCCAGGTTCTATTAATACCCTCTACTTCCACCAGAGGGTGCTGGTTATTTTCATTCATATGGTAACTTGGCCAGGAGAAGGAAGGAGCTGGAGAAACAATCTCTCTGAGACTTGCTTTGTGGGCTGCAGCGTTGGTTCTTGCTGCAGCATTTCTAGGTGTGCTGGTTGTATGGTATGGATGTTCCCCAGTAGTCTATGTCCTTCCCCCCTTTATGTTGTTTTCCCTTGAGCGCTTTTAGTGCTATCAGTTACAGAATCCAATATAAACTTATCACTCTCACTTACAAAGCTCTCCACAATTCTGCACCACCCTACATCTCCTCCCTCATCTCTGTCTATCACCAGAACCGTGCCCTCCGCTCTGGTAATGACTTAAGACTGACATCCTCAACAATTCGAACCTCTCACTCCCGTCTTCAAGATTTCTCACGAGCTGCACCTATACTCTGGAACACACTACCAAGAGAAATCCGATTAATTCCCAACATCCACACCTTTAAGCGGGCCCTAAAAACGCATTTCTTTAGACTAGTCTATCACCTCACTTCCCTGATCTAATTCAGTTCCTTTCTGCCCTTCAAAAAATGTACTTCCAGTTCTCGTTCCCTGTACCTGTATAAATTCTGACCAATGACGGGTTCATGCAGCTGCTTTTGAATACCCTATTAAATCGATGGCTGGACCATATATGACAAGCTCTTCTCCCCCCCCCCCATTCACCTTTTGTGTCTCCCCTATTTTCTCATAGACTGTAAGCTTATGAGCAGGGCCCTCACTCCTCCTGGTATCTTAATTTTGTTATTTTGTATTGTCTCATATTGTCTGTATATGTCCCCTCTTAATTGTAAAGCGCTGCGGAATATGTTGGCGCTATAGAAATAAAACTTATTATTATTATTATTTAGTGGCTCCTTTGTGTGTGGTTGCCATGTGCTCAAATTGTTGTCGTTGTAACCCTTTTTGTCTTTATTTGTAGATGGGTTTATTGACTTTAGCTTTTATCCCTTCCCCCCAGGTGGTGGGTTGTGGGGGGGGAGGGTTTACCATCAGGTACAAGAACAGGAGATAGGGTCTAGGTTGGGGCCCAGACCTCCCTACCTTCAAGGATACCTCCGGGTGTTAGGGTGAGCACAGGGGCCCCAGCCTTAGGGCCAGTATAGACTTCCCTTTGCTTGTGTTTCTTGAGTCACCCATGACATGTGGTCCCTAAAAAAATGGTTTTGTAAATTTTGTTGGAAAATTGAGAAATTGCTTGATAAACTTTTAACCCTTCTAACTTATTAACAAAAAAAAAGATCTTTCAAAAATTGCACTGTTGTAAAGTAGACATGTGGGAAATGTTATGTATTAACTATTTTGTGTGCCATAAATATCTGGTTTAACCCCTTCACAACCGTCCGATTTTTCGCTTTGCGTTTTTTTTTCGCCATTCTTCTTCCGAGAGACGTAACTTTTTTATTTTTCAGTCAATATGGTCATGTGAGAGCTCATTTTTTGTAAAACAAGCTGTACTTTTAAATTATTTAAATGATAATTTAAACCATAAGTTTTACCATATAGTGTACTGGAAAATGGCCAAAAAATTCCAAATACAGAAAAATTGCAAAAAAAAGTGCAATAGCACTATTGTTTTTGAGATATTTTATTCACTGTGTTCACTATATGGTAAAACTAATATGTGGGCGCGATGCCTCAGGTCAGTGCGAGTTCGTAGACACCAAACATGTATAGGTTTACTTTTATATAAGGGGTTAAAAAAAATCGGAAGTTTGTCTAAAAAAAGTGGCGCACGTTTTACGCCATATTCCGTGACCCGTAGCATTTTCATTTTTTCAGTGACTGCTTATTTTTTGTGTCTCGAGCTGACGTTTTTTAACGGTACCATTTTTGCGCAGATGCTACGTTTTGATTGCCTGTTATTGCATTTTGCTCAAAAGTTGTGTCGACAAAAAAATGTAATTTTGGCATTTGGAATTTTTTTGCCGCTACGCCGTTTGTTGATCAGATTAATTGATTTTATATTTTGACAGTTCGGGTGTTTCTGAATATGGATCAACAATCCGATCGCTCTGCCCTATCTGCTGATCACAGCTATACAGCTGTAAACAGCAGATATGCTCACTTTCTGCTTCACTCGGGTCCGGGCCGAGTGAAACCGAAAGTAATGGATGTGTAGTACAGGAGTCATCACATGACCCTCTGCTACCATGACAACCACCGGAAGTCACGTGATCACGTCACATGACTTTCGGTATCGGGTGGTAAGTAAATGTTTACCGCCGATGCTGTTATAATGGCGCTGTCACATATTGACAACACCATTTAAGGGCTTAAATGGCACGAGCAGATAACGATTCTGCTCGTGCCTAGCAGGCACACATCTCAGCTGTGAAAATCAGCTGAGATGTGCGCCAATCACTGCATGCTGCCGGCGGCAGAACGCGGACAGTAATAATATGACCACTAGGACGTAATATTACTGCCCGCGGTTGTTAAGGGGTTAAGGGTATAAAAATTAAAAGTTTGAAAATTGTGACATATTCTAAATTTTCTCCAAATTTATAATATTTTTACAAATAAACGCAAAAAATATTGCCCTAAATTTACCACTTACATGATGTATAATATGTCTTGACAAAACAATCTCAGAATCACTGGCATCCGTTGAAGCGTCCAGAGTTATTATCTCATAAATTGACACTGGTCAGAATTGAAAAAATTGACTTGGTCAGGAAGGTGAAAACAGGCTGGAGGGTGAAGGTGTAATGTCGAGGTTCTTGTGATGAAGAAGTTGTCTAAACTTCGACATAAGTAGAAAATAAACCGCATAGTCCAATTTTATGCAACATCCTCTGGATTTCTTCAAACTGATATAAGCATCGAAAACTATTCCTAGCACTCGTTCTACACAGCAGGATCTCCCGACTTAAGAAGAGCTGCTAATTTTTGACTCCATAGTTACGAGTCTACAACCACATTAGGTGAGTAGTTCTTATACCCCTCAACTTGACCATTTTATCCCCCTATAAGACCCTTTTGCGCTTGGTGTCCACCATTCTTCCCATTCCTTTTAAGCAAGGCATGCTTTCTAATGGAAAATGCTTTTAATATAATGCTTTAGAAATGCTCTTGCTATAATGCTGCTGCTGAACGGATCCTATACATTCAGCGATAAAATTGGGCACTGGTGTATACTAGGATAGAAATATGTTGGCTGTTTTATGGAGTTTCCTAGATCTGCTCTGCAGTTAGATATATAACACGTAGGCATGGAGCAAACTCATAAAATGACTAATATATACTGTTACCTTCTAATCCATGACTCTCTTTAATGGATTATTAAATCTCAATGTACTGTGTTTGAGCTATAAATTGATAATGACCTTTATAAAGCATTTGGCTGAAATCCACGCTTTTGACATAGTAGGGTGCACATTGTGTTGCAACTTAAAGGTAATAATTATTAAATGTTTAAGAAAGACTAAAATTGGAGTATGTTACTAACACAATAAACCAATCTCTTAAGAAGAGACAATTACAATGTTGGACTGAAATGTAATACCCAGATGTGGCATTTATGGAAAATTTAAATAAGTTCACTTCAAATCTAATAGTATTGCACCACCTCGATGACTGATAAGAAAATGAATCTATTTAATCATCTACATCTGCACACATAAGGGCAGCTGAGCACAAAACCCAAGCTGGCTAAGAATTTACAAATGTGTTGCTCAGTACAGCACCCATGTAAACTTTTTCCATATATTAAAAAAACATTTGAGAAAGTGCTAAAAATATAATTTTCCAGGGCAAAGGGGAAATACCACAAAAGCCGCACAAATTACCAGACAAAGTAGGCAGTATATACAGGTGCACCTCAATAAATTGGAATATCATCAAAAAGTGAAATTATTTCAGTAATTCAATACAAAAAGGGAAACGCATATATTTTATAGTCATTATGTAACGGGGTGCCAGGGGTGCCTTGGGGATTGTAGTCATAGCCCCATTTTCTCTCAGGCTTACCCCTGGCTCCGCCGTCACTATCGGGACAGGAGATGTCTTGGTGGGGCAGAGTGTGGTGGTGCACATGTTGTCTGTCGAACAAACACTTTTCAGGCGTGATTCAGTGAAACCAGAAGGCATTTTATTGATCACAACTTCTTCACACACACGGCAGTAAAAGATGACGTTACACTTCTTTTGCTGGGGGAAAGCCTGTCCTGACGTCTCCTCCAGTGGGGATGTGCCCGGCTAATCTTCTTCACCTGGCTCCCACTATGGCTACCCACAGCCCGGACCCACACCGGGACTGCTTCGCACTTTGAGGTTCCGCCCGCTCCTTTTCTCTCCGGCTCCCTATTCTTCCAGCTCCCACACTCTGCCCCTGCTCTGTTTCTTCTCTCCCGTCCCGGACACAACTGCCTTCTGGATCTCACACTTTCCTCCACAACACTCCTCCTCCCTCCCCTTTCCGCTGCCGGCTCCTCCTACCACCTGTTTCTGTGAGACAGCCGTCCCACCCGGCCACTAGGGGGACCCACTAAAACAATGTCATAACAATAAAAAACATTTTTATTAATATCAACAACGTTCCGGGTAGACTGCTTCTTTGTAAGGGGTCTGCCCACCCCTTACATACCTCCCCTCTTTATGCCTAAGCCTCCCGGCAAGGCATGAATCTAAAACTACACGTAAAAGGAAACAACATCATTTCAATGAAACTACAAGCAGGTTCACCTTTGGGCAACCGCAAGGGGCGCACCAGTCCAGCGCCCGGAGTCCCTCCTGGAAGCTCCCGGTCTTAGTCGTGCCCGGAGGCCGTCGGCAGGCACTCCCGGTCTTAGTGGAGTTTCTGCCCGGAGGCTTTTGCAGCACTCCCGGTCTTAGACGTTAGACGGCAGGAACACAACTCGGCAAAATCTTCTTGTTAACGATGCGGAGGGAGCCCCTGGCTCAGTCCAGCATCCGGCTCTCTCCGGGCTCAGCAACTTGAACGGTTACAAACAGCACAACTTCTTCCGGCTCAAAACAACGCCGGTGTTTAACAAAAACAGGCCCGCCATCTTCCGGTCTTGAAAATTCACTCCGGATGATAGGCACGTTGCCATTCAGCTCGTTGGGCCTTCATGTAATCCGACAAGGACTGCCCGGGCAACCGGCGCAGCCTCCGGAAGGGCTCGTAATTGGCGGGTTGCTCCGCTGTCTCAGTCTCCGGCTTTGACTCTTCTACCCCCCGACGGGGGTGAGGGGGTCGCTGCACGGGACGGCTGAGGGCTGCCCATGACGATCACCGGATGAGTAGTCAGATTTTGGTGAATAGCCAGCACCGCCGGGGTTCCCTTCTCCGGGTCAGCGCTCGGTCCGGGCAGGACTTCCGGGGCTACGGCCAGTGTGCGTCACGGGTGGGAGAGCTCAGCTAGTACCGGTCTTTGCTGCGCCCGCCGCCGGTACTGGCATTCCTCCCACTCCAGTTCTTGCTGCCATTGAGCAGCCTCTTGAGTCGTAGGCATCCGGGTTACTCCGACCGCAAAGAGGCCTCGGCATCCCACCTCTCTCATAAACCGCACCTTTTCTCCCGGATATAAAGTGTGCAGACGTTGCGGCAGGCCTTCAATGTCCAGGTTCACCCGGTTATAGAAGTAGTGGTCACCGGTTTCCTCATCCTCGATGAAGCCGTACCCCTCCTTCTGGTTAAACTTTACCACAGTTCCTATGGTACACTGCTGTTCGAACTCCGCACTCCGGGGACCAGCCATCATTTCCCGGGCCACGGTCTCGGCCAGCAGCCTCTCCTTTACCGGGTCCGGTTCTGGGGATGGGGACTTTCGTTGAGGCAGGGGTGACGGCTGTACTGGGTCCCAAAAGAAGCCCCACTCGTCCCTTTCTAGCTTCCGGGCGTGTGATTCTTCCGGAGCCGGAACTGGAACATGTGTCGAAGAGCCCACCGCGACTGGCGGGGGTATCTCCAGGTATGGGTATGGGGTTCCCAGGGGCCGGTTCCCCGATGGCAGCTGAGCAGTGTACGTCGCTCGGACCTCGGTCGTGGTCTCTCCGGTCACAGCGTCCCACGTCGTAACCCAGGTCACTTTTGTGGCCCGTCCCGGTCCTCCGGGCACAGCCGGTAAGTGAGAGGGAAATCCCTCCACAGACGCAGCCGCAATCTGCTTCTGGTGTCTTCTGTCCAGACCAGGCACGACCAACGCAGCTTGTTGTCCCTCGGGGTTCTCCATCTGGCCTGCAGTATGTGTCTCTGGTAAGGGCGTCAGGGTCGGTGGAGATGCTGGAGGAAGTGGAGGCGGGCTTACTTTTCCCGCTCTTGGGTATACTCCACCCCCAGTCTCACACAACAGCTCAACCCCTCCACGGCGGTACTTCTTTTTCTCTGAAACACCGCCCATTTCACATATCTTCATCCGTGCCCTGGGACCGGCACCTCCCCTTTTGGGCGGAGTACTCCGAACTTCTTTTTCGGCACCGGCCAGCCCCAGGCTCTTCTTTTGGCGCCAATTTTTCCCGCGCCCACTGTGTCCATGAAGACGACGGCCATCTTGCCCCATCTTGTGCCCGGTCCAACGCCTTAGGCACTACTTCTTCTTCCCACCAAGGGATCGGGACTCTTCTCCAATAATCCGGATCCTGTGCCCTAGGCACCACTTGGTCTCCGTCTTCTTGGGTCGGGACCCCTTGCATATAATCCGCATCCTGCCGACTACGCCACATGTAACGGGGTGCCAGGGGTGCCTCGAGGATTGTAGTCATGGCCCCATTTTCTCTCAGGCTTACCCCTGGCTCCGCCGTCACTATCGGGACAGGAGATGTCTTGGTGGGGCAGAGTGTGGTGGTGCACATGTTGTCTGTCGAACAAACACTTTTCAGGCGTGATTCAGTGAAACCAGAAGGCATTTTATTGATCACAACTTCTTCACACACACGGCAGTAAAAGATGATGTTACACTTCTTTTGCTGGGGGAAAGCCTGTCCTGACGTCTCCTCCAGTGGGGATGTGCCCGGCTAATCTTCTTCACCTGGCTCCCACTATGGCTACCCACAGCCCGGACCCACACCAGGACTGCTTCGCACTTTGAGGTTCCGCCCGCTCCTTTTCTCTCCGGCTCCCTATTCTTCCAGCTCCCACACTCTGCCCCTGCTCTGTTTCTTCTCTCCCGTCCCGGACACAACTGCCTTCTGGATCTCACACTTTCCTCCACAACACTCCTCCTCCCTCCCCTTTCCGCTGCTGGCTCCTCCTACCACCTGTTTCTGTGAGACAGCCGTCCCACCCGGCCACTAGGGGGACCCACTAAAACAATGTCATAACAATAAAAAACATTTTTATTAATATCAACAACGTTCCGGGTAGACTGCTTCTTTGTAAGGGGTCTGCCCACCCCTTACAATTACACACAGAGTGATCTATTTCAAGTGTTTATTTCTGTTAATGTTGATGATTATGGATTACAGCCAATGAAAACCCAAAAGTCATTATCTCAGAAAATTAGAATAATTACCACAAAACACCTACAAAGGCGTCCTAAGCTTTTAAAATGGTCCCTTAGTCTGATTCAGTAGGCTACACAATCATGGGGAAGACTGCTGACTTGATAGATGTCCAGAAGGCAGTCATTGACACACTCCACAAGGAGGGTAAGCCACAAAAAGTCATTGTTAAAGAAGCTGGCTGTTCACAGAGTGCTGTATCCAAGCATATTAATGGAGAGTTCAGTGGAAGGAAAAAGTGTGGTAGAAAAAGGTGCACAAGCAACCGGGATAATCACAGCATCGCAAAGGCTTCCTAAGCATTTAAAATGGCCCCTTAGTTTGGTTCAGTAGGCTATACAATGACTCTATATAATATATGCGTTTCCCTTTTTGTATTGAATTACTGAGGTAAATTAACTTTTTGATGATATTCTAATTTATTGTTATGCACTTGTATGTATATTTTCAAATAGTTCCAAATATGCATTATTAAAAATGTATTTCATATTTCTAACCCATAGCGAATAAATTATACAATATAGAAAGGGAGAAAACCATGAGTCAAAAATGCTATAATAAAATATTTTCTATTGAAAATATACACAAAAAATAAAGGTATACAGTATATAACAATACTCACAAAAAGACAAAAAGTGGATGATCCAAGTACAATACAACTGGTAGGCCGTATACATCAACAATGGATCATCACTAATTACTAATCCAGGTATATAAAATCCTATCAATATATTATACAAAGTATAGCAGTCAGTGTTCCATAGTATGCTTATATGTGTAAAAATAAGAAATTACACTAGGTGACTTTAAGGTATGCAGGTTTTTTTGGCGAATAACTGTAAAGCGCGGGGTCGTGTTCAGAGCCATATGTGTGTGTGTGCGTGTGCAGAGCCATGTGTGTGCGTGTGCAGTACAGAGCCATATGTGTGCGTGTGCAGAGCCATATGTGTGCGTATGCGGTACAGAGCCATATGTGTGCGTGTGCGGTGCAGAGCCCGATGTGGGGCTGTTATTTGCAATGCTGTAGTGATACCAGGTCAGGTGCAGGGGAAAAATACTGACAGGGAATGTGTGTGCAGGGGGCGGGCAGAGGGCGAGGCTGGACACTGGGGTGGGTGGTGACAGCTCTGACTGAGGTTCTGCACAGGAAGTGGTCATGTTTGCTGGATCTGAATGTAAACAAGAAGCTGCAGAGAATAAAGGGTGAATTCAAGAGGAACAAAAGTTAGAAAACAAAAAATAACAATGTAGGTGTGATTTATATGACAATACAGCACAGATAAACTCAAAATTTTTTGTTAAGCTAATGTCGGACAACTCCTTTAACAAACAAGTGTGAAACAACTGAAAATATGTGTTATATTCTAGGTTCTTCAAAGTAGCCACCTTTTGCTTTGATTACTGCTTTGCACACTCTTTGCATTCTCTTGAGGCCACTTTACAATGCAGCGTGTAAAGCGGCCTTAAGGGTACCATCTCACTAAACAACGTACCAGCGATTCCGACCACGATATGACCTGCTCAGGATCGCTGCTGCGTCGCTACAGGGTCGCTTGTGAGCTGTCAATCAGGCAGATCTCACCAGCGACCATCCACCAGTGACTCTGCGCTTGGTAACCAAGGTAAATATCGGGTAACTAAGCAAAGCGCTTTGCTTGGTTACCTGATATTTACCTTGGTTACCAGCGTACGCTGCTTAGCGCTGGCTCCCTGCACACGTAGCCAGGGTACACATCGAGTTACTAAGGAAAGCTCTTTGCTTAGTTACCCGATATTTACCCTGGTTACCAGCGTACGCTGCTTACAGAGAGTGGGTGCTCGTTGGTCTCCCGCCATCAAACACGCCGATGTGTGCTGCACAGCGGGAGACCAACCAGCAAAAAATGAACTAGAACAGTGTGTAACGATCAGCGATTTCAGAGCAGGGGCCAAGTCGCTGCTTAGTGTCACACACAGTCAGATCGCTGATGAGGTCACTGGTACATCACAAAACCTGTGACTCAGCAGCGATCTCGCTATGTGAGAAGTACCCCTTAAGCCCTGCACATGAGGTAAGGGACATGTCTATATCAAGAGAACTATACTACATTTCTAATTGGAGGTAATTGCTAATATAATTATTATTACACCTACTACATATTTGGATAGGATATTGGAGCTGGGAATATACCCCTTTAGTTAAATATACTGTATGTCAAATAACCTAGCCATTGAAGAAATTAGCTGAGCTGTAGTTCTTGATAGTGGCCAATAGAAAGTGAACAGAACAGTACTGTTCAGCTCTATAAACGGGTATATCTAGCCTTGGAAGCTGATAAAAGCTGATCTGTGGGGTGCTGCATGTCAGACCCCCGCCAATCTGATATTCATGCCTAATCTTTGAGTATGGCTCCCAGGTTGAGATGGTCAATCCATCCCTGGCGTTATCTTCATTTTTGTGCTCATAGGTAACAATCATAGAAACAAGACTGGCACTGGTAATGATGCTTCAACTCACGGTTTATTTACAGCAATCCATAAAACACAATTGGTACTCTTCGCTCCCAATTTGACCTCTGTCAGACAATTGTGTTGTCATAGAAATGAGGATGTAACAGGATTAGATAGTGCTGTGAGCAAGCGGTGCATAACCCAGAGGTTTATGTGCTTATCTTAGTGGCAAGCCTCCTCACACTTGACTATCACTGAGCCATGATGACTATATACCTATAATGTGTAAAGAGTAAAGACAGCTCTTTTGCTACTGACCATTTCCTCTGACAAGTAGAAGTTCATGGTACAAATCTTCCATCAAAAAGTAACATTTTTTTCTTATATCTTAATAAGTGTTATTTTGGCAGACTTTTATTTTTCCAAGCCAGAAAATATTTTGGCATAAAAAAAGACTATGGATCCGAAACCTCACTTTTATTTGGTAACTCTAGTTCTTTAGACTTCTATTTGGATTCCATTTATGATGCAGTGAGGGGTCGCACCAAGTAATTGGGAGAATAGTGTAAGGGTATGTGCACACGATCAGGACCCGGTATGTCCTGGATGCGGCGGTCCTGATCTGCGGGGTCGTGAGTCTCCTCCGCAAGAAATCACAGCTGCTTGTGCCCATGATCCAGGCTCGGGCAGTTGTGGTCTCTCGTGTTCTTCCTGTGGAGAACACTTGTGTCTCCGCAGCAAAGAATTGACATGTTGCGGCTCAGGAAGCCGCACCACAGGTCAATTTTTGCTGCGGGAAAAACAAGCTTAGGCTGCTTTCACACTACGTTTTTTTAACATGCGTCATGAACGGTTTTTTGCTGCAAAACCGGATCCTGCTTTTACAGCAAAAAAACGCATACAAACGCATGTGTTATTTTGCAGGATCCTGTCACTTTAAGTTTATGGGCGGGCATTGGAGTCATGTGATCGGGAGTAAGGGGAACTGAACGTGAAAGACTGGGAGCCGACATCTGACAGCTGTGGAGGCTCGTAACCAAGGTAAACATCGGGTACCTTGCTTGGATACCCGATATTTACCTTGGTTCCAAGCGTCTGCAGCTGCTAGGAGCCGGTTCCATGCACACGTAACCAAGATAAACATCGGGTAACTAAGACTGCGGCTACCCGATGTTTACCTTGGTTACGAGTGTCCTCCGCTCTCAGGTGGGGGAGAGTGGAGAGAGAAGGAGGGGGAGGGAGGGAGGTGGAGAGAGAGACTGATCATGCGAGGCTGTTTTCTGGGCATGCTCAGTAGAGCAAGCAGGATCCTGTCTATCAGCATGCCAGCGTTCACATGCGTTTGCATGCTGTTTAGTCAGGATCCAGCAATTTTCAGTATTTGGATGCAGCTCAAAAACGCTACAAGTAGTGTATTGAAAAAAGTTAAAAAACTGCAAGTCGCTGAATCCTCACTATAACGCACGCAAACACAGGTGAACGCATGTTGATGCGAGTCCATTGCAAATACATTGAAATGAAAACGCATTTGCACTGGATCCGTTTTTGCGTTACAAAAACGTAGTGTGAAACTAGCCTTAGTGGGCACGGGATTTCTAGAAACCCCATCCACAGTACTTGTCCTGTACATCGCAGCATTTTGGAAGCAGCTGAAATACGTTGTGTTCCAAATTCTGTGAACCCTGATCGTGGAGACAAAGCCTTAGCAATCCCTATCTAGTTATCTTCATTGGCAAATTCTAAAATGTACAATACTTTTTTGATTAATATTATACAGTGCAATGGCAATAATCATTTATCACCGGCCATTACTCTAAATTACTGGTATTACACATAAGTAGAAGTGACAGTTTGAATCTATGACATTCTAAAAGAACAAGAAATCTGCCATGATATTCCTATTTGTGCTATATTGTCTAGATATACTGATATTATACAAATTAAAGTTAAATTTAATTCTATGATTCGTTTACCAAATAATACAGTTTATTTTTTCTGCTAACATTATGAAAAGATTTGTCCCGCAATACACGCAGAAGAGTGAATAGGGTGTGATTATGCCAGGCTTGGAAGCATGAATGCTCTTTTATACTCCCTCTGTAGAATACTTCACTGCAATTTTGGAAATATAATTTTGAAGTTGTTGTTTATACAGATTTCACTCAAAGCAGAAATGCTACCTACTGGGCGGGAAAAGTAGCTGGAGTATAGTTACGATGTGTGTGTGTTACGGATGAAAATGCATCTGCTGTAAGATGAATGCATGCATTATTTACTTAAAGTCACTTCTTGCTCTGTTAACACAATTGGATTTCCGCTTCTGGTGCGGCCTTGTTAAGCACCTGAGCTCCCACGCAGAATTCTCTGCTTCCAAGGTGAATTAAACAGAATTATTGCTATTTTATTGTTTATTCATGCTTATACATTGTATATTTAGAATGAATCAAGCAGATGTTAGAGGAAACATGAGCATCAAAAGGACAAAATGTGCCTCCTAATTCCTTACATCTCAATTTTTGCCTGATATCTACGCCTGTCACCACCCCCAGGTCACTGAAATATTTTAATAACACTATGGTTAAGTTTAGATTACTACAGTGCTCTCCACCGAGCACTACGTCAGGGTTTCTGTTAAAATCCATGAAACACTGTATTCTGACAAGAATCTCAAGAGAGCCTTCACTTGATTGAAGTCGATCGCGTCACTGTGGACACTCTCTGGCCTTCATCTAGGAAACAGTCATCTCTTAAAGAAAGACATGCCGAAAAATGTAGTGTGAAATAATAATAATAAACATAAAACCACGTATAATGTGGATTTAAAACAGGATTTAATATATATTTATGTCTTCTGGATAATTCATATTCCAGATTTCCTGGAAATTTCTCGAGTCGCCTATTGACTTCCATTATACTCGGGTGCTCGAGTCTCACCCATCTGAGCGTCCAACTGCTGATTACGAGTACTGAGCACCTGAGCATGGTAGTGCTCGCTCATCACTAGTACCGAGCAACCGAACATAATAGTGCTCACTCATCACTACTACCAAGCATGGTAGTGCTCGCTCATCACTAGTACCGAGCAACCAAACATGGTAGTGCTCACTCATCACTAGTACCAAGCAACCGAACATGGTAGTGCTCGCTCATCACTAGTTTGAGCACCCACACATGGTAGTGCTCGCTTATCACTAGTACCGAGCATAATAGTGCACGCTTATCAGTAGTACCAAGCACCCGAGCATGGTAGTGCTCGCTTATCACTAGTACCAAGCATAATAGTGCACGCTTATCAGTAGTACCAAGCACCCGAGCATGGTAGTGCTCGTTTATCACTAGTACTGAGCACCTGAGCATGGTAGTGCTCGCTTATCACTAGTACTGAGCACCTGAGCATGGTAGTGCTCGCTTATCACTAGTACTGAGCACCTGAGCATGGTAGTGCTCACTCATCACTAGTACTGAGCACCTGAGCATGGTAGTGCTCGCTTATCACTAGTACTGAGCACCTGAGCATGGTAGTGCTCACTCATCACTAGTAATGAGCACCTGAGCATAGTAGTGCTTGTTCATCACTAGTACTGAGCACCCGAGCTTGGTAATGCTTATTCATCACTAGTAATGAGCACCTGAGCATAGTAGTGCTTGTTCATCACTAGTACTGAGCACTCGAGCATGGTACTTTAGACTTTAATGGGTACATGGTCTGTGAAAACCACATATCCATAAAATTTGGATGTTTGAGTGAGGCCTAAAAGAGGAGGCTTGCTGTGCATGTATAAAGTTGGGGTGTGAAGTGTATCATCCTCAGTGTTTCTGCGTCTTTACATCTTATGACATTACTATCTTGTCAGACCGGAGATCTGTGCCCAGGCAGAGCAATGGTTTTGTTACAATTGACCTCCTTCACTCTCTGCGTGTGCCTTAAACGCCCTTTGTTCATGGATGACTTCACTGTAAATACAGTCCGTGTACCTGATCACCATCACTGGACTGAGCTAGAATACATAAACCCCTCTATTTCCCAAGTGTCTTCTCTGCCTTCATGTTTTGTTTTATTATTTTTTGTTATTCAGGTAATAGAAACAATTAGTTTGTGTTCTGGTGTCCTCATTAGAAGGATAAAAGCAGGTTTACTCTCATTTCTGACTAGATCTGCACTTTTCCTTTACCAAGTAGACTAGATTCAAGAAGATTAAGAGAAGTTGCTTATAATGCTGAGCTATGTGAGACTCATAGGCAGTGAACGGATGAAGATTTGTTTATATTACATGGTCAACATTTAATTTTTTAAAAAATAATTCTAAAACAGAATAGCATAAGTACAATCCAAAAATGCACTCAGTAACAATTGCAAATATTCTTATCAATGTGTATTCTGCAGTCACTAAATTGCCTGGAGGCTGATTCCCTTTTCCATTGTATCTCTGCGCGTTGCCTGTGACAAGAATTATGCTCCTAAGGCACAGTGTGCAGCCTCTCACCGGCCCATCGCCGTGCCTTACACCTGGATATGATATGGCTCTACAGCACTTTGCTCACAATTTGAAATTATCTGCATAAATTTAGCTTTTTATAGATATAGATTTAGCGACACTTCTCAAATCGATGTTTTACAGAGCTACTGCCTGCAGACAGTGATTTTCATAATTAAAACTAGCTCTAACTTACATCCAGAAAGGTAGAACATCACTGTAATGGGGGCTGGGTCTGCAGTGAAGGATATGAGTTTAGGTGTTTCCTCTTAAAATGTCACCGGTGTGTCATGGGTGACAATACTGTAGTGTCCGACAATAGAAGGTCACAGTGTTTTGCTGCTCAAAATGCTCCCTGATTTTCTATTGTGCCTGTTGCCAGTATTCAGTGTACTGGTAGCTCATCTGCTGGGTTTTCATCCTTTTGCCTTTAAGACTCAGAGGAGCACCTCTTCTCTTCAGCTGCTAATTCTTTGAATTTCCCCTTGGGTTTAAATACTCTCATTTTCCCTGGACTGCTGGTAACATTCAATTAATTCAAGCTCTGGATGCAAGCAGGTCGCTTGCTCTCATCTGTGGTGTTGTTGCGTGAACTTTGCTGAACTTCTACCTAAGTCATCTGTGGATAAGTAGTTCATGCATTTTACTCATGTGTCCTCCTTGTGTCTTCATTAGTGTTTAGTGGGGTTGACAAAGAGCTCATCCCATCCGTTCCCTATTTAGGGCCCAGCACTAGGGATACCTAGGGTCAGGTATCCAACTCGGCGCATAGGTGCGGAACCCATCTAGGGTGGTGAGGGACCCCAGGGACCAGCAGTAGGTTTGGTCAGGAGTCAAAATCTCCCCCTCCCCTATACACAGGGTTTCCCTTCCCTTTCACCATTTGCTTGGTACTTCCCCATACCTAGCATGACACAAACAACTATAGGCTATGTGCCTACGTTGCGTTCTGTCCCTGCAGAAATTTCTGCAGCGATTTGAACAGCACACATGTGCTTCAAATCGCTGCAGAAACAGTCCGTAATGAAAAGCCGATTTCATGCGCTCTGGATGCAGCCTCTCCCATAGGCCCATTTCACACGCCAGTGAAAAACACTGATGTTTTTCACTGGCGTGTAAAACACGCCCATGTCCCTGCGTGTGCCGTGAATCACGGCACACGTGGGTTGTCTAAGTGCAATCTGGGCTTCGTTCTCCTTGGCCCGTGATTGCACTTAGTAATCAACTCACCTGCGCCCGCTCCCGCTCTCCATGGTGCTGATCGCTCCCGCGGTGCAGCATCCGGCCGGCGCTGACCCCCGCCGCAGCTGCTTCCGGGTCGGCTGTGTCGCGCATCATGAATATGCACGACAATAATGAGCCGGCTCAGAAGCAGCAGGGAGAACGGGCTGCAGAGGACATCGCTGGACGCCGGGTGAGTTAAAATGTTTTTATTTTAAAAGCACGTTTTTTTCTGGCACATGTTTCACGGATCACACCACTGCGTGGTCCGTGGAACATCAGTGATGCCAGAAAAAAATGGACATGTCTCCGGGCGGCAATCACGCACACGCGGGTACACCGCACGGAGACATGTGCAGTGAAAAATCACTGACGTGTGAGCAGACCCATTCATTATAATGGGTCTGCGTATGTCAGTGATTCTGGTACGTTTAAAAAAAAGCACAAACGTACCAGAATCACTGACTTGTGAAAGAGGCCATAGACAGAGCGGGGGCTGCATCTAAAGCGCAGGAAAGAAGTGACATGTTGCTTTTTAGAACACAGCGCTTCAGCAGCAACCGAAGCGCTGCGTTCTAATACGCAACGTGGGCATGGATTAGGCACAATCTTCATAGATTGTGCTGGGGACGCAGGACACATGCAGTTATGCTGCAGTGCAGAACGCAGCGTAACTGCATGAAAATACGCTACGTGGGCACATAGCTTAAAGAGACACCTTTGACATGGAAAAATATTTGAATATGGGTTAATTTGCTTTAAGTTGTATTGTTTCAATTTGAAATACTCATTCATTCTCAGAGCCCTGATGTATCATTTTAACCTACTTCTAGTTTCTGATTTTTCTCTAGTGAACATGTCCCTCCCACCAGTAAATGCTGGACCTGAGGGACAAATGCTTTTCTCCCTATCTACACTCTGTGTGATCTGCCCTCCTGGAATGCATTCCCCCTCTCCACACTCTAATCTGCCTTGTAGAGCCTTGTCCCTTTCTCTGCTGCTCTTTTTCATACTGAGAGAAAGGGGGGGGCTACATTTCCTCTGTTCTTTCTTATATCTGGTGTTCCGCTTTGTAATTGGTCATACAGCACACTGATGCTTATGTTTTACTACAGACTTTGTGCACTTTTTTTGGTGAGGATGATAAATTTGTAAAAGCTTCTTAATCTGTTGCGAGAGGGAATTAAGATACTGCCAAACACCTTAGATGATCACTACTGTATGACATTAATATAAAGCATGCTTATTCCTTCTCTTGGGTTGAGTTGGGACACAACCATAGACATTGGATCCAATCCTGCGTAAATAAGCCAGTTTGACTGATGCTTATCTAGTGTGTACTGGCACCTTAAAGGAAATCTGTCAGCAAAGTTTTGCTACGTAATCTGAGAGCACCATTATTTTGGGCAAGAGAGCCTGATTACAGTGATGTGTGACTGACTAGGCTGTGTTTTGCTGTTTCAATACAACCAGTTTTTTATCAGCAGGAGATTATCATTATTGGACAATAGGCCTCATGCTGCATAATCCAACTATAGCACTGATTAGCAGCTCTCTGTCACTAAACAATGTAAAAATGAAAAATCTTTGGTGTGGGCAGGGTTAAGGGGGCTTTACACGCTACGACATCGCTAATGCGAACTTGTTGGGGTCACGGAATTGGTGACGCACATCCGGCCGCATTAGCGTTGCCATTGCGTGTGACACCGTTGAGCGATTTTGCATCATAGCAAAAACGTGCAAAATCGCTCATCGGTGACATGGGGGTCCATTCTCAAATATCATTACTGCAGCAGTAACGAGGTTGTTCCTCGTTCCTGCAGCAGCACACATCGGTACGTGTGACACCGCAGGAACGAGGAAACTCTCCTTACCTGCCTCCCGACCACTATGCGGAAGGAAGGAGGTGGGCGGGATGTTACGTCCCGCTCAGCTCCGCCCCTCCGCTGCTATTGGGCGGCCGCTCAGTGACGTCGCTGTGACGCCGCACGGATCGCCCCCTTAGAAAGGAGGCCGTTCGCCTGTCACAGTGACGTCGCCGGACATGTAAGTATGTGTGACGGGTCTGGGCGATGTTGTGCGGCATGGGCAGCTATTTGCCCGTGTCGCGCAACAGATGGGGGCGGGTACCCACACTAGCGATATCAGGACCGATATCGCAGTGTGTAAAGCCCGCTTTAGGCTATGTGCGCACGGTGCATTTTTTGCAGCGTTTTTGCGCGTTTTTTGGGTGTGCTTTTGGGTTCAAAACTGCATGACTTTACTTCCCCAGCAAAGTCTTTGAGTTTTCATTTTTGCTATCTGCATTCAACTTTTTTTTTAAGCTGCGTCTTTGAGCTTAAAAAAAGAAATGTACATGTCAATTCTTTCCTGCGCAGAGATCAAAAACGCAGCAAAACACAGCCAAAAACGCACCAAAATGCGTGTTGCGTGTTTTTGCCTCCAGTGCATTTTTATACATTTTTGTGCGTTTTTAGTGACCAAAATGCAGCGTTAAAAAAACGAAGCATGCGCACATAGCCTTATACACAGCTTAACAACTGAGCTCTTCTCAATCTGCCGTAAAGAAAACTGTGATTGCATCATAACGACTTAACCCAGTAAACTAAATGATACATTGCTGGAATCAGGGTTTTTGCCCCAACCTCATGTTGCGATCAGATTACATACACCACAAATACCACATTTTAATATCCACCAGACGGCATCATAACCATAGAAAAACACTAAGTAACTCCTCAAGGAAATCACTAAAATGCCATAATGTCATAAAACAACAATTTTTATTGATATATTTTTTTAAAAAAAAAGACCTGCCTCCCGAAGAAGCAGCAGTGAAACGCGTTGAGGCGTGGTGGCTGCGGGTACGTGGTCGGCTCATCGGTCAGGTCTGTTTACTCTGTTTACTCTTTTTGCTACTATATGGTCCGGATGGCTTATGGAACTGGTAGGTGACTGGTGGGATTGGACATCACCGCTCTGATTCTATTTAGGTAATATATTCTTTGATTTGATACAGCGGTGATGCCCTCTCTCACTGCCTCAGTATGATTTATGCTGTGCTGACATGATCTGTTACTAGAACTGCCAGAATTGCTATAAACTTTAATTACTAATTAAAACCTTTTTGTGTACTGGGGCCATGGTGTTCTCCTGGGTACACCCATATTGATTAGAGACATGTGATTTAGAATTATACTCTTTGTCTATACTATGTGGTGGTGCTTCAGGAGTGTGCTATTTGTGCATGAGATTTACCCTTGAGGTTCCATAGCCATATGGTGGACTGTATGTATTTAATGAATATTATTGCTTTGTATCATATTTGACCTACACGGATGGTCTGACTGCGTCCGCATCTACCCCTCCCTTGTTAGGAGGGACTCACTTGTGGTCTACACTGTCCCATTGTGCCAAAAGTAAAAACGATCAGATTACATAGCATAAATATACTGACCGATTTCCTAAAAGTTGTAGTGGTTGGGTTTGACCTTTCTCCTTGCAGTAAAATGTTTAAAGGGAACCTGTCAGGTGCAATATGTACCCAGAACCATGAGCAGTTCTGGGTGTATATTGCTAATCCCTGCCTAACTGTCCCTGTATACACTAGCATAGATAAAGAGATCTTTAGAAAAAGTATTTCTAAAGATCCTTTATGATATGCTAATGAGCGCAGGGACTAGTTGCAAGGGCATTACTGCCCCTGACTAGTCTGCCCTCTTAGCATGTTAGTACGCCCACAGAAGCGTGCTAAAATGCCACTCAATCCAGCATCACCAGCGGTGATGTACCTGTGTCTGCTTTCTCTGCTATTCAGAAGTCCCAGGCACTTCCGGTCATGGGCAGTATGAAGCTGGGTGTACATGTCCAGGCTTCAGAGAGGTCTACTGCGCATGACTGGAAGTGCCAGGACTTCTGAACAGCGGAGACAGTGGACACAGGTACGTCACCGCTCGTGATGCAGCTTTGAGTATCATGTTATCATGTGGGCGTACTACCATGCTAAGAGGGCGGACTAGTTGGGGGAAGTAACGCCCTTAGTAATGCCCTTGTGACTAGTAGCTGGCCTCATTAGCATATGATTAACCATCTGTAGAAATACTTTTTCTAAAGATCTCTTTATCTATACTACTAGATACAAGGACGGTTAGGCAGGGATTAGCAATATGCACCCAGAACTGCTCGTGGCTCTGAGGGTATATTGCACCTGACAGGTTCCCTTTAAGCCTGGCTTGATACTTAGTTATATTGCAATCCTATATATTGGATATAAAGAAACATACGCTTTTTATTTACAAGTATAAAGATCTTCCATATTGATGTATTGATACAGCTGTTAAATTCTTTATTTTACACTTTTTCTATATGTATGTGAAGAGTGTATTGATCTAATAAAAATATAATCACCCTAGAATATCAATGCTCACAGCTTTGAAATTTTCATCAATCAATAGGGACATTTGTATGTTATGTCAGCAGTTTTCCAGTGCTTTCATGTTCATGGAGAAACAGATGGTTACATGTAATGATCTGATGCTACCTTTCTGATATTTAACTTAAATTATTCTTGAACCGTCTATAGGATACAGCTGGTTATATAATTGCATGGAAATGTATATCTTTGTCATAAATTATAGCAAGGGTCTTGTAATAGTGGCCACTTGTAATAGATCCAGAGTCTTCCAGACACCAAAGATAATTAGCAGGCTCTATCACTACAACCTTCCATTTATGTGTAGATGATAAGTTCCAGCCGGCAGCTCATAGCACTTTCCTTAAAAATACCGCTACGTTGTTACTTGCTCAGATATTTTTTTCCTAATGTGTAATACGCAACATCCATGCTGCTTGTGTTACATTTATTTTATTTCAAATATTAAATATCACAAAAAAGTCACAAAAATGGTATAGGACCTGCAGTCTTTTTGAATATTTACTGGTTATAATTTATATTGGAATGTCCATATAGTCATCTTCATTTAGAAGAGTATTTCCACAGAAGTATACACAAAGCACCCTGATTATAGAGGAGCACACTCTGACATCCAGTTTCAGACTGGTCTAAAGGGGGCTTTACACACTGCGCACCCGCCCCCGTCATTTGTGCGTCACAGGCAAATCGCTGCCCGTGGCGGACAAAATCACTACTGCTAGTCACACATACTTACCTTCCTAGCGATGTCGCTTTGGGCGGCGAACAGCCTCTTTTCTAAGGGGGCGGTTCGTGCGGCATCACAGCGACGTCACATGGCAGGCCACCAATAGAAGCGGAGTGGCGGAGAGCAGCCGCATGAAAGTCACGCCCACCTTGTTGCTGGAGGACGCAGGTACGGTGTTGTTCATCTTTCCTGGGGTGTCACACGTAGCTATGTGTGCTGCTTCAGGAACGACAAACAACCTGCATCCAAAATCAGCAATAATATTTGGGAAATGGACGACGTGTCAACAATCAACGATTTGGTGAGTATTTTGCATCATTAGCGGTCACTCGTACGTGTCACACGCAATGACGTCGCTAACGAGGACGGATGTGCGTCACGAATTCCGTGACCCCAACGACATCTCGTTAGCAATGTCGTTGCGTGTAAAGCGGCCTTAACAGAGCACCAGACAATCGTCTGGTGGGCCCTCCTCCTTGCTTCTGTATGTTTGGAGCAGACACTATGTCTGAAATCTGGATCACCATTTAAGGTAGTACTGGCACCTCCAGTCATGTAGTACTACCTCAATCAAACTCCCTGTGCTGTCATAACACCTCATGATGACACATGACCCACACTCCTTTCACACCCTCTTAATTCCTATAAATAAATGACACCAGAGACAGATATTGTGGAAATAAAATGGCCGTCTTGTTTATTAGGAGATTATTTTCAATAAATTAAACCTTTTTATTAAACCATGAATACCATAAAAATACCGTTATAACCAATCCATACTGAATAACACCGTAATAACTCCGTAATCCACCCAGATGGCTGGGCGATTCTTCCTCCCTAATAAAACAACACGACAAAAACAAAAAACAAAGTTAATAATCAACATAAGGAAAGATTAATAAAAAAGGGGGCGGGTGGGCGGGAGAAGCTTTCTCTTCATCAGCTGTGACTGACTCACAGCTGGTGAAGCAGCCCCTTATATAAAACAAAACCTGCACAGCAACCAAAACTTCCAATCAATAACTTTAAAGTTAGGCGCGCAGCGACCCCATTGGTTACTAGGGCACACTCACGTTACTAGGCAGATTTGAAATTAACCCCTGACTATAAAAACACATAAACAATCCTCCACATACCCTCGTGTTCAGTGTCATCATGCAGTCCCTGCGCTATTCGCTAACAGGGACTGCTCATGATGACACATGACCCACACTCCTTTCACACCCTCTTAATTCCTATTAATAAATGACACCAGAGACAGATATTGTGGAAATAAAATGGCCGTGTTGTTTATTAGGAGATTATTTTCAATAAATTAAACCTTTTTATTAAACCATGTATACCATAAAAATACCGTTATAACCAATCCATACTGAATAACACCGTAATAACTCCGTAATCCACCCAGATTGCTGGGCGATTCTTCCACCCGGGGGACGCTGATAACCATCAGCGCCCCCCCCCCCCTACAACCCAGCCATCTTTCCACAATATTCTGTAGGCCAAGGTTGAAAACGTCCAGCCCTATCTCTGAGAGGTGCACCCCTTCCCGTCTATATAAACCCTGAATAAAACCCTCCAATTCAACATGCCGATAGGAAAAATCACCTATTGAAATCAAAAATTTCTCAATCAGCCTGTTGATTCGTTTCCTAATTTTTTCCAAAAATTCAAAACCATTGTCACGCCAAACCAACCGCGGAATAACCTCAGAAAAAACTACCGACACACTCGGAAATAAATTCTTAATTAACACTAAATCCCGACGCATGAAATAGAATAAATCCAACGTTTTTACTGAACCAATGTCATTACCGAATAAATGAATAATTATTAAATCAGGGGGTGGGGCATGCAAAGCGTTCTTCTGTAATTCCGAAAACAGCTGATTCCACCTCATTCCCCTACTACTGTACCAACAAATATTGAGGACTTGAACAGGAAACGATAAATTTTCGGAATAGTTCCGCAAAGAGGCCCTCTTCTGTGCCCAGAATACAAAAGAATGACCGATAATCCACACAGTTAAGGGTCCTAAAACAAAGAAAGTTAATTAAAAAACATATCAGGCCTCACATAACACCTATAACAATCAGAACGCCATCTCCCAATCTTCTTAATCTTATTCTTACGCATACCCAGACAGGCAGCTGCGGTCGCTGCCCCAATTCTAAAGGAATGGGTTGAGAACCTCAAGCCCCCCATACCCAGCTCGCATAAAGAGCGCTGCATTAGCTTAGAAAACTGGAACCTTGTAGCGGGCTCACCATTAGCGTGAATAAACAAGTTACCAGGTAGCCTTGGGCGAATATTCAACCACATTCTCAAATTAGCAACCGGACAGACCAGAGAGTCAGCTACTGCTCTTAATTTAATATTAACCCCCTTTCCGTACTGGTCCGTTTTTGATCTACCCAGGAAAATTACACAATAGGACATGGATAAACTCACATCAGTTAATAATAAACCACCTACCTTGTGCTTGCTAGGAGCAACCAGTTCACCAATCCTGAGAGCTGCAAAAAACGCTAACACAAAAGCACAGCGAAACAAACAAGTCTCTACTGAGTCATAACAAATTGAACCTAAAACCTCCCATAGTCGTCCTAACAGTTCCACCGAAAGGGGGCACCTAGAATCAGGATGGTAATTCCCTTTTTTGAACGCTTTTAATACCTGTTTTACTGGAAAATAAGAAAACAGTGACACCTCTCCTTTAAGTTTCAAAAAGAACGATATGCCCGATAGGTCTTTGTGGAGCGATGCATAACTCCTACCAGTGTATAAATACATATTAATATACTGCAAAACCCATTCCACATTAGGATTATTATAAGCCATATGATTTGACTTGCAAAAAACTTTCCATTCCTCCCATGCTGCGGCATACGCCGCCCATGTACTAGGAGCCAGAGAACCTTGAATAAAACCAGGTATGAGATTTAAATTATCTCCCACAGTTCCTCTGGACAAGGCACCATCTGACAAGAATCTATCCGGTTCCGCTGTAAAAAAGACAGTGTTGTCTGATCACATGTCTCCAGCTCCAAGGAACATTTTAACCATATATTAAATGACAAACACTGCAACACCAATCGCTTCAAAATTCTACTTCCCCACAAGCACTTAGACGACAACGTATTAATGCAAAAAACTACGCCACTGTTCCCAGACCGTAATTTAATACGTCTGTTTGCCAGCACAGAACCCCAAATCGAGAATACCACCAAGATGGCAAATAATTCCAAAACCACATCCTTCTTTACAACGCCCATAGAATGCCATATGTCCGGCTACGCATCACCGGACCATTCAGAGTTAAAAATCACCTGAAAACCCCAGCTCCGATCCGAAAAAGCAAAAAGAGATAATTCATCTGAAAAACAAAAATCATGCTGTATACAGGACACCCCGTTAAAATCCCGCAAAAACTGCTGCCAGACCGATAGGTCCTCCTTCATTTCCCTTGATAACCTCAAGTGCGCATTTGGTGACTTCAACCCCCTAATGCCGTCATACAGACGTCTACAAAAAACCCGACCCATAGGGATAATTCTCAAGCAAAAATTCAAAGACCCTAATAAGGATTGCATCTGACGCAGCGTGACTTTATTCCTCAACAGCATGTCAGCAATTGCTGCCTGCAATGCCAGTACTTTATCTGCAGGCAGACTACATTCCATAGAAATGGAGTCCAAAGAGATACCCAAGAACTCCAACCTATTGCACGGCAAAACCGTCTTCTCCTCTGCAATAGGCACGCTGAAGTGCCGCATCAAGGCCAAATTTTTTTCCAACAAACTCAAACCCGAAGACCCATCACCGATAAACAAAAAGTCGTCTAAATAGTTTAAAACCCCGCCCCCGGGAACCATCTCCTGAATAACCCATTGTAAAAAGGACGAAAAACACTCAAAATAAAAACAAGACAACGAAAAACCCATGGGTAAACATTTGTCAAAATAAAATTCCTGATTAAAATAAAACCCCAATGAATTGAAACCATCCGGGTCCACCGGCAAGATCCGAAATGCAGACTTAATATCGGTTTTTGCCAACAACGCCTTGCTACCAAACGTCCTTAACCACTCGACCGCCATATCGAACGATGCATAATGAACCGATGCTAAATCAGTGTCCACCTCATCGTTCAATGAAAAGTCTTTTGGATATGACAAGTGATGAATCACTCTGAAAGTACCAGGTTCCTTCTTAGGTACTATACCCAAAGGGGAAATTCGAAAATCCTGAAAAGGGGGGTTAGAAAAAGGTCCTTCTATTCTCCCTTGATACAACTCTTTCCTAATATGCTCTAAAACAAACTCTTCATGCTGAATAACGGAAGCTAAATTATTAACTAAAACGCAACCTTGACCTCTAAACCTAGGAACAAAAAACCCAGAATTAAAACCATTAAAAACAACATTAGCCTTCGGTCTGTCGGGGTACCTGTCTAGCCAGGGGAGCATGTTTACCAGGTTCACTGGTGTCCGGGCCTTTGAGAAAATGCTCCCTGGTGCTGGTAAGCTGCTGGCCCTGCGACGACTGCTTCTTAAAACATTTAAATAATGGATGCCCCCCCCCACAAAAGGAGCATTCATGCCTGAATTTGCAATTATTTTGCCATTTGCACATACTTTCATTAAACGAGAAACAGAAGCCCCTTTTTAACTGTGCATTTTGTTGCTGTCTATTCACATAACTCCGCTGTGGTGCCATTAAGTTAAGCCACAGGCCCACATCCTTCTCACCCCACCGCATAGAGGGGTGTACTGACATTTTTTGGCGGAACGACTCGTCATAAACGAGCCAAGCCGTCCCACCAAAACTCCTATAGGCTTCAAGAATCGATTCCATGTGCTGAAACAACCCACTGCAATGCTCAGACTCTTTTTCACCTAATACAGCTGAAAAAATAAACAAGGCTTGTAGCCAGTTATGAAAGGATTTATACGGCCTCTTTTTCTCACTGTCACCTTCACTTTTAGCATATGACACTACTATACGTGACTGTTCTTTTGCGGATGGGAGCAAAGAAAAAATATCCACATACTCTTTTCTCCATATCTTTTCCTTCACTCCCATACTCAAGTGAAAACCCAGGGGGAGGACTGACATGTAATAGCTTCTTTAAACAAATTACCCGGAATCACCTCAACCTGGGCATTCTGAGCTGACACAGATCTGCCCTCCTTCCCTAACATTTCCCTACATACACTATACATCATACTTTTTAACATACCCACATTAAAATCCTGCCCACCACTAAGCAGCACATGTGGGTTCTCACCGGTCTTCCGTGAGCCTGAATACACGTCCTCTGTGTCCCAATCTTGATAGCAGCTCCTGGAACGCTGCCTCAGCGCCGCCGTCTCCGCTGCGCCTGCCGCAGCTTCGTCCCCAGATGATGATCCGGACGCTCATGCCTGAGAAACCACCGCCGCCTCATGCGAGCTCTTTTGCAAAGGAGGTGGCGGCGGCGGCGGCGGGCTATAGCAGCCCAGGACCAAATCCCCGCTGACCGACGGCACCGCTACCGGAACGTGCTCACGGTCGCATGGGGGAACCAGGCGGACGGACACTGGGCTGCACACTTCCGGGTGACGCGACTTCCGGGGACCCGATGACGTCGGCAGCTCTCGCGATGATACCAGAATCACCCGAGAAGTCCTCGACCGTCCTCTTGCAGCGACCGCTTCCATCCGCGCTGGTCTCTCGGCACCCGAACCGGGTCCTCCGCTACCACAAGCCGCCGACCTCTTCTTCCGTCCCCGCGACGATTTCCTCGCTGATGCCGGCGGTGAGTATCTTGCTCTTTCCTTGCGACTTCTTTTTTCCCCAGAAGTCACCGCTGGCTCCGACACCGCCGACCGTTCTTCCATCCGAGTCGCCGCTCCTGGACCGGGCATCTCCGCTCCCGAAGCCGAAGTCTCCAGGCATCTTCTTAGCCACGCTGCTCCGTCTTCTTCTCCGGCTCTCTGAAGTATCTGCTGGATAAGACCTTCCATGACCAGAAGCTTTCTCTTCATCAGCTGTGACTGACTCACAGCTGGTGAAGCAGCCCCTTATATATAAAACAAAACCTGCACAGCAACCAAAACTTCCAATCAATAACTTTAAAATTAGGCGCGCAGCGACCCCATTGGTTGCTAGGGCACACTCACGTTACTAGGCAGATTTGAAATTAACCCCTGACTATAAAAACACATAAACAATCCTCCACATAACCTCGTGTTCAGTGTCATCATGCAGTCCCTGCGCTATTTGCTAACAGGGACTGCTCATTCTTCCACCCCCCCACACACACACACACAGTTAGTGGGACGTGGTCTCCAGGCTTCAGCTGTACTAAGCGGAGCCTTTTTTCCTGCAGCTATCAACTCATCTGAAAAGAAAGGTTTTTTTGTGTATATTTATTAGGTATGTGTGTTTATTGTGCACATGTGAACACTGTGAGTACATCTACTCATTTATAAGATGTGTACAGCTATCAGTGTAAGGAGGGGCCCTTCCCTTTAGTAAGGGGTGATATGGTGGGTGGGAGATGGAGCCCTCAATCAGCTATGGGTGACTGAGGGCCCCCATCCCACAATATCTGTATCATCCATAACTGAATGAAGGCCCCCACAATCACCCTCACATGCATTATACATGAATATAAACACTCATACTCCATATACACATGTACACATTCACGTTACTCACAACTGTGGGGATTGAGCTTTGGACTCTCAATCCGTTATGGCCTATAGATATATATATATATAAAGAAAACTTTCCATAAATAGTCTGTAGAGGAGGAGAATTGGAGAAAGTTCTCGTTCTATATTATTAAAACCATAACTGGTTACGGCTTCCCTCCCATCACCCATCTCTGTTAATAAGGGCTCATTCACACATCAGAGTTTTAGCACATTCGCTATCAAACATTTTTACAGATAGATAACTGACTCATTACATTGATTATGATTTTTACCTCTTTTTTTTTTTGCGGGAGACATATCCTACTTTGATCCGTGTTTCCAATAACCGCACCTATTACATGCAGATTTTGCTGCAGATTTTACTCTATGCAATGCAAAGGGTTAAATACACAGAGAAAATCATCAAGAACTTGACGCCAAATGGAATTTCCACATTGAACTATATTAATTTGAGCTGCTGTATTTGACCACAATCTGGCGCTGTAACTTCTTGTACACGCTGCTTCCATGTGCAGTTCCCCATGATCTATACTAGGTGAGAATCACTGCGGGTTATTATTTACTGGATGTAGTAATTGTGTAAATTATTACCATGTCCATACCCATCATTTAAGGCCAAACGTTCAGTAGACTCACTACCCCTGTCGAAATGGATGATACATGTGGGATTTCTGTGGTCTGCTGCCTAAGGCCTCATGCAGACGTCCATCCTCACTTACATATTCTATCCATTTTTTCATAGACAGAGCACATATCCTCTATCCTCTATGGGTCTGCTCACATCTCTGTTTTTTGAGAACTGTGTCTCTGCATTACAAAATAATTATGACTATAAATCAATTTTTGATACGAGTCACAGATCAGAATCACCCGTGCAAGTCTATTTATTGCCGTTATACTTCTTTGTATCCTATATACTACTGGCTATGCTGCATTATTGGGTAAAGGGGATTGTGGGCCTACTCTACTAGGTGGCACTCTGTGGTGTACAGATTGTTTACTTGTGTCTTGTCCTGTCCTAATATACATTTTGGACAGATATTCTGGGGAGCGCATATATTAATAATCCCCTATATTCCCCGCTTGGTGTATGTGGTTCTGTTCTGAGGAGTGGCATTTGCCTTCAGCACTCACATGGATGATGGCTCGCTGCCATCCAAATGTTATAAGTGCTGCAGATTCTGGGTTAGGACAAAGCATATGAAAGTAAATATCACACATTGATTTCATTTTTCTTATTGTCATGTGTTTGTAGTGCTTTTACTTTTTGCAGGTTTCCAGCTTGGTCTACATTGGATTTGGCGTACTACTGTGTTGGACGGCATGGGGCCCATGTCGTTAATAAAATGGTCATAGAGGGATGATGCCAGGAATTTAATTTTTTAACACTTTAATACAGTAATACTAATGTATCAGACCTAAACTTTCTATTTATGTCACTTGGACTTGGTATCAACCGGTGTTGTGTTTTGTCGCCCATGGGATTGTTCCCCTCTTTCCCACAAACACACTGTTATTAACCTACACAACGCAGAACTGGTGGACACAGTCATTAGAGGGCCACTGTACAAGAAGAGTATCTAGACCCTTTGCAGTCCAATAACATCATATTGCACCTTTTTTGGAGGTGGAAATGGGCTTCCTTACCTCGTGGGCCCTTGTGCAGCCACACTGGTTCCAACAATGATATGTCCTCCCTTATAACACAGGGGTATGGAGAAGAGCAGGATTATCCTCAAAATTGCATCCTTCAATGTAACCGCTTTTGGGGTGACCGCTGGCTGCAGTTTTTAGGGTGTGAAGGGACCTTTATCCATGTACCTTCCCATCCTGATAGTATCAGTTTGCTGTTGTCATTTTTACCTTGGTTGGTTATGTAAAATGAGAGAAGCCCTTATTATTTTTGTTTTCTAACTATTCATTATGCTGAATGGAGCCGTTTGTACCCCACAATACTGGAGCCATTTATTTCTGTATTTTGAATAGAGCAGTTACTTATTACCTTCTTGAGCTCCTAGATACGTTTTCAAGCTAACACAGTATATAATGTGGACATGTGAAACAACCTCCTTTATTTAGTGATTTTTTTTACATGTCAGCACATCTAAACCAGACAACATGAAACAAACACCAGTAAACTGATCGTCCTAGGATGGGAAGATACTTGGATGCTGGTTACTTCTTAAGGTAAAAATTATAGCTTGCAGCCGTCCAGGCACAAACTATCACATTGGATGGTCTATTTCTGGAGGTACCCATCTCCTTCCCTATTCTGGTGCATTGGGCAGTGAATTAAGGTTGGCTTTACATGCTACGATATCAGTCCCGATATCGCTAGCATGAGACCCGCCCCCATCTTTTTTGCAAGAGGGGCATATCGCTGCCCGTCGCGCACAAAATCGCGCACCCCCGTCACACGTACTTACCTGCCCTGCAACGTTGCTGTGACCAGCACACCGCCTCCTTTCTAAGGGGACGGTCCGTTCTGCGTCACAGCGACGTCACTAAGCGGCCGCCCAATGAAAGCGGAGGGGCGGAGATGAGCGGAACAAACATCCCGCCCATCTCCTTCCATCCGCATTGTGGCCGGCGGCAGGTAAGGAGATGTTCCTCTTTCCTGCGGCATCACACGTAGCGATGTGTGCTGCCACAGGGATGAGGAACAACTTCGCCCCAGCGACAGCAGAGATAATTGAGAATGGACCCCCATGTCAACGAGGAGCGATTTTGGACGTTTTTGCAACGATCCAAAATCGCTTCTAGGAGTCACACACAACGATATCGCTACAGCGGCCGGATATGCGTCACAAATTCCGTGACCCCAACAAGATCGCTGTAGCGAAATCGTAGCGTGTAAAGCCCGCTTTATACTGATGGAGGTGTCAATTTTTGAGGCAACAAAACACCACTGGCTGATAATAAGCCTCAGCGATATTAATTTAAAGGTGTCAGATCCCTCCATCACTAATGCTGTAAAAAAGTGTTACAAAAAAACAAAAATACCTTATTTAAGAAGAAAAACTACTACACTACACCGTACTTCTATGATCATTTTATTACCGACTAGATCCCATATTGGCCCAAGGTAGTCCATCAAATCCAATGTAATCCAAATAGTGATAACAAAAAGGAAATTGCTGATATTTCGTTTCACATACTGCATCTTAATGTACACTGCACTGTCCTCCTTTTTGTCTATTACTAGATGGTGGGCGCCAAGAATGATGTTCTCTGGTGGGCCCTGTGCTCTCCTGCCTGACACTGCTGACACCATTGTAATGAGACCCACAAGCAGGGCATTGTGATGGTCTTAAAAAAATCAGGGGCCTAAGCCAATGGCATGTCACCTGATAGGCCGTTCCAGTGCCTAGCCACTCGACTCTATATGTATACTAGAAATAGGCCAATAGGCCCGATGCTATCGCATCAGGAGTGCGGTGAAATGAGCATCTCTCTATGCTTATTGCTGTTGACAGGAGCAGTGGACATGTGTTACACTGTTTGTGCTTTCCAATATATCTGTTGTATGTCACCCCTCCACATTCGTGTCTTGTATGTGTTGCGTCATTTCACCTCTTTCACCCCTGTGCACGGTCTTTTCCTTGTTGTGTGCTGTATATTGGTATCTGGTGTTGTGTTTCTTGAGCTGTGTTCACTATGTGGTGTGTCCCCGGTGTGCTGTGTGTGCGTGTTTACACTATATGGTCTCTTGTAAGTTGTCTTTGTCAGTGGCACCCGCAATGTCTCTGTCAGTGCCGCACACCATTACTCATCAGTGCTGCCCGCCTTGTCTCTCTCAGTGCTGCCCGCCATGTCTCTCTCAGTGTCGCCCACCCTGTCTCTCTCAGTGCCGCCCGCCAAGTCTCTCTCAGTGACGCCCGCCAAGTCTCTCTCAGTGCCGCCTGCCATGTCTCAGTGCTGCCCACCCTGTCTCTGTGAGTGCCGCTTGCCATGTCTCTCTCAGTGCCGCCCGCCATGTTTCTCTCAGTGCTGCCCACCATGTCTTTGTCAGTGCTGCCCGCCATGTCTCTTTCAGTGACGCCTGCCATGTCTCTCTCAGTGCCGCCCGCCATGTCTTTCTCAGTGCCGCCCGCTATGTCTCATCAGTGCCACCCGCCATATCTCGTCGCTCACCGCAATTTGGGTTCCGCCTGCACTGTTGTCCCTGGTTACCATGGCTATGATGTGGGCGCAAACTGCGGCTGCGCAATTGACAGTGCCTCAGTGAATTATGGGATACGGTTACATCTGCAACTGGCAATTATGTATATAATTTGTTTTATCATATAACACTATTACTAATATACCAGCACTAAATATTACATACCATCTTTGTTCAAACTAAAATCACTATACAAAGACCATTCTTATCAATAGACCAACTACAAAACTACAATTGGCCACTGAATATAAATAAATATAATGAAAAACTAATATTGGACATTGTGTCATTATTTGTATTAACAACATGAATGACCCTCTCCAGCTCTCAGAGTGCCCCTTTCAGTAATAATGTCCCCAAAGTGCCCCTCTCAGATTAATGCCCCTAGTGTGCTGCGCTGAGCAAAGATTTCTAACAGTAGTGGCACCCTATTATTGCATACAGTGGAGTATACACAGCAGAGTGTGAACACATTATCCTTTCAAACTCAACCGGCAGAATTCTCCCATTACATAATGCGAAATGTGCAGTCATGCAATGCCTTCATGCTTTTATGATGAGCACAGAAACTATAAACTGTATGGACTAATTCAGAACGATAAATTGACTGAATCAGCTGAATATGTCTGCAGTTCCAGCTCTCTTAAGGCTACTTTACACACTGCGATATCGGTCCCGATATCGCTAGTGTGGGTACCCGCCCCCATCTGTTGTGCGACACGGGCAAATCGCTGCCCGTGCCGCACAACATCGCCCAGACCCGTCACACATACTTACCTGCCCGGCGACGTCGCTGTGACCGGCAAACCGCCTCCTTTCTAAGGGGGCGGTTCGTTCAGCGTCACCGCGACGTCACAGCAGCGTCACTGATCCGCCGCCCAATAGCAGCGGAGGGGCGGAGATGAGCGGGACAAACATCCCGCCCACCTCCTTCCTTCCGCATAGCGGCCGGGAGGCAGGTAAGGAGAGCTTCCTCGTTCCTGCGGCGTCACACACAGCGATGTGTGCTGCCACAGGAGCGACGAACTACATCGTTACTGCTGAAGTAACGATAATCAAGAATCGACCCCCATGTCACCGATGAGCGATTTTGCACGTTTTTGCAACGATGCAAAATCGCTCATCGGTGTCACACGCAGCAACATCGCTAATGCGGCCGAATGTGCGTCACAAATTCCGTGACCCCAACGACTCCGCATTAGCGATGTCGCAGCGTGTAAAGCCCCCTTTACATTATCATCTAATATTTGTAGGTGTAGGCATCATCCGTCTATATATCTAGCGTGTTTCCCCAAAAGTAAAACACTGTCTTATTTTTTGCCCCGAAAAATGCGCTAGGGGTTTTTTTCAGACTAGGGCTTATTTTTGGGGAAACATGGGTTGGGGGTAAATTTAACCCTAAAAAATTCAGACACCTCCAAGGAGAATCATACTTGCCAGACCACCGTCATTTGTGTTGCTCCCAGATCCTCCTGCGATCTACAGCGGGCTCTCCCAGCAGGTCCTTGTGTACTCTACAGTGGTTCTTCTTTGCTTTCAGCTTGCTCCCACACACACATTCACACTCACATCAGATCGCAGTAACATCACACACACACTAACATCTAGTGATACCGTAATGCTTCCATCCGGCACGTGAACCTGGGATGCTATGGAATGCCAGGAACTGCAGTGAAATGCATCGAGGACCTGCGGTGGAAAGCACCACCCAAGATCTTCAGTGAATTGTATAGCATCCCAGGTCCCCATAGCAGTATGGTATCATATTATGTGTGTGTGTGTGTGTGTGAATGTGTGCAATCCACCGCAGGTCCTCAATGCGTTCCACAGCAGGTCTTCAATGCGTTGCACCATAGGTCCTTGCATTCCATTGGTTCCCATTCGGGGTTGGCACACGTTATTTGGCTCTCAGCTCACCAAGTGTCATGGTGGCATCTGAAGATGTTCACACTGCTGAGTCTGACACTCCTTACTATGCCTCCTTTAGTATTTCTAAGTTACACAGACAGGCTTGCACGTCAACCAGCTGTGTTCTCATTAATAATCAAGCTTGGGGGAGTTAATTTCTGCTAGTCTGCTGGTTACCTCTTGGATCACATGTTGTGGGAGACCTATCATAGTAACTCCCTGCCTTTTTAAGATCGAGGAGACTTTCTTCCCATGCCTACTATAACTTTAGCTACATCGGTCCATGTGCTGTTGTATCCCAGTCCTGCTGGCGATTGTATTGCTTAGTGTGTGAAGTTGTTATGGAGTTCTCTCATTTTCTCATTGATTCCCTCCCTGTTCTGATTTTCCTGTTTATCACTTGTTGTCTAATACTTCTGTGTGAGTGTGCTGTGTGACCAAGTTTTGGTTTCCCCTATTTCTCCTTTTCTGTGACTACTACTACTCTTGTCCTGGCCCTCCTGTGGGGTGAGGGAGAGGGGGTATTAGATAAGGGCTGTACAGGAGCAGTGTAAGGAAGACGACCCAGACATGGGCTGTGCCGCCCCCACGCCTGTAGCAGCTGGGCTGCTCTGATCCGGACCCGCTGTGTGGCGTGAGGGATCCTCCAGACCCGGGGGTCACGTGGACACTTCAAATGAAAAGGAAGACATAGTTGTACGGGCTTGGCTGTATTCAGTTTGTGATGCCACCCACGGTGTGTGGTGAAGTGGGACACCACCACTGCTGTTGTGGGACACCCGGGGGAGATATAGTGGCAGCTGGATGTTAATCCCTCCGTGGGTAGAGATGGCTGCCCCGGGACCCAGGGTCTCTGTGCAGGGTATGGCGATGGCAGGGGCCTGCGCGCCCGGACGTACCAGGGGGTGTTTGGTTACTCACAATTAAATGAATCACACGAGTCTTTTGGTAAACCAAGGTGCTGATGGCTGGCCGCCGCAGCCGGTTGTTCCCCACCCGGGCTGGTGGTCGCCGTCTTTTCCTCTGCACTAGTTTTGTTGTTTGTTTGGACTTCCCGGTATGGAACATGGGAGTTTGCTCCCGGCTTTTTGTGTACCTAGGGAGCCGTAACCGCTGACACTGATCCGTGGGATCTATGGGCCCTGGCGGTTGCCCTATCCCTCTCTGTGGGTTTTTGTCTGCTTTTGGGACCTTGGTTGGGACAGGACCTAAAATCCTGCCCTCAATCGGTTGATTAGCTAAGTTGTTGGTTCCGGTCCTGGCTTCAGGGTCCGAGTACCCCCTCTGTGCACGGTTTCTGGGTCGGGTCTCTGGTGTCGGTACTGGCGGGCTCCAACCCTGTCCCGGTCCACCTCGAATCTTCGGCTGCCGTCTTCCGGCTGCAGATTGTAACATTTCATTTGAAGGTTTGAACAAAAATATCTGATAGAAATTGTAGGAATTGTACACATTTCTTTACAAACACTCCACATTTTAGGAGGTCAAAAGTAATTGGACAAATAAACCAAACCCAAACAAAATATTTTTATTTTCAATATTTTGTTGCGAATCCTTTGGAGGCAATCACTGCCTTAAGTCTGGAACCCATGGACATCACCAAACGCTGGGTTTCCTCCTTCTTAATGTTTTGCCAGGCCTTTACAGCCGCAGCCTTCAGGTCTCGCTTGTTTGTTGGTCTTTCCGTCTTAAGTCTGGATTTGAGCAAGTGAAATGCATGCTCAATTGGGTTAAGATCTGGTGATTGACTTGGCCATTGCAGAATGTTCCACTTTTTTGCACTCATGAACTCCTGGGTAGCTTTGGCTGTATGCTTGGGGTCATTGTCCATCTGTACTATGAAGCGCCGTCCGATCAACTTTGCGGCATTTGGCTGAATCAGGGCTGAAAGTATATCCCGGTACACTTCAGAATTCATCCGGCTACTCTTGTCTGCTGTTATGTCATCAATAAACACAAGTGACCCAGTGCCATTGAAAGCCATGCATGCCCATGCTATCACGTTGCCTCCACCATGTTTTACAGAGGATGTGGTGTGCCTTGGATCATGTGCCGTTCCCTTTCTTCTCCAAACTTTTTTCTTCCCATCATTCTGGTACAGGTTGATCTTTGTCTCATCTGTCCATAGAATACTTTTCCAGAACTGAGCTGGCTTCATGAGGTGTTTTTCAGCAAATTTAACTCTGGCCTGTCTATTTTTGGAATTGATGAATGGTTTGCATCTAGATGTGAACCCTTTGTATTTACTTTCATGTAGTCTTCTCTTTACTGTTGACTTAGAGACAGATACACCTACTTCACTGAGAGTGTTCTGGACTTCAGTTGATGTTGTGAACGGGTTCTTCTTCACCAAAGAAAGTATGCGGCGATCATCCACCACTGTTGTTATCCGTGGACGCCCAGGCCTTTTTGAAATCCCAAGCTCACCAGTCAATTCCTTTTTTCTCAGAATGTACCCGACTGTTGATTTTGCTACTCCAAGCATGTCTGCTATCTTTCTGATGTATTTTTTCTTTTTTTTTAGCCTCAGGATGTTCTGCTTCACCTCAATTGAGAGTTCCTTAGACCACATGTTGTCTGGTCACAGCAACAGCTTCCAAATGCAAAACCACACACCTGTAATCAACCCAAAACCTTTTAACTACTTAATTGATTACAGGTTAACGAGGGAGACGCCTTCAGAGTTAATTGCAGCCCTTAGAGTCCCTTGTCCAATTACTTTTGGTCCCTTGAAAAAGAGGAGGCTATGCATTACAGAGCTATGATTCCTAAACCCTTTCTCCGATGTGGATGTGAAAACTCTCATATTGCAGCTGGGAGTTTGCACTTTCAGCCCATATTATATATATAATTGTATTTCTGAACATGTTTTTGTAAACAGCTAAAATAACAAAACTTGTGTCACTGTCCAAATATTTCTGGACCTAACTGTATCTATTAATCTATCTATCTATCTATCTATCTATCCCTCTATCTATCCATTATCTATCTATCTATCCCTCTATCTATCTGTGTCGCACCGTGCTCGGCGGCAGCTGATCCGCTCGGGTCCGGACATTCAGTGAGTGGCTCGAGAGTCTCCGGACCCGGGGGTCCATGGTCACTCCGATCTAAAAGGGGTTGGCGGTTTGGGGGGACGTAGGTGAACGGCCGGAGCTGTGTTTGAGTTCGTGATGCCACCCACGGGTTGTGGTGAAGGTGGACACCACCACTGCAGTTATGGGGCACCTGGGGGAGATGTTGCGCAGCAAGTTGTTAACCCCTCCGTGGGTAGGGATGGTGGCCCCGGGACCCGTTGTGGGAGTACTTAGGCGGTGCAGGGAGATGGGCGGCCGGAGGGCACACACGAGTCTCTGGTAAACCAAGGTGATGGTGGTTGGTGGGACTGGTGTAGTGCGGGGCCCTATCTGTGACTACCTGGCCCGGCCAGGGCATCACATATCCATTATCTATCTATCTATCTATCCATTATCTATCTATCTATCTATCTATCCATTATCTATCTATCTATCATCTATCCCTCTGTCTGTCTATTATCTATCCATCCATCTATCTATCTATTATCTATCTATCTATCTAGATTAGGTTCCTTTTATTCCAGTCTATAATCTTCTCCTAATGTGTTCAGTTTGACGATGTAGCATGATTTCCATCCTTTACATGACAAAATAATCTTTTTTTTTATATATATTTGGTTGATTGTTCCCTTTCCTCAAGTTTGCATAAAGGCACATGCTGCAGACAAAAATTATTTTTATGTCATCGTAAAAAAAAGATGACCAGTAAATGAGCAAATAATTGTTTATTGCTGAATCGCTGGGCATGTTTACACTGGATAATGATGGGGAACGAACATTCATAAAAACGATCGTTCTGACGATTATTGCTCTGTGTAAAAGACCCTTAAGAGTTCACTTAATGGTTAAATTGTGGAATGTAGGCCATTTATCTCAGCCTTTTTCACGGGTATATGACACAAAGTCACTGCATAAATAAGAAAGCAGGCACTGCAGTTTGATTTTCCTCTTATGAGATGCTAAGGTCCTCCAGACTGACCTCCCAAATATCTGCAGTGAAGTGAATGGCAGGCCGGATACAATGAAATTCATCTTGATAGAAATAGTGGAAACAACCTTGCAGAAAGGGTACTAAAAATAAATTGCATCTGCTATTTAACATGCATAGCCCAGTAATGAAGCTCTATCAGTCTCACAATGCCGATCTCCAAGATCACCCTGGTTTTTAAATAATCTTGTCTCCTTGACAGGCCGGGCTTGTGTGCGCACGGGCGATCTGTCAGTCACTGTGCTATCGGTTCTGTCTTTTTCATTGGGAATACTGCTTTGTTTTGCCATCTTCTCATCTCATTCTTTATTTCCATAAAACACTGTTACCACTGTTCTTGATTATTTATGGAAATGTATTTGATCAAGATCAATAACTAAATCCAAATATATTCAATGGAAATTTTTTACAGAAGCTCTATGGGTAAAAATCCTCATTTTGTTTTAGATAGAAGGGGTCAGCCCCTCCTTAAAGTTTTTAATTTATTCCCCAATTTTAAAGGATGGTTTATCATGTTTAAACATTGCTTACATCATGTGGGTATTCAACAGTTTTCAGGAGGATCACACTGCACTGTAAAATAAATCAGAAGAAAGGAAAAAGTCTCCGATAAATCGGGACCACAGGTGATCAGTAAAGGTTTGTTCCCCACAGCTTCTTCTAAGGGCAAGATACGGTCATTTAAAAATTATGAATTGTCATTACTAGTGGTGAGCAAGCACTACCATGCTCGAGTGCTTGTTCCTTGTAACTAGTGATGAGCGGGCACTACCATGCTCGGGTGCTCGGTTATCATAACTAATGAAGAGTGAGCACTACCATGCTCGGGTGCTCGGTTATCATAACTAGTGGTGAGCGAGCACTGCCATGCTCAGGTGCTCGGTTATCATAACGAATGATGAGCGAGCACTACCATGCTCGGGTGCTCGGTTATCATAACTAGTGGTGAGCAAGCACTACCATGCTCGGGTGTTCGGTTTTCATAACTAGTGGTGAGCGAGCACTACCATGCTCAGGTGCTCAGTTATCATAACTAGTGGTGAGCAAGCACTACCATGCTCGAGTGCTTGTTCCTTGTAACTAGTGATGAGCGGGCACTACCATGCTCGGGTGCTCGGTTATCATAACTAGTGGTGAGTGAGCACTACCATGCTCGGGTGCTTGATTCTCATAACTAGTGGTGAGCGAGCACTACCATGCTCGGGTGCTCGGTTATCATAACTAGTGGTGAGCGAGCATTACCATGCTCAAGTGCTTGTTCCTTGTGACTAGTGATGAGCGAGCTACACCATGCTCAGGTGCTCAGTACTCCCAAAGAGCAGTTTGATACTCAGATGGGGTCGACTCAATTACCTGAGATTAATGAAACTCAATCATGAATTTGATCGGTCTTCCGGAAGATCTTCCAGAAAAATGGTCAAGTTCCCCACTGACTTCCATTATACGCAGTACATAAGTCGAGCCTATCCAAGCATCTGACTGTTCATTATGGGTACCGAGCACCCAAGCATGGTAGTGCTCACTCATTACTAGTACCGAGCACCCGAGCATTGTATTGCTCGCTCATCAATGATTACGAGAACCGAGCACCAGAGCATGGTAGTGCTCTCTCATCACTAGTCACTACCCCTTTAAATTAAACTGTGCCCATGTGTTTGTTTGCTTGGTGGTGCTTGTGTAGCACCCAGGGATATGGGGTACTCGGTTCCGGGCAGTGTCTCTACGGGGAATGTCACAATGGTGGCCATTACCCGGCCTCGTGCCTTGGGTCCTTTTTGTAATGGGAAATATTTACAGGGGAGTTGTGAATAAACTTACTCGAGACGCCACTTGCGGTATTGCGGCTAAGTGTAGGGAGCCGCCGCTGCAGGTTTTGCTGGGGCTGATGGAATGTGCAGCTCTGATGACTTGGGCCCTCCGCATGTAGGGTATTACCCCAGTAGGTGTATGGTGCGGTGTACGTCGGAAGGAGGAGTCCAGACAGGTATTCAGTGCAACTGGTTTACTCACTTGAGATGTTAACTGGTTGCCTTAGGCCGGCTGGTTTCACCTCCAGGTCCCCGTCATCCCAGTGCCCGTCTGATTCTCTGGTACCTTCTTCCCCTGCACCTGTCTCTGGTAACTAGGTCCCCGTGATATGGAACACTGGGGTCCCCGGTTTGTGGTTTGTCCACCTCTGTCCGCCTGACGGTAGCGTGAAACCTGTAGGGTTGGAGTCTCTGGTCCTGTCCCCGGCTCTCTCTTTGCTACTGAGTCTTCGGATTCTTTAGGGTCAGCAAGGTCCTTGATGGTCCCCTTTGCTATGCAGGTGTTAACAGGTCGGCTTGAAGCTATTTCCTGTCCTAGGGTCCTGTACCCCATCAGTGCGTAGTTCTGGGAGTACTCCACCGTACTCCACCGGCAACCACCTCTCCTGGGTACCAGGTCACCGTTAACCCGAGTCAGGATGCTCCTCAGTCACACCCTCCACCTTCACCAGACTAAAGGCCGCTTTACACGCTGCAACATTGCTAGCAATGTTGCTAGCGATCGCACCTGCCCCATCGTGCATGCGTCACGGGCAAATCGCTGCCCGTGGCGAACAATATCGCTGGTACGCATCACACCAACATACCTTCCTAATGACGTCGCTGTGGCTGGCGAACAATCTCTTGTTTAAGGGGGAGGTTCGTGCGGCGTCACAGCGACGTTACACAGCGGGCCACCAATAGAAGCGGAGGGGCGGAGAGCAGCCGCATTAACGACACTCCCACCTCGTTGTCGGAGGACGCACGAACGCTGTTGTTCATTGTTCCCGGGATGTCACACGTGGCGATGTGTGCTGCCTCAGGAACGACGAACAACATGTGTCCAAAACGAGTAACGATATTTTGAAAATGAATGACGTGTCAACAATCAACGATTTGTGCCGCTTTTTGGATCATTAGCGGTTGCTCCTAAGTGTCACACGCAACGACGTCGCTAACAAGGCCGGATGTGCGTCATGAATTCCGTGACCCCAGTGACATATCGCGTGTAAAGCGATCTTTAGACTGACTTCAACTCACTACTCTCCATAGTCTGCCCCTCCCACTTTGTCAACTAGTGGACTGGAGTGGCTACACCTCTAGGTGGCCATCTATTGGTCCCACCCTAGCTAGGTACCATTCTATGGGGGATTTGTTGGAGAAAATTGGGATTACCTGGGTTTTGGTGTCACTGGCATTGGGGTTTTGGGTCCCTAAGGGGGTAGACCCTGCATCCTTGTGCAGATGCAGAACCTTGTAGCACCCTGAGGGCTTCAGGGGCGCTACATTTGTTGTTGTCTATCCCTCACTATGTGGTTGTCTAGTGATGAGTGGGCTCTTAATGGTGAACTAGATCATTTGGCTCCAGTCATGTTAAACCGCTCACCCTTTTTAATCCCAAGAGTATCCCTGGTAAATAAGGATCTGACCACGTGTTGACTATTTGCAGCAGATTTTTCTGCAGAAAAATACAGACTGTTGGCATGAAAACAGCTGCATAAAAAAACAAATTTTTTTATACAATTTTGCATGCGTTTTTGATGTGGTTTTACTTGGGCTTTTTTCACCGTCAGTTGAATTGGTGAAAAATGCTGCAAAAACACGGAAAGAACTCACATGCTGCAGATTTGAAAAAATGCTCTGATAGCTCAAATCTGGAAGGAAAAAATAAGCAGCATGTGCATGAGATTTTAGAAATGTCAGTCACATGGCTTGTAAAACGTGTTTTGTTTTGTTTTCTGGGGGAAAAACAAAAGTGGAAAAAACGTAGCATGTTAATAAACCATATGTGTTCACATGCAGATTAACACATAATTACAGTAAAATCACCACATCCTAATAGAAACCCTACCCACCTGCAGATCGCTAATGAGAGTATATTTAAAGGGGTTTTACATGAACAACATTCATTTTAAAATTGATTTTAGTCAATAGATCTTAGAATAATAATAATTTTCACAATTTGATGTATTTAAAAAACAAAAGAAATGAGATAGGATGATTAAACTTTACATTTATTCCATATACTCTCCACTGATGTCAACACACTTCTTACATCAGTATTCCAAGTTCTGTAAACCTTGCAAAAAGAAGGATTTCGGTTGTGCCTCAAACCAGGCATCTGTAGCAGCCATGGCATCAGAAAAGGTGTGAAATTTGATACCCTTGAGGTGTTTCTTCAGGTTTAGAAATAGATGATAGTCGGAGGGAGCTAGATCTGATGAATAAGGTGGGTGGTTAACCAGCCCAGCTCTGCCAGTTTTGCCGTGGTCGCAAGTGCTGTGTGAGCCGGTGGAGTTGTCTTGCAGGAACAAGATTCCTTTGGACAGCTTGCCGCACCTTTTGACCTTCAGAGCTGCCTTCAATTGGTCCAAGAGTTCAATGTAATACTTTGCATTAATGGTGGAACCCTTTTGAAGGTAGTCCACTAGCAGCACACCCTCCTTATCCCAGAACACAGACGCCATCACCTTAATGGCTGATTTTTGCACCGTGAACTTCTTTGGCTGAGGAGAACCACTGTGCCTCCACTCTTTTGACTGCTCCATGTTTTCAGGGCCATACATATAAATCCAGGTCTTATCCATAGTGACCAGCCAATCCAGGAAGTTCTTATGAGTCCGGAAACCCTGACAAATGGACCGGGAAGTTTTCACCTGCATGCTTCTCTGATCTGTTGTCAAACATTTGGGTACCCACTTTGGAGATAGCTTCCTCGAGTCCAAATGTTCATGGATAATTACACAAATCCCCATGATGTCTGCTATTTCTTTAGCTGAAATTTGTTGATTCTCCAATATGAGGTTGTGCACAGCATCGTCGATCTCCAGAACAACAACCACTCTCGGTCGTCCAGGACATTCCTCATCATTGGTGCTGAAGTGGCCCGTTTTAAATTCGGCATCCCAGTTCTTAACTGTGGAATATGAAGGGCATTAATCCCCCAATGTCTGCGACATATCACCATGCATGTCCTTCATGGACTTTTCTTGCAGAAAAAAAAAATGTGATCACTCCTCTGGTCTCAGTTGCTGTGACTATCACATTAGACTCTGCCATTTTGTTTTCCTGCGTGTGTAGAACACTGTTGCCATAAGCACAAACACAAAATTTTGAAAACATATATTAGACACATAAGGTTTTCATGTGATCTAACATTCATTACCATAGAAACAAAATAAAGATCACAAAGCCAAAGACTTATCAGCAGCCCCTCGTATATGTGTCCCTACCATGTGCTGTGCAGTGATTCTTTCTGACTGTGCACGGAACATGGTCTGATTATACCATATGTCTTGGGCTGAGGAGGAAGTAATAAAGTATACAAATATTACCTTGTATGGCAAATTATACTTTCTATGAGGTAAAATATTTTTAAAAAAACAGTCATGGAAATGCTTTACCTCACAAAAAGAATCAGTTATGATCCCGTGCTGTAATGTCTGTATATTAGTTTGCCTTCTCCCCAGCCCAAGAGCTGTGATATGATCAGACTATGTTCCTGTACGGTCAGACACGGCCATTACATAGCACATAGTACATAGCAGGGACACATATATAGGATTATCTCAGCACAGGAATATTTTTTTTAAACATGTCCAATTGTATAAATTGTTATTATTCTAAGATTTATTGAGTAAAATCAACTTTGAAATATATTTTGTTCGTGGGAAAACCCCTTTAAGGCAGTTGGTTCAGCAGCCAAACATGGCCATTTTACCCCAGTGAGAACTATTTTAGGAAATTGTAAGTTGCTCACACTCAGGTGCCAGTTACCATTGGTCAGAGAAAAGAGCCAGCTCATCAATCATGAACGAACCCTCATTAGTGTTGTCTGTGTCCTCTCATTGTGTGATTCCTGAGTTGTCTTAAGCGGGCTTTACACGCTGCGACATCGCTAGCCGATGCTAGCGATGGCGAGCGTGATAGCACGCGCCCCTATCGTTATGCCGATATTTGAAGATCGCTGCCGTAGCGAACATTATCTCTACGGCAGCGTCACACGTACTTACCTGCTCGGCGACGTTGCTGTGATCGGCGAACCGCCTCTTTTCTAAGGGGGCGGTTCGCTCGGCGTCACAGCGACGTCACTAAGCGGCCGCCCAATTAAAGTGGAGATGAGCAGGACGAACATCCCGCCCACCTTCCTCATTGCGGGCGGGAGGCAGGTAAGGAGAGGTTCCTCATTCCTGCGGCGTCACACGTAGCGATGTGTGCTGCTGCAGGGACGAGGATCAACTTCGCCCAAGCGACAGCAGCGATAATTGGGAGAGGACCCCCATGTCAACGAGGAGCGATTTTGGACGTTTTTGCAACGATCCAAAATCGCTCCTAGGAGTCACATACAACGAGATCGCTACAGCGGCCAGATGTGCGTCACAAAATCCGTGACCCCAACGAGATTGCTGGAGTGATCCCGTAGCGTGTAAAGCCACCCTTAGTGCACTTGGTGTGCCAGGAAGACAGATGTTTGTGGGCAAGGATAGATTCTGGTGCTCAATATAGGGACAGGCGACTCCTGAGCTTAGCAGGAGAAACAAAGAATGTTGTCATCAAGGCAATAATGGTTAGTAGTGGTGGACACAGCCAAGCTGAATTAGCAACACTGAAAACCAAAGTAGACAGTATAGGGCCAAAATCAGACATCTGTGTAGCAAAGTCCATGTACCTTCCATGGGTCTACTGTCCTGACCTTGACAGGCTTATAGATATATACGAGTTGCGGTCACAAGACCTGTGGCCAGTGAGGGCATCACAGTTTGTTTACGTACTGTGTTACATGGACGGCTGAACAAGACTTAACAAGGAGGGTGAAAGCTGGACTCATTGATGGTGGCTGGGGCCGCATGGGCAAGTAGAGTTACCTGTAGTTCAAATAAACCCAACTTAGCTACCCTGTAATAGCATAGCCTATGCCATAAATGTCTAAATTCGATTATTCAAATTTTCTCTCCAGGACAGGAGACAAACTTTAGCGCAGCGCCACCTATTGGAAGTAGTTAAATGTGGATTTTTAACAACCCTTTACATATAACTTAGGATATATATGCCAGATCAGAATCCCAATTTGCAGACACAGTGTTTTGGGGTGCTTAGTCTTTTAAGGGTATGTAACAAAAAGTGTTTTTTGCAGAAATTATGTTTAATTCATATGAAGGAGTCTTGCAAGAAGTCTATGAACTTGTTAAAGAAACACTAACTACTAACTAGGCATAAAAACTGGTTAAAAATCTAAAAAAAAAAACCCCCAGTTTAATAGTGCACCCTGAAGTGCATCTCTACATGGAATAAATAGCTGCAGACACACTTTAAGAGTCAGTATGTAAGCTGGAGGCAATAGTATGTTAAATGAGCTTTGAAATATTGATAATTGTAACGAAGAAAACAATAGTCCTGTCCAAGTCAATGAAACAAGTCATTATTGTGATCAGCAACCTTCTAAATTACCTGTCATGTGAAATAATAGATTGCTTCCTTTACTGGTGGGAAGACGCTAGGTTCCTTGTGCTACATTGTACTTAGCATTATTGTAGGTAAGAATTCTGATGCTTAGATGCTTATGGATGGATGGGTGGGTGGATGGATAGATGGAAGAGTGGATGGATGGATAGACCGATAAAGAAAAGGATCGACAGATAGTCAAAAGGATAGATGCATAGATGGATGTATGGATAGACAGATGGATGGATAGACGGATGTATAGATAGACGGATGGATAGAAGGATGTATAGATGGAAGAAGGGAGGATAGATGGATGCATAGACGGATGGATGGATGGATGGATAGCTGGATGGATGTATGGATAGACAGATAGATGGATGCATAGACGAATGGATGAATGGATGGATGGATGGATGGATGGATGGGTGGATGGATGATGATAGATAAATATTGTAAATGTGAGTTTGTCTTCTCCCTTTCATGATATACCATAGCTCATCATCACATAAGTTAATGGTTGTTTTTCATATTTTTCAGGGTAAGAAACAGGACATTCCACGTGAAGATCAAGGTCCAACAATTAAAAACTTGGATTTTTGGCCAAACCTTATTACTTTAATGGTGACTATTATTGATGAGGACAAGATGTCATACACCCCTACTTTAAATCAGTAGGTCATTTACTCCTGTTTAATATAACTAATGCTGACAGTCATGCATTTTTCTTATATTTGATTTCTTTTTCAGTTTTAAGGTTTTTTTTTCCAGCTACATCAAGGAATAAACTTTATTTCCACTAATGAATTATTCTGATGGTCAGGAAGAATGATTTATACTCCTTCCTTGTTCATATTGCAGCCAAGACAGCTATAACTAATGGATCCCAGCAAATCCCAACAAACCAGGGTTGCCAACCATCCAGAATATTATTTTTATCACTTTACAGTGTACAGTGCATGATGCCAATGTGTTCATATTAGTATTAGAAGCTGTTGACATATAGAAATGAAAATTCTTATGATTTATTATGGTTTTCCAATGTATATGTGAAAAATGTTGGCTATCTGCTATTTTTGGATAAGTTGTCCAGAAAAAAAATAAAACACTAAGGGGGCAATGCTTCAACAGACCCTCTCTGACTTATAATGGTATCCGCTAGGTCATTTTGTTCAGATTTCAGTGTATTCATCGGAATATGCAGAACACGGAGTTTTCTACAAGGTAAAATTGAAGGACTATCCCCAGATTAGGCTCAAAGTGGACGATATTGAATTGGCCTGTAACTCTTGTGTCCCTTTAATTGCAGGTGTCCCACTCTTTAGCAGCTGTGTGCTGGGTATTGCAGCGTTTTCCCATACACCAGTGGAAATGATGAAGGAATTCATCTCATATTCTAAGAATGGCTAATCAGTTTTAAAGAAGTGGATAACTGCTTTAAAGGGGTTGTCCACTGTTAGGACAACCCCTTCTGATTTGACATGTTTGCCCCTAGGTAAAGTAACAAAGCCTATACTCCTCTCCCGTACTGGCGCCGCTCCAGTGGTGCTGTGCCTGGCAGTGCGGGGGCTCATGTGGGGTTGTGATATCACGCGAGCCCTGTGTCCAATCAGTGTCGGCTTTCTTCTCCCCGCCTTCAGACCAAATGAACAATCCACAGGAAGTGCTGTGGCTGCTCTCACTTCCTGTTGATTAACTCGTTTGGTCTCAAGGTGGGGAGAAGGAAGCCGGCACTGCCTGGACTCGGGGCTTGTGTGATGTGAAAACCCCACGTGAGCTCCAACACTGCCAACCACGGCACCACTGGAGTGGCGTCAGTACGGGAGAGGAGTATAAACTTTATTATCTTACCTGGACCAAACATGTTGAATCGGAAGGGGTTGTCCTAATAGTGGACAACCCCTTTAAAGGAATATATTAAGGTTTTTCTTTTGATTTGGTTCCCTAAAATAGTCTTTTACCTGCAGTAAGATCCTTTAAATCCCACAACAGGTGTCTCTTGTGTTAGACTTGTGGTTACTTTGTCTGGACATTGTCACTGTGTTGTTTACTACAGTAGATGAGTTTTGCTTTCCCACTTTTGTTGATGGTGTCATGTATTGTAATAGGAAAGATAGGACACGCTAATGGTGAGTATTGATTTATAATGTGCAGCTAGCTTCCATAATGGTTTTACAGTACACAGTGGCCTCCGATGAGCAGACAAGGGTGTTCAGCCTTGCAAAATAAGATGGATGATCTCCTCATATAAGGGCTGAATTACTAACTTTGATTTTATCTAGGTGTTTGCCATTATCTTTGTTCGTATTTAGAAAGGACACACAACCTTATATGTCCTCAGTGCAGGCTTCCTATAAAATGCAAAGTGAGCAGAGGAGAATTGCACATACGCTAAGTGGATTAGATGGATTTGTGCAATATTTATGTTACATTTTTAAAATGAGATGGTCTGTAAGGAACCAAGGAACCACCATTTGTTTTATTTCCTAGTGAATATGTTACCAGGTTTTTGCTGCCCCATCTTTAAGCAGCATAATGTGGGTGCAAAGACCCCGATTCCAGCAATGTTTCACTTACTGGAGTGCTTGTTGCAATTTTGATAAAATCACTGTTTTATGTGCTGCAGATTTACTAGTTCTCTGAATGCTGAGCTCTGTGTGACCCTGCCCAACTACTGATTGGCAGCTTTCTGTGTATACTGTGCATAGGCAGAAAGAGGTGGGGTATACAGAGCTCTTCAATACAGAGGACTATGGTATATAGTACCAGGTTTCTAGTCCTATAGTGATAATATCCTGCAGATAAAACAGTGATTTTGTCAAAACTACAGAAAAGAGCTTAGTCAGCACCAAATCACTGAAATCCAGGTCTCTGTACATAATTTATGCTTCTTTCAAAATAAACAACAAAACTCTGAAATTCACTTGACCAGAAGGTTGTCATCCATTATGTTACAGAATAAGTTATTGTGCAGGGGTCCCCAACCAGTGGCTCATTCCTGTCTGCAGCTTGTTGCATTTGCCCCTGATCTGGCAAACTGCTAGGTCACTAGATGGGGAATTATGTCAGTAGCCCCACATAGAAGAGCAGATCTGGCTGCCCATATACTGGCCTTGGGGGGTTAGAGATAATTTAAGAATGGAAGCTGGAGATAGGATGAGTGTATCTGTCAGAGGAGGTCCTTGGAGCAGGATGTCACAGAGTGGTGGAAGTGCTTGATGCAAGAATAATGAATAGGGATATTGTGGGATCTGCTGGATTTTGGTATACTTCCTAAGTGTGATTTCTGTGGAAAAGCTTTGGCTGCCATACTGGTAATGGGAGATCTGGGTGACAATACTGTGAGGAGGGTGGGTATGGGAGCTGCGTATGGTTCTCAAAGTAAAAAAAGAAGTGTGAACCACTGATTTATTTATTATGCATTGCTTAAACAGTGTGTCCACCCATATCCTGCCCACCGCCATTAACTTGAGAATGGCGGCAGCTATAGGCATAGAAGTGGTGTCTAGGTATAGTAAAGTATCCATGAGCTATGCAATGAATCCACCTATTGCGCCACCTGGTGGAAAACAACAGAGTTAGCATTTTTATTTCGAAAACGGAACAAGATAGACAAAATAAAGTGAATTACAAAGTTGTAGGGCATCATCAATTTAATACGAATCGACACCTTGCATACAGAAATGCTATGATTAGAACATGTAAAACTCACAAGGCTGTGAACCTGAAGCGATACCTCATGGAGACCTTCCTACAAGTCATTGGGTATGGTGGCTGCGTGGAGTGGCCTCCACGCTCACCTGACCTGACCCCATTGGACTTCTTTCTGTGAGGTCACATCAAACAGCAGGTGTATGCGATCCCTCCACCAACATTGCAGGACCTACGATGACGTATCACAGATGCTTGTGCAAACGTGTCACCTACCATATTGCACAATGTGCAGCAAGATACAGTATGCTGTCCAGAGTCCAGATGTGCATTGCAGCTGACGGTGGCCACTTTGAGCATCAAACTTTAATGAGTGCGATATGCGTGACCAGCATTCAATGTTTTTTGGGGGGGGGTCATGGGTTTCATATCATAACATTTCTGTATGCAAGGTGTCGATTCATATTGAATTGATGATGCCCTGCAACTTTGTAATTCAGATTTTTTCTCTATCTCGTTCCGTTTTCAAAATAAAAATGCTAACTCCGTTGTTTTCCACCAGGTGGCGCTATAGGTATTTTCATTGCGTAGCGCATGGCTACTTTACTATACCTAGACATCACTTCTATGCCTATAGCTGCCGCCGTTCTCATGTTAATGGCGGTGGACAGGATATGGGTGGACACTGTATAGCACCAACATATTCCACAGGACTTTACAGACATTATCACAACCTGAATTCTCTATCAGGATGTCTTTTGAGTGCAGTAACAAACCGGAGAACCTAGAGGAAACCCACACAAACACAGGGAGAAGATACAAACTCCTTGTAGTTGTTGTCCTTGGCGAGATTTGAACCTAGGACCCCAGCGCTGTAAAACAACAATGCTAACTATTCAGCCACCATGCACTGATATACTGTATTAAGCCATATACTGGGGGGATAGTAGTATTTGAAGACAGTGGTCGGGGACGACATTAAAATATAGTATAATTGGATATGAAAGTCATCATGATAAATTTATTACGCCAAGATACCATATTTTTCGTACTATAAAACACACTTTTTCCCTAATAAATTTGTGATGAAAGTGGGGAAAGTGTCTTATAGTGTCTTGACGCACTTTTTCCCTAATAAATTTGTAATGAAAGTGTCTTAGTCAAGATGTATGTACCTGGCTTGCTGTGGGGCAGTGAATGCCGAAGGCAGTGGATGGGCCACTGGAGACAGGAGCAGGGTCGCTGCTGCAGAAAGCCGGTGGCTTTGGCCAACATGTGCATTCGCTATTAACCCTAGAACGCATACCTGGGGCCTCGCAGGCCTGCTAGGTAACTTGTTTTCTATGGTAGATTTCTATGGTTGCGCGTTCTAGGATTAAAGTAAATGAATATTCACTGCTTCTCACGCCCATAATCCTGTCCACCTCTTAGCAATGAAGCCAGCAACGAGAGGTGGGCAAGATTATGGGCGTGGGGAGCAGTGAATTTTATTTTTGGTTTATCTGGCAGCTGACATCGTCGTGTGACTGGGAGCACATAGCAGTGATGTCATGCGCTGCCTGTAACTTACACGCTGAGTCTGTTGCTGGTATCAAAGGGCACCACACATCGGGGAGAAGACGGAAGGGGAGTAGAGTCTTTTATTTTTTGTGTGTGTTAAAAAACAGCATAATGGGGGCATATACACCAAGATATGCCCATGATGGGGAACATATATACCAGTATGGGGGGCATATATACCATTATGGGCACATGATAGGAATCATATATCCAGGATGACGGACATATATAACAGGATGAGTCAGATATTTACCAGAATGGGCTACATATATACCAGGATGGAGGATATATACACCAGGATAGGCCACATATTTAACAGGATCGGGGACATTTTTATTCCAGGTTAGAGGACATAAACACCAAGATGGGGGACATATATACCAGTATGAGGGACAAATATATCATGATAGGGGACATATATGCCAGGATGGGGAATATATATACCAGTATGGGGGACATATATACCAGGATGGGCCCAGGATGGGAATCATATATACTTGGATGGAGGACATATATACCAGGATGAGCCAGATATTTACTAGGATGGGATACATATATACCAGTATGAGGGATATATACACCAGGATAGTCTACATATTTACCAAGATGGGAGACATTTATATTCCAGGATAGAGGACATATACACCAGTATGGGGAACATATACATCAAGATGGGGAGATATATACCAGTATGAGAGACATATATACCTGGAAGAGGCCCAGGATGGGGGACATTAGTACATAATTGGGGGACATTACCCCTATAACATTGTCAGCAGCAGATCTCTCCTATGACACTGTGTTAAGACTACATTTTTTCTTCATTTTTTTTTAATTTCCTTCTTTAAAACCTAGGTGCATCTCATAGTTAGAGTTGAGCGATGTTCCAGTCGAACGGTTCGCCAATTTCATGTTCGAGTGATTTTGGGGGGTGTTCAAGTCGTTCGACGAACTCGAACAATTTGCTTAAAGTTCGGCAGTTCGAGTTACCGTTCGAGAACGGTTCTATCACCAAAAGCGTGGCTTTTCATAGTAAGTATGTGAGCACGTTGTGTATCTACTTGCGTCCTGCATCACCAGCACAATCCCTCTCTCTTTCCTACTCACCGATCTCGGCCGCCTCGCTGCATGGCGGTCACAAATCTCCGGCGGCTTTTCCTCTTTTGAAAATGGCTGCCGCTTCATTATTCAATCAGGTATTCTGGCGCCCATGATTGATTGCAGTCAGACACGCCCCCATGATGAGTGACAGCTGTCTCACTGCAACCAATCACAGCCGCTGGTGGGCGGGTCTATATCATGCAGTAAAATAAATAATTAAAAAAAAATGCAGTTCCCCCAATTTTGATACCAGCCAGGATAAAGCCACATGGCTGGAGGCTGGTATTGTCAGGATGGGGAGCGCCACGTTATGGGGAGCCCACCACCCTAACAATATCATCAGGCAGCCGCCCGGAATTGCCGCATCCATTAGATGCGGCAGTCCCGGGACTCTACCCAGCTCATCCCGAATTGCCCTGGTGCAGTGGCGATCGAGATAATAACGAGTTAATCATGACAAGCGTCTCCCCGAGACACCCCCAATAATTAACCTGTAAGTGAAAGTAAAGAAACACACACAGTGAAAAATCCTTTATTTGAAATAAAAGACAAAAAAAACCCTCATTTACCTCTTTATTAATCCCTAAACAACAATCCAAGTCCAAAGTAATCCACACAACACTGTCAGCTCTGCTACATGAAGATGACAGAGAGCGCTCTGTGTCCTCTCCACGCAGCACCTGAAGTGAGCCGCGCTGTCACCAGATACTTCACTCTGCAATGCAAAGGTCAAGATAACCAAATCTTCCTATGTTTCTCATTTAAGGCAGTGGCTCAATGGTTAGAGCTCCTCTAGTTAATTCACGAGTTCAAGTCCCGGCCGCCCCGGTAAAGAATTTAATCTATTTTTAAATTTAAATTATAATTATTATTTAGAATTATAATTTAATTTAATTATGCACTGAGGGGAGGAGTTGGACATCAGCTGTGAGCCGCAGGCCACACCTCTAAAATCGGAGCAGTTCACGGAATGAGGCTGCATTGCTCTCTCCTCTCTCTTCTCTTTCTCTTGTTCTCTCTCTCTCTTATTCTCTCTCTCTCTTATTCTCTCTCTCTCTTGTTCTCTCTCTCTTGTTCTCTCTCTCTTGTTCTCTCTCTCTCTTTCTCTCTTTTTCTCTTTCTCTCTCTTTCTCTCTTTTTCTCTCTGTCTCCCTCTCTCTTCTCTCTTTTCTCTCTGTCTCTCTTCTCTCTCTCCTCTCTCTCCTCTCTCTCTCCCTTCTCTCTCTCCCCTCTCTTTTCTCTCTCTCTTCTCTCCTCTTCTCTCCACTTCTCTCTCTCTTCTCTCTCCTCTCTCTCTTCTCTACTCTTCTCTCTCTCTTCTCTCCTCCTCTCTCCTCTTCTCTCTTCTCTCTCTCTTCTCTCTCTCCTCCCTTGCTTCTCTCTCCTCTCTCTTCTCTCTTCTTCTCTCCTCTTCTCTCTCTTCTCTCCCTTTCTCTTCTCTCTCTCCCTCTCTCTTCTCTTTTCTCTCTCTTTTCTCTCTTTCTCTCTCTTCTCTTTTCTCACTCTTTTCTCTCTCTTTTCTCTCTCTTTTCTCTCTCTTTTCTCTCACTCAGACCTGGTGATGATCAGCTGATGCTGTCAATTGACGGAATCAGCTGACACTAAAAGTCAAGTAGTGAGGCCGGCTTTTTACCGCCCGGCCAGCTAAACTATCAGCTGCTGCTGTCAGACAGGAGTCTGTACAGAAGTGTGTAGTTTGTTTTGTTTTTTTGCACTGATGCATCAGCTGATTGTATAAAAGCCCTTTATACAATCAGCTGCTGTGTCATGTGATTCAGGCCCTTGAACCTGACACATCATCTGATCGCTTTGCCTTCCAGCAAACCAATCAGATGATATTGGATCCGGATTGGACGGCGTGGGACCCTTGACCCAGGATTACTGCGGAGAGGGGTTCTTTATTTCAATGAAGATGGAGTCACTAATTGTGTTGTGTTTTATTTCTAATAAAAATATTTTTCTGTGTGTTGTGTTTTCTTTATTTGTACTAGAAATTCATGGTGGCCATGTCTAATATTGGCGTGACACCATGAATTTCGGACTTGGGGCCAGTTGATAATATACAGCTATCCCTAACCCCATTATTACCCAGCGAGCCACCCTTCACCAGGGCAGCTGGAAGAGTTGGATACAGCGCCAGAAGATGGCGCTGTTATAAAAGCGCCATTTTCTTGGGCGGCTGCGGACTGCAATTCACAGCAGGGGTGCCCAGAAAGCTTGGGCACCCTGCGCTGCCATTCCAATCCCCAGCTGCCTAGTTGTACCTGGCTGGACACAAAAATTGGGCGAAGCCCACGTCATTTTTTTTTTTAATTATTTCATGAAATTCATGAAATAATTGAAAAAAAAAGGGCTTCCCTATATTTTTGATTCCCAGATGGGTATAAATAGGCAGCTGGGGGTTGTGGGCAGCCCGTAGCTGCCTGCTGTACCTGGCTAGCATACAAAAACATGGCGAAGCCCAAATAATTTTTTGGGGGGGCAGAAAACTCCTGCATACAGTCCTGGATTGAGTATGCTCAGCTTTGTAGTTCTGCAGCTGCTGTCTGCTGTCTGTCTGTATGGAGGAGAGCAGACAGCAGCTGCAGAACTACAAGGCTCAGCATACTCCATCCAGGACTGTATGCAGGAGTTTTTGCCCCCCCAAAAAATGACGTGGGCTTCACCATATTTTTGTATGCTAGCCAGGTACAGCAGGCAGGTATGGCTGCCCCCAACCCCCAGCTGCCTATTTGTACCCGGCTGGGAACTAAAAAAAATAGGGAAGCCCTTTTTTTTAATTATTTCATGAATTTCATTAAATAATTAAAAAATAATCGACATGGGCTTTGCCCCATTTTTTGTGTCCAGCCAGGTACAACTAGGCAGTTGGGAATTGGAATCCGCAGCACAGGTTGGCCCGGGCTTTCTGGGCCCCTCTGCTGTGAATTGCAGTCCGCAGCCGCCCCAGAAAATGGCGCTTTCATAGAAGCGCCATCATATGGTGCTGTATCCAACTCTTCCAGCAGCCCTGAAGCCGGTTGGCTTGCTGGGTAATAATGGGTTAATACTAGCTTTGTTTTACTAGCTAGTATTAAGCCAGAGATTCTTAATGTCAGGCAAGTTTTACCTGGTCATTAAGAATCTCCAATAAAGGGTTAAAAAAAGACAACACACAGAGAAAAAATACTTTAATAGAAATAAATACACAGACACACTTAGAGACTCCATGTTTATTACTCCCTCTCATCCCTACACGATCCTGGTCTTCTGTCTTCTTTCTCCTTCAACCCATGCAGCTCTGCTACATCAGACAGCACTGCATGGGAGGAAGACGCTGCTGCTCCCATGCAGTCTAATTACTCAGTGAGAGTGAGCAGAGGCTGTGGGCTGTAAGCGGTGACATCACCGCTGCCACCGTTGCTAAAGTAATCTGACCGGCGGTTACTATAGCAACGGTGCTCTGATCACGTGATTCCCGGTGCCACAATTCACCGGCTGTGGCAGTCAGTATTTGCATATGGGCTGACTCTGTAAAGAGCGCCCACATGCAGGAACGGGGAAGTCGACCATGTGCCAGAGCATCTCGCCGGTACACGGAGATGCACAAACGAGCACCGCGTACCGGAGAGATGCACTGACAGGACCTAGCATAGCGTCTAGCCATGTGACCAGTCTGTAGCCAATGAGATAATACACACGTGACTGGTCACATGCTATTTTGATGTCACGGAAGGTCCTATCATTAGTGCTGGTTACCGGGAGGACGCAGCGATTATCGGAAGGAAAAGCGGCGGGAGACAGAGTGCAGGACGCGTCGTGGGGACCTGTAAGTGTAATGGCAATGTTTAGTAACTGTATGTGTACATGTATAAGGTGTTTGTATGTGTTTGTGTTTTCCTGACATTGTTTTCAATGGGGTTCTAAGGGTTCGTCGAACGTTCGACGAACGTTCGCTGAACGGAGCCTCCGTTCGACGAACCAAACTCGAACTCTAGGGGGGTGGCTCATCTCTACTCATAGTATTGTGTGTCTTATAGTCCGAAAAATATGGTAGATCAAATATCAGACAGCTGCCATAAAGCTCTTTATCATTTCTCCCGATAGCAATTAATACACTTTAGCAAAGTGAGATAGTCACTGAACACATGAAGGTAAAGGATGCCATGCAATCCCTCAGTTGATTGTTGAGGTTGTGCAAACTGGAGAACCCCATGTAATGTTTCCCTTAAGTAGTGGTCTGCGATAAAGCTATCACACCAAGGCTAGCCGATAAAGATATCCACACAGATATCTACATAGAGTTGTGGATTCATTAGCGGCAATGCGTATATCAGCGATACTAGCCATGCATGTATTAAATATGCAGAAAATTAAAGGTTAGTGTGCTGGGCAACGATCTGAACTCCAGCTCAGTATGCTTACCACTTGGAAGAGATTGAGAATAATCCCACACCTTCACTGCTATAGAGTTAGAGAGTGAAAAGAGAGGAGATAAAAGAAGGATGTCAGATTTCCTGACGTTGTCATTCTTCATCCTAATGAGCGCTGAAAGTGGGAAATGTGTGGCTTGTTCTCTCTCCCTGCTGGATGTCTTGTGTTTCCTGAAGCTGCATTCAGTAATCATATCTGTTTGCAAACTCAGGTAATCATTAGTGGGTGATTGCGGCACTACACTATTGTGTTTTGCTGTGATACTACTCGGTAATCTTTCCTCCATTTGTTATAAGTGCCAGCCTGCTGGCTGCTTGGCTCAATAGTGATAGTGGAATTAATCCTGTTTTAGGTATTTGTCTGAAGTGGGCTGTCTTGGAGGAATTGTTGAGGTGGAGAACTTACTGCTGTTTTCCAAGTTACTTTTTCCTTGGAAAAGGAAGAAATATGTATACAGAAAATCCTCAATCTCAATAAAATATTATCTTTATTCAAAATATTAAAAAGTTATTATATCACACCCAGTGCCAGTGAACACGTAAGGGAACAGAATGAGGGTACTAGATATACGGGATCCCTATAGTGCCCTATGGGATCTTATTCCTGCCTGACAACGGAGGGTATGACACCATAACTTTTTTTTGCACCCCTGTTCCGTGTCGGCTATCCCTCACTGCACCCTAAAATATGCAGTGAATTAAATTATTTTTATGCTAAAGATTGCCACGTATGTGTCTTCAGAGCATGAGATTTGCACAAACAGATCACAGATGAGTGATCAAAGACCACAGACACACAATACACGGGGGAAGTTTATATGCTGTCTCCCATTATTGCAAATAGCTGGAAATGCATATTACATGATATATGGTGTGTTACCTACATTAATATAATGGAAAAAATTCATTAATATAATGGAAGAAAAGTCAATTCCATTAAATAATAGGTCTCCCCTATTTCTATGTATCAATGGCAATCATAAAACAATTCACCTATACAAAAATACATTTTGCAGGATTAAACACATGAAAAAAATAGGAAAGCAACTAACATATTGCTTATTCCTATTAGAGAGATAATTGCCCAATAGATGTATCATGGCAACCAATACAATATGATTCAGACCAAAAAAAAGAGCAATATAATATAATGGGTTAAAGATTACCCAGGGAAGATGATAAAATGTGTTGCTTCCCTTTAAGATGATTGCTCTGCCTCACCTCCGATGAGTTTCCCCTTTAAAGGGGAATTAAAACTCAGTTTGTCCATATTGTTTATAGAAAAGGAAGAAATAACAAAGTTTTACAGTAACACTTTAATCGCTTTCTTGATGCCCCTTTAGCTGCATCATTTTGAACAATCTAGCCTTATTTATTTTGGCTTCAGCAATGACGTCATACCGGCCATTGTAGCCAATCACTGAACTCGGCAGCTCGTGCTGTCCAGCTCAGCACAGCTGGTAAACTCAGTGATTGGTTGTAGAGGTGATATGTGCACTATGTGGGATATCATTGTCACAGCCAAAACACTGAGACCTGAGCAGTGGAAGGGATCCATTTCTGAACCTGGGTATTGAGTACCCGCTCTGTTAGTTTAGGGACTTTCAAGTGTTTAAAAGGAATCTGTCAGCAGTTTTTTGCTACCTCATCTGACAGCAACATAATGCATTCAAAGAGATCCTGAATCCAATGATGTATCACTTAGATTACTTGCTGCAGCCATTCTGACACAATCAGAATTTTTAGATTTAATCATACAGCAGAGTCCAGAGAGCGACCCCCACCTACACTAGCTTGTCATGTGGGCTGTGAACCATGATTCCTATCTAGTTTTGTTGACCTCTATTCCATGCTGTTCTCTTTCCCATCTATACCCTTGAATGCTGAAGTGAAAGTGTAAACCCTCTTTTGTATTTCATATTCTGTTCCCTCACTGTTGAGCTTCATATTAGATTACGGTAACATCCACCTGTAACTCCAACTGCTGAAACGTGAACATGCACGACCAGCAGGCTGCAGTAAGGCTACATTCACATGACCGTTCCGTTTTTGCTGTCCGCAAAACACAGTCAATTTTTTCACGGATGCATCCATGTTGCATCCGTGTGTCATCCGTGTGCCTTCCGTTTTTTTTGTGGAACGCAAAACACGGAAGCAGCTAGATAGATAAATAGATGGATGGCTAGATATAGATAGATAGATAGAGGGATAGATAGCTAGAGGAATAGATAGAGAGACAGAGATAGATAGAGGGATAAATAGTGGGATGAATGAATGAATGAATGAATGAATAGAGGGATAGATAGAGAGACAGCTAGAGGGATAGATAGATAATAAATGAGAAAGACATTTAATGTCCCACTCCCCAGCATTTTGTAATCTTGCACCCTTTAGTGCCTTTCATGTGGCACTAAAGGGTGCTTAGCCTTGTATTTAGCAAAAAAAATGAATAAATAATTAAAAAACCCGCCGTGGGGTCCCCCTTTTTTTTTTGTAGCCAGCTCGGGTAAAGCAGATGGCTGCAGCCTGCAGACCACAGCTGGCAGCTTCACCTAGGGGCACCCCACGCTGTTATTTTAAATTAAATAAATAATTTAAAACAAAAAACGTGGGATCCCCCCAAATTGAATCACCATCCAAGGTAAAGCGGACAGCTGTGGTCTGGTATTCCCAGACTAGGGTGGTCTGGAGTTCTTGGACCCTCCCCAGCCTAAGAATAGCAGGCCACAGCCACCCCAGAAGTGGCGCATCCATTAGATGTGCCAATCCTAGTGCTTTTCCCCAGCTCATCCCGATGCCCTGGTGCGGTGGCAAATGGGGTAATATATGGGGTTGATACCAGATGTGTAATGTCACCTGGCATCAAGCCCTGCGGTTACTGATGTCACGCCATCTATCACATACCCGACATCAGTAACCCAGTCAGCAATTAAAAAAAAATAGACGACAAACATTTTTATTTAAAAAAAAAAACTACTCAACACATTCCCTCTTTCACCAATTTATTGAAAAGAAAAAACAAATCTGAGTATGGCGTAATCCAATAAGGGGGTCCCACGATGATCCATACTCACTGTCCCAGTCAATGAAGAACAGAATGTTCCCCATTGACTGGGAGAGCAGTGCACTGACCTGAGCTAGCATCATGAGGTCAGTCCAGGTCACTGCAGGGCATGATGAGCGCTGACTTCAGGAGGATAGCTAGGTACATTACCTGTGGTGATGGAAGCCGCTGCACTCCTGGTCAATGAGTTGTATGCCCACTGCGTTCTCAGATCACTTCTCGCAAGCGGCCTGTGACGTCACCGCTAGTCACAGTCTCGGGCCGTCCGCGAGAGGTGATGTGAGAATGCGGCTGTCAGTGATGAGCGCTGACGTCAGGAGGGCAGGACTTCATCACCACAGGTAATGAACTTTACTAACCTCCTGACGGCAACGCTCATCATCTCCACAGCTGCTCGCACTGCAGTGCGGGCATCTGCTGACACTGCAGTTCCAGCATATGCTGACACACTGCAGTGCGGGCATATGCTGACACACTGCAGTGCGAGCAGCCGCGGGGCTGGCAGGGGATTGAGACACAGACTGCACAGGCACCTGACGGAGGTCACATGGAAGTGCTTTCATGCGGCTTCCTGGGATTTTGCGGGCCCATTGACTTGTATTGAGTTACGGTCCGTTATTACTGAACAGAATAGGAAATGTTCCATAATAACGGAACGGACATACGGCATCCGATGTGCTTTTTTGTAGGATCAGATGCACATGGAAGTGCTTCCGTGTGCCATCTGATCTTACACAAAGACATTGAAAAGATGGTCCTGTCCATGGGGCCGTAAAAAACAGGAACTGACCAGGACAGGCGGAACTGTCATTTGAATGAGCCATAAAACAAAACATCATAATGCTAGGCAGCGAGTTATAAACATCACATGGTCCAAAAACTGGTGACTTACTATGTGAAATATTACTGAACCCATTTAAAATGTCCTGAACTAACATATTTTTGACCTATTCATAAGAGCAAATAGAGATCACTTTGGGTCTGACACCCACCAACCCATCAGTTCAGCTGATATCTTCCGTTGTTGAGGCACCATGTAAGTAGTGTACATTGGGAACACTGAAGGTCTGTACATTGTTTAGTTGCCACTTGTCACAAGTTTATCACAGCCTCATGTGATCTTGAAGTGATTTGGGATCAGAAGGTCACAGTGTTTTGGTGATTGCAGATTAGTTTTAGTTCTTGCAGGTCATTTCCCCTGAGCTGGAGTGTATTTAATTCCTTCCAGTTCGAAAAGGTAAGGTTAATTTCTATCCTGCAGTGATCTAACAGGTAGATGTAATCATAGCTCCAGCCACTTCCTTTTGTTATAAGTATCCACTCTTTACTCCTTCCTATGCTGGCTATAGCTCATACCTATGCTGTCCACTTGGAAAGACCAGTCTCAATAGAAAGCTGAGGTGTTTCTTCATTTGCAGATGGGAAGTTCCGGCTGGAAAAGCTGTGGCGTGTTATTTGTTGTGTCTTACCACACTTTTTTGTCTTTCCTATCTCGTGTATTCTTATTGTAGTGGCGAGGCTAGCGTCTTGCTGGTCTACACTAGTCAGGGTGAGTTCAGGGCCAGCGAGGGAATAGACATGTGATTGGCATGTGGAGGGAAGTGACTCGCCTACCCCAGGGCTCTGGGACACCCGGTGCTGGGCCAGACTAGTTCGGGGGTAGTCAGCGGTGGCAGGGCCCGGCTACGTGACCCTGGCGGGGTCAACTAATATGATGACTGCTGAGGATGGTGATTATTATTAAGTTTATGGGAGATATATATTCGTGACGCCACCTGTGGATTGCGGCTATGGAGCCGCCGATGCTGGATGGGGTCGCCGGGGCTGATGTAATGGCAGCTATGGTGGTTCTGCTCCCACAGGTGGAGCGGTACCCCAGGGCAACCGTTGGTGCTTGTAAGAGTCTGTGATGGTTTTGTGAATGATGCGGTGCAGTGCGGAATAAAGGAAGTTATACCAGAGATTGCAGTTCAGATGTTTACTCACGGTGTTCTTTAACACGACAGCTGTCCGGTTGCCCACGGTATGCTGGGATCCACTGTCCAGTGCCTCCGCCGATCCCAGGTAATTCTTAGGGTTAATACCGGTGCACCACTTCTATGTCTCTTTCCTCGACTGGCTTCACAGCCTTGACTTTGATAGATGAACTTGTCTTGGCCTCTACCATAGAATCTGGTCAAGGGGGCTTTCCTGACTAGAATCTTGCCCTCTTCCCAGGGGATCTACGGCAGGTTGTGGCCCTGGGCGCTTGCAGCCACCCTGGGCCTCGGTGTCACTTTATGAGGAAATGTCTTTCTTCCCTCTGTCTGGGGACCGTCCCCGAATGCAGCCAGATCCCTCCACCCGATCTTCCTGTGGAGCAGGCCACGCAAATATGCCCTTCCGTGGCCCTGGGATCCTCTCTTCTTTGTCTGTGGTGTCACCTAGGCCTAGCCGGGCCCCAAGATCTCCACCAGGAACCTTCTCTCTCTGTCACTTTCTCTTCACTCTCCTGAGGTAACTACCTCCCTCTTCTCCCTCTTACTTCACTAACTCCTTTCTAATTGACCTTGAACTTCCTGTTTCTACTCTCCCCTTCTAGTTGACTCCTCCCACTTTCCTTGTTGCTAGGCCCCACTCTATGGAGAAGAGATGGGTCTTACGGCCCCCCTGACTACAGCACTACAGCATATCTACACTACAGCATATCTCTGTGGCGACGGAAGCCTCAGGGGCGCCACAGAAGGATCCGTGACAGCATTTGGAAACCCTAAATTCTGCCTACAATGGTGAACATAAAAAAATAAATGCAAATGGAAAGATGAAATTGGTGTTGGCAAAAAAAGCACAAAACACTCAACACGCAACAAAAAAAGAGACACAAATGAAATAATGAATTGGGCACTATATGGCCAAAATTAAAGGAGTTGTCAGATTCTAGGACAACCCCTTCTCAATCAGATTGTTTGTCCCGTTAAAATAAATACACTTATAGTCGTCCTCTGGTGTAGGCTGCATTCCAGCAGTTTTGGCACTCACTCTCCTGGAGCTCATGTGAAATTGTTATGTCACGCAAGCCCTGCGCCCAATCAGCGCTGGCTTTTTTCTTCCTGTCTTAAGTGTACACCTAGAACTTATGTATCAGTTTTCTCAACATCCTATTCAAAAACTATGCTTGCTAATAATGGAGTTGTGTTTAATTCTGTGGCAATATAGCCTGGAAAGTTTTTGCACATTATTTTTTGTGCGCCTGTGGAAATTTGTGCCAATTAAGCCAAAGGAGCATTTGTAAAGTTAGGCACTGAAGTTGTAGAAGATTTTAACAAATTAAAGTGCTCAATGGGGTTGAGTTCAGAGGTCTTGGCTGACCACTGAAATTTCCCCTCACCAAACTTATGGGCCTCGCTTTCTGCGCAGGGGTACAAGCATGTCAGAACAATAAAGCGCTTCTTCTAAACTCATGTCATAGAGTTGGGAGCATACAAATGTCTTTGTAAGCTATATCAATAACATTACCATTCACATGAAATGATGGGTTCAGCTAAAAACTGTGAAAGTCACCAATATACCTCCTCCAAGAAATAATACAACGTGCACATTAGATACCAGTAGGCAGTGTTGCTTTCGCTTCACCAAATTTGTCCATCAAATTTATCCATCAGACAATCAGAAAAAGAGGGACTATAATAGTGTTAGTACATGATTAAAACCCATTAAAAATACAAATAATTTTTCAGACATTTAAACATTTATATATGAAAAATAATTATAAATACTTCCCCTTTGATTTCTAGCAACATGACAGTTCTCTGTATTTTTAATTGGTTTTAGTCATGTAACAAAGATTGCTTTTTTTTTGGTAGTCATTTTTATAGGTATATATATATTCAGTTTTTGTGGCTACTCTAATAGTGCACGTTTAATCACATGTAGCTCTGCAGCTTGGGGATCGTTAATTGTTTAATCAATGAATGATGCAATCGTAACTCACGATAAGCACACAATGTCAGACAAGCGTTTACACAAGACAAGAATCGTGAATGAAATGGTTGAATAAAATTCATCCTATTCCTAACATCGAACATTGTGCCCCTTGCTCACACAAGTAGATAAACTGAAATGTAGATGTGTTCAGCAATATTCTATAAGTAATATTAATTATTTTAAGAACATGAATTCAAAAAGTATTGTACAAACATTTCCGTTTATAGTGTGCAAAGAAATTCTAATCAATAATAAGATACTTACGAATCTCTACTCTTTCCAATACTCCAATTGCTAATGAACTATTATTGGGGCACGATCAATCTGATTTAGGACTTGAATTTGAAATTCCTCCTTTGTTGGTAAAGTGATTGAACAACCTAAAAATCTCAATTTCCATTACACAATTGTTGAAAATTTTCTCCTAAACTATTTCATGCACGACAAACAAGCATCGTTGGACACATTGTTCGGTCACTTAACCCTTTGAAATTACACCATTGAATGATGGGTTGTTCCAGTTAGAATCTGACAAACTCGCCCAATGTAAGTGGACCTTTAGGCCATTTTTTGTAGGTGATTTTTCAGATAAAGAACGTGATTCAACAATCCATAGAACAAGTTAGTTTACACCAGTCTAGAATTTAGGGTTGGTACCTCTTCAGTTAACCATATGTATCACTCACAAAGAGGAGACCATTTCTTTTACAATTATACTGAATTTGAGATTAGGCTCATTAGCGGCAATAAAGTGCATAATCACCAGCCTTTAAGTTTTCCAGTATGAATTATTTAGCCAATAAGTCCATATAACCAGTGCATATGGTGGACAAATGCCAACAGACTGCACATGAGTCCTGCTATGTTTCGAGGCTTGCCCCTTTTTTCAGGCATGCATCATGTCTATCTACTCAGGTTAATTCCATACATTCTTGAGGATAATGTTAGATTTATGTACTACTGCTTGACCATGGAAACCAGTCTCAGGAAGCCTCATAGCTTGCGCTCATATAACTTTTAGGTGAAGTTTGGAATGATGTAGTGAGCAACACGAGATGGATAATAGTTGCCTAGCACAAACTTCAGCACACATACTCTGGGAGTTTATATAGTCTACTTCTTTATAAATCAGCTGATACTCCTTGATTTAGTGAATTTAAAAGTTCTACACACCCCTGTTGAAGTGTCAGGTTTTTGCCACATAAAAAAAAATCATACCCCAAAAAATAATTTCAGAAGTTTTTCCATCTTTAATTCCACCCATAATCTGTACAAATCCATTGAGAAACAAACTTAAATAATTTTGAGGAGTAAAAATAAAAATATCAAAACTAAAATAATGTGGTTGCATAAGTGCAAACACCATTTTATATGTGGGGGTGTGGTTATGTTCAGAAGTAGCCAATCACATTTAAACTCATGTTAAATAGTAGTCGGTACATAGTTGTCATCATTTACAGTGATTCGGACTAACCCCATATAAAAATTAGCTGATCCAATATGATTTTTCAGATATTTTCATAGGTGCATTTTACAGCAAAAGTAATGGTCCATAAACAGCTTAAAACATAGGAAAGAGTTCTCATTGTTGTAAGTTATCAGTCTTGAACAGGGTACAAACAAAATTCCAAGGAATTGCCTATACTATGGAACACTATGAAGACATCATCAAGAAGTGACTTAAATTTGGCACAACAGTGACGTTCCTCAAAAATTGAAGAAAAAAAAAGGTTGCAAAGAGGTCTATAGGAACATTAAAAAGCTGCATGAACTTCTGGCAAGTACTTGTTATCTACTGCATGTGACAACAACATCCCATATAGTTCATATGTCTGTCCTGTGGGTTAAAGTGGGAAGATGGAAGCAATATCTTATAATAACAAAAAACAAGTCTGGCTATGTTTTGCCAAAACCTTCATCATGTCTGCCAAATGCATGTGGAAACCGTGTAATAGTCTAGTGAGTAAACAGTTGAAGTTTTTGTATTTGCTTCCAAAAGTTATATTTGGCGCAAAGCCAACAGTGCACATCAGCAAAAGAACATCATACCCACAGTGAAACATGGTGGAGGTAGCACTATTTTTTGGAGCTGTTTTTCAGCTGATGGAACTGAGGCTATAGTCGAGGTGGAATGTATTATGAATAGTTCCACATAGTCAATTTTGTAACAAAATCTCCAGACATCATAAAAGATGAAGATGAAGTGGAATTTCACCTAGATTGACAATTCTATATGTGCCATCCTGATAGACTGCAACTCAAAAAGGACTGAATGCTGTCATAAATTTAAAGGATACTTCAAAGTATTAGTTTAAGGGTGTACATATTTATGCCACCACATTATATCCACTACTTTCTAAATCCCTGAACTTACTAATGTAACACCTATAGTTGACCGGGGGACTTAGTGAAATTCTGTGACAGTGCAACACTCAATTACTGTGCTCTTTTGAAAAACCCAAAGTACTAGAAAAAGTAGTATACATTTTTGTCTATAGAGATTACATGACTGTGTGCCTGAATATATGTACCTGTATACAATGGGTGTGTCAGAAAAGTCAATAATACTCATTTTTATTATAGTTGCTTCTAACCTTACTAATGTTTATTTTAAGGATATCAAAAGTGGGCTTTAAGTCAGGCATCCTGTGGGAGTGCTTGACCCTATGAGTCTTTAGACACTTCTAAAAGGTTCTTGTACAGTTTGTTGAACAAAGATGACTTAAAGAGTAAATAAACTTTCATTATTTTTTTTATATAGACTTTTGCCCAGCATAAAATGTTATAAAACCTCACAAATCTCTTTATTAGGGACTTTGTCATCATTCCGATGATAAAAAAAATGGCTCTGAAAACCTGGCTTTTTAGCAGTCTATTTGCCTTCCTTCAGCAGCATTCATATCAGAAAGTGCTCATTTGGAGTACAGATTCTGGCAGTGAAAGTGTCCGCACCCATGTCATCCTCTGAATGCTGTGCTTATCAGACCAACCATCTGCAGCAGGCATATGCCCGGGGTTAGTGAGACAGAGGAGCTCAGCTGACCCTTTCACTGCCATCATCTGTACTCCAAACAACTACATTCTGAAATCAATGCAGATAATGCAGGCAAATACACCAGAGAAAAGCAGAGGTTTGGAACCAGTTATATGCATTTTTTCCAGGAATTATGACAAATCTCTTAGTACAGTGATTTGCAAAACATTATAACTTTCCATGCTGGACAAATTATTAAAAAAAAAACAAAACGTTAGGTGCTCTTCAATAAACATTGTTGGCTAGAATTTGTACAATTTAATATGACAATTGTTATATAAACATTACCTGTGTAATGTGAGGAAAAATTTGAAATCAAGATATCTACTCTTTTACTATGCATTTATTGGTATAGTCAGGGTGATATACACTGGAGATCAAATTAGAGAACAACATACAATTTCCTAAATGTAAGGCCCCTTTCACATGTCAGTGATTCTGGGACGTTTGTGCTTTTTTTTAAAATGTACCAGAATCACTGACATATGCAGACCCATTATAATGAATGGGTCTGCTCACACGTCAGTGATTTTTCACTGCACGTGTCTCCGTGCGGCGTACCCGCGTGTACGTGATTGCCGCACGGAGACATGTCCATTTTTTTCTGGCATCACTGATGTTCCACGGACCACGCAGTAGTGTGGTCCGTGAAACACGTGCCAGAAAAAAACGTGCTTTTAAAATAAAAATCATTTTTACTCACCCGGCGTCCAGCGATGTCCTCTGCAGCCCGTTCTCCTTGCTGCTTCTGAGCCCGCTCATTATTGTCGCGCATATTCATGATGCACGACACAGCCGACCCGGAAGCAGCTGCTGCGGGGGTCACCGCCGGCCGGATGCTGCACCGCGGGAGCGATCAGCACCATGGACAGCGGGAGCGCGCACAGGTGAGTTGTTTTCTAAGTGCAATCACGGGCCACAGAGAACAGAGCCCGGATTGCACTTAGACAACCCACGTGTGCCGTGAATCACGGCACACGCAGGGACATGTGCGTGTTTTACACGCCAGTGAAAAAGTCTGTGTTTTTCACTGACGTGTGAAACGGGCCTTAAGGTCATTGTGTAGTCCTATGTGATTTTATCCTAGCATGAGTAAACTAGCAGCATTTTAATCTTATTTCATAAATTGAATTTATTCTTAAGCGCATAATAATGTAAATGAGATAAATGAAAAATAACACTGATCAAAATTAGAGAATACTTTCAAATACCTGCAGGTTATTGGTGCTAATCTGGCACCTGGTGCTAATATCCTTAATTATTTGACAAACCCTATTTAACTGGCAGCCTAACTTTCCAGTTTGCACTGACTGTGAAAATGGTGTGCTGTTCCAAAGTGACTGAAACCCTCTGGCAGCAGGCTGTCCAGATGAAGGCAAAAGGGGTGACCCTATCAGCCATAGCAGGAGAAGTTGTTTGTTCTAAGTCTGTGATTTTGAGAATATTGCATCATTACAACATCACAAACTCTTTCAAATCCCCCAGAAGTCTGGTTGCCCTCGAAAGACAAATGAAAGACAGGACAGGATAATGTGGAGACTCTCCATGGGCAATTGTTTCAACGCTGCAGCTGGCATTGCTCAGCAGTTCAGCACTCAACAGGGTAAGGACTTGTCTCATCATACAGTGTCACAATGTTTAAGAGCATTTAGACTTAAAGCTTTCATTAGCAAAAAGCAACAAAAGACTAGACTCACCTTTTGTGAGGAGCATGTTGTGTGGACGGATGAGAAGTGGTCCACAGTTAATTTTCATGATGAAAGCAAGTTTAATTTATTTAGGTCCAATGGAAAACATGTTCATCAGCAAACTGGGGAAAGACTGCACCCAAAGTGTGTTAAGATATCAGTGAAAGGTGGAGGAGGAAGTGTCATGGTTTGGGAAATGTTTTCTGCAGCAGGAGTTGGACCTCTCATACAGCTACATGGCAGAGTGAATGCAACTGTGTATCAGAACCTTCTTCAACAACACGTGGTTCCTTACTTGCGTTCATCACTCAATCAACCACTAATTTTCATGCAGGACAATGCCCTTTGTCACACAGCAAAACATTGAAACAGTGAAATGGCCAGCCCAGAGTCCTGATGTAAACTGAAAAGAAAACCTCTGGAAAATTCTTGGTGACAAAGTTATGTAAAAGAAACCTACAACAGTCAACTGTGGAAGAGACTGGAAGAAGAGTGGACCAAAATGATACCAGAGCAGTGTGAGAGACTAGTAATGTCCTGTGGCAACAGATGTGCTGAAGTAACTCAAACCAAAGGACTGTACACTTCCTACTAATTGGTGACTGTTGTTAAATAAAAAAAAAAATAGTTATAATCGTTCTCTGTGCTACAGTAAGGGCGACTTTGCACGTTGCGACATCACAAGCCGATGCTACGATGTCGCATGCGATAGTCCCCGCCCCCGTCGCAGGTACGATATCGTGTGATAGCTGGCGTAGCGAAAATTATCGCTACGCCAGGTTCACATGCACTCACCTGCCCTGCGACCGTCGCTGTGGCCGGCGACCCGCCTCCTTCCTAAGGGGGTGGGTCGTGCGGCGTCATAGCGACGTCACACGGCAGGTGGCCAATAGCGGCGGAGGGGCGGAGATGAGCAGGATGTAAACATGCCGCCCACCTCCTTCCTTCCGCATATCCTACGGAAGCCGTGGTGACGCCGGTAGGAGATGTTCCTCGCTCCTGCGGCTTCACACACAGCGATGTGTGCTGCCGCAGGAGCGAGGAACAACATCGGACCATCGCGTCAGCGTAATTATGGATTATGCCGACGCTACACCGATGATACAATTACGACGCTTTTGCGCTCGTTAATCGTATCATCTAGGCTTTACAAACTGCGATGTCGCATTCGATGCCGGATGTGCGTCACTTTCAATTTGATCCCACCGACATCGCACTTGCGATGTCGTAGTGTGCATAGCCCGCCTAATTGTTGTTCTCTAATTATGATCATCACGTTTTGGTCAAAATAAAGGTTTTATGTTGATAAACTTTGGATCTTTTGTAAAACACTGTTGAAGTGGCAGGGTGTACCCTTACCAAAAAAACCTTCAAATGTTCATCCATGTAGATAACTTGATTTTTTCAGAAATAATGTAATCATACATAGTTCTCTAATTTTGATCTCCAGTGTATGTGTCGTCCCCACGTCGGCAGCCGGGCTGCTCGGATCTGGATCCGTGGTGGCTCGAGAGGGCTCCGGACCCGGGAGTCGAACGTCTCCTCAAACCAAGGGGGGTTATGTATAGGGGATGGTGCTGAAAGTTCGTGACACCACCCGTGGTGCGTGGTAAGGTGAAGTACCACCACTGCAATTGGGAGTACCCGGTGGCGATGGAGTAGGCAGCTAGATGTTTAACCCCTCCATGGGTAGCGGGATGCCCTGGGACTCAGTAAAGGTGACGGGGAGGTGCCATTCGGAAGGTAAGGGTCACTTGCGTTCTCAGTCCGATAATGCTGACATTGACAACTGTAGTAAACCAAAGTTCTGTACACCGCTGAGGGGGAGCATGCCTGGGTCCCGTGCCCGTTGGTGTTGCCTGTTGGCCTATAACCTTTTCCCGTGGCACCTTGTCTTCTAGTTGGTCCTTTAGTCTGAAACTAATCGGGTCCTGCTCCCCAGTATGGCTAAATGGGTGAGCTGGCTCTCAGGGTTCACGCTTGGGATTTTCTGGACCGTGTAGTGGGAAAGTCCTATCCCCCTTGTTGCGCTAGTACCCCGATTTTGGAGCGGGTGGAGAATGGATCTTGAAGGCTCTGTCCTCGTCGGGTAAGTTGTCAGGGCGTCCGAATCTTCTCCCTGACCTAGCGTCCATGTACCCCGTCGTGCCTTGGCCCCTGCCCGGTGATGGCACAAGGCTGCCGGCTGTCCTCCTCGACAGTCCGTGCCCCTTGTCATGATCCCCTGCGACCGGGGTCCAGCTCTTACCAGGCCCAGACCAACGTCTGCCAACTAGTATTTCACTGAGCCCAGCTCCTGACCTCTCCTCTTGAGAGTCACCGCTTAACTGCCTCACTCCTGATACTCCTGACCCCCTTACCAACCCCCCAAGTTGGCGGCCCTATTCCACTCCAGCCGTCCACTGGTGTGTCTGGTGGGTGTGGTGCAGAGTGTTCCTAGGATTTTGATTAGCCTGCTCTTAGCAACACCAAAGGTGAGGGACCCGTAACCAAGGAGGGAGATGGATATTGCACAGAAGGGCAGATTGCACAATACCCTATGACGACCTGATAGGACAGGGCATCACATATATATAATCTGATATCATTGGTTGAAACTAAGTCCCTTGATCCATGTCATAATCTGGAGCCAGAATAGTTAGCTCTAAGGACTGCACTACGCTTCCTCTATGATCATAAATAAAGCATACATTACAGCCATTGCATCCTCTGGAGAGTGCTTTATAGTGCAGAAGATGTTTCATAGCATGGAACTGCTTAGCAAATAGATCTCATTATCCTTTATACTTAAAGTCATTTTTATTTTATATTGCGACAATGTATCACCTACTATTTATATCCCTAAATAAATATTTTCTTGTAATTTGAATTATAATGGATATAACACTGATAACAAATGTACTACGTGTAAAGTGATCTCAGACAAAGAAATATAACAGATGTTGGATTATTGAGCACAACATACTAAATTAAATCACTAAGATTCCCTTAGGTTGGCATAATGGATGATACATTCTGCTAAGCTCACATAGATAAAAAAAAGAATATCCATATAAAGGAGCCGAGAGTGAATCCTTCCTGCTATACTTAGATATACACTTCCATTGTATCAGGATAAACCACACATATTACACTTCACAATGAATGGAAAGTTGCTAGATTGTAAAGTCTCTTTACAGCATTCATCTTAAGCTGGGTTTACACACTGAGACTTTCTAGCGATCCAACCTGCGATCTCAACCTAGCCGGGATCGCTACAAAGTCTCTGGTGAGCTGTCAAACAGGCAGACCTGGCCAACGACCTAACAGCGATCCGGACCTGCAGAGCGACTAGCTGGTCGTTGGGGACGTGTTAAAAAAGCAGGTGAACTTCACCCGACTTCATTTAATGCCGCGCGGCTCTGTCTGTGTGCCGTGTAAATAAATAAATAATTAAAAAATCCGGCGTGCGGTCCCCCCCTATTTTAATACCAGCCAGATAAAGCCATACGGCTGCAGGCTGGTATTCTCAGGATGGGGAGCCCCACGTTATGGGGAGCCCCCCAGCCTAACAATATCAGCCAGCAGACGCCCAGAATTGCCGCATACATTAGATGCGACAGATCTGGGACTGTACCCGGCTCTTCCCGATTTGCCCTGGTGCGTTGGCAAATCGGGGTAATAAGGAGTTATTGGCAGCCCATAGGGCATGGAGGGTGTCTCCCCGAGACACCCTCCATGATTAATCTGTAAATTACAGTTAAAAAACACACACCTGAAAAATCCTTTATTAGAAATAAAAAACACAAACACATTCCCTCATTACCAATTTATTACCCACAACAAAGCCCTCCATGTCCGGCGTAATCCACGGTCCTCCAGTGTCGCATCCAGCTCTGCTGCATGCAGGTGACAGGAGCAGCAGAAGACACAGCCGCTCCTGTCTCCTCCACGCAGCTAATGAAGACAGCCGTGTGATCGGCTGAGCTGTCACTGAGGTTACCTGGATCCAGCAGTGGATCCAGCGGTGGCCGCGGGTAACCTCAGTGACAGCTCAGCTGATCGCGCTACTCACCGCCGCTCCGGTCAGCTCCACAATGAGGTGAGTAGCGCGATCAGCTGAGCTGTCACTGAGGTTAATCGCGGCCACCGCTGCATCCACCGCTGGATCCAGTGGCGGCCACCGGGTAACCTCAGTGACAGCTCAGCTGATCGCGCTACTCACCTCATTTGCTGGTGATTTCCCCCCCTCTCTCATACTCACCGATCCCCGATCACCGGCGCTGCACGGCGTTCACACTGCTCCGGTGGCTTTTCCTTTTTTGAAAAAGCCGGCCGCTCATTAAACAATCTCGTATTCCCTGCTTTCCCCGCCCACCGGCAAATGTGATTGGTTGCAGTGAGACACGCCCACACGCTGAGTGACAGCTGTGTCACTGCACCCAATCACAGCAGCCGGTGGGCGTGTCTATACTGTGCAGTAAAATAAATAAATAAATAATTAAAAAATCCGGCGTGCGGTCCCCCCTATTTTAATACCAGCCAGATAAAGCCATACGGCTGCAGGCTGGTATTCTCAGGATGGGGAGCTCCACGTTATGGGGAGCCCCCAGCCTAACAATATCAGCCAGCAGCCGCCCAGAATTGCCTCATACATTAGATGCGACAGTTCTGGGACTGTACCCGGCTCTTCCCGATTTGCCCTGGTGCGTTGGCAAATCGGGGTAATAAGGAGTTATTGGCAGCCAATAAGTCCTAGATTAATCATGTCAGGCGTCTATGAGACACCCTCCATGATTAATCTGTAAATTACAGTCAGGGCCGGATTATAGGCGGGGCAAGCGGGGCTCCAGCCCAGGGGCCCCCACCAAAAGAGCTTCTAAGGGGGCCCCCACCACCAGGGCCATACTTGTCAACATTTTTTTTTATCTTCACACCCTCTCCCCCTCCGTAAAGACAGTCTAATAAATCAGCTGTGTTTTCGGAGGGGAAGGGGGGGGGGCGGTGCACCGGCATTTATTTGTATCTGCGTCTTTAAGACGCAAAAACAAACTGCGGGCACAGGACGCTGAATGACCCCGGAAGTACCAGCGATTGTACTTCCGGGGTCAGAGGTGTGCCAATGAGCTCCCTGCTATGTGCTGTGGCCGTCATGGGCGTACCCAGCGTGGGGCGGGGGGGCACCTGCCCCGGGGGGGCACCTGCCCCCCCCTAGAAGCAGGGGCACGGTGTAATGGGCTGCTGTATGTGCAGCCACGCTCCTCCGCAGTGTGTGCATGCAGGCCCGACACACTAGCTGCAGCAGGAGGCAGCGCTGTGCTGTGCCGGCTCTGCTGTGTGCTGTGTGCCCGGCATGCACACAATGCAGAGGAGCGCAGCGGAGCCGGAGCCGGTGCTCGCAGCTTCCTCCTTCTTCCTATTCAAATGTATTTGCGTCTTCCGACGTAAATACATTTGAACAGCGCGCCGGGACTGGGCCCCGCCCCCGACGTGCAGTAACGTGATGAGATCAGCACCTTGCTGACGTCATCACAGTGCTGCGGGCGCCGGCACACAGGGGAGATCAGATGGTAAGCGCTCCATGAAGGAGCCGAAGAGACAGGTTTAATTAATGATGATGAGTGGGGAGGGGCTGAGGACACATAATGGGGAACATCTGTGAAGGAAGTGGAACACAGCTTTGTAACAGGCAGAGGAGGAGTACTGTATTCCGAGGGAGGGGGGAGGCAGGAGTGTGTAGGGATGGGGCAGTTTGATTTGTGTGTGTAGGGGGTGATGAGGGTTGTATTGTGTGTGGGGGGAGGGGTAATGGGGGGGTGCATTGTGTGTGTGTGTGTAGAGGTGATGGGGGGTGCATTGTGTGTGTGTGTGTGTGTGTAGGCGGTAAAGGGAGATGCATTGTGTGTGTGTGTAGGGGTGATGGGTGGGTGCATTGTGTGTGTGTTTTGTGTGGGGGGAGTAATGGGGGGTGCATTGTATTTGTGTGTGTAGGGAGGAATGGTGGGTGCATTGTATTTGAGTGTGTGTGTGTGTGTGTGCGTGTGTGTGTGTGTGGGGTGATGGGGAGATGCATTGTGTGTGTGTGTGTGTGTGTGGTGATGGGGAGATGCATTGTGTGTGTGTGTGTGTGTAGGGGGTGATGGGTGGGTGCATTGTGTGTGTGTGTGTGTGTGTGTGTAGGGGGTGATGGGTGGGTGCATTGTATGTGTGCTTTGTGTGGGGGGAGTAATGGGGGGTGCATTGTATTTGTGTGTGTGTAGGGAGGAAAGGTGGGTGCATTGTATTTGAGTGTGTGTGTGTGTGTGTGTGTGTAGGGGGTGATGGGGGGTGCATTGTGTGTGTGTGTTTGTAGGGGGTGATGGGTGCATTGTGTGTGTAGGGGGTGATGGGGGGTGCATTGTGTGTGTGTGTAGGGGGTGATGGGTGGTGCATTGTGTGTGTGTGTGTGTGTAGGTGTAAAGGGGGTGCATTGTGTGTGTGTGTAGGGGGTGATGGGGGGTGCATTGTGTGTGTGTGTGTGTAGGCGGTAAAGGGGGGTGCATTGTGTGTGTGTGTGTGTAGGGGGTGATGTGTGGGTGTATTGTGTGTGTCAGAGCTGTGTGTGTGTCAGAGCTGTGTGTGTGTCAGAGATGTGTGTGTGTCAGAGATGTGTGTGTGTTAGAGCTGTGTGTGTCATAGCTGTATGTGTGTGTGTGTGTGTCAGAGCTGTGTGTGTGTGTCAGAGCTGTGTGTGTGTGTGTCAGAGCTGTGTGTGTGTGTGTGTCAGAGCTGTGTGTGTGTATGTGTGTCAGAGCTGTGTGTGTGTATGTGTGTCAGAGCTGTGTGTGTGTGTGTCTGTGTCAGAGCTGTGTGTGTATGTGTGTCAGAGCTGTGTGTGTATGTGTGTCAGAGCTGTGTGTGTGTGTGTCAGAGCTGTGTGTGTGTGTGTCAGAGCTGTGTGTGTGTGTGTGTGTCAGAGCTGTGTGTGTGTGTGTATGTGTGTCAGAGCTGTGTGTGTGTGTGTGTCAGAGCTGTGTGTGTGTGTGTGTGTCAGAGCTGTGTGTGTATGTGTGTCAGAGCTGTGTGTGTGTGTGTCAGAGCTGTGTGTGTGTGTGTCAGAGCTGTGTGTGTGTGTCAGAGCTGTGTGTGTGTGTGTGTGTGTCAGAGCTGTGTGTGTGTGTGTCAGAGCTGTGTGTGTGTGTCAGAGCTGTGTGTGTTCTGTAAATCTGAATGTAGCAGAACAGGATAAGATAAATGTTCATTGGATTTATATCTAAATGCTACGGTTCGCGCTCTACTGTTATAGCTAAAAATGTTAACGTTATGGGGCCCCCACCAGATTTTCTGCCCAGGGGCCCCCACCAACCTTAATCTGGCCCTGGTTACAGTAAATAAACACACACCCGAAAAATCCTTTATTAGAAATAAAAAACACAAACACATTCCCTCATTACCAATTTATTACCCACAACAAAGCCCTCCATGCCCGGCGTAATCCACGGTCCTCCAGCGTCGCGTCCAGCTCTGCTGCATGCAGGTGACAGGAGCAGCAGAAGACACAGCTGCTCTGGTCACCTCCACGCAGCTAATGAAGACAGCCGTGTGATCAGCTGAGCTGTCACTGAGGTTACCTGGATCCAGCGGTGGATGCAGCGGTGGCCGCGGGTAACCTCAGTGACAGCTCAGCTGATCACACTACTCACCTCATTGTGGTGCTGACCGGAGCGGCGGTGAGTAGCGCGATCAGCTGAGCTGTCACTGAGGTTACCCGCGGCCACCGCTGCATCCACCGCTGGATCCAGGTAACCTCAGTGACAGCTCAGCTGATCGCGCTATTGCCTTCATTAGCTGCGTGGAGGTGACAGGAGCGGCTGTGTCTTCTGCTGCTCCTGTCACCTGCATGCAGCAGAGCTGGACGCGACGCTGGAGGACTGTGGAGTACGCCGGACATGGAGGGCTTTGTTGTGGGTAATAAATTGGTAATGAGGGAATGTGTTTGTGTTTTTTATTTCTAATAAAGGATTTTTCGGGTGTGTGTTTATTTACTGTAATTTACAGATTAATCATGGAAGGAATCTCGGGGAGACGCCTGACATGATTAATCTAGGACTTATTGGCAGCTATGGGCTGCCAATAACTCCTTATTACCCCGATTTGCCAACGCACCAGGGCAAATCGGGAAGAGCCGGGTACAGTCCCAGAACTGTCGCATCTAATGTATGCGGCAATTCTGGGCGACTGCTGACTGATATTGTTAGGCTGGGGGGCTCCCCATAACGTGGGGCTCCCCATCCTGAGAATACCAGCCTGCAGCCATATGGCTTTATCTGGCTGGTTTTAAAATTGGGGGGGACCGCACGCAGTTTTTTTTTAATTATTTAATTATTTATTTCAATGCACAGTATAGACACGCCCACCGGCTGCTGTGATTGGGTGCAGTGAGACACCTGTCACTCAGCGTGGGGGCGTGTCTCACTGTAACCAATCATAGGCGCCGGTGGGCGGGGAAAGCAGGGAATACGAGATTGTTTAATGGGCGGCCGGCTTTTTCAAAAAAGGAAAAGCCGCTGGAGCAGTGTGAACGCCGTGCAGCGCCGGGGATCGGTGAGTATGAGAGAGGGGGGGACACTTCAGTCACTCGGGGGATTAGCGGTCACCAGTGAATCCTTCACAGGTGACCGCTAATCAGGACACTACACAGACAGAGCCGCGGAGTCGCTGTAAAGTCCCCTTTACACACTGAAACTTTCTAGCGATGCATGCTGCACAGCGGGAAACAAAGGACCTAGGAATGGTCCTGAACGATTTGTAGCGATCACAACTTCACAGCAGGGGCCAGGTCGCTGATAGGTTTCACACACTGCAATGTCGCTGGGGAGGTCGCTGTAACGTCACAAAACCGGTGACGTTACAGCGATGTCGTTTGCGATGTTGCAGTGTGTAAACCCAGCTTTACTCTGTAACAATGCGTACTGCAGCCATCACAGGGTAAAACATGATTGTCAACTTAGTGGCCGCCAAAGAAGTTTATAGAAGTGTTCTTATCTGCATCATTCGTCAATAGAATATGACATAAAAATTTGGAAAAGTTTGGAAAATGCAGTTCCCACTACCGGGACCCTCATCTATCTCGAGTTTGGGACCCCAGCATGTGATATGAAATGATGAATTGCCTTACACAAATGATCCTTATTTTAGTTCTTTGGGAGCTTGGAAAATTACTGATACTGTGTTTCCCTGAAAATAAGACAGGGTATATTTTTTGGGGGTCCAAAAGATGTGCTAGGGCTTATTTCCAGGGGATGTCTCATATTGTTTATTGTTGTTTGTATCCTATTGTGTTGCTGTAAGCCCCGGAAAATTTATATTCTTGCGCCCACTATTGATACAAAATGAATATTCACCCCTTCCCCCATCCACCCGACTGTGCCAGCATCAATGATTTAGTCAGACTGATGCATTCCTCGGCTGAATATTGCATTGCAATTGTTAGATGGGCCATCTGCTCTCCTGACCTGAATGTGACAGCTGCATAGAAATACTTGCTGTCACACTCGGAACTGAAAGGCCACCAGCCAGTCCGAGGATTGCGATGCAATAATCAGACATAGGAATACAACAGTCTGACTGAATCACTGATGCCAGCAAAAAGTGGTTGGCGAGGGAAGATTGAATATTTGTTTTCTATTTTACAGCGGGTGAGTACAGAAGCCTAGCTGCACCCTATCACTGATGCTGGCACAAAGAGGTGGCAGGGGAAGAGGTGAATATTCATTTTGTATAAACAGTAGGCGAGTACAACAATCTGCACGAATCACTGATGCTGGCACATAGGAGTGGACAGGGAAACGTTGGAGTATTAGGCGGGTGCATGACTATACATTTTCTAGGACTTACGGCAACACAACGGGGCAACGTACACCAATAAAAGTTACATATTCTGAAAAGGCTGTACAAGCCCTATTTTTGGATACTATTAGTATGATGACCCACAACTGGTGCCTTTTTTTGGAGTAGGGCTTATATTTTAAGCATATTTCCAAAGGCCCAAAAAAATCCTGCTAGGACTTATTTTCAGAGTAGGGCTTTTTTTTTTTTAGGAGGGGAACACGGTATAAGCGTATGTGGATTTAGCATGTGCGGTCTTGTAATTTCCTGTTAATGTCATATACCAGTGAGCAAAAAACTTCAACTAGTTATTTCATGAGAAATCCTAACACAGAAATGACATCGTAATTACTAATAAGTTCTTATATAGATGACCTCCTGTAGTTCTCTGAGGACTACATTTTACAAATGCTGCCAGAAATGATACAAGTAAAATATATCTTTGTACCGTGTTAGCCAGTAGAGATAAAAAAAATTGTTTAAAAGAACAGAGAGTCCTCAGTGGTTGATACCTTTTAATGGCTAACTGAAAAGATGGTAATAATTGCAAGCTTTCGAGACTACTCAGGTCTCTTCATCCTACCATGCCTGATGAAGAGACCTGAGTAGTCTCGAAAGCTTGCAATTATTGCCAGAAATGATGAAATTGGCTAGATGCCAAATTACTGTATGTAATGTAATACTTGTGAAGCATAGAGTACACTTTTTTGATCCATGATAGTCTCAGCTTGTTTCCTTATTTCTAAATTTAGAGTTTGTTTCTTACCAATCAAGATTCATTTAGACTGAGGTATATGCAGTGTTAAACACCTGTGGATGGGCAGCCTGTCAATTAATAGCCTATTTACACAGGAAAACCCAGCATCAGATTTGCACTGTGCAATTTGTAATAAATTGTTCAGTGAGTACAGGCTGCCATTATAGTCAGCAGCGCGAGACCTGTTTATACAGGAGGATATGCTGGTGAGAATGATGATCTTTTGTGCACCAAACAGAATCATGCCACTAGACGAACTAGATTGTTGCTTATTCTTTGGGGGAATAGACATTACATTTGTCATAAACTGAGCTTTACTTTGAACGCTTGTGAAGTTAGGCTCCTTTGACACATCAGTTTTTTGGCATCAGGCACAATCCGGCGTGTGCCTGATGCAACGGATTCGGCACAGAATGTGCAAAAACGGATGCTCCGGATCCTTTTTTTTTATCCAGCGCATCTGTTTTTGCATCCGTTTTGTCAGGTTTTTTTTGCCGGATCCGTTTTTTACAACAAATTGAAGCATACTCAGTTTAAAAAAAGGATCCGCCGGCCGCATCCATTTTTTGCTGCATTATGCCGGCGTCCATAGGCTTCCATTGTAAATCACGCCGTATCGTGCCGAATCTGGCGCGATGCGTTTTTTTGTCAGAGATAAAAAACGTTACAAGAGACATTCCATTCGGCTGCCGCATAAGCCAATTACGTAGGATCCAGCAAAAACCGGATGCAACGCAATGCCATCCAGCACAATCCGGCGCTAATACAAATCAATGGGGATAAAACGGATCCGGCGCCAGATCTATTTTATCTGGTTTTCTTTCTGGATTGTGTGTGATGGAAAAAACTGATGTGTGAAAGTAGCCTTAAAGAGGTCACAAGACATGACCTCTTGGATAAGATTGAGAATATCTAAAGTAATACCAAAAAAAATGCAGGTATCAAATTCTGCTGTATTGTACACAAAATATGTGCTTTTGGAAAGCTGGAAATCTAAGTGATTTGTGTTACAACTAGCTGGGTCACATCGTTAATAGCAGTGGACCAAGTAGCTGCTATGGAGCCCCCTGTATCTTTATTTCAATAGTATCTGAATCCTCAGGTCGCATATATAGTTGAACACATTAGTAGAGGAGGGAGACGTTACATCCTTCCTCCATTATTCAACCTATTCATGTGATGCTCAATTGTATCATTACTTGTAGAGGTTCTGGGGGCCTCATTTTGGATATAGAGGAGTTGGGGGCCATCATACTGTTTATACAGAGCCTGACGAGCTGTTATGCTGCATATGTGTGGCCAGGAAAAGGGGGGAAGGGCGAACCGCAACAGGAAAAGGGAGGAAGGGCGCACCGCTGTGCAAAACTTTTTCTCCTCTAGCATATGTGGGGCCATCACACTATATATAGGGGTGCTGTAGGGTCTTCAGGTTATACATAGGGGGCTACGGGATCCGTATACTGTGTATATATGGGGGAAACTTATTGTTGAGATTCCCTTCAAAATGTTGAATGGTAATTTAACAACAGATATTGCATCAATATATGTAAAAACATATATGAAATAATTTCTACAATTTAAGATTGCCAAGGTCCTTTATAAAATTTTCCAAACATGCAAAAAGATTTAAAGCGGAGCCATCATTTTATTTTTTTTTCCATATATCAATAGTTTACATCAAAATAAGTAACTTTGTAATATATCTTATGGGACAAATTTCCTCACAAACGCCCTTGGAAAAAGCCATGGCAAAACGCGTGTCGGGGGTTCCACTGGTAAGGTCCTTCAGCATGTGACTGGGCTGCATACACACCTGGGCTGCATATGGTTGCTTTATTTATTTGAAAACTGTTTGATTATCAGGATGCACTCTTTATTGCATTATTTATTCATGGTCACTAGAACATAATTTTGACACTTTATGACATTATTTACCTATAATTGTGATTATATTTCATTATTAGTATTATCTTAGTACATCCTACTGTTTATTTTTTTCATGTAGTGATGAGAATCTATGATGATGGGAAGCGGGAGAAACTAGAGGAAGAGGGAGGAGCTATATACAGAGCTCCCCCCTTCTGTCTACATAGAATCTCATCAGTTAAAGTTGCCATCTCCTATCTAAGTAATGGGAAAGTCTTCACTGAATACAGATTTTACCTCAGAATTAAGAATTTTGATAATTACTGATCAATTCTGGCAGAGAAAGAAGCAAATTTGCCTGATAAATTATATTACAAAGCTGCTTATTTTCATATGTACTATTGATTTATGAAAAAAATTAAAATGACGGTTGTGCTTCAAGCCATAAACAGTATGACGCATATAAAATACAATAGAAAAGATAAGCCTGGCTCACTATCTAGTTGGGTGCTCTGGAGAAAAAACAACCTCAGAAAAATACATATAGCTCCGGCACTCCTTAGAAGAAATTGCAAAAAGTCTCGGGTGGTGCTGAATGCGTTTTTATTAAACCAAGAGTGAAGTCTGTCCCATAGACGTTTCGGTCAACATCAGACCTTTATCAAGGGATCCATCAGACTAGAGTATTGTAGACATAAATATGCACCAACGGACAACAAGTGTAATCATCAATCGCGTCTAACAGTAGGGTTGGGTACTATGATAAATCCCTGTGAACGTGTAACCCAGGTAGTGTGTCGCGCTAAACGTATGAGAAGTAGGGGAAGTCTCGTTTGCAACACTGTGGGATTTATCATAGTACCCAACCCTACTGTTAGACGCGATTGATGATTATACTTGTTGTCTGTTGGTGCATATTTATGTCTACAATACTCTAGTCTGATGGATCCCTTGATAAAGGTCTGATGTTGACCGAAACGTCTATGGGACAGACTTCACTCTTGGTTTAATAAAAACGCATTCAGCACCACCCGAGACTTTTTGCAATTGCATATAAAATACAGTGACTATACTTAAAAACACTGCACGTTAACACAGAAGCTGCTATTGTAGCAATATTAATGTGACAGGATCGCTTTCTAAATAATAAAATAATTAAGTAAACCTCATAACTAGTGTTGAGCCACCCCCCTAGTGTTCAAGTTCAATTCAGTTCATCGAACGGCGGCTCAGTTCGGTGAACGTTTGACGAACACCTTCGAACCCCATTGAAAAGAATGGCAGGCAAACACAAACACATAAAAACACATTATACATATACACATACAGTTAATAAACATTGCCATTATACTTACAAGTCCCTGTGACGCGTCCTGCACTCTGTCTCCCGCCGCTTTTCCTTCCAATCATCGCTGCACCCTCCTGGTGACCAGCACTGATGATAGGACCTTCCTTGACGTCTTCATAGCATGTGACCAGTCACGTGTGTATTATCTGATTGGCTGCAGACTGGTCACATGGCTAGACGTCATGCTAGGTCCTGTCAGTGCATCTCTCCGGTACGCGGTGCTCGTTGTAGCATCTCCGTGTACCGGCAAGATGCTCTGGCACATGGTCGGCTCCCCGTCCCTGCATGTCGGCGCTCTTTACAGAGTCAGCCCACATGCAAGGACTGAATGCCACAGCCGGTGAATAGCGGCACCGGGAATCACGTGATCGTAGATCACTGTTGCTATAGTAACCCGCCTGTCAGATTACTATTCCAACGGTGGCAGCGGTGACGTCACCGCTTACAACCCGCAGCCTCTGCTCACTCACTGAGTGATTAGACTGCACGGCAGTGTTTTCCTCCCATGCAGTGCTGTCTGATGTAGCAGAGCTGCATGGGTTGAAGGAGAAAGAAGACAGAAGACCAGGATCGTAGAGGGGTGAGAGGGAGTAATAAACATGGAGTCTCTAAGTGTGTCTTTGTATTTATTTCTATTAAATTATTTTTTTCTCTGTGTGGTGTCTTTTTTTTAACCCTTTATTGGAGATTCTTAATGGCCGGGTCAAACTTGCCTGACATTAAGAATCTCTGGCTTAATACTAGCTAGTAAAACAAAGCTAGTATTAACCCATTATTACCCAGTGAGCCACCCATAACCAGCGCAGCTGGAAGAGTTGGATACAGCGCCAGATGATGGCACTTCTATGAAAGCGCCATTTTCTGGGACGGTTGCGGACTGCAATTCGCAGCAGAGGGGCCCAAAAACTTCGGGCCAACCTGTGCTGAGGATTACAATCCCCAGCTGCCTAGTTGCATCCAGCTGGACACAAAAATGGGGCGAAGCCCATGTCGTGTTTTTTTTTTTTATTATTTCATGAAATTCATGAAATAATTAAAAAAAGGGCTTCCCTATATTTTTAGTTCCCAGCCGGGTACAAATAGGCAGCTGGGGGTTGGGGGCAGCTGTACCTGCCTGCTGTACCTGGCTAGCATACAAAAATATGGCGAAGCCTACGTAATTTTTTTGGTGCGCAAAAAATTCCTGCATACAGTCCTATATGGAGTATGCTGAGCCTTGTAGTTCTGCAGCTTCTGTCTGCTCTCCTGCATACACTAGTGGATGAAGTATGCTGAGCCTTGCAGTTCTGCTCCCCCTGCCTCTCCCTCCAGCATACAGTCCTGGATTGAGGATGCTGACTCTTGTAGATCTTCAGCTGCTGTCTCCTCTCCTCCATACAGAAAGACAGCAGACCGCAGCTGCAGAACTACAAGGCTAGGCATACTCCATCCAGGACTGTGTGCAGAAGTTTTTTGCCCCCCAAAAAAATTACGTGGGCTTTTCCATATTTTTGCATGCTAGCCAGGTACAGCAGGCAGCTACGGGCTGCCCCCAACCCCCAGCTGCCTATTTGTACCCGGCTGGGAACCAAAAATATAGGGAAGCCCTTTTTTTTTTAAATTATTTCACAAATTTCATGAAAAGATTAAAAAAAAATGACGTGGGCTTCGCCCAATTTTTGTGTCCAGCCACGTACAACTAGGCAGCTGGGGATTGGAATCCGCAGCACAGGGTGCCCAAGCTTTCTGGGCACCCCTGCTGCGAATTGCCGTCTGCAGCCACCCCAGAAAATGGCACTTTCATAGTAGTGCCTACTTCTGGTGCTGTATCCAACTACTCCAGCTGCCCTGGTGACGGGTGGCTCGCTGGATAATATTGGAGTTAGGGCTAGCTGTATATTATCAACTGGCCCTAAGCTCGCAATTCATGGTGTCACGCCAATATTAAACATTGGCCACCATGAATTTCTAGTACAGATAAAAAAAACAGAACACACAGAAAAATATTTTTATTAGAAATAAAACACAACACAATTAGTGACTCCATCTTTATTGAAATAAAGAACCCCCCTCCGCAGTAATCCTGGGTCAAGGGTCCCACACCGTCCAATCAGCCTCCAATATTATCTGATCAGTTTGCTGGAAGGCAAAGCGATCAGATGATGTGTCAGGTTCAAGGGCCTGAATCACATGACACAGCAGCTAATTGTATAAACGCCTTTTTTATAATGAGCTGATGCATCTGTGCAAAAAAACCCTCAAAAACTGTGGATTACGTCGGACCTGGAGGGGTATTTGGGGATTTTAATAAAATGGTGAAAGAGGGTGTTTTATCTTTTATTCCAAATAGAGGATTTCTCCTTGTGTGTGTTTATTTACTTTCACTTACAGGTTAATCATGGAAGGTATCTCGGGGAGACACCTGCCATGATTAACCCCTTATTACCACAATTGCCACCGCACCAAGGCAATTCGGGATGAGCCGGGTAGAGTCCCGGGACTGTCGCATCTACTGCATGCGGCAATTCCGGGCGGCTGCTGGGTGATATTGTTAGGGTGGTGGACTCCCCATAACGTGGCACTCCCCATCCTGACAATACCAGCCTCCAGCCGTGTGGCTATATCCTGGCTGGTATCAAAATTGGGGGGAACCGCAGTTTTTTTTTTATTTATTTATTTTACTGCACGATATAGACCCGCCCGGCGGCGGCTGTGTTTGGTTGCAGTGAGACAGCTGCCACTTATCGTGGGGGCGTGTCTGACTGCAACCAATCATGGGCGCCGGTGGGCGGGGAAAGCAGGGAATACCAGATTGAATAATGAGCGGCAGCCATTTTCAAAAGAGGAAAAGCCGCCAGACCTTTGTGACAGCTGTGCAGCGCAGCGCCCATGATCGGTGAGTAGGAAAGAGAGAGGGATTGTGCTGGGGATGCAGGATGCATGTAAACAAACAATTTATTCCCAAATAACATTAATTTATTAGATACAAAAATATATAAATACCACACCTTTTAGTGAATTAAAAAAATCAATTTGTCACAGATATAGACCATTTATTTTGGTCACCTCTGGCCTTTAATATCAAGAACAGGGTTTCCATAATCATACCAGACAGATTGATACATTCAGATATATATATATATATATATATATATATATATATATATATATATATAAAAGTTCACACAGGGAACAGGGATAACACCATACAAACACTTAACTTATGGACTGTATGTACAGTTAGGTCCAGAAATATTTGGACAGTGACACAATTTTCGCGAGTTGGGCTCTGCATGCCACCACATTGGATTTGAAATGAAATCTCTACAACAGAATTCAAGTGCAGAGTGTAACGTTTAATTTGAAGGTTTGAACAAAAATATCTGTTAGAAATTGTAGGAATTGTACACATTTCTTTACAAACACTCCACATTTTAGGAGGTCAAAAGTAATTGGACAAATAAACCAAACCCAAACAAAATATTTTTATTTTCAATATTTTGTTGCGAATCCTTTGGAGGCAATCACTGCCTTAAGTCTGGAACCCATGGACATCACCAAACGCTGGGTTTCCTCCTTCTTAATGCTTTGCCAGGCCTTTACAGCCGCAGCCTTCAGGTCTTGCTTGTTTGTGGGTCTTTCCGTCTTAAGTCTGGATTTGAGCAAGTGAAATGCATGCTCAATTGGGTTAAGATCTGGTGATTGACTTGGCCATTGCAGAATGTTCCACTTTTTTGGACTCATGAACTCCTGGGTAGCTTTGGCTGTATGCTTGGGGTCATTGTCCATCTGTACTATGAAGCGCCGTCCGATCAACTTTGCGGCATTTGGCTGAATCTGGGCTGAAAGTATATCCCGGTACACTTCAGAATTCATCCGGCTACTCTTGTCTGCTGTTATGTCATCAATAAACACAAGTGACCCAGTGCCATTGAAAGCCATGCATGCCCATGCCATCACGTTGCCTCCACCATGTTTTACAGAGGATGTGGTGTGCCTTGGATCATGTGCCGTTCCCTTTCTTCTCCAAACTTTTTTCTTCCCATCATTCTGGTACAGGTTGATCTTTGTCTCATCTGTCCATAGAATACTTTTCCAGAACTGAGCTGGCTTCATGAGGTGTTTTTCAGCAAATTTAACTCTGGCCTGTCTATTTTTGGAATTGATGAATGGTTTGCATCTAGATGTGAACCCTTTGTATTTACTTTCATGGAGTCTTCTCTTTACTGTTGACTTAGAGACAGATACACCTACTTCACTGAGAGTGTTCTGGACTTCAGTTGATGTTGTGAACGGGTTCTTCTTCACCAAAGAAAGTATGCGGCGATCATCCACCACTGTTGTCATCCGTGGACGCCCAGGCCTTTTTGAGTTCCCAAGCTCACCAGTCAATTCCTTTTTTCTCAGAATGTACCCGACTGTTGATTTTGCTACTCCAAGCATGTCTGCTATCTCTCTGATGGATTTTTTCTTTTTTTTCAGCCTCAGGATGCTCTGCTTCACCTCAATTGAGAGTTCCTTAGACCGCATGTTGTCTGGTCACAGCAACAACTTCCAAATGCAAAACCACACACCTGTAATCAACCCAAGACCTTTTAACTACTTCATTGATTACAGGTTAACAAGGGAGACGCCTTCAGAGTTAATTGCAGCCCTTAGAGTCCCTTGTCCAATTACTTTTGGTCCCTTGAAAAAGAGGAGGCTATGCATTACAGAGCTATGATTCCTAAACCCTTTCTCCGATTTGGATGTGAAAACTCTCATATTGCAGCTGGGAGTGTGCACTTTCAGCCCATATTATATATATAATTGTATTTCTGAACATGTTTTTGTAAACAGCTAAAATAACAAAACTTGTGTCACTGTCCAAATATTTCTGGACCTAACTGTATACTTCCACAGAGCAATTATAACATAGATCACTCAATCCAGATGAATCCAAATAAACGTATGGTATCCAGGATGCAGGACGCATGCAGATACGCAACGTGCGCACATAGCCTTAATGTGAAAAGCCACGCTTTTGGTGATCGAACCGTTATCGAACGGTAACTCGACCTGCCGAACTTGAAGCAAATCGTTCGAGTTCATCGAACACCGACCAAAATCACTCGAATTTGAAATTGGCGAACGCTTCGAATCGAACATCGCTCATCTCTACTCATAACGCTTCAATCCTCAGATTTTATTTTAGCTACCCTTTTTATTTATGCAGATACCTGTTAAGTAATATATTTTGTATATAAGCTGTCATGATGTGACTGCATGATATCGAGAAACAGGGGGCTGCTATACTGTCCCTCACACTAAGGGAACCCAGGCTGTACCTAAACTCCAGATTACCCCTGATGATGAAGATGTTGGGAGTCCTGTGTTTTACTGTTCTTCTGTCCAGAATTAAACTGCCTCCCCACTAGGGAAGGAAGGGGCAATAGTGTGATGGCTACACAGATAAAGACAGAAAGGGAAAAAACAAAACTCAGACACACTGCAAAGTCACAGTAGCAAACAGTAAGAAACAAAGAAGAAAAGCAAGAGAAGTAAGGCCGCAACAAAAGGACAACAAGGGTTAACACCACAATCGCACACAGCAATAAAGTACTACAACAATCTGTAAGTTTGGATCTCAACACCTCACCAGGCCAGTATAAAGAAGGTATATCTGGCATTAATGGAATAGTCCAGCAAGTATATATAGAGGAGGAATGAATGTGACTGGCTCCCCCACAGCATGTGATTAAAGGAGACAAAGGCTATGTGCACACGGTGCGTTTTTCTCGGCGTTTTTGCGCGTTTTTCGGGTGCGTTTTTGGCCTCAAAACTGCATGACTTTGCTTCCCCAGCAAAGTCTATGAGTTTTCATTTTTGCTGTCCCCACACAGCGTTTTTTTTCAGCTGCGTTTTTGTGGTGACCACAAAAACGCAGCATGTCAATTATTCCCGCGTTTTTCACTGCGCTTTTCATCCATTGAGTTCAATGGGATGTTGAAAGATGCAATGAGAAACGCAAATAGCTGCGTTTTGGTGCGTTTCTAAGACCAAAAACGCAGCTATAAGCGCAGGAGGTGGGTAGTAAAGTGACGTGTACAGGAAGAGGATTCCTTCTGTCAGTATAGACAGAAGCATGAATCCTCCCGGTACCGTCACCGCCGCGTCCACCTCCAGTCCTGTGCATGTATGCTGCCGTGCGGCGCCATGTACAGGCAGGAGGTGGAAGCGGCTGCGAAAACAAAAGTTAACAGTAGAATAAAAAAAAAAAAGTTATACTCACCTGTCTGCAGCCTCGCGGTGCCATGCCCGCTCCCAGCTCCTGTCACGGTATCGCCGCTCCCGCTCCGGCTGTGTGCAGTCTCCCCGGGGCAGGACCTTGCTTGCAGGACCTGGCGATGGATCACCTGATGCAGTCACCTGACGCATCAGCTGATCGAGTCTCGGGCTGACGCGGGCGCCCGGCCGGTATCAGCGGATGCGTCAGGAGACTTCATCCCTGATTACCGGCAGCTGCTGCAGCGATCGGACAGGATCAGACTCCCGCCCCATCGCTCCGGGAGCTGCCGGTAATTCAGCACATAAGTGAGTATTATTTTTTTTTTTTTTCTACTGATGCATCAGCTGATTGTATAATCGGCTTTTATACAATCAGCTGATGTGTGATGTGATTCACGTAGTTTAACCTGACACATCATCTGATCGCTTTGCCTTCCAGCAAACCGATCAGATGATATTGGATCCGGATTGGACGGCGCGGGACCCTGACCCAGGATTACTGCGGAGGGGGGTTTATTTCAATAAAGATGGAGTCACTAATTGTGTTGTGTTTTATTTCTAATAAAAATATTTTTCTGTGTTGTGTTTTTTTTTTATCTTTACTAGAAATTCATGGTGGCCATGTCTAATATTGGCGTGACACCATGAATTTCGGGCTTAGGGCCAGCTGATAATATACAGCTAGCCCTAACTCCATTATTACCTGGCTAGCCACCCGGCATCAGGGCAGCCGGAAGAGTTGGATACAGCGCCAGAAGATGGCGCTTCTATGAAAGCGCCATTTTCTGGGGTGGCTGCGGGACTGCAATTCACAGCGGGGGTGCCCAGAAAGCATGGGCACCCTGCACTGTGGATTCCAATCCCTAGCTGCCTAGTTGTACCCGGCTGGACTCAAAAATGGGGCGAAGCTCACGTCATTTTTTTTTTTAAATTATTTCATGAAATTCATGAAATAATTTAAAAAAAAAAGGGCTTCCCTATATTTTTGGTTCCCAGCCGGGTACAAATAGGCAGCTGGGGGTTGGGGGCAGCCCGTACCTGCCTGCTGTACCCGGCTAGCATACAAAAATATGGCGAAGCCCACGTCATTTTTTTTTTTGGGGGGGGCAAAGAAATCCTGCATACAGTCCTGGAAGGAGGATGCTGAGCCTTGTAGTTCGACAGCTGCTGTCTGCTCTCCTGCATACACTATTGGATGGAGGATGCTGAGCCTTGTAGTTCGACAGCTGCTGTCTGCTGTCCTGCATACACTATTGGATCGAGGATGCTGAGCCTTGTAGTTCTGCAGCTGTCTGCTCTTCTGCATACACTAGTGGAGAATGAAGAACACATTGAAGAAGGAAATGACATCAGACCTTTTTTTTTTTGTTCACTGATAAAAAACGCATAAGGACGCAGTGAGCAAAAACGCAGCAAAACGCAGCAAAAAAACGCACCAAATCGCGGCAAAACGCGTGCGTTTTTTGCCGCGTTTTTCGACGCAGGTGCGTTTTTGTGCGTTTTTAGCGGCCAAAAACGCACAAAAATGCAGCGTCAAAAAAACGCAGCGTGTGCACATAGCCTAACAAGCAGCCGAGTAGAGATTAACTCTTCCTAGCCTGCCTATGAACTACAGGTCTGTGGGTCAACACTTGAGTCTAACTGCGCTGATCACAGACATCAGAGAAATTAGCAGGCAGAGTGACATAATCTGTAGTGTTCACAGGTCCTAACGCCACCATAACAGCTGGAGATGTTTGTAGAAAGCTCCTTGTGATATAACCCTTTGGATGCACACACACATATTCATGTGAATGTTTTGTGCTGCCCTATTTTTTGTCAGACAGCACACAGCCCACTGAGTATGTCTTAAGCCCCCTTCACACGCACATGAAAAAAACGAACTGTTTTTTCACGGACGTATTAAAGGGGTGGTTTGCTCCCCGTGTGCCATGTTTGTGGCACATGCGTGTTCTCCATGTGTTATACGTAATAATACACGGAGAACGGAAAGTCCCGCCTTACCTGATTTTTCTGGAGCTGTCTGTGGTGCTGAATGACAGTGTCCGGCACAGGCTACGCCCCGCTGACGCGGCTTCTGGCCCCCAGTGAAGAAGATGCGCTGTTGAAATTCACTGGGGGTTTAATGCAGATGAAAGCCGCGGCAGAGACTGCAGGGCTGGTGGAGGCGAGTATGTGTTATTTTTTATCTTTACAATGACACATTTGTTTCTCCAGCACATGTCATGTGGGACCGCAACCACACTACATCCGTGTGGTACATGTGCGGGCCGCGTGACACCTGTGCTGCCGGAGAAAAACGTACATGCATCCGTATGGAGCACACAGGCTCACATCTGCTCCACACGGAGGCACGGACCAATGGATTAACACGTGCGTGAACATGAACCCTTTGATTTTAATGGGTATACATGTGCCCGTTTCTCCGGTACATGCGGAAACAAACCTAGAACGTACCAGAGACACGTGTGTGTGAAGGGGGCCTTATTCAGACAGGAGCAGATCACAATATTACATGTGCTGAGCTTCATGGATCTCATTCTTGGATCCATTATTTACGGATGTGTTTATAAATCTGTCAGACTCTATTTTTTCATCGTACAGCACTTGGACCCATAAACAGCACTTGGATATTTCACACCGATATGTGAATGCACCCTAATTCTGCAAGCGTAGATACAATTGACAAGCGTACAAAGACTCATGCGGTTAGGTATTTGTAATTAAGAGAAAAACTTTTAATCACTAACAGTTTCATCAGTTCTTTAGACCTGCCTAGAAATAATATGAATGATGAAAGATGAACCTAATGCTTTTATCAGGAGTAGTTATTGACCTAAAAATCTAGCCCCGCAGTTATCTTTTAATCGTTCAACAGGATGATGAATGCCTGTAGACTTATTTACTGTCGTTTTTGAAGCCTTGTTCTTCACTGTTAGTTTGCCCATGCTGAGAAAAGAATCTTGTATTGATGGCAAATATTTCCAGCTGTGAGCGCTTTTTCTGTTAAGTCCAAAGGTACTCAATACATTAATTAACTAGAAATACACTGCTCTCCTTCCCACATTTGCGTAGTTGTGGCAAAACACACATTTGTTTCAGAACTATAGAAAGGATGACATTCTCCTAAGTGCATTACTAAAAATGGTGATTATATATATATATATATATATATATATATATATATGTATATATCCAAATTGTAAGGGATCTATCTGTGCTCATTTCTGAGTTTCAAATGTTCAGATTTAACATACATTGGAAAGACGAGGATACATGAATGACACTAATTAATCTATGGCAGAGAACAAACAAAGATGGGAGAAATATGCTAAATTCAGATAGTAAAAATGAAATGTGATTATGATTCTGAATTTCATCTGTAGCCAACAGCGATTTACTACTCAACTCTGTCTTTATGTATTGTCTGCATCATGACTTATTAAAGAAGATCTGTAATGATGACAGCTCTCTTTAAGTTAGGGCATCTCCTAGATGACCCAATAAAGTCATGACAGCTCGAGCTCCTGCTTCCTCAGGCTCCTGTCTGAGTAACACATCCCTGTTGGTTGACTGACCAAAAGATAGATATCTTGTTGCTATATTCCAAAAAAAACAAGGCTTTATATTGACATGATGATAAACAATAAAGGAAAAAAATGCTGGTTCCTAAGGCTATGTGCGCACAGTGCGTTTTTCGCGGCGTTTTTGCGCGTTTTTCGGGTGCGTTTTTGGCCTCAAAACTGCAGGACTTTGCTTCCCCAGCAAAGTCTATGAGTTTTAATTTTTGCTGTCCGCACACATCTGTTTTTTTTCAGCTGCGTTTTTGTGGTGCCACAAAAACGCAGCATGTCAATTATTCCCGCGTTTTTCACTGCGCTTTTCATCCATTGAGTTCAATGGGATGTTGAAAGACGCAATGAGAAACGCAAATAGCTGCGTTTTGGTGCGTTTTGAAGACCAAAAACGCAGCTATAAACGCAGGAGGTGGGTAGTAAAGTGACGTGTACAGGAAGAGGATTCCTTCTGTCAGTATATACAGAAGCTTGAATCCTCCCGGTACCGTCACCGCTGCGTCCACCTCCCGTCCTGTGCATGTATGCTGCCGTGCGGCGCCATGTCTGGGCGGGAGATGGAAGCGGCTGCGAAAACAAAAGTTAACAGTAGAAAAAAAAAAAAAGTTATACTCACCTGTCTGCAGCCTCCCGGTGCCATGCCCGCTCCCAGCTCCTCTCACGGTATCGCCGCTCCGGCTGTGTGCAGACGGCCGTGAAACCTCCGATGGATGCAGGACCTGGCGATGGATCACCTGATGCAGTCACCTGACGCATCAGGTGATCGTAAGTATCGCGGTGACGCGGGCGCCCGGCCGGTATCAGTGGATGCGTCAGGAGACTTCATCCCTGATTACCGGCAGCTGCTGCAGCGATCGGACGGGATCAGACTCCCGCCCGATCGCTGCAGGAGCTGCCGGTAATCAGCCCATAGTGAGTATTATTTTTTTTTTTTTTTTTTTGCACCGATGCATCTGCTGATTGTATAATCGGCTTTCATACAATCAGCTGATGTGTGATGTGATTCAGGCACTTGATCCTGACACATCATCTGATCGCTTTGCCTTCCAGCAAACCGATCAGATGATATTGGATCCGGATTGGACGGCGCGGGACCCTGACCCAGGATTACTGCGGAGGGGGGTTCTTTATTTCAGTAAAGATGGAGTCACTAATTGTGTTGTGTTTTATTTCTAATAAAAATATTTTTCTGTGTGTTGTGGTTTTTTTTTATCTTTACTAGAAATTCATGGTGGCCATGTCTAATATTGGCGTGACACCATGAATTTCGGGCTTAGGGCTAGCTGATAATATACAGCTAGCCCTAACTCCATTATTACCTAGCTAGCCACCCGGCTTCAGGGCAGCTGGAAGAGTTGGATACAGCGCCAGAAGATGGCGCTTCTATGAAAGCGCCATTTTCTGGGGTGGCTGCGGGACTGCAATTCACAGCGGGGGTGCCCAGAAAGCATGGGCACCCTGCACTGTGGATTCCAATCCCCAGCTGCCTAGTTGTACCCGGCTGGACTCAAAAATTGGGCGAAGCTCACGTCATTTTTTTTTTTTTAAATTATTTCATGAAATTCATGAAATAATTTAAAAAAAAGGGCTTCCCTATATTTTTGGTTCCCAGCCGGGTACAAATAGGCAGCTGGGGGTTGGGGGCAGCCCGTACCTGCCTGCTGTACCTGGCTAGCATACAAAAATATGGCGAAGCCCACGTCATTTTTTTTGTTTGGGGGGGCAAAGAAATCCTGCATACAGTCCTGGAAGGAGGATGCTGAGCCTTGTAGTTCGACAGCTGCTGTCTGCTCTCCTGCATACACTATTGGATGGAGTATGCTGAGCCTTGTAGTTCTGCAGCTGTTTGCTCTTCTGCATACACTAGTGGAGAATGAAGAACACATTGAAGAAGGAAATGACATCAGACCTTTTTTTTTTGTTCACTGATAAAAAACGCATAAAGACGCAGTGAGCAAAAACGCAGCAAAACGCAGCAAAAAACGCACCAAATCGCAGCAAAACACGTGCGTTTTTGCCGCGTTTTTTTGACGCGGGTGCGTTTTTGTGCGGTTTTAGCGGCCAAAAACGCACAAAAACGCAGCGTCAAAAAAACGCAGTGTGCGCACATAGCCTAAAGGCCCACAATAAGATGCATTCTTAAAAAGGTTGTCCTCTACTTTTACACTGATGGCCTATTCTCTGGATAGATCATCAATGTCTGATCAGCCGGGTCCAACACCCAGCATCCCCACCAATCAGCTGCTCTCTGCACCGGCGGCAGCAGGCAGCCAGAAGTTCTCAGTTCCAGATCTGCCTCATCTTCTGATAGCGACTGTGGGCGGGCACTGCACATATGCCTTCTATTGATTTTAACGGGAGGTGGATGTGCAGTAACCAGATATGGCTCCTATCAGTTGATGGGGCAACTCAGAATCTGAGCATCTCCAGCTGTCTGCTACCGACAGCGAGAACAGGTAATCGATGGAGTCGCTAGGTGTTAGACCCCAGGCAATCAGTGTTACAATTGTTTACATAAACTAAAGAATTTATTACCTGAATCATGCTTTCTAAGATGGTGAAACAACTGAAGAATTGTGAAGGCCTTGAGTTCATGTTTATATCAATATATGAAAATAGAAGATATATCCCATATTTATGTCAACGGCAAAAAATAGGACCAAACACGAACTAATCGCAAGGGGGACACAATATAGCCTCTGACACAGAGCATACAAAATTTGCAATAATATGATAAATGTAGTTATTGTCTAATCAACTAAAGGCTAAAAAGTGTCCTGGATTCTGTGCTGATGTGTATAAAGACAGTCACTAGGACTGTGTCAAACAAAGACCTCTCAGTCTCAGGGCAGTGCATGCATGCATGCCAGCATTAAATTAGCCAAAGATCATATGAAAAAAGATAGAGGTATTACAATAATCTTCACAGCACAACAAATGGAAGGTAAGGGTTAATACTGGTGCTGTATAGATTTATATAAGAAAAATATATAGATGCAAGCAAGAATGAAACTATCAACAGGTTCAATATGGGATATACAATAAAGACAGCATAGAACCAAAAACTTGCTGCTCTGCACCTAATAGGGAGGAGAGAGGATGTACCTGATGTAATGCAGGAGACCCATGATGAAGCGTCAACCCGACGCACGGCGTTTCGGTGGATACCTTCGTCTGGGGGCGGTCAGGTGTTAAGCTGGTGTCACACACAGCGACAACGACAACGACGTCGCTGCTACGTCACCATTTTCTGTGACGTTGCAGCGACGTCCCGTCGCTGTCGCTGTGTGTGACATCCAGCAATGACCTGGCCCCTGCTGTGAGGTCGCCGGTCGTTGCTGAATGTCCAGCTTCATTGTTTGGTCGTCACTCTCCCGCTGTGACACACACATCGCTGTGTGTGACAGCGAGAGAGCGACGAAATGAAGCGAGCAGGGAGCAGGAGCCGGCGTCTGACAGCCTGCGGTAAGCTGTAACCAGCGTAAACATCGGGTAACCAAGGGAAGACCTTTCCCTGGTTACCCGATATTTACCTTCGTTACCAGCCTCCGCCCTTGCTGCCAGTGCCGGCTCCTGCTCTGTGCACATGTGGCTGCAGTACACATCGGGTAATTAACCCGATGTATACTGTAGCAAGGAGAGCAAGGAGCCAGCGCTAAGCAGTGTGCGCAGCTCCCTGCTCTCTGCACTGTGACATGTAGCTGCAGTACACATCGGGTTAATTAACCCGATGTGTACTGTACCTAGGAGAGCAAGGAGCCAGCGCTAAGCAGTGTGCGCGGCTCCCTGCTCTCTGCACTGTGACATGTAGCTGCAGTACACATCGGGTTAATTAACCCGATGTGTACTGTACCTAGGAGAGCAAGGAGCCAGCGCTAAGCGCGGCTCCCTGCTCTCTGCACATGTAGCACAGCGACGTTATGATCGCTGCTGCGTTGCTGTGTTTGACAGCTAAGCAGCGATCATAACAGCGACTTACAAGGTCGCTGTTTCGTCACAGAAAATGGTGACGTAACAGCGACGTCGTTGTCGCTGTCGCTTAGTGTGAACCCAGCTTAAAGCTTAAAGCTGGGTTCACACTAAGCGACAGCGACAACTACGTCGCTGTTACGTCGCCATTTTCTGTGACGTAACAGCGACCTTGTAAGTCGCTGTTATGATCGCTGCTTAGCTGTCAAACACAGCGACGCAGCAGCGATCATAACGTCGCTGTGCTACATGTGCAGAGAGCAGGGAGCCGCGCTTAGCGCTGGCTCCTTGCTCTCCTAGGTACAGTACACATCGGGTTAATTAACCCGATGTGTACTGCAGCTACATGTCACAGTGCAGAGAGCAGGGAGTCGCGCACACTGCTTAGCGCTGTCTCCTTGCTCTCCTTGCTACAGTATACATCGGGTTAATTACCCGATGTGTACTACAGCCACATGTGCACAGAGCAGGAGCAGGCACTGGCAGCAAGGGCGGAGGCTGGTAACGAAGGTAAATATCGGGTAACCAGGGAAAGGTCTTCCCTTGGTTACCCGATGTTTACAGTGGTTACAGCTTTCCGCAGCTGCCAGACGCCGGCTCCTGCTCCCTGCTCGCTTCATTTCGTCGCTCTCTCGCTGTCACACACAGCGATGTGTGTGTCACAGCGGGAGAGTGACGACCAAAAAATGAAGCTGGACATTCAGCAACGACCGGCGACCTCACAGCAGGGGCCAGGTCGTTGCTGGATGTCACACACAGCGACAGCAACGGGACGTCGCTGCAACGTCACAGAAAATGGTGACGTAGCAGCGACGTCGTTGTCGTTGTCGCTATGTGTGACACCAGCTTAAAGGCCCCGTCACACCAAGAAACATCGCTAGCAACAGCGCTGCTAACGAACAACTTTTGTGACGTTGCTAGCGATGTTGCTGTGTGTGACATCCAGCAACAACCTGGCCCCTGCTGTGAGGTTGTTGCTGAATGTCCTGGGCCATTTTTTAGTTGTTGCTGTCCCGCTGTGAAGCACAGATCGCTGTGTGTGACAGCGAGACAGCAACAACTAAATGTGCAGGCAGCAGGAGCCGGCTTCTGCGGAGGCTGGTAACGAATGTAAACATCGGGTAACCAAGAAGCCCTGTCCTTGGTTACCCGATATTTACCTTTCTTACCAGCCTCCGCCGCTCTCACTGTCAGTGCCGGCTCCTGCTCTGTGCACATGTAGCTGCAGGACACATCGGGTTAATTAACCCGATGTGTGCTGTAACTAGGAGAGCAAGGAGCCAGCGCTAAGCAGTGTGCGCTGCTCCCTGCTCTGTGCACATGTAGCTGCAGCACACATCGGGTTAATTAACCCGATGTGTGCTGTAACTAGGAGAGCAAGGAGCCAGCACTAAGCAGTGTGCGCTGCTCCCTGCTCTGTGCACATGTAGCTACAGCACACATGGGGTAATTAACCCCATGTGTGCTGTACTAGGAGAGCAGGGAGCCAGCGCTCAGTGTGCGCTGCTCCCTGCTCTCTGCACGTGTAGCTGCGTGCGCTGGTAACCAAGGTAAATATCGGGTTGGTTTCCCGATATTTACCTTAGTTACCAAGCGCAGCATCTTCCACGTGGCGCTGGGGGCTGGTCACTGGTTGCTGGTGAGCTCACCAGCAACTCGTGTAGCGACGCTCCAGCGATCCCTGCCAGGTCAGGTTGCTGGTGGGATCGCTGGAGCGTCGCAGTGTGACAGCTCACCAGCAACCTCCTAGCAACTTACCAGCGATCCCTATCGTTGTTGGGATCGCTGGTAAGTTGCTTAGTGTGACTGGACCTTAAGACCCCAGACATTCAGTGTGTGCAATTGTTTACGTAAACTAAAGAATTTATTACCCCGTGATTACCATTACAGTACTAGAAACTCACTTGCATGTTGGACATGCCCCCTGCTGTGATTGACACCTCAGTCAATGCAGAATCTCTATTGATAGGCTGGTTTGGGTGATAGAAGCTCTGCTCTTTTCCTGAATCTAAATTCTTTGATTTCTTTTTTTTTTAGTATGGCGTCAGCCAATAATCTATGTGATACATCACTGGATTAAAAGTCTCTTTGCCTACATTATTTTTCTTTCAGATGAGGTATGAAAAATATGCTGACAGAATGCCTTTAAAGGGATTTTCTCACTTTAAAATATTTTTTTTTCAAACACTAATAACATTAATAAAGTGTTGGAAACATTATTACTTGTGATGGGGAAACCCGCAGATATTGGTGGTCCAACCGGATTAAAAAAAGCAAAAAATAGTTCGGGACCAAAATTAATCCCAGATATCAGCTTGTATTCCGATCCCCATATAATTCTAAGGGGACCTGAATCATGCTTTCTAAGATGGTTCTCGTTCTCTAATCCCCCTAGAAAGGGCTACGGGGATTAGAGAACGTGTGTTATACTTACCAGTCTCTGCACAGCAGTTTTGGTACTGAAATTTATCCACCATATTCCTGCACTAAATCTGCATCTCCTGGCAAAAAAAATCACATCACTACTTCATCAAAAAGGCATCTTGTTTTGATGTTGTTTTTTTTGCCAGAAGATGCAGATTTGGTGCTGGAATATGGTGTATAAATTTCAGCACCAAATTTACATCTCTTGGCAAAAATCCCCACAGTTTTCTGCCAGAAGATACAGGTCCGTGAGGTCACTGAGTTTAATAAGGTCACCTGAGGTCAGTTTACCAGCGGTCACAGGTGGGGTACCGTGGAACCTCCAGCCATGACCACAGTTAAGGTACCTTCACACATAACGACTTACCTGCGATCCCGAAAACGATGCGACCTGATAGGGATCGCAGGTAAGTCGCTGGGAGGTCGCAGGTGAGATGTCACACAGTCAGATCTTACCAGCGATGCAGAACAATACAGATCGCAGTAGCGACCTGTATAACGATCTCAGCAGTCACTGTGATCCTGTTACACAGTGTCAAACACAGCGATGTGTCCTGCCCAGCAGGATATCGCCTTTGAAGAAAATGACCTGGACCATTCAGCAACGACTAGAGATCTCACAGCAGGGGCCTGATCGCTGGTAAGTGTCACACATAACGAGATCGCTAACGGGATCGCAACTGCGTCCCCAAAACGGTGACTCAGCTGCGATCTCGCTAGCGATCTCGTTATGTGTGACAGTGCCTTTAAACTGAGTAATGTCACCACTCACAGCTGTGGCTAAATCAGTCATTGCCTGAAGCCCATAGTGTGTGGACATGTTCTGTGCCCGTGTGCCGTGACTTCAGTATATATGTAGCAGAGCCGTGATCGTCCAGGGACCTTTTGTGAATTGTCGGAACTGGATGTTTGGGGTTTAGAAAAGGGTGAAAGGAAGTGGTTTTTTTCGTATTTTATTTCAAACAAAGGTTTTTTTTGGTGTTTGTGCTTATTTCTTTGCACTTACAGATTAGTAATGGGGAGTCTCATAGACATCTCCCAATACTAATCTAAGGCTGATATTAGCCCAATTGCCACTGCCCCAGGGCAATCGGTATGAGCTGGGTAAAGTGCCAGGATTTTGGGTGGCTGCAGGGGGCTATTTTTAGGCTGAGGGGGGCCCAATAACCATGGGCCTCCCCATCCTGAAATACCAGCCCCTAGCTGTCGGCTTTATCATGGTTGGATATCAAAATTGGGGGGACCGTAGGCCATTTTTTAAAATTATTTATTTAAGTAATTAAAAAAAGCCACTTGGGGTCCCTCTTATTTTGATAGACAGCCAAGATTAAGGGCTGCAGCCTGTAGCTGTATGCTTGAACTGTGCTGGGTATCATAATATGGGGGACCCTACGCCAATTACACATACGCAGATAGTGTGTGCGATTTCAAGCAGTCGGACTTGCTGTCACACAGAGAGGGTGCATAGTCTGACTGCAACCAATCACAGATGCTGAGTCTGTGAGTGATTGGGGGAAGTAATAATGAGTGGCCCCGGAAGTAGTGTTACAGTCACGTGGATTCCAGTAAGTATTTCGCACCTGCTTTATCCCTATTTTCTTTCTTTTTTTTTAATTAGCCTGATACCCAGATCCAGATAGATTCTTGGATTTCCCTCAGAACCCCGGGCCCAGGGTCGGCGCATGGATACTATGTATCCTGCACGGATCTGGACTTTTACAGTCCAAGTTTGCCCATCATTAATTATTACATTGTGGTCCCTTGTTGATACCTCCTGCTTCTTGCTATTTTCCAACCCCCTAAAGCTCTGACTTCTTTTATTTGAATTTAGACTGAAATAGACAGGCTTGGAAAGTGTATGAAGTCTTAATAATGTGGAGAACTACATTTGCTATTCTGTGCTCAGCTGTCCTTCTTTGCCACAGACTACTTTTATTTTATCAGTTAAATTTCTCTTTTTTTCCCATTGATGGCTTTTGTGTAGAGCTTTGTGCTCAGGACTGTATCCTTTTATGAGCGCTTTAGCAAATAACAAATCAGCGCGTATAGTAACATCCTCAGGGTTGTTTTGCTTTTTTTTATTTATTGGTGGGTTATGTGTGAAAGAATATGCTCACAATTGTTTCTCTTGACAGCACTACAGTAATGAACATATGGTGGAGAAGCAGCGCTGCTAGTAAAGATCGCTTACCTGTAAAGTGTTGCTGTAACTTAGCATTAAGGGTACTTTACACACTGCAATATCGCTAACGATATATCGTCGGGGTCACGTCGTTATTGACGCACATCTGGCGCCATTAGCGACATCGCAGCGTGCGACACCAATGAGCGACGGTCAACGAGCGCAAAACATGAAAAATCGTTGCTCGTTGACACGTCGTTCACTTCTTTAATATCGTTGCTGAACGTAGGTAGTGAGCATACACGATGTTGTAACCCTCAATTGCCTGGATATAATAAAAGGAACAATTGCTCATAAAGAAATGCATGAGGTTGCAACCAGTGGAACCTTTTACAAACACTGGTAACATTTGGGGTACTTTGGAAAAGGTTTTGTTAGAGATGATGCAATTTGGTTAATTGATGTCAATTATGTGTACGGTATTTTTTTTTTAAGATGTTTGTATTAATACATGATGAGGATTTGGGGAGAACACCCTATAGAAAGAAAGCACTGTCTTAGGCCTCCGACACACTCACGTGAAAATCACGCACGTGCCGAGAGACACGTATTTCTCTTGCGTGTTGCGTGCAGGTAAGTACATGTCTCTGGTACGTGCGGGCCACGTGTGTTCTCCGCATGCTATCCGTGATAACATACGGAGAACAGGTTATTTATATACTCACGTGGTCCTTCCTGCTTTCCGTGGTGCTAATCTTCGGTCTCCAGCCCTCCCGTCTCCCCGCTGCTGCCGCTTCCGGCCGCAGTGAAGTGAATATTAAATGAGAATAATGAGCGGCGGTCGGCAGCAAGTGACGGCAGCGGCAGAGACAGGAGGGCTGGAGAAGGTAAGTTAAGGGTTTTTTTTTTCTCTGACACGTGTGTTTTCTCCGGCGCGTGTCACACGGGACCGCATCCACACTACATCCGTGTGGTACGGGTGCGGGCCGTGTGACACCCATGCTACCGGAGAAAACACCAACATGTCAGCGTGTAGAAAAACGCACACACGTACAAACGCACACGGACACACGTTCTGTGTGGTTTTACGTGTGTGTGCCTGCTACAATAGGGTAGCATTGCTGAACGTGTCTCCATGCTGCCGGTACGTGGAAAAAATGACAAACACGTACTGGCGGCACGGATGTGTGTCGGAGGCCTTAAGGAGCTTTATTCCTGTGTTTTTAGTATATGCCTCATAGACCATGGTACCATCATGGGGGGAACTACCAAAGTACCAGGCATAGCAGTTTTCATGTAGCTCAAACATGCATTATTTGCAGGCTGTAAAAATAAATGTTTGAAAAACACATATATAGCAGGTTAAATAAGTACTTAGTCTTAAGCGGGCTTTACACGCTGCGACATCGCTAGCGATAGAACCCGCCCACGTCATTGGCGCGTCACTGCTGATCGCTCCCATAGCGAACAATATCGCTACTACAGCGTCACACACAATTACGTGTTCACTGACGTTTCTGTGGCCGCCGATCAATCTCTCCTTTAAGGGGAGGTTCGTTCTGCATCACAGCGGCGTCACTAAGCGGCCGCCCAATAGAAGCGGAGGGGCGGAGATGAGTGGCCGGAACATCCCACCCACCTCCTTCCTTCCTCATTGCCGGCAGCTGCAGGTACGATGTTGTTCCTCGTTCCTGCGGTGTCACACATAGCGATGTGTGCTGCCGCAGGAATGACAAACAACCTGCGTTCCAAACGGGGAACGATTTTTTAAAAATGAACGACGTGTACACAACGAACGATTTGACACCTTTTTGCGATCGTTACGGATTGCAAAAAGGTGTCACACACAACGACATCGCTAACGAGGCCGGATGTGCGTCACCAACACCGTGACCCCGACGATAACTCATTAGCGATATCGTTGTGTGTAAATGGGCCTTAAGTCTTAATTTTGTTATTTTGTATTTGTCTTATATGGTCTGTACATGTCCCCTCTGAATTGTAAAGCGCTGCGGAATATGTTGGCGCTATAGAAATAAAACTTATTATTATAAGTTCTGAACATGGTACCAAACTTTCTAAGTAAATATATTTCTTAAGGTGCTATTGACATGAATTTTTAACCAGATGCCCATAACAACCCATCCAATGTTTACAGGCAGAGAAATAAAACAGGAGATGTCCATAAATTTAGTGATAAGTGATAGAGATTAAACAGGTAAAAACTATTGAACAGGCTTACTGTAATATATTTAATGCTTTGTACAAAAGCCTTTGTTGGTGGTGATGACAACTCCAAGACACCTCTTGTATGGCGAAACTTGTCACATGCCATTGCTCAGGTGTCATTTTGGTCCACTCATCTACACAAACACTTCAAATCCTGAAGATTCCTTCTATGAACTCTGACATTTAGTTCCTTCCATACATTTTGTGTTGTATCCAGGTCAGGTAATTAGCTGGACCATTCTAGTAGCTTTATTTTCTTTCTCTGAAACCAATTGACAGTTTCCTTGGCTGTGTATTTGTGATCATTGTCTTGCTGAAATGTCCACCATAATTTCAACTTTATTGTAATGTTGTGTGGAGCGGTAGCCATGGGTGTGGTTGTTGTCTTTTATGCCCTTTCACATTTCATGAACTTGCACTATATGGGCCTTGCAGGCCACATGATGCTATTGACTCAGGCTGGCCAGGACCAAATGGTGAAAAGTTCAATTAAGGGGACCACTATTCTAAAATAAACTTTTTACTTGATGATAACTTGGTAGGAATTCTGTACAGTAAAAAGCGGGTGCATAACATCATTGTATGTTTCTTTCACAACACGTAGCATTGTCATTCACAATAATAATGGTGCCTGACTGTTTAAACATCACCTTTGACATTCACTCGATGTTTCCTATGACTAGGGGCATGGGTAGTATGCCAGAAACACGTAACGTTAGGTTTTAAACATGTTATAGCTTCAATTTGTGTTAACCCCTTAAGAAAGAAGCCAATTGTGTACCTAATGACCAGGCCATTTTTTGCAATTCTGACCAGTGTCACTTTCACAGGTTATAACTCTGGAACACTTCAACGGATCTCGGTGATTCTGACATTGTTTTTTTCGTGGCATATTGTAATTCAGCATAGTTATACATTTAGAACGATATTTTTGCTTTTATTTGTGAAAAAATCGGAAATTTGAGGAAGATTTCGAAAATTTTGCAATTTTGAAACTTGTAATTTTTATGTCCTTAAACCAGAGAGCCATGTCACACAAAATAGTTAATAAATAACATTTTCTACATTTCTACTTTACATCGGCACAATTTTTGAAACAACATTTTTTTGGGTTAGGCAGTTAGAAGGGTTCAAAGTTCATCAGCAATTTCTCATTTTTTCCATCAAAATTTACAGAAACATTTTTTTAAGGACCATATCACCTTTGAAGTCACTTTGAGTGGCCTAGATCACAGAAAATGCCCAAAAGTGACACCATTCTATAAACTGCACCCCACATGTGGTCAGAAACCTCTGTTTGGACAAAAGGGAGAGTTCAGATGTTCAATGTTGCAATTGCCGGGCCCTAATGCAGGCGTCACACAGTGCGATATATCTGGCGATATGTCGTCGGGGTCACGTCGCTAGTGACGCACATCCGGCATCGTCAGAGATATCGTACCGTGTGACACCTATGAACGAGCAGAAATACTCACCTTCTCATTCATCACTGACACGTCGTTCATTTTCATAATCTCGTTCCTCCTTCTGCGCGCCAGTTGTTCGTCACTCCCGTGGCAGCACACATCACTCCGTGTAACACCCCGGGAGTGACGAACACAGCTTACCTGTGTCCCGCCGGCAATGCGGAAGGATGGAGGTAGGCGGGATGTTTACGTCATCTCCGCCCCTCCGCTTCTATTGGCCCGAGAGATAAGTACGTGTGACGGGGGGTTAACGACTTTGTGCTCCACGGGCAACTAATTTCCCGTGACGCACAAACGACAGGGACGGGTGCGATCGCTTATGCGATCGCACGATTTATCTTCTCGTGTGACGCCCGCATTAAGGTACTTAAACAGCAGAAACCTCCCACAAGTGACCCCATCCTGGAAACTAGACCCCTCAAGATTTTTTTTCTAGGTGTATAGTGAGCATTTTGAACCCACAGATACTTCACAGAATTTGATAAACTTAGGTCATCATATTAAAAAATTTCATTTTTTTCACAAAAATGTTGCTTTAGCACCAAATTTATCACTTCTTCAAGAGGAAACACCAAAAATTGGACCACACAGTTTGTTATCCAAATTCTTATGAGCATAGGGATACCCAACATGTGGGCAAAAACCTCTGTTTGGACAAACGGTAGGGCTCGGAATGGAAGAAGCACCATTTCAATTTTGCATTTGCAGGGACCCTAGGGTACCTATACCGCAGAAACTCCCACAAATTACCCCATTTTGGAAACTAGAACCATCAAAGATTTTCTTCAGGGGTATAGTGACTTTAGTGACTTTCATGTGGCACTAAAGGGTGCTAAGCCTTGTATTTTGCAAAAAAAAAAAAAAAATGACATTGGGCCCCTCATTTTTGACAACCAGCTAGGGTAAAGCAGATGGCTGCAAGCTGCAGACCACACCTGGCAGCTTCACCTTGGCTGGTTATCTAAAATGGAGGGAACCCCAGGCTGATTTTTTTTAATTATTTATAAATAAATAGTTAAAAAAAAAAACCATGGGGTCCCCTCCAAATTGGATTACCAGCCAAGGTAAAGCGTACAGCTGTGGTCTGGTATTCTCAGGGTGGGAAAAGTCATGGTTATTTGGCTCTTCCCAGCCTAAAAATAGCAGGCCGCAGCCGCCCCAGAAGTAGCGCAACCATTAGGATGTGCCAACTCTGGCGCTTCGACCCGGCTCATACCGTTACCCTGGTTTGATGGCAAACGGGGTAATATATGGGGTTGATACCAGCTGTAATGTCACCTGGCATGAAGCCCAGCGGTTAGTGATGTTGCAGCGTCTATCAGATATCCAATATTACTAACTGTCAGTAATAGAAAAAATAAAGACAAAAAAAAAATATTTCAAAAATTGCTCCTCAACACATTCCCTCTTTCACCAATTTATTGAAAAGAAAAAAGAAATCTGGTCTGCTGCAATTTTGGAGGTACCACAGCGACTCTTGACCTTTCAGAATATGTGGGGCACGCTCAGCGAACATATAGTGCCTTGCGAAAGAATTCGGCCCCCTTGAATTTTTCAACCTTTTCCCACATTTCAGGTTTCAAACATAAAGATAAAAATGTTAATGTTATGTTGAAGAATCAACAACAAGTGGGACACAATTGTGCAGTTGAACGAAATGTATTGCTTATTTTAAACTTTTGTAAAAATTAATAAACTGAAAAGTGGGGCGTGCAATATTATTCGGCCCCTTTACTTTCAGTGCAGCAAACTCACTCCAGAAGTTCATTGAGGATCTCTGAATGATCCAATATTGTCCTAAATGACTGATGATGATAAATATAAGCCACCTGCGTGTAATCTAGTCTCCGTATAAATGCACCTGGTCTGTGATAGTCTCAGTGTTCTATTTAAAGTGCAGATAGCATCATGAAGACCAAGGAACACAACAGGCAGGTCCGTGATACTGTTGTGAAGACGTTTAAAGCTGTATTTGGTTACAAAAAGATTTCCACAACTTTAAACATCCCAAGAAGCACTGTGCAAGCGATCATATTGAAATGGAAGGAGTATCATACCACTGCAAATCTACCTAGACCCGGCCGTCCCTCAAAATTTTTATGTCAAACAAGGAGAAGACTGATCAGAGATGCAGCCAAATACAAAGTATTAACTTAAAAGGGTGGCGGAATAATATTGCACGCCCAAATTTTCAGTTTATTATTTTTTATAAAGCTTTAATATAAGCAATCAATTTTGTTCAACTTGATTCTTCACCATAAAATATTTTTTTTTTATATTTATGTTTGAAGCCTGAAATGTGGGAAAAGGTTGAAAAATTCAAAGGGGCCGAATCCATTCGCAAGGCACTGTATCTCTCATTTTCTGCAAGTGCAGGCATTGCATGTGAGGAGTGTGAGTGCAGTGACCTGAGAATACTGTACTCACTCTCCCTGGCTCCACAGCACAGCAGTGTGAGCTGCAGTAACCTCAGTGACACTGCTTGTAGGGAGCTGGCTGACAGCCTTTGTCTGTGCTTGTGGCAGGATCTATTGAGAAGGAAGAGGAGGGATCGCGGGGGATCTGCACTGCAGGAGATAATGGGGAGATCAGTGGTTGATGGTGGGGGACCTGGCTGGACTTGGGGATGACTTTTCTGTCTTACGTGACATGTCACATGTGACAGAAATCAGAGGGGGAGGATGAATGCAGCCTATGCACCAGAAGGGAGGACCATTTTGGAAGATCGAGACAGGGCGGAGGTTGATGGGGGGACTTTGGCGACACCGGGGGACCAGAGGGGAATGGGATAGGAGATTTATCTCCCATCTGACATGTTTGATCATGCCAGGTGGGAGATAAATCATTTTTTTACCGGCGCCGCCATTTACTGTAACATCATCACGGTTACACGGTGTGTACCAGTGATCACATGACCGGGGACCGGACAAAACAGCCCTATTCATGATCTTCAGGGTCTCAGCTAACCGGTAGCTGAAACCCCGGAGATTTTCTGATGCTGGGGGGTGCCACAGACTTTTTCCTTGCCACCATTTTAAAATGGTGAATCAGAATAAATACCCTTTTCTGCCACCGTTTTAATCCGTAAGACAGTCATAAAGAGGTTGAATTGTTGAAATGAAGGATTTTGTTTTAACTGGACTCAATTACTCAGATGTGCTGATCCTTCCTCCCCCTCCTCTCTATTGCCATTCACAGTCCATTACTTCTCCAAACACAATCTTTCTACTTCTTCATCATAACCTTAGTTCCTTTAACACAACTCAGTTCAGTACTACAGTTCAGTTGGTGAGAGTCCTATTCTCAACCCTTAGTTCCTCTTCTTCTTCCTCTTAGGCCTCTTTCACACATCCATGAAAATCATGCACGTTTTTCACGGATGTATCAAAGGTTCATATTGCCCTCCGTGTACCGTGTTTATGGCATATGTGTGTTCTCTGTGTGCTATCCGCGATAACACACCGAGAACGGGAACTTTCTGCTCACCTGTCCTTGGCTTTGCTGTCCATGGTGCTTATCTACGGTCTTCGGTTTTGCCGACTGTCTACTGCTGCTGCTTCCGGCCCGCAGTGGAGTGAATATGCAATGAGCATAATAAGCGGGGGTTGGAAGCAAGTGCCAGTAGCGGCAGAGCCAGCAGTGCTAGAGAAGGTGAGTATAGAAATTCTTTTTAATTCACAGACATGTGTGTTTTCTCTGGTGCGTGTCACACAGATCACATCCGTGTGACACCCATGATGCCAGACAAAAACGGACATGTCTACGTGTGGAGCACACGGGCACACGTATGCTCCACATGGACACACGGTCCATGGCAAAACACGAACATGAGCGCAGATCCATTGAGTTTAATGGGTATACGTGTGCCCGTGTCTCCAGCACGTGAGGAAATGGACCAAACACGTACCGGAGACACGGACGTGTGAAGGAGGCCTTAAAAGGATTATTTTGCCAATATGGCCAGATTTAGCTTCTCTAGCTCTGATGCTTAAGGAACTACCACCTGGGCACTCCCTGCATCTCATGTACTGTTCCATCCTGACCTGTTATCTCTCTGAGTTATAAACCCAGGGCCATACTGCTAGGTGTCCTTCCCAGGACCTGTCTCCTCTCAACCACCTTGGGTCCTTGGGCACGCCTGCAGTCTGAGTGTAACCAACCACAAAACGCTGTCACAGAGGGTGTGCGGGGGAAACAGTGAATATTCATGAGAGTTAACTATCCGACACAGAAACAGTGTGATAGCCACACAGAAACTCAATAAGTATAATTGTCCTGCTCTAAACCCCATTTTACTTCCTTTTACAGCCCTCTAATCTTACTAACACCATTTTACAGCACACAAGTTTGCGTTGCATAGGCTTATATGGGATTCAGCATCAGGGCTCAAGTTTGGGTTCAAATCTAATCCCAAACCAGACTTTTTTCATTAAGTCATGCTTGACCCGCCGAACCCGAACATCTGTGGCTTTACCTATCTCTAATCCTAACTGTATGCACACAATATTTTTGTGTTCCTCACACATATTGTAGTGATGAGGTCTGGGCATCACAGACTTGGCTCTATCTTGGATATCCTCATACCTAACCGACCGAACTTTCAGCGTCTCCCATTCTCACACCACTTCCTCATCTCGCCCCCTATCTGTCGGTGTCCCCCAAGGCTCAGTTCTTGGACCCCTGCTGTTCTCCATCTACACCTTCGGCCTGGGACAGCTCATTGAGTCCTACGGCTTCCGTATCATCTCTATGCCGATGACACACAGATCTACCTCTCTGGACCTGACATTACCTCTCTACTAACCAGAATCCCACAATGTCTGTCTGCTATTTCATCCTTCTTCTCTGCGCGATTCCTAAAACTTAACATGGACAAAACAGAATTCATTGTCTTTCCTTCTCCTCACTCATCTCCTCCAACAAGCCTTTCCATCAAACTCGATGGTCGCTTACTCTCCCCAGTCTCACAAGCTCGTTGCCTTGGACTGACCCTCGACTCTGCTCTATCCTTCAAGCCACACATCCAAGCCCTCTTCACCTCATGCCGATTACAACTCAAAAACATCTCCTGGATCCGTGCTTTCCTTAACCAAGAATCAGCAAAAACATTAGTGCATTGCCCTCATCATCTCCCGCCTCGACTACTGCAATCTCCTGCTCTCTGGCCTCCCTTCCAACGCTCTTGCACCCCTCCAATCTATCCTAAACTCTGCGGCCCGCTTAATCCACCTCTCCCCTCACTATTCCCCAGCCTCGCCACTCTGCCAATCCCTTCACTGGCTTCCCATCACCCAACGACTCCAGTTCAAAACACTAACCATGATATACAAAGCCATGCACAACCTGTCTCCTCCCTACATCTGTGACCTAGTCTCCCGGTACCTACCTGCACGCAACCTCAGATCCTCACAAGATCTCCTTCTCTGCTCCTCCCTTATCTCCTCTTCCCACAATCGCGTACAAGATTTCTCCCGTGCATCCCCCATACTCTGGAACGCTCTACCTCAGCACATCAGACTCTCCCCTACCGTGGAAAGCTTCAAGAGGAACCTCAAGACCCACCTCTTCCAACAAGCCTACAACCTACAATAGCCCTCAGTCCAGTAGACCACTGCGCAACCAGCTCTGTCCTCACTTATCGTACCATCACCCATTCCCTGTAGACTGTGAGCCCTCGCGGGCAGGGTCCTCTCTCCTCCTGTACCAGTCTGTTATGTACTGTTAATGATTGTTGTACGTATACCCTTTCACTTGTAAAGCGCCATGGAATAAATGGCGCTATAATAATAAATAATAATAATAATAATGAGGTTCTTTATATACCTATAAGTTACATCTGGATAAGGCACACTGACACTTTAAGTACTTTTGTTATTAAGCATGTGGACACTTTGAAATAGATAAGATACAAATAGATATATTCAAACACGTGGACACTGCAATACACAATATTTATACCCCATGTAGAACATACAGTGCCTTTATTCATTGAGACAATATTTATTTGTTTGTATTTGGATGTAACTATTCTCCGTTCGCTCCCTATACCTGTATCACCATATTTAAATTTGTTACTTATGGTTTAGTCTTATTTTAATCTGAGAAATAAAAGATTACATTTTAGGCATTATACTCCTTATTGCTTTTTATTGTAGGATATGTATGGACGTTCATGGCCTTCTGTAAAATAAAGAAAGGGTACATACCTCTTATTGTTTTCTTTGAAACAATTATACCTGCTGATTCCAGGACTTTCCACAGGTGGTTCTTGGCTTTTTGACAACTCTTCTGATAATTATTTTTACTCCTCTGTCTAAAATCTTACAGGGTGCACCTGATTGTAGCCGTTTTTTGGTGAAATGTTTTTCTTTCTACTTCCATATTATGGCACCAACAGTGCTCACTGGAACCTTAAGTAGTTTTGAAATTCTTTTGTAACCAATGCTATCAGTATGTTTTGCAACAGTAAGGCTGGAGATGTCTTGAGACAGCTCACTGGTTTTAGCCATCATGAGATGTTTCTTGTGTGGCACCTTGGTAATTAGACACTTTTTGAAAGGCTATCAGTGAACCAGCTGATATTATTTTTTCACTAAGTGGTAGTATTTCTTTCTAATTGCTGATACATTTTAACCTGGAGTCATGACTTTCTGTGGCTTTTTCACCTCTCTTTCTTCATTTAGTCAATACTTTTTCCCTGTGTCAGTTTTCATTATTACACTTAATGTATAACTTAACTTAATTTAACTCAGCTTAATTTACCATAAAGGAAATCTGTCACCAAATTATTGCTACCTCATCTGAGAACAACATAATATAGAGACAAAGACCCTGATTTCAGCGATGTGTCACTTACTGTGCTATTTGCTGCCATTTAGATAAAATCAATGTTTTCTCTGCTGCAGATCTAGCAGTTATACTGAGTTCATGTATATGCCGGACTACCTGACAACATGCCGAGTAGTCCTCTAATGATGATCTACTGCTGTTCAATAAGTGATTTTATCAAAACTACACTTAGGGGTACAGTGCACGCTGTGACATCGCTAGCTGATGATAGCGATGCCGAGTGCAATAGTACCCGCCCCCGTCGCACATGCGATATCTTGTGATAGCTGCCGCAGCGAACATTATCACTACTGCAGCTTTACACGCACTTACCTGCCCTGCGACGTCGCTCTGGCCGGCGACCCGCCTCTTTCCTAAGGGGGCAGGTCGTGCGGCGTCACAGCGATGTCACACGGCAGGCGGCCAATAGAAGTGGAGGGGCGGAGATGAGCGGGACGTAAACATCCCGCCCACCTCCTTCCTTCCACATAGCCAATGGAGGCAGGTAAGGAGATGTTCCTTGCTCCTGCAGCTTCACACACAGCGATGTGTGCTGCTGCAGGAACGACGAATAACATCGTATCTCCTATTGGTGCGAGATTATGGAAATGTCCGACACTACACAGATCACCGATTTACGACGCTTTTGCGATCGTTTATCGGCACAGCTAGGCTTCACACGTTGCGACGTCGTTACCAACGCTGGATGTGCATCACTTTCGATTTGACCCCGACGATATCGCAGTAGCGATGTCGCAATGTGCAAAGTACCTCTTAGCCTCCCAATAAGTGAAACACCGCTAGAATCATGATCTTTGCCCCTATGTTATGCCGCTCTCAAATTAGGTGAGAAAAATCTGGTGACATATTTCCTTTAATTTATGGACCTCTATGGTTTGCTTACTTTGCCAGTGTAGATTGAATGGTGGGAATTTCATGTCAATAGCACCTTTAGAAATATATTTATGGTAACGTGTTCAATACTTATTTTACCCACTCTATATATATTATAGACAAAAGCAGCACAGTTTTCAATGTCAGTGGACCTTTACCTATATATAAAATAAGAATGATCCAGAGCTCCAAAAATACAGTGAATAAAAGTGAAGTATTTCATACTCGCAAGCCTGAATAATATATACAATATCTGTACTGAATGCCACTTGAAAACGCTAATGGGATGATTTCTATTCCAGGTTTCCTCAGGAGCTTAACATGGGAAAACAAAGTGCAGAGGTGATGTGGAACTTATTTGCCCAGGATATGAAGTATGCAATGGAAGGTAACAATACACTGGAGATAGTTATTATGTGTATAGGTGACATGATGAGCATTTTGTATGTTTTCATTGCAGTATATAGGCTTCACTCTTTACCATTCAATTTTAGCAGCATGCAGTATTATTATTCTTATATCCTAAAATTATTAGTGTCAGCAATAAAAAAGAAAATTAAAATCAGTGAAAGAATTGTTATAACAAGCAAATAAACACCACTGTTGTGCAACTTAATAGCAGGAAGTCTCTGATATCATCCCAGCCCTCACCACATTTAATGCAGGTCCTGGTGCCGAAGAGCCAAAAATATAGCTAAAATGAATTACTACCCGCTGCTGTGTCTATTGCTCTCCCGTCACTAATTTGCTCTTTCTCTAAGTGATGATGAACCATTCAGTGTTGATGATGAGCTGTTTAGACATTAGAGGAGGATTAGGGTAAAAATTCCTTTGGGATCGAGGATCCTTTTTTTCAGGGTGGTTGCCCCACTGCATAACATTTGTTTAGGAAAAACTGTAACGTTAAGTTCAAATGTTGCATTTTTGTAGTGTTTTTTATACAAGTTAATTGCCAGTTTTTATAGCATCAGCAAAAGCTATGAGATGTCACAAGTCTTATGCACATCATTTCTTTGTTTTCCCTGACTGAATTGAAAAATGTCTTTGAAAATGGCAGAATGGAAATTTTTCAGCTTTTTTGCAGTGGGTTATCACCAAGGAAAACAATGAGAAATTGCAAAAATGCAGCTGCGTTTTTGCTGCATTTTTGCTGCTTTTTTGGTGAACAAAACTAACTTTATTAAAGGGAACCTGTCACCACTTTTTTGGTTTATAAGTTGCGGCCACCACCACCGGGCTCTTATATATGGTCGCTCTGCAGTGGATGAGGGCCTAGTGGGCGTCTCTGTTGTCCGGTGCCGGAGCCGCCTCTTTCGGCCATCTTTGTTCTCCTTCTTCTCTAGCCGCGGTACATGACGGGTCCGACGTCATAGACACTCGACGGCACACAGGTCCTGAGCAGGCACACTTTCATCTGCCCTGAGTAGGGCAGATCAAAGTATTGTAGTGCGTTTGCGTAGGACCGGCAAGTGTGTATGGCGTAGCCACGTCATGCACAGAGGCTTTAGAAAGAAGCCAAAGATAACCGGAAGGGAAGGCACCCGCACCGGGCAACGAAGACGCCCATTAGGCCCTCATCCACCGCAGAGTGACCTTTAGGTAAGTATTATAAAGTGTTTTTTTATGTTGTCACAGTAGTCTGGGCTCTTATATACAGCATGTTAGAATGCTGTATATAAGAGCTCGGTAGTGGTGGCCGCAGCTTACACACCAAAAAAGTGGTGACAGGATCCCTTTAAACATGTACTGTAGACAATGGATACATATAGTCTACTCCCAAAAAATAGCAACAAAAATTTTGACGCAAAACCTGCTTTTTGCAAGTAGCATTTTTACTGCCAAGAGAGCAGGCTTTGGCTGCAGAAAAAACGTAGCAAAAAAACATGTGAACATAGCCTGAAAGTCTGCATTGTGCCTCTATAGTAGGTACTTTTGCCTTACATTACTGGACCTAGGGTTCAAATCTAACAAAGAACAATATCCCATGGAATATTTCCATGTTTGCTTGAGTTTGCTCCAGTTCTTACCCCTAATATATACTGATTAGATATGTGCGAACCTGTCAAACTTTGTTTCAGTTAGGGTACCTTCACACTTAGCGATGCAGCAGCGATCCGACCAGCGATCTGACCTGGTCAGGATCGCTGCTGCATCGCTACATGGTCGCTGGTGAGCTGTCAAACAGGCAGATCTCACCAGCGACCAGTGAACAGCCCCCAGCCAGCAGCGACGTGCAAGCGACGCTGCGCTTGCACGGAGCCGCCGTCTGGAAGCTGTGGAGACTGGTAACTAAGGTAAACATCGGGTATGGTTACCCGATGTTTACATTAGTTACCAGCGCACAGCTGTGTGTGCAGGGAGCAGGGAGCCGCGCACACTGAGCGCTGGCTCCTTGCTCTCCTACCGTAGCTACAGTACACATCGGGTTAATTAACCCGATGTGTAATGCAGCTACATGTGCAGAGAGCAGGGAGCCGCGCACACTGTTTAGCGCTGGCTCCTTGCTCTCCTAGCTGCTGTACACATCGGGTTAATTAACCCGATGTGTACAGCAGCTACATGTGCAGAGAGCCGGAGCCGGCAGCACAGGCAGCGTGAGAGCTGCAGAGGCTCGTAACTAAGGTAAATATCGGGTAACCACCTTGGTTACCCGATGTTTATCTTGGATACAGCTTACCTCAGCTGTCAGATGCCGGCTCCTGCTCCCTGCTCGCTTCATTTGTCGCTCTCTCGCTGTAACACACAGCGATCTGTGTGTCACAGCAGGAGAGCGGCTTTGAAGAAAACGAACCAGGGCTGTGTGTAACGAGCAGCGATCTCGCAGCAGGGGCCAGATCGCTGCTCATTGTCACACACAGCGAGATCGCTAATGAGGTCACTGCTGCGTCACAAAAACCGTGACTCAGCAGCGATCTCGGCAGTGAGCTCGCTGTGTGTGAAGCACCCCTTAGTGTTCGCTAACTTTCCCAGTGTTTGCCAAACAGCTCAGTGAACATATCTGAACACCATTGAATTCAATAAGAGACAAAGCCTATGTATTAGTAAGGACTAGTGAGGCTGGTGTTAGTAACGACTGAGGCGACTGCTGTTAGTAAATGTTAGTAAGGGCCGACCCGAACGAGCGAAAGCTCATGACGAATTTGAGATTAGCAACCTTTCGACCCTTTTTCAAACAAGTTTGCTCATCTGTAATACTGAAGATGCATTTAGATTTGTGAACCCCATGTAGGGCAGCAAGTGATCACAATATATGTAATGCGTTGTGGAATATGTTAACCCTATATAAGCAAGTATAATAAATAAATTAAAGTACTTGATAGAAAACTGAATGTAGTTTTTAAAAAAAGAAATAGGAAATCTAGCACTGATCAGATATTATTCTCTACTTTTAAATTGACTTTTTTTCATATTTGCTATGTAAACGCTGCCCTTTACTTTTTTTTGTTTGTGGACATTATATATGGTTATGAAAGAACTGATGCCATTTGGGATGCATTTGCCTAAAAGTTCTATAGACTATTTAGCAGACTGCACACCATGTTTATTTTATGAGAACAGCCTTAGGTGCTATGCAGCTACCGTATTAGTATTGCAATTATGCAAAGGAAGAAAATGGTCTCTACTGCCCCCTATTGGAAGTGATATTGCTTTTAGCTAAAACATCATTAAAACATTAGGAGGGAGGTAGAGCATTTTAAGTATGTTTAGTAAAACTATTTAAGAGGAAGTAGTTTGATGTCATGATGTATTAGGACTAGTAGGACCTGTTACTGCGTCAAGAGAGGAGTCCTTAACGCACCCTACCTCCTCCCTTAGTATTTGAAGGATTTTGTAATGAACTGGATTTTTTTGAATGGTGAGTGCAATTTGATTTTTGTTGTCCTTTTTTACGAATGGCCTTTGACTTTCAAGTTTAGCACCATGTGATTCTTTTGTCGGAGTGTCTGCCCAATTTAGCTCTCGGGTATTGAAGTGGTGCCAAACTTTTACTCTGTTCATTGAATTCCTTTTAGTTAGCCTTTCCATATGTTCTCCATTTACATACAACTATTCCAGACCTCATTTGTTGCTTTCATACTCCAATTCCACATATGTAGACTGGAATGGTGCGATACCAAAAAACTCTTACTATTTAAAGTCCACACAACAGCCATCTTTTCATGTATATAATACTTTCCCATTGGTTGGTAATTTTGAGGTCACTGCCAATTAATTAAAAAATATGTCTTATGTATTTTTTTTCTTGATAATGATTATTATATACCAAAGGAAACAAAAATGGGCCAACCTGTCCATAAGAGACAAGTGAGATACTAGTTTAATTAACACAGGATCTGACCAAGAAATCTATATAATTCTTATCTTAGTCACACTTTTAATACTGAACAGAAAAATAATATTAAGATTCTGAGTACTTGAGTATCACCACCCTCATCCTTTCTCTTGTGGACACAGGTCTAAAAGATCAAGACACTTGACATCAATGTTGGGAAGTTTATTCTCTCTACAGGTCCTTGCTCACATTCTTTAATTGGTTTATACTGTTTTTATTTATTGTACTTTTTTGCATTCATTAAAAGATCTACACATTCATGGAGAGTTCATAAAAGGAACCAGGATTTTTCCTTATAAGCTGCGGCCACCACCAGTGAGCTCTTATATTCAGCATTCTAGAATACTGTATACAAGAGCCCAGGCCACTCGGTATAACGTAAAAAAGACTATTATTATACTCACCTGCAGGGTGATCAGGTCCAATGGGCATCACTGCTCTCGGGTACGGCACCTCCTCTCTTCCGTCCATCGCTGTCCTTCTTCTCAGCACTGCGTGGCTGACGCATCGTACATCATCCACCCAGGGGCCTTGATGGTGCTCCTTCACACGCGCGCTTCTTTCTGACCTGCTAAGGGCAGATCAAAGTATTGTAGTGCACATGCTCGGGCGGTCTTTGACCTTTCCTTACACCTGCGCATTACAGTACTTTGCTCCGCCCTCAGCATGGCAAATCAAAGTGTGCAAGCACAGAATCACGATGGAGGCCTCTGAGTGGATCATGTAGGACACATCATCCACATGGAGCTAGGAAGGAGGATGGCGATGAACAGAAGGAAGGAGGCGTCCTGGACCCGAGAGCAATGACGCCCATTGGACCTGACCACCCTGCAGGTGAGTATAATAAAGGTGTTTTTTATGTTATACACAGCGGCTTGGGCACTTATATACAGTGTTCTAGAATGCTGTATATAAGAGCTTACTGATGGTGGCCGCAGCTCATAAGGAAAAACCTGGTGATAGGTTCCTTTTAAGAAGATATTCAGGAGTCCATAAAAGCGGAATTACATTCTTTAATAGTGAACATAATTGTTGTCAACCCCTTTCCCCAGAAACACTCATACTTAGTAAAAAGCTAAAAATAAAAGGGTAAAATTTAATCCGAGAACAGACACAGGACAATTCAAGGACTGTTTAATGGTGACTTTATGTTTTATTTTTGGAAGTAATTCCTATTCATTTACTGTGCCATAGTTGAGAGCTCAATTTTGTGTATTGGATTTAAACTGCTCAGAAATAATGCTGTACATTTGCCAGTTGTCTTTGGAACTTTTAATGCAACACAAGTTTATTTTACTGAATGTCATTGGCAATGTTATGTCTATAAGACACATATACTGTCCCTATATATACTTCTGATATGTACAACCTGTAAAAGCTGCCTAACCAGCATCATGGAGATTTTGGCAGCAGTAGAAAGCTTCTGAATTGACTGCCTTGATGTTTTTAGTGACAGTTTTCCATGCATCAGGTGTAGAGAGATGAAAACACAATTATGGCAGAATGTGTGCCCGGAGCAGAGCTTTTCAATCAGCTGTAAAGGCCCATAGATTCACAGTATGGACGGTTTGTCAAGTTCTCTGCAGCTTGTCTTTATTACTATTGCATTATATTGTGTTATAGATATATGGGCAGACTTCTAACATAAAAGGACTTCAGCTTTGTTATACCTGCATATGAGCTCTTACAATGATGATGATCGCTTACATTTTAGTTAACATCTTATATTATGTGCATTATAAGGGTTTGCTCGGCAAATTTTCACCTATCCACTGATGATAACTGTGGATCTTTGGGCAATTGATCTCTGGGTCTTTTAGGCCACATGCATTTGTTGAGTATTTGGTGAGTTTTTACCTCAGTATTTGTAGCCGAAGCCAGGAGAGGAACAATCACAGGAAAGGTGTAATAGAAACACGGGCACCAATTATTAAAGGGAACCTGTCACCAGATTTGGTGACTATAAGCTGCGGCCACCACCACTGGGCTCTTATATACAACATGCTGAATATAAGAGCCCAGGCCGCTGCGTAAGACATAAAAATAACTTTATAATACTTACCTAATGGTCGGTACGGTGCAGATGGGTCAGATGGGTGTCTCCGTTCTTCGGGTGCGGCACCTCCTCTTTCGGCCATCTTTGTCCTCCTTTTCCTGAAGCCTGGGTTCATGATGCGTCCTACGTCATGCACACGCACAGGCAGTGAGGTCCTGCGCAGGCGCACTACAATACTTTGATCTGCCATGCTCAGGACAGATCAAAGTGCGCCTGCGCAGGACCTCAAAGCCGGCTCGTGTGCATGACGTAGGACGCGTCACGTACCCAGGCTTCAGAAGAAGGAGGACAAAGATGGCTGAAAGAAGAGGCGTCGGCACTGGAGAACGGAGACACCATCTGACCATTCTGCACCCAACCGACCATTTATGTAAGTATTATAAAGTGATTTTTATGTGATACACAGTGGCCTGGGCTCTTATATACAGCATGTTAGAATGCTGTATATAATAGCTCATTGGTGGTGGCCGTAGCTTATAGTCACCAAATCTGGTGACAGGTTCCCTTTAACCACTTCTGATTTTGGTTACAAATACTGAGGTAAAAAAAACTCACCAAATACTCAACGTGTGCACGTGACCATACCAGTCTAAGAAATGTATTCTGCATTCGGCTATCTCCATAGGACAACTCCTCTGAGCAATAGGTTAAACCTGTCCTTGAGCATTTCTCTCTTGTTTGTTATACTTACACTTGTTCCTAATATTAGACTGACTATTTTACAGCTTCACAGTTGTAAAGCTGGCCTCAAGCAGCGGCTTAGCTCCCGCAAGGAAAGGATCAGACATTCTGAAATCCTAAATGCCCAATACATATTTCTTCCAGCATCTGCCATCAGTAAAAGATTGGAAGCAAAATCAACTAATCTTTCTCTCATACAGGGCTGGACTGGGACTGAAATTCAGACCTGGTATTTGAAATCACACAGGCCCATGCTGTTAAGACCTTTCCTCCATTTCTCCAGATGGGGTCTCTATTATAATTCCTGCGTGGAGTTAATCAAAATTTTCTACAAGTCCTGTTTTACTAATAATACCACTATATAAAATTAAATAATACCATTACGCAATGACTACATAATACCTCTACATACTGTATTGGTAGAATAATGTTATTATACTGAACATTGTAAGGGTTGTGTAACCCTGAGTAAATTTTGGTAAGCAGAGCAGCCTGTTGAATCCTAACAATCAGTAATATGCACACTATTAAAATTCAGCTCGACTTGCCAATTCCAGCAATTCAAATATGTGAGTTACATACATGTGGTCACATGTCAACCAAAGTTTCACCACTTCGCTCAATGTTTTTTTGAGTAAAGCCAATGGCGGACATATAGCCGGTGCAGCTGCATCGGGGCCCAGAGGGGAGGGGGCCCCTCACAACCAGGGTCTGACTGGCCTGGCGGGTGAGAGGGGGATGTCTCAGTGGGCCTCAGGTCCCCGGTGGGCCTCCGAGCTAAATGTACAGGGGGCCTACCGCCGGTAACTGTGGTTGTTAAAAGAGCCTATGGGCCATCAAACATCACTTCTATCCGCCACACGCTAACGTCAGCATGCAGCGCATAGCAATAATGTTTAATGGCCACTGGTCTATCAAAGGTCGTGCATGTTAGCAAGCAGCTTCTGATAGGCCAGCGGCAAATGAATGTCACTGTTATGTGCTTGGAACTGCCATCAGTGCGCGGTGCATAGCAGTGACATTTAATAAAAATCACTGCTTACTGCTGTGCCGCAGAGGTGGCAAAGACACAGTGTCAGACTGCAGCCAAAGACTGTGAGTGCACGTTATGGGACAGTGTGAGAGAGAGCAGTGTGGGGTGGGTGGACCACATGAAAAATGGGTGGCACAGTATTTAAAAGTAAAAGAACAATATAAAGAAGGGGGTAAAAGTATGGAGAGGTAAGAAATTGGAGGCACAGTATGGATAAGTGGGACCATGGGGGACAGTATGGTTAGGTGGGAGTATGGGGGGACAGAATGAATAAGTGGGAGAATAGTAGGGACAGTATTTATAAGTGGGAGCATAGGGGAAACAGTATGCATAAGTGGGAGCATAGGAGGATCAGTATGAATAAAATGGGAGCATGAAGGGACAGTATGGATAAGTGGGAGCAAAGGGGGACAATATGGATAAAAGGGAGCATAGAGGGGACAATATGAATAATTGTGAGCATAGGGGAAAAGAGTATGGATAAGTGGGAGTATAGAGGGAACAGTATGCATAAGTGGGAGCATAGTCAGAACAGTATGGATAAGTGGGAGCATATGGGGAACAGTATGGATAAGGGGGAGCATAGGGGGGACAGTATGGATAAACGGGAGCATGGAGGGATAGTATGGATAAATAGGAATATAGGGGGCATAGTATGCATAAGTGGGAGCATATGGGGGACAATATGGATCAGTGGGAGCATACACTCCCTGACAGAAGTTCTGTCGCTTATCCATGTTATGTAAATAAAAGCTTATAACCTGACTAAAAATTCATACATTGGTTTTAAAAATTACTCGTTTGAAACCTGAAACCCTCCAGAATTTGGTTTAGGTAATGAAAATTTGCTGCAAAGCTGAAATTTTGATCATTTAATGAACACAGAAAGGTCAGATTTTGGCAAGACAAAAGTTTTGCACTCAATCATAGTTTACATCCTCACCTGTGCTCACTAAATGATTGGTCAATAATTGGGTGTGTATAAAAAGAAACCCAGCACCCCAGACCTTCACTTGAACTGCAACTTGACCTCTGACAACATGCCAAAAATCCACCCTACGACCAAAGCCTTGATTATCAAGAGGCTAAAGAGCAGATCCACTGCAGAGGTGGTTGGCACCTTTAATTTGTCTCAGCGTCAAGTACAAAGAATTAAAAAAAGACTTGAAGAGATTGGAGATGTTTTTGACAAGCCCAAGTCCTGCATACCCCGCAAGACAACTGCTCAGGAGGAACGTTTGTTGGTTAGAAAATTCAAAGCCAGCCCCTCTTACACTGCAGCAGAGCTCCAACAGGCCTGGTCACCTCAAGTCCCTGTATCAACTAGAACAGTTTGTAGGATTCTGTCTCAAAATGGCCTCCATGGTTGAATCAGTGCCCAGAAGCCAGCACTACACAAAAGGCAATTAAAAAACCGAGTGGCATTTTGCCAAGTCCCACAGCCTGCTAAACAGATGGACACTGGAAGAGTGGCAGAAGGTGGATTTCTCTGATGAATCTTCAGTTGAATTACACCACAGCCATTGCAAATACTGCAGGAGACCTATAGGAGCCCGTATGGATCCAAAATACACCCAGAAAATAGTTAAGTTTGTTGGTGGAAAGATCATTGTCTGGGGTTACATTCAATGTGGGGGTGTATGAAACATTTGCAAGGTGGAAGGCAATATCAATAGCCTAAAATATCAAGAAGTATCAGCTATCTCTTACATTCCCAATCATAAAAGGGGTCAAATTCTGCAGCAGTATGGTCCTCCATCTCATACATCCATCTCTACAACAAAGTTCCTCCTGGCCAACCCAGTCACCAGACATGAACATCATTGAGCATGTTTGGGGTAGGATGAAAGAGGAAGCTTGGAAGACAAAACCAAAGAATCTAGATGAACTCTGGGAGGCATGTAAGACTTCATTCTTTGCTATTCCTGATGACTTCATCAATAAATTGTATGAATCATAGTTGAACTGCATGGATGCAGTCCTTCAGGCTCATGGAAGTCACACAAAAAATTAAATATAGCTCTAATAGCACCACAACTTCATTCACCAATGATATGCAACATATATTTGTATTATATTATCAAAAATCTCTCAATTGTAGCTGTCTTTATAAATTATTTAATCAAAACAGATTCAATATTCTATGTATATTAACAGACCTAAACAATATTAATTAATTGACACCCTTTCAATATAATAATTTTAAAATCAGTATTTTTTATTCAAGAATTTAACAAAAAAACATACTAAAAAAAGGACAATGCCACCAGTGTGGAAGCAGACAAACAGAGCCAAAATAAGACAATCAATTTTCAATCATCAAATGTATACTATTCAGCGTAAATGTCTGACTATATGATTATAGATAACCACAAATATCAATAAATGTCAATGATCAATATTAAATACACAGTAAAAAAGTTATATATAAAGTGCAAACGTGCCTATATACCCCATTAATTAATTAATGATTACTCCCATGATCAGTCCTGCTGTAGTTTCTAAAACCAACTGCACATAGCTCTAAATAAGCCTAATAAAGAGCAAAGTGGATTAGCAGCTTCACAAGGGTTGTAAACAATAGTATTGCAGCGACCTAATTACTGACCAGTTCTGCCAAGATATCAAAGGTCAATTATAATGATTCAAAGGTAGCCTAGTAAAGTGCACAATGGCTTAGCAGCTTCCTCAAGATGTAAACAACTACAGCATTATAATTATTGCACTTATTCCAACATATTACTTTGCACTTACTTATTCAAATGTCTCCTGGCTTTTGTGTCTGCCTTCCACCTCCGACGCGCGTTTCGTCACCTTCTTCACCTAACGATATATGTATATATATATATATATATATATATATATATAATATATATATAGTATGAAGAGGTAAATCTGATGTTTCGTGGTAACAAGTTTGCAATTTTTCAAGAAGGCTCCCATTGAATATTGTATTTATTAAATGTGTGTATGTGCATGTGATGTAGTGTGGGTGTGATAATATACTCACCTACTGCCGCTCCTTCTGGTGTCCAGCACCGGCCTCCTCCTCTCCGTGACATCACCGCTCTCCAGTCTCTCTGAGACATGCTGCTCTGTGTGTCCCAGAGGTGACTTTTACCATTGGGGGGGGCATACACAATTCTTGCACAGGGGTCCTTTGCTCTCAGTGTCCGCCCCTGAGTAAAGCAGCTGAGATTCTAAATGGCACATGTCTGAAAATACTAATGCATACTTGCAATTATGTGACAACTGCTGAAACTAACAACCATAGCTAAATCCTAACAGTATGTACATGACGCATCATTAGGATTCAGCAAGCTGCAGCACTTGCCATCATTTACTCAATGATGTACACCCCTTCCAATAAACATGACTGTACAAAGATCAATGTTAGCATCAAATTTGCCATATAGAAGACAAAATGTATCCCCAGTCCATAACCAGATATTGTCAGCATATACAGTAGTGATCATACCACCATACTGTTCCTTAAAGGGGTTGTGCCACAAACAATTGTACAATTTTTTTTAATTAATATATCTTAGAATAAAAATAAGTTCTACAATCGGATGTGTTAAAAAAAAATGTTCCTGTCCTGGGATATTCTTATAAATGTGCCCTTGTGTAATGTATGTGCGCTGATGCACTGGTCTGTACAGCACAAGTGATTGGAAGATTGCAGCATCAAGTCCCCTAAGGCCTCTTTCACATTCCGTGCAAAACACACACGTGTTGCATGGTCTGTGGTGTTGGTGCGTTTTGTGTGCTTGTGTGTGTTCAGCGTGTGCTGTCCCTGTGCTATATGTGTGAAAGTCGCATAGTTCACAGACAGCATGTACTTCTATACCCATCTGTCCCCAGCCCTTCAGTCTCCAGCACTGCTGCGGCTTCAAGGTCCATGATGCAGTGAATATTCATGAGCATAATTAGCGGGCCCGAAAGCAAGTGACAGCAGGGCAAAAGACAGCAGTGTTGAAGACAGTTGAGTATATAAAAATATTTTATTTAAAAAATAAGTCTTTTCTCCGGTATGTGTCACACTGTCACACGGATCACATCAGTGTGCGGTCCGCGTGACATCCGTGCTGCCGGAGAAAAACGGACATGTTGTCGTGTGGAGCACAGGAACAGGCGTCTGCTCCACATGGATACAGATCCATATGAAAACATGCCAGTGTAGACAGACCCATTGATTTTAATGGGTCTACGTGTCTGTGTCTCCAGTGCGTATGACAATGGACGTCACATGTACTCGAAACACGAAAGTGTGAAAGAGGCCTAAAGGAACTAGTAAAATCAATAAAAAGTGGTAAAAAAGATTTGAAAAATATAAAAAATAAAGAACAACACAAAGGTTCAAGTCACCCCCGTTTTGCCCCATTGAAAATAAAGCATTAAAAAGCAAAAAAACAAAATGCACATATTAGTTATCGCCTCTTTTAGAAATATAAATATAAAATAAATTAGTCCCAATGGTAAGGAGCACAATAAGATAAAAAGCAAAATGCCAGAATTACGTTTTTTGCTCGCCGCAACATTGCAATAAAATGCAATAAGAGAGGATCATAACATCGCATACCAAAATAGTATAATTAAAAAAGCCAGTTCAAGACGCAAAAAATAAGCAACCACACAGTCCCAGGTCCTGAAAAATGAGAATTTTACAGGTCTTAGAAAATGGCCCCAAAAGCACAATTTTTTGATTTTTTTTTTCTTTATTTTTACAAATTTCAGAATTTTTTTGCACAAGTTAAATGAGAAAAAAAAAATACGTTTGGTATCTATGAACTTGTGCTGACCTGGGGAATAATATTGCCAGGTCATTTTTACCATATAGTGATCATGGTACATAAAAAAACACTATTGTGGAATTGAACTTTTTTTTGCAATGTCACCGCGCTTGGAATTTTTTTTTCTGCTTTTCAGTACAATATGGAAACAATAACCAAAAAACAAAATATAGCCAAAAGGACACAAATTAATATTCAAACACAAAGATAGTTATTGATTAGAAAAAAATGTAAATCGTAAAAGGCAAGGAGAAAAGTAATGAAAAAAGTGCCAAATATGCACCACAAAGCTTAGCAAGGTACTTATAAGCAGATATCAAAAATAGATGATAACTGTCGGTAATAAGGTACAATATAAAACACAATAGACTACAGAGAAAATTTGTCCCCATTCTGGATATAATCAATATATTCCTATTGATGAAATACATATATCTCAAATGGGTTGCATAGAGAGGAAAGCCTGCTTTACACGGGACGACCGATTGTGCGATTTCACAATCGATCGTACCCACCCCCGTCATTTGTGCGTCACGGGCAAATCGCTGCCCGTGTCACACAAAGGCGTGAAACCCCCGTCACACGTACTTATCTACTGAGCGACCTCGCTGTTGGCGGCGAACGTCCACTTCCTGAATGGGGAGGGACATTCAGCGTCACAGCGACGTCACACAGCCGCCGGCCAATAGAAGCGGAGGGGCGGAGATGAGCGAGATGTAAACATCCCGCCCACCCCCTTCCTTCCGCATAGCCGGCAGGAGCCGTGGGACGCAGGTAAGCGGAGTTCATCGCTCCCATGGTGTCACACGGAGCAACGTGTGCTGCCACGGGAACGATGAACAACCGGCACAAGTAAAAATAAACAATATTATGAAACTGAGCGACGAGTACACGACTCACGATTTGTGAACGATACTGCGTCGCTCAGAGGTTTCACACGAGATGACGTCATGTATGATGCTGGATGTGCGTCACGAAAACCGTGACCTCGACGATGCATCTCACGATCCGTCGTCTCGTATAAAGCACCCTTAAGATCCAGAATTAACTCAAATGAGCCAAAGATCTGCTAATATACTGTATAACTTACATGGCACAAAACACAGGCATCCCAAAAACATAGACCCAGAAATCCAACAATGGGGGTAAATACCTGTCGCCATATGACCACTGCTGAGCCACACGACACGTGGTCACACCTCCCTGACGAAGGCTATGGCCGAAACACGTCTGCACCTCTGCTGCCATCGCGTCCTATGGGGCTATTGGGTGTACACGCCCTGGCTTCAAACTGAACTAGTGCGCATGACCCAAACTCCAAGGTCATGCGCACTGAACTGAAATCCCCCATAGGACGCAATGGCGGCGGAGAGGTGAATGAGATGTTAGAATGCCCACAGGGGTGTACTAAAATGCTAATGGGGGCGCCTGGCAGGGAACTAACGCCCAGGGGGCTAGTGCCCTTGCTTATTAGCATACTTTAAAAGATCTTTAGAAATACTTTTTCTAAAGACCTCTTTATCTATGCTAGTGTATACAGGGACGGTTAGGCAGGGATTAACAATATACACCCAGAACTGCTCCTGGGTGCATATTGAACCTGACAGGTTCACTTTAACCACTTTCTGGCCAAACAGTCCTAAACTCTTGTGTACAGACATATGCAAACATGAGTGGACCATTTGACTTCTCTTAAGGCCACCACTCTTTAGACCACTAATTTGCGTTCATCAGGGGGTTTCAAATGGTACTGCAAATGGTAATGGTGATATTCACTTGTCTGCACAGAATTTTTAGAGGTTTTTAGACATTTAACCAGACATTTAACCAGCTAAGGTCAAACCCTTTAAGCATAAATAAAGTCAAGTCAACCTATAAATGAGGTTCTTCATGCTCCATTGCGATTTCGGTTGCTCATGTTTTCATGTTTGCACTTTTTCCGTAGGCAGATCATTATTTCCTAAACTATGGCCCGCAAATGAACTGTGTACTCAAGATGAGATCAGATTAATGGTTTGTATAGGTGCAAGATCATCTATCTGGAAGTAAAAAGAATAGTATTAGAAATGATAATGTGATCTTTTCATGTCATGGATCCATATACCGATCCCAGGGACCGTTATAACATCAGACGTGTTAGAGAAAACATGAGAAATACAATTTAATGCACAGAAGACATGACTCCCTATAAGCAGCCAGTCGGAGACACAGACATTCTAATTGCCTGCAGTTAACAAGCAAGATTGATTGTCTGCTTGGCAAGTGAGACCCATTGGGTATACCAATTATGTTGTATCCTTCATACTTGTCATCGCTCTGGTAGTATACATCAGGAGGTCATGGGACTGGATAGGTCCTTTACAAGTACAAGGTCATTTCAGAGAAACCTCCGATAGCTGGTGAGTGAGCAGAGGTTAGGCTATTATTATAAACCCAGCGTTAGTTAACTCTTTACAGCACGACTTCTTCATACAGACAAATTTAAAGTGCAGTAATGTTGCATCATTCATTCGGTTTATTGGTCCATGCAGCAAGGTGTGTATTGGGTTATACATATAGCGCAGATATCATTTTTTTTCCCTGTGATCCTAATGATGACAAGTTGTTTTTTTCACACAAGATCAAACAGCACCTCAAGGGAGGTAGCACAAGAAAATACATCTCCTCTGCATTCTGAGAGAATAACAAAAATCAATCTAATCTGCTAAATATAGGATGCTAGCTGGAGTTGCATCCCGGAAAGCCTTGGGCTTTAAGAAATACATTAAATGTGACAAGAGCGTATCTTTATCTTAGCTACATTCCCGATCATCTGAATGTCAGGTGCTTCACTAGTCAATAACATCAAATTCACATTTATCTAAGTGTTTCCTGAATTACATTTGGTGATCATCATTAACAAATGTATCAATTTATGTAATGTCATTGGAAACGTGTCGGTAGTGACAGTAAGTGCTGCCGGAGCTGTCAGCTGTCACTCTGAGCCACTTGCAGTCCTTAGAATGAACACTTCTCATACTGTGTTTATGACATCTGTAGTATCTGGCCATTTATAAGGTATCATGTAGCCCTGATAGCACTTTACTCTATGCTTGGAGGTTTCATCCACTCAGCACTTCACATGGTGCCTTTTATGACACATTTTTATATGCAATGGCCTAAAAGAAAGTATTTAAAGGCTTTTTTAGCGGTCACTGCCGTTTGTGATATCAATGTTTCCTGTCCATCAGAGACCGCCAGATAAGTAGCTCTTCTTGAGTGAAGAGTGTGCACTACCATGCTTGTGTCCTCGGTACTAGTGATGAGAGAGCACTACCATGCTCGAGTGCTCCGTACTAGTGATAAGAGAGCACTATCATGCTCAGGTGCTCGGTACTAGTGATAAGTGTGCACTATCATGCTCGGGTGCTTGTTACTAGTGATGAGTGTGCACTATCATGCTGGGGTGCTCCGTACTAGTGATGAGAGAGCACTACCATGCTCAGGTGCTCGGTACTAGTGATGAGAGAGCACTACCATGCTCGGGTGCTCGGTACTAGTGATGAGCAGGCACTACCAAGCTCAGGTGCTCTGTACAAATGATGAGTGTGCACTACCATACTCACGTGCTCGGTACTAGTGATGAGAGTGCACTACCATGCTCGGGTGCTCCGTACTAGTGATGCGAGAGCACTACCATGCTCAGGTGCTCGGTACTAGTGATGAGTGAGCACTACCATGCTCGGGTGCTCCATACTAGTGATGAGAGAGCACTACCGTGCTCGGGTGCTCGGTACTAGTGATGAGCAGTCACTACCAAGCTCAGGTGCTCAGTACAAGTGATGAGTGTGCATTACCATGCTCGGGTGCTCGGTACTAGTGATGAGTGTGCACTACCATGCTCAGGTGCTCAGTAATGAGCACTTAATGCTCTGATGGGAGCACCTTGAACATCCGAGTATAATGAAAGTCAATGAAGGACTCGAGCATTTTTCCATAAGATTTTCATGAAGAATGCTTAAGTGCCCTATTGAGTTCCATTATACTCGGGCGCCTAAGTCGCACCTGTCTAAGCATCCAAGTCCTCTTAATGATTACTGAGCATCCAAGCATGGTAGTGCTTGCTCATCACTACTCTTCTTTTATTAGGATGGCCTCCTACTGTTCATTAAAAAAAGTCATTTAAAGGAAACCTGTCATGTAAAAACATGGTAATAACCTGTAGTTATGAGATTAACCAGCAGGTTAATGGCGTTCTAACATTATGCAGCTGCTGCACTGAAAGTCCTGCTACCAGAAGGAAATGATCTTTATTCCTCAGGCTCAGGCTTTCAGTCATAGAGGGCAGGCAGCATGGTTTTAGTCACCACTTAATGCATAGTGAGCAGCGATTGTAATCACACCCTGACACTGACTGACAACCAGCTAAGCAGTGCATCAATACAGAACTGACTGTCAGCCAGTGCCAGGGCCATGTTCACAGCCGCTGCTCAACATTTACTGAGCTGTGGCTAAAGCTGCACTGGCCACATCTCTATGACTGAAAGCCTGAGGCTGCTGGGAGGAATAAGGAATACACCCTTCCCTCACAGGTAACACACAGCCAACCTTAAAATCCTAGGCCCCCTCAGGGCTTGATAGACACACCAGGGGGCGGAACCAGGCGGCTGAAAGCCATCCACCTAGGAGTCTTAGACAGCCCGAGGGCGGGGAAAAATAGTGAAGTTCGGACAGTTCAGTGGTGGAGTTCAAGGAGAGTGGAGGTCAGGCCTGTGTCCAAGGTCTGAAGGCAAACTGACAGGTACCAGGGTAGGAGCCCTGGTGCCTTTGGCTAGGTGGCAGATGGCGGTCTCCATCTGCAGGAGCCGGGAAGACGGCTCGGTGGAACCGAGGTGGACCAGGACAGGGTAGTGGCCTGCCGGTACTGATCCGGGGAACCGACTCGGAAACCGGAGCACACAGGGGGGTACTCAGACCCTGAAGCTAGGCCCAAAAGCTACTGGAGCTAGTTAATTAACTGATTGCGGCCAGGACAAGAGGTCCTGTCCCACCCAAAGTCCCGACTGAAGGCAACAGCCCACCGAGGGAGATAAAAGGCCACCACCACGGCTCAGAGATCCCATGGGCCAGGGTCTGCGGGCAAAGGGCTCCTTAGGCGACCACAAGACGAGAGTGGACTCCTGAAGTTGCAAGCACAGGCAGTCCACCATTCTAAACAGGTGCAGGAGAAAGACAGAGACCACCAGCCTGTACTAATAGTGAGTACATCAGCACCCTGCGGTCGCCCATCTCCCTGCACCGCCAAACCCCCAACGGGTCCCAGGGCCACCATCCCTGCCCACAGAGGAGTTAACAACTTGCTGCACAACATCTCCCCCGGGTGCCCCGTAACTGCAGCGGTGGTGTCCAATATCGCCACACACCGTGGGTGGCGTCACGAGCTCCGTACGGCTCAACCCATACATTTACATCCTACATCCACCATCTCATCACTCCCCCTTTACATTTGAAGTGACCATAAGGCCCCCGGGTCCAGAGACCCTCGAGCCACCCACAGAAAGTGCCAAAATGTGCCATTTTATATATACTACCGTATGAAGCCACCTGGAGTTTACAGTGTATAGTAATGTGCAGGTCTAGCTAATGAGGCAGTGGTGCGAGTCACACATGCTATGGGGCTAGTAACTGGGCATGTGTGACTGCCAGCTCATTCATTTCATAGGTTATGGTTGAAATAAGACATATGTCCATCCTGTTCAACTATAGCCTAACATGTCGATCTATGGGTAGGCAAAAACCCTATGAGGCCAATGCTAATTTATCCATATTAGGGGACAATTTAATCAATCAGATTAGTTCCCTGCATTATCGTCCCATTTGGTGGACCTACACATAGCTGTACACTTTGAACAACATGTGGCACTAACTTATGTGAAACATTTTATAACTTTTCACTTGATCGTGGACTGTCCTCTTTATGGGCTCCACAGCAAGCACCCACTCCAGTCCGTGGATTAAGATAGTTCCACTGGTGAGACGTCCACTTAAAGGAGTTGTCCGACATTAGCTTACCAAATCAATTTTGAGTTTCTGTGCTGTGTTGTCATATAAAACACCCCTACATTGTTATTTTTTGTTTTCTAACTTTTGTTCCTCTTGAATTAGGACTTTATTCTCTGCAGCTCTTTGTTTACATTCAGCTCCAGCAAACTGACCACTTCCTGTGTTAAACCTCCCAGTCAGAGCTGGCACCGCCCAGCCTCACTGTCCCGCCCCGCCCATTGCCAGCCCCGCCCCCTGCCCACCTGTCAGTATTCTGCCCCAGCACCTGACCTGTTATCACTCTAGCAATGGAAATAACAGCCCCACATCGGGCTCTGCACCCACACACACACACACATTGGGCTCTACGCCCCACACCACATCAGGCTCTGCAACCCTCCACACACACACACACACACACACACACACACGCACAGCGCTCTGTACCGACCACCCCCCCATCATTCTACACCGACCCCCCCCTCACCATCATTTTGCACTGACCCCTACCCCCATAGGGAACACATGTAGGCTACATTCACATGACCATTCCGTTTTTGCGGCCCGCAAAAAACGGTCCATTTTTCCGTTTTTTTTTTGCGGACCGCAAAAAACGGAAGCAGCAAGAAAGATAAATAGATGAGTAGATATAGAGATGAATAGATATAGAGACAGAGAGATAGAGGGATGAATGAATGAATAGAGGGAGGGATAGATAGATAGATAGATAGATAGATAGATAGATGAGAAAGACATATATAATGTCCCACCCCCTGCATATTCTAAGCTGGCACCCTTTTGTGACTTTCATGTGGCACTAAAGGGTGCTTAGCCTTTTATTTAGCCAAAAAATAAATAAATAATTAAAAAAAAAACATGTGGGGTTCACCATATCTTTTGTAGCCAGCTAGGGTAAAGCAGACAGCTGCAGCCAGCAGACCACAGCTGGCAGATTTACCTTGGCTGGTAATCCAAAACAGAGGTCACCCCACACTGTTATTTTAAATTAAATACATAATTTAAAACAAAAAACATGGGGTGCCTCCAAATTGGATCACCAGCCAAGGTAAAGCGGACAGCTGGGGTCTGGTATTCTCAGACTAGGGAGGTCCACTGTTATTTGACATTCCCCAGCCTAAAAATAGCAGGCTACAGCCCCCCCAGAAGTGGCACATTAGATGTGCCAATCCTGGCGCTTCGCCCCAACTCATCCCGTGCTCTGGTGCAGTGGCAAACGGGGTAATATATGGGGTTGATGCCAGATGTGTAATGTCACCTGGCATCAAGCCCTGGGGTTAGTGATGTTAGGCGTCTATCAGCTAACTGACATCAGTAACCCAGTCAGTAGTTAAGAAAAAATAGACACCAAAAAAAGTTTTATTTGAAAAAACACTCCCCAAAACATTCCTTCTTTCACCAATTTATTGAAAAGAAAAACAAATCCGTTTCTGGCGTAATCCAATAAGGGGGTCTCACGTTGATCCGTACCATAGTCAATGTCCCAGTCAATGAAGAACAGAATGTTCCCCATTGGCTGGGAGAGTAGTGCAGTGACCTGAGCTAACATCAATAGGTCAGCCCAGGTCACTGCAGGGGATGACGAGCGCTGCTGTCAGGAGGTTAGATGAGATCTTTACCTGCTGTGACGATTTCCTGCCCTCCTGACATCAGCGTTGTCACTGACTTCTATGCCCGCCGCGTTCTCAGCAGTATCGCCCGTGACGTCACCGCTAGTGACGTGAGAATGCAGCGGGCATAGAAGGCAGTGACAGCGCTGATGTCAGGAGTGAAGCGAGGATCGTCACAGCAGGTAATGATCTCATCTAACCTCCTGACAGAAGCGCTAGTCATCCCCGCAGCTGCCAGCACTGCAGGGTGAGAAGCTGCTGATACTGCAGTGCACTCCTGCAGTATCAGCACTCCGGGGCTGGAGCGGGACACAGACCACACGGGCACTCCTGCTATCCTGAGCAGGGGGCCCGATGCTGGTGGAGACACTGTAGGCGGGGAGAGTACGGGGTGCGGGGGAATGTGTGGTAGGCTGCAGGTAAGGGGGTGGAGACTCCACGCACTGTAGCCGCCCAGCAGGGCGGCAACAAGCTGTTCACAGATTTGCATGTCCTCATGGTCCTGACCATGTTGACATGAAATGACCGGAAGCAGCAAAATCATGGCAGGAGCGGTCAAATGACCGCTCTGAGCCGGGGGAGAGGGGCTGACAGCAGGGCAGGTAAGTGCTCACTATCTACTTACCTGCCCCAATGTAGCCCAATAGGGTAATAATAAAAAAAAAGAAGTCAAAATAAGCCGGATAACCCCTTTAATGATGATGAAAGGTGATTGAGGCCCTTGGGCTTAAGAATTTGTAGAAGTAGCTGAGGTGCAGAAATTGTATAATATAATTCATGGTAAACTTACACTGGACATGCTATGATGTCCGCTAATGAGGATCTAACATGTTTGAGGACAGTCAATGTCTCAGCTGAGGAAACAAAGAGGAATATGTTAGATTTTAAAGTCCCTGGTTAGGTGCGCTTTCTGTGAATAAACTGAATTTTGTATTTTGTAGTTTCAATGTATCCAAGTGGGGTACATACAAGCCACCATCTTATTCTATTCTCAACTCCTCTCCAGTCGTCTTCTGATCTTTGTTACCTGCTGGATCGCTCTAGTGTTTTTTGTGCAAGCTGGAGGCCACTTCTCAATGAGAGTCTATAAGAGCAAGAATAAGGCCCTATAGACTTACACTGAGAGATAGTGACTGTCAGCTTTCGGTCAGTCTGAAGCTGTGGTCCCAAGATAATGGAATGGGACAAGAGTGGCATCGATCAGAGCAGTTGTTGGAGGCTAATACATATTTTACTAGGGGAAGGGAACATGCATTAGTAATACCACTCCAGTGGTAATAAAAAAAAGTTTAAAGAAAATCGCTGGAGTGGTGCTTTAAATTAAGGTTACTGTTTGGAGTACAGTGTGTCTGAAAAATAATAAAGACGGATAATGGTGATTTGTTCTTGCATTGCTATTATATATACTTATTTATTTCATTTTTATCACTATGAAGCCAGTATATATAGGTGTAGAAATGTGCAGACACTAAAACACATTCAAGAATTGAATATAGGCCAAGATTTATAAGAAACCACTTAGAGATAAGAATATAGTGCTTAAACCCATAATTGTAATCTTGGCATTTGGCTCTAGCTTTAGTATCATTAGTATCTTTGGAGAAAAGGTCTGATTTGTTTTCATCATGGACATGAGTATTATTAAAATTATTTGTCAAAATGTTTTTAACTCTTTCCATGTGGGCTGATCTGCTCAGAATCGGAGTATAATTTTGGATTTACATGTTGTTATACTAGACAAAGGATAATAACAAACTGTAACATTTCTTACTCTTGTCATTAGCACAGATTGTGATTACACAATACTGCAGCACGTCCCTGAGACAGTCCAGTAGTAGTGATGAGCAGACTCGCAGATAACTGGAACTGGCTTATCCTGGTGATCCGGTTTCTAAAATCCGGTTCCAGGTTGGATTCCGGTCCCCATATAAGTCTATGTAAACAAGAATCCAGCTATTAAAAATGGTGGAAGAAGGGATATGGGGATGGGAGCAGGTGCGCTGTACTTACCGAGGCTCTGGCATGGCTGTACACTGCTCCCAGGCCTCGCATTCACTTCCTGGGCTTGTAATTACTGCTTATCCATATGCACTGCTTTCCCAGCCCACCCGCACCTGTGATTGGTTGCAGTCAGACGTGCCCCCGCTCTGAGTGTCAGCGTTTCAGCTGACTGCAACCAATTACAGGCATGAGGGTGGCCGGTGGGCAGGGAAAGCAGTGCAACTGTCTGCGGGTCAGTATCCTGGTATAAAAATAAATAAATAAAACAATTGGCATAGGATCCCCCCTTATTGATACCCAGCACAGATAAAGCATATGGCTACAGGATGCAGCCCCCAGCCATGCGCTTATCTTGGCTGTGTATTAACATAAGAGGGACTTCATGTGGCTTTTTTTTTAAATGATTTAAATATATAATTTAAAAAAACGACATGCAGTCCTCCCCAATTTTGATACCTACCCATAAGAAAGCCCAATAGCTGAGGGCTGGTATTCTCAGCCTGGAGAGTCCCATGGTTATTAGGACCCCCCAGGCTAAGAATAGCAGCCTACAGCCAATTCAGAATTGTCACATCCATCAGATGCAACTAGACTGGTGCTTTACTTGGTTCTTGCCGATTGCCCTGGTGCACGCCCCGCAGTTTAAGCCAGAGTGCTTTAGGACACCAGAGATCATACCGGGGGAACATGGGTATGACCTCTGGTGAACTGAATGACGTCACTGCTGCCAGCTGGGTCCCCCTTCTCAATGTTTCCTGGAGCCTAGAGAGATCGGACATGTTTTCAGTCTCTCCAGGCTCAGATGTAGCAGAGCCAGGACTGTCCTGGGACGTCATATGGATTATGGCGGAACTTCAAGGGTCTTTTTGGGGTTAATAAAGAGGGGAAAGAGGGTGCTGTAATTTATTTCAAAAAAGGATTTTTCTCTGTGTTTATTTCTTTTACTCATAGGATTAGTGATGGGGTCTCATAGACCCCTACACATCACTAATTCTGGGCTTGATGACAGTTGTGCACTGTCATTAACCCCTATTACCCTGATTGCCACCACACCAAGGCAATAGGTAAGAGCTGGGTAAAGCATGGCTGCAACAATTCCAGGGAGGCTGTAGGCTGCTTTTCTTAGCCTGAGGGGTCCCAATAACCATGGGACTTCCCAGGTTGAGAATAAGCTCCCAGCTGTTGGTCTTTATCATGGCTGGGTTTTAAAATTGGGGGGGGGGACCCTACGCTGTTTTTTAAAATTATTTATTTAAATAATTTTAAAAAAGCCACATGCGCTTAATCTTATTTTGTTACGCGGCCAAGAGAAGCACATGGCTAGGGGCTGCAGCCTGTAGCCATATGCTTTATCTGTGTTGGGTATCACAATATGGGGGGACCCTACTTCAATTGTTTTATTTATTTATTTCTATACCACGATACTGACCTGCAGACAGTTGCGCTGCTTTCCCTGCCCACCAGCCGTCCTCATGCCTGTGATTGGTTTCAGTCAGATGCTGTCACACAGGCTCAGGACGCATCTGACTGCAACTAATCACAGAGTGCATATGGATGAGCAATGATGAGCGGCTTAGGAAGTGAATGAGTGGCAGCGGGAGCAGTATACAGCCGTGACGAAGCCTCGCTAAGTATGACGCTCTCGTTTCATTCTTATTTTCTTTATTTTTCCTTTTATATATTTTTTTTAATTTCCTGAGTGCCAGATCTGGATCAATATCTGGAATCCCGGGCCCAAGTCCTGCACCTGTGCACCTTTGAAACCACGCGGATCCGGACTTTTACAGTCCGGGTCCGCCCATTACTATTCAGTAGAAAATGTTATTCAATGGCCAAGTGCTATCTACAGCTTATATTTTCAAGGAAGAAAAGTTTATAGAATAACTGAAATTTGTCTCCTTTTTTTCAATAATACATTTTGGTATACATAAATTGTACATGGCTATTGGACACCTATCCGCCATAGGTTTTTGTGTAACAAATTAACGTGTCTGTTACAATCAGAGTGAAATGAAGATGTGTCAGACAAGGTGATTAATGAGGTTTACAGCTCACCAGCTTCCATGAAAATACGGAGGCTTAGAAGAAGCTTCTAAGTGCTATGCCTTTTGTCTTATAAATTGTCATTGTCAAGAAAAATATTTTATATTTAAAAGGTATCCATGTGGCTACTCTGTTGAGGCCAATCTCGGATAATGCATGCCAGGGCATAAGCACTTCAATGTGATCTGGGCTGCAGTAGCTGAGCAGCGACTCTAGACTGTAATAGCAAGATGAAGGATAATCCAGCTTCATGAGTAAAACAGTTTCTTTATTGTAGATATAATAAAAGTCTAAGAAGGATAACAAATCATGAAGGCATGAAGTGGTTAAAGGTGTTGTTTGTTTTTTTCTAGGCATAGATGGTTTTAAAATAATATACAGAGACATACTAACCCTTCATGGTAGATCCAGCACAAGCTGCTATGGACGTCTACACCACCTATGGAGGTTATGTCTGCTCTGTCCAGAAGTTAGGTCCACTGCAGCCTGTGATTGGCTGCAGTGGTCAAGGGACTTGAGGAACGCCTTTTCAGATGATTCTCTGATGATATGCTCTTCTATTAACCTAGCGAATGAAGCCAATTAGAGGCTTCACTTCTGAATGGACCATACATCTCTTCCAGAGCTGGCACAGAGCCCTAAAGTTGTTGTACTGGACAACCTTTTTAAGCAAATTTGTTTACCTTTTTTTTTGCTAAAATTTATCAAAGTAGGAAAACTGGAACCTGGGCAGTTTATCTTTAGAATTGTCTGCACTTGATAACATTGTAACAGACTCACTTATAAAGGCAGTATGGCATCCCAAAACTCAAATGAAATAATTGATACATTCATAAAGGGGCCTTAGTTCTATAGAAAAAATGCTTGTAGTGTAGATTTTACATATTGTCTTATATAAAAATTGTTTTATTAGATATGTAAATGAGATAAGTGTTCTGCATCATAAATTACATTTCTCTGCACCTATTCTTATGTTGATGGACAGCACTCACTTTGGAGCATTCACAGTCTGTGTGTACAGGTGCATTCTTGTCTTTTCTTTCTGTAATGTCCACCCGCTGCACACAGAATCACACAGTAGCTTTTGGCCGATGCTGACAAAAGAGAGAGTTGTTGGCCATGGTTACTCCGAGGTTCCCTCATTTACTAATCTAGTATTTAATAAAACATTTTTTATATAAAAAGCAATAAGTAAAATCTTCAGTACAAGTATAATTTTTATAGAGGCTAAATCACCTATATGAACATATATGGTTTAATTTCAGTTTTGGGTGTGACAGACTCCCTTTATGAGTTCTTTCATACGTCCTTGCAACACGGTTCATGCACAGACCAGAATGCATGGAATGGCAGTGGCTCTCCCGACCTAAATTTGACCGCTTCATACATTTCTGAGGCTGTCACATTCAGCACAGGAGACCTGTGGCCAGTCCATGCACAGTCCGCAATGCAACAGACTGGCCATGGGTCTCCTGTCCTAAACGTGACAGCCTCATAGAAATATATGAAGCTGTAATGCTCTGGTTGGGAAAGCCATGAACAGTCCATGTATTCTGGTCTGTGCATAGACCATGTTGCACGGACATCTGAAAAAGCCCTAAAGTAGTTGTCCGGTCTAAATCCACAAGTCAGCACTCACTCTGTGTCGCTCTGTGTGACTGCAGACTTGTCAGACCTCACATTGCACACTTTGTGAGGATTCTCCTGTTTCAGAGCCAGAAACGGCGGTCATGTGGCCACGAGTATGTCAAAATCCGGCCAAAATCCAATTAGATGGGCGCAGCCTTGCTCAATGCACTTGCAGACTTCTGGATTTAGACTGGACGACCCCTTTAATTCTGAATGGGTTGCAACATCAGGATATAGACATGAACCTGATTGCCTGACAGTAAACGGATATCTCGGAAATAGTGAGGAATGACAGTACATCAGAAAGTTCTATATTGTTCATTTCTCATACAGGCAGGAATTGAAGGATGATATTTGGACATTATAAAATGGGCTCTCATTGGGGATCTCAGATTGTTCAACTGACCATTGACCAACCCTCCTTCGATATATATATCTTATAAATAATGGTCTGTGGTAGATGGAAAATATATGTTCACCATGAGATCAGTGGAGCAGTTATGATGTAACACACTCTCCTATATCTGAGTCTTCACTACTGGTTAGAGAAGCATTGGAACAAGCTGAGGGGAGTTCTTGAATTCAGTTTTCAAGGTTGTAAGGTCATTTGAGACTTTCATCAGATTGCAGAATGTCAGTTCCTAAGTGTCTATGATCCATGTGAAAACCATGGGAATTACTTGATCTCCCTTGTCTGGGATTTGCCAGAATTCCCTTAGGAGACAGTATGAAGGTAGAAAATGCACTCTGCTTCAGGAAAAGTGATTAAATGCAGGGTTCAGTAAGAGATCAGTGACACAGAGATAATTTTAGCTTCGGTTTTTCATTCAGATTGACAACTTGTAATGTATGCATCAGTCTTTTTTGATTATTAGGTTTCTGATAGAAACATTACATATAATAGTGATAAGCATTGTGTAGACATTTCCTTTTGATTCTCTATTTTGCTGTGTTTATTGCATGTATGTATTAATATTTGTATACTAACTCAAGTGCAAACACAACATAAAGTAAATACAAGGAGGAAAGATCTCTGCCCATACAAGTTTACATGGTAAAGGGTAAATACATAAGAGGTCTAACCTTGTATATAGAAATGGTGTTTGAGATATAAGATTGTTGGAGGTGATTCTTCAGGTTTGGGATGTTAGAACATAACACATGAGGATGCAAAGTCATGAGAGTGAGTATATTTTGTATTGTATATTTAGTTTTCATTAAGCCATTCTAAAGTATGCAATATGTAGTGTTATAACACCGGCTTTGTAAATGTTAAGTAAAAATTAGACCCTTGCCAACACTTTGCAATATATGTATGGCACAAAAGTAAATAATTAAAGTTCTCAGTGATTGATACATTTTAATGGGAAACTAAAAAGTTGATGACAAATAGAAATTCAAGACTAGGACTATTTAGTCTTTTCATGGCTTAAAGGGAACTTGTCCCATGGTTCATGTTGTGAGATGGTTTGAAGGGCCACACGTGGGAGAGACCTGTCCATCAAATAGAAGAAGGCAGGGAGAAGCTCCCTAGAAAATAAAAGAGCAGGCAGCACTCCATAGTATCCAATTCAGCCATCTGCTAATATATATCGTAGACTTTCACAATCTTCTGGCTGTTAGAAAAAGTGTATAGTAACTCTACCGGTGTATAATAGTTATTGATGAGCTAATGGATTCTATAAAAATAAATAAAAACGGGGAAATGCCGACACACACTCATAAGGATAAGAAAGTAACAGAAAAAAAGTTTTTCTTTTTTGTCTGTTTGAAAAATTCTTATGAATACATATATTAATCAGACTGTGGTTCAGTTCGACTAAGATTTTGAACAAAATTACTATACAGCATGATACTATTGCAGGATGTGTTTGTTTTTTAATCAGATTTTAAATTCTTACACGTGTGTTAGAAATTTTCTATTTAAATGATCACTACTCACGTTTACTTTGTATGGACCCGTGAAAGCGCCCCTAGCGAAACGGTACCGTCGTCCTCGTGCTCCCCTCCCTCCACTCCCTCATGTCTGTTACACCTGTCAGCATCGAAAAATAAAGCTGTCTGAAGCTACCTGCAGAGTGCTGCCCGCTCTTTTCTATGAATTGATGGCTTTGTCTGGGCAATAGCACCACGGTTGAGACAGCAGCTTCCATCATACCAGGAATTTTTTCAGGATTGTGCCCGATGTCACAAAGCAACAACCACACTGCTTAGTGGTGAAACGGGATCATCTCACTACCTCTTGAAAGGGTAAGCAGTGCTGTGCACTTTTCCTTCTAGAGAGAAGCTCCCTGCCTCCCCAGACTAGGACTATTTTTGCATTTTTAAGATTTCAAGGGAACCTGTCACAAGGTTTATGTTGTGAGATGGTTTGCATGGCCACACATGGGGAAGACCTGTCCATGAACTAGAAGAAGGTGAGGAGAAGCTCTCTGACTTGCCAGACTAAGACTACTTAGGTCTTTTCATGGATTCAAAGGAACCTGTTACAAGGTTCATGTTGTCAGATGGTTAGAAAGGCCGCACATGGGAGAAACCTGCCCATCAACTAGAAGAAGGCAGGGAGAAGCTCTCTGCCTTGCCATAAGACTGCTTAGGTCTTTTCATGATTTCAAGGGAACCTGTCACAAGGTTCATGTTGTCAGTTGGTTTTAAATGCTACACATGGGAGAGAGACCTGTCCATCAACTAGAAGAAGGCATGGAGAAGCTCTCTGCCTCGCCAGACTAGTCACATCTCTCCAGTGATTCTGATATATTCCTTCATGATACATTGTACTTTATGTTAGTTGTGAAATTAGATTGATATCATTTACATTTTCTTTTAGATACTATCTGAAATCTGCTGAATATTTAGAAAAACAATTAATTTTCAAACTGTGAGTGTTTATTTAGTCAAATACCACACAAAATAGTTAATAAGTAAAATTTCACATATGTCTATTTTACGTCAGCATCATTTTCTTAATGTTCTTTTCTTTTGCTTTAATGTTTGAAAGGTTAAAGGTTTAATCGCAGTTTTTCATATTTTTCAAGGAAATTTACAAGTATTTTTTTAAGTACCTATTCAGTTTTGAAGTGACTTTGAGAGACTTATGTATTGGAAATCCCCAAAAATTAATACCATTTTAAAATGTAAAAGACTTTTTCGGGGAAGCCAAGTTGCTATTCTAGTTCCTTTGAGCTGTCATGTGGAAACCATTTTTTTCATTGGGAAATGACAAACTTAAGTGAGTGAAGATGAGTTGAAATTTTTATTTGTAAAATTTTATGATACATTATATTTTTAATGCTAGTTCACATTTATCTTGTGCTCTATGCTGAGCATTTCAGGGTTTCTATCTAAAGCTTCAGAAAACGCAAATCAGAAGAAACCCCCAACAGTACCATTCCCTATAATGAGGCAGATGTAGACAGATCAGACTCTGTCTGGCCCTTTTTCTGGCAGTGTCATATCTTTTTAGGCATGCACAAAAGTGTGGTCAACCATACTTTTTGTGTGCTAAAAAGATCTATAAAAAGATGGACACCTACAGAAAAAGGCCTCACAGAGTTCAAATTGTCTATCTCTCCCTCATTATAGGGAATGATTCCATTGGAGGTTTTGTCTAAATATCTGAATTGCGTTTTCTGGGGAATTAGGGCTGCTTCTCACTTGCGAGTTTCTCTCAGTAGAGCAATGCGAGAAAATCTCGCATTGGAATCGGACACATGTTAGTGAATGATTCAGCTGGCATTTGCGATTTTTTTCTCAGTCCAAATCGGACTGAGAAAAAAATCGCAGCATGCTGCTTTTTTGCGAGTTTCTACTGCGAGTCTCTCCAATGCAAGTCTATGGGAGCATGTAAAAAATCGGATGTCACGGGACGGCACTCACACCATCCTAGTGACATCCGATTTTCTAAATACATTTCTCGCATGTTTCCTAAAACACTGGAAATGAGTGATGTCTCACAATGTCTGTCAATCACTATTCTCTATCAGTCGGTCTCTCCCTCTCGGTCTCTATTCTCTCTCTATTGGTCGGTCTGTCGGTCGGTCACTATCTCTGTCCCTCACTTTCTGTCCATGTCGGTCTATCCCTCTGCCCCCCTCTCTCATACTCACCGATCACCGGCACGGCGCTGCACAGCGTTCACACTGCTCCGGCGGCTTCTCCTCTTTTGAAAAAGCTGGACGCTCATTATTCAATCTCGTATTCCCTGCTTTACCTGCCCACCGGCACCTATGATTGGTTGCAGTCAGACACGCCCCCACGCTGAGTGACAGCTGTCTCACTGCAACCAATCAAAGCAGCCGGTGGGTGTGTTTATGCTGTGCAGTAAAATAAATAAATAAATAATTAAAAAAAACGACGTGCGGTCCCCCCCAATTTTAATACCAGCCAGATAAAGCCATACGGCTGAAGGCTGGTATTCTCAGGATGGGGACCTCCACGTTATGGGGAGACCCCCAGCCTAACATTATCAGCCAGCAGCCGCCAAGAATTGTCGAATACAATAGATGCGACTGTTCGGGGACTGTACCCGGCTCTTCCCGATTTGCCCTGGTGCGTTGGCAATCGGGGTAATAAGGAGTTAATGGCAGCCCATAGCAGCCACTAAATCCTAGATTAATCATTGCAGGTGTCTATGAGACACCCCCAATGATTAACCTGTAAATTAAAGTTAATAAACACACACAGTAAAAAAATCCTTTATTTGAAATAATAAACAATAACAAAGACCCTCGTTCACCACTTTATTAAGTACGCAAAAAACCCATCCTTGTCCGACGTAATCCATGGAGGTCCAGTGTCGCTTCCTGCTTTGCTACATGAAGGTGACAGGAGCTGCAGAAGACACCGCCGCTCCTGTCACCTCCACGCAGCAACTGAGGTGAGAAGCGCGATCAGCGGATGTCACTCGTGGCCACCGCTGACAGCAAGTCGCCCGAGTGACAGCAATGATGTCCCAGGTGAGTTGCGGTTACGGGGGGAAGATCCAGCTGGCCGCGGGTAATCTGAGTGACAGCAGCGCTAATCGCACTGCTCAATTCAGTCACTCAGGGGATTAGCGGTCACCCGTGAGTCCTTCACGGGTGACCGCTAATCAGGACGCGACACAGACAGAGCCGCGGCATGACAATGAAGTCAGGTGAAGTTCACCCGAGTTCATTCTGATCGTGCGGCTCTGTCTATGTCTGCTGTCATCTGCCATTCAGCTCCGCTACATGGCTGTCTGTGGCTGCTGTTAGTGGCCATGTAGCAGAGCTGAATGGCAGATGACAGCTGCTGAGAAAAAAAAGGATCACACACGGATCACACACGCATTGCACACGCACTGCAATCATGAGAAAAATCTCAGGATCGCAGTGCAGTTGCATTGCACTCTGACCTAACATCAACTAAAATCAGCAGAGTTTTTGTCAGCCAACTCGGACCGATTTTACTCGCATAGATGTGTTTCCAGCCTTAGGCCCCTTCTCCACTAGCGTGTAAAAAATCGCAGCGATACTCAGCTCAAAATGTGAGTCGAGTATCCTGCGTGTGATCTGCGTGTGATATGCGTGTGGTGTGTGTTTTTTTCCTCACATAGCATCCGTATGACATGTGAGCGTCATGCGGGTGCTATGTGAGTTTTGTCTACAGGAGAAATCTCCTGTAAAACCAGTCCTGGACGCGGTTACCTGCACTCAGCTCCAGAGCTGTAATCTGAGCTCCAGCGTCTGCCTGATCTGTCTGCAGCTGTACAGACCTGACCAGCAATCGCCGGGGAATCTATCACTCGGCGCTCGCTGTTCAGGCTGCAGTCTGGAGCCCAGGGGACAGCTCCAGGGTTCAGTGCAGGTAACAGCGGTCAGGCCTGGTTTTACAGGAGATTCCTCCGGTAGCCAGTCTGACCCGGTATGCAAGTATCAGGATCCGTGTGACATGCGCATGCCACCCGGATTCTGACTTGCATGAGGGAGACAGAGCTGAGAATCGCATGAAATCGCAGCATGCTGCGATTTCATGGAGAGCCCATGTATCGTCTGGAAAAAAAGGGGAAATGGAGACAGCCTCATAGGAAACCATTTGCAAGATTGCAATCCGTTTCTCAAGGCGAGGAAATATGCAGGACAAAAACGCTAGTGGAGAAGGGGCCTTAGATGAAAACTCCCATGTAAGAGCTCAGCGTAGAGCACAAAATAAATGGGAACCATGTGGTAAGAGATTTATTCTTTGGGTCAGTATGATTACAGCGATACCTTTTTACATTTGGCACCCTATATATTGTTATTTATTAAAAGATTTTTTTTCATTGGCATATTTTAAAGACTAGAATTTTATTTTATTTATCAGCTCACAGAGCTTTTTTTTAGTAGGATGAGTTGACGTTCTACTTAGTTACATAGTTACATAGTTACTTAGGTTGAAAAAAGACCTAGATCCATCTAGTTCAACCTTCCTCCACCAGTTCTACATTTGGTCACAAAGTCATTTATAACCAACAATGTTGTGTGTAGGGAGGAAATCATCCCGCCCTTTTTAAAAGCTGTTATAGTATCTGCCATTACTACCTCTTGTGGTAGGGCATTCCACAGTCTGACTGCTCTAACTGTAAAGAACCCTTTCCTATTTAGCTGTTGGAATCTCTTTTCTTCCACTCGCAGTGAGTGCCCCCTGGTCCTTAGTATTGTCTTCGGAAGAAATAAGTCATGTGCCAGTCCTTTATATTGACCACACATGTATTTATACATATAAATGAGATCTCCTCTGAGACGTCTTTTTTCTAAGCTAAACATATCTAACTTTTTCAACCTGTCATCATATGGGAGGCCTTCCATTCCTTGTAATAGTCTAGTTGCCCACCTTTGAACTGACTCTAACTTCTGAATGTCCTTTTTAAAATGTGGAGCCCAAAACTGGATCCCGTATTCCAGATGTGGCCTTACAAGTGATTTATAGAGGGGTAACAATACGTTGGGATCACGGGATCTAATCTCTCTTTTTATACACCCTAAAATCTTGTTTGCTTTAGCAGCTGCTGCTTGACATTGAGTGTTGCTGCTCAGCTTATTTGTAATGAGAATACCCAAGTCCTTCTCCTGTTCTGTAGTCCCGAGTTTACTTCCATTTAATGTATACGCAGCTATAGGATTACTCAGTCCTAGGTGCATTACTTTACATTTATCAACATTAAATCTCATTTGCCAAGTATCTGCCCATTCTGACATCTTATCCAGATCTTTTTGTAATATTGTACTATCCAGGTCAGTTTTTAATATCCTACATAGTTTGGTGTCATCGGCAAAGACTGACACTGTACTATCAATCCCATCCACAAGGTCATTAATAAAGAGATTAAAAAGAATCGGTCCAAGCACAGATCCCTGCGGCACCCCACTGCTGACTATAGCCCATTTAGAGAATGTACCATTTATGACTACTTGATATCATTTTGAAGTGCATAACGTTGCTTGCTTGATTATTCAGATTTTGTGGATGCAGAGTGAATAAAAACAAGTAATTCAGGAATAGTTTGATTTTTTTATGCCATTCTCTTTGCAGTTTAAGTGATGGATGGTAGCTTTGTTGTTCAGATCAGTACAATTACAGCTGGGCCAGATTTATATACCTTTTTATGCTTTGCTATTTACGCTAAAAATGATACAAAAAAAATGTTTTTGTATCACCATGTTCTGAGAACTAGAACTTATTTGTTTTTATGCTGACACATGGATCTAAAGACTTTTTTTTGTGGTATAAGTTAACGTTTTCTACGTCTGTTTTTGACTTTCAACTTTTTTAATGATTTTCATTTCATTTTCTTTGGTTCAGTATGATATAAAATACAGTGTAACCTTGGTTTACGAGAACAATCCGTTCTGTGAGTGTGCTTGTAAACCAAGTTACTCATCTAGCAAAGCAAAAATTCCCATAGGAAATAATTGAAACTCAGACAATTCGTTCCACAACTTGTAGCAATGTCCTATCCTGGTCCCCTATTGTGCCATTCCACACATGCACAAACACACACAAACACACACACAGACACACACACAGACACATATTATGCTCACCTACCCTCCGTTCCCTCGATGGCCTCTACCCTGGTTCTTTTAGTCCACAGGTATGTGTATCCGGTAACCATCGGGACCGATGCAGGAGCTTCCGCTTTCAGCGCTTCAGCAGCAGACATCATATGCATGATCTGCTTGCTTCTGATTGGCCAGCACGCTGATGTCAAATGCATGAGCCACTTGCCTCTGATTGGTCAGCGTTCAGCCTTTGGGAAGCACTGACAACGGAAGCTCCTGCATCGGTCGCGATGGTTACCGGATACACACACCTGCAGACTACAAGAACCAGGTTAGAGCCCGCTGAGGGAATGGAGGGTAGGTGAGCATAATATGTGTGTATGTGTTTGTATGTGTGCGTGATTACAAAAACAAACAAAAAACTGGTTCTGGCCCAGAATTGATTCTGGATATCTGATGTTGGTCCCCATATAAGTCTATGGGGACCTTAATCCGGTGCTTTAAAATGTTGGTAGAAGCCATTATACTTACCAGTCTCCAAGCAGCTATAACACTACTTTCGGGGCTGTTCATTAGAGATGAGCGAACCGGTCCCGGTTCGGCTCGAGGCGGTTCGCCGAACGGGGGGTCTGGCTCGAGTTCGGCTCGTCGAACGTTCGACGAACCGAACTCGAGCCCATAGGAAACAATGGCAGGCAATCACAAACACAGTAAAACACCTAGAAAACACCCTCAAAGGTGTCCAAAAGGTGACAAACAACTCACAACACAACACAAACACATGGGAAAGTGACAAGGACATGTACTCATGCGAAAACAAAACAGCTGGACAAGGAAAAAGAGGAGGACACACAGATATAGGCATGGCACGCCCTTCTAAAGTCATGTAAAACACCGCAAGGTGACTCCAAGCGGAGTCTCCCTTTTTTCCAAAAATTGGGCCCCACACACCCACCCCTTCAGTGGCAGCAGTTGTGCCCCAGTTGTACACTTCACAGCTAGATTTGCATCAAGCACATTCAAAAATACGCCATTCTTATCCGTCCCCAGGATGACACCGGGGTAGGTAGCAAAGTCTTTCCTGATCCCAGCTCTGTTCATCTTGGCTTCTTTTAAAAACACAGCAAGCAAGGGTTACTCCAAGCGGAGTCTCCCTTTTTTCCAAAAATTGGGCCCCACACACACCCACCCCTTCAGTGGCAGCACTTGGGCCCCAGTTGTACACTTCACAGCTAGATTTGCATCAAGCACATTCAAAAATACGCTATTCTTAACCGTCCCCAGGATGACACCGGGGTAGGTAGCAAAGTCTTTCCTGATCCCAGCTCTGTTCATCTTGGCTTCTTTTAAAAACACAGCAAGCAAGGGTTACTCCAAGCGGAGTCTCCCTTTTTTCCAAAAATTGGGCCACACAGACACCCACCCCATCAGTGGCAGCACTTGGGCCCTAGTTGCAAACAGGATGTTTTGATTTGCATCAAGCACATTCAAAAATACGCTATTCTTAGCCGTCCACAGGATGACACCGGGGTAGGTAGCAAAGACTTTCCTGATCCCAGCTCTGTTCATCTTGGCTTCTTTTAAAAACACAGCAAGCAAGGGTTACTCCAAGCGGAGTCTCCCTTTTTTCCAAAAATTGGGCCACACAGACACCCACCCCATCAGTGGCAGCACTTGGGCCCTAGTTGCAAACAGGATGTTTTGATTTGCATCAAGCACATTCAAAAATACGCTATTCTTAGCCGTCCACAGGATGACACCGGGGTAGGTAGCAAAGTCTTTCCTGATCCCAGCTCTGTTCATCTTGGCTTCTTTTAAAAACACAGCAAGCAAGGGTTACTCCAAGCGGAGTCTCCCTTTTTTCCAAAAATTGGGCCACACAGACACCCACCCCATCAGTGGCAGCACTTGGGCCCTAGTTGCAAACAGGATGTTTTGATTTGCATCAAGCACATTCAAAAATACGCTATTCTTAGCCGTCCCCAGGATGACACCGGGGTAGGTAGCAAAGTCTTTCCTGATCCCAGCTCTGTTCATCTTGGCTTCTTTTAAAAACACAGCAAGCAAGGGTTACTCCAAGCGGAGTCTCCCTTTTTTCCAAAAATTGGGCCACACAGACACCCACCCCATCAGTGGCAGCACTTGGGCCCTAGTTGCAAACAGGATGTTTTGATTTGCATCAAGCACATTCAAAAATACGCTATTCTTAGCCGTCCCCAGGATGACACCGGGGTAGGTAGCAAAGTCTTTGCTGACCCATGACTTGTTCATCTTGGCTTCTTTTAAAAACAATGTAAGCAAGGGTTACTCCAAGCGGAGTCTCCCTTTTTTCCAAAAATTGGGCCACACAGACACCCACCCCATCAGTGGCAGCACTTGGGCCCTAGTTGCAAACAGGATGTTTTGATTTGCATCAAGCACATTCAAAAATACGCTATTCTTAGCCGTCCACAGGATGACACCGGGGTAGGTAGCAAAGTCTTTCCTGATCCCAGCTCTGTTCATCTTGGCTTCTTTTAAAAACACAGCAAGCAAGGGTTACTCCAAGCGGAGTCTCCCTTTTTTCCAAAAATTGGGCCACACAGACACCCACCCCATCAGTGGCAGCACTTGGGCCCTAGTTGCAAACAGGATGTTTTGATTTGCATCAAGCACATTCAAAAATACGCTATTCTTAGCCGTCCCCAGGATGACACCGGGGTAGGTAGCAAAGTCTTTGCTGACCCATGACTTGTTCATCTTGGCTTCTTTTAAAAACAATGTAAGCAAGGGTTACTCCAAGCGGAGTCTCCCTTTTTTCCAAAAATTGGGCCACACAGACACCCACCCCATCAGTGGCAGCACTTGGGCCCTAGTTGCAAACAGGATGTTTTGATTTGCATCAAGCACATTCAAAAATACGCTATTCTTAGCCGTCCACAGGATGACACCGGGGTAGGTAGCAAAGTCTTTCCTGATCCCAGCTCTGTTCATCTTGGCTTCTTTTAAAAACACAGCAAGCAAGGGTTACTCCAAGCGGAGTCTCCCTTTTTTCCAAAAATTGGGCCACACAGACACCCACCCCATCAGTGGCAGCACTTGGGCCCTAGTTGCAAACAGGATGTTTTGATTTGCATCAAGCACATTCAAAAATACGCTATTCTTAGCCGTCCACAGGATGACACCGGGGTAGGTAGCAAAGTCTTTCCTGATCCCAGCTCTGTTCATCTTGGCTTCTTTTAAAAACACAGCAAGCAAGGGTTACTCCAAGCGGAGTCTCCCTTTTTTCCAAAAATTGGGCCCCACACTCACCCACCCCTTCAGTGGCAGCACTTGGGCCCCAGTTGTACACTTCACAGCTAGATTTGCATCAAGCACATTCAAAAATACGCTATTCTTAACCGTCCCCAGGATGACACCGGGGTAGGTAGCAAAGTCTTTCCTGATCCCAGCTCTGTTCATCTTGGCTTCTTTTAAAAACACAGCAAGCAAGGGTTACTCCAAGCGGAGTCTCCCTTTTTTCCAAAAATTGGGCCACACAGACACCCACCCCATCAGTGGCAGCACTTGGGCCCTAGTTGCAAACAGGATGTTTTGATTTGCATCAAGCACATTCAAAAATACGCTATTCTTAGCCGTCCACAGGATGACACCGGGGTAGGTAGCAAAGTCTTTCCTGATCCCAGCTCTGTTCATCTTGGCTTCTTTTAAAAACACAGCAAGCAAGGGTTACTCCAAGCGGAGTCTCCCTTTTTTCCAAAAATTGGGCCACACAGACACCCACCCCATCAGTGGCAGCACTTGGGCCCTAGTTGCAAACAGGATGTTTTGATTTGCATCAAGCACATTCAAAAATACGCTATTCTTAGCCGTCCCCAGGATGACACCGGGGTAGGTAGCAAAGTCTTTCCTGATCCCAGCTCTGTTCATCTTGGCTTCTTTTAAAAACACAGCAAGCAAGGGTTACTCCAAGCGGAGTCTCCCTTTTTTCCAAAAATTGGGCCACACAGACACCCACCCCATCAGTGGCAGCACTTGGGCCCTAGTTGCAAACAGGATGTTTTGATTTGCATCAAGCACATTCAAAAATACGCTATTCTTAGCCGTCCACAGGATGACACCGGGGTAGGTAGCAAAGTCTTTCCTGATCCCAGCTCTGTTCATCTTGGCTTCTTTTAAAAACACAGCAAGCAAGGGTTACTCCAAGCGGAGTCTCCCTTTTTTCCAAAAATTGGGCCACACAGACACCCACCCCATCAGTGGCAGCACTTGGGCCCTAGTTGCAAACAGGATATTTTGATTTGCATCAAGCACATTCAAAAATACGCTATTCTTAGCCGTCCCCAGGATGACACCGGGGTAGGTAGCAAAGTCTTTCCTGATCCCAGCTCTGTTCATCTTGGCTTCTTTTAAAAACACAGCAAGCAAGGGTTACTCCAAGCGGAGTCTCCCTTTTTTCCAAAAATTGGGCCACACAGACACCCACCCCATCAGTGGCAGCACTTGGGCCCTAGTTGCAAACAGGATGTTTTGATTTGCATCAAGCACATTCAAAAATACGCTATTCTTAGCCGTCCACAGGATGACACCGGGGTAGGTAGCAAAGTCTTTCCTGATCCCAGCTCTGTTCATCTTGGCTTCTTTTAAAAACACAGCAAGCAAGGGTTACTCCAAGCGGAGTCTCCCTTTTTTCCAAAAATTGGGCCACACAGACACCCACCCCATCAGTGGCAGCACTTGGGCCCTAGTTGCAAACAGGATGTTTTGATTTGCATCAAGCACATTCAAAAATACGCTATTCTTAGCCGTCCACAGGATGACACCGGGGTAGGTAGCAAAGTCTTTCCTGATCCCAGCTCTGTTCATCTTGGCTTCTTTTAAAAACACAGCAAGCAAGGGTTACTCCAAGCGGAGTCTCCCTTTTTTCCAAAAATTGGGCCCCACACACACCCACCCCTTCAGTGGCAGCACTTGGGCCCCAGTTGTACACTTCACAGCTAGATTTGCATCAAGCACATTCAAAAATACGCTATTCTTAACCGTCCCCAGGATGACACCGGGGTAGGTAGCAAAGTCTTTCCTGATCCCAGCTCTGTTCATCTTGGCTTCTTTTAAAAACACAGCAAGCAAGGGTTACTCCAAGCGGAGTCTCCCTTTTTTCCAAAAATTGGGCCACACAGACACCCACCCCATCAGTGGCAGCACTTGGGCCCTAGTTGCAAACAGGATGTTTTGATTTGCATCAAGCACATTCAAAAATACGCTATTCTTAGCCGTCCACAGGATGACACCGGGGTAGGTAGCAAAGTCTTTCCTGATCCCAGCTCTGTTCATCTTGGCTTCTTTTAAAAACACAGCAAGCAAGGGTTACTCCAAGCGGAGTCTCCCTTTTTTCCAAAAATTGGGCCCCACACACACCCACCCCTTCAGTGGCAGCACTTGGGCCCCAGTTGTACACTTCACAGCTAGATTTGCATCAAGCACATTCAAAAATACGCTATTCTTAACCGTCCCCAGGATGACACCGGGGTAGGTAGCAAAGTCTTTCCTGATCCCAGCTCTGTTCATCTTGGCTTCTTTTAAAAACACAGCAAGCAAGGGTTACTCCAAGCGGAGTCTCCCTTTTTTCCAAAAATTGGGCCACACAGACACCCACCCCATCAGTGGCAGCACTTGGGCCCTAGTTGCAAACAGGATGTTTTGATTTGCATCAAGCACATTCAAAAATACGCTATTCTTAGCCGTCCCCAGGATGACACCGGGGTAGGTAGCAAAGTCTTTCCTGATCCCAGCTCTGTTCATCTTGGCTTCTTTTAAAAACACAGCAAGCAAGGGTTACTCCAAGCGGAGTCTCCCTTTTTTCCAAAAATTGGGCCACACAGACACCCACCCCATCAGTGGCAGCACTTGGGCCCTAGTTGCAAACAGGATGTTTTGATTTGCATCAAGCACATTCCAAATCCACAAGCATTTACTCTCCCCAGGATGACACAGGGGTAGTAAATTCCTTCTGGATCCATGACTTGTTCATTTTGATGAACGTCAGTCTGTCCACATTGTCACTGGACAGACGCGTGCGCTTATCTGTCAGCACACACCCAGCAGCACTGAATACACGTTCAGAGACAACGCTGGCAGCTGGACACGACAAAATCTCCAAGGCGTAAGTTGCGAGCTCTGGCCATTTTTGTAGGTTTGAAGCCCAAAAGGAGCAAGGCTCCAGTTGCACAGTCATGGCATCGATGTTCATTTGGAGATACTCCTGTATCATCCTCTCCAGCCGTTGACTATGTGTCAGACTTGTTGTCTCTGGTGGCCTTGCAAAAGAGGGTCTAAAAAAATTATGAAAAGATTCCATAAAATTGCTGTTACCGGCACCAGAAAAGGTCCTACTGGTACGGGTAGACTGTTGAAGATGACGAGACCGTCCCATGTTTGTCAAGTTACAACTGGGAGATTCACTCCCTGCACCTGCACGGTTGTTTGGTGGAAAAGCCGAGCTAAGATCTAGTAACAGCTTCTGCTGATACTCCTGCATACGTGCGTCCCTTTCTATGGCTGGAATTATGTCACAAAATTTGGACTTGTACCGGGGATCTAATAGTGTGGCAATCCAGTAGTCATCATCACTTCTAATTTTGACAATACGACTGTCATGTTGGAGGTAGTGCAACAAAAAGGCACTCATGTGTCTTGCGCAGCCATGCGGACCAAGTCCATGCTGTGTTTGTGGCATAGAGGTGCTACCCGTTCTTTCTTCCTCTGACATCTGACCCCAACCTCTTTCAACTGAAATTTGACCAAGGTCTCCCTCATCCGCTGAGTCTTCCATGTCCATGGACAGTTCGTCCTCCATTTCTTCATGTTCTCCTGCACCTTGCTCAACATTTCGCCTGCTACTATGCGCCCTTGTCGATCCCTGTCCCCCATGGTCCCATGCCTGCTGCGTTGGTGATGATGAACGTCTGGACCTTCGTGATGTTGTTGTCCCTTGCGCATATGAATCCTCCTGTAGTTCCTCCCCTTCATGTTGTCCCACCCCCTGACTCCGAATAGTGTTTAGCGTGTGCTCCAGCATGTAAATGACTGGAATCGTCATGCTGATAATGGCATTGTCAGAGCTAAACATATTCGTCGCCATGTCGAAACTGTGCAGAAGGGTGCATAGGTCCTTGATCTGAGACCACTCCATCAGGGTGATCTGCCCCACCTCTGCATCTCGTTGGCCCAGGCTATACGTCATGACGTATTGCACCAGGGCTCTGCGGTGCTGCCACAGTCGCTGTAACATGTGGAGAGTTGAATTCCAGCGTGTCGCCACATCGCATTTCAGGCGATGAACCGGCAGGCCGAAAGACTTCTGGAGCGATGCAAGTCGCTCTGCTGCGGCGCTTGAACGGCGGAAGTGAGCTGACAGTTTTCGTGCCCTGTTCAGAAGGCCATCTAGGCCGGGATAGTGTGTTAAAAATTGCTGCACGACAAGGTTCAACACGTGAGCCATACAAGGTACGTGTGTCACCTTGCCCAGGCGAAGTGCCGCACCCAGGTTTGCAGCATTGTCGCACACGGCCTTACCAGGCTGCAGTTTGAGTGGAGACAACCATTTATTAAACTCGGACCGCAAAGCTGACCACAACTCCTCAGCTGTGTGACTCTTATTACCAAGACATGTCAAGCTAAAGACCGCCTGATGCCGTTGCGCTCTGCTGCCAGCATAGTAATGAGGGGTGCGTGATTCCTTCTGCGCAGTGAGAACGCTGGTGGCCTGACCAGGCAGGCTTGGGGCGGAGGTGGAGGACCCAGATGAGGTGGAGGATGCAGAAGCAGTGGCGGAACTTGGACAGACAGAGGATTGACACACAAGTCGTGGGGACGGCAAGACTTGTGCAGCAGACCCTTCACCATCTATCACCATAGTTACCCAGTGCCCAGTCAGCGACATGTAACGTCCCTGTCCATGCTTACTGGTCCAAGTATCGGTGGTGAAATGCACCCGTTCACACACAGAGTTTCTCAAGGAAGCGGTGATGTTGTGTGCGACATGCTGGTGTAGCGCGGGCACACCTTTCTTAGAGAAGTAGTGGCGACTAGGCATCTGGTACTGGGGCACAGCGACAGACATAAGGTCTCTAAAATCCTGTGTGTCCACTAGGCGGAAAGGCAGCATTTCGGTAGCCAACAGCTTACAGAGGGATAGAGTCAACCTCTTAGCTTTGTCATGGGTCGGAGGAAGTGGCCTTTTATTTGACCACATCTGAGGGACAGAGATCTGGCTGCTGTGTGTAGACGGTGTTGAGTAGGGTGTCCCTGGAAAAATGCAGGTTTGTGAGGAAAGTGCAGGCGGAGACATGATGTTGCCTTCATCCAACGTTGGTGCTATCGATGTCTGAGAGAGCTGTACACACTCACTTGTTTCCCCTTCCAAACCAACTGACGACCTTACAAGCAAACTGCCTGTTGCGGTTACAGTGGTGGAAGTTTTGCGTGGAAAAACAGGTGTGGCAGCTGTCCCCACAGTCCTAGAAGATGAAGAGCGCGCGGATGCAGTGGAAGGGGCGGGCGGTGGATGGTTCGCTCCGCTAGGCCGCATTGCAGCACGGTGAGCTTCCCACCGGGACTTATGATATTTATTCATGTGACGATTCATGGAAGAAGTTGTCAAACTGCTGAGCTTTTGACCTCTACTAAGAGAATCATGACAAATGTTACATATCACATGAGTTGGGCGATCTTTTTCGATGTGAAAAAAGGACCAGGCTAGGCAAGGCTTAGAGGCCATGCGACCTGTTGATCCACCCCGAATAATGCTCATAGGCAGAGTGGTGGCTGAGGATGCAGTTGTAGACGTGCTACCAGTGCTCCGACTCTGTCCAGGAAGGCGCAAGGTAACTTCGTCGTCGGTTGCATCCTCCTCCACCGCCTCTGTTGACCTCCTCGAGTGCCTGACTGGGGGTTGACAGTAGGTGGGATCTAGAACGTCATCATCAATTGTTGTGTTTGCACTCCCCTCCCCCTCAGACCGAGCCTCTTCTTGCCCTGACGGAATATTTAAGTTGTCATCCCAATCGGGTATCTGCGTCTCATCTTCATCAGTATGTTCCTCATTGTCTATAACCACAGGTGTTACAGTTTGTGACAAAGGGTCAACATTATGCTCAGAAACTTGGTCCTCACGGCCTGAATCTGAGTCACAAAGGTTCTGGGCATCACTGCAGACCATTTCCTGTTCTGTACTCACTGTAGCTTGGGAGCAGACCTCTGATTCCCAGGCTATAGTGTGACTGAACAGCTCTGCAGACTCAGCCATCTCAGTTCCACCATACTGTGCAGGGCTGATGGAGACTTCAGAGCTGGGAGAAATCAAGTGTGATTGGGATGACAACTCAGAGGACTGGTGTTTTTTGGATGCGGTACTTGAAGTGGCTGAGAGGGCACTTGTTGGACCACTTGAGATCCATTCAAGCATTTTCCTTTTTTGCCCATCATCTACCTTTCTTCCTGTTGTTCGTGTCCGTAAAAAAGGGAGCACATCGGATTGTCCACGGTAAGTAGTAGACATCTTACTTTTGCTGGTAGATGGTCTATCTTCAGCAGATGATAATGGAGCTTTGCCACCTTCCCCACGGACAAAACCTTTTTTGCCTTTTCCACCACGCCTCTTCCCCTTTCCACCAGCATCTGTCATTTTGCCACTCATGTTGATTGCGACAAGATTGTGGACTGAAAATGTGGTAGTAAAAATTGAGAGGTGGTGAAGATTGCAGTGGTGGTCTAGCTTTATTAACAGCAGAATAATAAAGAATAAATATCCCTGACAATGCAACTTAGTTATAATTAGTTGGAGTGTGCAACGCAGGCAGACGTGCTGCAAATGTCTTTGCACTAGTGGGACTATAGCAAAGTCCAATAGCCACGTATAGGATGCCACTAGGTACACTGAGTGTTTGCTAGTATAATGGCTTGGTTAGAATGAGTTGTAGTGTGCAACGCAGGCAGACGCGCTCTGCAAATGTCTTTGCACTAGTGGGACTATAGCAAAGTCCAATAGCCACGTATAGGATGCCACTAGGTACACTGAGTGTTTGCTAGTATAATGGCTTGGTTAGAATGAGTTGTAGTGTGCAACGCAGGCAGACGCGCTCTGCAAATGTCTTTGCACTAGTGGGACTATAGCAAAGTCCAATAGCCACGTATAGGATGCCACTAGGTACACTGAGTGTTTGCTAGTATAATGGCTTGGTTAGAATGAGTTGTAGTGTGCAACGCAGGCAGACGCGCTCTGCAAATGTCTTTGCACTAGTGGGACTATAGCAAAGTCCAATAGCCACGTATAGGATGCCACTAGGTACACTGAGTGTTTGCTAGTATAATGGCTTGGTTAGAATGAGTTGTAGTGTGCAACGCAGGCAGACGCGCTCTGCAAATGTCTTTGCACTAGTGGGACTATAGCAAAGTCCAATAGCCACGTATAGGATGCCACTAGGTACACTGAGTGTTTGCTAGTATAATGGCTTGGTTAGAATGAGTTGTAGTGTGCAACGCAGGCAGACGCGCTCTGCAAATGTCTTTGCACTAGTGGGACTATAGCAAAGTCCAATAGCCACGTATAGGATGCCACTAGGTACACTGAGTGTTTGCTAGTATAATGGCTTGGTTAGAATGAGTTGTAGTGTGCAACGCAGGCAGACGCGCTCTGCAAATGTCTTTGCACTAGTGGGACTATAGCAAAGTCCAATAGCCACGTATAGGATGCCACTAGGTACACTGAGTGTTTGCTAGTATAATGGCTTGGTTAGAATGAGTTGTAGTGTGCAACGCAGGCAGACGCGCTCTGCAAATGTCTTTGCACTAGTGGGACTATAGCAAAGTCCAATAGCCACGTATAGGATGCCACTAGGTACACTGAGTGTTTGCTAGTATAATGGCTTGGTTAGAATGAGTTGTAGTGTGCAACGCAGGCAGACGCGCTCTGCAAATGTCTTTGCACTAGTGGGACTATAGCAAAGTCCAATAGCCACGTATAGGATGCCACTAGGTACACTGAGTGTTTGCTAGTATAATGGCTTGGTTAGAATGAGTTGTAGTGTGCAACGCAGGCAGACGCGCTCTGCAAATGTCTTTGCACTAGTGGGACTATAGCAAAGTCCAATAGCCACGTATAGGATGCCACTAGGTACACTGAGTGTTTGCTAGTATAATGGCTTGGTTAGAATGAGTTGTAGTGTGCAACGCAGGCAGACGCGCTCTGCAAATGTCTTTGCACTAGTGGGACTATAGCAAAGTCCAATAGCCACGTATAGGATGCCACTAGGTACACTGAGTGTTTGCTAGTATAATGGCTTGGTTAGAATGAGTTGTAGTGTGCAACGCAGGCAGACGCGCTCTGCAAATGTCTTTGCACTAGTGGGACTATAGCAAAGTCCAATAGCCACGTATAGGATGCCACTAGGTACACTGAGTGTTTGCTAGTATAATGGCTTGGTTAGAATGAGTTGTAGTGTGCAACGCAGGCAGACGCGCTCTGCAAATGTCTTTGCACTAGTGGGACTATAGCAAAGTCCAATAGCCACGTATAGGATGCCACTAGGTACACTGAGTGTTTGCTAGTATAATGGCTTGGTTAGAATGAGTTGTAGTGTGCAACGCAGGCAGACGCGCTCTGCAAATGTCTTTGCACTAGTGGGACTATAGCAAAGTCCAATAGCCACGTATAGGATGCCACTAGGTACACTGAGTGTTTGCTAGTATAATGGCTTGGTTAGAATGAGTTGTAGTGTGCAACGCAGGCAGACGCGCTCTGCAAATGTCTTTGCACTAGTGGGACTATAGCAAAGTCCAATAGCCACGTATAGGATGCCACTAGGTACACTGAGTGTTTGCTAGTATAATGGCTTGGTTAGAATGAGTTGTAGTGTGCAACGCAGGCAGACGCGCTCTGCAAATGTCTTTGCACTAGTGGGACTATAGCAAAGTCCAATAGCCACGTATAGGATGCCACTAGGTACACTGAGTGTTTGCTAGTATAATGGCTTGGTTAGAATGAGTTGTAGTGTGCAACGCAGGCAGACGCGCTCTGCAAATGTCTTTGCACTAGTGGGACTATAGCAAAGTCCAATAGCCACGTATAGGATGCCACTAGGTACACTGAGTGTTTGCTAGTATAATGGCTTGGTTAGAATGAGTTGTAGTGTGCAACGCAGGCAGACGCGCTCTGCAAATGTCTTTGCACTAGTGGGACTATAGCAAAGTCCAATAGCCACGTATAGGATGCCACTAGGTACACTGAGTGTTTGCTAGTATAATGGCTTGGTTAGAATGAGTTGTAGTGTGCAACGCAGGCAGACGCGCTCTGCAAATGTCTTTGCACTAGTGGGACTATAGCAAAGTCCAATAGCCACGTATAGGATGCCACTAGGTACACTGAGTGTTTGCTAGTATAATGGCTTGGTTAGAATGAGTTGTAGTGTGCAACGCAGGCAGACGCGCTCTGCAAATGTCTTTGCACTAGTGGGACTATAGCAAAGTCCAATAGCCACGTATAGGATGCCACTAGGTACACTGAGTGTTTGCTAGTATAATGGCTTGGTTAGAATGAGTTGTAGTGTGCAACGCAGGCAGACGCGCTCTGCAAATGTCTTTGCACTAGTGGGACTATAGCAAAGTCCAATAGCCACGTATAGGATGCCACTAGGTACACTGAGTGTTTGCTAGTATAATGGCTTGGTTAGAATGAGTTGTAGTGTGCAATGCAGGCAGACGCGCTCTGCAAATGTCTTTGCACTAGTGGGACTATAGCAAAGTCCAATAGCCACGTATAGGATGCCACTAGGTACACTGAGTGTTTGCTAGTATAATGGCTTAGTTATCAGTTGGAGTGTGCAGAGGACAAGAGGGTACAGTGGCAGGATTGTGGTGCTCTGGGTAGAGGAATGGAAGACTGCCTTTCTATTCCCTCCTAATGGTGAAATGCAGGTAGGAAATCCCTGACCTGGGCTACACAGACGCTGTTGCTGTTTGCAGGACCTGTCACCTATGGCTCTCTGACCCTGCCGGTTGGAGCCCTTAAAAGGACTGCTATAAAGTGCTCTCCCTAAGCTGTCTAACGCTGTGTATGCAGCGCATACAGCTGTATCGGCTATAGGACTCAGGAAGACGGAGCTGCGACAGTGATGTCTGACACCAAAGACGCAGAAGGCAGATAATGGCGTCCGTGAAGAAAATGTCCGGTTTTATAATGCAGGGACATGTGACATGCAGATCCTATCACACATGCCGTTGCTTCTCTGGCTCAAAGTCCACTTAGCTGTGTGTGTGTCTGGGATTGGCTGACATGCTGGCCCGCCCCACAAGACGCGCGCGCTTAGGGAAGGAAGACAAGAAAAAAAAAAAAAAAAAATGGCGATCGCCATTATAGAAACAGCAGTGATCTGAAGGCGCTGTTCACGCACACTATACACTGAAATGTGATAATAGTTTGATTCACAGAGTGACTTACACTATTACAGCAGAAACCAAGCTATGATTTAGCTGTTTTTTGGCTGCTAGAACCGTTCTCGAACGTTTCTAGAACTACCGAGCTTTTGCAAAAAGCTCGAGTTCTAGTTCGATCTAGAACATGCCCCAAAATCACTCGAGCCGCGAACTGGAGAACCACGAACCACGAACCGCGCTCAACTCTACTGTTCATTAACCTCATGCATATGCACTGCTTCCACCATCCACTGGCAGTCCCGGAGTCTCTGATTGGCTGCAGTCAGATTGTGTCCTCACCCTGTGTGACAGCATGTCTTACTGCTTGCAACCACAGACACTGTGTGTGTCCCTATTCTGTAAAAATAAAATAAATACATTTACAAAGGGTCCCCCTATATTATGATACCCAGCACAGATAAAGTCAAGATAAGCACATTGCTGGGGGCTACAGCCTGTAGCCGTAAGCTTTATCTGTGCTGGGTATCATAATATGGGCCCTACACCAAATTTTTTATTAATTTATTTTTACACAAATATAGACATGCACACAGCATCTGTGATTGAAGGCAGTCAGACATGTTGTCACACAGGGTGGGGGTGCAGTCTGACTGCAACCAATCAAAGAAGCTGGGACTGCCAATAGGCGTGTGAAGCAGTGCATATTCATGAAGCATAATGAGAGGCCCTGGAAGTAGTATGAGCTCCCTGGAAGTAGCTTTTGCCATTTTTTCTCTTTATATTTCCTTTATTTTTTTTAATTACACGAATCTAGATCTGGATACTTACCTGGAGTTCCCTGAGAACTCTGTGCTCGGGATCGGTGCATGGGTACTTTTGAATCCGCGCGGATCCAGACTTTTACAGTCTGGGTCCGAATATCCCCAGGTACGATATGAATTAGGTTAGTTTGCCTATTTTTTTGTACAAAAGGCTACATTTTAGTTTTCAGAGTTTTCCAAACTTTTTTTATGTTTTGTTTTCTAAGATTTTTCAATTTGTATACTTAGTCAAACTAAGGTATTTGAATATTTTACACTTTGATCTCTACTCTGAAACATTGCAAAACTTATGTACTTCAGTACATCATACCTAACAGGATTAGGACCCATTCACATGATCTTATTTTTACTGATAGTGATCTCTGTTATAAGAAAAGATAGCACACAGACAGCAGTTGGACCAATATTATTGAACAGTGCAGTACAATTAGGCTGAGAACGCACTTTGCTTTTTACCTGCTTTTTACCTGCTTTTTCAACTGCAGCGTTTAATGCCAAAATGGCTGTGTTCTGCTTTTCAAGCATAGTCTATGGGAATTTGGGTTTCTTGTCCGCACTATGCAGTTCTAAATGCTGCCTTTTTGTGGCAGAAATTTGGTCAAAAACTCAGCTTTGCAAAACCCAAATGGCAAAAACAATTGACATGTCAATTGTTTTGCCATTTGCGTTTAGAACTGCAAAGCAGAGTTTTTGCCCAAATTTCTGCCACAAAAAGGCAGCATTTAGAACTGCATAGTGCGGTTTAGAAACCCAAATTCCCATAGACTATGCTTGAAAAGCAGAACACAGCCATTTTGGCATTAAACGCTGCAGTTGAAAAAGCAGCAAAAAAGCAGGTAAAAAGCAAAGTGCGGTCTTAGCCTTAAGCGGGCTTTACACACTGCGATATCGCCCGAATTTTGTCGTTGGGGTCACGGTTTTGGTGACGCACTTCCGCAATCGTTAGCGATATAGCTTTGTGTAACAGCGTTCAGCGATGTAAATTCGTCGCAAAAGCGTGATTTATCGCTAATCGGCTACACGGGTCCTAATTCCCAAAAATCGTTACTTCAGCAGTAACGAGGTTGTTCCTCGTTCCTGCGGCATCACACATCGCTGCGTGTGACGCCGCAGGAGCGAGGAACGTCTCCCTACCTGCCTCCCGGCCGCTATGCGGAAGGAAGGAGGTGGGCGGGATGTTACGTCCCGCTCATCTCCGCCCCTCCGCTGCGATTGGGCGGCGGTTCAGTGACGTCGCTGTGACGCCGCACGGACCGCCCCCTTAGAAAGGAGGCGGTTCGCCGGTCACAGCGACGTCGCCGGACAGGTAAGTATGTGTGACGGCTCTGGGCGATGTTGTGCGGCACGGGCAGCGATATGCCCATGTCGCGCAACAGATGGGGGCGGTTACGCACACCAGCGATATCGGGACCGATATCGCAGTGTGTAAAGTAGCCTTTATTGTTCACTGATTGAGGTCTGGCCTGGAGTTGTGATTCCCCCACCAGATGTGTGGAGGGCATTCTTTAATTGATGTGTAATGGTGTAAATCCATGCGACACATTCATTCCTGCTTTTAGTGTGACAAAGATTATTATAACCTTGACTCCCACTTAACCTTGAAACTTCTGTATCTCTAACATGTGATGTCTCCTGTCAATAATTATATTTTCATGTCCAAGATGCTATGATCAGGTCTACATTTATTGTGTGACTATGAGTATCCATCATCATTCTAAACGTTTGTTTCTGTTCCTTTAAATATAGACTCCATAGTGGGACATTTGACATTTACAATTAATGAGGACCTGTTACTTGCTTATAAAAAAAAAAGTTAAAAAATGTGTAAACATTCCTGATTCTGCTGTCTTTTCGTGCTTCGTCACTCCACTGTAGAATTATATTCACATTTGTTTTTTTGTAGATGGCAGTATGTGAAATCCTCGGCTTGAAGTCCAATTATGCTTGAAATCCAACTGAAGTCCAAATGTCTTTTCACCTCTTGCTCCCAGATGCTGACAATCACAGGTCAGCAGCATCTAAGGCCTGTTTCACACGTTAGTGAAAAACTCAGACGTTTTTCACTGACGTGTTAAAAACGCATATGTCCCTCCATGTGCCATGATTTACGGCACACGTGGGTTGTCCATGTACTATCCGTGATCCATCATCCATGATAGCACATGGAGGTATACTCACCTGTCCCCGCTCCTGCTGTCTGTGGTGCTGAACTCTTCGGCTCTGCTGTGTTTCCATCCCCACTGCAGCTACTTCTGGGTCATGTTGTCATGCATAACTGAATATGCATGACAGTAATTAGCTGGTTTGGAAGCAGTAGCCAGCAGAGGCCAGAGAGAGTGTTGCTGGCGAAGGTGAGTATAAAATGCTTTTTATTTTCAATGTCCGTGTTTTTCTGGTACGAGTTTCACAGATCACACCATAGTGTGGTCCGTGGGACATCAGTGATGCAAGAAAATACACGTGAAAAATCACTGATGTGTGCGCAGACACATTGATTTTAATGGTTCTGCGTAAGTCCATGATTCTGGTACGTATAAAAACTAACAAATATGTACCAGAATCACTGACGTGTGAAAGAGATCTAAAGGCGGCGTTACACGCTACGATTTATCTGACAATATGTCGTCGGGGTCACGGATTCCATCATGCACATCCGACATCGTTAGCGACGTTGTTGCATGTGACCTACGTGCGACTCCGAACGATCGCAAATAGGTTGAAAATCGTTGACACGTTCACTTTCAAAATATTGTTCATCGTTTGGAATGCAGCAGACATATTGGTACGTTTAACACCCTGCAAACAACGAACAATAACCACACGACCGCCTTGGTCAAACAATATATCGCTGAACGATTTTGCGTCGCTTGTGCGATTGTTACATGTGACCGCTAATAAACGACCTATGTGCGATCTCAGCAAATCGTAACTACGTTCTAGGCATGTCACGTTGCTCATGAGATCGTTAGATAAATCGTAGCATGTAAAGCAGCCTTAAGACTGATAGGTTGCTAGATCAGCAGCCCATCTGTGATTGGCAGCATCTAGGAGACAGGGGTGGAAGTGAACATCATCAGAGAAGACTGAAGAAATGTCCGTTTGACTTCACAGCAGAGATTTCACATTGTACGCTCCAGAACAAAAAAAAAAATAAATGTAAATATCTCTGCAATAGTAGGATGCACTGCAAAACAGAAAAGGGTTGCAGAATCAGGGAATTTTCTAAGGTATTCAACTCATTTTTTTCAGCAAGTTACCTCTTTAACCCCTTCAGCCCCGGGGCACTTTCCGTTTTTGCGTTTTTGTTTTTTGCTCCCCTTCTTCCGAGAGCCGTAACTTTTTTATTTTTCCGTCAATCTTGCCATATGAGGGCTTGTTTTTTGCGGGACAAGTTGTACTTTTAAATGAAACCATAAGTTTTACCATATGGTGTACTGGAAAGCAGCAAAAAAATTCCAAGTGTGGAAAAATTGCAAAAAAAGTGTGATGGCACAATAGTTTTTGGGATGTTTTATTCACGGTGTTCACTATATGGTAAAACTGATGTGTGGGTATGATACCTGAGGTCGGTGCGAGTTTGTAGACACCAAACATGTATAGGTTTACTTGTAACTAAGGGGTTAAAAAAAATTCACAAGTTTGTCCAATAAAAGTGGCGCACGTTTTGCGCCATTTTCCGAAACACGTAGCGTTCTTATTTTTTGGGATCTATGGCTCAGTGACGGCTTATTTTTTGCGTCTACGTTTTGATCGCCTGTTATTACATTTTGCGTAAAACTTGCGGCGACCAAAAAACGTAATTTTGGCGTTTGGAATTTTTTTGCCACTACGCCGTTTACCAATCGGATTAATTGATTTTATATTTTGATAGATCGGGCATTTCTGAACGCGGCGATACCAAATATGTGTATATTTATTTATTTTTTAACCCTTTAATTTTCAATGGGGGGAAAGGGGGGTGATTTGAACTTTTAGGTTTTTTGGTTTTTTTTTAATTTTTTAAAACTTTTTTTTTACTTTTTTTATTTTATTTTACTAGTCCCCCTAGGGGGCTATAGCGATCAGCAATCCGATTGCTGATCGCTATCTGCTGATTACAGCTATACCGCTGTAAACAGCAGAAATAGTCACTTTCTTTCTTCCTCTGCTCCGTGCCGAGGAAGAATGAAAGTGAAACTTCGTAGCACCAGGCGTCATCACATGACCCTGTGCTACGATGGCAACCACCGAACGTCACGTGATCACTCACGTGACGTCCGGAGGGGGCGGCGGTAAGAAAAAAAGATGGCCGCTCGCATATAGATCTCGCTGCCAGACTTTGGCAGCGAGATCTAAGGGGTTAATGTTCCGGGTGGAATGCGATTCCACTCGGAACATGTAGGCACACATGTCAGCTGTTGAAAACAGCTGATATGTGTGCCGATCCACGCCGCCTGCCCGCGGCAGGGGGCGGGGCTTACCGGGACACGATCCATGACGGATATATCCGTCCATGGTCGTGAAGGGGTTAAGAGAGTGTGGTGCAGAGAAAGGTACCTGGTTCTTGAATTCTGATGTGTTGGGAATATATTTTTGCATGGAGACTGTTCTAATTTTTTTTATTAGTGGATAACATGGCATAAAGCTATATTGGAGAGGTAATTTACACTCTGTTAGGCCAGGTGCCACGCACCATAACTATCTAAAAGCTGCACAATGTTGTGAGGATGCTAATGGAACTTTAGATACTTTTGCATTTCATCTCTCCACATTAGCGTTTTCGGAAAGTGGCATGGGCTGGATGTTAGCTGCAGCTGTGGGACATTATAAATTCATGAAGACATGATTTTGTCTTACTAAAGTGGAGAACAAATTTAGCAAGTTACAGCTGGAACTGAGATTGTTTGAATAGTTTTTGGTTGCAAAGATGAGCTTGTTATTTGTTTTAGTAGTCCCTATTTAACATTGCTTTTTCTTCACTTTTGAGTAGTAATTTGCACCTTTTTAGTGGCTTTAGAATTTGTGCCTTACTCTCCATATGATTTGCAAAACTTTTTAAGTTGTCTTTCTTTTTTAATGCTATTTCTTCGGCAACTTTGCTTATTCAAAAGTTTTAGGCGGAGTCATGAAATGCGACTTTTACCAAATGTAATTTGGCGTGTCTAACTACAGTTCCTGACATGATTAAGATTTCGAGAGGAGTTTTCAATTTGGCACATATATGTATACATATACAACTTTTTATGTCTAAAGTCTTAAAAACTAGTTAAAGATAAAACTTAAGATTATTTTTTATTATGAGCCAAATTCATGAACAGTAAATAACAAATTCCTAATTTTTAATAGTATAAAAATGTTTTTCAAAACAAAGACCTGAAAAATGTACACATATTTACTACTGATTTGTTTATACTGACCTGATCTATATATCTATATGATTTTTCATGCATGGTATCACGGGGGTGGTACTGGCTGACCAGGGGTTCCTGAGCTGGCGTTAAGACTGGGGCCTTTAGGCTCACCCTCACCCAGGGGTACCCCTGAAGGTAGGGAGGCCTCGACCTGACTCCTGTCCTGATCATACTCCCCCCGACCCTGGGAGTGGGCTGGAAACCCAGTAACACAACCCCACAGAAAAGACTGGGACAAGGGAGAATGTACACACTGTACTCACACACAAAGGGAAGACAATTTGAGTACTTGGGGAATAAAGAATAGGGCTAGGAAAAACTTACAACAGGGGAGCATTCACACCACACAACAAAGCAACTGTTGTTCACCATAAACACAGAACGGGTACAGTTCCACTAGCGTATAGCTTCCAATGAGAGAGCATCAGAAGCGATATGCTAATGACTAGAGTTGAGCGATGTTCGAGTCGAACGGTTTGCCAATTTCATGTTTGAGTGATTTTGGGCGGTGTTCGACGAACTCGAACGATTTGCTTATCGTTCGGCAGTTTGAGTTACCATTCGAGAACGGTTCGATCACCAAAAGCGTGGCTTTTCACACTAAGTATGTGCGCACGTTGTGTATCTGCATGCGTCCTGCGTCCCCAGCACAATCCCTCTCTCTTTCCTAATCACCGATCACGGGCATGGCGCTGCACAGCTGCCACAATTCTCCGGCGGCTTTTCCTCTTTTGAAAATGGCTGCCGCTTCATTATTCAATCAGTTATTCCGTGCCTTCCCCGCCCCCACGATGAGTGACAGCTGTCTCACTGCAACCAATCGCAGCCGCTGGTGGGCGGGTCTATATCGTGCTGTAAAATAAATAAATAATAATAAAAAAAAAACTGTGGTCCCCCCAATTTTGATACCAGCCAGGATAAAGCCACATGGCTGGAGGCTGGTATTGTCAGGATGGGGAGCGTCACATTATGGGGAACCTACCACGCTAACAATATCACCCAGCAGCCGCCCGGAATCAGTCCCGGGACTCTACCCAGCTCATCCCGAATTGCCCTGGTGCGGTGGCAATCGGGGTAATAACGAGGTTAATCATGACAAGCGTCTCCCCGAGATACCTTCCATGATTAACCTGTAAGTGAAAGGAAAGAAACAGACACAACGAAAAATCCTTTATTTGGAATAAAAGACAAAAAAACACCTCATTTAACTCTTTATTAATCCCCAAACAACAATCCAGGTCCGAAGTAATCCACACGACACTGTCAGCTTTGCTACATGAAGATGACAGGGAGCCCTGTAGAACACGAGCGATCTGTGTCCTCTCCACGCAGCACCTGAAGTGAGCCGCGCTGTCACCGGAGACTTCACTCTGCAATGCAGATGTCAAGATGACCAAATTTTCCTATGTTTCTCATTAGAGGCAGTGGCTCAATGGATAGAGCTACTGCCTCGGGAGCATTAGTTCACGAGTTCAAGTCCCGGCCGCCCCGGTAAAGAATTTAATTTATTTTTAATTTTAAATTATTATTATTTATAATATTAATATAATTTATTTAATTATGCACTGAGGGCAGGAGCCGGACATGAGCTGTGAGCCGCGGGCCACACCTCTAAAATCGGAGCAGTTCACGGAATGAGGCTGCATTGCTCTCTCCTCTCTCTATTCTCTCTCGCTTCTCTCCTCTCTTTCTCTTCTCTCCTCTCTCTCCTCTTTCTCTTCTCTCTCTTCTCTCTCTCTTCTCTCTCGCTCTTCTCTCCTCTTCTCCCTCTCTTCTCTCTCCTCTTCTCTCTCTTCTCTCTCCTCTCTCTATTCTCTCTCCTCTCTTCTCTCTCTCCCTCTTCTCTCCTCTTCTCTCTCTCTTCTCTCTCTCCTCTCTCTCTCTCTTCTCTCTTCTCTCCTCTTCTCTCTCCTCTTTCTCTCTCTTCTCTCTTTCCTTGCTCTCCTCTCTCTCTCTCTCTTCTCTCCTCCTCTCTCTCTCTCCTCTCCTCCTCTCTCTCTCTCCTCTCCTCTTCTCCTCTCTTCTCTCTCTTCTCTCTGTCTTCTCTCTCTCTCTCTTCTCTCTCTTCTCTCTCTTCTCTCTCTCTCCCTCTCTCTTCTCTTTCCTCTCTCTTCTCTCCTCTTCTCTCTCCTCTTCTCTCTCTCCTCTCTTTTCTCTCTCTCTCTCTCTCCCTCAATCTCTTTTCTCTCTCTTTTCTCTCTCCCTCTCTCTCTTCTCTTTTCTCTCACTCAGACCTGGCGATGATCAGCTGATGCGGTCACCTGACAGAATCAGCTGACACTAAAAGTCGAGCGGTGAGGCCGGCTTTTTACCGCCTGGCCGGCTAAACTATCAGCTGCTGCTGTCGGACAGGAGTCTGCACAGAAGTGAGTAGTTTATTTTTGTTTTTTTTGCACTGATGCATCAGCTGATTGTATAAAAGCCATTTATACAATCAGCTGCTGTGTCATGTGATTCAGGCCCTTGAACCTGACACATCATCTGATCGATTTGCCTGCCAGCAAACTGATCAGATGATATTGGATCTGGATTGGACGGCATGGGAACCTTGACCCAGGATTACTGCGGAGGGGGGTTCTTTATTTCAATAAAGATGGAGTCACTAATTGTGTTGTGTTTTATTTCTAATAAAAATATTTTTCTGTGTGTTGTGTTTTCTTTTATCTGTACTAGAAATTCATGGTGGCCATGTCTAATATTGGCGTCACACCATGAATTTTGGGCTTAGGGCCAGTTGATAATATACAGCTAGCCCTAACCCCATTATTACCCAGCGAGCCACCCGTCCCAAGGGCAGCTGGAAGAGTTGATACAGCACCAGAAGATGGCGCTTCTATGAAAGCGTTATTTTCTGGGGCAGCTGCGGACTGCATTTCGCAGCAGGGGTGCCCAGAAAGCTTGGGCACCCTGCGCTGGGGATTCCAATGCCCTGCTGCCTAGTTGTACCTGGCTGGACACAAAAATTGGACGAAGCCCAAGTCTTTTTTTTTTTTAATTATTTCATGAAATTCATGAAATTAAAAAAAAAAGGGGCTTTCCTATATTTTTGGTTCCCAGCCAGGTACAAATAGGCAGCTGGAGGTTGGGGGCAGCCCATAGCCGCCTGCTGTACCTGGGTAGCATAGAAAAACATGGCGAAGCCCACGTAATTTTTAGGGGGGGTAAAATCTCCTGCATACAGTCCTGGATGGAGTATGCTGAGCCTGTAGTTCTGCAGCTGCTGTCTGCTGTTTGTCTGTATGGAGGAGAGCAGACAGCAGCTGCAGAACTACAAGGCTCAGTATGCTCCATTCACTAGTGTATGCAGGAGAGCAGACAGCAGCTGCAGAACTACAAGGCTCAGCATGCTCCATTCACTAGTGTATGCAGGAGAGCAGACAGCAGCTGCATAACAACAAGGCTCAGCATACTCCATCCAGGACTGTATGCAGGAGTTTTTTGCCCCCCCCCAAAAAATGACGTGGGCTTCACCACATTTTTGTATGCTAGCCAGGTACAGCAGGCAGGTATGGCTGCCCCCAACCCCCAGCTGCCTATTTGTACCCTGCTGGGAACTAAAAAAATAGGGAAGCTAATTATTTCATGAATTTCATGAAATAATTAAAAAAAAAATCGACATGGGCTTCTCCCCATTTTTGTGTCCAGCCAGGTACAACTAGGCAGCTGGGGATTGGAATCCGCAGCACAGCTTGGCCCGAGCCTTCTGGGCTCATCTGCTGCAAATTGCTGTTTGCAGCCACCCCATAATATGGCGCTTTCATAGAAGCGCCATCATCTGGCGCTGTATCCAATTCTTCCAGCAGCCCTGAAGCCGGGTGGCTTGCTGGGTAATAATGGGTTAATACTAGCTTTGTTTTATTAGCTACTATTAAGCCACAGATTCTTAATGTCAGGCAAGTTTGACCCGGCCATTTCCAATCTCCAATAAAGGGTTAAAAAAAAAAGACACCACACAGAGAAAAAATAGAAATAAATACACAAACACACTTAGAGACTCCATGTTTATTACTCCCTCTCAGCCCTCCACTATCCTGGTCTTCTGTCTTCTTTCCCCTTCAACCCTTGTAGCTCTGCTACATTAGACAGCACTGCATGGGAGGAAGACGCTGCTGCTCCCGTGCAGTCTAATCACTCAGTGAGAGTGAGCAGAGGCTGTGGGCTGTAAGCGGTGACGTCACCGCTGCCACCATTGCTAAAGTAATCTGACAGGCGGTTACTATAACAACGGTGCTCCGATCACCTTCTACCTGGTGCCGCAATTCACCGGCTGGGTAGCCAGTCCTTGCATGTGGGCTGACTCTGTAAAGAGCAACCACATGCAGGAACAGGGAAGCCGACCATGTGCCAGAGCATCTCGCTGGTACACGGAGATGCACAAACGAGCACCGCGTACTGGAGAGATGCACTGACAGGACCCAGCATGACGTCTAGCCATGTGACCAGTCCGTAGCCAATGAGATAATACACATGTGACTGGTCACATGCTATTTTGATGTCACGGAAGGTCCTATCATCAGTTCTGGTTACCGGGAGGACGCAGCGATTATCGGAAGGAAAAGCGGCGGGAGACCGAGTGCAGGATGCGTCACGGGGACCTGTAAGTGTAATGGCAATGTTTATTAACTGTATGTGTACATGTATAATGTGTTTTTATGTGTTTGTGTTTGCCTACCATTGTTTTCAATGGGGTTCGAAGGGGTTCGTCGAATGTTCGCCGAACAGAGCCTCCGTTCGATGAATCGAACTTGAACTCTAGGGGGGTGGCATATCTCTACTAATGACCCTCTGTTGCGAGTGTTTTGCGATCACATCACAGGTGTGGAGAAGAAGGAGGGAGCACTTTACATGTGAGCAGATTACATATGATGCATGTGATTACATGTGTGCAGTGCAATGTTTCACACACTTCCACAGACTTGTATGGGGGTGCGTTAGTCGAGACTTGCTGCAAAACACAGCATGCTGCGATTCATTCTGCATGCCGATATGGAATGAGAAATCAATCACAGATGGACTTCACCATAGTTTTGTACTGCTGTGAGTGCAATCTGATGTTTTATCGGATTGCACTCATCCGTGCCAATCACAAGTGGAACCAAACCTAACCAATGAGACCGGGATCACTGATGCTTTATTCAGCAGCATCTTACTACACTCTCCAGCCTTAAATCGGAAGAGACCAGCTGGAGATGGTAATTAGCAGCCTGGCTCAGAGAAGAGTAGCACACTGCTCCAAAAAGGATTAACTTCTGCACGGCTGGGAGCAGTGAAACAACTCAGCTGATGCCCAGCTGAGTTGAGCACTAAGGCCGGCGTCACACTTGCGGTTGACTCGCACGAGTGCAATGTGAAAAAATTTCGCATTGCACTCAAACAATTGTTAATCAATGAGGCAGCTCCGATCTGCTATTTTTTCCTCAGCTCAAATCGGACTGAGAAAAAAAACGCAGCATCCTACGATTTCAAGAGTTTCTCGTGCGAGTCTCTCCAATGCAAGTCTATGGGTGCGAGAAAGAAAACGGATGTCACATGGATGGCACACGGACCATCCTAGTGACATCCGTTTTTCTAAATACAATTCTATCATGTAGCACAGAACACTGTAAATGCTCCTGTTCATGACTGTAAATGACTAATAGCTGCTGAGAAAAAAATGGATCACATACGGATTGAATACAGATTGCTCACGGACTACTATCATGAGAAAAATCACACACTCGCATTGCAATTGCATTGCACACGGTTCCACACTCGGACAGAGCTTGTCCTACTTTCCGGCATGAGAATCAGACCGATTTTTTTTTTGCGCAACCTGCCTGACATAAAAAAAGTAATCAAAAACTTACATGAATCCCAAAATTGTGCCAATAAAAGCAACATCCTGTTACACCAAGAAAAACAAACTTTCATTAAGCTGTGTGAGCAAAAAAAAGCAAAAAGTTAGGGTTCTTAAATATAACGACCAAACAATGTGCTTTTTAAAGTGATTTTCTAGTGCAACAAAAGTAAAACACAAAAAAAGGTCTTTATTATCACCGGAATCGTAACGGTCCTCAGAAAAAACTAAACATGTCCATTATACTGCATGATAAAAAAAATGCAAAAACAATTCCAGATTTATTGGTTTTTTTTGTTCATGTTAGGTTCCAAAACATTATATGTACTGAAAAATCACACCAGTAAAATCTGTCTATTTGGTAATTTTGGTATTTTCATGATCATAGAAGAGATAACATGTCAATGGTGAACAGTGTTAAAAGAAACATAGATAGAATTTCAAATTTGTCCATATTTTGTTTGTTTTGCCCCCCAAATAATGTGATAAAAAGCATGCACCACAAGATGGTACCAATAAGAACTACAGCTGATGACACCAAAATTAAGCCTTCATACAGCCTCGCTCATATAAAGATGTATAACTTATGGCTCTCAGAATATGGAGACACAAAAACACATTTTTTTAAAGAGTATATTTATTGTTCAAAAATATTAAAACAGAAAACTATAGAAATTTGGTAGTCATAATCATACTGACCCACAGAATAAAGATAATACTTTAATTCTGTTCCATGGCATAAAATTTAAAACTAATGGCAGATTTGATGTTTTGTTTATATTATTACTAGGGATGATCGAATACCTCAAATATTCGGCTTCGCGAATATTTTTAGAACACGTTGCCGCTATTCGTGAATATTTGATGCACAATGTAAGTCTATGAGAAACCCGAATAACAGCTATTCGGAACCATTCGGGCTTCTAATAGACTTACATTGCGCATCGAATATTCGCATAGCGGTGACGTATTCAGAAAATATTTGTGAAGCCGAATATTTGAGGTATTCGATCATCCCTAATTACTAACAATAATGAGTTGATAAAAGCTTGCTAAAAGGTTATACATACAGCAAATGATGCCACTGACATCACAACTTCTTCCCCCCCCAAAAAAAAATTGCAAATAAACAAAACAATTGTTCATAAATGAAAAAAATATTGTGCCTGGAACTGACAATAAAAAGTGATAAAAGAAATTATTTGGGCGTAAAGGCTAAAACGTGTTGTGATGTCAAGGGGCTAATTGGGGTGTTCTCTTTCCACTACAGTTTGTTGAAAAACAGCAAAGTACACTGTAGTCAGTTTCCCACTTTCCCTGGGTCGTTGTGTGAGTTTCCGCATCTGTTCCTGTTGTATGACATTGTCTCATGTCGAGTGTGGCAGCCCATCATTGAGCCCTGGGGCATTGCCCATGTTGATGGAGAGCCCCCCTTGTAGCCAGTGAGCTCAATGATTGGTTTCTGCACTATGGACACAATGTCAGCTTTGGAAGCATAAAGCTCAAGTAAAAGATATTCTTTATTAAATACAAAAAGGAGAAAAACTGAGCAAAAAAACAAAAATTACACAAAATTATTCCACAATGTGGTACCAAATTTAAATATTTTTACAAATGCTGGATTCAATTAATTGCAAAAATAAATACTGTCAGAAAAATCAGTGAATGACAGATATTTAGATCCCAGGACTATATACCATCTATCTATGGCAAATAGATAAGTAATGGATGCGATGAGTCCAGATGGAAGGGGTCAGGGTATATAAATAGAAGTAATCAAAGGTATATACAGTTAGGTCCAGAAATATTTGGACAGTGACACAATTTTCGCGAGTTGGGCTCTGCATGCCACCACATTGGATTTGAAATGAAACCTCTACAACAGAATTCAAGTGCAGATTGTAACGTTTAATTTGAAGGTTTGAACAAAAATATCTGATAGAAATTGTAGGAATTGTACACATTTCTTTACAAACACTCCACATTTTAGGAGGTCAAAAGTAATTGGACAAATAAACCAAACCCAAACAAAATATTTTTATTTTCAATATTTTGTTGCGAATGCTTTGGAGGCAATCACTGCCTTAAGTCTGGAACCCATGGACATCACCAAACGCTGGGTTTCCTCCTTCTTAATGCTTTGCCAGGCCTTTTCAGCCTCAGCCTTCAGGTCTTGCTTGTTTGTGGGTCTTTCCGTCTTAAGTCTGGATTTGAGCAAGTGAAATGCATGCTCAATTGGGTTAAGCTCTGGTGATTGACTTGGCCATTGCAGAATGTTCCACTTTTTTGCTCTCATGAACTCCTGGGTAGCTTTGGCTGTATGCTTGGGGTCATTGTCCATCTGTACTATGAAGCGCCGTCCGATCAACTTTGCGGCATTTGGCTGAATCTGGGCTGAAAGTATATCCCGGTACACTTCAGAATTCATCCGGCTACTCTTGTCTGCTGTTATGTCATCAATAAACACAAGTGACCCAGTGCCATTGAAAGCCATGCATGCCCATGCCATCACGTTGCCTCCACCATGTTTTACAGAGGATGTGGTGTGCCTTGGATCATGTGCCGTTACCTTTCTTCTCCAAACTTTTTTCTTCCCATCATTCTGGTACAGGTTGATCTTTGTCTCATCTGTCCATAGAATACTTTTCCAGAACTGAGCTGGCTTCATGAGGTGTTTTTCAGCAAATTTAACTCTGGCCTGTCTATTTTTGGAATTGATGAATGGTTTGCATCTAGATGTGAACCCTTTGTATTTACTTTCATGGAGTCTTCTCTTTACTGTTGACTTAGAGACAAATACACCTACTTCACTGAGAGTGTTCTGGACTTCAGTTGATGTTGTGAACGGGTTCTTCTTCACCAAAGAAAGTATGCGGCGATCATCCACCACTGTTGTCATCCGTGGACGCCCAGGCCTTTTTGAGTTCCCAAGCTCACCAGTCAATTCCTTTTTTCTCAGAATGTACTCGACTGTTGATTTTGCTACTCCAAGCATGTCTGCTATCTCTCTGATGGATTTTTTCTTTTTTTTCAGCCTCAGGATGTTCTGCTTCACCTCAATTGAGAGTTCCTTAGACCGCATGTTGTCTGGTCACAGCAACAGCTTCCAAATGCAAAACCACACACCTGTAATCAACCCCAGACCTTTTAACTACTTCATTGATTACAGGTTAACGAGGGAGATACCTTCAGAGTTAATTGCAGCCCTTAGAGTCCCTTGTCCAATTACTTTTGGTCCCTTGAAAAAGAGGAGGCTATGCATTACAGAGCTATGATTCCTAAACCCTTTCTCCGATTTGGATGTGAAAACTCTCATATTGCAGCTGGGAATGTGCACTTTCAGCCCATATTATATATATAATTGTATTTCTGAACATGTTTTTGTAAACAGCTAAAATAACAAAACTTGTGTCACTGTCCAAATATTTCTGGACCTAACTGTAACTAAAGGTATGCTGAGCATTTAGCCCATGTGGGTAAAAGCCAACTTATTATCCACTTGAATTAAATGCTTAGTATTAGAAAAGAGCGAACCTTAACAGTAATGTTCGGGGGGTTGTATCAAACATGAATTTTACAAAAAAAAAAAATCAGCGTTCAAGTTTGGAGATCGGGAGCTTTATGTATGCTGACCACTCGAGCGAGCATGTCTGTGCTCAGGTACGCTCGGTGCTCAGCCACGTGTGAGCCTCTTGCAGTGTTTGAACGGTTCACACTGGAGGTAACAACAGCATAATCGGATGTAGTATGCACAAAAAAAATGGAAAAACCCTGCCCACCCACAGAGTTGAAACAAACCCTTGAGGGGATGTTCGTGTGTGGCGTGTGGTATTTCTTTTTTTAATGAAAATCTGCTGCATTTAACTGTCCAAACAAAGTGAATGTGATTTTGTGAAAACTCTTGTCCACTGTATATACAGTGTGTCCACCCATATCCTGTCCACCGCCATTAACTTGAGAATTAACTAGGCGGCAGCTATAGGCATAGAAGTGGTGTCTAGGTATAGTAAAGTAGCCATGCGCTATGCAATGAAACCACCTATAGCGCCACCTGGTGAAAAACAACGGAGTTAGCATTTTTATCTCGAAAACGGAGCAAGATAGAGGAAAAAAAGTGAATTACAAAGTTGTAGAGCATCATCAATTCAATACGAATCGACACCTTACATACAGAAATGCTATGATTAGAACGTGTAAAACTCACAAGGCTGCGGACGTGAAGCGATACCTCATGGAGACCTTCCTACAAGTGATTGGGTATGGTGGCTGCATTGAGTGGCCTCCACGCTCACCTGACCTGACCCCATTGGACTTCTTTCTGTGAGGTCACATCAAACAGCAGGTGTATGCGACCCCTCCACCAACATTGCAGGACCTACGACGACGTATCACAGATGCTTGTGCAAATGTGTCACCTACCATATTGCACGATGTGCAGCAAGATACAGTATGCTGTCCAGAGTCCAGATGTGCATTGCAGCTGACGGTGGCCATTTGAGCATGAAAGTTAAATGAGCTCCATATGCGTGATGAGCATTCAATGTTTTGGGGGTCATAGGTTTCATATCATAGCATTTCTGTATGCAAGGTATCAATTCATATTGATTTGATGATGCCCTACAATTTTTTAATTCCCTTTTTTTCTCTCTCTCTTTACGTTTTCAAGATAAAAATGCTAACTCCGCTGTTCTCCACCAGGTGGCGCAATAAGTTGTTTCATTGCATAGCGCATGACTACTTTACTATACCTAGACACCACTTCTATGCCTATAGCTGCCGCCGTTCTCAAGTTAATGCCGGTGGACAGGATATGGGTGGACACACTGTATACAGTACGCTGGTAAACTGTTCTATTATGGTGTTTCTCTCATAAATGGCTGGAAATAAAACCACATTTAAGTGCATCATAAAATGCAGCAAAACTGAAATAATCATGTAGCACCCCTGCGGTACCAGGTGCCACAAATGTAACCAGTGGAAACCCAAACGCTGGAATATCCATGTCACCCAGTACACCAGCACCCTTAGGCTACATACACAACCCCAACACCAGACTGGGAGACTGCCTAGAAACAGCTCAAAGGGAAAGGCACTGATTGGATAGTCGACACCCAATCTGTAGGGAGAGACCCAGCGAGGGGGATGGGCCAGTGGTCAGTTGGGAAGTTGGCAGGAGGAAGTAGTCAGTTAAATCAGGAGACAGAAGTGAGTTGTTGTGAAGTTGAGGAGTGTGAAGGAAGGAATAGAGGAGTGTGAGAAGAGAGTGAAAAGTACAGAAAAGACCTGATGCAACACCGGAGTGCTGTAAAAGGAATGAGGGATTATGGAGTATGGAACCAGGACTCCAGGCACAGTGGGTTACCTGTGGAAGTGTAATACTCCAGGAACTGCGGGACGCCTGTGGAAGTCTGGAACCAAGGCTCACAGGACTCAGCACAGGGCGAGGTGCAGACCCTAGGACAGTGGGACACTTTATGGTCAGCTGTTAACTCTGCCAGGCGAGAAGATCTCCAGGGTCCATCGCCAACCCAAAAAGTCTGAAGCACAAGTAGCAAAGAGGGGACCTGGGACTGAACCCCTTAAATAGTCCAGGCTGCCTGCAGTAGGACCAAGACTGAAGAGAAGGGACTCCCAAATAGCTCCAGGACACGGGGTCCAACCACAACAAGTGTGCTTAGAGGACAGCCAACCCAGGTCACAGCTGGCACGGAGAACAAAGGGAGCGGAAACACCTGGAACCGGCACCAGTGGGTCCAAATACCAAAAGTAAAAGCAAGGCAAGTTGAAACTGCAATACTGGTATGGACTGTTTTATTATCACCCCGTGCACTCACACAGACGGTTCCCCACTACAGTACCCTTCATTCACTGCTGGGGCCTTTTCCCTGCTTGCGGAGGGCCCAAACACCTGTGCTGCACCAATCAATCAGCCCCAGCAGGACCCTGCAGCGGCGGCCCCAATAACCTAGCCACACACCACAAGTGGCGTAGTCGAGAACTCTTATTTTTATTTTTCCCCTTTTACTTTTATTTTTCACTTCTTTTATCTGAGGGACGGCACCCCAAGGGCTACAGCACCGGGCCGCTACCACGACTGTTCCCCACTGCGCACTGCACGCCCGGGACCAAGGACCCCACAGCCCCTGGAGCGTCACAATCAGAAAAGATTGTTTACGCGTATTATGTTTTCACCTGCAGAAAACAGCACAGAAAAATGCAACATTTACGTTGCTTGTGAACACAACCTAAATATGTTTAATTGTCAATATATATTAAGATTATAATAATAATTTTAATAATTTTATATATATATATATATATTTATATATATACTGTATATATATATATATATATATATATATATATATATATATAAATGTGTTATATTATTATACATTATTTTCTATTATATATTATAATATATTATTAATATTACATTATAATATAATAATAAAATTAATATAATAATATATTTTATTAATTTTTATTTCCATTTTTAATATATGCAATATACAGAAATCCGCACAGCTAAGTGACTCCTATAAAGTACATTAAAAATCCAATTTCCAAATGAAGAAGTCTAATTCTTTTATCGCGTGTGAGCGTTTTACATCTTTTTTATACATTGCATAATTAGTGGTGGTCTTCTAAACAGTTATCCACTTGAGAATATTAAGTTTGCTTGATGAAAAAGCACAATTCTGATGACCATTTATAATGATAGAGAACGCTGCATTGTAATGCAAAATTATGCATTGTGCTGTATCGTCAATTAATTGCAAATTGATGAGTTCTGAGGAGTATGCAAAACCCGTTATTATCGCACGCCGAGGCTTTTACTTACATTCTTCTTGTAAGAAGAATTCTCCCACAAACAGTTTTCAAAGTGACTATAAATCTGAAATATGTTATATACATAAACAAAGTGTGATTTACTGTGGCTATTTAAGAGCTGCTCTGTGCTTTGTACAAGACACATGAGAATGAAGAGGTACTGGTAATATAACAGTGCCACTCGCTGACAAATTCTCATCGCATATAAATGGATACATTTTCTTCCATTACTTGTATTAGTTAACAAATATTCAAACCAGTCTATCACTGCTGAGGGCTATTAAGACTTTTGACCTTTCAGCCTGTGACTACTGCTGTTCTAATCTGGGTGGTGGAACGTGTCTATAAGGCTGGTTTCACATCAGCGTTTTTTTGCCTAGCGGCAAAAAAACGCAATGCGCATATCACCGAATCCTGCAGATGGAATGCCCACTGCATGCAACCCCAATTGTTATTTACCGGATCTTGGATGCAGCGGGACTAGAGATGAGCAAACCGGTCGCGGTTCGGCTCGAATTCAGTTCGCCGAACGGAGGTCACGTTCGAGTTCGGTTCGGCGAACGTTCGACGAACCACTCGAACCGCATGGGAAACAATGGCAGGCAATCGCAAACAAATAAAAACACCTAGAAAACACCCTCAAAGGTGTCCAAAAGGTGACAAACAACTCACAACACAACACAAACACATGGGAAAGTGACAAGGACATATACTCATGCGAAAACAAAAGAGCAGGACAAGGAAAAAGAGGAGGAGACACAGATATAGGCATGGCACGCCCTTCTAAAATCATGTAAAACACCGCAAGGTGACTCCAAGCGGAGTCTCCCTTTTTTCCAAAAATTGGGCCACACACACACCCACCCCTTCAGTGGCAGCACTTGTGCCCCAGTTGTACACTACACAGCTAGATTTGCATCAAGCACATTCAAAAATACGCCATACTTAACCGTCCCCAGGATGACACCGGGGTAGATAGCAAAAACTTTGCTGATCCCAGCTCTGTGCATCTTGGATCATTTTTAAAAACAATGTAAGCAAGGGTTACTCCAAGCGGAGTCTCCCTTTTTTCCAAAAATTGGGCCACACACACACCCACCCCTTCAGTGGCAGCACTTGTGCCCCAGTTGTACACTTCACAGCTAGATTTGCATCAAGCACATTCAAAAATACGCCATACTTAACCGTCCCCAGGATGACACCAGGGTAGGTAGCAAAGTCTTTCCTGATCCCAGCTCTGTGCATCTTGGATCATTTTTAAAAACAATGTAAGCAAGGGTTACTCCAAGCGGAGTCTCCCTTTTTTCCAAAAATTGGGCCCCTCACACACTCACCCCTTCAGTGGCAGCACTTGTGCCCCAGTTGTACACTACACAGCTAGATTTGCATCAAGCACATTCAAAAATACGCCATACTTAACCGTCCCCAGGATGACACCGGGGTAGATAGCAAAAGCTTTGCTGATCCCAGCTCTGTGCATCTTGGATCATTTTTAAAAACAATGTAAGCAAGGGTTACTCCAAGCGGAGTCTCCCTTTTTTCCAAAAATTGGGCCACACACACACCCACCCCTTCAGTGGCAGCACTTGTGCCCCAGTTGTACACTTCACAGCTAGATTTGCATCAAGCACATTCAAAAATACGCCATACTTAACCGTCCCCAGGATGACACCGGGGTAGGTAGCAAAGTCTTTCCTGATCCCAGCTCTGTGCATCTTGGATCATTTTTAAAAACAATGTAAGCAAGGGTTACTCCAAGCGGAGTCTCCCTTTTTTCCAAAAATTGGGCCACACACACACCCACCCCTTCAGTGGCAGCACTTGTGCCCCAGTTGTACACTTCACAGCTAGATTTGCATCAAGCACATTCAAAAATACGCCATACTTAACCGTCCCCAGGATGACACCGGGGTAGGTAGCAAAGTCTTTCCTGATCCCAGCGTTGTGCATCTTGGATCATTTTTAAAAACGCAGCAAGGGTTACTCTAAGAAGAGTCTCCCTTTTTTCCAAAAATTGGGCCACACAGACACCCCATCAGTGGCAGCACTTGTGCCCTAATTGTACACTTCACAGGTAGATTTGCATCAAGCACATTCAAAATCCACAAGCATTTACTCTCCCCAGGATGACACAGGGGTAGTAAATTCCTTGTGGATTCATGACTTGTTCATTTTGATGAACGTTAGTCTGTCCACATTGTCACTGGACAGATGCGTGCCCTTATCTGTCAGCACACACCCAGCAGCACTGAAGACATGTTCAGAGACAACGCTGGCAGCTGGATACGACAAAATCTCCAAGGCGTAAGTGGAGAGCTCTGGCCATTTTTCAAGATTTGAAGCCCAAAATGAGCAAGGCTCCATTTGCAAAGTAATGGCATCGATGTTCATTTGGAGATACTCCTGTATCATCCTCTCCAGCCGTTGACTATGTGTCAGACTTGTTGTCTCTGGTGGCTTTGCAAAGGAGGGTCTAAAAAAATTATGAAAAGATTCAATAAAATTGCTGTTACCAGCACCAGATACGGTGCTACTGGTACGGGTAGACTGTTGAAGATGACGAGACTGTCCCATGTTTGTCAAGTTACAACTGGGAGATTCACTCCCTGCACCGGCACGGTTGTTTGGTGGAAAAGCCGAGCTAAGATTGAGTAACAGCTTCTACTGATACTCCTGCATACGTGCGTCCTTTTCTATGGCTGGAATTATGTCACAAAATTTGGACTTGTACCGGGGATCTAATAGTGTGGCAAGCCAGTAGTCATCATCACTTCTAATTTTGACAATATGAGGGTCATGTTGGAGGTAGTGCAGCAAAAAGGCACTCATGTGTCTTGCGCAGCCATGCGGACCAAGTCCACGCTGTGTTTGTGGCATAGAGGTGCTAACCGTTCTTTCTTCCTCTGACATCTCCCCCCAACCTCTTTCAAATGAAATTTGACCAAGGTCTCCCTCATCCGCTGAGTCTTCCATGTCCATGGACAGTTTGTCCTCCATTTCTTCATGTTCTCCTGCACCCTCCTCAACATTTCGCCTGCTACCATGCGCCCTTGTTGATCCCTGTCCCCCATGGTCCCATGCCTGCCGCGTTGGTGATGATGAACGTCTGGACCTTGGTGATGTTGTTGTGTCTTGCGCATATGAATCCTCCTGTAGTTCCTCCCCTTCCTGTTGTCCCACCCCCTGACTCCGAATAGTGTTTAGCGTGTGCTCCAGCATGTAAATGACTGGAATTGTCATGCTGATAATTGCATTGTCAGCACTAAACATATTCGTCGCCATGTCGAAACTGTGCAGAAGGGTGCATAGGTCCTTGATCTGAGACCACTCCATCAGGGTGATCTGCCCCACCTCTGCATCTCGTTGGCCCAGGCTATACGTCATGACGTATTGCACCAGGGCTCAGCGGTGCTGCCACAGTCGCTGTAACATGTGGAGAGTCGAATTCCAGCGTGTCGCCACATCGCATTTCAGGCGATGAACCGGCAGGCCGAAAGACATCTGGAGCGATGTAAGTCGCTCAGCAGCGGTGGTTGAACGGCGGAAGTGAGCAGACAGTTTTCATGCCCTGTTCAGAAGGCCATCTAGGCCGGGATAGTGTTTTAAAAATTGCTGGACAACAAGGTTCAACACGTGAGCCATACAAGGCACGTGTGTCACCTTGCCCAGGCGAAGGGCTGCACCCAGGTTTGCAGCATTGTCGCACACAGCCTTACCAGGCTGCAGGTTGAGTTGAGACAACCATTTATTAAACTCAGTATCCAGAGCTGCCCACAACTCAGCCGCTGTGTGACTCCTATTTCCAAGACATGTCAAGCTAAAGACCGCCTGATGCCGTTGCGCTCTGCTGCCAGCATAGTAATGAGGGGTGCGTGATTCCTTCTGCGCAGTGAGAATGCTGGTGGCCTGACCAGGCAGGCTTGGGGCGGAGGTGGAGGACCCAGATGAGGTGGAGGAGGCAGAAACAGTGGCAGAACTTGGACAGACAGAGGATTGACAGACAAGTCGTGGGGACGGCAAGACTTGTGCAGCAGACCCTTCACCATCTATCACCATAGTTACCCAGTGCCCAGTCAGCGACATGTAACGTCCCTGTCCATGCTTACTGGTCCAAGTATCGGTGGTGAAATACACCCGTTCACACACAGAGTTTCTAAAGGAAGCGGTGATGTTGTGTGCGACATGCTGATGTAGCGCGGGCACACCTTTTATAGAGAAGTAGTGGCGACTGGGCATCTGGTACTGGGGCACAGCGACAGACATAAGGTCTCTAAAATCCTGTGTGTCCACCAGGCGGAAAGGCAGCCTTTTGGTAGCCAAGAGCTTACAGAGGGATAAAGTCAACCTCTTAGCTTTGTCATGGGTCGCAGGAAATGGCCTTTTATTTGTCCACATCTGAAGGACAGAGATCTGGCTGCTGTGTGTAGACGGTGTTGAGTAGGGTGTCCCTGGAAAAATGCAGGTTTGTGAGGAAAGTGCAGGCGTAGGCATGATGTTGCCTTCATCCAACGTTGGTGCTATCGATGTGTGAGAGAGCTGTACACACGCACTTGTTTCCCCTTCCAAACCAACTGACGACCTACCAAGCAAACTGCCTGTTGCGGTTACAGTGGTGGAAGTTGTGCGTGGAAAACCAGGTGTGACAGCTGTCCCCACAGTCCTAGAAGATGAAGAGCGTGCGGATGCACTGGAAGGGGCAGGCGGTGGATGGTTCGCTCCGCTAGGCCGCATTGCAGCACGGTGAACTTCCCACTGGGCCATATGATATTTATTCATGTGACGATTCATGGAAGAAGTTGTCAAACTGCTGAGGTTTTGCCCTCTACTAACAGAATCACGACAAATTTTACAGATCACATAATTTGGGCGATCTTTTGCTATGTCAAAAAAGGACCAGGCTAGGCAAGGCTTAGAGGGCATGCGACCTGCTGATCCACCCCGAGTAGTGCTCAGAGGCACAGTGGTGGCTGAGGATGCAGTTGTAGACGTGCTACCAGTACTCCGACTCTGTCCAGGAAGGCGCAAGGTAACTTCGTCGTCAGTTGCATCCTCCTCCACCGTCTCTGTTGACCTCCTCGAGGGCCTGACTGTGGGTTGACAGTAGGTGGGATCTAGAACTTCCTCATCAATTGTTGTGTTTGCACTCCCCTCACCCTCAGACCGAGCCTCTTCTTGTCCTGACTGAAGATTTAAGTTGTCATCCCAATCTGGTATCTGCGTCTCATCGTCATAAGTATGTTCCTCATTGTCTATTACAACAGGTGTTTCAGTTTGTGAATAAGGGTCAACATTATGCTCAGAAACTTGGTCATCACGGCCTGAATCTGAGTCACAAAGGTTTTGGGCATCACTGCGCTCTGCAGACTCAGCCATCTCAGTTCCACCATACTGTGCAGGGCGGATGGAGACTTCAGAGCTGGGAGAAAGCAAGTGTGATTGGGATGACAACTCAGAGGACTGGTGTTTTTTGGATGCGGTAGTTGAGGTGGAGGAGAGGGCACTTGTTGGACCACTTGAGATCCATTCAAGCATTTTCTTTTTTTGGCCATCAACTACCTTTGTTTCAGTTGTTTGTATCCGTAAAAAAGGGAGCACATCGGATTGTCCACGGTAAGTAGTAGACATCTTACTTTTGCTGGAAGATGGTCTATCTTCAGCAGATGTTAATGGAGCTTTGCCACCTTCCCCATGGACAAACCCTTTTTTTCCTTTTCCAACACGCCTCTTCCCCTTTCCACCAGCATCTGTCATTTTGCCACTCATTTTGATTGCGACAAGATTGTGCACTTAAAATGTGGTAGTAAAAATTGAGAGGTGGTGTAGATTGCAGCGGTAGTCTATCTTTATTAACAGCAGAATAAACAACAATAACTATCCCTGACAGTGCAACTACGGCCCTTAAACTGGCAGCATAGTTTGCTAGTATAATGGCTTAGTAACAATGAGTTTGAGTGTGCAATGCAGAGGTGCTGCACATAGGTTTGCACCAGTGGGACACTAATGGAAGTCCAACAGCCACTTTTAGGATGCCACTAAGTTTACTCAGTGTTTGCTAGTATAATGGCTTTGTAACAATGAGTTTGAGTGTGCAATGCAGAGGTGCTGCACATAGGTTTGCACCAGTGGGACACTAATGGAAGTCCAACAGCCACTTTTAGGATGCCACTAAGTTTACTTAGTGTTTGCTAGTATAATGGCTTAGTAACAATGAGTTTGAGTGTACAAAGGGCAGGAGGGTACAGTGGCAGGGTTGTGGGTCTGGGTAGAGGAAAGGAAGCCTCCCTTTCTATCCCTCCTAATGGGGAAATGCAGCGAGGAAATCCCTGACCTTAGCTACACAGACGCTGTCATCTTGTGTAGCTGTTAAAATCTGTTTTCACAGATCTGACGGTCACCTATGGCTCTGACCCTGCCGGTATTAGCCCTTACAAGGACTAATAGAAAATTCTATCCCTATTCTGTATAGCGCTGTGTATAGAGCGTACACAGCAGTATCAGAGACAGGAGCTACGCCAGCGGTGACTGACACCAAGACGCAGAAGGCAGATAATGGCGTGCTGGAGGAAAATGTCCTTTTTTGTAATGCATGGACATGTGACATGGACATCCTATCACACTTGCTGTTGCTTCTCTGGCTAAAAGTCCACTTAGCTGTGTGTGTGTCTGGGATTGGCTGACATGCTGGCCCGCCCCACTACACGCGCGCGCTTAGGGAAGGAAGACAAGGAAAAAAAAAAAAATGGTGATCGCCATTATCCAAACAGCAGTGATTTGAATGCGCTGTTCCCGCACACTATACAATGAAATTTCATAATAGTGTGAGTCACAGAGTAACTTACAATATTACAGCGGAAAGCCAACTTGTAATTAGCTTGTCTTTTTGCTGCTTGAAGCGTTCTAGAACGTATCTAGAACTATCGAGCTTTCACAAAAAGCTCGAGTTCTAGATCGATCTAGAACAGCCCCCAAAATCACTCGAGCCGCGAACTGGAGAACCTTGAACTGCGAACCGCGCTCAACTCTAAGCGGGACACAGAATTTATCAGCCGACATTGGAGTCAGCTGAACTTCTGATGTGACAGCCCGCACATGCTGTGTGGTCATGAGTTCAGATCAGATCAGCTGACTCCAGTGTCGGCCGATACTTCTTCTGTGTACCGCTCCATTCATTGCAGCGTGTGCGGGCTGTGAGGTCAGATGAGTTCAGCCGGCATTGGAGTCAGCTAATCTGCACTCCTGACTAGCGATGAGCCACCCCCCTAGAGTTCGAGTTCGGTTTGGTTCGTCGAACGGTGCCCCGTTCGGCGAGCCATTCGACGAGCCATTCGGCGAACCTCTCGAACCCCATTGAAAACATAGGGAGGCAATCACAAATACATAAAAACACATTATAAATGTACACATACAGTTAATAAACATTGCCATAACACTTACCTGTCCCCGCGATGCGTCCTGCACTCTGTCTCCCGCAGCTTTTCCATCGGTAATCGCTGCGTCCTCCCGGTAACCAGCAGTGATGACAGGACCTATCGTGATGTCAAAATAGCATGTGACTAGTCACGTGTCTATTATCTCATTGGCTACAGACTGGTCACATGGCTTTGACGTCATGCTAGGTCCTGTCATTGCATCTCTGGTACACGTTTTTGTATCGCCGCATACCGGCGACATGCTCTGCCACATGGTCGACTCCCCGTTCTGCTTCCCCGTTCCGTTATTAACCGGCTGACACGGCCAGTCAATAACGGAGATCACCGTTGCCATAGCAACGCGCCTGTTAGCGGTGACGTCACCGCTAACAACACGCAGCGGCACCGGGAATCACGTGATCAGAGCGCCGTTGCTATAGCAACGTGCCTGTGAGGGGTGACGTTACCTCTAACAGCCAGCAGCACTGATCACTCACTGAGTGAAAAGCCTCCACATGGAGCAGCAGCGTCTTTCTCCCAAGCAGTGCTGCTGATGTAGCAGAGCTGCATGGGCTGAAGGAGAAAGAATAGAGAAGACCATGGATCGTGGAGGGATGAGAGGGTGTAATAAACATGGAGTCTCTAATGTATCTGTGTATTTATTTCTATTAAAGTATTTTTTCTCTGTGTGGTGTCTTTTTTTTAACCCTTTATTGAAGATTCTTAATGGCCGGGTCAAACTTGCCTGACATTAAGAATCTCTGGCTTAATACTAGCTAGTAAAACTAAGCTAGTATTAACTCATTATAACCCAGCGAGCCACCGGCATCAGGGCAGCTGGAAGAGTTGGATACAGCGCCAGAAGATGGTGCTTCTATGAGAGAGCCATTTTCTGGGGTGGCTGCAGACTGCAATTCGCAGCAGAGGGGCCCAGAAAGCTCGGGCTAACTTGTGCTGCGGATCCAATCCCCAGCTGCCTAGTTGTACCCGGCTGGACACAAAAATGGGGCACGCCCACGTCGTTTGTTTTTTTTTAATTATTTCATGAAATTCATGAAATAATTAAAAAATGGGCTTCCCTATATTTTTAGTTTCCTGATGGGTACAAATAGGCAGCTGGGGGTTGGGGGCAGCCCATACCTGCCCGCTGTACCTGGCTAGCATACAAAAATATGGCGAAGCTCACGTCATATTTTTTCTAGTTTTTTGGCAAAAAAAATAAAAAATGCTTCCCTGGATTTTCCATTGCCAGGTAAGGTAACACCAAGCAGTGGGGGTTAGCAGCCAGTAGCTGCTTGGATTACCCAAAAATGCAGCGGGAGCCCATATATATTTTTTTAAATTATTTATTTAAATAACTAAAAACAAAAAGGGCTTCCCTGTATTTTGATTGTTGGACATCACAGTGCTGTAAAAATAAATCTGTAAAGAAAATGACGTAGCACGCCGCGGTATTTTTGATTCTCAGCGCCGATAAAGCAGACAGCTACGGGTTGCCACCCTCATCTGCCTGGCGTTACTTTGGCTGGCAATCAAAATACAGGGAAGCCCATTAATTTTTTTTATTTAAAAAATAGTTAAAAAAATGACGTTGGGTCCCCCCATTTTTGATAGCCAGCTAGGGTAGAGCAGAAGGCTGTAGCCTGAAACCAACAGCTGGCAGCTTTACCATGGTTGGGGATCCAATGTGGAGGTCACCCCAGGCTCTTTTTTATAATTATTTTATAAATATTAATAATTACAAAAAAAAGTAGGGTCCCCCCGAAATTGGATCACCTAGCCAAGGTAAAGCGGACAGCTGTGGTCTGGTATTCTCAGGGTGGGAAGGTCCATAGTTATTGGCCCTTCACAGCCTAAAAATAGCAGGCCGCAGGCACCCCAGACGTGGCTCATCCACTAGATGCGCCAATCCTGGCGCTTCACTCCAGCTCATCCCGTGCCCTGGTGCAATGGCAAACGGGGTAATATATGGGGTTGATACTAGCTGTAAGGTCACCTGACATCAAGCCAAGCAGTTGTGATGTTATGGCGTCTATCAGATACCCGACTTCACAAACTGTCAGTACTAACAAAAAACTAGACAAAAAAAAAATGTATTTGAATAAACACTCCCCAAAACATTCCCTCTTTCACCAATTCATTGTAAGGAAAAAAAATAAGGGGGTCCCACGATTATTCTGGACCGTCTAGAATATGGGGGGACACGCTCAGGGAACGTTTCCCCCATTTTCTAGGAGTGCAAACCCTCCATGTGAGGAGTGTGGGTGCAATGAATCTGCACCCACTCTCCCCGGGTCCACAGCAGCAGAGTCCATGTCATAACTGTTGCTACCAAAGCTGCAATGCCTTGCTCATGAGGTAAGGGCATGCCTAATCAGGAGAACTATTCTACATTTCTAAATATTGGTATTTGCTGATATTATTGATATTCCACCTACTATATATTGGGGATAGGATCTTGGAGAGGGAATACGCCTTTAAATTCAGTTTATCCAGCTGAATGAATACTAAACAACAGAGCTCGCTATTTAGACATGTTTTCTTGGGGCGTATAACAGACTCTCGTGTTTGGTAGTTGTTCAGCAGGGCAACTATAAAATCAAATACCTCCATTTGGAAATGTAGTATAGCTCTCCTGATTAACTATGTTCCTTACCTCATGAGCAGGGCATTGCAGTAGCTTACAGATGCATGGTTACCACCACTCACTGTGTCTGAACACAGGAATCTGACAGCCGCTCTGTGCATGCGAGCAGCATCTATTGTGAAGGAGGGGGCCGCGGGGGATCAACGCTGCACAGGTACCGTGGGACACCGGGGAACACCGGTAGGGTTATAGGGGGTGACCTGGCAGGGCCTGGGGAGGAGTTTTCTGTCGCATGTGTCATGGCACATACGACAGAAATCAGAGGAGTAGGGTGAATGCGGCCGGCGCGCTGCTGTGCGCGCGGCCATCTTGGATTATTCGGAGTGGGTCGGGGGGGCACTTTGTCAACACCGGGGGACCGGAGAGGACCGGGGAGGAGATTTATCTCCCATCTGACATGTTTGTTCATGCCAGATGGGAGATAAATAATTTTTTACTGACGCTGTCATTTACTGTAACGGGATTATCGGTATACGGTGTATAACTGTGATCACGTGAGCGGGGACCGGAAAAACTGGCCTGAATCATGATCTCCAGGGTCTCAGCTACCCCCTGAAACCCCGGAGATTTTCTGATGCTGGGGGGCGCTATTCACTTATTTCTGCCTGCTTTTTATAAACGGCAGATCATAATAAGGCTACATTCACACGACCGATACGTTTTTGCGGTCCGCAAAAAGCGGTCCGTTTTTTTCACGGGTGCATCCGTGTGGCATACATTTCTGCTCCGTATACAGTCCGTATGTCATCTGTTTGTTATCCGTGTGCCTTCAGTTTTTTTGCTGTACGCAAAAAAAAAACGGAAGTAGGGAAAATACATAAATTTACCCAGGATCCATAGCTTCAACCTACATGAGGCGGTCACATGTTCACTCCAGTGCCATTTTCTACTGCTTTTCACAGCGTAGAGCGCTCTGGTGATTTTCTTGTGCTTGTACACTTCATATCAGTCTTTTCTGTCATTATAATGGCAGAAAGACACATCATGTCCCACTCTCCTGCATTTTGTAATTTTGCACCCTTTGGTGCCTTTCATGTGGCACTAAGGGGTGCTTAGCCTTGTGTTTAGCCAAAAAAATAAATTAAAAAAAAAAATGACGTAGGGTTCCCCCTATTTTTGATAGCCAGCTAGGGTAAAGCAGACGGCTGCAGCCTGCAGACCAAAGCTGCCAGCTTCACCTTGGCTGGTAATCCAAAACTGAGGGCACCCCACGCTGTTATTTTAAATTAAATAAATAATAATTTAAAAAAAATAAACAAACACATGGGGGTCCCCTCAAAATTGGATCACCAGCCAAGGTAAAGCGGACAGCTGGGGTCTGATATTCTCAGACTAGGTAGGTCCATGATTATTGCACTCTCCCCAGCCTAAAAATAGCAGGCCACAGCAGCCCCAGAAGTGGCGCATCCATTCGATGCGCCAATCCTGGTGCTTCACCCAAGCTCATCCCGTGCCCTGGTGTGGTGGCAAATGGGGTAATATATGGGGTTAATACCATATGTGTAATGTCACCTGGCATCAAGCCCGGGGGTTCGTGAGGTCAGGCGTCTATCAGATACCCGACATCACCAACCCAGTCAGTAATAAAAAAAAATAGACGACAAACACATTTTTTTTTAAAAAAACACTCCCAAAACATTCCCTCTTTCACCAATTTATTAGAAAGAAAAACAAATCCAGGTCTGCTGTAATCCACGGGGTTCCCATGACGATTCATACCATAGTCACTATCCCAGTCAATGAAGAACAGAATGTTCCCCATTGGCTGGGAGAGCAATGCAGTGACCTGAGCTAACATCAATAGGTCAGCCCAGGTCACTGCAGGGCATGACAAGTGCTGCTGTCAGGAGCGAGGCACATTACCGCGGTGACGATCTCCTGCACTGCTGATAGCAGAGCTGTCACTGACTTCAATAACCGCCGCCTTCATAGCCAAGTATCGCGGGAGCCCGTGACGTCACCACTAGTCACAGTCTCGGTCGGCAGCGAGAGGAGGAGATGTGACAAGCGGCGGCCATGGAGGACAGTGACAGCGCTGAGGTCGGGAGGGCGGGACTTCATCACCGCAGGTAAACCGAGCAGGGTAATGTGTGCGGAGTGCGAGGTGGGTGGAGCCAAGCTGGGTAATGTGTGCGGAGTGCGAGGTGGGTGGAGCCAAGCGGCATAATGTTTGCGGAGTGCGAGGTGGGTGGAGCCAAGCGGGGTAATGTGTGTGGAGTGCGAGGTGGGTGGAGCTAAGCGGGGTAATGTGTGCGGAGTGCGAGGTGTGTGGAGCCTAGCAGGGCCATGTGTGCAGGCGGTGAAGCGCGAAGTGGGTGGAGCCTAGCGGGGCCATGTGTGCAGGCGGCAGAGTGCGAGGTGAGTGGAGCCTAGCGGGGCCATGTGGCGTTGAGGACGTCAGTGTCGGGGACTGCATGGCTGGGGACAGGTGAGTGTGTGTGTGTGTACATGCCGAGTGCAAGAGGGGGCGGAGCCAAGCGGGGAAGTGTCGGCTCCATGCACACGTAACCAGGGTAAATATCGGGTTACCAAGCAAAGCGCCTTGCTTGGATACCCGATATTTACATTGGTTACCAGCTTACCGCAGGCTGCCAGCGATGGCTCCCCGCACACTGTAGCTGTAAAAAGCCCTGCTTTTGGTGATCGAACCGTTCTCGAACGTAACTCCAACTGTCAAGCTTTTAGCAAAAAGCTCGAGTTCGAGTTCGATCTCGAGCACCCCACAAAATCACTCGAACATGAAATTGGCGATCCTCGAACCTTGAACATCGCTCAACTCTACTCCTGATCTCATAGCCAGCAGAACAAGTAATCAGATCAGCTGACTCCAGTGTCGGCCGATTACTTGTTCTGTGTACCGCTGCATCCATCGCAGAGTGTGGAGGCTGTGAGGTCAGCTGAGTTCAGATCAGCTGACTCCAGTGCCGGCCGAACTCAGCTGACCTTACAGCAAGCACACTCAGTGATGGATGCAGCGGTACACAGAACAAGTAATCATCTGACACTGGAGTCAGCTGATCTGATTACTTGTTCTGCTGGCTGTATGGTCAGAAGTAGGGATGAGTGAGCAGTAAAATGCTCGGGTGCTTGATGGGCGAAGCCCATGTAGGATTTTTTTTTTGTAAAATTCATTAAAAAATAAACAAGAACCCCAAACATATAACCGTAAACCTAGGGTTAGGGGTTAAAAAAATGACGTGGGCTTCGCCATATTTTTGTATACTAGCCAGGTACAGCAGGTAGGTACGAGCTGCCCCCAAACCCCAACTGCCTATTTGTACCCGGGTGGGAACCAAAAATATAGGGAAGCCCTTTTTTAATTATTTCATGAAATAATAAAAAAAAAACGACGTGGGCTTTGCCCAATTTTTGTGTCCAGCCGGGTAAAACTTTGCAGCTGAGGTTTAGAATCCCCAGCGCAGGGTGGCCCAAGCTCTCTGGGCCCCCCCGCTGCGATTTGCTATCCGCAGCCACCCCAGAAAATGGCGCGTTCATAGAAGCGCCATCTTCTGGCGCTGTCTCCAACTCTTCCAGCGGCCTTGGTGCCGGGTGGCACACTGGGTAATAAGGTGTTAATACCAGCTTTGTTTTACTAGCTGATATTAAGCCAGGGATTCTTAATGTCAGGCCAAGTTTGACCCTGCCATTAAAAATCTCCAATAAAGGGTTAAAAAAGACAAAATACTTTATTAGAAATAAATACACAGACACACTTAGAGACTTCATCTTTATTACCCCCTCTCACCCCTCCACGTCCTGGTCTTGAGAGAGATAGAGATAGATAGAGAGAGACGAGAGAGATCAGCTGATCGCTCATATAAGCCGGCCGCCAGCGGATTGCTCATAAAAGCTGTCCGCCGGCTGATCAGTTGATCACTCATAAAAGCTGGCCGCCGGCTGATCAGCTGATCACTCATATAAGCCGACCGCCAGCTGATCAGTTGATTGCTCATATAAGCCGGCCACCAGCTGATCAGCTGATCGCTCATAAAAGCCGGCGGCCGGCTGATCAGCTGATTGCTCGCATAAGCCAGCCGCCGGCTGATCAGCCGGCGGCTGACTTTTATGAGCGATTAGCTGAGACTCTGTTCACACCAGGAAGCTTCAGAGCATGCTCTGTAGGGCAAACTGGATCCGTTTGTGATGGATGCAACCGCATTTGAAAAGCGGGATCCGGCACCCATTCACATACATTATAGCTCCAGCCGCAAGCTGCAGGATCCGTTCAGATGCAGTTTTTTGACCAAGGTAAAAAACGCAACATGTTGCATTTTGGGACCTAGGTAAAAAAACGCTAAACAACGGATCCGGTGTTTGCCGCACCCAACCGCATGCAACCGCATCTTACCGCGATTCCATTGAAAATGCATTGAAATCAGGGCAGGATCTGGTCACATAAGGATTGCGTTTTTTTGCCGTTAGGCAAAAAAACGCTGATGTGAAACCAGCCTTAGACCATGTGCACACGTTGAGGTTTTGGAGAATTTTTTTCAGCAATATTTGTAAGCCAAATCCAGGCTATAATATAAATAAATGGTGACGTGTTTCTATTATATTTTTCCTCTGATTGTTCCACTTCTGATTTTGGCTACAAATATTGAGGTAAAAACCTCACCAAATGCTCTTCGTGTGCACGTGGCCTAATAGTCAGTCAGCCTTCCAAATATTGGAAGACTTCACCTGTTTTTCATTGCTCAGAAGAGGAAAAAACCTGGATTGCATAATCGGCTCTCCTCTCACAATTTAAGGGCTCATTTAGATGACTGTATTTTTGGTCCAAGTGCCATGCATCAAAAATCGGATTGCACTTGGACCAATGCAATTCAATGAGGCAGTGTACGTGTCTGACCACTTCGAGAATCAGATGGCCATTCAAGTCTATGAGAAAAATTAGACAGACTGCCTTGAATGACATTCTAGTGCGGTCCAATTTTTACGGACTGACAGAATGGAGTCTCTTCGAGAAAAATGGATCCCACTATGACCAGTATCTGATCAAACTCACCAGAGTTTTAATAATATACTTGGACCGTTTTTCTCGAATGGAAAAAATTATGGTCTTGTGAGCTCAGCCTCAGGCGGTGTGCCTGCTATGAGTTTTGGACACAGCATATTTTAACAATTTCAGAACAGCGCCATCTTAAACAAGTGGATTTAATTTCTATAGAAATCTCATGCCCCCTGTGCTTCTTTATACATGATGTATGGTGCGTGCTTAAAATCCATGTCAATTTCTCTTGCGGATATGCTGAGCACTCTGTGTATGTGGATTTTCCTCATCAAATTATGCAAGAAATTAAATGCGTTATTAGTTTGCTTCCTCTGAGGAAAAGCATTAAAAAGACATGTAATCTGCACATAACGTTTTGTTAGATCCAATCACCTGTAAAGATCACAAGTAAAGCAGCCTAATTTAAAACATGACATACGAAAACAGACTAAGGCTCTGTGCGCACTAGTGCATTTTACCCGCGAATTTACCCGCGGATTTGCCGCGGAAATTTCTTGAGAAATGTCTGCAATCTTTGTGCAGACATTTCCCAGCAAATTCTATGAGAAAAAAAAAAGTAGCTGTGCGCACTGTGCGGATTTTTCTCAAGAAATTTCCTTGAGAAGAATTTCTCGAGAAAATTTCTTGAGAAAATGAGGTACCCTGCGGATTTCGGCAGTACAGCCTGCAAAATCCGCAGGGAACCACCCGCGGGAAAATCGCGGCTATTCCGCAGCTAATCCGCGGCAAATCGCATGCGGATTTGGTGCAGATTTTTTCCGGAGGTCCGGAAATCTTTCACTCCCAGAAGTTTCTCAAGAAATTTTCTTGAGAAACTTCACATTTCTAGTGCGCACATAGCCTAAAGCGGGTTTTACACGCTACGACATCGCTCAAGTGATCTCGTTGGGGTCACGGATTTTGTGACGCACATCCGGTCCCTTTAGCAATGCCGTTGCGTGTGACACCTATGAGCAATTTTGCATCGTCGCAAAAACGTGCAAAATCGCTCATCGGTGACATGGGGGTCCATTCTCAAATATTGTTACTGCAGCAGTAACGAAGTTGTTCTTCGTTCCTGCGGCAGCATACATCGCTCCGTATGACACCGCAGGAACGAGGAACCTCACCTTACCTGCGTCCCGGCCACAATGCGGAAGGAAGGAGGTGGGCGGGATGTTACATCCCGCTCATCTCCGCCCCTCCGCTTCCATTGGGCGGCGGTTCAGTGACGCTGCTGTGACGTCGCTGTGACGCTGAATGAACTGCATCCTTAGAAAGGAGATGGTTCGCCGGTCACAGCGACGTCGCAGGGAAGGTAAGTCCGTGTGACGGCTCCGGGCGATGTTGTGCGACACAGGCAGTGATTGGTCTGTGTCGCACAACCGATGGGGGCAGGTACGCACGCTGGCGATATCGGTACTGATATCGCAGTGTGTAAAGCGGCCTTAACACCACAGCATCAAAAACACAACACCAATACATGTAAAAAAAACACATTCAACAGTGCAATGAAAAAAATGCAAGTTACCCAGTTTACTTAATAGTTGCCGAAATACTGCAGAAAATCTGCAACATCAAAAATTCACCAAAAGCTCATTGTGGGAATGTAGCCTAAAAGAGTTTTCCAAGCGTCAATCCTATGTGATTGCAGATTGCTGAATAACGACAGTGTGTAGTATGCACACTGTCAGCAATTTACTGTACATACATGTAGTCATACGACTGCATGCTTTAACTGGAAATTGAGGGGAATTTTGACAGTGTGCAGTCAGTTTGGCAGTTTACAGTCACATAGAGTGACTGCAGAAATTTAGCCAATTCTGGGAAAACCAATTTATAGACTTATTAGCTTGTATGGTTGCATTTATGGTCAGCATTTATTTGAATATATAATTCAACAGAGGAAAATACTTTAAAGAAGTGTTTTCTTCTTTATTTTAGGAACACGCTACTCTCCAGCAGTGCAGTATGCTCTAAAGTAGAGATCATGCAAATGCCACAGTCGTTGCCTTAGAAACTAGCCACTCTGAGATTGCAGAGGTGGCCGGTACCCTAGGCAATGAGGAATAAACTCTGGCATTAAAAATCCCTCTGTTCGAGTATAAAGAGGATATTTAATAAGAAGTAAAATATTAAATGTTAAGTAAAAAGTTGTTAGTTTTCACAAGCAGTTTGCAATTTTAATTATTTACTAAGTTGAGACAACCCCTTCCAGATTATTCCCATTATAGGATGTCTAGATCATACTATTTATCTTTCTGTGGATCAACACAGCATAGAAATAATAGAAAAAAGAAAGTTTGTATGCTCACCAAAATACGGAATACATGACATACCCGTGGCATATATCATATATACATATGTGAGGCCCCAGGGGCTGGGGTACTTGGTTTGGGCGTGCAGTGCGCAAGGGCGAACAGTTGTGGTTGTGGCCGATGCCCGGTTACGTGACCCTGGGGGTCAGTCAGATGAAAAGGGGGTGAAAAATAGAAGGAAAATAAAAGAAAAGAAAAGAAGAGTTCTTGACCACGCCACTTGCGGTGCGCGGCCAGGTTATGGAAGCCGCGGCTACAGGGTCCTGCTGGAGCTGGTGGAGTAGTGCAGCTTAGGTGTTTTGGGCACTCCGCAAGCAGGGCTAGGCCCCAGCAGTGGATGATGAGCGGGCAATAGTAGGGGACAGGCAGTGTACGGGTACGGAGGCGAGAAGGAAACAGTCCACACCGGTATTGCAGTTTCAACTTGCCTTTTACTTGTGGCTGATACATGGACCCGCTCGTGCCAGTTACAGGTGTTCCCGCTCCCCTTGTTCTCCATGCCAGCTGTGACCTGGTTTAGCTGTCCTCCATGCACACTGGTTTGTATTGGGTTCCCGTGGCCTAGAGCTTCTGGGGAACCTCTCCGTTTCAGTCTTGTCCTATTGCAGGCAGCCTGGACTATTTAAGGGTGTCAATCCCTTATCCCCTCTTTGCTGCTGATGCTTTAGACTCTTTGGGTTGGTGAGGGACCCTGGAGATCCCCTCACCTGGCAGAATTAACAGCTGACCATAAAGTGTCCCGCTGTCCTAGGGTCTGCACCCCGCCTTGTGCTGAGTCCTGTGAGCCTAGGTTCCAGACTTCCACAGGCACCCCGCGGTCCCTGGAGTATTACACTTCCACAGGTAACTCACGGTTCCTGGAGTCCTGGTTCCGTACTCCACAATCCCTCACTCCTGTTACAGTTTTCTGTTGTTACTTCAGGTCTTTTCCTTTCTTTCTGTATTTGCACTCTCAACTCTCCTTGACTTCTTCCTCCACACTGCTATCGCCAACTCGGCACACTCTCTTCTACACTTCACTTCCTCCCGCCAACTTCCCAACTGACCACACGCTCCTACCCTTGCTGAGTCTCTCCCTACAGATAGGGTGGCAATTAGCCAATAAGTGTCCACCCCTTTTACCTGTTGCTAGGCAGTCTCCCAGTCTGGTGTCGGGGTTATGTATGTAGCCTGAGGGTGCTGGTGTGTTGACTGGCATGGATATTACGGGGTTTGAGTTTCTACGGGTTACATTTTGTGGCACCTGATACCTCAGGGGTGCTACACACATATATATATATATATATATATATATATACTTTATATATACCCGTGGCATATATAAATCTTGAAAGGATTCCGGATCTTGATGAATAAGATCACCTTTTCCTTGATGAATAAAATCACCTTGTGAGGCGATTTTATTCTTCAAGATCCAGAATTTCCTTTTTTCTTTTTGGCATAAAAATGATAGGTTTAGCTGGAGTTGATTTTCAGCTTTATTTGATAACCCCTGCATGATGAGATTGGCCAGTGTGACTAGAGATGAGTGAACCCGTGGAAATGTGGTTTGACGGATTCAGACAAACTTTAGATAAAGTTCAGTTTTGAATCCAGACTTGACCTGAACCCCAATGGAAGTCACTGATTGGGCAGTTTGGGTCTCCGCCCACATGCTGCCAGCCATAAACAGATCAATTCCGAAGAAGGGAGGTTGGGGTTTTTCAATTTTTTTTTTTTCTACACACTACATCTAATAACACTGATTTTACCTCCAGTATGAGCTGATCAAACACTGCAAATGGCTGTCACATGGCTGAGCACCGAGTGTACCCAAGCTCAGTGATGCTCGATCAAGTTGTCAACATCCATAAAACATCCTAACTCTGAACTCGAACACTGATGTTTATAATAAAATCCATGTTTGGTACGAACATCAAACTTTACTTTTCAGGTTCGCTCATCGCTGTTCGTAGCTAAAATTCAAAACTGTTTTCCTTAGGCTGATAAGTTAGAGACGCCCAAGCAATATTTTCTATCTAGAATCGTGTATTCGGTTAATGTACAGTTAGTGTGACCAAACCAAGACAACAAGATGACATTTACTCTCACACCATATTTCTTCCTAATGTTGGATATGCACAAGAAGTAAATTGTGATGCTCCACAGTATTGGCTGATGTAATGTGGGAAATTACTGAGTAAAGTTTACCTTGAGCTGTTTTTGGCTGTTTTTGGTGGTCTTCTATTATTATACAGACATTCAGGAATATTGCTAATGTGGAACAATCACTGCGCTGCTGAAGATACGACACACATCCAGGAAAGGTATAATGCAAGGTGGTTTAATTAAATGTGTTTCGAAGTGTTACCCCACTTCTTCATCAGGAAACCCATCAGTATGACACATACTAGTAGATTTCCTAATGAAGAAGTGGGGTAACACTTCGAAACGCGCTTAATTAAACCACCTTGCATTATACCTCTTCTTGATGTATGTCGTATCATCAGTAGCGCAGTAACAGTTCCACATTTACAGAATTCCTGAGCGGCTTTTTGGCTTTTTTAGCATGTGGATTTTGCAGCAGCTGGTTACAAGCTTAATATCTTGTTGTGTGATACACAACCCAATAAGGTGAGCACATTCCCTAATTACTATTATTCTGTGTTACTGGTTAAAACCCTTTTGCGCTTTTATACATTTTATACACATTGACACAGGGAAAGTAGAAATCAATCTGTAATTACTGTATATAACTTGCTAATTAACATTGGTTGTAGATTAACAACATAAATTATCCTTAATAGTCGGCAAAGACACGTTTAATGTTAGGTACTACTAGCATGTGACTGCATGGACTGATTTTTTTTTTTACTCCCTTCCTTACTGTCATCAGTGGCAGTCATCTGAGAATACCACAGCAAATCAGGCTGAGCTTCGATGGCTTTTTACGTGCTGCCACCTCTCCCATTAGAGGAGTGATTCCCCCGCAGATGGCATTTAATGAGTCTGTTTCTTCGCAGTAGCGTACTGATTTTTTTTCCATTCATCCTCTGACAAGGTTATGCAACCCCTGCTGAACCCACCACGTTATATTTTCAGATATCACCTTGTAACATTAGTTGGGCTTGCTGTTATGAAGCCTTTTGATAAAATCTCAAGTGCCCTGCAACTGAAGCTGTGAATTGGGAATTGCCAGTCACAGATCTAGAACTCTGTAATCCCATTGTACATTCATATATGCACTTTTATCAGATGTAATAGAAAAAACTGACGCCATTGTAAGCTTTGACTCTGGCATAGCAATTCATGAAAGATCTCTGAAATTCCAGAGCGAGCGCAGTGTGCGAGTGTATGACATTGTGACTTACTGGAAGATTCTCTAACCTAGAGGAAGCAAAGTGTATGAGAGTGTGACTTTCTGTATGCCTCTGTAACCTAGAGTGAGTGCAGTGCATAAGAGTGTGACATTGTGTCCTTCTGGAGGCCTCTCTAACCTAAAGTGAGCGCAATGTATGACAGTGTGACATTTTTTTCTTTTTGGAGGACTCTCTAACTTAGAGGCAGTGCAGTGTATGAGGGAGTGACAGAACGAGCATAGTACATGAGCGTGTGGCATGGAGTCTTTCTGGAGGCCTCTCTAACCCAGAGCGAGCGCAGTGTATGAAAGTGTGACGTGTCTTTCTGGAGGCCTCTCTAACCTAGAGCGAGTGCAGTGTATCAGAGTGTGACATTGTGTCTTCCTGGAGGCTACTCTAACCTAGAGCGAGTGAAGTGTATCAGAGTGTGACATTGTGTTTTCCTGGAGGCCTCTCTAACCTAGAGTGAGTGAAGTGTATCAGAGTGTGACATTGTGTATTCCTGGAGGCCTCTCTAACCAAGAGCGAGTGCAGTGTATCAGAGTGTGACATTGTCTTTCTGGAGGCCTCTCTAACCTAGAGCGAACGCAGTGTATGAAAGTGTGACGTGTCTTTCTGGAGGCCTCTCTAATCCAGAGCGAGTGCAGTGTATCAGAGTGTGACATTGTGTCTTCCTGGAGACCTGTCTAACCTGTAGCGAGCACAGTGTATCAGAGTGTGACATTGTGTCTTTCTGGAGGCCTCTCTAACCCAGAGCGAGTGCAGTGTATCAGAGTGTGACATTGTGTCTTTCTGGAGGATTCTCTAACCCAGAGCGAGTGCAGTGTAAGAGACAATGACATTGTGTCTTTCTGGAGGCCTCTCTAACCCAGAGCGAGTGCAGTGTATCAGAGTGTGACATTGTGTCTTTCTGGAGGACTCTCTAACCCAGAGCGAGTGCAGTGTATCAGAGTGTGACATTGTGTCTTTCTGGAGGACTCTCTAACCTAGAGTGAACGCAGTGTATGATAATGTGACATTGTGTCTTTCTGGAGGTCTCTTTAACCTGTGAAGAGGTGATGACGAACATCACGCCTTTCTTTGTAGAAAGAAACAGGGGAGAACATTTAATGCTTTTTACTGATTTAATTATTTTCTGGAATATATTCAGTTTACATTTACGTCACCTGATCCTATACTATAGATCCGTCACGATAACCTTGTATATGATACCACTTAGGCTAAGTTCACATTTCCGCTAAAATCTATCAGTCACAATCCGCTGCTCTTGTAAACAGCGGAATCCGTTTAGCGGATTCCGCTGCTCCCATAGACTTGCATGAGCAGCGGATTGTGACTGATGATGCTGCGTTGCACCCTCCGCCCGACTGATCAGTCGTGGAACGACTGACCGCCGGGCGGGGGGAACGCAGCATGTAACGTTTTTTGAGCAGCGAGATCCGTCGGATTTCGCTGCGCATGCTCTCTGGCTCCCTGCACACGTCACCAGCTTTGGTTGGTTACCCGATATTTACCCTGGTTACGGTGCAAGGAGCCAGCGCTAAGCGGTGTAGGCCCGTAACCAAGGTAAATATCGGGTAACCAAGGTAAACATCGGGTGCTTTGCTGTTACCCGATATTTAGGCTGGTTACGTGTGCAGGGAGGCCGACACTTCCCCGCTCGGCCCCGCCCCCTCCCGCACTCCGCACATGTATGTACACACACACACACACACACACACACACACACACACACCTGTCCCCAGCCATGCAGACAAGCACTGCCACTGACACCCTCGTCTGGCCCCGCCCCCTGCTCGGCTCCGCCCCCTCCCGCACTTTGCATGTGCACACACACACACATACATACATACATACATACATGCACATACACACACTCACTCACACATACATACACTCACCTGTCCCCAGCCATGCAGACCGCAGCACTTCCACTGACATCCTCAGCGCCTGGCCCCGCCCCCCGCTCGGCTCTGCCCCCGAACTCCGCCCCCCGCACACAACGGAATCCGACAAAGAATTCTGTTCTTTGTCATCCGTTGTACAGCGTTGAACAGCGCATCAGTCACATGCGTCAAGCGACGCATGTGACTGATACAAATCAACGGAAATGTGAACTTAGCCTTAGCTACAACTACATAATACTGCACATTTGATGTTACACTGTGTTGTTTACTGCTGAATAATTGATTATTGATGTTTATTGCTCCTTTCTTGCTGTGCTATATTTATTGCTACATTGGAATTGCTTAATGTTCTTTGTAATAATGTACTTTCATGGGGCTATTCTGAGTGCCATAGAGTCAGATCATGTGGCTGTTCATCTTCATAATTGATAGTTAAATTGTCAGGAGTAAAAAATAAAAAAAAGAGTATATTTACGTTGCGAACAGCGCCCCTCCTGTAATCTTCCCTCTGTTCTTACTGGCATTGTTTAGTATTCAGCCTTTTAATTAGTGCTGCTGGATGGCCACAGTGCTTGTGTGACATAACACTGACGTGACCACAAGAAATAACTATGGCTAGATCCTATGAGCCGTGCCTGTCATTGCCTGGCTATATGATTGCAGCCAGGTATATTCTTTCAGGGAAACATAACTTGAAGAGAAAGTTGAAGCCCAATGGATAAACTTGGGATGAAGCTGTCTCCCAACTAGAGGGGTGCCAGGAGAAACTAGTCTAAAGGGGGCTTTACACGCTACGACATCGCTAATGCAAAGTCGTTGGGGTCACGGAATTGGTGACGCACATCCGGCCGCATTAGCGATGCCGTTGCGTGTGACACCTATGAGCAATTTTGCATCGTCGCAAAAACGTGCAAAATCGCTCATCGGTGACATGGGGGTCCATTCTCAAATATCGTTACTGCAGCAGTAACGTTGTTCCTCGTTCTTGCGGCAGCACACATCGCTCCGTGTGACACTGCAGGAACGAGGAAGCTCTCCTTACCTGCCTCCCGGCTGCTATGCGGAAGGAAGGAGGTGGGCAGGATGTTACGTCCCGCTTATCTCCGCCCCTCCGCTTCTACTGGGCGGCGGTTCAGTGACACAGCTGTGACGTCGCTGTGACGCTGAACGAACCGCCCCCTTAGGAGGTGGTTCGCCGGTCACAGCGACGTCGCCGGGCAGGTAAGTATGTGTGATGGGTCTGGGCGATGTTGTGCGGCACGGGCAGCGATTTGCCCGTATCGCACAACAGATGGGGGCGGGTACCCACGCTAGCGATATTGGTACCGATATCGCAGTGTGTAAAGCCCGCTTAACTCTTCAAACTATGATTTCTCTGAAACACTAAAACCAACTGTGGATAAAACGAGTGTAAATTAGAGTATTATCTGTAAAGACTTAAAGACATGGCATGGTTGTGCCACACACAACCTTGATATGAGCCTAAAACCAGCCACTATGAATACCACAAGCCAAAGGCTGAGAAAATAAAAAAGGAACTGGACTATACCATGGTTTCAATACCTGCGCTGCTGGAGAAAATTCAAATAGCCAAATGCTTTAAGGATTATAGAAATGGTGATTTATTTTCTACCCATATCAGAGTAAGCCTAAAGCCAGGTGCTGTCACGCTCCCCGGGTCCCCTGTGCTGCCCTCCGGCTCACCTGTCACGCTCCCCGGGTCCCCCGTCTCGCTTCCCGGTTCCTTGGTCCGGTCACCGCCGCTCCCCGCTCTCCAGCACCCCTTGCCAGCGCGTCCCCAGCGTCCTGGTCCCCGCACCCGGCGTTCGTCGGCTTCACAGCTCCATCCTGGCCCTGCTGCTTCCTCCTCGCAGCTTCCTGCTCTGGCTTCTGGCACTCGGGCAGCGCGCATGCGCATTAGGGCGCGCGCGCGGTCATTGACCCTTTCTTAAAAGGCCAGCGTCCATTAACAGGAAATGATGCAAAACAGGTACAGGGTATAAAGGGGGTTTATGTCCAAGGGGGCGGGGCCTGATCTTCGTGTTTCTTAAGCTAGGAGTCAGGTCTCCTGGTGTATATGTGTATATACTCACCTATCTCTCTTGTAGAGCCGTGCCTGCCTCGCCATCCGGTCCAGACCGAATCCCGAACCCCGAACGCAGTCCATCTGCCATCCTGACAGTCCGTACCATCTCGGATCCCTGCGGTGACCTGTCATCTCGCTCCAAAGGTTCCGGACCCCGCCTGACATCTTCTCGGCTTCCGAACCTGAGCTGCGTCACCTGGACTACCACCAGTGACTCCGTTGTCCCAGGGACTTCTCCGTTTTACTCCTGTGCACGGACTGTTCTGCTGCCTATAGTGCTCCAGCTACCGGACCCCTTACCACCATCTAGGAGTTCGGCCCAGTGGATCCACCTCCTGGGTCTGCCCGTCCACCTGGCCCTGACAGTAAGATCAGGCCATGGATCCCGCTGCAGCACTAGCAGCCGTACAGGAGGAACTCCAACGCCAGCGAGAGACTCAGACCCGCATGCTGCAATTTATGTCTTCTGTGGACGCCCGCCTGAACACGCTACAAGCGGCAGTCTCGTCTTCAGCATCCCGGGCCTCCACTAGTCAAGCCACGGCTCCAGCTCCCGTGGCGACTTCTTCAGATACTTCCAGACTTCGTTTGGCCTCACCACCCCGGTACGCCGGAGACCCCAAGACCTGCAGGGGATTCTTAAACCAATGCTCCCTCCATTTCACGCAGCTGCCGCATTTGTTTGCCTCTGATCAAGCCAAGGTCGCCTTCATCATGTCCCATCTAGAGGGTGAGGCACTGGCGTGGATGAACCCCTTGTGGGAGAAGGGGGATCCTGTGACCACGAACATCCAGGACTTCCTGCAGGCATTCCGTGGCACCTTTGATGAGCCCGGACGCGCCTCCGCGTCTGCTTCGTCTCTTCTCCGGTTGCGTCAGGGGACTCTGACGGTGGGCCAATACGCAATCCGGTTTCGCACTTTGGCTTCGGAACTCGGGTGGAACAACGAGGCCTTAACCGCCGCCTTCTGGGAAGGACTCTCGGGGCGAATTAAAGATGAGCTGGCGGGTCGTGACGTACCGACCACCCTGGATGCCCTGATTACCCTAGCGACTCGAGTGGACATCCGCTTTCAGGAGCGATCCAAGGAAGTGTCCCGTGAGAGACGTCCGGTACGGCATTCCTCTCCTCCGCAGAAGCCCTCCGTACTTCAGTCATCAACAGCTGGGACCTCCGTCCACGAGCCCATGCAGATCGACAGAGTGCGGCAGTCTGAACAACGTAGAGCTGAGCGGCTCGCCAAGGGCCTCTGCTTTTACTGCGGAGAGGACACACACCTGCTACGCTCCTGTCCTGAGAGGCCGGGAAACTCCAAAGCCTAGGGTTGGTAGGAGAGGCCACCCTAGGTGCTGGGACTCTCTCAGACCCGGTTACATGGACTGTGCAAGTGACAACGGGAGAGACGCGGTTCACGGCTGAGGCATACCTCGATTCCGGGGCAGCAGGCAATTTCATCCAGCAGGCCACGGTGGACAAGTACCAGGTGCCTGTTACTCCACTTGACAAGCCCCTCGTGATTGCCTCTGTGGATGGGAGACCCCTCTCTGACACCATCTCCTGGATCACCAAGCCGGTGGAACTGCGTATCGGTGCCCTGCACACCGAGAACATCGCTCTCTACGTCCTCCCACACATGTCCCATCAAATCCTGCTGGGACGTCCCTGGTTGCGGACACACGAACCATCAGTCAGCTGGGGCACTGGCGAAATCACCCGATGGGGCTCTTCGTGCCATGAGAAGTGCCTGAAGACCATACAACCCATCCGACGACCTCCGGTTCCAGAGAACCTACCGGGGCTGCCCTCGGCCTATTGGTCCTTTGCAGACGTCTTTGATAAAAAGGAATCCGAGGTACTTCCGCCACATCGTCCCTACGATTGTGCCATCGACCTGCTCCCTGGAACTACACCACCTCGAGGACGGATATATCCATTGTCTCCAGCCGAAACAAGGGCCATGTCTACTTACATCACAGAGAGCCTGGCAAGGGGATTCATCCGGAGATCCTCCTCTCCTGCTGGAGCAGGTTTCTTCTTTGTCAAGAAGAAAGAGGGCGACTTACGCCCATGCATAGACTACCGGGGTTTGAATCAAATCACCGTAAAAAACAAGTACCCTCTGCCGCTCATCCCTGAATTGTTTGACCGGCTTAGAGGAGCTCGTGTGTTCACCAAGCTGGATCTTCGGGGTGCTTACAATCTGGTCCGCATCCGCTCTGGGGACGAATGGAAGACCGCGTTCAACACTCGCGATGGGCACTATGAATACTGCGTGATGCCCTTCGGCCTGTGTAACGCCCCAGCCGTCTTTCAAGAACTGGTGAACGACGTCTTCCGGGACCTTCTTTACGTCTGTGTGGTAGTATATCTGGATGACATCCTTGTCTTCTCTCCGGACCTCCAGACCCACAGAGAGAACGTGCAGCTGGTTCTACAAAGACTGAGAGAGAATCGTCTGTACGCTAAGTATGAGAAGTGTGTCTTTGAGCAGTCTTCTCTCCCCTTCCTGGGGTACATCATCTCTGATACCGGACTGCAGATGGATCCAAAGAAGGTCTCCTCCATTCTCAACTGGCCTCCTCCTTCTGGACTGAAGGCAATCCAACGCTTCCTGGGATTCGCCAACTACTACCGCCAGTTCATCCCTCACTTCTCGGCTCTGACTGCTCCTCTCTCCGCTTTGACCAAGAAAGAGGCTAATCCAAAGGACTGGTAACCTGCGGCCGACGCCGCGTTTGGTTCGCTGAAGCGGGCATTTGCCTCCTCTCCTGTACTTCACCGTCCGGAGTTAAACCGCCAGTTCACCTTGGAGGTGGATGCCTCCTCCTCAGGAGCCGGAGCAGTGCTCATGCAGAAATCCTCCTCCGGGAAGATGGTGACTTGCGGATTCTTCTCCAAGAGCTTCTCTGCGCCTGAACGCAACTACACCATCGGTGACCGAGAGCTCTTGGCAGTCAAACTGGCTCTGGAGGAATGGCGCTACCTTCTGGAAGGAGCAGTGTACCCCGTTATCATTTACACGGACCACAAGAACCTGGAATACCTGCGGTCTGCTCAGCGACTGAACCCACGGCAAGCCAGGTGGTCCTTATTCTTTGCCAGGTTTGATTTCCAGCTCCATTTCCGACCCGCGGACAAGAATGTACGCGCTGATGCCTTGTCTAGGTCTTTCATGCCCATAGAGCAGGAGGAGGAGACTACCCAACCCATCATTTGTCCTAGTAAAATCATTCCGGTGGCCCCTGTCACCATGGCCCAGATACCGCCCGGGAAGACCTATGTCTCTGAGACAGACAGGCAAAAAGTGTTACACTGGGGTCATGCCTCGAAAACAGCCGGCCATGCTGGTCAGAAGAGAACATGGAGTACAATTGTACGTCACTACTGGTGGCCATCCCTTCGCACGGACGTCGCTGCTTTTGTCTCTGCCTGCTCCTCTTGTGCCAGGAACAAGACGCCCAAACACCTGCCATATGGCCGTCTTCTGCCTCTGCCGATACCTTCAGTTCCGTGGCAACACATAGCGATGGACTTTATTACAGACTTGCCATTGTCCTCCGGACACACAGTCATATGGGTCGTGGTGGATCGATTCTCTAAAATGGCTCATTTCGTCCCTATGGCTGGATTGCCCTCTGCTCAGGAACTCTCGGACGCCTACATCCAGCACATCTTCCGCTTGCATGGCTTTCCATCTCACATCGTATCCGATAGAGGAACTCAGTTCACCTCCCGCTTCTGGAGGGCTCTCTGCAACCATCTGGGAGTGACTCTGGACTTTTCATCTGCATACCATCCTCAGTCTAATGGCCAAGTGGAGAGGGTCAATCAAATATTGACCTCTTTCTTACGTCACTATGTCAACGCCCATCACGACGACTGGTCCACGCTTCTTCCTTGGGCTGAATTCTCCCATAACCACCACATCAGTGAGTCGTCCTCCAGCTCTCCCTTCCATGTCGTTTACGGACTTCAGCCCTCCGTCCCATTGCCTGTATCCCCTTCTTCGGATGTCCCTGCTGCTGATACTGTAGCCCGTGACTTTGCAACCATTTGGGACTCTGTCAAGGCGTCCCTTGGGCGTGCTTCCCTGCGGATGAAAAGACACGCAGACAAGAGACGTCTGGACCCTCCGTGTTTCTCTCCTGGAGATCTAGTCTGGCTTGCATCCAAGTACGTCCGATTGAAGATACCATCCTACAAGCTGGGTCCTCGCTACATCGGGCCGTTTAAAGTCCTCAAGAAGATCAATGAGGTCTCCTACAAGCTACAGCTCCCGGCCACGATGAGGATACCCAACTCATTCCACGTCTCCCTGCTCAAGCCGGTTGTCCTGGGTCCCTTCTCCGTTGCTGCCAGTTCGGCTCCTCCACCTATTGCCGATGACGACATCTATGCGGTAAGGGATATCGTGGCCATGAAGACCGTACGGGGTCGACAGTTCTTCCTGGTGGACTGGGCAGGGTATGGTCCTGAGGATAGGTCCTGGGAGCCCCGGGAGAATGTGGGTACTCCGCTGATCCGTGCCTTCCTGTCCCGGTTGCGGGGAGGGGGGCGTGGGGGGGTACTGTCACGCTCCCCGGGTCCCCTGTGCTGCCCTCCGGCTCACCTGTCACGCTCCCCGGGTCCCCCGTCTCGCTTCCCGGTTCCTTGGTCCGGTCACCACCGCTCCCCGCTCTCCAGCACCCCTTGCCAGCGCGTCCCCAGCGTCCTGGTCCCCGCACCCGGCGTTCGTCGGCTTCACAGCTCCATCCTGGCCCTGCTGCTTCCTCCTCGCAGCTTCCTGCTCTGGCTTCTGGCACTCGGGCAGCGCGCATGCGCATTAGGGCGCGCGCGCGGTCATTGACCCTTTCTTAAAGGGCCAGCGTCCATTAACAGGAAATGATGCAAAACAGGTACAGGGTATAAAGGGGGTTTATGTCCAAGGGGGCGGGGCCTGATCTTCGTGTTTCTTAAGCTAGGAGTCAGGTCTCCTGGTGTATATGTGTATATACTCACCTATCTCTCTTGTAGAGCCGTGCCTGCCTCGCCATCCGGTCCAGACCGAATCCCGAACCCCGAACGCAGTCCATCTGCCATCCTGACAGTCCGTACCATCTCGGATCCCTGCGGTGACCTGTCATCTCGCTCCAAAGGTTCCGGACCCCGCCTGACATCTTCTCGGCTTCCGAACCTGAGCTGCGTCACCCGGACTACCACCAGTGACTCCGTAGTCCCAGGGACTTCTCCGTTATACTCCTGTGCACGGACTGTTCTGCTGCCTATAGTGCTCCAGCTACCGGACCCCTTACCACCATCTAGGAGTTCGGCCCAGTGGATCCACCTCCTGGGTCTGCCCGTCCACCTGGCCCTGACAGGTGCCCACGGGACTATTTACCCGCAGATATATCCGCAGGTTTCCCACAGCAGCTCCCCGGAATCTGCAGCTATCCATAGCTATCCATAGCTGCGGGATTCCAGCAAAATGTCTGCGGAAAACCTGTGGACATTCATGCGACTTACCAGAGGAAGTCCCGCCCTGTATCTCCATAGTGGAGAGGCAGGATTTCCGCAGGTATTTCCGCAGGAATAATCGACATGCAGTTATGTGCAGCTGCGGGACATCCTCAGCATGTTCCGCAGTCGCACATACCGCACCATGGACACAGCACACCTCATGTCCCATAGGATAACATGGGGAGTGTCTGTACTTGCTAAAATCTGCAGATTTATCTAGAAAATCCAGATAAATCCAAAGGTTTTCCATGACAAATTCCGCGGGTACATAGTCCCGTGGGCACCAAGCCTTACTCCTTCCTCAGAAAGGCCACAAAGTCAACTAGAGTGGTGCCAAGAGAAATCGGTCCACCTATTCCAACTATGTTTTCTCTGAAACACTGGAGCATTTCCAAGAAAATATAACAGGCAACAGTGGTGTAGTCAGGTTCTGATTGCCTTGTTTGTTGGCAGTATGAATTGATTGACAGGTACTTTCTAAAGAACTTACAACGTACAGGATTTTATTTCATCTATGATCAGATATGCAATAGGGTTAGAACTGCTCGGTAACTTTGGGCAAATTTATGTGATGTGTTGGTGACCTTGACTATTTTAGAGTTGCAATTTGCTTGTGAAAAAAACCCATCCAAAACGCAACCAGCCTACAAGCAAGACGTTCCCTTTGACCAAAAAGTCCCATTGCCAAAATATTATTGTATGCCTTCTGTGATTACATCTTAAGGTATAAATCAATACACAATATATAACAGTATTTGTGTAGTGCGATTGCTTTGTGTAGCCTGAAAACTATGAACCATTACCATCACATCAATGTGATGTGCACTGCAGTTTATAGCTCGCATTTTTAGTTACAATTTTAAAATTTCTTTTGTCAAATTTAAAGGGAACCAACCAGCAGGATTCTCATATATAAAGTAAAGTCAGTGCTATACTGGTGCTAGGATGCTGAATGTAAGCATAGCTTGTGTTCAGAGATTGAATATTTTATTTCAGAAACATGTGCAAGTAAAGTTACAGAAATACACTGCTATTTGATGGACAGGTGCAACAGAAAGGGAATATGTGGGTCGGGTCTTGCTATCTATTCCTCCCCCTGTCACCATCATAGACATTAATTCCAGCACAGGCAGACAGATAACACAGGGAATAGATAGCAAGACTTGACCCCCATATCAGCATCCTAGCACCAGTGTTGCACTGGCTTTACTTTATATATCAAAATGCTGATGGTTGATTCTCTTTAACAAGGAAATAATAACAAAAATCACAGTCTTAAAATTCTAATATTGTCAAAATAAGCAATTTAGGAATGATCCAAACACTACAGAAATATAGCTTAGTAAATGTGTATGTGCATTGATGTCAGAACTGAACCAACATATTTTTTAAAACCTAAAAATAAAAACTACCTAAATCTACCATGTCTTCCAAAACCAACACACCATAACCCACCTGGAAGTGCTGAATTACATTGTCCCAGTTTAGGTTCTAGAAGAGTAGACAGGCGACAGAATAGAAAGAAAATGCCTAAGCCTTGCTACAGCATGGGAAGGGATTTATACTAGTCATATCAAAATAATTTGAGTCACAGACGGAGAGCGAAATAAATGGAGATCTCCATGGATGAAAAGAGATACGACTGGCTGAGAAGTCATTCTTTTGTAGAAATCAATAGAAAGTCAGAATTAAATCTAGGAGGAAAATGCAGAAGCCACTAAGATTGCAATATCCACTTTCATTGTAAAACCGCATTCCCGTGTTTGATGTTAAGAATTCCACTTATTGCATAGCAGAATCCAATATTATATAGGGGTCTGCAGCTTCTGCTTTGTTATATACTTGCACATCAGCAGATTATTTGGTTCTGTTTGATTATATATTGGATTTTTACTAAGGGTGTCTAAATCAATAACATGTACATTTTTATGAGTCCGCAATGTAATGTCTGTACTTAGCTGCTCTCATTGCTTTATGTTTATGCTGTTAATTGATTAGGGAGTAGCTGTACAATAATCATAAACTCCTTCCACTGTATTTCATGCTAAGCATTATTTCTTACATTATTTTACATAGACGAGGAGTTCTGTTTTATACAAGATACACAATATCTGGAGATCATACAGTGCAAGGTGTGAAGTCTATATAGAAATGTAGCTATAGATGTAGAAGAGCAGGGTCCCCAGCCTGTGTTTTGGGGCCACATGTGACTCTCAGATCTATGATTTATGGCTTGTGGTTGTCTTCCGGCTCTAGCAAGTAGTTATGAAGAACAGGTCTCCAGATAGCAGAAGGGGGGTAAATATGGTAATCTGGTCATAGTATTATATGGCAACAATACTGAATGGGGGTAAAGAGGGAAGCCTTGGCTATAATTATCTTGGCTATAGGGGAGGACCCATAGGATTTTGGTTTGTTGTCTGTGGGAAAGGTTTGTTGACATCAGAAAAGATATCTAAAAAGATGCTTCAGGAAAAGCCCAGTCGTTGTGAAATGTCCTTCAATAGCAAAAAAAATGCATTGATGCAGGGTCTAAACTAAGGATGTCAAGTGCACCCACCTCATAGAATACAGCACATGAGCCGTGCACAAGTGTGAGATTTCCAGGAGCTGGTAGTGATGGCAGCTCTTGGAAATCATGTTATCATGCTCACAGGCATGATAACATGAAAAGAGGGCCTACTAGTTTGGGGAACTAATGCCCCTGCCACTAGTCACAGGCTTAATTAGCATAGGGGAAGCAAAGTTTATAAGTATTTTTTTAAACATTTATATTAATGAATAGTGTTACACAGGGCTGGTTAGAAAGGGAATTTGAGCAAATAACCATGAATGCTGATGGGTTGGAGGGCATGGGGGACCTGACAGGCTCCCTTTAATTACAAGGGTTGAACAAAACTGTCCTATGAAATGATTATGAATTATAACCAAAAGTAGTTGGCCAAATTTACTTTACCATAAATAGGGATGAGCAAACACGAACTGAAAAGTTTGGGGTTTGTACCGGACACCTAGGTTCCATGCACAGATCCCAAACACAAGCAAATAAGGAATTAAGTAGGACAGTTATACTTACCAACCGTCCCCGTGGCTGTAATACTATTTCTGGGTCTGATCATTAGCTCTCATGCATATTCACTGCTTACCCCGCCCACCATCAGTCCTGGCAACTGTAATTGGCAGCAGTCAGACGGCGCCCTCACCCTCTGTAACAGCATCTGTGATTGGTTAGAATAACACATGCTGTCTGCATCCTTATAGTGGTGTAAAAATAAATTAATTAAAAAAGGCATAGATCAGAATAAATAAATTGGGATTTATTCTGCTGAAACACTGCATCCATTATGCATTGTTTCTGCAGCGATTTGAAGCGCACATGAGCTGTCAAATTGCTGCAGAAATTTCAGCATGTATTTGTGCACACAGCCTTTCAAGACATGGAGCTGTGTTTGGTCTTGTTTTTTGCCCCCAAACTGATGTTTATATTGACATATTTTTTTTTAAAGTATATGCATTGTTCTAATCGCCTGTTATTACATTATTTTTCCGTTTTAACGGACGAAAAACTGTATTCAGATTTTTTTTTCATTACGCTCTTTACTGATTAGATTAATTTATTTTATATTTTGATTGATCAGACTTTTTATGAATGCAGCTATACCATATGTGTATTTTTCTTTCTTAATTATTATTTTGGTAAAAGGGGGTGATTTAACTTTTATTTTTTTTTTCATATTTTTTAAAACATTTTTTTTTCTACTTTTCATTATTTTTAATAGTCTCAATATGAGATGTGAAAAACTGCAATGGTCTAATCACTTATTCTATCTACAGTTGAAACCAGAAGTTTACATACACTATCTAAAAAGACACATCTGCATGTTTTTCTCACTATCTGACATAAAATCAGAATAAACCTTTCCCGTTTAGCTGAATTAGGAACCAAAATTATTTATATTTGCCAAATGCCAGAATAATGAGAGAGAGAAAGAGAGAGAGAATGTTTTAAGGCATTTTTATTACTTTCTGCAAAGTCAAAAGTTTACATCCACTAAAGCGGGCTTTACACGCTATGACATCGCTATCATTTTCTGGCGATGTCGAGCGCGATAGCACCCGCCCGCGTCGTATGGCCAATATGGGGTGATTGCTGCCGTAGCGAATATTATCGCTACGGTAGCATCACATACACATATCTGCTCTGCGACGTCGCTCTGGCCACCTCCTTTCTAAGGGGGAAGTTCGTGCGGCATCACAGCGACGTCACACGGCAGGCGTCCAATAGAAGAGGAGGGGCGGAGATGAGCGGGACATAACATCCCACCCACCTCCTTCTTCCGCATTGCCGGTGGAGGCAGGTAAGGAGATGTTCGTCGCTCCTGCGGTGTCACACACAGCGATGTGTGCTGCCGCAGGAACAACGAACAACATCGCTATAAAGTAGAAAATGATTTTTTGTTTCAGGACGACCTCTCCGTGGCAAACGATTTTGACTGCTTTTGCGATCGTTTAAGGTCACTTATAAGTGTCACACACTGCGATCTTGTTAATGAAGCCAGATGTGCATCACAAACACCGTGACCCCGACGATAATTCATTAACGATATCGTAGCATGTAAAGCCCCCTTTAGAGTACTATAACTTTAAACGATATGGGGAAGACTGTATAATGATGTCATGTCTTTGAAAGTAGTTTCTAATAGGTTTATTGGCAACATCTGAGTTAATTAAAGACACACCTGTGGATGTATGTAAATGCATACCTGAAACACATTGCTTCTTTGTGTAGCATCATGGGAAAGTCAAAAGAAATCAGCCAAGGTCCCAGAAAGAAAATTGTGGACTTGCACAAGTCTGGTTTGTCCTTGGGTACAATTTCCAGATACCTTGAGGTGCCTCGTTCATCTGTACAAACACGCTGTTGATGCAGGGAACATTCTAGCAGCACAATTTTATATACTGGAGCATGTCATCTAAGCAGGGAGCTTGTAGGTTGATTTCTGAACATTGTCATTTCATTATCTCCATTCTTTGAGTCTTGTGTTGGGCTGATAAAATATAAACCCATATCTTCCATTCTCTAATTGCCAGTTATAGGTTACACCTGACCCTGGTTCTGCCTCTATACCTCTATTGCCATGATCCTGTATGTTATTCAGTTGCTGACCTCAGATTTTATTGACTTTTGCCGGCAATTATGACATTTTTTTCTGACTTCTCTGATTTTGACCTGACTTATACAACCCATCTCTGTCAGCCCGCTTTTCCAGTCTCTGTGGAATTAACTCAGGGGACCATGAGTAAATCCAAATCGATTTACAGGGGTTAAATCGTGAAGTCTGAGTTCCTCTGGGACCTGATAGATGGAATGACTTTGCCAAAGCCAGTGGAAGCCCAATTAAGAGCTGACAGTTACTTTACAAAAGGATGGAGTTATATGTAATAGTTTGTAGCTGAAGAATTATATATGAAGTTTTCCTAGCATGAGGGAAAGAGCATTTCACTTGATAATACATAAACTAAAAGTCCTTATAAAAGATCATCTAGTTTCAGGCTTTACCACTTCTTGTATATGGTCAAGGATAAGAAAAAGCAGGCAGAATTGACAATTTATTAATATGTAGCTGCAGAATTACATTTTCCTTTTAACCCATTATGAGTGAAGCCAAATTTACTTTTAATATTGCGGCAATTTTTTTCATCCCCGCCTTTAGAGAGCCATATAGGTGTAATACAGTTTGGGAGAGGAATATCTTGTATGGGCTTATGGAAACTGTAATAGGTAGAGGGAGAATGTATCAGATTTGCTGTTGTAGATCTAGGCAATAGAATACTGTTAAGTTTAAAGTAGAAATGATCTTATGTTAGAGGCCTTGTTTAGAGATGAGTGGTTCTGTGGAGGTTCGGTTCGCCGGCAGCCAAGGTGCCAAGCCTTCACTGGCTCCAGCTTGACCCGAACCCCGGAGCAAGTATCTGATTGGCAATTTGAGTCTCTCTCCACCCACAAACAACCAGTCATAAGCAGATCACTTCCAGTAGAGGGTGGGCGGGCTTTTTCAAGCAATTTTTCAGGTTGCACACTACATGTAATCATGCTGATTTTACCCCCAGTGTCTACTGTTCAAACACTGCAAGCGGCTGGCACACGGCTGAGCACCAAACATACCTGAGCATAGCGGTGCTTTCGTGTGTGAAGTTCGCACGTAAAGCATCCGAATCTCGAACCATAATTTTTTTAACTTGGTGTTCAGTGCGAAAATTGAACCTCAGGTTCGCTCACCTCTAATCTTGTGTATAGTTTAATATAGATTTCTTAGTGTCTCAAACAAATGAGATCAATCTTTCTGTGCTTCAGATTGCCAGATGACATTATAAAGATTTGTATAACAACCATTGATTCACTGGTATTGCACAGTAAGTTGCCAATTAGAAAGTTAATCTAGTGTAACAATATAAATTACTTTATTTCTCTAGCTGTACACAATATTGCAATAATGTTGTGACATATAGCAAGTTTCCTTTTTTCAGATACCCTAAAAGCATAATGATGGGCAACATACCAGTCTTAATAAAGTTGCGTGCATGAGTTAGATGTACCAACTGGTGTTGTGTGCCTTTGCCAAAGATGTTACTCCAGTCAGATACTGGAATGTATTTCTGGTGTAAGTTACACTCCTAAACTTGTGTAATTAACTATTAATGAAATAGGTGGGCAAGTGTAGCCCCACCCTGCCATCCATGCTTCACTCATATTGGTAATCCTGGCTGAGATTGGAATCAAAATGGCAAAAGTCACAAAATTTTGTGTAACGTCCAAGTTGTATAAAGAATTTATGATTTATTAATATGTTTTACCCCAGAAACTGTCAAAAACAACCCTAATGAATTGGGGCTTATGTATTTGAAGTTAAGTTTTATTAAAAAAAGACAAAAAGTCATCCAAGTTTTTAACCTGTGCTTAAAGGGAACCTGTCAGGTCAAAAAAGCATTCTAACTTACAAGAGGGAGCATGTGTATGCTAGTAACCCTTTCCTACCCATCCCTGTCTTGTAATATTGTGTAATATGAAAGTAATAAAATATGTTTTATTACTTACATATTACCTATGTACAGTGCCTACAAGTAGTATTCAACCCCCTGCAGATTTAGCAGGTTTGATAAGATGCAAATAAGTTAGAGCCTTCAAACATCAAACAAGAGCAGGATTTATTAACAGATGCATAAATCTTACAAACCAACAAGTTATATTGCTCAATTAAATTTTAATGAATTTTCAACATAAAAGTGTGGGTCAATTATTATTCAACCCCTATTTTTAATATTTTGTGGAATAACCCTTGTTTGCAATAATGGCTAATAATCGTCTTTTATAAGACCTGATCAGGCCGGCACAGGTCTCTGGAGTTATCTTGGCCCACTCCTCCATGCAGATCTTCTCCAAGTTATCTAGGTTCTTTGGGTGTCTCATGTGGACTTTAATCTTGAGCTCCTTCCACAAGTTTTCAATTGGATTAAGGTCAGGAGACTGAATAGGCCACTGCAACACCTTGATTTTTTCCCTCTTGAACCAGGCCTTGGTTTTCTTGGCTGTGTGCTTTGGGTCGTTGTCTTGTTGGAAGATGAAATGACTACCCATCTTAAGATCCTTGATGGAGGAGCGGAGGTTCTTGGCCAAAATCTCCAGGTAGGCCGTGCTATCCATCTTCCCATGGATGCGGACCAGATGGCCAGGCCCCTTGGCTGAGAAACAGCCCCACAGCATGATGCTGCCACCACCATGCTTGACTGTAGGGATGGTATTCTTGGGGTCGTATGCAGTGCCATCCAGTCTCCAAACGTCACGTGTGTGGTTGGCACCAAAGATCTCGATCTTGGTCTCATCAGACCAGAGAACCTTGAACCAGTCTGTCTCAGAGTCCTCCAAGTGATCATGAGCAAACTGTAGACAAGCCTTGACATGACGCTTTGAAAGTAAAGGTACCTTACGGGCTCGTCTGGAACGGAGACCATTGCGGTGGAGTACGTTACTTATGGTATTGACTGAAACCAATGTCCCCACTGCCATGAGATCTTCCCGGAGCTCCTTCCTTGTTGTCCTTGGGTTAGCCTTGACTGTTCGGACAAGCCTGGTCTCAGCACGGGAGGAAACTTTCAAAGGCTGTCCAGGCCGTGGAAGGCTAACAGTAGTTCCATAAGCCTTCTACTTCCGGATGATGCTCCCAACAGTAAAGACAGGTAACCCTTGGAAAGGGTTTTGTACCCCTTGCCAGCCTTGTGACCCTCCACGATCTTGTCTCTGATGGCCTTGGAATACTCCTTTGTCTTTCCCATGTTGACCATGTATGAGTGCTGTTCACAAGTTTGGGGAGGGTCTTGATTAGTCAGAAAAGGCTGGAAAAAGAGATAATTAATCCAAACATGTGAAGCTCATTGTTCTTTGTGCCTGAAATACTTCTTAATACTTTAGGTGAACCAAACAGAATTCTGGTGGTTTGAGGGGTTGAATAATAAATGACCCTCTGAATAAACTTTTCACAATTTAAAAAAAAAAAAAAAATCTGCAGGGGGTTGAATACTACTTGTAGGCACTGTAAATAAGCAGGTCTCTAGCTCCATGGGCGTCGCATTGCCCCATGGGTATTTGCATGCTTGCAATGGTATCATGCCGCTTTGGGCGTGATACCATAGATTTACATGTGCGACGTCACGTCTGCTCCTTCAGAATCCCATGTGTGCGCGCTTACCATTCTCGCCGCCTTCTCATCCTGGTCTTTACTTGCCGGTTTCAGATGCGCGCTGCGCATGACCAAAACCACAGGAGTCTTCTGAGCATGCGCAGTGTGCGTCTGAAGCCGACAAGCAATCAGGATGAGAAGGCGGTGAGAATGGTAAGCGTGCACACACGGGATTCTGAAGGAGCAGACATTACCGTCTCTTATGTAAATCCATGGTATCACGCCCACAGGGGCATGATACCATGGAAAGCATGCATGCGCCCACGGGGCGATGTGACGCCCATAGGGCTAGAGACCTGCTCATTTACATAGGGAATATATAAGTAATAAAACATATTTTATTACTTTCATATTGTACATTATTACAACACAGGGATGGGTAGGAAGGGGTTGCTATCTCAAACAGGCTCCTGCTTGTAGGTTGGAACGCTTTTTTGACCTGATAGGTTCACGTTAAAAAAAAAAAAGTAAAGAAGATCACAGAATGGGCAGACACCCTCTAGACATTCAGTAATTCAAATCCTTCTTTACGTGCTTATTGACTTTATCCCAAATGATAAATGTGCAGAATTATCAATAATGCTGATAGAGCAAACTAGATATAGATAAATATACAAATTATGCAACTCTGCAATCTTTTATTGATTTGTGCTGCACAAGTTGTGATAGTTCCTTGGATGGTATTTTAGAGAGTACAAATTATTATTTTAGGTTTGTAATTTTGTACATTTAGAAATTAGAAATATTTAAAGGTAGAGGGAAGGTTGAAGGCAAAGGTTAAACACCATGATGTCTGTAAGAGCAGAACAGACAGAATGTTATGTTAGAGCTAATATCAAATATAACATTGTTAAAGGATATTTCTACTTTTTCAGTTGTTCTTTCATTGCTTTGGAGCACTTCTAATAATATTTTTTATTTAGAAAGTTCCATCATACTATGGATCCCGCTAACAAACTTATCTATAAGGAAATAGGGTTAACATAACAAGGTAGAAAATGTTTGTATTGTATTGTCCAGCCATCTTATATAAAAAATAAGGGTATTCACATAAAGGTGCATGAGCCGATCACCAATCACTATCTGCATATTTATATGCTACTGAGTGCATGGAATCTGGGGGATACTGATAAAAGAAAGGACTAGATACTGAGCAAAAATGTAGGAAATGGGAACTGAAGAAACTTAGATTAGTGAAGTGATGTAATAGACCTGCCTAAAATGATGTGTTTTTATGGCACGCTTAAAACTGTAGACATTGGGAATTAACCAGATTATTTGGGGTAGTGCAAACTAAAGTACTAGTGGAGCACATAGAGATGGAAGTGAGTGGCTCACTTTTTAGAAAATGTTAGTATAATGGAGAACACAGGTAGGGTGATAGAAGGGGATAAGGAGTTGTAGGGTAATGCAGAACTAACACCAGATATATAATAATAATAATAATAATAATTTTATTCATTTATATAGCGCTATTAATTCTACAGCGCTTTACATACATTGGCAACACTGTCCCCATTAGGGCTCACAATCTAGAGTCCCTATATGTATGTCTTTCGAGTGTGGGAGGAAACCGGAGTACCTGGAGGAAACCCACGCAAACATGGGGAGAACATACAAACTCCTTGCAGATGTTGTCCTTGGTGGGATTTGAACCCAGGACCCCAGTGCTGCAAGACTGCAGTGCTAACCACTGAGCCACCGTGCCGCCCTATATCTACATATGTTAAGGTCTTCCGGATGGCACATGGACAATACACATTAAGGTGATCTGTATTCTACTCTGCAGTGACTTTCTAAAAAATCACTGCATAGTAGAGCAGCTCAACGTGATCGTGAGGCTCCAGAAGCCAAGAGCCAACTGTCAGACACAGCCAGACTCCCCATAGGGAAATGATAAAGATGATGCCGAAACGCGTGTCGGGGTGGGCGTCAAACTCACATTAACCACCAGCAACAACACAGGTATTTGTTCCTCATTATCTACTGTGTTTACCCTAGAACAGATGATCCACAGCACACACTGCATCGCCACTATGGGTTATACAAACACTGTCTCAGGCCTCTGCCACACTTACGTGACAAAACGTAATGTTTTTGTCACGTAAGTGTTAAAGAGGTGGTTTTGTCCCTGTGTGTCATGTTTATGGCACGTACGCGTTCTCCGTGTGTTATACGTAATAACACATGGAAAACGGAAAGGCCCGCCTTACCTGCATCATCCGGCGCTGCCTGTGGTGCTGATTGACAGCGTCCGGCCAAAGTCACGCTCAGCTGATGCTGCTTCCGGCCCACAGTGAAGAAGAAGCATTGTTCAAATTCACTGGGAGATGGATGCAGGGGACAGCTGCGGCAGATATTGCAGGTATGCTGGAGGTGAGTATATGTTTTTATTATTTTTACACTGACATGTGTATTTCTCCGGCGTGTGCTACATGGGCCCGCATCCACACTACATCCGTGTAGTATGGGTGTGGGCTGTGTTACACCCGTGCTGCCGGAGCAACACGGACATGCCAGCGTTTTTAAAAAACGGACACACGTAAGTATGGAACGGACACACGTTCCGTTCCTGAATACTTACGTGTGTCCAAAACAATAACAATACATAGGACCACGTGGGCCCGTGTCTCCGGTACGTGAAAAAAAAGGCACACACGTACTGGAGGCACGTGAGTGTGACAGAGGCCTCATTTGGTGTACCTCTTTTCATTGAGAGCTATGCCCATAGTGTCCACTGACACTATGTAAATTGTGAGTCACTTGGGTGTGCTGCTCTCCCCATATCGATAGTTTGCTTGCTTATAATCCTATTCATGCTGGGTTTATTTGTTACATATAAAGATTAATTTACTTTTCTGTGTTTATTACATATAATGATTAATTTATTTGTACTATGCACTTTATATGATGTTTACAGATTTTTTTTCCATCCATTGATTGAGAGCTATATATGGAATTTAAAGACATCTTTTTATATATAATACCTATTTAATCCTTATTTGTGTATGTTTTTGGTAATAATATTTTTGTGTGTTGACTCCCTTTTTTTTGTAACCATTTTGGTCACATATTTTTAATAATAAAGTTGTTATATTATGGCCTTTTTTGCGGTTTCTCTTTATTGTTCCTGAACGATCATTTCGTTTGGTGAAAACCAATCCAAACCCATGCACTTAGTGAGCTTCGTACTTACCTATTACATATTCTAAACTATCATTCTGTACATGCATGGTTTTCCTTCTTGATCTAAAATGGTTATTCCCCATAGAGAAAGCAAAGATGGTTTATTACCATCTCTGTCCCAATCGCTGTATAGACAGCCCCAAATAATCATTATGTATATAGCTTATAGGTAGCAATTACAGCTTTTCTTCCTCCTCTGGACCCAGCGGTCATATGATCGCTAAGTGTAGGGAATGAGTAAAGCCTGCTGGGTCTTAAAAGACGTAGTCAACTTTACTGTCCAGCCTGGAGGCTGAATTTGTACTGTCCTAGAACTAATATACCAGAACCTGGCACTGGGAAAATCAGATAAAACAAGTATTTAATAATAATTAATAATAATTTTATTCATTATATAGCGCTATTAATTCCACAGCGCTTTACATACATCAGGAACACTGTCCCCATTGGGGATCACAATCTAGAGTCCCTATCTGTATGTCTTTGGCGTGTGGGAGGAAACCAGAGTACCCGGAGGAAACCCACGCAAACACAGGGAAAACATACAAACTCCTTGCAGATAGTGTCCTTGGTGGGATTTACTGTTGACTTGCTTCCCAATGGACCTTATATGGCCTATTATGTAAAATAAATACATAAATAAAATGCAGGGAAAATAATTTAATAAAAAATAAATAAACACATAAATTGAAATATATATATATATATATATATATATATATATATATATATATATATAATGTACAGTACAGACCAAAAGTTTGGATACACCTCATTCAAAGAGTTTTCTTTATTTTCATGACTCTGAAAATTGTAGATTCACATTGAAGGCATCAAAACTATGAATTCACACATGTGGAATGAAATACTTAAAAAAGTGTGAAACAACTGAAAATATGTCTTATATTCTAGGTTCTTCAAAGTAGCCACCTTTTGCTTTGATTACTACTTTACACACTCTTGGCATTCTCTTGATGAGCTTCAAGAGGTAGTCACCGGAAATGGTTTTCGAACAGTCTTGAAGGAGTTCCCAGAGATGCTTAGCACTTGATGGCCCTTTTGCCTTCACTGTGCGGTCCAGCTCACCTCAAATCATCTCTATTGAGTTCAGGTCTGGTGACTGTGGAGACCAGGTCATCTGGCGTAGCACCCCATCACTCTCCTTCTTAGTCAAATAGCCCTTGCACAGCCTGGAGGTGTGATTGGAGTCATTGTCCTGTTGAAAAATAAATGATGATCCAACTAAACGCAAACCGGATGGAAAAGCACGCCGCTGCAAGATGCTGTGGTAGCCATGCTGGTTCTGTATGCCTTCAATTTTTAATAAATCCCCAACAGTGTCACCAGCAAAGCACCCCCACACCATCACACCTCCTTCTCCATGCTTCACGGTGGGAACCAGCCATGTAGAGTCTATCTGTTCACCTTTTCTACAAAGACACGGTGGTTGGATCCAAAGATCTCAAATTTGGACTCATCAGACCAAAGCACAGATTTCCACTGGTCTAATATCCATTCCTTGTGTTCTTTAGCCCAAGAAAGCCTCCTCTGCTTGTTGCCTGTCTTTAGCAGTGGTTTCCTAGCAGCTATTTTACCATGAAGGCCTGCTGCACAAACTCTCCTCTTAACAGTTGTTCTAGAGATGAGAAGGTGTGTCCAAACTTTTGGTCTGTACTATATATATATATATATATATATATATATATATATATATATATATATATATATATATATATATACAGTTAGGTCCAGAAATATTTGGACAGTGACACAATTTTCGCGAGTTGGGCTCTGCATGCCACCACATTGGATTTGAAATGAAACCTCTACAACAGAATTCAAGTGCAGATTGTAACGTTTAATTTGAAGGTTTGAACAAAAATATCTGATAGAAATTGTAGGAATTGTACACATTTCTTTACAAACACTCCACATTTTAGGAGGTCAAAAGTAATTGGACAAATAAACCAAACCCAAACAAAATATTTTTATTTTCAATATTTTGTTGCGAATCCTTTGGAGGCAATCACTGCCTTAAGTCTGGAACCCATGGACATCACCAAACGCTGGGTTTCCTCCTTCTTAATGCTTTGCCAGGCCTTTACAGCCGCAGCCTTCAGGTCTTGCTTGTTTGTGGGTCTTTCCGTCTTAAGTCTGGATTTGAGCAAGTGAAATGCATGCTCAATTGGGTTAAGATCTGGTGATTGACTTGGCCATTGCAGAATGTTCCACTTTTTTGCACTCATGAACTCCTGGGTAGCTTTGGCTGTATGCTTGGGGTCATTGTCCATCTGTACTATGAAGCGCCGTCCGATCAACTTTGCGGCATTTGGCTGAATCTGGGCTGAAAGTATATCCCGGTACACTTCAGAATTCATCCGGCTACTCTTGTCTGCTGTTATGTCATCAATAAACACAAGTGACCCAGTGCCATTGAAAGCCATGCATGCCCATGCCATCACGTTGCCTCCACCATGTTTTACAGAGGATGTGGTGTGCCTTGGATCCCTTTCTTCTCCAAACTTTTTTCTTCCCATCATTCTGGTACAGGTTGATCTTTGTCTCATCTGTCCATAGAATACTGTTCCAGAACTGAGCTGGCTTCATGAGGTGTTTTTCAGCAAATGTAACTCTGGCCTGTCTATTTTTGGAATTGATGAATTGTTTGCATCTAGATGTGAACCCTTTGTATTTACTTTCATTGAGTCTTCTCTTTACTGTTGACTTAGAGACAGATACACCTACTTCACTGAGAGTGTTCTGGACTTCAGTTGATGTTGTGAACGGGTTCTTCTTCACCAAAGAAAGTATGCGGCGATCATCCACCACTGTTGTCATCCGTGGACGCCCAGGCCTTTTTGAGTTCCCAAGCTCACCAGTCAATTCCTTTTTTCTCAGAATGTACCCGACTGTTGATTTTGCTACTCCAAGCATGTCTGCTATCTCTCTGATGGATTTTTTCTTTTTTTTCAGCCTCAGGATGTTCTGCTTCACTTCAATTGAGAGTTCCTTAGACCGCATGTTGTCTGGTCACAGCAACAGCTTCCAAATGCAAAACCACACACCTGTAATCAACCCCAGACCTTTTAACTACTTCATTGATTACAGGCTAACGAGGGAGACGCCTTCAGAGTTAATTGCAGCCCTTAGAGTCCCTTGTCCAATTACTTTTGGTCCCTTGAAAAACAGGAGGCTATGCATTACAGAGCTATGATTCCTAAACCCTTTCTCCGATTTGGATGTGAAAACTCTCATATTGCAGCTGGGAGTGTGCACTTTCACCCCATATTATATATATAATTGTATTTCTGAACATGTTTTTGTAAACAGCTAAAATAACAAAACTTGTGCCACTGTCCAAATATTTTTGGACCTAACTGTATATATATATATATATATATATATATATTCAATATATAAAAATAATTGTTATGAAAAAGGGAAAACATGTAAATAATTGTTATGGTCATTTGTTTATAAAAAAGAAAATATCAGCGTATGAAATACACATAAAAATTATGCCCAATGTATCACGAATAAAAGATGCAAACACTATTTGAATATTCAAACAAGAAAACATTTTACAGCTGTATGTCAATAAAAGCCTAGAAATCCTCCCTGGTCACCAATGAGGTAACTGACTGGTTAAAAAAGCACTCCCATGAATATTTTTTTTTTTCATTAAATGGGAGTATATGTATATGGTGGAGTGACTCTCCAGGAGCCACTGCCATTCTGCTCTGCTTCTCAGACCCAGACCAAGAAGTGGCCTTTTCGATGTAAGTCTATAGAGCATAAGAATGAGGTTCTATAGACTTACATTGTAAAAGAGACTTCTGGCTCACACATAGAGCTTACAGTGATCTGGATACTCTAAAGAGAGGTGACATCACTGAAAAGAGGAGCAGAACAGCATCGGATCCTGGTGAGAGCAGCTGTAGTTGAGTATGTTAATACACTCACATTATACACCATACACATATACACAAATTTAATCATGGAGAATTGCTATTTGTAATCTTGCTTCAAGTTTTTTCAGATGCAATGATATCTAATATAATATTATACAATGGCGCAATGATGTAAGCATGTAACACATCTTAAAAATACAATATAGTCATTTTCCAAGTGCTTATGGCTACTACTTTACATTCATCCTCCAACTAAGTCTTATATTTTACGACGCCTATGATCAGTTAGGATTTGTTTAAGAAATATTATTATTGGAGTCACTAAGCGAGTGTTTGTAGTCACTACTGATGATGGGATTTTAAAGGTAGTTCACACTCTTAATACATCACACAATTTTTGCGTATACGTTTCCTCTGTAGTCCCAACAATGAAATTGTTACTTGTATTGTTAGTCTGGACGTACAATGAGAGAGTTTAAATCTTTCTATTACAGAACATGAAAAGCATCGTCTATGCAAGAGTACAGATTATATGAATTTGCACTTCAAAGTAAAATGGTTTTATAATGAATATGTTCGAGAACTTCTTACATTCAAGGATACGGTGCCGGAATATTCTCTGTAAGTCTTATTTCTACATTTCTAAATTAAATTAATACTGAAAGTAGAAAAAATATAACAGGATGTCAATTGTAAATTTCAGTTATTATTGAGACTTTATACAATTACATGACATATGACTGCTTTAACGGGAACCTGACAGCTAATGCATGCTGCCCCATCAGCAGACAGCATGTTTGTGAGCGTGCCTTTATGATTTCAGCAATGTGAAGGATGGGCCATGAGGGCTCCGGACTCCTTTACCAGAAAGTGTCAGTGTGTGTGAATGCCTTCGGGTAGGGGTGTGCTACACTTACTATTTTCTTTGGGTTGGTGTCTATTACCCTGTAGCTGGTCCCCATCATAGATGCAGTAGACAAACACAAGACACTAGAGTACTCTTGGCAAACCAAAAGTTGAACAGTTTATTCTTTCCACACTTTGACAGACATGGCTTCACTCCTGACGGTATTGCGGTTACTGTTTCTTTGGGGTACTCTCATTCGACTTATCCCCACTATCTTGAAACTAGTCCACAAGCTCCAAAGCACCTGTGTCTCCGTTCACTCTTCTTCTTAGTGCTGTTTGCTTTTGGGCCCCAATGACTGTCTAGTTGTACGACTTCCCTGAGCCCACCGGGGTGAGCCGCAGGCTCCAGACCTTTAAGAGGTTACCTCAGGGTTCTCTGACTGGCTCCTGACAGTAGTTCAAATCAGTGACCTCACCTCAGATGAACTAAGTTCACAGATCTGCATCTCCTGGCAGAAAACCACGTTTTTTGCCAAGAGATGCCGATTTGGTGTTGAATTTTTTTACACCATATTCGAACACAAAGTCTGCATCACCTGGCAAAAAAATTGCATCAAAGCACAATGCAATATTGATGCAATCTTTTTCCAGGAGATACAGATTTGGAGCAGGATAATGGTATATAAATTTTAGCATCAAATCTGTAACTCTTGGCAATAAAGGAACAAAAATGGTTTTGAAACTGTTTCGGTGTGGTTTTCTGACAGGAGATGCAAATGTGTTACTGAAATGTATGCATTAGATTTCTGGTACTCTCACTCGACCTATCCCCACTATCTTGGAACTAGTCCACAAGCTGCCGGGCACCTGTATCTCCGTTCCCCCACTTCTGGGCCCCAACAGCTGGCTAGTCATATGACTTCCTTGAGCCCACCAGGGTGAGCCGTAGGCTCTGGACCTTTAAGGAGTTACCTTAGGGATCTCTGACTGGCTCCTCACACCATGCCATGTCTTTACTCCTCAAACTCTTCTGCAGAGCTGACTCTCAGCTTTCTCTGTAACCAGGAAGTTCGTTTCTGATGAACACTAACTCCACCCCCAGTGAGCGGAACCTGACATTAACTGTTTCTACTACTAACAATTCTATCTACATAACATTCCTATGTTTTATATTACTTCTTATAAATGAAATCCTAAACCTTCCCCCTTATACTACATCCTACTTAACATTCTCCACTCAGCTATGTCTGACTATTACACATTAACACATTTACAGCGCAAACACATTACACTTTACATACCCATACACTTCACATTGTAGGGGGCACGACGACTTGTCTAAATGTATGTTTAACTCTGAAAAGCTGTGGTGTATCAGGAAAAAAACATAGTGTATATGGCGCCAGGGACCTAGCTGCAAGGGAGACTTGCAGTTGGGCGGGTCTCTGGTGGCTTCTCCCCATCCGCTGCCCTGTATTGACAGGTCTCTCCCTACAAGCGCATGCAGGGAAAGACCTGTCAATCACTGGCAGCAGGCAGGGAGGGAGGAGCCATGAGAAACCCACCTGCCTGACTAGTCTTCATAAGCACCATGTGTCATCTGTCAGGTTCCCTTTAAACTTTCAATTTGTTGTTAACCAGTCTGAGTGATTTAAACTTTAATTTTTATTCTCTAAGACATTCCTTTAATGTAACACAGTATTTTCATAGCGTCTCTCACTGGCATATAAATGAGGCTTAGTAATATAATAATGAACATTAGATCATAATTAAACAAACTCTTAAAAGTCACATTAAAACATGTTTTCAAATGACATTTAAATCTTTCACCTTCCAGACAGACCTGTACACCAGCAGAAGTCGTCACATAGATAGCCTATAGCATTTCTAAAATATAGAAGGAATACACAAATAGCAAAGCTTGATGTCAAGATGTATAATTGCACATTACTGTACGGAATGCTCTCAATCCTCAGGTGGTTCGAGCCTTTTGTTATTCAGTGGTTGGATGAAAATGAAGATGTTTCCATGGAATTTCTTCACGGAGCCCTGGGAAGAGATAAGAAAGATGGAGTAAGTCAATTTAATTTGTCTAGTAAAACATACTATTATTATTATTATTATTTATTTATAGAGCACCATTGATTCCATGGTGCTGTACATGAGAGGGAGTTACATACAGAGTACATCTACAAGTTACAATAGACAGACTAGTACAGAGGGAAGAGGGCCCTGCCCTTGCGGGCTTACATTCTAAAGGGTTTAGGGGAGGAGACAGTAGGTGGGGTGTAGGTAGGCCGGCAGCTCCGCACGGTGGTGGGGCGGCGGCTCCGCAGGGTGGTGGGGCGGCAGCTGAGCAGGGTGGTGGGGCGGCAGCTATTGGATCCACACCGATCCAATAGCAAGATACATTTCTCAGACTACGGCTCACTAATAATTTGTTAAATCAGTTTTTCCTACTTTATAAATATATATTTAAAAAATATTTTTAGAAAAAGTGAGCTTTTTTCTTGGCTACTAATCTGCTGAATTGTGTAATGTAAGAAACATTTTCTCAGATCTTTCCTTTGGTTTTCTTAGTTCCAGGCCACCTCAGAACATGCCTTGTTTTCCTGCTCGGTTGTTGACGTCTTCACACAATTAAATCAAAGCTTTGAGATTATCAAGAAACTGGAGTGCCCTAATCCGGAAGCGCTTTCTCATTTAATGAGGAGATTTGCAAAGGTAAACTTCCATGAGTTGTTGTTCTATGTGTATTGCACGTGATACAAAAGGGTTATTGGTCCCATCCTTCAAGCTGAGTTTATCGTTCACTGAGGGTACCTTCACACTTAGCGATGCAGCAGCGATCCGACCAGCGATCTGACCTGGTCAGGATCGCTGCTGCATCGCTACATGGTCGCTGGTGAGCTGTCAAACAGGCAGATCTCACCAGCGACCAGTGAACAGCCCCCAGCCAGCAGCGACGTGCAAGCGACGCTGCGCTTGCACGGAGCTGCCGTCTGGAAGCTGCGGAGACTGGTAACTAAGGTAAACATCGGGTATGGTTACCCGATGTTTACATTAGTTACCAGCGCACAGCTGTGTGTGCAGGGAGCAGGGAGCCGCGCACACTGAGCGCTGGCTCCTTGCTCTCCTACCATAGCTACAGTACACATCGGGTTAATTAACCCGATGTGTAATGCAGCTACATGTGCAGAGAGCAGGGAGCCGCGCACACTGCTTAGCGCTGGCTCCTTGCTCTCCTAGCTGCTGTACACATCGGGTTAATTAACCCGATGTGTACAGCAGCTACATGTGCAGAGAGCCGGAGCCGGCAGCACAGGCAGCGTGAGAGCTGCAGAGGCTGGTAACTAAGGTAAATATCGGGTAACCACCTTGGTTACCCGATGTTTATCTTGGATACAGCTTACCTCAGCTGTCAGACGCCGGCTCCTGCTCCCTGCTCGCTTCATTTGTCGCTCTCTTGCTGTCACACACAGCGATCTGTGTGTCACAGCAGGAGAGCGGCTTTGAAGAAAACGAACCAGGGCTGTGTGTAACGAGCAGCGATCTCGCAGCAGGGGCCAGATCGCTGCTCAGTGTCACACACAGCGAGATCGCTAATGAGGTCACTGCTGCGTCACAAAAAGCGTGACTCAGCAGCGATCTCGGCAGCGAGCTCGCTGTGTGTGAAGCACCCCTGATTCCTATGAGTAAGGACACATCTTGTTTTCCAAGACATCTACATACTGCAGTAAATAATACCAAAAGAGGAGGGGAGCCAGCACTTCCTAAGAATGGCATGCAACAATGAAAAAATAAAAAGTGTAATATTCACAAATTCATTCCTACTGTAACAATTCAATGAGATTTTTTGCAAATGATTGATCAATGATTTGAGCCCCCCTGCCCCGTCACTGCAAATCTCTATAGGGGGGTCCCTACACTATATTATAAATTATTATCATACCATACGGTCTCATATAATGAGCAGGACAATATAAGAACACCACTTACCTGAGACATGTCTGAACCGCTCCCTTTTTTGACAAACAAAGCGCAGGTCTTTCGGTCTCTCTCTCTCTGTCAGTCTCTCTCTGTCGATGTCGGTCTCTGTCTGTCGGTCGGTTGGTCTCGCTCTCTCTCTGTCGGTCGGCGGTCACTCGCTCTCGGTCGGTCAGTCTCTCCCTCACTCCCTCTCTCATACTCACTGATCACCAGCGCAAGACTGCACAGATCTCATACTGCTCCGGCAGCTTCTCATGCTTTTGAAAATGCCGACTGCTCATTATTCCATCTCATATTCACTGCTTCCCCCGCCCACCAGTGGCTGTGATTGGTTGCAGTCAGACAGCTATCACTCAGCACCGGTGGGTGGATCTATATCAGGCATTAAAAGAAATAAATAATTAAAAAAAAACGTGCGGTCTCCCAAATTTGATGCCAGCCAAGATAAAGCCACACGGCTGAGAGCTGGTATTCTCAGGATGGGGAGCCCCACGTTATGGGAAGCCCCCCAGCCTAAAAATATCAGTCAGCAGCCGCACGGAAATGCCGCAGCCATTAAATGCGACAGTCCCGGGACTCTACCCGACTCATCCCGATTGCCCTAGTTCGGTGGCAATTGGGGTAATAAGGAGTTAATGGCAGCACAGAGCTGCCACTAAGTCCTAGCTTAGGGATGGCAGGCGTCTATGAGACACCTCCTCATCACTAAACTGTAGTGAAAGTAAATAAACACAAACACCAAAAAATCCTTTATTTGAAATAAAAGGCAAAAAAACACCCTCTTTCACCACTTTATTAATCCCCAAACACCCTGCAGGTCCGGCGTAATCCACACGACGTCCCACGATGGTTTCAACTCTGCTACATCAGAAACTGAAACGGCCCTAGAGCACGACCGCTCTCTGTGAACTCCACAGAGCAACTGAAGTGAGTCATGCTGTCAGCGGTGACGTCACTCAGGTTAACTGCCACAGCTAGATCCTCCAACTGTCTCAGGTGGAGGACTTCAGCTGTTTTCGCGGGTAACCTGAGTGACGGCACCACTGATCGTGCGGCTCACTGCAGTCACTCAGGTGATTTGAGTTCACAGTTGAGTCCTTCACTTGTGATCGTAAATCAGGCTGCGACACAGAGAGCTGTGCGATGACAGTGAACTCGGTGAAGATCTGACTCCACTGCTGTGGACTACTGTGTCCTGGCACTGACCTCAGAGGTTCATCTAAGTTCATGACAGCACACAGAGACAGAGCCGCGGGATGACAATGAAGTCGGCTGAAGTTCATCCGAGTTCATTCTCATCGCTCGTCTCTGCCTGCTGTCAGTGAGCATGTAGCAGAGCTGAATTGCCATGGGATCGCACTGTCAAAAATGCATCCAAAACGCATGTAAAATGCATGCAAAATGCAGCCAAAGCGCAGGCGTTTTGGATGCATTTTTTTGGTCAAACGCAGTGTTTTAAATTGTATGCTGGATTTCTTCAAAAACTTAGACAACCCCTTTAATACTCCCAATATAAATAAAAACATAGTAACCCTTAACTTGTGAGAGGGCATGATACTTTATTAACATAGCCATTTATAATGTAATTTTACAAGTTACGGATTGTTACATGTTTACATGAACAGAACTAATAATAGAACAAGAATACATCTTCAGAACCGCCAGCAGTACAGAAACACAGCATCATAACCCTCATCAATACAGAAATGTTTCACCGGAACCAATATCAGAACATTGGTACATCAATTGAAATGTCAGATTAGAGTAGACGCATATACATTTGTACATTTGTGTCACATGAACCAACAACTTCCAGTATGTCCTTAACAATGGTAAGGAGATACTGGGAGCTGTTATCAGCCATCATCAGACAGCAGACCATACATGAACCTCAGTACTGAGGAGAATTATTCAGTATCACAAATAAACATTTACATTGAAGTACCTTATACATGACGTTGTCTCTGATCAAAGTTGTTCTCTTTATTTTCTTCATCTTGTCCAGGTGCCATGATGACTTTTCAAATTAATAACTCGTCTCTGCAGAGTTCTATCTTCTCCGGTCTTCTGCAGCGCATCCCGACACAGTGCCCTTAAGAACAGCACAATGATTAAAATATCTGCTGTGTACTGTGCCCTTGAATAAATAATTGCCCCTCACTGTGCCCCCCTCATCACACTCCCCTCCTTTGCATACTGTCCCTTCCTGGCTATGCTCTTGCACTGTCCCCCCCCCCCCCACAGCTATTCCCTTTCTATATCACTCTCTTCCCACACACACCATCCAGTTTATATTCTGTGCTCCCACACACTTTTCTCCCCCAGACTGTCTCCTTAAACTATTCACCTTTAAAACGTTCCTTGCACATTTCCACCTCCCCCATGCTGTCTCCTCTCATATTCTCTCCACTAATCATAGAGTTTCCCCATTATGTAGCACCAATCTTCCTCTCTTTATTCTGTGTCAGCAGCCATTCCCCTTGCTCTCCAAACTATGTCCTCAAATAACCACCCCAATTACAATAAATCTTAAGTGTCTTCAGCTCCACTGGAGCACTTGCCACGAATGATGTGTACGTCTCTGCAGCACTAGCGAGTGACATCAGCAGCATAATCAGACTTGAGGACAATTGATCACTGGGAGCCGATATGCTGCACATTTTCTTAGTCAGGTGTCAGCTTGACAGCCAACTCCCATGATAGGGGGTGGCAAAATTCACCTGCCGGGTATACACCTAAGACTGCCGCATTAGGCGTTCCAACGGTGCTCACCTGCCAGCTGCAATTCCCCTGCCGCCCCCCGGATACGCCACTGCCTTTGCCCATGTTCACCCAGCTCTTTAAACAGTGATACTGTTACCGTTGCTGTGTTGATATGTCAGCTTGACACTAGTGTAATATTCATGAATGATATTGGTCCTTCTAGCTGACATTAATCTGCTGTCTCTGTGCACTGACAATATGGCTGATTCGTGCACCATGTACCCTGTATTTAGTTAACATACAATTAGCTCCTAGCTTTTTTGTTTTTAGCGCATTATAGTTAGCAATGCCAGCTCATGGACAAATTTTTCTCTTAGAAATATTTCAGTATTCTCATTTTTTTTTTCACTGTGACATAATATTCTAATTATAGTACCTGGTATGAAGCATATTATGGCCCATGATCTTCTTTTTGCGGGGTCAGGGTAGTATTTTTAATCCAGTTTAAATAAATTATTTTTTTATTACATTTATTTATTAGATGTATCTTACTATTCTCTCTTAGGCCTTTGGTCTATGATTTCACTTATGTTGCTTAGTGAATCAGCACAGGAAGAACGGCTCTCCAAAAATCACTTTTATAATTGACAACTGTGCTGCACCATTATTATTATTGTTTATTATAATAGTGCCATTTATTCCATGGTGCTTTACAAGTTAAAAGGGTATACATAATAATAACAAGTATAATATATAATAATCCTGTACAATGCAAAACACACACTGGTATAGGAGGAGAGAGGACCCTGCCCACGAGGGCTTACAGTCTACAGGGAATGGGTGAGGATACTGTAGTTGTAGGCAGAGCTGGTCATGCAGCGGTATAGTGGAATGAGGGTTACTGCAGGTTGTAGGCTTGTCGAAAGAGGTGGGTCTTTAGGTTCCTTTTGATGGTTTCAATGGTAAGTGAGAGTCTGATATGTTGTGGTACAGAGTTCCAGAGTATGGGGGAGGCACGGGAGAAATCTTGTATGCGATTGTGAGAAGAGGAGATAAGAGGGGAGTAGAGAAGGAGAACTTGTGAGGATCAGAGGTTGCGTGCAGGTAGGTACCATGAGACTAGGTCACAGATGCATGGAGGAGACAGGTTATGGATGGTGTTGTATGTCATGATTAGGGTTTTAAACTGGAGTCTTTGGGCAATGAGAAGCTAGTGAAGGTATTGGCAGAGTGGAGAGGACAGGGAATAGCAAGGGTAGAGGTGTATTAATCGGGTAGCAGAGTTTAGGATAGATTGGAGGGGTGTAAGAGTTTTAGAAGTGAGGCCACAGAACAAGAGGTTGCGGTAGTCGAGGGGGGACATCATGTGGGCATGCACTAGTGTGTTTCAGTAGACGAGGCGGGAGATGATATGGGCATGTACTAGTGTTTTTGCAGATTCTTGGTTAAGGAATGTATAAATCTGGGAAATATTGTTTAGTTGCAGTCGGCAGAAGGTGAAGGGACCTTGGATGTGTGGCTTGAAGGATAGAGCAGAGTTGAAGGTTAACCTGAGGCAACGAGACTGGGAAGAGTGATTAGCCATTGACTTTAATGGATAGGTTTGTTGGGGGGCGATGAATGAGGAGGAGGAAACATAATGAGTTCAATTTTGTCCATGCTAAGTTTTAGCAGTCAAGCAGAAAAAATGGATGAAATAGCATACATACATTGTGGGATTCTAGTTAGTAAGCAGGCGATCTCAGGTCCGGAGAGGTAGATCTGTGTATGAGTAGCGTAGAGATAATACTAGAAGCCATGGGACTGTATGAGTGGTTTTCATCTCTCTCACCCCCTTTGCCCCAGTAACAAGCATGGTGGAGGAGTTGGTTTTCTCCTGTCAGAAAAATGCTCCTTTACCCCAATTTCACTGCCACCCTCCATTATTCTCCCCTCTTTTGAGGTGTACTCTGTCCACATCTACCCCTCCAACTTTCAACTGGATGTCATTTACGGTCCCCCAGGGCAAGCCACCACGTTTTTTGACCACTTCACCACCTGGTTACTACATTTTCATCCCACTGACATCCCCACCATCTGACACTATTCTTACTACCTGCTCCACTTACAACTTAAGGAAGCCCTTCTGTTTAATTTTTACTACTTAAACCTGTATAAATGTTAGTGTAGTTTAGTGTAAAGGCGTAAAGGCCGCTTTACATGCAACGACATCGCTAACGAGATGTCGTTGGGGTCACGGAATCCGCAAACGACAGTTACCAATCAAAATTACTTACCTGATCGTTGATGCGTCGTTCCTTTCCCGATTATCATTGCTGTTGCAGGACTCAGGTTGTTCGTCGTTCCTGCGGCAGCACACATCGCTACGTGTGACACCGCAGGAACGAGGAACATCACTTTACCAGCAGCCGCCCGCAATGAGGAATGAAGAAGGTGGGCAGGATGTTCGTCCCACTTATCTCCGCCCCTCCGCTTCTATTGGGCGGCTGCTTAGTGACACCGCTGTGACGCCGCACAAACCGCCCCCTTAGAAAGGATGTCACTAGGCAGCTAAGTATGTGTGATGGGTGTAAGCGATGTTGTGTGCCACGGGCAGCGATTTGCCTGTGACGCACAACCGACGGGGGCGGGTATGCTCTCTAGCGATATCGATAGCGATATCGCTGCATGTAAAGTGCCCTTAAGTGTATAGATATACTCTCTGATCACCATCTACATTAGTGTTCAACACGTTCCGCTCCTCTTCTAAGTCATGTGAAGGAGATTCAGACTCTCTGGGTCATTCTACACTCTGCCTGACCCAGAAGTGGTTTTACAACATAAGCCTACGGAGCATCAGTGTAACGTCCGGTTTCTTTATCGCACCCATAGAATTGGCTAGTCTCACCATTTTATGAGACCATACGCAGCATGCTGCAATTTTTTTATGCAGGCTGATTACAGCTGAGGAAAAAAATGTAGACCAGCACTGTTATTGATTAACATTGGTGCGAGTGCAATCCGATTTCTTTTATAGCATTGTACTTGGCATACTTATACTCAAATGGGAGGAACCCTAAAAGAAACTTCGGGCTCACACATAGAGCTCAATGTTATCCAGATAGTCTGAAGTGCTCTCACATGACTCAGAAGAGAAGCGGAATGGTGCTGGAAACCACAGAAGATGCCGATCGGTGAGTATAGCTATACACATACACTACACTACACTAACATTCACATAGATTAAGTGAATAATATAATTAATAGAAGTGCTTCTTTAATATATTTTGCAAATCATTGACAAAAAAGTTTTGAAATATTACAAATATTTTTAAACAAATGTTTGTTTTTTAATATGCAATAAAAAGCTAAATTTATATTCCATCTATATAGTATTCACGCTGCTGTTGTAAAAGTAAAAAAATAATGCACAGGGGAGAACAATCTCTTGCATATAGACTTTATGAAAATCCAATGACTGAAAATAAAGAGAATTAGGCATACGAGGTACGGTATTTTACCTGACTATATGGCTAACAATATCCATATAGTCATAAAAATCCACTACTAGATGAGCGATGCTCCATAAATACAGCCTATGAAGACAACTGACTACCAATAGGGTATATAAGGCTCTATATTAAGGCTTTATTACTATGCAATATTGTTTTTCTAATGCTTTGTTCTCTTTTACCTCTAATTTTAATACTTACATTACTCTTACTATATCTGTGGGCTGTAACAGCCTAGAATTGTAGAAAGCCATGCAAAGACACAAAGAATATATATACTGTAAATAAGTAAAAGGAGTGTACACATACATTAATAGCATTGGCTTAACAGTCCATTATGCTATCAATTCATTAATTGGATATGTGATTTTAAATCAGTTGGCTATACTATTAATACATGATTGGTCCACGGGGAGCCCTGCCAATCAGGAGAATAAAGGGCTCATCCCATTTTACCTTCTAATGAAAACACTGCTACTCATGGGCTAGCACTATGTTATGGATTCACTCTATCGCAATGAATAGCCATAAGAGATTGATGAGATTGAATCAATAGCTATCAATCTTTAAGAGGGCAATACCGCTTTCCATCCATAAACCCTAGTGTTTCATGGTAATGGACTGTAGCTCCAGTCCTATGTCATATACTGCACTGTCCTTCTCTGCCCTGTGCGATTTCATTGTATCCCAATGTTGTATAGGTACTGAGTGATACTGTTTTTTTTATTTTCAAATTTAGATTTTATTTTTTCATCGCCCGGTTGATTTGATTGCATGCCAATGTAGACTGGAAGCTGTGAGTGGTTAGCAAATAACAGTCCACAACGTACATGCTGTTATTCTATTGCAATTATATTTGCTTTCATTTTAGACTATCAACAAAGTGCTTCTTCAGTACGCTGCAATTATATCCAATGATTTCGCCTTGTACTGCGGCAAAGAAAATGTGGTAAGTACAAAGCGCTGCAGTTTGTTGTGTTTATTAACAAATCTAAAAAGGATGTATAATCTGGGATTTGTATTCAAATAATATAAAATAACCCTCGTAACCCAGTCCTGACTTCACCTTTTGAGATGCTTTGGTGAACATGGCAGTGTACAAATAGGTGATAGAGATGCCATGTTATGCTACTATTGCCATGTCACAATGAGTGCAATTACAATTACAGATGTAGTTGTTACACTACACGCAATATTACAGTAGCTGTAGACAGAAGTCAGGAGGATTTGTATGAAGCAAGCTCACACCTTAGTAGAGCCCTCACTGGTAATGTCTGTTATTGGCTCTAGCTCACACACTGACAGTAAAACCCTTTAGATGCTATTTTAAACAACAACATCCATTGCCTCTAAATGGTTAACCATGGAGCATAGGGTTCTGTCCTCCTATTGGACCCTGCATGGCAATTATGTGAACCTGATGGCTGCTGTGGGACCATAGAGGTATATTTAGTTGGTGCATGCCTTTCCTATAAAGCCACAGGATTTCTATGTATGTTTCGGCTCAGTATATTAGATTGCAGAAGATACATGACAATACATATACAGTGTGTCAACCCATACCCTTAATAACAGGGTCGGTACCGCAGGACTGGCGCATAGCAAATGTGGTGCCGATATTCAAAAAGGGGACAAAAACTGAGCCGGGAAATTATAGGCCGGTAAGTTTAACCTCTACGGTTGGTAAAATCCTTGAGGGGTTCTTGAGAGATGCTATACTGGAGTATCTCAAGAAAAATAACCTTATGACAGAGTATCAACATGGGTTTATGAGGGATCGATCCTGTCAAACTAATTTGATCAGCTTCTATGAAGAGGTAAGTTCAAGCCTGGACCAGGGAAATGCAGTGGATGTTGTGTATATGGACTTTTCAAAAGCTTTTGATACGGTGCCACACAAAAGGTTGGTACATAAAATGAGAATAATGGGGATAGGGGAAAATATGTGTAACTGGGTTAAAAACTTGCTCAGTGATAGGAAACAAAGGGTGGTTATTAATGGTACGTACTCGGACTCGGTGTCAGTTCATAGTGGGGTACCACAGGGGTCAGTATTGGGCCCGCTTCTTTTCAACATATTTATAAATGACCTTGTTGGGGGCATGCGGAGTAGAATTTCAATATTTGCAGATGATACTAAACTCTGCAGGGTAATCAATACAGAGGAGGATAATTTTATATTACAGGGAGATTTATGTAAAATGGAGGATTGGGCTGAGAAGTGGCAATTGAAGTTTAATGTAGATAAATGTAAGGTCATGCACTTGGGTAGAGGAAATAACATTTATGATTATGTACTTAATTGTAGAACACTGGGTAAAACAGACACAGAAAAAGACTTGGGTGTATGGGTGGATGGTAAACTTCACTTTAGTGGACAGTGTCAGGCAACTGCTGCCAGGGCTAATAAAATAATGGGATGTATTAAAAGAGGTATAAGTGTTCATGAAAAAAATATAGTTCTACCTCTGTACAAGTCACTAGTGCGACCGCACTTAGAATACTGTGTACAATTCTGGTCACCGATATATAAGAAGGACATAGCTGAACTGGAGAGGGTGCAGAGAAGAGCGACCAAGATTATTAGAGGAATGGGTGGGCTGCAATACCAAGACAGGTTATTAAACTTGGGGTTATTTAGTTTGGAAAAATGAAGGCTTAGGGTGGATCTAATCCCAATGTATAAATATATGAGGGGACAGTACAGAGACCTTTCCAAAGATCTTTTTACACCTAGGCCTGCGATTGGAACACGGGGGCATCCGATACGTCTTGAGGAAAGAAGGTTTAATCATAATCACAGACGAGGATTCTTTACTGTACGAGCAGTGAGACTATGGAACTCTCTGCCGCATGATGTTGTAATGAGTGATTCACTACTAACATTTAAGCAGAGCCTGGACGCCTTTCTTGAAAAATGTAATATTACCAGTTATGTATATTAGATTTTATGACAGGGTGTTGATCCTGGGAACTAGTCTGATTGCCGGATGTGGAGTCATGAAGGAAATTTTTTCCCCATTGGAACTTGTTTGCCACATTGGGGTTTTTTTGCCTTCCTCTGGATCAACATGTTAGGCTACGGGTTGAACTAGATGGACTTTGAGTCTCCCTTCAACCTTAAAAACTATGATACTATGATACTATCATATCCTGTCCACCGCCATTAACTTGATAACGGCGGCAGCTATAGGAATAGAAGTGGTGTCTAGGTATAGTAAAATAGCCATGCGCTATGCAATGAACCCACCTATAGCGCCATCTGGTGGAAAACAACGGAGTTAGGATTTTTATCTCGAAAACTGAATGAGATAGAGAAAAAAAGTGAATTACAAAGTTGTAGAGCATCATCAATTCAATACGATACCTTGCATACAGAAATGCTATGATAAGAACATTAAGAACGTGTAAAACTCACAACGCTGCGGACGTGAAGCGATACCTAATGGAGACCTTCCTACAAGTCATTGGGTATGGTGGCTGTGTGGAGTGGCCTTCACACTCACCTGACCTGACCCCATTGGACTTCTTTCTGTGTGGTCACATCAAACAGCAGGTGTATGCGACCCCTCCACCAACATTGCAGGATCTACAAAGACGTATTACAGATGCTTGTGCAAACGTGTCACCTACCATATTCCACAACATGCAGCAAGATACAGTATGCTGTCTAGAGTCCAGATGTGCATTGCAGCTGACGCCGGCCACTTTGAACATCAAAGTTAAATGAGTGCCATATGCGTGACCAGCATTCAGTGTTTTTGAGGGGGTCATGGGTTTCATATCATAGCATTTCTGTATGCAAGGTGTCAATTTGTATTGAATTGATGATGCCCTACAATTTTTTAATTCACTTATTTTCTCTATCTCTTTCCGTTTTCAAGATAAAAATGCTAACTCCGTTGTTTTCCATCAGGTGGCACTATGTGTGGTTTCATTGCGTAGTACCTTGCTACTTTACTATACCTAGACACCACTTCTATGCCTATAGCTGCCGCCGTTTTCAAGTTAATGGCGGTGGACAGGATATGGGTGGACACACTGTATAAAGATATACGGTGCTGTATTTTTGGTTCAATATGTTAACCTAAACGAAGTATAAAAGTTATTCTTCTCTTTCTGGCACTTTTCTCATCCTACCCTTCTTCTAATGCTCCATCCAATTTTTTTATTATATTGTGTAGGACCTGGGCTAAAGCCCTGCAAATTAAATACAGCTATTGTTGAATACCCTTTTGAAAGAAAAGTAGAACGTCATGTTTGATTGACATATGCAAGTTCCCCTTCTCTTCTGCTGCAGGAGTTTGTACTCTGAATTTCTGGTGGTGGTGGTGGGAGCAGATTATTTCACATTACAGCTTCTAGTTAAGGTTCTTGTGAAAAAAAGGACAAGTTACATTAAATGTCAGTTAATCAGCGATTGAAACGAGAGCTCTAATTAGTTAAGAAAGAACTTTTGCAAAAGTTATTCTGCGTTATAAGAGTACACCATCCACATTGCAGAACAGCTTTAAAAAGGCCTAAAGGACATAAGTTTCTCCAGCACCTTTCTCTGTAAGCTACTGTAAAAATAGCCCACAAACTGTCTGTAGTTAATTACTACACACTCAAACATATAAGACTGTTTTTAGAAACTGAGATACTTCTGTTTCAAAAGGTGTGATCAGTGTCTTTCACAGTTTTTGTTGCAGATTATATATTAGGATGGAAGACAGAGTTTAGGATTAAAGAGATCCTATTTATCATCTCCAGGGAACATTCATAAAATGCAACCAAAATATAAAAAAAACAAATTGGAAAAAAGGTTAAAAAAATGTTCTGTTTAATGATAAAAGCTCTGGCCTTTTAAGTGGAGTAAAGTTGGCTGAGGTTGGGCTTTACACTGTCTTATTATTTTGACAGCTCTGTGAGACTTTCTGCTTCTACCCTGTGAGATACCACTATGGGGGAAGACTGAGAGTGCTGTCTATGCTCTTATAAACCCGTCATAATTTTCCATATTTCTGCATAAATTTGATCTAAAACTTCATAAGATTGTCACACAATTTCTAAAAACAGATAAAGAGGAGAAAATTAAACAAATGAATAAAAAAATACTAACCTGTATTTTTTTTTATTAAAGAAAGTGATCAAATACCACTTCTATGAATGCAAAAAGTGTTTAAACCTTAAGGATTAGCAGATAATTTGAAGGTGAAATAGGAGAATGACGTTTTTAATCAACGGGGTGACACTAAGGGGTACTTTGCATGTTGCGACATCGCATGTTGCTACTGCGATATCGTCGGGGTCAAATCGAAAGTGACGCACATCCGGCGCCGGTAACGACGTCGCAACGTGTAAAGCCTAGATGCGCCGATAAACGATCGCAAAAGCGTCCAAAATCGGTGATCTGTGTAGTGTCGGTCATTTTCATAATGTCATATCAATAGGAGATACAATGTTGTTCCGCGTTCCTGTGGCAGCACACATCGCTGTGTGTGAAGCCACAGGAGTGAGGAACATCTCCTTACCTGCCTCCACCGGCTATGTGGAAGGAAGGAGGTGGGCGGGATATTTACGTCCCGCTCATCTCTGCCCCTCCGCTTCTATTGGCTGCCTGCCGTGTGACGTCGCTGTGATGCCGCACGACCTGCCCCCTTAGGAAGGAGGCGGGTCGCTAGCCAGAGCGACGTCGCAGGGCAGGTAAGTGCGTGTGAAGCTGCCGTAGCAATAATGTTCGCTACGGAAGCTATCACAAGATATCGCATGTGCGACGGGGGCGGGTACTATCGCGCTCGGCATCGCTAGCCAATGCTAGCGATGTCGCAGCGTGCAAAGTACCCCTAAGTTGTGAGTGGACAACCTCTTTTATATAAAGAACAGGATCTATCAAAGTCTAATCTTCACAATACGTGTTGGTGAAAGTGAAAGTGTATCTTGTGTGAGACTGTGACCGGGGTTATCTATGACGGCCGGTATGTCTCGCCCCGGTTGTGCTCACTCCATGATAGAAAGTAACTCCACTCCAGGGTTAATGCTGTTTCCCTACAGGCTGAAGGAAGGGTTAAAAGGAAACAGGAACAAGGGCGGGGGTGCCGGGTGTGAGGGAGTGAACACAACTCCCTGAGTTCTCTGCCGGAGAGGCACATGTGTACTGTTGTGGACTTTTGTTTGGATATTAAACCGTGTGCTGTGACCCTTGGTGCCTGGATCCCGTGTCTTCTGCTGCACAGCCGACCACGCTACCTCACATATGGTGGAGAATCGGCTGGCATGCCAGCCCGGTGAGGTGTAGCTTCCATTTCTGGTGACCCGGTAGCACATGTCCTGGATTCAAGCGGCTATACTACAGCCCAAACCTGGCGACGCCATGGAGGAAATACTAAAGCAGCAGCAACAGATCAATGCACACCTGCTCCGGTCGTTGGATCATCAGCAGCACTCTTTGAAATTGCAGGAACAAAGACACCAAGAACAGATGGTACTCCTGGCCAAGTCGATCCGTGCCGGACCGGCAGCAACAACCCCGGGACCGGGTGACGACAGCAGCGTCCGGAAAGCAGTGAGACAAGCGTTGCAAAAGATGACCCCGGGAGATGATGTGGAAGCGTTCCTGGCGGTGTTTGAGCGGGTGGCCGAGCGGGAAAAGCTGCTGACCCCCCAGTGGGCTGAGGTACTGTCGCCCTATCTGACGGGGGAGCCCCAAAAAGCGTACCTGGATCTCTGTACCAAGGACGCCTTAGAATATGCGACCCTGAAAGCCGAAATACTTGCTCGTATGGGGGTGAATACCTATGTACGGGCTCAGCGGGTAAATCAGTGGTTCTATGAGGAAGCCAAACCCGTACGCTCCCAGGCCTATGACTTGTTGCATCTCGTAAAGAAGTGGTTGCAGCCTGACACTCTGAGCCCGGCGCAAATGGTGGAAAGGGTAGTAGTTGATCGTTTTGTGCGCACTTTACCCGTCACCATTCAACGGTGGGTAGGACAGGGCGACCCAAGTACCCTGGACCAATTAGTGGGCCTGGTAGAGCGGCATGTGGCTGCACAGGACTTGATACGGGACACTGAGACTTTGAGTACCGCTCGTCGGTCCGGCCCCTCCAAGCCTAGGGCCAAGGACCCACCGCTGACACCGGGGCAGGAGTCCGCTACCGTCCCGTCTGAGGCCGCGCCCTCCGTCCCTGAGGTCCGGAAGGCTATATACCCTAAACGACAACTCGTCAAGGGGGTTTCCTTCCCTATTAGATGTTGGCGGTGCCAGCGGGTGGGACATCTGGAAGCCCAGTGTCCACTCACCACGGAGCCCATGGATTGTGGGGTTACCCGGCGGGGTTCAATGTATGCTCAGGTGGTGTGTACCGCTGACCTGGTCTCCCCAGAGACTGAGCCCCACTTGTGACAAATACAGGTGAATGGATGTCCGGTTACAGGCTTGTTGGATTCCGGAAGCTTAGTGACCCTTGTGCGATCAACCTTGAGGGCTAAAGTAAAGGCCACAGGACGTACCGTGGGGGTGGTTTGCATAGATGTGGACCGCCAATACTATCCCACGGGGATTGTCACCATCACAGCACCTTGCGGTCAGGTGCAACATGAGGTGGCACTTAATAACACTCGTGATGACGTGATGTGATCCTAGGAAGGGATCTGCCCTATTTTTGGACTTTATGGAAGGGGCCTCCTAAGTCCCCTCAGATATTGGTCAGTCCGGGACCTGAGCCCTACAATCCTGAATCCGGGACGCCTGCCGTAGGGGTCCCCATGATAGGGACAGAATGTGAACCCGATAGGTCGCCCCTAGAGGTATTGGCAGGAGAGGCTGGGACGGTCGAGCCCATTCCGGAGTTGGAGGCGTCCCCGGATACGTTTGGGACAGCCCAACTCCAGGACCCTTCATTAATACATGCCCGGAGTCGGGTGACAGTAGTTGACGGGGTGGCACAGCTGCCCGGTGCCCAGGTAAGGTACCCCCATTTTGCTCTTAAGCAGGATTTACTCTACCGGGTAGATGAAATACGGGGCGTGGGGGTAGAGCAGTTGGTGGTGCCCCAGCCGTATCGCCGGCGGGTCCTCGACTTGGCTCATAAACACCTGATGAGTGGCCACCTAGGGGTCAAGAAAACGCAGGAGCGAATATTGCAAAGGTTCTATTGGCCCGGGGTCTTTGGGGAGGTAAAACGGTTCTGCGAAACCTGCCCGGAGTGTCAGCTTACCGCACCCCTGGCTCACTTTCGCAGTCCGTTGGTACCGTTACCCATTATAGAAGTCCCTTTTGAACGGATAGGGATGGATCTGGTGGGGCCCCTCGTAAAGTCCGCTCGAGGGCACCAACACATCCTAGTGATCGTTGACTATGCCACCCGGTATCCAGAGGCGATACCTCTCAGACATACTGCGGCGAAGCTTATAGCTCGGGAGTTGTTTGCTGTGTTCTGCCGGGTGGGATTGCCCAAGGAGATCCTTACGGATCAGGGGACCCCATTCATGTCTAAAGTAACCAAAGAGCTATGCCGGCTACTCCAGATCAAGCAGTTGCGTACGTCTGTGTATCATCCTCAGACGGATGGGTTAGTAGAACGATTCAATAAAACCCTGAAAACCATGCTCAAAAGGGTGATCTCCAAAGATGGGAAAGACTGGGATATGATGCTTCCCTATTTGATGTTTGCCATACGAGAGGTGCCACAGGCATCCACTGGGTTTTCGCCTTTTGAATTGTTATACGGGCGACATCCCCGGGGATTGTTGGACCTGGCAAAGGAAACATGGGAGCAAGAGCCCACCCCCCATAAAAGTGTGATTGAACACATTTTAGGAATGCAGAACCGCATAAGCGCGGTCATGCCAATTGTGAAGGAGCATTTACAGGAGGCTCAGGCCGCGCAAAGCGGCCGCTACAATAGACAAGCCACCGTGCGGACCTTTCAACCCGGGGATCGGGTGTTGGTTTTAATCCCCACGGCGGAGAGTAAATTCCTGGCTCAGTGGCAAGGCCCCTACGAGATAAAGGAAAGAGTCGGGGTGGTCAACTATAAAGTATTGCAGCCCGGTAGGCGGAAACCCGAACAAATATACCATATCAACCTATTAAAACCTTGGCAGGAACGGGAAAGCCTGATGGTTGTTTTCTCCCCATCTCCCTCCTCTTCGGGTCGTTCACATCCGGCTCCAACGACCTCCGGGGAGGACGAACCGGAAGTAAGGATTGGAGAAGCCCTCACCAAGACACAGAGGCGAGAGGCCAGACGGCTGGTTCAGCAGAACCCCGATGTCTTCTCCGAGCTGCCTGGTAGGACCAGTCTGATATGACATGACATTGTCACCGAGCCTCACCTGAAGGTACGCCTGAAGTCATACCGGGTGCCGGAGGCTCGAAGACAAGCCATATCAGAGGAAGTGAAGACAATGCTACGCCTGGGGGTCATCGAAAAATCCCGGAGTGAATGGGCTAGTCCCATTGTCCTAATACCAAAACCCGATGGCTCCTTAAGGTTCTGCAATGACTTTAGGAGATTGAACGAAATATCCAAGTTCGATCTCTACCCCATGCCCCGGGTGGATGAGCTGATTGATAGGCTGGGACAGGCGCGATACTTCACCACGCTCGACCTGACCAAGGGGTACTGGCAGGTGCCACTGACGGAGTCCGCCAAGGAGAAAACCGCTTTTGTTACGCCGGAGGGTCTCTTCCACTATGTTGTCTTGCCTTTTGGGTTACATGGCGCTCCGGCCACGTTCCAGAGGTTGATGGACTTGGTGCTGGAACCCCACCAGGCATATGCATCAGCGTACCTTGATGACATCATTATTTACAGCTCCGAGTGGAAGACCCACTTGGAACAGGTACAAGCGGTGGTGAACGCGCTCCGAACAGCCGAATTGACAGCCAATCCCAAGAAATGTGCGTTGGGGCTCACGGAAGCCCGCTACTTGGGCTACGTAATAGGCCAAGGAGTGATTAAGCCTCAAATTAACAAAGTTGAGGTGATCCAGAAGTGGCCTAGACCCCTGACCACGAAGCAGGTTAGGGCCTTCCTGGGTATCGTGGGGTACTACAGGAGGTTTGTAAAAGATTTTGCGGGACTATCAGCCCCCTTGACGAACCTTCTCAAAGGCAAGAAGTCCGTCATGGTGCGCTGGACTCCGCAGGCCGAGGACTCCTTCCGGGCCCTGAAGTGGGTCCTGTGCGGACAGCCCATTCTTGTCAACCCTGATTTCCGGAAGGAGTTCATAGTACAGACTGACGCCTCGGAGGTCGGCCTGGGTGCAGTGCTGTCTCAGGTAGTTCAGGGGGAGGAACACCCCGTCACCTTCTTAAGTAGGAAGCTCACCCCTCCCGAGCGGAATTATAGCGTAGTGGAGAAGGAGTGCCTGGTGATCATGTGGGCCTTGGAGTCCCTACGCTATTACCTGCTGGGACGGCAGTTTCACTTGGTGACGGATCACTCTCCGCTGGTCTGGATGAGGTCCGCCAAGGAACGGAATGCCCGGGTTACCCGGTGGTTCCTTTCTCTGCAGAACTTCCGGTTTACGGTTGAACACCGGGTCGGTAGGTTGCAGGGCAACGCCGATGCCTTGTCCCGCGGCCCGTGTTTGAAGGCGGGAGTTCAACCCCGCACGCTTGAACTGAGGGGGGGGTATGTGAGACTGTGACCGGGGTTATCTATGACGGCCGGTATGTCTCGCCCCGGTTGTGCTCACTCCATGATAGAAAGTAACTCCACTCCAGGGTTAATGTTGTTTCCCTACAGGCTTAAGGAAGGGTTAAAAGGAAACAGGAACGAGGGCAGGTGTGCCGGGTGTGGGGGAGTGATCACAACTCCCTGAGTTCTCTGCCGGAGAGGCACATGTGTACTGTTGTGGACTTTTGTTTGGATATTAAACCGTGTGCTGTGACCCTTGGTGCCTGGATCCCGTGTCTTCTGCTGCGCAGCCGACCACGCTACCTCACACTTGGCACAAACAAAGGAGATTTTTGAAGACCTTAGAAGAAGTTTATTTGTTGCTCATCAGGCTGGAAAAGGTACAATATCGATTGTAAAAAACTTGAACTTCCATGACCATTATTACTCTTCCCAAGAGTGGTTGAGTAGCAAAGAGCAAAGGCAAGGTGTATAATAGTCTGCAAGATCACAAAGGAATCCAATGTAACTTCTAAGCAAATAAAGGCTTCTCTCACAGTAGCTAATGTTAATTTTCATGAATCCACCATTAGGAGGACACTGAATAGCAATCACCTCTAGAAGCCAAAAGGTTATTGAAACAATGTTTTGTGGATGGATGAAGATACACTTTTTGGTTTAAATGAGGATCATTATGTTTAGATAAAGAAATCACTGTACTACAGATTGAAAACCTCATATTATCGGTCAAACACTTTGGTGTTAGTACTACGGTTTGGGCCTTTGATTTATATCTTTGCTAGGATGGCTTGCTATCAGTGTTTGAACAATGGATTCTGAATTATACCACCAAATCCAAAAGGAAAATGTCTGGACATCTGTCCATGAGCCGAACCTCAATAGAACATGTCTCATGCAGCAAAACAACAATCCAAATCACACAAGTTGTTATATAATAGAATTGTTAAAGAAGAATAAAGGTAATGGTTCGAAATGACCAAGTCAAAGTCCTGACCTTAATCTTATAGACATGTCGTTGAAGGACAAGGAGCGAGCAGTTCATGGGAGAAAACCCACCAACATAAAAGAGTTGAAAATGTTTTGCAGGGAGGTAAAGGCAAAAATTTCTCCAAGCAATGTGGAAAAATTAATAATCACTGGAAACAATTTGAGTGATTATTGCTGCATGAGGTAATCACACCAGATACTGAAAGCAAAGGCTCAAATCCTTGCCACTCACAGACATGTAGTATTGGATCATTTTCCCGATTTAAATAAATAAATAAATAAATAAAAAATACAAAATCTAATATTTTTAACTCATTTGTTAGGTTGGGCTCTCTTTATCTCCATTTAGGACGCATGTGAAAATTAGAATGCAGTTTTAGGTACTTTTAGGCACTCTGCATATGTATGTATATATATATATATATATATATATACGTCGCCTTGAGGAATTACGGTGTCCTGCAAAATATTTTGCAGGAATCCATTATTTTCCCCATAGACTTCTATTAGTGATGGATTGTAAACAGATATCTAAAGCCTTTTTACTTCTGGCTTTTATTGTGTGATCTATGGTTCATTTAACCCTTTGATGAATATATCCTAGTATATCACATTCATTGGAATTTTATTGGTATACCCATTTTGGGAATAGATATCTGTGATGTGATACATATTTATAGTGAAACATAAATGTTTAGTATTGCTATCTGTTTGCAATCACCTTGCTGAGCTTTGTGGGGCTTGGGGACTTTTTTCATTACTTTTTCCTTGCATTTTACTGTTTTTAAATATATTTTCTTCTAATAAAATATTTTTATTAGTTAATTGTCTATATGGGTAAATTCCTTTTTTCGGTGTTTTTAGCGATGGATTGTGACTGATGGCCCTGCGTTGAATCCACTGCGTGACGATCAGTCGTTTACTGACTGACCGTCAGGCAGGAGCAACGCTGAATGTAACTTTTTTTGTGTGCGACGGATCGGTTTTTTTTGCTGTGAGCATGTGCACAGTAAAAAACCATGATCGACTAGCCGGCCCGGTGGCTGGCTACTGTGAAGGATCAGCTGGTCGCCCAGCGGACGGCTTTTTGGACGATCAGCTAATCGCCCGACGGCCGGCTATTGGGAACGATCAGCTGATCGCCCGGCAGTCGGCTTTTGTGGATGATCAGCTGATCGTTAACCAAAGCCGACCGCCGGGCGATCAGCGATCAGCTGATCATTCACAATAGCCTGCCGCCGGTAAAACAGTAAAAAAAACAAACAAACAACGGATCGTTTTTTTTGTAGCATCAGTCACATCAGTTGTGCCACTATCTGCAACGCATCCGTTGCATCAGTCACACAACTGATTGTGACTGATGCAAAACATTGGAAGTGGCAACTTAGCCTTACGTATGCAAGGTTCTACTTGTGAGCCTTTCCTGATTTCATTTCAGTTCCCTAGGTCAGATGAGGGCTTGCTTGGCACATGGAGAAGTAGAATATTAGTGATAGCGACTATCCATATTTAGTTACACCTTGATATAGTAGGAGGTTTTTGCTGTTTTTGGTCAAAAAATGTATAGAAAGTACCTTACATTTTTGACCTTTACTGAAATAGTAGAGTTTATTCATTAATCGCACTGTGCTGGCACATCGCGTATGTATAAATTTGTATATGGGCCGCATAGCATATTTGTGCACCTGTATATAGTAAAGGTATGCAGGTCCCATTTTTTTACTTTTTGTATTATAGGAGCAATGTAAGATGAATGTCTGTTTATTATGTCCTCCTTTTGCAGACCCTTTATTGTACTACTGTATCTGGGTTGTACAAAGTACAGGGACATGTTATTACAATAAAAAATATTCTTTATCTAGTGAAGTCCAGGGTTCTATAGAGAGGTGGAAAAAAAATTCTGCTTTGCTTCAATTTCACTGCCCATTGGGAAGCGTTGGTGAAACTTCACTGAGTCTATACTGGTAGATTAATTCTCCCATTGTATAACCAAATAATGACCAGACAAAATGGTGAAAGAAAAAAAGTGAATACGGTATGTCCTCCCTGAGTTTTGACCATACTGGAGCACAAGACTACATTTACCATTCAGATGCTGCATAAAATTAGCCATATCAATTTAATGACAATTTTTAGACAAAAATAGACCCTGTTACTTTTACAATATTAATATGTTGTAAGACCAAAAGTATGAGGGCACCTTACCATCACAGCTAGATAGGCTTGTTCAGTGGCGTAACTAGAGTTTGATGGGCCCCAGTTCAGACCTGGGCCCCCCCTCCACGTACACCGACACTTAGGGTACGGGATAATGACACTGACACTCGGGGTACAGGATAATGATGCTGACACTTGGCTCTTACCCACAACACCCAGATTTCCCATGATCTGAAATCCCTCTATCAGCACCCAGCTTTCCTATATTCTGATATCCATCTTGTCCTCGGCACACAGCTTCCCCATGCTCTGCTATACATCTTTCCCTCAGCACCCAGCTTTCCCATATCAGAGCATGGGAAAGCTGGGTGCTGAGAAATGATGTATAGCAGAGCATGGGAAAGCTGGGTGCTGAGAGAAGATGTATAGCAGAGCATGGCAAAGCTGGGTGCTGAGGGAAAAGAACCTTTTTCCCTCAGCACAAAACGTTCCCATCCCCTGCTTGTATCTGTGTCCCCCCTTGTATATAGTTCTCCAAATACAATAATGGCACCCACATAGCCTTCCAAATAGTATAAAGGTTCCCACATAACCCTTCATATATTAGAATACACTTCCATAGTCCTCCATGTATTATAATGCATTTCCCATAGTTCTCCATGCATTATAATTCACCCCATAGTTCTCCATGTATTATACTGCACCACATAGTCCTCCATATATTATAATGCACCCCCATAATCCTCCATGTATAAAGTAGCCCTCCAATTATTATAATGAATTTCTCATTGTTCTCCATATATTATAATTCACCCCATAGTTCTCCATATATTATACTGCACCACATAGTCCCCAATGTTTTATAATGCACCCCCATAGTCCATGTATAAGGTAGCCTCCATAGTCCTCCATATATTATAATGTAGCCCCCATAGTCCTATATGTATTATAATGCAACCCCATAAAACTTCATATTGCATTATGCAGCCCCATACTCCTCCATGCATAATGCACCCCTATATTCCATGTATAAGGTGTCCTTCATTTTGTATTATGCAGCCCCCCAGACCTCCATATATAACAATGCAGCCAGCCTCTCCAGGCCTCCATGTATAATAATGCAGCCAGCCTCCTCAGGCCTCCATGTATAATGTAGCAGCCAGCCTCTCCAGGCCTCCATGTATAACAATGCACCCAGCCTCCTCAGGCCTCCATGTATAATGCAGTATCTCCAGGCCTCCATGTATAATGCAGCCTCTCCAGGCCTCCCTGTATAATGCAGCCTCTCCAGGCCTCCATGTATAATAATGCAGCCTCGCCAGACCTCCATGTATAATAATGCAGCCTCTCCAGACCTCCATGTATAAAGCAACCTCCTCAGACTTCCATGTATAAAGCAGCCTCTCCAGGCCTCCATGTATAATAATGCAGCTTCCCCAGACCTCCATATATAATGCAGCCTCCTCAGACCTCCATGTATAAAGCAGCCTCTCCAGGCTTCCATGTATAATAATGCAGCTTCCCCAGAACTGCCTTCCCAAGCCTCTGGCCACTGTTTACTCATTTCTATTAAAAAAAAAACAAAAAAAAAACCCAACAAGTACTCACCTTCTCTCTTCCTTCCACCGCTGCTGTCCTCCCCGCTGCTCGTTCTCCCGGTGCTGTGGTCGGCGTCCTCCCGTCCTGCACTCTGTGCACTCAGCACAGCAGTCGCTCGGGAGTGACGTCACTGCACAGGGGGAGAATGGTGATACATAGCGTGGCGCCGGCCGTGCTATGCTTCATCATTACTGTGTGTGGTGACGGGGGAGATGCCGCAGCCGCTAACACCAGGTAGGGGGCCCCGGTGCCGCCGCTGACAGCAGGCAGGGGGGCCCGGTGTCGGCGGCGGCAGCGGGTCAAATAGCGGCCGCGTGGTCTGACAGATCAGCGCGGCTCCTCTCACACTGACAGGAGCTGGCTGCTGATCTGCCTGGAGGCCGCCGGGCCCCTAACCTCCCGGGCCCGGTCGCGATCGCGACCGCTGCGACCGCGGTAGTTATGCCACTGGGCTTGTTGTATGTCCTATTAAAACAACAATAAACATTTTGTAATGAAATTAAACCCTTTATCTGCTAGCTTCTGATCTCCTGGGGCAATTTTTACAAGGATTTTTGATTGTTCTTGGAAATGTGGGCCCAAGAATTTAACAAATTGGTGAATTTTGGATCTTACAAAAATAACTGAACTCTTTACAACAACCCAAGGAGAGATGTGCTCTTAATTTTATGCTCTTATTTGCAATGAGTGTGGTGCTCAGTAGTTATGAGGACTGTCCACATACTTATATACTGTATTACCCACAATGATTATAGTTTGTAATGTGCTTTCCAATAATTTGATTATTGTTTCTAATTTATAGGAAAACTGATGTCTGTGTTATTGAAGTATTAAAGGGAATCTGTCACCAGGTCACCTCCTAACTGAGACCAGCACAATGTAGAGATGGGGACCCTGTTTGGAGCGAATTGTCACTTGCTGGATTGCTTGATGTATTATTGATAAAATCATTGATTTGTCAGCAGAAGATTATCACTAGAGGGCCAGTAAACCTGCTGCCGAGTAGTCTTCCATATTTAAGAGATCTGTATAACCCGCTCCCACCACTGATTGGCAACTTTCTTCCTGTGCACAATGTACACAGAAAACTGCCAATCAGTGATGTGAGAGGAGTTATATAGACCAGATGAAACAACAATTTTATCAAAACTGTAGCAAGTAGCCCAGTAGATGATACATTGCTGGAATTAGGGTGACAGATTTGTGTAAATAGAGAATAAATATACTCAATGGAGATTTGATTCATGCAACTATTGAGCTACATGCATCCCCTACAACAAGGTTATGCTGCAGACATTTACATAATAATTGTGGATACTATACATGATTAAAGGGAACCTGTCAGGTGCAATATGCACCCAGAACCATGAGGAGTACTGGGTGCATATTGCTAATTCCTGCCTAACTGTCCCTGTATACACTAGCATAGATAAACAAATCTTTAGAATAAGTATTTCAAAAGATCTTATATTGTATGCTAATGAGTGGAGGGACTAGTGCCAAGGATGCTATATCCCCCGACTAGCCGCCCTCTTAGCATGTCAGCATGCCCACAGGGGTGTACTAACATGCTATTTAATGCAGCGTCACGAGTGGTGCCGCATATACCTGTGTTCACTGTAACCGCGCTTCTGAAAGTTGGGCACTTCGGGTCATGTGCAGTAGACCTCTCTGAAGCCAAGACACGTACACCTGGCTTCATACTGCGCATGACCAGAAGTCCCCGGCAGCTGCATTGAATAGCATGTTTGTACGACCCTGTGGGTATGCTAACATTCTAAGAGGGTGGACTAGACGGGGGGGATATAACACTCTTGGCACTAGTCCCCGCGCTTATTAGCATAAGATAACATATCTTTAGAAATACTTTTTCTAAATATCTCTTTATCTATGCTACTAGATACAGGGACAGTTAAGCAGGGATTAGCAATATGCACGCAGAACTACTCGTGGTTCTGGGTGCATATTGCACCTGACAGGTTCCCTTGAAATGGTTGGGTCTAAGTATTTTTTCCAACTGAAACACACATAAATGGGAAAAAAATAACTGAAGATTCGTAAATAAATCCATGCTTAATTAACTCAATGAATAAAAGCATGACATCAAAATGTCACCAGATACTTTACAATTAATTGTATATCTATCCATATCTAACAATGCATGTGTGTCGCCCAGGGATTGGGGGTACTCAGAGCTGGGCCAATGGGGTCGCTTCTAGAGGTATCACGGTGGCGTGACCCGGTCTGTGATCCCAGGCTCCACAACAAAGAAAAAGGGGTATATGTTCAAGGGAGATTGTCTGTGACGCCACCCGTGGGTTGCGGTGATGAGATGGTGGCACCACCGCTGCCTCTGGGGACCGTGCCCGGGACTGATGGTGTGGGGCAGCAAGGTGGGATTCCCTCCACGGGTAGGGGAGTTGTAGTCCTGGGGCCCAATTGGGAGTTGTGGTGGTGGCAGGGATTGCAGGGAGCAGGAAACTCACAGTTCGGTTGTCCTGGTGTTGGATGAGGCTGTTTTCATGTGTAGGGTCAGGAAGCACAGAGTCCAGTACTTTACAGAAATTGCCGGTGTCCGTAGGCCTTTTGTACGGTGGTGTTCGGATCCCACACCCGATACATGAAGCAGGGCCCTCTCTCCTCTGCACTCCAGCTAAGAGTCACCTTCTCTGTTTCGGATGGGGGAAGTCCTCTCTTTGCACAAGTCCGGGGTCCCGTGCACACTACCGGTGGGCCACTACCCTGCCCCGGTCCAGTACAGGCGCCCCTGAGCCTACTCGCTACTTCAACTCCAAGACTCTGCTTTCTCCTTTCTCCACTTCCCCAGCAGCCCAGGAGCCACAACCCCATACTGCTCTCCTCTCCTTCCCCTTCCACTGACTGACTCAACTCCTCCCCTCCTGCTCCTTTTGTTACACTGGGGGGGGGGAAGGTGCGGCTGCTTCACTGTACCAGTGTGGGATCAGGTGGTACCAAGGAGGTTTAACTCTTCCTGTGACTACCTGGTTTTGCCAGGGCGTCACATAACCCCTTGGTTAAACACAGACCATCCACGGGCTATCCAGACACCGATGGGTTTTTATTTTTCAGGAAAACTGCAACAAGAATAAACATTTACTATAATGTATATAAAACATACAACATTTTATTCCCCTAAGGGGAGGCATTTTTGCTTAAACTTTACTAAACTGTCCTTCCCGCCAGTCCATAAAACAACATTTTTACAACTGCTGCCGCTCCCAATACGGGGCATGGGTTCCGTGCTCCGACTTCTGCTCAGGAGCCAGGCCCAGTCGGATGCCCTCGGCACCAGCTACAACCGGCCTCGCTAACTGCCGAGAGCCCCAACGTGCAGTGGCCTGCTCCTCCTCTTGGCAGGTGCACTCCCGCTGTTCCACAGCCGGGACGGGGTATTTGGGAGCAGCTGGCGCTGCAGCTGGGAGAGATTTCAGGACGGGGACCGCCTCCGTTGCGGCCGGGCGGACTGCTGGAGCCAACGGGAGGTTGAACTCTTTCTGTGACTACTTGGTTTTGCCAGGGCGTCACACATGCGCCTAACTATTTGGTTAGATAACATCAATCCTGCTGCATTCTGCACTTATTTCACTCACCAAGAAAATATATACCATAATAGATAATACAGAATTTACAATAGAAGAAGCTCTAGGATATCAGCTAGTTGATAATCCTGGTACCATGGATTGTAACACCAGAAACTCATTTTTAATTTTGATATTTGGTGAAAGACTTGGTTTTCTTAACCCCTTAAGGACGAAGCAAGTTTTATACTTAATGCCCAGGCCATTTTTTGCAATTCTGACCAATGTCAATTTATGACGTTATAACTCTAGAATGCTTCAGCAGATCTCGGTGATTCGGAGACTGTTTTTTCGTGACATATTGTACTTTGTGAAAGCGGTGAATTTAGGACAATAATTTTTGCTTTTATTTGTAAAAAAAATCAGAAATTTGATGAAAATGTTGAAAAATTCGCAATTTTAAAAATTTATTTTTATGCCCTTAAAAGATGTTATGTCAGACAAAATTGTTCAGAAATTACATTTCCTACATAAAATATTTTGGGGTTAGGAAGTTAGACGGGTTCAAAGTTCATGAGCAAATTCTAATTTTTTTCATCAAAATTTACAAAATCAATTTGTTAGGGACTACATCACAATTGAAGTGACTTTGAGGGTCCTGGAGTACAGAAAATACCCAAAAGTAACACCATTTTAAAAACTGCACCCTTCAAAGTGCTCAAAATCACACCCAAGAAGTTTATTAACACTTCAGGTGCTTCAAAGGACCTAAAACAATGTGGAATGAAAAAAAATATAATTTTACCTAAAAATGTTTCTCTAGCCCCAATTTATTCACTTTTAGAAGAAATAGTGTGCCGCCCCCATGTCAGTAGCAGCCGGGCTGCTCAGATCTGTATCCGCAGTGTGGCTCAAGGGATTTTTCGGACCCGGGGGTTACGCAGACACTTCAAATGAAAGGGACGTATTTGTACGGGATTTGCCGTACACAGTCTGTGACGCCACCCACGGTGTGTGGTGAAGTGTGGCACCACCGCTGCTGTTGTGGGGCACCCGGGGGCGATGGGATGGCAGCTGGTTGTTAATCCCTCCGTGGGCAGGGATGGTTGCCCCGGGGCCCGATGACTCGGTGCTGAGGACGGTGATGGCAGGGGCCGGCACGCCTAGTCAGACCAGGGAGTCTCAGTTTACTCACGATTAAATGAATCAGACAAGCCCAATGGCTAACCAAGGGGCTGGTGGCCGGCCGCCGTGGCCGGGTGTGTTCTGGTCCCTCACCTGGGGTGATTGTCTGTGTCACTTTGCTCTGCACTGTGTTTTTGGTGTGGTGGACTTCCCAGTGTGGAACATGGGAGTCCGCTCCCGGTACTTCTGTTGGGAGCCTTGCCCGCTGACCCGTGGGATCTACCGGGCCCTGGCGGATGCCCTATCCCTCTCGGTGGGTGGTTGTCTGATTTTGGGAATTTGGTTAGGACAGGACTTATAATCCTGCCCTCAATTGGTTAATTAGCTAGGCCGTTGGTTCCGGTCCTGGCTTCAGGGTCCAAGTACCCCTTTTGTGCACGGTTTCCGGGTTGAGTCTCCGGTGTTGGTACCGGCGGGCTCCAACCCTGCCCCGGTCCACCTCGGATCTCCGGCTGCCGTCTTCCCGTCTCCTGACAGACACGGACCACCGTCTGCCATCTAGCCAATACGCCGGGGCTCCAACCCCGACGCCTCCGCTCTCTGAACTTGAGCGTCACTTTCTCCTCCTGCTCCACTCCAACTCCTCCAAACTACTAACTCGACTACTACTTCCACTCCAACTTAACTTCAACTGACTGTTTTCCCGCCCCGGGTTCTCTAGACCCCTAGGTGGGCGTTCTCCATCCGCCTGGTCCCGCCCACTGGTGTGTCTTTCCTATTCTAGGGGGGGTGACTAGGATTTTGTTGGCAAGGTTTAACCCTGTGAGGAAAGGTGTTGTGCGGGGGCCTACTCTGTGTGACCACCTGGTGGTGCCAGGTCGTCACATTAGCATAACAAAATAGAACCCAAAATTTGTTACCAATCTCTTCTGGGCCTACTGATACCCCACATGTGGTCAGAAATCTCTGTTTGGACAAATGGGAAGGCTCGGAACAGAAGGAGCAATATGTGAATTTTGGAACACAAATTTGGCTGAAATAAATTGCGGGCACCATGTTGCATTTGCTGGTCCTCTAATATGCCTCAACAGCAGAAACCCCCAACAGGTAATACCATTTGGAAACTAAACCCATCAAGGAAATTATATAGATGTTTGGTGAGTACCCTGAACCCCCAGGTGCTTCACTGAAGTTTATATCGTTGAGCTGTGAAAATAAAAAATACATTTTTCCACAAATTGTTACTTCAACCAGATAGCTTTTTTTCCACAAGGGTATCAGGTTAAAATGCACCATAAAATGTATTGGTCAATTTCTTATGAGTATGCAAATACCTCATATGTGGTGTAAATTAATTGTGTGGGCGCATAGCAGGGATCAAAAAGGAAGGAGCGCCATTTGACTGTAAAATTGGCTGGAATCATTAGTGGACGCCATATTGCATTTGAAGCGCTTCTGAGGTGCCTAAACAGTGGCGTTTACCCACCTGTGACCCCATTTTAATAACTAGACCCTCAAGGACATTATCTAGACATTTGGTGAGAATCTTGAACCGTAAGGGGGCTTTACAACAGTTTATGTTGTTGAGCCGTTAAAATAAAAAAAAATACATTTTTACCACAAAATTGTTACTTCAACCAGCTAGCATTTTTTTCCACAAGTGTAACAGGAAAAAATGCACCATAAAATTTATTGTTCAATTTTGCCTGAGTTCACTGATACCTCATATGTGGTGGAAATCAACTGTTTGGGCGCACTGCAGGGCTCGGAAGAGAAGGAGTGCCATTTGACTGAAAAATTGGCTATAATCATTAGCGAGCGCCATGTCGCGTTTGAAGAGCCCCTTAGGTGCCTAAACAGTGGAGCTTCCCCAAAAGTGACACCATTCTAGAAACTAGACTCCTCAAGAATTTTATCCAAGGGTATAGTGAGCATTTTGATTCCACAGGTAACTTACAGAATTTGATAATCTTAGGTCATCATATTGAAAATGTTCACTTTTTTCATAAAAATGTTGCTTTAGCACCAACGTTTTCACTTTTCAAGAGGCAACACCAAAAAGTGGACCCTACAGTTTGTTACCAATTTCTTATGAGCGCAGGGATACTCCACATGTGGTCAAAAACATCCGTTTGGACAAATGGGAGGGCTTGGAATTGAAGGAGCACAATTTGAATTTTGGAAAAGTTGAATTAAATTGTGGGCACCATGTCGCATTTGCAGGGCCCCTTGGGTATCTATACAGCAGAAACCCCCACAAGTGACTCCATTTTGAAAATTAAACCCCTCAAGGATTTTATTCAGCAGTATAGTGAGCATTTTGAATTCACAGGTACTTCACAAAAATGTTGCTGTAGCAGCAAATTTCTCACTTTTAGGCTATGTGCCCACGATCCAGTTACACCGAGTCTAGGATGCAGGTGTAACTCTCCTGTAGAGATGTGTGTGTTGTCCACTGGAGAACACAGCTACCCGTGCCCATGATCCAGGTTAAGGTTGCTGTGGACTTTGGGCGGTTTTGTACGTTGCGACATCGCACGTGCGATGTCGGTGGGGTCAAATCACTTTCGACATCGTACTGTGTAAATGCTAGATGATATGATGAACGAGCGCAAAAACGTCGTTATCGTATCATCGTTGTATTCACCGACATTTCCATAATGCCGGTGCCGCGACAGGTACGATGTTGTTCCTCATTCCTGTGGCACCACACATGAAATACATGTGTATGAAGCTGCAGGAGCGAGGAACATCTTCTTACCTGCCACCGGCGGCTATAGGTAAGGAAGAAGATGGGCGGGATGTTTACATCCTGCTCATCTCCGCCACTCCGCCGCTATTGGCCGCCTGCCGTGTGACGTCGCTATGACGCTGCACGACCCGCCCCCTTAGGAAGGAGGCGGGTCGCCGGGCAGAGCGACGGTCGCAGGGCAGGTAAGTGCGTGTGAAGCTGGCGTAGTGATAATTTTTGCTATGCCAGCTATCACACGATATCGTACTTGCGACGGGGGCGGGGACTATCGCGTGCGACATCGCAGCATCGACTTGCGATGTCGCAACGTGCAAAGCCCGCCTTTAGCTCTATTATACCTGCAATGAACACTCTCATCTCCGCAGCATAAATTGACATGCTGCAGCTCAGGAAGCCATGCCACAGGTCAATTTATGCTGCAGAGTAAAGAAGCGCAGTGGGCAGGAGATTTCTCAAAATGCTTCCACTGTGCTTCTACTGCACAACACATCATTTTGGCGCAGCTGAAACACTCTACATCCAAAATGCTGCAAACCCTGATCGTGGGCACACAGCCTAAACAGATAGGATGGATAGATGGATAGATAAATAGGAATAAAACACATATAATGTCATCCCCCTGCATATTCTGAGCTTGCACCCTTTAGTGACTTCCATGTGGCACTAAATGGTGCTTAGCCTTGTATTTAGCCAAAAAATAAGTAATTAAAAAACGACGTGGGGTCCCCCCATTTTTGACAGACAGCCAGTTAGGGTAAAGCAGATGGCTGCAGCCTTCAGACCCCAGCTATCAGCTTCACCTTGGCTGGTAATCCAATTTGGAGCTCACCCCCACACTGTTTAGGCTACTTTACACACTGCGACATCGCTAGCGATCTCGTTAGCGATGTGAAATTCTAGATCGCAAGTGCGATCTTTTGAGATCGCACATAGGTCATTTTACACAAGTGCGATCTCAAAAGATCGCACTTGCGTAAAATGACCTATGTGTGATCTCAAAAGATCGCACTTGCGATCTAGAATTTCACATCGCTAACGAGATCGCTAGCGATGTCGCAGTGTGTAAAGTAGCCTTTTTTTAAATTATTTATAAACAAATAAAAAAAGGACCATGGAGTCCCCCCCAAATTGGATTACTAGCCAAGGTAAAGCAGGCAGCTGCAGCCTGCAGACCCCAGCTATCAGCTTCATCTTGGCTGGTAATCCAATTTGGAGCTCACCCCCACAGTTTTTTTTTTTATTATTTATAAACAAATAAAAAAAAAACATGGGGTCCCCCCCAAATTGGATTACTATCCAAGGTAAAACAGACAGCTGGGGTCTGGTATTCTCAGGGTGGGAAGGTCCATGGTTATTGGCATCCATTAGATGCGCCAATCCTGGCACTGCACCCCAGCTCATCCCACTGACCTGGTGCGGTAGCAACGGGGTAATATATGGGGTTGATACTAGCTGTGTAATGTCACCTGGCATCAAGCCCAGAGGTTAGTGATGTCACAGCGTCTATCAGATACCCGACATCATACCCAATTAGTAATAAAATAAAGACAACAAAAAAAATATTTAAAAAAATACTCCCCAACACATTTCGTCTTTCACCAATTTATTGAAAAGAAAGAAAAATCTGGTCTGCCATAATCCATTTTGGAGATCTCATGATGACTCTGGACCTTCCAGAATATCGGGGTATGCTCAGAGAACATATCCCACATTTTCTGAAAGTGCAAGCTCTCCATGTGAGCAGTGTGGCTGCAATGATCTGAGAATACTCCACTCACACTGCCCCAGTCCAACAGAAGGCAGAGTGACCTGCAGTAACCTCATTCCAGAATTTGAGAGGCATGCTCAGAGAACATATCCACCATTTTCTAGAACAGCAGGCCCTCCATGTGAAGAGTATGGCTGCAGGTTAATGCATTCACGCTCCCCTCGTCCACAGTGCAGCACTATGAGCTGCAGAAAGCGCAGCGTCCCTTCTTGCAATGAGTCGGCTGACAGCCAATATCTGCGCATGCGGCTGTCATCTTTCCAGAAAGGAAGAGAAGGGATCACAGGGACCAGAGCAACAGCAGGTCAGCAGGACCCGGAGACGACTTTTCTGTCGCATGTGACATCACATGCTACAGAAATGAGAGGAGGATGATGAATGCGGCAGGCACGCTGGTCGTGCATGCCACCATCTTGGAAGATCCTGAGGGGGTTGGGAGTCGGGGGAGGGGGGACTTTGGCAACACCGGGGGAATGGAGGGGATCAGGGGAGGAGATTTATCTCCCATCTGGCATGTTTGATCATGCCAGGTGGTAGATAAATATTTTTTTACCGGCGCTGTCATTTACTGTAATTGATCATCGGTGCATACTGATGATCACGTGGCCGGGGACCGAAAAAAAATGGCCCAAATCGTGATCTCCAGGGTTTCAGCTCCAGGGTTTCAACCCCGGAGATTTTCTGACGTTGGGGGGCGCTATTCACTTTTTTCTGACCGCCATTTTAAAACGGTGGTCTGGCATAAATACTCTATTCTGTCACTGTTTTAATCCATACGGTGGTGGTAAAGGGGTTAAAACACCATTCCAGCGTTTTTTGTTATTGCACGACAGAAATGGTGCTTTAAATCCAAGTCCCCTGCCTTCTGTATTATACTGACCTGCCGCTGTGTTCACCTTCTATCACCACCGCTCTTTTAGGTCTCTGGTGGTTTGTGACCTGATGGCAGCTCCAGTGTTCATGCAGTACGCCAGAAGTCACAACTCATTACAACTCTAAGAGAGCCTCGTTCTGGCTCTCACAGACTTGCATTGGGAGCTTGTGATGTAACTTCTGACTTTCAGCCAGTCACCAGTTATGGTCACAAGATGGCACCTACTGAAAAATCACATTGGAGGGTGAGTATAAGACAGCGGTCAGGGGACTTATATTAAAAGCACCACTCCTGCGCTGAAAAAGCATGGTTATATATCAATAAAAGATAAAGTCTTATTCCTGCTTCTCAGTCTATAAATTCATTTGCCCACAGTCATGCCGGTCAAAGGTTTCTTTTCAATCACTGTGATGACATAGCATGATACTTTAGTCACATTTATTATAACAAATATTATTCTTTGTGTAACTCAGCGAAACGTATGGTTGTAAGGTAATGTTTTTGGTTATTAATGACAGTCATCATCATTATAAAGTATTTTGCAGCAAATCGGCTCTTAAGCACAGAGGAATTGCCAGTATGTGGTGTGCCATGAATTGCAAAGATCTATAGGCAAGGGCGCATTATAGCGTTTGTCACTTACCTTACCCCTGAGAGTCCTGCTTGTTCATTAGTATGACCGATCATACAGGTTTTCCAGATCGCTCATCTTTATGAGGGCTCCGGAGGGAATTACACTTGCCATAGTGGAAAAATTCAGTGATAGGAGTTGGTTCCATTGCACTAATGTCCGATGCAGCCTCTCCTTCCTTTTACATTGGGTGGAGTTTTGCCCACAATGCAATTCCTTACAGCAGTATAGCATCTGTACAAGCTGAAAAAAAATCCAAGTATTTTGGCTAGTTTCCTTCCTTACCTAATCGATGGACATACTGGACATGAGTAATATATAAAAATCAAAGCATTTTTACTTATCAGAACTTTTAGATTTTTTTAACAATGTGGTGCTATTTCACTCGTTCCACTTTGGAGTTGACTATTCTGGGCAAATCGAATATTTATTGAAATTTTATATTTTAGTGAGGACATTTATCTATGCTTTAATCTTCCACGTGGAAAACACGTAGCATTCTGTCTTTTTAAAGTGTAACCTTGTATATGGTGATGAAATACTGAAGCTGCTCCTGCAGCGGGATTCTGACAAGCTTAAGATATCCTCTGAATTTATCAGGACTCTCATCGAGCACTGAACCAGAAATGGGAGTATTTAGGGATTTTATAAGGGGATACTTTATTAAACTTCATGTCTAAGTACAAATCCAAGCATTTGAAGAATATACAGATAGGTTCAAGAGCAAAACAGTGACTAGTTTGCCGGATTAACAGTATGCGCACTAAGTCGAATCATATATTAATCTCAAATATCGGCTTCTTCATGGATTACTCAATCTTCTATTTTTTAAGTTTCTTTCTTTTTCTTCTTGTAAACTTTAATCCCTTAACAATTTATCATGTACATCACAAGTTGGCTCCTGCCTTTGATGTGGGTTCACAACTTTCCCAGCAGATGATGGCTGTGATATTCAGCCATCATCCGCCTCTGACTGACAGCTCTGCTTCACCAGCAGCTGTTAACCTGTTAAATACCACTGTCAATTTGTGACAGCAGCATTTAATGCATGCTGTTAGGGGGGCATGTCATTCTAACCCCTCAACAGCCATCCCATGACACGATTGCAGGACGTCAGTGCCTTGTCATGAGTCATGACAGCCAGGGGTCTGCTGAAGATCGCTATATCTGTCATCATGGTACTTTTTGAATACCAGTCTATGGCTGGCATTCATAGGAAACTGTTATTTCTAATATATACAGCAATGCTGTGGTATTGCTGTATATAGCACAAGCAATCAGATGGTTGCAGGTACAAGTCCTCTAAGGGAACTAACATGTACAGTTAAAAGTAAAAAAAATGTGAAATCACCCACCTTTTATTCCATTAAAAAATAAGAAATTAAAAAAACAAATACACATATCTGGTATCGATAAAAAAAGAAAAACATCTCCAGCAGCTCGGTAAATGAAATAAAATGAGATTTTTATTGTAGTCCTCTAAAATCTATAGAAATAGCAGGAGAATCACAGTCAGGTGCTCAGCTACAATCCTACATGTTTCTGCGTGGAGCCTTAAGGCCCTGTTACACGCTACGATATATCGGGCGATATGTTGTCGGGGTCACGGATTCCGTGACGCACATCCGGCATCGTTTGACATATCATAGCGTGTGACAGCTACGAGTGACTGTGAATGAGCAAAAATACTCACCTTATCGTTGCTCGTTGACACGTCGCTCAGTTTCAAAAAAATCGATCGTCCTTCTGCGCGCCAGTTGTTCATCGGGAGCAACAAACATCTCCTTACCTGCATCCACCGGCAATGCGGAAGGAAGGAGGTGGGCGGGATGTTACATCCCGCTCATCTCCGCCCCTCCGCTTTATTGGCCGGCCGCTTAGTGACACCGCAGTGACGTCACTATGATGCCGAACGCACCTCCCACTTGTGGGAAGGATTGGTCGGCGGTCACAGCGACGTCACTGACCAGGTATGTGCATGTGACGCTGCCGTAGCGATAATGTTCGCTACGGCAGCGATCACCAAATGTCGCACGAGTGACGGGGGCAGGTGCTATCGCGCTCGACATCACGTGTCACACATAGCGATGTGTAATACCGCAGGAACGACGAACAACATCGTACCGGTGGCTGCAGCGATATTAAGGAAATGAACGACGTGTCAACGATCACCGTTTTGGAATGATTTTGTGATCGTTGATCGTAGCTCATTAGTGTTACACGCTGTGATGTCGCTACTGGCGCCGGATGTGCATCACTAACGACGTGACCTCGACGATATATTGGTAGCGATGTCGCAGCGTGTAAAGTATCCCTAAGTCTAAAGGCCACTTTACACACTACGATTTATCTGATGATATGTCATCGGGGTCACGGTTTTCGTGACATACTTCCGTCATCGTTAGTGACGTCATTGGGTGTGACACCTATGTGCGACTCCGAACGATCGCAAATAGGGTGAAAATCGTTGATCGTTGACACGTCGTTCAGTTTCAAAATATTGTTCGTCGTTTGGAACGCAGCATACATATTGCTACATTTCACACCCTGCCAACGACGAACAACATCCACACGACCGCCTTGGACAAACAATATATCGCTGAACGATGTAGCGTCGTTTGTGAGATGTGTACGTGTGACCGCTACAAAACAACCTATGAGCGATTTCCGCAAATCGTAACAACGATCTGGGCATGTCACATCGCTAACGAGATCGCTAGCGATATCGTGTGTAAAGCAGCCTTTAGGCTCCACGCCGAAATATGTAGGATTGGAGATGAGTACCTGATTGTGATTTTCCTGCTATTTCTATGGATTTTAGAGGACTACAATAAAAATCACATTTTATTTAATTTACTGAGCTGGTGGAGATCTTTTTCCCTTTTTACTGTGCAGTTTAACACTGCCTGAGGCCAGGGCAGCTACGAGCACCGGCAGGGATTCCGGAAACTGAGGATTAGAGGTGAGCTTAAGATTTTCACTATTTTCTATCTGGTATTGATGGGTTCATAAAAGTCCGATCTATCAAAAGATGCTATCTACCCTAAAATGATAGAAATATAAACATCTGCTCAGGGTACAAAAGACAATCCCTCACACATCCCCATATCCCAAAAATTGAAAATGTTACGACTTTTTGAAATTTACGACACAAGCAAAGTTTTGTTTTTTTTCCCCCAAATTCTAAACATTTTTCCACCACTTAAATAAATCAAAACTGAATGTATCACTTGTGGCCACGTGAACGCCGTTCTTGGCTCTGACACCTCAGAATCTTCACAAGTCTGTAGTCACAGAGAAGAACACACAGAATGACTGCAGACTTGTTACTTTAGACCAAATAACACTTTTAACAGTTTAAAGCATGCAGGTTGCAAAAATCATAATTCATAACCTCTGGTTTTTTTAACAAGAAGCATATATATTAGCCCCAATTCACTAAGACCAGCTATTTCCTTTCTGGTCTAGATAAGCGGGTGTGGTGTATTCAGATGCATCTGATTATTGATTTTTGCCTCTGTGCACCACACCAGACATCTTACTCTAGTCCTTGACTGGAGTGGATAGGAGTAAGATTTTTAGTGTGAGGAACCCTCCCAGCTCAATATCAAGCTGTGGTGTCACAACTAGAGTTGGGCTAACCACCAGATATTAGGGATCAGCAGGTCTAACCGCATTTAAAAAAAACCCAAAAAACTGGTTCCGGACCGAACTTAATACCAAACATCTGCCTGGATGCTGATTCTCATATAAGTCTATGGGGACCCAAATATTGTGCTTTAAAATGGCAATAGAAAGGGCTAGGGGGATTAGAGAAGGAACGTTATACTTACCAAGTCTCCCATGCGGCTGTCAAACTACTTCTGGGGCTGCTCATTACCATCATACATATTCACTCCTTCCCCTGTCCACCAGCAATCCCGGCGTCTGTGACTGGTTGCAGTCAGACCTCGCCCCCATCCTGTGTGACAGCGTCTGTGGTTGGAATCACAGACGCTGTCTGTGTTTCTATGGTGGTGGGAAAATAAATAAATAATTGGTGTATGGTTCCCCTATATTGTGATACCCAGCACAGATAAAGAATATGGCTACAAGCTGTAGCCCCCAGCCATGTTATCTTGGCTATGTCTCAAAATACAACGGACCCTATGTGGCATTTTTTTTTTTAATTATTTAAATAAATAATTAAAAAAAAACAGCATGTGGTCCCTCCCAATTTTGATACCCAGCCATGATAAAACCAACAGCTGAAGGCTGGTATTCTTATGCTGGGGAGACCGATAGTTATTCGACGCCCTGAGTTATTCGAAGCCTAAAACTAGCAGCCTGCAGCCACCCAGAATTGTCACATCCATTAGATATGACAATTCCAGCACTTTACCCAACTCATTCCGATTGACTTGGTGCAGTGGCAATCGAGGTTTTCTAGGTGGTTAATGACAGCTCACCGCAGGTAACCTGACCTCAGGTGAGAAGGAACAACATTTCTGTCCTCTATTGTTAATACCCCATTGCGGGATTGTATGTGATGATGGGTAAGGCACAACATGTTCAAAAAAATATGTTCTGATTTCTAATATTCAGGTACAAAAAATGCAGTCCCACAGTTTAAAAGAACCATGGGCATAACTTTTCATTAAATCACATCCACTTTGCTGAACTATGAAATTTCTTTATATTTAGGGTTAAGCGATGGCACAACATATACTGAATGTAATCACTGCAGGAGATCACTGGCCTGGCAATATATGGAATGAGACCACTGAGGCCAGTGATTGGTTGTAGCAATCAATTGTGGAGTAGGGCCCATTATTGCAGCAACTAAATCATTTAATATTTTTGGTGAGAACTAGAGTTATAGCGATTCAGAAAGAAGCTAATGCTTTTTTAATGTTTTATTCCATTTTTCCCACTTTCCCTGATCAATATATTTATAACTTTGAAAACCCCTTTAATAATGGAAAGCTAAGTGCACACTGCATCTGAGCACTCAGCTGGATATGTGCACTGAGTACAGCCACATACATTAACATTGCCATAAGCCCCAGCCACTGTGGCTAAAAGAGCATCCTCTAGGCTTACGTCTGTTTGCTATGTGTTAGCATTCTGTTTCTTTCATTGTATAGAAAAGTGCAGAAGGTACCATTGTGAAAAGTAGGATTTTACATGGGGCCCTGTGATGCCACAACATCCATTCAGACTGTGCCTTTATGTCATATATAAAGTATATCTCATAAACGTATACTCCAAACACTAGATGAAACATTGTGTGCACATAGTTGTACAATATTGTCAGTTGTTCATATTTAGCAATGGGAGAAAAGCTGGAATGTCAATCCATGAGGTAAGTATGGGTTGTTTTTTTATTTCGGTTACTGCAGAATTTAAAAAGGTTGTCAACTACTTTAATAGGGATGACCTATCCTTAGGATTTGTCTTCAATGTCTCACTGGCTGGGGTCCAACAACCCGCACCCCTGCCATCAGCTGTTCTCATTGCTGGCAGTGGCAGCAAGCAACTAGAAAAGCTCCATTTTGGTGCTGCTTCGTCATTCAAATCAATAGGAGGCGGATTTACAGTACCCAGATGCGGCTACTATGAGTAGATGGGGCAGCTGTGGAACTGAGCAATTCCGGTCTCATGCTGCTGCCGCCGGGAGCCTTTCCAGCTGATCACAGTAAGTGCCATGTGTCAGACCCCAGCTAATCAGACATTGATGACTTATCCTAAGAAAATCATACTATGAAGAAAAAGACATGGATCGCACATCCCAAAAATACAATGATCTAAAGCCGCTAGGCAAAAAATTAAATAGAACATGAGGTTCTTTTGTTCCCATTCTGATCATATTGTATTAAGCCCACTGCCACGTCACGGCAAACCTCTTGAGTGGGTCCCTAACCTGACCTTTTTGTGCGGCACTGTGCACTGACCACCGCCGCAGCGACAAAGCGCCAGCAGGGCGGGCGACCTGGTGCCTCACAGCACCCATGCTGCAAGGCAAAGCCCCCAAGGCTCCAGGCCGCGCCGCCCCACTGACACCACACCACCACAACAGCAGCCAGCACACAGTGAGAGGAGCTGTGCACTCACCTCCCACTGGCTCCCATATGTGAACTGGGAGCAAAAAGAAGGCTGACCCCTCTTGCAGTCTCCTGCTGATTAAAATCACCTGTGCCAAATGGGGAGAGTGCAGATCCAAGTAAAGAGGGGGATAGAATGATATATATCATACTATGAAGAAAAAGACATGGATCGCACATCCCAAAAATACAATGATCTAAAGCCGCTAGGCAAAAAATTAAATAGAACATGAGGTTCTTTTGTTACCATTCTGATCAGATTGTATTAAGCCCAATGCCACGTCACGGCAAACCTCTTGAGTGGGTCCCTAACCTGACCTTTTTGTGCGGCACTGTGCACTGACCACCGCCGCAGCGACAAAGCGCCAGCAGGGCGGGCGACCTGGTGCCTCACAGCACCCATGCTGCAAGGCAAAGCCCCCAAGGCTCCAGGCCGTGCCGCCCCACTGACACCACACCACCACAACAGCAGCCACCACACAGCACCAGCACACAGTGAGAGGAGCTGTGCACTCACCTCCCACTGGCTCCCATATGTGAACTGGGAGCAAAAAGAAGGCTGACCCCTCTTGCAGTCTCCTGCTGATTAAAATCACCTGTGCCAAATGGGGAGAGTGCAGATCCAAGTAGAGAGGCGCATTGTCGCTGCGGCGGTGGTCAGTGCACAGTGCCGCACAAAAAGGTCAGGTTAGGGACCCACTCAAGAGGTTTGCCGTGACGTGGCAGTGGGCTTAATACAATCTGATCAGAATGGTAACAAAAGAACCTCATGTTCTATTTAATTTTTTGCCTAGCGGCTTTAGATCATTGTATTTTTGGGATGTGCGATCCATGTCTTTTTCTTCACAGTATGATATCCTAAGAAAATCCCTTCTAACAGTCTTGCACCACAACAATCTATTCTAAATTATACTGCCTGACTAATCCCCATGTCCCCCTGCTACTCCCCAACCTCTCCTCTTTGCCAATCCCTTCACTGGCTTCCCATCGCCCAACGACTCCAGTTCAAAACACTAAACATGATCTACAAAGCCATCTACAACCTGTCTCCTCCCTACATCTATGACCTAGTCTCCCAGTACTTACCCGCACGTAACCTTTGATCCTCACAAGATCTCCTTCTCTACTCCCCTTTCATCTCCTTTTCCCACAATCGCTTCCAAGATTTCTCCCGTGCCTCCCCCATACTCTTGAATGCTCTGCCACAACATATCAGACTTTCGCCTACCTTGACAAGCTTCAAAAAGAACCTGAAGACCCACCTCTTCCGACAAGCGTACAACCTGACATAACCCTCAGTCCACAATAGAATCACATGGCCATCTCTATCCTCACTTACTGTAGGTTAAGATTAAGGGCGCTAAGCCAGAAATGCGTTAACAACGTCTCTATGCATTGTCTGAACTGCACTGAATAAATCACCTGATCACTCAGCTGGATCACCTTCTTCATTTACCGTCACTTACTGTATCCTCACTCATCCCTTGTAAATTGTGAGCCCTAGGGTCCTCTTTCCTGCTGCTCCAGTCTGTGCCTTGTTTTGTTTACGATTATTGTACTTGTCCCTACTATATATACCCCTTTTATTTTTATTAATAATAATAATACCACCAATATAAAAGTAGTAGACTACATCTTTAAGAAGGGTTATTACTAGTGGAATAAACAATATAACAGTCCTCTTCATCTCATATTCTTGTTGGATGCTGGACACTTGGGAGTTAAGTATACTAGTCTGTATTACTAGTGGAAACCTCTTTATGCTTTAAGCGTTAGGGTTACATGCCATGTAACATTTACATAACTTTACCTTGTTCACATTCTCTGGTCCCCACTGTGTCTTCTGATATGTCTTCTCTTTGGAACCATTGTGATATCTCGATGATAATATAATGGTATTCTTCAATTCTTTGTTGTAGCCATGTATTCTAATGAACAACATCCAGCAACTTAGAGTCCAACTGGAAAAGATGTTTGAGAACATGGGAGGGAAAGAGGTAAGACTCATTGTGTGTAGTGTTCATGTTTTCCTCCATTGCATTTAGAGATCATTAGATAAATTCTATTCAATAATTAGTTTCTATCGATGTTGGATCTGCAGCTTTGTTACAGAGAGACCATTACTGGCTTAAACCTTAATAGTTGGATACTAAGTAGCAAAGCAGTGACTTAGCTAAGCCTAATACTGACACCTTGAGCTAATGATCTTTAAATGAGTTAAATTTCATGTTGAGTGTTGTAGTCACGATGCAGACATTTCCCGCTGTTTCTGGATGAAGCAGCCTTTGGCAACCTGTAGCTTACCTACTATAGCGGGGCTAGTAGCTTCGACATAAGAGAAAGCTACAAGTTGCCGACCTGAAATATATTAAGGTTTATTTTTTATGTGTGTTGATAGTTTTGTGTTTTGTGCTTTGTCTGTAATGTGTCATGTCTTTGTCCAATACCTTTAACCTGCTATCAACTGAGCAGAAGAAAGAAGGAGCAATAGCCTTTTACAAGGTTTGTCAAGGCGAGCATGCATTGATATTGCAAACTATATGTTACAGGCTGTAATTCAGTGCCAGTCTGACAGACTATCGTGACGGTGCCAGCCTCAGAATACAATGCAAAGTAATGATTGTGGTGGATATTGATTCACTAATGGGGCAGAAAGAGACCGAATCACGTACTGAAATCTATTACTTAATATGCATAGATAAAATTATATATAGAAGAGCATAGAGAGCCATCGAAATGCCAATACAATAATGAACTAATCTGAAGTGTGAGAGCACTGACTATATACTTATTATATACACATTTGGTCAAAATTGTTGGTACCCCTCATTTATTGAAACAAAAACCCAAAATTGTCACAGAAAGACCTTGAATATGACAAAAGTAATAATAAATTAAAAAAATCTATGAAAATGAACAAATGAAAGCCAGACATTGGTTTTCAACCATGCTTCCACAGAATGTTTTTTAAAAAATAACTCATGAAATCGGCCTGGACATAAATGATTGTACCCCTGAAAATAATGTGTTAAATCAAGGTATGTCCACTAATTAGCATCACAGGTGTCTACAATCTTGTAATCAGTCAGTGGGCCTGTATATAGGACTACAGATACTCAATGTGCTGTTTAGTGACATGGTGTGTACCACACTCAACATGGACCAGAGGAGGCGAAGGAAAGAGTTGTCTCAGGAGATTTGAAAGAAATTTGTAAACAAGCATGTTAAAGGTAAAGGTTATAAAACCATCTCCAAGCAGCTTGATGTTCTTGTGACTATAGTTGCACATATTATTCAGAAATTTAAGATCCATGGGACTGTAGCCAACCTCCCTGGAGGTGGCCGCAGGAGGAAAATTGATGACAAATCAAAGAGACGAATAATACAAAGGGTAACAAAAGAGCCCAGAAAAACTTCTGAAGAGATTAAAGGTGAACTTCAAGCTCAAAGAACATCAGAGTCAGATTGCACCATCCGGCGTTTTTTGAGCCAAAGTGGATTTCATGGGAGACGACCATGTAGGATACCATTGCTGAGAAAAAAACATAAAAAAGCCAGACTGGAATTTGCCAAAATACATGTTGGAAAGCCACAAAGCTTCTGGGAGAATGTCCTATGAACAAAATGGACAAAAAATTAGCTTTTTGGCAAGGCACATCAGCTCTATGTTCATAGACGGAAAAATGAAGCATATCAGGAAAAAAACACTGTCCCTACTGTGAAACATGGAGGAGGCTCTGTTATGTTCTTTGGCTGCTTTGCTGCATTTGGCACAGGGTGTCTTGAATCTGTGCAGGATACAATGAAATCTCAAGACTATCAAAGATTTCTAGAGAGAAATGTGCTGCCCAGTGTCAGAAAGCTTGGTCTCAGTCGCAGGTCATGGGTCTTGCAACAGAATAATGACACAAAACACACAGCTAAAAACACCCAGGAATGGCTAAGAGGAAAACATTGGACTATTCTGAAGTGGCCTTCTATGAGCCCTGACCTAAATCCTATTGAGCATCTTTGGAAAGAGCTGAAACATGCCGTCTGGAAAAGGCAACCTTCAAACACGAGGCAACTGGAACAGCTTGCACTTGAGGAGTGGCCAAAATACCTGTCAAGAGGTGCAGAAGTCTCATTGACAGTTACAGGAATCGTTTGATTGCAAGGATTGCCTCAAAAGGTTGTGCAACAAAATATTAAGTTATTGTATTAGGGGAACCATCATTTCTGTCCATGCGTATTTCATGAGTTTTAATTTTAAAAAAATTCTGTGGAAGCAAAAAAGCAGCAATGTCTGACTTTCATTTGTTCAGTTTCATTGATTTTTTTTTTATTACTTTTGTCAGAATCAAGTTATTTCTGTGACCATTGTGAGTTTTTCTTTCATTAATGAGGGGGACCAACAATTTTGACCACGTGTGTACACTTCTTATCATATGTTCTTGTAGTGCTTTGTAAATTGACACCTCATTAAAGTTTATATTTACCTAACACCTCAATAATTAATGCGACACTATGCTGTTTTATATAGTAAAAATGGAATATTTCATCCTAAATATCTCTAAAGATATAAAATGTGTAGGCTGAGCGATGTCACTATATCTATATGTACACTGGCCATGCATGCCTAGGAATGGTACCTGATACCTTTGGTTCATCATTAGTTAAAGGGGTATTCCCATCTCCAAGATCCTATCCCAATATGTAGCAGGTATAATAATAAGAATATTAGCAAATGCCTCCAATTAGAAATTTAGCGTAGTTTTCCTGATAAGCTATGTCAGGGCATTGCAGTAACTTAGGTATCCATCGTTACGACCACTAGTAACTAACTAATTGGTTGTAACCTTAGATACCTAAGTTTCTGTAATGCCCTGCACATGAGGTAAGTGACATAGCTTTTCAGAAGAATTATACTACATTTCTAATTGGATATATTTGCTATTTTTTTTTTATATTAAGCCTACTGCATATTAGGATAGGATCTTGGAGATAGGAATACCCCTTTACGTGTTGCTAAACTTATAGCATGTTAGTTCTGAAGCGCACTGTGACTTTGCACTAGGCTGACAAATATTTTGGGATTCATGTCAGAACATCAGATTGGGCTGAAGTATCTTTTCCGTGATCAGTGATATAAACTGCTTAGGATGGCATTTTTACCTATGACGGAACTTCAGCTCACTTACTGATTTCTTAATAACTGGATAAAATCAGATAGTGAATGCCTTCCCCAGGCTCATGTTTGCATGATTGAAAAAAAATGGTAAATCTGCTTTCTGCTTGGATTGCACTCTCCTGACACTGTGCAATCAGACTGAGTGCCACGTGAAACGTTTCCTTCTGACTGCAGAGTGGCTTATTATTTTTATTATTTAATACTTGCAGACAGATTTAAAAAATCTAAAGGAATATTTAATTTGCATTAAATATCCTCAATGGATACAGATGTATTCTTGTGTGTCAGACACCAGAATACAAAATAAAAAAATAAAGGTCATTTTTTGAATGATAAACCTTTCCTATCTGAGACTTAAAGGGAATCTGTCAGCAGGTTTTTGCTTCCTTATCTGAGAGCAGCATCTTGTAGGCAAAAAGATCCTGAATCTAACAATGTATCACTTAGATTACTCGGTGCAGGCGTTCTGACACAATTAAAGGTTTTAGGGGCCCTTTGCACACTACAACATCGCAGGTGCGATGTCGGTGAGGTCAAATCGAAAGTGACGCACTTCCGGCGTCACTCTCAACATCGTAGTGTGTAAATCGTTTTAACTACGATTACCGAGCGCAAAAGCGTCGGTATCGTATGATCGGTGTAGTGTCAGTCATTTTCATTATTTTGGCTGCTGCGACGGTAAGATGTTGTTCCTCGTTCCTGCGGCAGCACACATCACTGTGTATGAAGTCGCAGGAGCGAGGAACATCTCCTACCTGCGTCCCGTCTGCAATGCGGAAGGAAAGAGGTGGGTGGGATGTTTACGTCCCGCTCATCTCCGCCCCTCCGCCTCTATTGGCCGCCTGCCGTGTGACGTCGTTGTGACGCCACACGACCCGCCCCCTTAGGAAGGAGGCGGGTCGCTGGCAAGAGCGACGTTGCAGGGCAGGTATATGCGTGTGAAGCTGCCGTAGCGATAATATTCGCTATGGCAGCTATCACAAGATATCGCAGCTGCGACGGGGGCAGGGACTATCGCGCTCGGCATCGCAGCATCGGCTTGCGATGTTGTAGTGTGCAAAGGGCCCCTTAGATTTAGCAAAGCAGCAGAGCTGATAGAACTGTCCCCACCCTCACCAGAAACTCAGTAGAGATTGTACATTGAAAGTGAGGTGTCAATCAGAGGAGGGGGTTTGTCAGACTGCCCCACAGCTGACATTGTAATCCAGCAATGATAATCACTGGGTGGTATAGCTTTAGTGTACGTAAACAACAACACACCGCCTGATATGAGAGTCGTAGTTGATTTTTGTTTTTTAACCCCTGCAGCATGCTGTCCTCTGATTACATAGCAATAACCTGCTGACAGATTTCCTTTACAGACCTGCAAAATGTCTTCTTGTGTTATTTTTTCTAAATCTGCCTGCTCAATATATTAATAAAACATGTATTTATTAATATATGCTCAAAAAGCACAATTTTTTGTGTGTTTTTTGTCACAATGTGTTACCATTACATAATGTCTAGATGATATAAGAATGTTATAAAAATGTGATAAGAAAAAGGAAGAAAAAAATAATACGGTTCAGGGGGTTTAGACAGAGAACAAATTACAGTTCTTCATATGTTGTAGATAGATATCTGTTCGTCTGCCTTACTTCTGGAAATTGCTCACTTGAGACTCTGTTAAATCATGGCTTAAAGAACGCTCTTCCTCTCAGTCTAGGGTCAGTTGCTTATGTATATCTACAGTATATATGTATTTTGTCCTAGACAAAATGTTCTTGTGCTACAGATTTGTTTTCCTGGAATAGGAGTTGTACACTTGTTATCTATATCCGTATGTCAGAGTAAAGTCAATAGGTTTTTTTATGTTAAATACAAGTACAGATGAGATGGAGTAAAACTTGGCTACCAACCTACAGCATAACAACCCAATTTCATCAGACTTATGATGGATTATTGATTATATATCTGACAGTAGAAGATAAAGACATTTTTTGTAACCTGTCTTCTGCCTTTCTCACATACAAACTTAAAAAAGTGACGACCAAGAATGAAATACAACATACCATGTTCCTTCATTATAATCATACATGTGAGCTTTTACAGAAAGATTGCACTGTTTTTATTCTTTCTCTATAAGTATACATGTGATAAAAGACATACAAACAACTTCCAATCATACTAGTTATCCTGCCACTCTGAGTTTTCATCAGGCTAACCTAAAATTCACCATATGCTTCTGTGCCATTTCTGCTCCTGTACTGTCCCCTGCCTGCTAGTTTTATCCTTTCCCATCTACCTCAGTATAGATATCTGTGTATTTGACATCATTATTACCTGGTTTATAGCAGAGCTCAACTCTCCTGCAACTCTCCACAATGGAGATTTTAATTGATAGGCAGTACATAATTGTTTGTTGTTTCCTGCTGAGATATCTAGGATGTGAAACTTCATATGGTGTTCTGTATATGCATAAAGCTGAGGATAATCTTCTACTATATGTGTCAACAGAGCAGCATTTGAAGTTTCACATCACTTATCTCCCAGCAGCAGGCAACAAACTACCCAACTCCATTCAACCTTTGTACATACAGCCCCATCCTGCGTTATTTCACACCTTTCAGCTCTCTCTATATACAACCCAATCCTGCATTATATCACTACTCTCAGACCCCTGTATACCCTGACCCATCCTGCAGTATATCACTCCTTTCAGACTCTGTACATACTGCCCCATCCTGCAGTATATCACAGTTTTCAGCACATTCTACACTGATGAGCAAAAGGGTAACAATGTTTTGATTATTTTTTGACATAATGCTGATTTGAGATACCTCCTAAAACTTAGTTTCTGAGATTTTCTTAACAATGTTTTGAACTTTTGAATTTTAGGCTCCATGTTTCACCATCCAATACAGCTCTAAACATGAGACTACCTTCATTTTATAGACAATAAACTTGGCTATGTAATACATAAATTTTACTTGCAGCTAATTAGCATATGATTACTTATGGAGATTCTTGTAATGTCACTCCATTGTTACTGTTTTGCTTCTGGTGGTGGAAAAATCTTTTTCTTCCTGTATACTACAAATTACAACCTGTTCTCACTTTCACTAATAGCTCATTGTGTTGATAGGCTGAATCCCATGCAACAGTTCACTGCTTCAAATCAAAGAGCAGCCTTGAGGATTTCCCAAAAAATGAGAAACAGCATCACACAGGTTATTTATAGCGGCAAGGTGCCGAGTGTGGCAATGAAGGAGCTCGGGAGCTCCATAACACATAGGATTCTTTGGATTACTTGTGAGCCTCTCTGGCTCTCATACCCGACGTGATGTCACCTTCAGTGCTGCATTCTGCGCCCTGCCGACAGCCGGGAGCACCGATGACCTAGACGTCTTGAGCATGACATCGTGATAGGAATGGACACATGTGCCTCTTAAGTGGGATAGACCTGCCTGGCACTCTACTACTACCCCATCCACTTCATTCTCCACATCAAGATTTCATAGATGCACTAGCCACCTTCGAAGGTTATCATCTATATGCAAGTACCATTACTGTGTTTTTAAACATGTTTATTGCCACATTTTAACTTGCAATTAGCTTATTTTGTGCCTCTGCACAGTGGGACACACCTGCATGGTACTCTACTAATACCCCCATCTACTCCAGTCTCCACAGCAAGATTGTGGAGACACACTAGTCACCAATGGAGGTTATCATCTATACACAAGTACCACTACTGTGTTTTGAAATATGCTCATTCCCATATTTTAAATTGCTATTGGCTTATTTTGTTTAAGTGGATAATCATTCATTACATGCCATTTTTTGCAATGCTAGTTGCATTTATTTAAGACCAGTATGTACCAACATTGGGACCGTATAGAAGAGATCTGGATTCAGATTTTGGTTAAGACATGCTTGAATCTGATGGAGAGCATGCCCAAAAGGATTCAGGCAGTGGTGAAAGCCAAAGATGTGTTTTTACAAAATACTAGCAAAATAATAAAAATTTTTATTTAGATTTTTAGGAACAAAACATTAACAATGCAGTGACATGACAAGAATTTGCATAACTTATCATATGCTAAATATTTGCAAGTCAAATTTATGTATACGATAGACAAGATGATTGTCTACAAAATGATGGTAGTCTCACATTCTAAGCTGTAGTGAATGGTGAGATATGCAGACTGAAAGTCAAAAGTTCAAAGCATTGTTACCCTTTTGCTCCTCAGTTTACATCCAGCATTTTTCCTGCATTATATCACTTCTTTCAGCCATCTTTATACACAGCCACATCTTGCACTACATCACTCTTCACACGCCCTTATCTACAGCCCCATCCTGTATTATATTATTCCTCCTATCCCCTCTATATGCAGCTCTAAACTGCAGCACATCGTTCTTTTCAGCTAAAGATCACCATCATACAACATCATCAAACATTGCCAGCACAGGCATACTGCTTCTTGGTATGAGTGCTCTGCACTGTAATATGGGAGGCTCCACGTATAACTGTGATATCGTCCCTCACAGAAGCAGATCAGTTCCAGACAACACCTGGAACAGAGCTATGGTAGCTGCAAGCCATCAAAGTGAGACTGCAGTGCACATGATCAACCGGAGGCAGTGGAACTACACCAGGATGGTTCCAATGACAACTGGTGGGCAAATAGATCCAGGAGAGGCATCCACATTCCAATTATTAACTGCTTAAAATATTTTAATATTGCAAGAAAACTCTCTAAATTCAATGTGCACTGATCTCATGGCTTTCATTACAGGGTGCGGAGATGATATTTACACATACTCCTCTAAATGCACAACATATGCTCATAGATCCTGAATTTATTTGACTCCTACGGACAAGTATATGGATTATTGCCTCTTCCTGCATTAAATCTGAGTGAATCCAAAAAAGTACTTAAAGTTTGAATTTTAAGAATGAGATCATCCATTATATTTCTATTTCCAGATGTGACTTTACCTAATTTGCTGCAAAGTCAATGGTGTGAAAATGTGTCATATGTGAATCTATCCTAAAACTAATTCACAGGTTTGCAAGGGAAAATTTAATTGAAAATTAAGAGGTGACTTTTATATACTTCTGATCGCTGAACTCAGTAATAATATTTTAAAAATGTCATCACATACAGTTTTTTCACAAACATTGATTCCATGGACTTTTTCTTGCAATATAAATTACTATGGGGAGCAAAGTCTTTTAAACAGCGTTCATAAGAGTGTGGTGCTGTGCTTACCACAAATCCTTTCAGGGTTTAGTGGTTGTGGTGGATTAAGCTTCAGTTTCTAACAACATGATCGAAATGGCCACAAGCGGGTGCCATAGTTCACCCGATAACATTTGCTACATTTGCAGTTGTTTTGTAGTGAAGAAACAATGAAGGAACATTACAGACTTTGTTAAAAAAGTGGATTATGTGTACTTTGGTGTAAAACTAGGTGATCAGGACAAGTCATGGGCTCCACATGTAGTGTGTACTGTTTGTGTAGAAGAACTACAACTGTGGTCTAAAGGGAAGAAAGAGAGCTTAAATTTTGGCATGCCTCTGATATGGAGAGAACTGAGAAGTTATAGTGATGACTGCTGCTTTTGCATCTACAACGTGGAGGGATTTAACTTTAAAAGTGAGAAGGAAATTTTTCTACCCGGACCTCCCTGTGCCTCATGATCAAGGAATACATGTCGCTTCACCTCCGGAGAAACGTGAAGATACACTTCAATCAGTACATGAAAAGCAAGATTCTGATGAACACTTTCACGCTGGTCCCAACGGGCCACAGCTTTTTTCACAGCTCGAATAAAATGATTTAGTCAGGGACTTGGACATTCCTAGATATTCTACCGCATATTTAGGCTCTAGACTAAAGGAAAAGAACCTGATAGCTCCTGGTACCTGTTTTTCATGGTACAGAAGCAGAGAAAAGGAATTCCTTCCAGTCTTTTCTCAAGACGGTGCTCTAGTGTATTGCAGTGGTATTCCTGGGCTGATTGAAAAATTTAACATTGAGTACAATGTGAGCGAGTGGAGACTCTTTATTGTTTCATCCAACAAAAGTCTGAAAGGTGCGCTACTGTACAATGGCAGCAAGTATGCGTCAGTGCCTGTAGGGCATTCTGTGCACTGAAAGGAAAGGTATGATATTTTACATTTTAGTCTCAAGAAACCTAACTACAAGGATCAAGGATGGCCAATATGTGGTGATCTGAAAGTCCTCTCTTTGCTTCTTGGGCAACAAAGAGGATACCCAAAGTACTCATGCTTTTTGTGTAACTGGAACAGCCAGGATAGGACTTATCACTCAAGATAAAAACGTCCGACAAGAACATATTTACAACCTGTATCACTGTAATCACACTGACCAAAAGAATAAATCCCCCTTGTCACTAAATAAAATAAAACTAAGAACTATTCTTGTACTGCTGTCTATTTGTTCATTCTACCTCCCAAAAATTGGAATAAGGTGTGGTTCATATTTCTCCTGTGCTCGCAGATGATTGCTTATATTGGATTTCCGTGTAAAACCCGGAAACCACAAATCAGACAAACTCGAGGCAGATGGAAACACTTTGGACTCTGTCTGGTTTCTGTTCCAGCGTTATCCCATCATTTTAGGTGTTTTTTTTTAGCACACAAGTGTCGAAGACCACAGTTCTGTGTACGCCTAAAAAGATGGATACCACTAAAACAGACACCAAATGGAGTCCATTGTGTCTCCATCTAACTCACAATAGTGAGTGGTTTCATCTGAATTGTGGCACGGTGACTCAGTGGTTAGCACTGCAGTCTTGCAGCTCTGGGGTCCTAGGTTCAAATCCCACCAAGGACACCATCTGCAAGGAGTTTGTATGTTCTCCCGGTGTTTGCGTGGGTTTCCTCCGGGTACTCCGGTTTCCTCCCACATGCCAAAGACATACAGATAGGGACTCTAGATTGTGAGCCCCAATGGGGATAGTGTTACCAATGTATATAAAGCGCTGTGGAATTAATAGCGCTATATAAATGAATAAAATTATTATTAATTATTATTATTATTATTATTTTAGTAGGATTTACATAGAAAACCAACCTCAGTGATGAGTGTAGGGCACAAGAATGTCATCTCTCAGCCTTATACTGAAAGCGATCAAAAAAACGTTCTGTACTCTAAAATGTTACCAATAAAACCTCTAACTTATGCTGCACAAATCCAGCCCCCACTCAGTTCTGTCATCTGTCACTAGTAAAAAAGGGGCTCCCACATTACTGGTAGAACAAAGACTCTGGAAAAGTGACTTGGCTCCCACCCCGTCAAATAAAATCCAGTGCAACTGCACTCTCAAATACGAATGCTCTCCTCATTTTGAGCCCCCCATAGTAAGAAGCCACATGTTAGGCATTATTGTTGAGAGGAAAGCCCAATTAACAATTTATGGGTTGTGTTTCACCAAAAGAACAAGCGGACATACCCTCCATTGTTAGGCTGGACAAAATACCCTAGGGTCCCTTAGGGCATACATGAGCCTTTCTATCTTTGTCCCGGAATCATTGTTTGTCCTTTCTGTTTTTGCTGGTTCCTTATATTTTTTGATTATGTTGGGTATGTATTGTCACTATTTTAATTATATTCTACATGTGGAGTATCGTCAAGCTCAAAAGACAGTGGGTAGCAAACTGTTCAGTGACTGCATATTACTCTTTGGCCATACAACAGGGAGGGAAGGAATGCTTCGGAGAACAGATTTTCCTAGAATGGTTTGCGGAATCTATTTGCAGAGCCCCTAAGTGCCAGTACAGCAGAAAGTGACCACATTTTGGAAATTACACCCCTCTAGGAATTCATAATTGGACGTAATCACAATTTTGTCTTTAGAAAACACCTGTAGAGTCAAACGCAGTGAATGTTGCAGAATTAAAAATTGTAAATATGCCCTTGTAGTGGCCAGTATATTGGAGAACCTGTACATTGTGCCTAGTCCATAAATAAGCAGGCTTCCACACTACAGAAATGCCAATGTGTGGATGTTAACTGTGGTTTAGGCTCAGAAAAGTAGGGGGCATTTGGATTTGGGAGTTCAGATTTTGCTGGATTTCTTTTTTTCTGGAGTCCTAGCGCTATTCCAGAGCTTTTGTGCTGCCAGTAATGTGGAAACCTCCTATATTTCCCTTACCAGATCACAGAGCTGACTGGGGACATTTTTTTGTGGGTTGAGTTAAATGCTATTGGTGGCAATTTGGGGTACAGAACATTTTAGATCAGTTCACATTTATCATGTGCTCTATGATGAGCACTTACATTAGGGTTTCCATCTACATCTCCGAAATACATGATTTAGGTGAAACCCCCAATGTATCCATTCACTAATGAAGCAGCAAAGTTACTCTGTACTCAGTTTGGCCTCCATACAGCAATGTCCTTCTTTTCAAAGGTGATCAAAAAATGTTGTTGACCGCATTTTTGTGAACGCCTAAAAACACACGTAAAAAGATGGACACTGCCATCCACAGGCCATACAGGAATTCAAAATGACTCACTCTACCTCATTAAAGTGAGTTGTCATTTTGGGAATTTTGTCTGAATCATGATTTTCAGAAATTTACACCTAATCCCCAGTTTAAGCACTCTGTATACAGCGCAGGATGTGAGCTGAGCCTTACCTCGATCTTTGGGAGGCAGAATTAACAAATCAACAATTGAACAATTTGTTTTATATTTTTGTTTTTTATGCTGTTCACCTTGCGGTATGTGATTAGACAGCATTATTCCTTAGGTCAGTACAATTACAGCGATACCAGATTTATAGGTTTTTTTTTTTAGGTTTGGCTACTATCACACTAAAAACATTTTTTTTTTTTTTTACAAACTAAAGGTTTTCCAAAAACATTTCAGAGTTATTACCACAAAAAATTACACTGGTCAGATTTCTAAAATTTGTCTTGGTCATGAAGATCAAAATTAACTCAGTCCTTAAGGGTTTAAAGAAGTTCTGAAGAAATTTCTAGGTAACAATAAAAATCCAAAATGTAAGTCCATTGTGGAAAACATGCTGAAACATTTCATAGCCTTCGTTTGTCTGTTGAATTTGAAGTTACATTTTTTACATTCCAGTTTGGACTAAATTCCTGAAAACCTGGTGCTATTAGTGAAGAGCAAGGAGAAAGATTTCATCAAGATATCAAGGTGATGGAACGATGATACCAAAGTGAATGGAACGATGATACCAAGGTAGATGGAACGTGAACATGATGGAGGACAACTGCTGGATGCTTCACAGAGAATATCTGCAGGCCTTCTATAAGAGAAAAAGTATCAGAAGTAGTGATGCGTGGTCCTGGACTATAAAAGTCCAGATTCCCGCGGTTTGAAAGGTGCCCAAGTGCCGTACTCAGGCCCAGGATTCTGGGTGTTTGATCTGGATCCGGCACTCGAGAAACTAAAAAAAAAAAAAAAAGAAAAAATAAAGAAAATAAGAATGAAGCGAGCGCTTAATACGCTTAATACTTACCAAGGCTCCGGTGCAGCTGTAAACTTCTCCCGCATGCTTGTACGCTGCTCTTGTGGCCTCCCTGTGCCGCTCATCATTGCTCATACATATGCACTGTTTTCCCTGCTTTCCCTGCCCACCGGCCATCCTGGCATCTGTGATTGGTTGAAGTCAGACGTGCCCCCAGCCTATGATAGTGTCTGCCTGCAACCAATCACAGGCGCTGTCTGCGCGTCAGAATTATGATTCATGAAGCAGGAGGCTCAGGATGAGCAGAGAAGGACACATTATCATGGGTGCAGAGATCTGCTCATCCCTCTCCCCCCAGATCCCCATTTCTATTATGAACAACTCCATGTCCACGAGAACTTAGAAAGAGAATGTTTATTCTAAACCAGGCTGAATTTTGAACACGTTCCCCCCTGTCTCGTGACAAATAATGTCATACCTGGAAGGAGCCTGTATATTCTAGCATCTACCTCTATTTTTAGTGCACGATCTAGATACACGCAGCTCCGGAAGTGAATGCACGACCTGGAAGCAGGTAACAATATGGTGCTTCGGTGAGTACACCGCTTGCGCTCCTGTCTCCCTATGTCTTCCACAAACATTTTTAATTGCCGGATTCTGGTTCCCATAGACTTATATGAGTACCGGATTCTGGACCGGAACTGGATTTTTTTAAAAAAATTAGCAGGGACCCTCCAGTCACAGTTTTCGGCAAGTCCGCTCATCCCTAATCAGGAGAAGCTTTGAAGAGAAAAGAAAAAAAGTGCAATAATTAATTTGTAATAAAGCTGCAGAATGAATGTTCAAAAAATTTATGTATATAAGATTTTGGCTACAATAAAGATTTTTCTTGCTCATCTTGCTTTTATGTAATTTCACTCCATGTTTTGTGCAAAATCCATATGTGATGATTAAAAATAGAAGTGTTTTCCTTTTTCTTTCTTTTTTTTTTTAATCGGGGTATAAGAGAACATAAGGATCAGTCATTGGATTTGAAACAACTGTCATAAACCCACATTTCCATACCCGTGTTATTTTAGCAGCCTAAAACACTACAGGTAATATACATTATATAAACCAGTGTTCAAGTGCCCTCAGCAGGTAGTGTCTTCAGAATTTCCTTAGTATTACATGAGTAAAGTTATTATTGTCATTCCTCAGGCTTTTTCACCATATGATATTTTCAAATTATAACCTGTTGGAAAGTTGTTTTATCCCTGTTTCATTAGACATGGGTAAATTATTTAATTACAATGACTTTGTTACATTACAGATGTCAATAAGAGTAGATATACGTATCCAAATAAAAGTACCCAATGTCGCAACCAATGCTGAATTATAAATCCACACTCAGACATCTATCGAAAAGATTGATGCCTGTAAATCTATTTTACCTTTGGGCAGAAGAGTCCAGGAATATCAATAAAAGAGACCATTACTTTGGGTTGAGCGAATACTGCAGCGGAGCCATTGTCACTTGTTTACCAGGGGGACTAGATAATAAACCACTTTAGCTTCTAATAGCTCAGTGATTAAGCCATACAGACTTCTTGGGAGCTCCTTGTTCTTCGTCATCTGGATAGGTTCCTTAAGCCCGCTTTACACGCTGCAATATATCTTACAATGTGTCGGCGGGGTCACGTCGAAGTGACGCACATCCGGCATTGTGAGGTACATTGCAGTGTGTGACAGGTACGTGCGATTGCGATTGAACGGTAAAACATTCATCGCATGCACATCGTTCATTTCTCTAGAATTGAACGTCAGATTGTTCATCGTACCCGGGGTAGCACACATCGCAGCGTGTGACACCCCGGGAACGATGAACAGATCTTACCTGCATTCTGCAGCTCCCGGCTGACAATGCGGAAGGAAGGAGGTGGGCGGGATGTTTACGTCCCGCTCAGCTCCGCCCCTCCGCATCGATTGGCCGGCTACCGCGTGACGCCGATGTGACGCCGAACGTCCCTCCCACTCCAGGAAGTGGACGTTTGCCGCCCACATCGAGGTCGTATGGAAGGTAAGTACGTGTGACGGGGGTTAATCGTTTGTGCGGCACGTTCAACAAATTGAACGTGCCACACATACGATGGGGGCGTTGCAAATCGCATATGATATCGTATGCGAGATTGCAACGTGTAAAGCAGGCTTTATACCTGTATAAAACCCCCCCCATTCTTAGCATTAGGGAATAAATCTCTGAAACCTGTTTTTCTCACAGGGGTGATATGTAATCAGGTAGGGGTATAGCTTTTTTTTTTGCTGAGGGGAAGATTATGTGTGTGTGTACGAATGTCAATAGATCGGCATTGCCTTTGGGTTAAGGGCTTTTTTATGTAAGTAACTAATAATGCTAAATTCTAACATGGTTTTAGACCCTCATAGTCAAAGTTTTCCAACCTGTGTACATAAGCCAAAAATTCTGAAACTTATCCAAGGCATATTTGGCGCAAAAAATAACATTTACTTTGTTGGATGCTATGTACCCTTGCCATTTGCCCTGTCAGATGCGTCCAACGAGTAGGTGCTGGTTAAGCAATATTAAGCTATCAACTTCTTTTTAGCAGATTCGGCACCTCCACATATAACAGCTTTGCCAATGACAAGAAACTCCTGAACAGTCCATAAAAAATAGCACTTTTTACAGTCAGTAAAAAAAGTGACAGACCATGAATTTTTTGAAGCTGAAGAAAATTGTACAGATTAGTATTACATTAATTATCTTAAAAAATAGTGCACAATGAATGCAGCTAGTGTAATTATATCCAAACTATAGGCTGTAGAAATATATCATTTGAAATCTTAATGATTTATGGTTTCCCAATGTGTCCTTAACATTTTTTTTGTTCATGTTTTTTTTATAAGTAGGGATAGGAGAACTCGAACAGTAAAGTGCGTGATTTGCACCAGACACCAGGTGTCCAAGGTTCGAACTCGAACATGGACTTTAAAAAAAACTTAAAAAAAATAAAACTCTGTTTCTGAGTTTGGTTAGTGTTTGTATGCTAATAAAGTTTGTTGGATCAATCAACAAGCTTTATTGCATGTGGAAGATGCCGGAACGCTGCTGTGAACAATAAAGAACAAAAAAGGACATGTGCTCCCGCCTATTTTTGATAACCAGGTAAAGCAGACAGCTGGGGCCTGCAACTCTCAGCTGTTTGCTTTACTTTGGCTGGTTATCAAAAATCGACATGATATCACACTTTTTTTAATTATTTATTTAAATTATTAAAAAAAAAATGTGTGGGGTCCCCCTATTGGTGATTATGCAACTATACAATCTAAACTGAAAATTTCATAATGATTACTGATAGAAAGGGAAAATTAGCTCCTCCTTAAATTAGTTTATTGTTAATTCCATAAGTGCAAAAACACCCATTAATCTAATGTTATGAAGGTATATACTGTATATAAATAACAGATTCTCTTTTTTTTTTATATATATATATTTATATATATATATATATATATATATAGTATATATATTGTATATATATTGTGTGTGTGTGTATATATATACTGCATATGTATATATATATATATATATATATATATATATAAAGCTGGGTGGAGGATACCGGGCACCGCTGATCCCCTTTGAGGCTGACAAAGCTGCGCTTCCGTGCAGGTGGAGACCTGGGTGCGTGTCCCAAAGCAAAGACGATACAAGATCCACAAGGTAGAGATGAACAGGTCGCACTCCAATGGTCAAATAAAGAATTTCTTTTATTCCACGATCACATCAGGGTACAGGTAGTGAGGGAGGATGAGGGTGTGCCACGTCGGACGACGGCAGCCGTTTCGCAAGTAACCTTGCTTCTACGGGTCCAGTGCGTTAAATTAGTTTATTGTTAATTCCATAAGTGCAAAAACACCCATTAATCTAATGTTATGAAGGTATATACTGTATATAAATAACAGATTCTCTTTTTTTTATATATATATATATATATATATATATATATAGTATATATATTGTATATATATTGTGTGTGTGTGTATATATATACTGCATATGTGTATATATATATATATATATATATATATATAAATAATTTAAATTGGTTTGTATCTACTAGAATACTATTCTTTAGTTGGTCATTCATAGATAAGAGATTGGTGGACAACTTAGTATTAGCTTTTACAGATGGAAGAGCAAAGAACGAGCCTTATACACTGTGTGCAGAATTATTAGGTAAATGAGTATTTTGATCACATGATAATTTTTATACATGTTGTCCTACTCCAAGCTGTATAGGCTTGAGGGCCAACTACCAATTAAGTAAATCAGGTGATGTACATCTCTGTAATGAGGAGGGGTGTGGTGTAATGACATCAACACCCTATATAAGGTGTGCTTAATTATTAAGCAACTTCCTTTCCTTTGACAAAATGGGTCAGAAGAGAGATTTGACGGGCTCTGAAATGTCCAAAATTGTGAGATGTCTTGCAGAGGGATGCAGCAGTCTTGAAATTGCCAAACTTTTGAAGCGTGATCTTCGAACATTCAAGCGTTTTATGGCAAATTGTCCACAGAGTCGCAAGAAGCGTGTTGGGCAAAAAAGGCGCAAAATAACTGCCCATGAATTAAGGAAAATCAAGCATGAAGCTACCAAGATGCCATTTGCCACCAGTTTGGCCATATTTCAGAGCTGCAACGTTACTGGAGTAGCAAAAAGCACAAGGTGTGCCATACTCAGGGAAATGGCCAAGGTAAGGAAGGCTGAAAAACGACCACCTTTGAGCAAGAAACATAAGATAAAACGTCAAGACTGGGCCAAGAAATATCTGAAGACTGATTTTACAAAAGTTTTATGGACTGATAAAATGAGTGTGACTCTTGATCAGCCAGATGGATGGGCCAGAGGCTGGATCAGTAAAGGGCAGAGAGCTCCACTCTGACTCAGACGCCAGCAAGGTGGAGGTGGGGTACTGGTATGGGCTGGTATCATCAAAGATAAACTTGTGGGACCTTTTCAGGTTGAGGATGGAGTGAAGCTCAACTCCCAGACCTACTGCTAGTTTCTGGAAGACAACTTCTTCAAGCAGTGGTACAGGAAGAAGTCAGTATCGTTCAAGAAAAACATGATTTTCATCCAGGACAATGCTCCATCACATGTATCCAACTACTCCACAGCGTGGTTGGCCAGTAAAGGTCTACAAGATGAAAAGATAATGACATGGCCCCCTTGTTCACCTAATCTGAACCCCATAGAGAACCTGTAGTCCCTCATAAAATGTGAGATCTACAGGGAGAGAAAACAGTACACCTCTCGGAACAGTGTTTGGGAGCTTGTGGTGGCTGCAGCAAGCAATGTTGATCGTAAACAGATCAAGCAACTGACAGAATCTATGGATGGTAGGCTGTTGAGTGTCATCATAAAGAAAGCTGGCTATATTGGTCACTATTTTTTGGGGTTTTGTTTTTGCATGTCAGAAATGTTTATTTCTAAATTTTGTGCAGTTATATTGGTTTACCTGGTGAAAATAAACAAGAGAGAGGGGAATATATTTGGTTTTTATTAAGTTGCCTAATAATTCTGCTCAGTAATAGTTACCTGCAAAAACAGATATCCTCCTAAGATAGCCAAATCTAAAAAAAAAACCCACTGCAACTTCCAAAAATATTAAGCTTTGATATTTATGAGTCTTTTGGGTTGATGGAGAACATAGTTGTTGATCAATAATAAAAAAAGTCCTCTAAAATACAACTTGCCTAATAATTCTGCACACGGTGTACGCAAATTTTAGTAATTAATCAAACACTTTTAATTAATTTATTATACCACTTGAAGAACTTGCAGAAATTTACCATTGACAGTTTAGATGAATTAGGCAGGCTTTGCACGTTGCGACATCGCAAGCCGATGCTGTGATGTCGCACGCGATAGTCCCCGCCCCCGTCGCAGGTACGATATCTTGTGATAGCTGGCGTAGCGAAAATTATCGCTACGCCAGCTTCACATGCACTCACCTGCCTTGCGATCGTCGCTCTGGCCGGCGACCCACCTCCTTCCTAAGGGGGCGGGTCGTGCGGCGTCATAGCGACGTCACACGGCAGGCAGCCAATAGCGGCGGAGGGGCGGAGATGAGCAGGATGTAAACATCCCTCCCACCTCCTTCCTTCCGTACAGCCGGTGGCGGCAGGTAAGGAGATGTTCCTCGCTCCTGCGGCTTTACACACAGCGATGTGTGCTGCCGCAGGAACGAGGAACAGCATCGTACCTGTCGCGGCAGCGTAATTATGAAAACGTCGGAGCCTGCACCGATGATACGATAACGACGCTTTTGCGCTCGTTAATCGTATCATCTAGGATTTATACACAACGATGTCGAAAGTGACGCCGGATGTGCGTCACTTTCGATTTGACCCCACCGACATCGCACGTGCGTGCAAAGCCGCCCTTAGGCTTAGTTCACATCTGCTTAGTAACTTCTGTATGCAGCGCTAGTTTTGCCTCAGATGTGATAGAATTTGTGACCCAGCCCTACCAGCATGTCGAATAAACAAAACCAGCGCAAGGAATTCACAATCTTTTTTTTCTCCTGCTTGAGAACCTAAACTGCTGTTTTTTGGGGGCAAACATAGCTTTCCATATTTCTTGACACCGCTGTATTCTAGCCAATAAAATATGATTGCCATTCTTGCTCAAAGCAAGCCCCTTAAAGATGGCAAACTGATTCTTGAGAGGTTCAGTTATACAAGTGGCGGAATGTGTTGCTACTTTATTCCAAAAAACACTAATCTTTATGAAATCTCAGTCTTCATCAGAGATAATTTCACATTAGTTGAACAGGGTCACCACTCTCATACCGTGTTGAGATTATATCACTTGGCCCTTGTGTCTTATATCAAACTCTCTTGAAGTTAATGAAGACTTTCAACATCCTCTTCTTATTCTTATACTTCCAAGAGTGCTGATGTCAGTGATATCTGTGTAATTAACACTTGACCTTACTGATCAAAATACCATGGCCACTCTAGGAAAACACACATTATGGGCGGCCGTCTATAATGTTACTACATGAAAAAATATCAGTGGCAGGAGCAATACTGTAATACACGTTTGCTGCAACTGTCGGGATTATGGAAAAACATTATCCATACAGTGATGCCAACATGTGTCAAGCTGCCACCAGGGGGAGCCAGAACTCTGCAGCAGAAAACACTACACAGAGCAACGAGAGCTAGGAAGTAAATACACAATGTTCTCGTACACTGACACACAGCACAGCTGAGAAGCAGAACTGCAGGGCGTGCGAGGAATAGTCAAGCAGGCTGGGTCAAACACAGTACGGGCAGAAGCAGGACCGGAGGAATTAGAAGAAGCAGAGTCAAAATCAGGCCAAGGTCAGTACCAGAGGAAGCAACCGAGTGGGGAGGTAGGAGAGGGGACAGAGGACTGGAAGGACGACCAGGGGATGGAACACAGACAAGGTCATGAGGGCACAGGAACAGACGGAACAGGATATCACTCACAGGACCAGCAATCACAGGCAAAGCAATGCTAAGCTTATAGCCGGCGCTGGTCACTGGAAATGTCAGCTTTTAAGGCATCCAAACTCCGGAAGTGAGGCCCGGGAGAAGGCTCCCCCCTAGCCATGTGGACAGGGAGGCGAACCATGACAACATGATTGCAGAACTGTACTATAATTGCTGGGGCTAGATTTATCATTGAGATAGCCCTTGACCTTACAAAGGTTTTATTAATGGGAATCTGTTGGCAAGTTTTTGCTATGTAATCTGAAGACAGCCTGGTGTAGGGATTTAAATACTTAATTCAGGTATGTGTCACTTATTAAGCTGTGTGTTGTGGTTTCCACACAATGAAGGATTTCTCACCAGGGGATAATCTGACTGGATTACAGCTCATGTCACCCTTGTCTGACAATACTCCTTCCTCTGATAAGCAACTCACTGTCAATAGAGAGCCTGTTGTAGGCGGGGTTAGCTTTCTGAGCTCTACTACAATCTACATCTAATGATTGTGTCACAACTGCTGCACCCAGTAAAGTAAGTGATACATCGCTGGAATCAGGGTCTCTTTTCTTTTCCTACATTATGCTGCTCTTTGATGAGTTAGCAAATACCTGGTAACATATTCTCCAGGACCTTCACACTCATGAAGCTCATATCTATACATTGTGTTATTACTTGTATATGCCACGTTTGCTTTTGTTGCCTAGATCTGGTTGAAGGTCTGAGTCTATAGATTGAAACGTCACCTAGCTACACAATTAATAAAATATTATATACTATTTCAATAGGAGTGCCAGACGTTTTTTGCAAACATATTCCCTTTACGTGTCTGTTTACAAGGGCATTTGTATAGTATTCCCTAATAGACAATTAGGCAAAAACGTATCTTAAAATGTGAGACAATAAAAATATTTTAAAAATCTATATATAGGAAATATGTTTTTTATAAAAATATTTATGTAAGATATTTGGTATCTCCATATGTGTAGCAAATTATTATTTCAATAATCTACATTTAGATAAGTAATAAACAGGGTCAAAAAAATGGAAAATTTATGATTTATTATAAAGATGCTAATGTTTGCAGGTATTAGAGAACATAAAAATGGAAAGTAGAGCATATTCTCATTGTGGTATGTCACCCAATCCAGAATGCTAACACGAAAAGCTAAATAACAAGAGAAAACTTTAACCCCTTAACGACCGCGGGCCGTAAAATTACGTCCTAAATGACATAATCTTACTGCCCGCGGTCCTCCGGCGGCAGCATGCCGCGATCGGCACACATCTCAGCTGATTTTCACAGCTGAGATGTGTGCCTGCTAGGCACGAGCAGAATCGTTATCTGCTCGTGCCGATTAACCCCTTATATGGCGCTGTCAATACATGACAGCGCCATTATAAGCGCGATCGCGGTAAAGTTTTTACTTACCGCCGAAACCGGAAGTCACGTGACGCGATCATGTGACTCCCGATAGTTGTCATGGTAGCACAGGGTCATGTGATGACTCCTGTACTACACCTGACTTAGTTTCACTTTCGCTGTGCCCGGGGCACAGCAAAAGAGAAAGAGAGCGTATCTGCTGTTTACAGCCTTGCAGCTGTGATCAGCAGATACTGCAGAGCGATCGGAATGCTGATCGCAATAGCCCCCTAGGGGGACTAGTAAAATAAAAAACAAAAGTTAAAAAATAAGTTTTAAAAAATTAAAAAAAAACAAAAAAACCTAAAAGTTCAAATCACCCCCCATTCGCCCCATTGAAAATTAAAGGGTTAAAAAAATAAAAAATATACACACATTTGGTATCGCCGCGTTCAGAAACGCCCAATCTATCAAAATATAAAATCAATTAATCTGATCAGTAAACGGCGTAGCGGCAAAAAAATTCCAAACGCCAAAACGACGTTTTTTTGTCGCCACAACTTTTGCGCAAAATGCAATAAGAGGCGATCAAAACGTAGCATCTGCGCAAAAATGGTACCGTTAAAAACGTCAGCTCGAGACGCAAAAAATAAGCCGTCATTGAGCCTAAGATCCCGAAAAATGAGAACGCTACGGGTCACGGAATATGGCGTAAAACGTGCGCCACTTTTTTCGGACAAACTTCCGATTTTTTTTTAACCCCTTATATAAAAGTAGACCTATACATGTTTGGTGTCTACGAACTCGCACTGACCTGAGGCATCACACCCACACATCAGTTTTACCATATAATGAACACAGTGAATAAAATATCTCAAAAACCATAGTGCTATCGCACTTTTTTTGCAATTTTTCAGCATTTGGAATTTTTTTGCCATTTTCTAGTACACTATATGGGAAAACTGATGGTTTCATTTAAAAGTACAGCTCGTTCCGCAAAAAATGAGCCCTCACATGACCATATTGACTGAAAAATAAAAAAGTTACGTCTCTCAGAAAAAGAATGGCGAAAAAAAAAAACGGAAAGCGAAAAATCGGCCGGTCGTGAAAGGGTTAAGCTTTTCCTTTCTAGAAGGCTTAGCCAGGATTACCAATTGCCAGTAATTAGCTCTCTCTCTAAAATTCACATTTCGCACCATTTTTATTCTTTCTCAGCAGCTGTTGACTACCACAAGCATTATAAAATCTGTCCTCTTCGAACCCATCCCTGATGTACTATTAAAAACCTTGGTGACGTCTGACCTATGTCTCACTATTAACTGCTCTGTAAACAAGGTTCATCCTCAGACTTTACATAATTAGAATTGCCTCTCATTGTTCTGCACTTTGTATAAAGCTTAGCAGGACGATATAAACAAATTAGGGAACGTGAGCATCAAATGTGAAGCAACAAAATGGTGACAGTTCCACAAAGAGGCCAGGCAATGTCAACAGTTATTGCATTTGTCATTGTAATAATTCCGGTGCGTTTGCTGCCTACCATATCATTCCTATCACATTTATTATATACAAGTAAGAAAGCTAATGTAAGGTGAGAAGAACATCCAGGAACCTTTGCTGCTTCAATGCTTTTAAGCGCATCTTCAAACATGAGTGGAGCGGCAGGAATCTGACACTCCGATACTTCACTCCTAACAATGTTTGCATGTTATGGAAGTCATTAGACTGAATGCTATAATATTGTCTCTTGTATACAGTCGCCTTAGGTTAGAAAGTGTTCATTTTAATATTGGATTCATTTTGTATTAATTCTAATTTCCTTTTACATACTGTTTTAGCCTCGCATTGAAAAAAAGCTGTTAGTGTAAATGTTACAAAATGGCAAATAACATAGAGTTTACTAAATTGTATTCTATTTGTGAATAAATGTCATTCAAGGGACTTAGAAAAGTGTCAATAATGGAAGAGATAGAGGAAAGGATAGATGGGAAGAGCATGCTCAAGCGCTGTGTAGTACGGGAGACACGTTGTGCATTGTGGATGTAGAGCTATGCACTTTATGTGTGGATCCGGGCATAGGGAGTGTGGAACTGTACACTCTAGGCATGGACTTGTGTACTGTGTGTGTGGAAGTGTGTACTGTAGGCATAGTAGAGCTACTCACAGGGGTTGAGAAGGTGTGTACTGTAGGGATGGACCTGTCCACTGTATGTGGAAGTGTGCACTGTTGGGATTGACCTGTGCACTGTTTATGGAGTTGTCACTGTAAGGATGGGTTGTGCACTGTGTGAGGAGGTGTACACTGTAGGGATGGATCAATGCACTGTGTGTGGAGGTGTACAATATAGGGATGTACCAGTGCACTGTGTGGGGAGGTGTACACTGTAGGGATGGACCAGTGTACTGTGTGGGGAGGTGCACACTGTAGGGATGGACCAGTGCACTGTGTGTGGAGGTGTACACTGTAGGGATGGACCAGTGCACTGTGTGGGGAGGTGTACACTGTAGGGATGGACCAGTACACTGTGTGGGGAGCTGTACACTGTAGGGATGGACCAGTGCACTGTGTGGGGAGGTTTACACTGTAGGGATGGACCAGTGCACTGTGTGGGGAGGTGTACACTGTAGGGATGGACCAGTGCACTGTGTGGGGAGGTGTACACTGTAGGGATGGACCAGTGTACTGTGTGGGGAGGTGCACACTGTAGGGATGGACCAGTGCACTGTGTGGGGGAGGTGTACACTGTAGGGATGGACCAGTGCACTGTGTGGGGAGGTGTACACTGTAGGGATGGACCAGTGCACTGTGTGTGGAGGTGTACACTGTAGGGATGGATCAGTGCACTGTTTGTGGAGGTGTACACTGTAGCGATGGATCAGTGCACTGTGTGGGGAGGTGTACACTGTAGGGATGGACCAGTACACTGTGTGGGGAGCTGTACACTGTAGCGATGGACCAGTGCACTGTGTGGGGAGGTTTACACTGTAGGGATGGACCAGTGCACTGTGTGGGGAGGTGTACACTGTAGGGATGGACCAGTGCACTGTGTGGGGAGGTGTACACTGTAGGGATGGACCAGTGCACTGTGTGTGGAGGTGTACACTGTAGGGATGGATCAGTGCACTGTTTGTGGAGGTGTACACTGTAGCGATAGATCAGTGCACTGTGTGGGGAGGTGTACACTGTAGGGATGGACCAGTACACTGTGTGGGGAGCTGTACATTGTAGGGATGGACCAGTACACTGTGTGGGGAGCTGTACACTGTAGGGATGGACCAGTGCACTGAGTATGGAGGTGTACACTGTAGGGATGGATCAGTGCACTGTTTGTGGAGGTGTACACTGTAGGGATGGATCAGTGCACTGTTTGTGGAGGTGTACACTGTAGGGATGGACCAATGCATTGTGTGTGGAGGTGTACACTGTAGGGATGGACCAGTGCACTGTGTATGGAGCTGTGCACTGTAAGCATGGACTTGTGGACTTGGACCTAAGTGTGGAGCTTTGTGCTGTTGCTAGGAGCTTGTGCATTGTGTATGCAACTTTTACAATGAAGCAGTTGACTTGTGAACTTGCGTGTCAGGAGCTGTGTATAGTAGGGGTTTACTCATCCATTGTGTGTGTAGGGGTCAACTGTCATACGTACAGTGCTTACAAGTAGTATTCAACCCCCTGCAGATTTAGCAGGTTTACACATTCGGAATTAACTTGGCATTTTGACATTTGGACTGTAGATCAGCCTGGAAGTGTGAAATGCACTGCAGCAAAAAAGAATGTTATTTCTTTTTTTATTTTTTTTTTAAATTGTGAAAAGTTTATTCAGAGGGTCATTTATTATTCAACCCCTCAAACCACCAGAATTCTGTTTAGTTCCCCTAAAGTATTAAGAAGTATTTCAGGCACAAAGAACAATGAGCTTCACATGTATGGATTAATTATTTCTTTTTCCAGCCTTTTCTGACTAATTAAGACCCTCCCCAAACTTGTGAACAGCACTCATACTTGGTCAACATGGGAAAGACAAAGGAGCATTCCAAGGCCATCAGAGACAAGATCGTGGAGGGTCACAAGGTTGGCAAGGGGTACAAAACCCTTTCCAAGGAGTTGGGCCTACCTGTCTCCACTGTTGGGAGCATCATCCAGAAGTGGAAGGCTTATGGAACTACTGTTAGCCTTCCACGGCCTGGACAGCCTTTGAAAGTTTCCACCCGTGCCGAGGCCAGGCTTGTCCGAAGAGTCAAGGCTAACCCAAGGACAACAAGGAAGGAGCTCCGGGAAGATCTCATGGCAGTGGGGACATTGGTTTCAGTCAATACCATAAGTAACGTACTCCACCGCAATGGTCTCCGTTCCAGACGAGCCCGTAAGGTACCTTTACTTTCAAAGCGTCATGTCAAGGCTCGTCTACAGTTTGCTCATGATCACTTGGAGGACTCTGAGACAGACTGGTTCAAGGTTCTCTGGTGTGATGAGACCAAGATCGAGATCTTTGGTGCCAACCACACACGTGACGTTTGGAGACTGGATGGCACTGCATACGACCCCAAGAATACCATTCCTACAGTCAAGCATGGTGGTGGCAACATCATGCTGTGGGGCTGTTTCCCTGGCCATCTGGTCCGCATCCATGGGAAGATGGATAGCACGGCCTACCTGGAGATTTTGGCCAAGAACCTCCGCTCCTCCATCAAGGATCTTAAGATGGGTCGTCATTTCATCTTCCAACAAGACAACGACCCAAAGCACACAGCCAAGAAAACCAAGGCCTGGTTCACGAGGGAAAAAATCAAGGTGTTACAGTGGCCTAGTCAGTCTCCTGACCTTAACCCAATTGAAAACTTGAGGACGGAGCTCAAGATTAAAGTCCACATGAGACACCCAAAGAACCTAGATAACTTGGAGAAGATCTGCATGGAGGAGTGGGCCAAGATAACTTCAGAGACCTGTGCCGGCCTGATCAGGTCTTATAAATGACGATTATTAGCTGTAATTGCAAACAAGGGTTATTGCACAAAATATTAAACCTAGGGGTTGAATAATAATTGACCTACACTTTTATGTTGAAAATTTATTAAAATTTAACTGAGCAACATAACTTGTTGGTTTGTAAGATTTATGCATCTGTTAATAAATCCTGCTCTTGTTTGAAGTTTGCAGGCTCTACCTTATTTGCATCTTATCAAACCTGCTAAATCTGCAGGGGGTTGAATACTACTTGTAGGCACTATATGTTTTCAGTATACAACTTTGGGATCTGTTCTTATGGGGAAAGTCGTCAATTAAATTTCTATTCTATATATTTGTAAAGAGTCCAAAATGGATTTATGTTAAATAAAATAGGCCAGGCAATTTTTAGCAGAAAAATAGAAAAACATTTCCTCCCTGCCCGGCCGCTGACTAAAGATAAACAAGTTTCCTCTTAAACAGTAAGTTAAAGCGTCCAACAAATATTATATTTCATGAACCAGCCATCCAGACATACTTTTACTTAGTTCTGCCCACCTCTCTGCAGTAATTGCATGTTTTTATATATGTCAGTGTCAGTAATAAACCTAACCAATTCACCTGGGCTCAAATAGAGATATTACACAAAATGCATAATGGAGGAAGAGCTAATGACAGGTCCCACTGTCAATTCTTCCTGACACTTTATAAGAATCTAGGTCCAATAATCTTTTTTTAAAAAATCCTAAGATAACTAGCTCTGTACAGTGTTGTACAACTGCACTGTTTAGAACAAATTACCCAAGTAAGAGCTTCTTCCCACTCAACAACCAGGAAGTAAGGAGACTGCAGAGCTGTGTGTTGCTCAAGACATGAATTAGCCCCTTCATGACCAATGACGTACCTATATGTGCAGCTAAGATAGGAGATCCACCTGTACCTGTTAACCCCTTAGATCACACTGTCGAACTAAAACGCTTCGGCAGAGTTTGTGCCTTTCCCCGCTGCTATTAATAGCCTCTTGATGTGGTCATGGGATGCCAATAGGTTGCCATGGCAGAGTGGGTTCAGATGAAGACCCCTTTCACTGCCATGACTTGTTTCCAGTGAATGCCGCCAACATTCTCAGGAGAGCTGCATTTCTGCTGAGCAGAGCGATGCTGAAGTAGCGCTTGTATCAGCACAAACGATCAGACTGTACAGTCCAAAAGTCCCCTTGAGGGACTAGTAAAATCAATAAAAAATGTTAGAAGAGATTTTTAAAAAATATATGAAAAGAAAAAAAAACTAAAAGTTGAAATTGCCCTATTGAAATTAAAACATAAATAAATACACATATTTGGTATTGCCGCGTTCAGAAATGCACGATCTATCAAAATATAAAGTCAATTAATCTGACACAGCATAGTGAGAAAATAATTCCAAAATTAAATTTTTTTGTCGCCACAACATTTTATTAAAATGCAATAACAGGAGATCAAAACATTACACCTACATAAAAATAGTATAATAAAAACACCAGCTCAAGATGCAAAAGGAGATTTTAGCTTTGACTTCATTAAAGTTGTTAATGCAGTTTTCTAATATAGTTTTTAACTCCATTTAAATATGTATTAGTCTTTGCTGATTTCACATTTAATGAGTAGTGTAAAACCTCTCAAAGTACTTACTAAACTGGTCCATAGGAGTCCATTAGCTTGCATCCATGAGGTTGATATTCATCAGTACACCTTAATAAAAAGAAGGATGAAATAGTGTAGTAGCTGACATTTCTGAGTTTCTTTTGCGATGGGGATACCTTCCGCATTCATCCATCAAAGAGAAATAAAAAAGTAACATTTGCCACATGGTATACTCGGTTTTAAATTATGGAAACATAAGGATGATGGATACCATTATCCTGCGTCCATCACAGGCATCCGTTATAGGTGATGGATCCCCGTGACAGATGCCATAAATAGACTATTATGGCATTTGTTTAACATCTATGTTATAAAAAGCTGTTGACATATCCGTTAATCGGAAGTCATTACAGCCTATGGATGCCACTGCTGGCAATCCATCACTGCTTCCAATTATTGTATACTTTGGGTGCTTTTCCCAGTACATACAGTGAAGAGAGACTAAAACCGAGATGTAATCATGGCTTTAATTGTACTTGTAAACTGTAAAACAGTATTTGGTGGTGATTATATGCTTTACACTTCATTGCTAGTCCATTCGAGTCTATACACATAATTTCGGTCAGGAAGCATTGTTTGCCTATTTGTACATCATATCGTTTTTAACAAAAGCCTTATTCTTTCTCCTAATGCACTGGTATGGCTTTTGATAATTTTTACCTTCAGTTAGACCTATTAATACATTTGCATAATTGTAGTTACCGGCGAATGAGATCCATGTTTGTTTTCAAACACAAAATAATCCCATTTTGGTCATTTTAGTCTATAGATATAATGGGAAGCGGGAACATAATAACAATTCACCAAGCCATTTAGCAGTGTAATTGCATGGTAGATTTTTCCCGCAGAATAAAAGACCTTTATAACAAAGGCATTTTTCTATGAACTAATAATGTTCACCTTCTACCACAACATTAAATAAGCCTATAAGTATATGTATTTCATCGATGAGGAATTCTCAATGTGCTGAAATATTACGAAAAAAGAGAATATTGGCCAAAAGCCAACTCACATTTGTGATAATAAAACACTGAAAAATGTTAGAAACCATAGAAATGATGCTGGTTTATCCTATCTGGTAGCTTTACAGTATCCAGCCTCGCTGTGCACCGCAAGGCTACTTTTCATTGCATCTACAATATAAATAGTTACCGAGACACGGGTCAAGAGACATAAATCAACATTTCCTGTAGAGGCCCCCAAGAGCTCTCAACTGGCAATTTTCCAATGTATAACCTGAGGTTTATAAGGCATATGGGAGTGCAGTTGTAATGTACCTTGAATAGCAATAAACATCTAAAAGTCTATGAATACTACAGCAGCCCCAGAGCTTTTTAGCAATCAAGGGAACTAGTAAATTGTGTTTAACATTAAAAAATCGTGTTCCAATGTAGCGTATATAGAATTAGGAAAGAAATGGATTTTATATTAATATAAGATAGTCTTGTTCTGATAGAATGCTACTTTTTTATACCTTACATTTTTTTTCGGACGGCTGCTGTAAATTACTATCTCACAGTAAATATCTTGCTTTCTCTGTAGTTTACTTTCTGTTGCTTATACTCATATAACACCAACATAGAATCATAGAATGGTAGAGTTGGAAGGGACCTCAAGAGCCATCGAGTTCAATCCCCTATGAGTGCAGGTTTTCTTAAATCATCCCAGCTATATGTTTAATCCAGCTTCCACTTGCAGATTTCCATTGATGGAGAGCTCACCACCTCCCATGGCCGCCTGTTCCGCTCTGACTGCCCTCACTCTCAGAAAGTTTTTTGTAATGTCTAATCTGAATCTCTTTCCTTTTAGTTTCATCCCATTGCATCTTGTACTTCCTTGTGCTAATGTCCAGATTGTGATTACTCACATTGGTCTTTAGACAATTCCTTATTTTTTTTCAATGACCACCTGACAACATCTGGTACCACCACTAGTGAGACAGTACTAGTGGTTCTCTATAGCATTGGTTCACTTTTTAGCAAGACCACCAAAGGGGAAATGAAGCAATGTACAACAACGTTGATGGAGATCATAATAATGGGTTGATCTCTAGAATTAGTTGATTTTACGTACCTAGCCATAAATTGGCAAACATTCAATTTACTAATTTCCATCTAAATAATACAACATGCCTGAACACTGTTTGTACATTGACAGTTTGTAGCAAACAGCTAAAAGCATAAAAAATCCTGATCAAGACTTTTTTCTCCCAATATAACAGTGCCAATATAAGTAGCAAGCTAGTTATTACCTAGTTAACAATGGAATCATTCACATTAACCTTGCACCGAAAATCAATTGAAAAGCGCTATTAGCATAGGATAACCGATGCTGCATGTTATTTCAATGCCAGTCCTTGTTAATTAATAGCTACACTTTAGCCCAATGATAATTACCATGGGAGCACAGTGCAATAAGGGGTATCTGACTTTTACTACATTTTCCTACTGCTGTGTCATTACAGAATTACTCCATTTACGGAACCTGTAGCCTAAACCAAAAAATGTCCAATAAACAATAGCTCTATTTATTCCATTTTCCCTATGTGTATGTACTGTATCAAAGCTTTATTCCTTTTGAGTTTTTGGAATTTACTTTTTTGACTTTTTCATTTTTTTTCAAAGCCAGTAACTTTATTTTTTTGACTGTGGAAAACTTACAGCAAGGTAAGGGCACAATTGTGCTTACAATGTTGAACTTGGTACATAGGGTCTATAAAGAGAATTCATACTGCTGTCAACTCTAAAGCTTTATCCCTGGCTCTAAGCTTGGATTAGAAGGCCTGTAAATTATGTGAGCTGACAGTATATGTTCACACAGTAACAGCAGCAAGAAGGTGCAAGATGATTGGTGGGGACTGGGAGCCCTACCGCAGTGTCAAAGTGGTTCTTGGAAGTTGGTAGCCTGTTTTTACTCCTAGATATGATCTCAGCCAGACAATATCTCTATTTAATAAAAAGAAATTACTAGTGTTTAAATAAATGGCTAAATTTATTATATAGACGTATAAGCTGGATATGCTGTGTGCTGCCACTGTTAGTATACAGGGCATTTAATGTACTGTAAAAGTAAAAGTTTAGCAGCTCATCAGTCGCCGGTAGATGAACAGCCAGGGTGCGGTGCACAAATTAGATTCCTGGCTGACTCCCAAGTCAACAACTGTTTTAGGAAATGAGGAATCCAGCTTCCACAATAGGAGGAGAGGATAGGATAATCTTCCTAAAAAAGCATCTTTATTGAAAATTATTAAAATTCATAAGATATAGCTTCATGCGTTTCTGGTGTGTACTGCCCTTACTCAAGCTATGAGTAAGAGCAATACATCTGAAATGCGTTTGCTTGGTCTTATGGAGTTTAATCATTTTCAATAAAGATGCTTTTTTAAGATGATCCTATCCTCTCCTCCTATTGTGGATTCTGGATTCCTCCTTATTTCCTACCACAATTGAATTTACTGTGCTGAAAACAGCATGTATAGGCCTATGGAGGGCTGTTGGCCCATTTCTTTTGCAGGGCCCACAAGGGGGTTCACATGTTCCTCTATGGATGACTAAATTATCCAGCAAGGAAATATGGCCTACTATGTATCTACAAGGAATGAGCAACAACATTTATGGGACTCACCAAGAAAATAGGTTACTTTCTTTTTATGTGTTGTCTCCAAAGCCTATTCAATATATCTTCATCATTCATGACATTCAGACCCAGATAAACAAATCATTCTCCAATTCTATATCAAGCAGATGACAGAAGGCAAAAAAAATCTTTCAAATTAAGAAAATTGCTATTTTGGAAGGTGCGAAATAAGACTCTTAGTGGAGGCAGATTCTAAGTTCTGATTAAACTGTTTTGTTACATCCATGTTTCTCTCTGCAGCTGGATCCGGATGCCAGTATAATGCTTAAGGAACTCCAGATGAAGCTTAGCGCTGTGTTGGATGAGCTTAGCTGCACGTTTGGAGTAAGGTAATGCCAATCATTACGAGGTTTGAACTATTTGCTATAGGTTCTGTTTAGGTACCTTACTCTGCTCTATTGTTTTTATTGTTTTATCTTTATTAAATTTAGTGCCATTTTCATGGTGCTACATGCCATACATTAACAATTAGTTGGCCACAGTTTAGTCAGGTTTCCTTTGCTTCTGGCTTACAGAATAGAGGAGTCATCTAGAAGATGCCACTTAGATTAAAAGAACGAAAAAAAACCCCTGATGTTTCATTTATCATTTCCGTCAGTAACATATGTTCCGCTATGCAATCCATTTTTAATCAGCTATAAATTAGGCCCTTAGAAATTAAGGATTTGACAGAATCCTTTATACTAGTGCCACAATGGTTTATCTATTTTTCAACACATTTTCAGTATACTATACATTGAGATATAGCTATGTTTTATTTGTAGCTCTACCCATTATCATATAATATGATAGAATGTAATTCTCAGATTTAGCCTCTAGATCTTTAGAATTGTAATACATAAAATACATAACCAAATTGTATTAAGACTGAAGTGCTCTTATGATCAGAACAAAATGTTATTATATGCTCAGTCAAGGAGTGTTTGGCTCCATATCACTTTTCTTGTCACCGTATCGGCCTAGTTGTGTGGTTTATGACATATGTCAATATGGATTTCACGTGAGACCTCTTCTCTCAAATTACACACCATGATCAGGAATGGGTGAAATATCAAAAAATAAGAAATAGGGTATAAATGAGATCATTGTTATTATGTTGAGCTTACTGTTTTCTTTAGTATCTTGTAGACATAAAATAAAAAATGGAAAGGATCAAAATGGCAATAAGAATGTGTAAAAGAAGATAGCAGGTAAAAAGTGAGATGATTCTGATAAGAGATAGGTGGAGTGAGCAGACAAAGGAAAACAAAGACTATGTAGAATTGTTCTTGTAACAATGTGCTTCATTATAGCGGCTGACAAAGTAAATCAATTGGTGGAAAGGGAAAGAAAGGCTAAAAACTTATTACAACTTTCTTGTGTTTCTAGTTTCCAGAACATAATTGAGGACTGTGTGAGACAAATGAGTGTGGAATTAAATCAGATGAGAGGGAATGGAAATGCAGCCGCAAACAGGAACAATGCTGCCATGGATGCTGAAATCGTACTGCGGCCATTGATGGATTTTCTGGATAAAACGTTAGTATTAAAATTCTTGTGAGGGTGTCCAGTTGAATGATATTGAAGTCTGGTGCCTCTACCAGGTGTAATATTCTTAAAATTAGTTCACTAAAGGGCTTTAACCCCTCCGCCCCGAAGCCTGTTTTCTGACCGGGTCAATTTTTTCAATTCTGACCAGCATTAATTTATTAGGTAATAATTCTAGAACGCTTTAATGGATCTCAGTGATTCTGAGATTTTTTTTGCGACATGTTGTAATTCATGTTTGTGATAAATTTAAGAAGATCTTCATGTGCTGCACAGGAATTAAAGCAATGAGGAAGGGAAAAAATGAAAATTTAAATTTTTCCCACAAAATTGTTACTTTTGCACCAAATTTTGTATTTTCACAAAGGGTTACCGAAGAAAATACACCATTCAATTTTTGTACAATTTTTCCCAGGTACACCAATACCCCATATGTGGTGGAAAATAACTGTTTGGGCGCATGACAGGGATAAAAAGGGAAGCAGTGCCATTTGGCTTTTTAAACGCAAAATCATCCGGAATCAATTTTGGATGCCATGTTGTGTTTGCAGAGCCCCTGATGTGCCTAAACAGTGGAAATTGACAGAAAATAGAAAAAGTAGTTCAGCTCACCCTTCCTAAAGTCCAGGTCAGGATCGGTGTTGGTGCACGGAGCTGCCCTGGCCTCAGGCAGAACACAGACAAGGAAACTAGAGTATGATCTCCAGCACTTCAAAGAAGGTTAAAAATATTTATTGAGGTTCTATTAAAAAAGATCCATCGATCATGAAAACAGTGAGGGGGGACACATTAAGAGAAATCCAACATGTTTCAGCTAGTAGAGCCTTATTCAAGGATCCTTGAATAAGGCTCTACTAGCTGAAACATGTTGGATTTCTCTTAATGTGTCCCCCCTCACTGTTTTCATGATCGATGGATCTTTTTTAATAGAACCTCAATAAATATTTTTAACCTTCTTTGAAGTGCTGGAGATCATACTCTAGTTTCCTAAACAGTGGAAATTCCCCACAAGTGACCCCATTTTGAAAACTAAATGGAGAAGCCGATAGACAGGTCTTATCACATGCTCCTCAATCCGCAGCCATTGTACGGGCAGATGTGCTGGAAGAACTTGTGATTAAAGCTACCCCAGAAAAAGTGTCTAACCTCCTTACCTGAGAATCTGATAGTGTGCTCATTCTGGCAATCTAACAGGACAGCTTGTAACTCTTTATCTATATTTTCCTGAGCTCCTTTCAGCTGATTTATAGCTATAGACCACATTAAAGTTGAATGTGCAGGAAAACAAAGAGCCTGGAGAAGCAAATGCTGTAAAATTTATAATAAAACTCAATTGCAAAAAATAATTTTAGACCTCAGCGCCAATTCTGACAATGGTTGGATAGATGTAGATATATTTTATAGTTCTAGTCCCTACAATGATATAGGATATATCAAGATATTTTTTACTACTCCTTTCCCTCATACCTTCAATATTCCTTTGGCACACAAACTTACTGTTACAACTGAGCCCACACACACCCAGGTTACATACAAAACAGGAGAAACACAGCACCTATGCCCAACAAATCCATAATTTCACCTTGATTTGTCCTTACCAGACCATGGAGGTTAACACCCTGAGAATACACAATGGAGTTCCCACTCAATGTTGACTGACCCTAAGTGTCCTTGACTGCATCATAACTCAACTTAATGTGCAACAAAAAAAAAACAAGGATAACACAAAACCGAAGGTTGACAGCAACGGGTATATTCATTATTCCAGCAGTCACTACAGCAAGTGGCTTATTAATATACCAAAGAATCAATACAAAAGAATCCGTAAGAACTGTTCGCTCAACATTGATTTTAAACAACAGGCTGACATTTTAAAGGAGAGGTTCCTTTAGAAAGAATACCCCTTTAACCTTGTAAAGGGAGCGTATAAAGCTACGAGTACCCTTACCCAGACGGATTTGATCAGACAAAAAGTAACGGGGATTTGGGACACAAAGCCCTGTGACTTTTCCTCAAACTTCCTCACCACTTTCAGTAATGATGGTGAGAGGATCAGGAAGATTCTTTCCAAACATTGGGGGGTTCTCCTAAATGACCCGGTCCTAGAGGGGTGCTTACCGGCACAACCCGGGGTGACCTTCAGGAGAGCCTCTAGCTAAAAGAATATGCTAGCCCCCAGTAGACTTAGGGAGGTTCCCATCTCCCAGTCTTGTCTTCTGTCAAACCCTCTGGTGCTTATAAATGCCTTATGAGGAACTGCCTTTGTTGTTACTCGATACAACATAGGAGGACACAATTCTTTTCTGGTTCAGGGGAGGAATTTTTTCCTATCAAAACCCACCTAACATGCCAATCTGACTATGTCATTTATTTGATCGAATGTGAATGTAATAAGCAGTATGTGGGCAGAACGATACAACCACTACACAATAGATTGAATTCACATCGTCACAACATTAAAAAAGGCTTTCTCCTACACGGATTGTCTAGGCATGTCACTATAGCACACAATAGGAAATCTAAGCTTAGGGTCACCCCTATTGAACAGATCCCTCCTTTTATCCCGAACCGTATGGAAATGCTCAACAAAAAGGAGACCTATTGGATCTATAGGCTACGTACACTTAAACCGTCGGGTCTCAATGAGGTCACTGATCTATTCTATTGATTTTAGGTTATATATACCCGTAATAATAATTTTTCTCAATTTTGACTTATTTATTAATGATTCCACAACATATTTTTATATATGTCCTAAACCAGAAAACCAGATTTTTTTATATATTTATATACATCTTTTTCAATAATTTTTTAGGGTAATTTGCTTTTAAATACAGAGTTAGATGCTTCCTAGTTTTTTAATGTCGTAATAAAAATTAATATATATTTTTTTAACCACTTTTCCTTCTTACACTATGAGGATTTTTTTTTTCCCTTATCCAGTCTTTTACATTCTGATCATCCCCCTCCTCCAGTAATTGAACTTATTATAGTTTGAACGAGGTTTCTAGTTCTTTGAAACTTGTTCCCGTACCACTCATTTTATCCCTCCCCTTTTGCAGTTTTCTGTTCGCGGAGGCATAGGGGTATTCTTCCCACGCCGCTGAACTTTACCTGTTTATACCGGTTCCTGTTTGTCCTACATTTATTACCTGGATACCGCTTAGTTTGCCCCTTGTCATTTTTCACCCCCCCTAACCACATAATTTAAATAGTAATAAGATCTATATTTGTGATGTATTCTTATATACTATTACATCGGGCGCACACTTCCAAATAAATATAAAAATATATATATAAAAAAACTTGCTCCATTTTTTATTATAGATGAGCTGTTTTTTGACCGTGACCCATCCAATATAAAGTTTTTCCCCCAGTGAATATACATCCCCCGAGTTTCTATATGTTAGACACTGTGTCTCTCTGATTTTTGCCTGTTTTTTCTGAACACCAGTCTGCGCAGGCGTACTTTGGTTGTGTTTTTTTCCCCACGCCTCTGAACTTTGTTCACCTCTCTGACACTAGCGCCGTACTGCATTTCATTGAAGGTTCCACAATATACTCCACACATAGCCCTCGGCCATCCGCTCTCTTCTAGCAATTCCTTGACAGCAATTTGAGCTCCATCATTATACCCTTAGGCTGCCTGCCTAATAGGAAACCACCTTAGGACTATGATAAATTACGACTCGGGGCGGTAGTCCTGTGGTTGATGTCTCTGCTCCTCCATGACATCGTGCTGTTTTTCTTTCTTTTACACCAGGTTCTAACCCCGTGTATGTCCTTCAGTATATCTATTATATATCTATTTAGTTTTTTCTTTTGTCAGGATTATTGTACATATTTACTGTATGTTAGTAGAAGTGTATATAACTGTTTTTGATCATAATTCAATATTCAGGGAACTGTTGGAACATACAGATTTCTAGAATGATCAGGATCCCGCCCGCTTTCAAAGTTTTTTTCAGGATGGGTGTTTCCTATGACATCATTGCATGCTTTTAAACTTCACCATCTCACTTGAAACCAGATTTGATGTTCTCTTGCCAATGTCCTGATGAAGGGAGCTGTGTCTCCAGAAACGCGTAGACTTGTGCATGTTATTAAAGAAGCATTAATCTCTTCCTGGATCCTTGAGTCCTTGGCACGGAAATAAGATCCTTCTTCTATCACTCTCTGTTATCATAAAACCGAAATACACATAAGTAAAGGATGAGGCACAGGCCTAGATATGTGTTAATTTAATAACCCAGGACATGCTGAAGAGAATAAGAACCCAGAAATAAATGGAATAGGAGAAATCTCCCAGACATCCAAACTAAGAGAACAGGAAGGGGTGATGGAAGGGGAATTACTCGCAGATTCGCTGGAGGAAAAACAACTGGGTTTGGGTTTAACATGCAGGAGAAACCCCAAGCTGAAGAGCTGGAATTCAAACCACCAATCCACCTGGAAATTTAACCAGCAAAGAATACCGGTGTAAAGTGAGTATAAATAGCCCCTCCCAAGATGTGATAGAACGAACCAATGAAGGATGTGAAATAAAATCATACTCAAGAAAGAAAAAAAAAGAACCATCAGCAGTTGCACAGAGACCAAAACAGTCTATGGCTCAACAGAGAGAGAAATCGACCACAAAACGAGAGGTCACCAGATTTATTCCTGAAACCAAGGAAAAACACTTCCTCTATCAAGTTTACCCTTAGAAGATGACACATTGCCACCCTAGCACTGCTGCCCCTTCATTCTGAGGTTCAGTGGGAAACACATATATTTATCCTCACCAATCATATAGTGATGGTGTATAATACCCATATATCATCACTTTACTTTATTAGAGCAGCAATATCTTTTTTCGTTACACTAGACATAGAGGAAAATATTAAATGACTTCACAATAAAGAGCAGCATGTCCAAATAATCATGAAGTAATCCTTTGACTATTAATCTTCTGTAGTGCAGATTGAAATGTCCTATTACCAGAAAACATCTTACAAACTCTGCACTGCGCAAACTCCCTACAAATGTAACTGACACGGCATCTGGGAAACTGAGGTTTTCACATAGCATCTTTCTTAATCTAGAATTGGATACATGGTTATGCAATACCACATTACTTAATCATACAGGTTTTGGATAATCACTTTTATCTTCCATTTTATAATGTTGTCATTTTTGTACTTTTATCCTGCAATCTTCTTGTTTTATAAAGACAAAACTGCAATAACAATGTATATATAAGAAGTCAGTATCTTAACTCTGTGTAAAAGAAAGCAATGAACAATAGGTTTTTTGTCAGTGCTGAAACATGCATAAGACACCTCTAACTAAAATAAATCAACATAAATTAACATAGTGTATTATAGGGTGTATATATGCTGGACAAAATAATAGACCCTTAGTACCAATATAGCAAACAAAGAAAAAAGAAAAAAAAAACAAGATATGGTCCAAAAGTATGATTTTATTAACAAAATCTAGCATATATTGAAGGAACTGAAATTGGAAACGTGACAACAACAAAAAACAATCCTTAAAAAGGAGTGTATGGAGATATAATAAGATGGAGTGCTCACATGAAAAATCCAACTGCAAAAAAGTGCATAAAGAAATAAAAGACTAGGTACAATGAATAATAATTATGTGCATATATATATTAAAATAGATGCTAGACCAGACAAAATTGACACATAAATAGATAAGTTAATAAATATCAATAACAAAATACATAAATAAAAAAAATAGATTGGGACTATAATACAAAAATTATAATATACATCAACAATGAAAATTGTCCCAAAATTCAAGACAATAACAAGCGATTCATGCTAAAAAGTATATACTTTATTTGTAAATAATTTAAAAGATTTTTTCATAAATTAAAAAATACATAAAAAACAGAGAATTGCTCCTGTGAGAGACCTGGCAAATACCCAAGATGACACATATACAAAAATATACAAAAACTACAGGAGAGGTAACATGATGAATGGAAATTATGCAATGAAATTTTTCCACAACATATAATATGATAACATAAAATATCAATGTATATAAATAGTAACCATTGCACAATCCCAATTACTTTGCCATCAATCTAATACAGAGTATTGCACATGCCCTGGTTAATGTAAACATTACACTCGTGCTGTTGTTCAACCATAAACTATACAGCCACAGAAAGCGCAATGAAACAGAATAGCTGCCAGGGAGAATGTAAAGTGCACAAACTACCAATGTGCATGAGTAAATCACTCCTATAGAACAAAATAGCCCAAGGTTATATTTACCTAAAGTAGGTGACCGTGAAAAACCTGGGTATGGGTAAACAGGTCCCTCTACCCCAACGCCGTTTCGCCCTTGCTTCTTCCGGGGGCGTCCCCGGAAGAAGCAAGGGCGAAACGGCGTTGGGGTGGAGGGACCTGTTTACCCATACCCAGGTTTTTCACGGTCACCTACTTTAGGTAAATATAACCTTGGGCTATTTTGTTCTATAGGAGTGATTTACTCATGCACATTGGTAGTTTGTGCACTTTACATTCTCCCTGGCAGCTATTCTGTTTCATTGCGCTTTCTGTGGCTGTATAGTTTATGGTTGAACAACAGCACGAGTGTAATGTTTACATTAACCAGGGCATGTGCAATACTCTGTATTAGATTGATGGCAAAGTAATTGGGATTGTGCAATGGTTACTATTTATATACATTGATATTTTATGTTATCATATTATATGTTGTGGAAAAATTTCATTGCATAATTTCCATTCATCATGTTACCTCTCCTGTAGTTTTTGTATATTTTTGTATATGTGTCATCTTGGGTATTTGCCAGGTCTCTCACAGGAGCAATTCTCTGTTTTTTATGTATTTTTTAATTTATGAAAAAATCTTTTAAATTATTTACAAATAAAGTATATACTTTTTAGCATGAATCGCTTGTTATTGTCTTGAATTTTGGGACAATTTTCATTGTTGATGTATAAATTTTCTGAGTGTCATGCACACACTTGAGGTTGTTTTTGGTTGATTAAAAATTATAATATATTGCACATTTATAAATCTATATTCTGCCAATAGGATTAATGCCATATAGCCCACACATTACTATTGCACCCAATATGTAATACAGCGTAGTAAAATGTTAGAACATCATGCTTGCATGTAGCACGTGTTAGGCTATGTGCGCATGTTGCGTGTTTTCATGCTTTTACGCTGCGTTTTGCACCGCAGCGTAAAAGCATGCATCCTGCGTCCCCAGCACAATCTATGAAGATTGTGCAAATTCTATCCTCACGTTGCGTTTTAGAACGCAGCGTTTCGGCTGCTGCCAAGACACTGCGTTCTAAAAAGCAACATGTCACTTCTTTTGTGCGTTTTGGTTGCATTTTCCACCCACACTCTCTCTCTCTGTCTGTCAATGTCGGTCTCTCTCTGTCGGTCTCTTTGTCTCCCTGTCAGTCGGTCTCTCTCTCTCTGTCGGTCTATCCCTCTCCCCTCCCTCTCTCATACTCACTGATCACTGACCGATCACCGGCGCGGCGCCGCACGGCTGTCACACTGCGGCGGCTTCTCCAGCATTTGAAAATTCTGGCCACTCATTATTCCATCTCGTATTCACTGCTTCCCCCGCCCACCGGCGCCTATGATTGGTTGCATTCAGACGCGCCCCCATGCTGAGTGACAGCTGTCTCACTGCAACCAATCAAGGCCGCCGGTGGGTGGGTCTATGTAGTGCAGTAAAATAAATAAATAAATAAATATTTAAAAATAACCGGCGTGCGGGTCCCCCCAATTTTGATACCAGCCAAGATAAAGCCACACGGCTGAAGGCTGGTATTCTCAGTATGGAGAGCCCCACGTTATGGAGAGCCCCCCAGCCTAAAAATATCAGCCAGCAGCCGCCCGGAATTGCTGCATCGATTAGATGCGACAGTCCCGGGACTCTACCCAGCTCATCCAGAATTGCCCAGGTGCGGTGACAATCTGGGTAACAAGGAGTTAATGGCAGCCCATAGCTGTCACTAAGTCCTATGTTAATCATTGCAGGCGTCTATGAGACACCCCCAATGATTAACCTGTAAGTGAAAGTAAATAAACACATACACCCAAAAAAATCCTTTATTTGAAATAAAAGACAAAAAAACACCCTCTTTAACCACTTTATTAAAATCCCCAAACACCTCTCCAGGTCCGGCGTAATCATCACGAGGTCCCACGACGCATCCAGCTGTGCTACATGAAGCTGACAGGAGCGGCCGTAGAACACCACTGCTCCTATCAGCTCCACGCAGAAACTGAAGTGAGTCGCACTGTCAGCGAAGACGTCACTCAGGTTACCCGCGGCCACAGGTCTCGGGTGGAGGACCCAAGTTGGCCGCGGGTAACCTGAGTGACGGCACTGCTGATCGCGTGGCTTACTTCAGTCACTCAGGAGATTTGCGGTCACCGGTGAGTCCTTCACCTGTGATCACAAATCAAGCCACGGCACATGCACAGAGCCGCGCGATCACAATGAAGTCGGGTGAAGTTCATCCGAGTTTAGTCTGATCGCGCGGCTCTGTCTTGCAGCCAGCCATGCTCTTTTTCACTGTACGGTCCCACTCGACTCTGCTACAAGTCTATGGGGATGCAGCAGAGCCGAGTGGGACCGCACTGTCAAAAATATGCGTTCTGGATGCTTTTCCCACTCTGTCTATGGCAGAACATACATCCAGAATGAATGAATTCTGCAGGAATTCTGCAGTAACAATGCGTCTCAGAACGCAGCTTTTCGGCTGCGTTCTGAGATGCACATGGAGTGACTTACATGCTGCGGAATAGAACGCAACGTGCTCACATAGCCTTATAGTCCCACATGTGCAATACTGACCTTTGTATATGATATATGCCCTAAACGTAGTGCAATAATTGCTATCAGTTCAGTATTGACCTCTCTATGTGCATTTGGCCTTAGGCGGGCTTTACACGTTACGACATCGTTACCGATATATCGTCGGGGTCACATTGTTAGTAACGCACATCCGGCGCCGGTAGTTACATCGCAATGTGTAAATCCTAGGTGCGACGATGAACGAGCGCAAAAGCGTAAAAAATCGCTGATCTGTGTTACGTCACTCATTTCTATAATGTCGTTACGCTGCAGATACAATGTTGTTTGTCGTTCCTTCAGCACCACACATCGCTGTGTGTGAAACCGCAGGAACGACAAACATCTCCTTACCTGCCTCCACCGGCAATGCGGAAGGGAGAAGGTGGGCGGGATGTTATGTCCCGCTCATCTCCGCCCCTCCACTTCTATTGGCCGGCCGCTTAGTGACATTGCGATGACGTTGCTGTGACGCCCGAACGCACCTTCCCCTTGAAGGAGGGATTGCTCGACAGTCAAAGCGACGTCGCCGACCAGGTATATGCGTGTGAAGCTGCCGTAGCGATAATGTTCGCTAGGGCAGCAAGTCCATAGATTCAGTAAAAGAGAAAATAAAGCACTATCTGCCCATCTTGCCATTGCAAAAATAAAAAAAAAACAACAAACAAGCAGAAAAAGCCTATATGGTATCACTGCAACTGGAAAACTCGGACTTTTCAAAATATAAAATTGTTTAACCCAACTGTAAACATTGTAAATAAAAAAGAATTACCTTTTTTTCGCTTACCCCCAAAAATGAAACAAGTAAAGCAATCATAAAGTTTAATGTATGCCAAATATACCAATAAAAATAATAATTTACTCTGTGAAACACAAATTATCATACAGCTCCAAAAAATGAAAAATAAAAATATAGAAAAATACCCTGCTCAACACTGAAATGCCAACACCAAGAAAGAAAAGACATGGAGTTATGGAAATCACAGGATGGGTAAACAAGTTATTGACATGCCAATGATAAAAAACTGAAACAAAATGTACATAATATCTTGATTTATTCAGCACCAAGTATGAGCTCAATTTGCAGAAATACACACACTTACACACCTTGGGTGCTATCAATGAGGTGATGTCACACACATGACTAGCGGGGTTTACTTAGTACCTGGTAAACCCCCAGAAGATGTTGCAACACACAGGGGACACGGGTCACAATACACCGGATGTCCCTGCTGCTAGGGAGAGGAGGGGGCACCTCCTCAACTCGCCTCAAGCTGACTCCTGAGCTCCCTAGGTTCTTTCAACCTGTTGCGAGCAGGATACTTTAGACCCTTAGCTGGCCCTGCCTAGTGAGCAGGCCAACAAGTTCACTAGGCTCGCCACTTCAATACAGAAAGACAAGGGAAGGAATACAAACAGGGGAAATAAATATGCAAGGAAAAGACACTCCAAGCAGCATCAGTGCAGCAAACATCATTACTAGACACAAGATTTAGTTTCTTTCACAGCCATCATGTGAGCAGATCACATGACTTAAATAGGGAAGCAGAGTGATCTCAAAGAACCACACCTGAGATTGACAGCTAAAGCCCACAGCCAGGCAGGAAAGGGTGCTTAACTCTTACAGCACTACAAGGAAGGAGATGTTATTAAATAACAGCAGTGGACCTGCCAGCAGCAAGGCGCTGTGACCTTCTAACACCAGAGTCACACGAGGTCTCCCCCGAGCAAGATACAATCATGACAGGTAATCAATGGTTATGTGAGGCATATTCTGCCACACTGAATGCACTTGGATCTGGAAATCATCAAGATCTGCTGCTATCAGCTTCCTTTGCAATTAATGTCCTAAACATTCTCAGTAGAAGACAAATCTGACAAGTCTGGAGATGCTGCAGACCATGGTAGCACCTTTAGGCCATGCAGAATACTCAAAGTAGCTTGAGAAACATACAGCGTGGCATTGTTCTGTTGAAGAAAAGCTGCTAAGATGCTAGAAAAATGACTGTACGATTGGTTCTATAACCAAACCAATGAAGTGCCAATGTGTTAGTATGTGTGGAATGAAGAATAGAGTGGTGTAGCTACTGTATGCTATGCCACCCCACAATGTGCCATTCCACCCAATGTCTCCAAACCAATCTCTGGCTATCATTGCATCCAAAACAAAAGCGGGACTCATCACTGAAGAGGATAAACCTCCATTCCGTCATGATTGCTGTTTTGCTCTGAACCATGGTAGTGTCGCGGGCGGGGAGGACGCCGCCGCTGCTGCGCTCTCGCTAACGCTCGGGTCCGGCGCTGCTGCGAATGCTGCTCGGTGGCTGGAGCGGTGGGCCGGATCCTGGGACTCGAGCAGCGCTCCTCGCCCGTGAGTGAAAGGGGTGGTTGGTTTGGGGAATTTAGTCCGTGACGCCACCCACAGGTCGTGGTGAAGTTAGGCACCAGCGCTGCTGATGACGGGGATCCCGGAGCGATGGTAAGGAGCAGCTGGGATGTTGTTTTCCCCCTCCGTGGGTAGGGGTCGGTGGTCCCGGGGCCCGGTGATGTTGTGGGGAGGAGGCAGGGTTGGTGAGGTGCAGGGTTGCAGGGACAGCGTGGCGCGGGGCCGGACGGCACGGGTGTACTCACTCAGCAAGAAAGGTACAAAGTCCTCGGTAAACCAAACGGCTGGATGGATGGGTCCTGCAGCCGGCTGCAGTGCTTCTCCCCAGACAGGTGATGGCAGCTTTCTTTCCCTGCACCTTGATGTTCTCTTTCTGACTACTATGGATTCCCAACGGTAGTCCGCTCCCCGGTGTATGGGTACCGGAGGAGCCCGTTTGCCCGCAGATGCTGACCCTTGGGTCTCTAGCCTTAGGCGATAGCTGTATACCCTCACGGTGTGGCCTGTTGCCTTCAATTGGGACTTTTGCTGTTGTGAAACCCATGGGGTTCCAGTCACATTCGGATCTGACTATTGTCGGCGGCTCCAAGCCTGGTCGGGGTCCGATGGCCCTGCCTGTGTGTGCTGGCTTCACTTCGCTCCCCGGTCGGTACCGGCGAGCCGTCGCCCGTCCCCGGTCCTACGGTTCCGCGTTACTCCACCACTCCTGCAGACGGCCACCACCGTCTGCCAACCTTGCTGTTAGTGCCTGGGCCACAAACCCAGACACCCAAGTGTTTACTCCTCACTCCTCAAACTCCAACACTGAACTCCTACTTCCAACTAACACTTTTCCCGCCTCCAGGCCTTTGAACTCCTTGGTGGGTGGAGCCAACCGCTTATCTCCACCCCACCTGGTGTGGACATCAGACACTGGAGGGAGGCAACAAGGGTTTTTTGTTTGGGTGGTGTCCCTGTCTAATGGGGGTGGGGGGGTTTGTATGTTATCTGTGACGACCTGGCTAGGCCAGGACGCCACATTCCCCCTTGGTGAAATGCAGACCGTCCACGGACTGCCCATCCATCACCGGTTTTATTTTTCAAAACTGTAAAAAGATATAAATAATATGTAAAACATTTTCACACATAAGCATTTCTTGTAAGGACACTTCAACGTTGCACATATATAACATTTTTAATAACAGACGGATGGACGGGTGTCTTCCGCTCTCCCACCCAAGCAACCTAGCCCTGATGCTGCACCTAAGAAGTGGGCAGCACCCCTTGACCCCTGTCCAGGTTGAGGCTGCCCGAGCGGGAACGGGTACGGTTACTCGCACCTGGCTGTCACTTCAGGGGACCCCACGTCCTTGGGGGACCCCTGACCCCCCGGAGGATGGCCACCGGTCCTGGTGGTGGCCGGGCCCCAGCCTGCTCTGCTGCGGGCCCTTCCTCCAATCTGCCTCTCCGGAGGCGGCACCGATGGAAAATCACCCCTCAACTTATTTACAAGCCCACAAGTTCGTGGGTGGCCTGCCTGTTCTCGCCTTGTCCATGAGTAGTCTCTCATGCAGGTTGTAAAACACACAGGGTCCCTCCGGGGACAACTTGCCGGCAACGGCCGGAATAATCATGTAGACAATCAGGTAAATGTCATGGTTCATTAGAGTCATTCATTCACATATTTACACGCTTAACATATGACACCCCTAAATGGTAGTTTCACTGTACCTAAGCGGGGGTTGGCCTAGGTTGGGGCGTGTGGACCTTCTGGGCCCAACGTTATCAGTGGAGGGCAAGGGGACAGAGGAGACAGTCAGCTCCTCTTCCCGTCTACTGTGTAGGGCCGGCGGAGTCTCAAGGGGACTGGGTACAGGTGCAGCCCTGGGCACTGGTTCACTGGTGGGTACTTCCGTCTCCTTTTCCTCCACAGGTTGTGGGAACATTATCACTGGAATGAGCACCGCGCTGTTCTGTGTAGGCCAGTCCGCTGGGAAATCACCCATTACTGTGTGGATCACCTCTTACTCCTTCTCCCCGGTTGGTCTGGGGGTTGGAACTTCAGCTGCTATCTTCAACGGCGATGGGCACCTCTTCAGGTGGTCCCTGGACACCGTGGCCGAAGTCTTCCCCTGGTCACGACTAATCTGGTAGGCCTTCTCATTCTCCCATTCAGTGGGTTGTATGACATAAGGGGTCTTTTCCCACTGGTCGTCGAGCTTATGGGTTCTTCTTTTTCGTTTCAGCACTACATCTCCAGGTTTAAAGGGGCCAGCTGGAGCCCGCTTGTTGAAATACTGTTCCTGCTGTTCCCGGCTCCGACACAGGTTCCTTTCCACATACTCCTGGACCTGTCGGTACTGCGCTCTCCGCCGAGTGTCCCATCCAGCAGTCGAAGGAAGGGCTTCTGGAGCTTCCAAACCCATTTCTAGGTCTACTGGCAACCGGCCTGGCCGAGCTTTCATCAGATACGCTGGTGTACATTTGGTAGAGCTGGAAGGGATGTTATTGTACATATCGACCAGGTCAGGCAGCTTTTCTGGCCACAGGTTCCGCTCTTCTAGCGGTAACGTCTTGAGGAGACCCAGGACCAGATGGTTCATCTTTTCACACATGCCATTGGTCTGTCATGCTTTCACACATCATGGTTTCACACCATTGTCATGGTTTTACACATGCCATTGGTCCGAATTTTCTTGCAGCCGTACAACTGGCAGAATTCTTGAAACACCTCCGCTTCAAAAGCCGGGCCCCGGTTGGTAAGCACCCTCTCCGGGTACCCGTGCGGTCGGCAGAAATAGGCCTGGAATGCTCTAGCGGCGGTACGGCCAGTCAGGTCCTTGACTGGGACAACCACCATAAATCTTGAATAGTGGTCTACAATGGTCAGGGCGTAGGTGTACCCACTTCAGCTAGGTGTGAGCTTCACGTGGTCGAGGGCGACCAGCTCCAGCGGTTGATGAGTAATGATTGGGCGCAAAGGGGCCTTCTGGCTGGCCTCGTCCCTTCTCCTCAGTGCACAGGGACCACACTCTCGGTACCAGGCCTCCGCAGACTCCCGCATCCCACTCCAATAGAATCGCTCCCTCAACAGCATCTCCAGCTTCTTCCACCCAAAGTGCCCGGCACCGTCATGGTAAGTCTGTAGAACTGTGGGCACACTAGCTTGGTGAACCACCAGCTGACGAACCTTTTCATGGGTCTTCGGGTTGATCAGTTCCCGATACAGTATCCCCTGGTCCAGATGCAGCCGGGCTTGTTCTTTCCACAGCCGTTGGGCCTCAGGTGGAGCAGCGGGGTCCAGCCCAGTGGAACCTTGTTCAATCATGGTCTTGACCACTTGGACGGCAGGCGCTTGGTCTTCTTGCCATCCCTGACTTGGCAGTGGGTCCAGGCTCGCCTGTTGCTGCTGGACATGCAGCTTCTCAACTGGTGGCCGGTGGAATGCGGGCAGCTCGATTTCTTTGAGATCATTGCCTTCTGGTCCCTCATCCAATAGGTGGGGCATCCGGGATAGCGCATCCGCGTTGGTGTTCTTGTGGCCGGCTCGGTACTTGATCGTGAAGTCCTAATTAGACAGCCGGGCTACCCACCGCTGCTCCAACGTGCCCAGTTTGGCCATGTCCAGATGGGTTAACGGATTATTGTCCGTATAGGCGGTGAACTTAGCGGCTGCGAGGTAATGGCGGAATTGCTCAGTAATGGCCCACACCAGAGCTAGGAACTCAAGCTTGAAGGAGCTGTAATTCTCAGGGTTTCTTTCCGTGGGCCGGAGTTTTCTGCTGGCATAGGCGATCACTTTTTGCCTTTTGTTCTGGACCTGGGACAGGACGGCTCCCAAGCCTACATTACTGACCATTTCGAAGTTGAGATGTCCCAGGCAGCATTCCATGAGCCGTTGGAAGGTTCCAGGGGCATTGCACAGCCCAAACGGCATGCTGTTGAACTCGCAGAGTCCTATGGGAGTAGCACGGTCCTCTGGCGCAACCACTACCTACCACTACCTGCCAGTACCCGCTAGTAAGGTCAAGGGTAGAGAAGAAGTTAGCAGTTCTCAGTGCAGCTAGCGACTCTTTGATACGGGGGAGAGGGTAGGCATCTTTATGCGTGATCTGGTTGATCTTCCGGTAATCCACACACATTCTCATGGTGCCGTCCTTCTAATTGACCAGCACCAGTGGGGCTGCCCTGGGACTACAGCTATCCCGAATGACCCCTGCCTCCTTCATGTTCCTCAACATGTCTTTAGCGCATTGATAGTGTGCTGGCGGAATGGGCCTGTACCTCTCTTTGATGTGTGGGTGTAGGCCTGTAGGGATATGGTGTTGAATCCCCTTAATCCTCCCGAAATCTAATGAGTGCTTGCTGAAAACCTGCTCATACTCTTGCACTACCCTGTATCCCCCCTCTTTGTGATGTGCGGGTGTGGTTTCAGTTCCTACGTGTAGTTCCTGGCACCACCCCTCCAACTGTGCAGAGGGTGTATGGCTACTGACAGGGGATGCCGAGGCAGGAGGGACAGCTTCGTGAAAGGTGGGAGGGTCTAAGGTGAGCAACTTGGCGAGGGTAGCATAATGGGGGAGCCTGACTTCCTCCTCTCCACAATTCAGCAATCTTACAGGCACTCTCCCCTTCTTAACGTCAACCACCCCTCTGGCCGCCATCACCGTGGGCCAGTGTTCAGAAGGCATGGGTTCCACCATCGCCGGGTAGTCGCGCCCCTGGGGGCCTACTGCTGCCCTGCACCAGATCATCATTTCACTCCGGGGTGGCACTACTAAGGGGGCCACATCCATCACCCTCAGTCCACCAATCTCTCCGCCAGTCAAGCTCACTTGTTGCCGATACAGCAGGGCCCGGATCTCGCGCTGCACAGCCCTCTGTCGGCCTCCTCCTGCGGTGGCGGCCAACTGCTGCAACAGATTCAGCACCTAACTCATGCAATGCTCCATTACGTTGGTCCCCAAGATTACTTTCGGGGTGTGATCACTGGGTTCATCCATTACCACAATCAGCCCTTGATTCTTTAACTCCGCACGTCCCACAGTCAGGGTCACTTTCTTGTAGCCCACCTGGGTTAGCGGGAGTCCATTAGCTGTGATCAGGCTCAGGCTATCATCAGAGGGGGCAAGTTCATCAGTGCCCCAATACTGCTGGTACAGTGTATATGGTATAATGGTTACCTGTGATCCTGTGTCCAAGAGGGCCATGAGCAGGACGCCGTCAACTGCCAGGGGAATGATGGGGCGAGCTCCGACGTACCGGTCTCGCCAATCAGGGGGGGCGTTGGTGTCTACTCCTGAGGATTGGCCCTTGGCCCCAGGGGTTGCTCGTTTAACGGGCACCGCCTAGAGTAGTGGCCAGGCTTGCTGCACCTGTAACAGATAGGAGGCCCATACCGTGAGTCATTGGTCCTTCTCTGCTGCATTCAGGGGATGTCCTCCGGGCTGTCGGCGAGCTGGATCCCTCCTGGGGGCTTGACTCTCGTCGGAAGCTGGAGGGCAGCGAGGATCTTGGCGAGGTCTCCATCCATGCGGCGGACCTGGGCTGCTAGTTCCTCCATCATCCCGATGGGTGCTGCAGGAGCCGGTAGAGCCGGGGGTGGAGGCGCCACCGTGATGGGAGCGGTCTCAGCCGGCCACGGGGCCGCCTCAGGAGGGTCTGGCGCTGGGGCCTGCAAGGCCTTGATGGCCCGCTCTTTCAGTACTGCAAAGTCCAGATTGGGGTGTTCCAAGGCCCACAGCCACAGCTGCTTGCGATCTTCCACGGACCCTAGCCCCTGCAGGAATTGCTCTACTAGTATCTTATTACTGTCCACATCATTGATAGTGTCCACCGCTTCAGCGTACGGAGGGCCGTTTGCAGGCGCAGGGCATAGTCTCTTACATTGTCCGCAGGCCGTTGTTGGCACTGATAAAACTGCATCCGCAGCTCCGCTTCGGTGCGGGTCTCAAAAGCGATTTGTAGTTTTTCGAAAATGGTAGTCACCGAGGCTCGGTCCGCGTTGGTCCAGGTCTCCGCCTCCTGCTCAGCCGCGCCGGTTAGCTGCCCTAGCACTACTGCTGCCTGTTGCCTATCAGCCAAGGGATATAAACCAAGGACCGGGCTAATCTTTTTCCGGAACACCTGCAAAACATCAGGCTTCCCATCGTACTGCGGTAGTCAGCTAGCACCAGGCACATAGAGCAGGGAGAACGGCATCACCTGGGTGACCGCTGGACCCGAGCCCCCCCCCCCCCCGCTCCTGCGACCAGAGCAGGGGCTATCCCGTTTCCATCTACGGGTGCGGCGGGAGCTGCAACCGCCACTCCTCCAACAGCTCCGTCGGGCGCAGACATCTTTTTCCCGTCCCCCCTTGGTACTCTTCAACACGTCCGTTTGTTGGGGGCGGGGCTTCGCTTTTGCGCCTTCGCTGCTCGGAGAAGATGCTCGAGCGGGAGATTTTCGCGCCAAGATGGCGGCGCTTCAAAATTTTCGGCCGGACACCGCCGGCGGAGATCACAAGGCGCACTTCTACTGGTAAGTAGATGGGTTCAATCCTGTTCGTGACGCCAAGTTGTCGCGGGCGGGGAGGACGCCGTCGCTGCTGCGCTCTTGCTAACGCTCGGGTCCGGCGCTGCTGCGACTGCTGCTCGGTGGCTCGAGCAGTGGGCCGGATCCGGGGACTCGAGCGGCGCTCCTCGCCCGTGAGTGAAAGGGGTGGTTGGTTTGGGGAATTTAGTCTGTGACGCCACCCACGGGTCGTGGTGAAGATAGACACCACCGCTGCTGATGACGGGGATCCCGGGAGCGATAGTAAGGAGCAGCTGGGATGTTGTTTTCCCCCTCTGTGGGTAGGGGTCGGTGGTCCCGGGGCATGGTGATGTTGTGGGGAGGAGGCAGGGTTGGTGGGGTGCAGGGTTGTAGGGACAGCGCGGCGCGGGGCCGGATGGCATGGGTGTACTCACTCAGCAAGAAAGGTACAAAGTCCTCGGTAAACCAAACGGCTGGATGGATGGGTCCCGCAGCCGGCTGCAGTGCTTCTCCCCGGACAGTATCACACTATTGACTCATGTTCAGTCTGTGATCTATTAGTATACCTAAGGGCGGCTTTGCACACTACGACATCGCAGGTGCGATGTCGGTGGGGTCAAATCGAAAGTGACGCACATCCGGCGTCACTTGCGATGTCGTAGTGTGTAAATCCTAGATGATACGATGAACGAGCGCAAAAGCGTCGTTATCGTATCATCGCTGCAGCCTCCGACATTTCCATAATGCCGGTGCAGCGACAGGTGCGATGTTGTTCCTCGCTCCTGCGGCAGCACACATCGCTGTGTATGAAGCCGCAGGAGCGAGGAACTTCACCTTACCTGCCGCCGGCTGCAATGAGAAGGACGGAGGTGGGCGGGATGTTTACATCCTGCTCATCTCCGCCCCTCCACTTCAATTGGCCGCCTGCCGTGTGACGTCGCTGTGACGCCGCACGACCCGCCCCCTTAGGAAGGAGGCGGGTCGCCGGCCAGAGGGACGTCGCACGGCAGGTATGTGCGTGTGAAACTGCCGTAGCGATAATAATCGCTACGGCAGCTTTCACTAGATATTGCACATGCGACGGGGGCGGGACTATCGCTGCAGCATCGGTAACACATTGTTACCGATGTCGCAGCGTGCAAAGCCCGCCTAAGTCTTTTTCACACATGCTGTTGGATAGCTCTATTCCTCCCATGCTGTATATGCTCTTTTCATTATTCTTGCCAATATGTATGACTTTGCATTTCTCCCTGTTAAAAACCATTCTATTAGTTGCTGCCCATTGTTCCAGCTTGTTGAATCCTCTTTCTCTTCTCTAGTATTAGCTATTCCTCCTAGCTTTGTGTCATCAGCAAATTTAATCAATTTACCCTTAATTCCTTCATCTAAATCATTGATAAAAATGTTGAACAACACGGGGCCCAGGACAGAGCTCTGTGGTACCCCACTTGAGACAGTTCTCCAACTGGATATGCAGCCATTTATGACCACTCTTTGACTCCGATCACTAAGCCAGTTACAAATCTATCTAACAGTTGCCTTCTTGGTATTGCAATTTAATTTTTGAGGAATGTAAAAAAAAATAATCTATCACTATAATCATACTGACCTGGAAAAACCGGTTACACATTGTTACTGCACAGTCAAAGCTTGTAAACCAAAATCATAAAAATAATTATGGAATTGCATTTTTTTAAACCATCTTATTTCACCTAGAATTTTTATGTTTTACATAGTAAAGTGAATTGTATCATTCAAAATTACAGCACATTACGCAAAGGTCCTCATATGACTATGTAAAAAAAAGCTATTGCTCTTTTAAGAAGGGGAAAAACATGCATAAGTGTAAAAATGATCATAAAAGAGTTTAAGTGGTTGGCTTCTCTGCAAACCTGTATACACCAATGTTTAAGTGGCTGCTTATTCTTACTTACAAAGTACATATTAAGTAGTAGTCAGAGCTTTAAAAAAGAAAGGAATGCACAAGGCATAAATATTACTCACCATACTTCTGAATGAAAGATCTCTGTCTTAAGTAAGGAAGAGTGATGGTCCATCTGCTGAATCACAGATTAACTCCAATAGAAAAAATGGGGATGGCACATCCAAATGCAAGTAAAAAATCTTCAATTTTATTAATCCAAGGCATTAAAATCCACAGAAATATAATATTTAGTCATTTATATAGCACTATTACTTCCACAGCGCTTTACATACGTTGGCAACACTGTCCCCATTGCATTGGGGCAAACAATCTAAATTCCTTAACAGTATGTTTTATTTGGAGTGTGGGAGGAAACCGGAGAACCCATAAAAAACCCAAACACGGAGAGAAGATACAAACTACTTGCAGATGTTGTCCTTGGTAGGATTTAAACCCGCGACCCCAGCCCTGCAGTGTTAACCACTGAGCCACTGTGCAGAAAGACACAGATATGATCACTGTTACGTGTTTCTGGAGCTCCTTAGTCATGAGTTATGCCTAAGTTTGCGTGGCAGAAACAGGTCAGAGTAACCATGTATGTGTTTTTCTGTGTTTTTTCACCCTATGGATTAATAAACTTGAAGATTTTTTACTTAAATTTGGATGTGCCAACCCCGTTTTTTCTACTGGTAGACATATCGTGTGATCCTTGCTTCATTTTCCTCCTTTTCTTGCTCACCTACTCTGTTTTCAGGACTTGTACTATTTACAAAAATATAATTAACCCCTTCACGACTGCGGGCAGTCCTATTTTAACGTGACTTAACGACCAGAAACGTAACTTTACTGCCTAAAGTTCATTTGATTGCCGTGGCCATAGCAACGGCTTTCAAATGATGCAGCAGGGGACCTTTGCTTGACCCCAGGGGGGTGGCATCGCCACCCCCCATAGACGATCGATGTGATTGGCTGTTCAAATCTGAACCGCCAACTACATCGTTCGCACTGATTTCGGCAAAAATAATGCCTGAATTAGTGCGATACTGTGAGATCTGGCTATGAGATGCTGTAGCAGCTGCAGCATATCATAGCTGGACCTCAAACATGTCGCCCCCAGCCCCTGCAGCACTGATTGGAGCGATCACGCTATGATACACAATCGCTCCAATCAGTGTGCAGTGCGGCGGTCTGATCTGCTGGTGGCCGCCCTCCCCAGGCCTGTGCTGGTCTGGGAAGCCCTCCCCCAATATGTCTGCAGCGTGCACTGGCTGGTACTTGTGGTACCACGCCACCGCCGCCGCTGCTGATGCCGCTGATGTCACCGCTCCAGCTCCTGCTCCATGTGAGTATTCCGTTCCCCTTGCAGCCCGAGTGCGCTCCCGCGATGGCCCCTGTGCGCTCCCGTTATGGCCCCTGCCCGTGTCCCCCGCGATCTGCCCCCCCACGCCCCGATCTGCCCCCCGACATCCCGATCTGCTCCCCGACATCCCGATCTGCTCCCCCTGCGATCTGCCTGGCTCCTCTGTGATCTCTAGTCTGCTTCTTTCCTTCTGCCTTTGCTTCTCCGCTATCCCCCTCTTCTCTTCCCCCCTCCCCATCTGCTCTCCCCCCTCCCCATCTGCTCTCTTCCTCCCCCTCTACTCTCCCCTCGACGTCCACTTACCTGCCTTCACCGGGTTGTCCGAGGTCTTTACTGGCCCGATCACATCTGCCTCCATCGCTGGGTTCTTCTTCCTTCGTCTTCTGCTGATCTGTCCAACGTCCTGCCTGCTGCTCCTGTACAGCTGTCTATCTCGCTTGCCTTCTGTTCCTCCTGCAGTTCTTTTGGTAAGTGATCCTCCTGCTAATCCTCTGGGTACTGTGAGTATAACTTTTTTTTTTTTTCCTGTGTCCCCTGTCCATTTTTACACCTCATCCGTCCGTGTGTCCCGCCGAGCGATGATCAGGGATGCACATAACGTATCTACATCCGTGGTCATTCTTCGGCGGGACTTTTTTTTTCCGTATCCCCGACGCTTTTTGTATCGCATCCGACCGTGCTTCCCGCCGAGCGCTGATCAGGGATGCAGATAACGGATCTGCATCCGTGGTCAATTTTTGTCGTGACTTTTTTTTCCCGTATCCCCGACGCTTTTTGTATCGCATCCGTCCAAGCATCCTGCCAAGCGTTGATCAGGGATGCACATAACGAATCTGCATCTGTGGTCAATTTTTGGCGTGACTTTTTTTTCCCGTATCCCCGACACTTTTTGTATCGCATCCATCCGTGCGTCCCGCCGAGCGCTGATCAGGGATGCACATAACGGATCTGCATCCCTGCTCAATTTTTGGCGTGACTTTTTTTTTTTTTTCCGTATCCCCGACGCTTTTTATATCTCATCCGAACGTGAGTCCTGCAGCGGCCGATCAGTGCACCGCGTCTGTGCGTTTGAAAAGTCAAATGGCGTTCCTTCTCTTCTGAGCCCCCCCATGCGCCCAAACAATTTATTTCCACCACATATGAGGTATCTGCGTACTCAGGAAAAATTGCACAATACGTTTCATGGTGCATTTTTTCCTGATACCGTTGTAAAAAAAAAAGCTACCTGGTTGATGCAAAAATTTTGTGGTTAAAAAAAAAAAAAAAAAAAATTCACGGTTCAACGTTATCAACTTCTGTGGAGCCCCTGGTGGTACAAGGGGCTCATGAAACATCTAGATAAATTCCTTGAGGGGTCTAGTTCCAAAATGGGGTAATTTGTGGGGGAGCTCCACTGTTTAGGCACCTCAGGGGGTCTCCAAATGTGACATGGCGTCCGCTAATGATTCCAACCAATTTTGCTGTCAAATGGCGTTCCTTCTCTTCCGAACCCCGCTGTGTGCCCAAACAATTACTTTCCACCACATGTGAGCTATTTGCGTACTCAGGAGAAATTGCATAATACGTTTTATGGTACATTTTTTCCTGATACTCTTGTGAAAAAAGCTACCTGGTTCAAGTAACAGTTTTGTGGTGAAAAAAAAAAAATTGTATTGATGGCTCAAAATTATCATCTTCTGTGGAGCCCCTTGGGGCTTGCTAAACATCTAGATAAACTCTGAGGGGTCTAGTTTCCAAAATGGGGTCACTTTGGGGGGAGCTCCACTGTTTAGGCACCATAGGGGGTCTCCAAACGTGACATGGCGTCAGCTAATGATTCCAACCAATTTTGCTGTCAAATGGTGCTCCTTGTCTTCTGAGCCCCGCCATGCGCCCAAACAATTACTTTCCACCACATATGAGGTATCGTCATACTCAGGAAAAAATGCACTATAAATTTCATGGTGCATTTTTCCTAATACCCTTGTGAAAAAAAAAACTACCTAGTTGAAGCAACAGTTTTGTGGTAAAAAAAGTTTTTTTTTCTTTTCACGGCTCAACGTTATAAACTTCTGTGAAGCCCCCAGGGGTTCAAAGTGCTCACCAAACATCTAGAAAAATTATTGAGGGCTCTAGTTTCCAAAATGAGGTCACTTTTGGGGAGCTCCATTGTTTAGGTACCTCAGGGGGTCTTCACACCCGACATTGTGTCCGCTAATGAGTGCAGCTAATTTTGCACTCAAAAATTCAAATGACGCTCCTTGCCTTCCGAGCCCTGCCGTGTGCCCAAACATTTGATTTCCACCACATATGGGGTATCTGCGTACTCAGGAGAAAATGCACAATACATTTTTTGGTGCATTTTTTCCTGATACCCTTGTGGAAAAAAAAGCTATCTAGTTGAAGCAACAGTTTTGTGGTAAAAAAAAAAGTTTTCTTTTCACGGCTCAACGTTATAAACTTCTGTGAAGCCACCAGGGGTTCAAAGTGCTCACCAAACATCTAGAACAATTATTTGAGGTCTCTAGTTTCCAAAATAGGGTCTCTTGTGGGGGAGCTCCATTGTTTAGGCACCTCAGGTGGTCTTCAAACCCAACATGGCATCCGCTAATGAGTGCAGCTAATTTTGCGTTCAAAAATTCAAATGGTGCTCCTTCCCTTTCGACCTCTGCCATGCGCCCAAGCAATTGATTTTTACCACATATGGGGTATCAGGGTACTCAGGAGTAGAGATGAGCGAACCGGTCGCGGTTCGGCTCGAGGTTGGTTCGCCGAACGGAGCTCCCGTTCGAGTTCGGTTCGTCGAATGTTCGACGAACCGAACTCGAAGTGCATAGGAAACAATGGCAGGCAATCACAAACACATAAAAACACCTAGAAAACACCCTCAAAGGTGTCCAAAAGGTGACAAACAACTCACAACACAACACAAACACATGGGAAAGTGACAAGGACATATACTCATGCGAAAACAAAAGAGCAGGACAAGGAAAAAGAGGAGGAGACACAGATATATGAGTATATGCAAGGAAACATCGATGCCATTACTGTGCAACTTGAGCCCTGCTCATTTTAGGCTTCCAATCTGGATAAATTGCCTGAGCTTGCCACGTACGCCTTGGGGATCTTGTCGTGTCCTGCAGCCAGCGTTCTCTCTCAACCTGTCTTCAGTGCTGCTGGTGTCTGCTGGCAGATAAGCACACGTGTCTGTCCACTGACAATGTGGACATGGCTCTCAGAGGACTTTTCTTCACCTGGGTCAGCCAGGGGACGGGAAAGGCACGCGTATTTTTGAGAGTGCTTCATGCAAAGCATCTTTTTCTTTTTCAAAAGGGGGGTCAACTGATGCCAGTCAAGTGGGGTGTGTGTGGCCCAGTTAGTGGAAACGAGGGAGACTGTGGTTGGAGTCCCCTCGCTGTGTTTCTAAAAGAACCAAGATGAACAAGTCATGGCTCTCAGAGGACTTTTCTTCACCTGGGTCAGCCAGGGGATGGGAAAGGCACGCGTATTTTTGAGAGTGCTTCATGCAAAGCATCTTTTTCTTTTTCAAAAGGGGGGTCAACTGATGCCAGTCAAGTGGGGTGTGTGTGGCCCAGTTAGTGGAAATGAGGGAGACTGTGGTTGGAGTCCCCTCTCTGTGTTTCTAAAAGAACCAAGATGAACAAGTCATGGCTCTCAGAGGACGTTTCTTCCCCTGGGTCAGCCAGGGGACGGGAAAAGCACGCGTATTTTTGAGAGTGCTTCATGCAAAGCATCTTTTTCTTTTTCAAAAGGGGGGTCAACTGATGCCAGTCAAGTGGGGTGTGTGTGGCCCAGTTAGTGGAAACGAGGGAGACTGTGGTTGGAGTCCCCTCGCTGTGTTTCTAAAAGAACCAAGATGAACAAGTCATGGCTCTCAGAGGACTTTTCTTCACCTGGGTCAGCCAGGGGACGGGAAAGGCACGCGTATTTTTGAGAGTGCTTCATGCAAAGCATCTTTTTCTTTTTCAAAAGGGGGGTCAACTGATGCCAGTCAAGTGGGGTGTGTGTGTCCCAGTTAGTGGAAACGAGGGAGACTGTGGTTGGAGTCCCCTCGCTGTCTTTTACATGCTTTTAGAAGGGCATGACATGGCTTGGAGGTTGACTTTCAGCATCTGCAAACTGTTAGCTTCCAAAATGCTGCCTTTCCAACCTTTTTAACCGAGGATTTTCGAGACCTTATGCCCATCGCAGTGCCCCAAGAGCCGATGCCCAGGCGCCACTCCTTCTCCATCAAAGGCGTGCACACGCTACACCAGCATGTCGCACTAAACATCACTGATTCCTTGAGAAACTCTGTGTGACAGGGTGCATTTCACCACAGATAATTGGCCCAGTAAGCATGGACAGGGGCGTTACATGTCGCTGACTGGGCAATGGGTTACTGTGGGGAGAGATGGAGAAGGGTCTGCTGTTCAAGTCTTGCCGTCCCCACGAGTTGTGTCAATCCTTCTTCTGTATGTAGAAGTTAATACACTGCTTCTGCCTCTTCAACCTCGTGTGGGTCCTCCACCTTGGCCCAAACCCTGTGTGGTCAGGCCACCCTTCCTTGTAACTGCGCACAAGGAATACCACACACCTTCTTACTATGCTGGCAGCAGAGCTCAATGCCATCAGGCGGTCAAAGGTTTACTTTTAAATGTATGGGAAATGTGAGTCACACCGCTGAGAAGTTGTGGACGGTTAGCTCTGGAGACCGAGTTTCATCAATGGTTGTCTCCACTCAACCAGCAGCCAGGGAAGGCCGGGTGCGACAATGATGCAAACATGGGTGCGGCCCTTCGCTGTGACAATGTGACACACGATCCTTGTGTGGCTCACGTGTTGAACCTGGTTCTCCAGCAATTTTTAAAGCACTATCCTGGCCCACATGGCCTTCTGCAAAGAGCACGGTGTAACGCCTTCCTTGATCCACACACTCAGATGGGCTGTAAATGATAGGCTAGAGGGAAGCCACTCACCAAGCAGGACCCCTAGAATCCTGAAACCCTTTAACCCCTATACAGGGATTAGGAATTACACAGGGCCCAAGGTGATCAATACCTGTGGAAGGCTGCAGTTCCAGAGAATAGTAGTCAGGCAGGGTCAAAACATTAATTGAGGAACAGGAACAGAATGGGACGGCCAGGACTTAATCAGAAAACAAGCAGAGGTGAAATGCGGATCGGCCAACAAGGTACATAAACAGCAAGCAGGAAAAGTAGTCATGTAACAAGCACACAAAATCATAAAACTGAACTGGGGGTAAAAGCAGAGCTATGTCTGGCAGTGGTCTGCAGACAGGATGGGCATAAAAAAGGGTGTGGCGTCTTCCCATTGGTTGTAGCTGAATGATGGTACTTCATCTGTGAGATACCCACCAGCTACATTCAGCCAGAGATTCTGCATCTGCCAAGGTAATGCAGCCTAGTGGGTGAGCATAACCTGCATCCACCTGCGCCGCTGGCATCGACTCCTCTCCCATCATCAGCACTATGCATGAAAGGAACACGTTGTCACCTGGCGACCGAAGTACAAATTGACGGAGCGGACTCCGTTGGTGACTTAATAGCCGTGTGCGGCAATGATGCAAACCTGGCTGCGGGCCATCGTCAGGGCAATGTGACACACGTGCCTTGTATGGCTCACGTGTTGAACCTAATTCTCCAGCAATTTTTAAAACACCATCCCGGCCTACATGGCCTTGTGCAGCGGGCACGCTCGCTATGTGCTCACTTCCATCGTGCGCACACAGCAGCTCAACAACTTTCGTTGCTACAGAAGTCTTTAGGTCTGGTGGTTAAACGCCTGAAATGCGATGTGCCGACACGCAGGAATTTGAATCTGCACATGTTGCAGCGTTTGTGGCAGCACCGCCGAACCCTGCTGCAATACGTTATGACATATAGCCTGGGATAACTTGATCCAGAGGTGGTGCAGATCACGCTGCTGGAGTGGTGTCAGATCAAGGACCTATGCACCCTTCTACACAGTTTACAAATGTCGACGAAGATGTTTAGCACTGGCAATGCCATTCTCAGCATGACAATTCTGGTCATCTACATGATGGAGCACACTGTAATTATTATTCGGAGTCAGGTGTTGGGACAAGAGGAAGGGGAGGAAGTACAGGAGGAGTCATATGCGGAAGGGATAACAAGATCTACGAGGCCCAGATGGTCAGTGGCACCTAGGCGGCAGTCATGGTGAGGGAGAGGGATTAACAAGGGCGCATAGTATCAGCAAAAAGTGTTGAGGAAGGTGCAGGAGCCCATGAAGAAATGGAGGACGAACTGGCGATGGGCATGGAAGACTCAGCAGATGAGTGAGAGCTTGCTCACATTTTGGTTGTGCGAGGTTGTGGGGAGAGGGCAGAGGAAGGAGGCACGATTCTCACCTCTCTGCCACCAACACACCAAGGACTTGGTCCTCCTGGATGCACAAGACACATGAGCGCTTTCTTGCTGCACTACCTACAACATGACCCTCGGATTGTAGGAATTCAAAGTGATCCTGACTACTGGGTTGCACACTGTTAGATCCCCGGTACAAGACAAAATTTGGCAAAATAATTCCTGCCATAGAAATGGACGCACGTATACAGGAGTATCTGCAGAAGGTGGTACGCAATCTTAGATCTGCTTTTCCACTAAGCACCAGTGCTGCACAGAGTGAATCTCATCGCTTTGTCATGGATAGGAGGAAATGGTCTTTTACTTGTCCACATCTGAGGGACCGAGGGCTGGCTGCTGTGCTGAGATGGCGTTGAGTACGGTGTCCCTGCAGAGTTGCACTTTTGATCATATACCAAAATGAGTTGTAAAAGGATAGATGCTGGTGGAAAGGGGAACAGGTGCGTTGGAAAGGGGAAAAAAGTTTTGGTCCGTGGATTTGGTGGTTAAGCAACAGTAACATTTGCTGAAGAAACACCATCTGTTACAGTGGGACTGGCAGATTTGGATAAGGTGGTATATACTATGTTACCGCTATATAACGAAAATTATTAAGAAAAGAAAGAGAAAGGTATATATCCCCATCAGCAGTCAGTGTCCACCGTGCTCCCAGATGGAAAAGGAGAGGTTGGCAACTGGAAGGTTTGGTGGAGGATACAGAGCTGTGTGGCTATGAAACTAATAGTAGCCTGAACCGAGTTAGACGCCATTCGGATCTGGAGACTGGGAGCCCTGTTAGCGTAACAGGGTCCACATGCCCACCCAGCCCAGGAACTCCCTGTTAACAACACAGGGGCCATTGAGTACGCTGACCGTGTGCGTAGGGGCCACACCTGTGGACAGCAGGCGCATCAGCAGCAGCAGGCCTGTTAATGCCACTGGGCTGCACAAGCAGGACTGGTAGGACAGGAGCTGGTCTTAACCGTTCTGCGTTACCAACTGTGGTGGTGGCCTGCATCGACACCCTATCCCTGCCTACCTCTGGCCTAAAGCCGCAATGGGTTCAACACATGGAGGTGTGCTCTTTCGGAGCATAATAGAAGACTGCGCACCTCCTTGTTGGCTCCAGCCCCTTTTATAACCTGGGTCCGCCCCAAACCAGGGTGAACCACAATGCACCTCCTGGAGACAAAAGCAGAGTGACACATCATGAGTGGCATAACTAGCGTCCTATTTGGAACCGCAACTTCAATGACGACCTCATGGCTGCCATGACCCAAACACCTCACCAGTCATCGTCTGACCATCAATAATGCGGTGACAAGTCATAGGGGCGGGCCTCTGCAAGCCATTTGTGAGTGGCCTGGCCACATCGTCAGGACACCTGATGCCCTGTGGTCTATATGGGCCCCCCACATCAGGGGCAGGGCCAAAGAGTTCATTACCGGACCTAGTCTCTGATGCAGTAAGTGCCTGAGCATGCTCAGTAGCATGACATACAGTCTCTGAAAAAAGACTATCAGCTTTAGCATGGTGTCTAGGCACAAAACAGGACTTAGACCCGGCACGGAATGCAAGTACCTGTGCAAAGAGGCTTTTCGCACTAAGTGTGGGAGCATGCGCTGTATCCCGAAATGAAGACTTAGCCTCAGCAATGGCACAGTCAGGCAGAGCATACTCACTAGGCGAAACACTGTAGTTAGGCTGTGGCTGGGGTAAATCGGCACACGCATGCGCACTAGCTGCCTCTCCACGCTTAGACGTGGAGGAGAAAGTAGCCAGCTGGACAACCCAAGGCACAGCCCTAAATGGCAGCTGACGCCTGGGCGCAAATGAAACCGCAGCAGGCTTCAGGTTACAGGTGTTGTAACAACAAATACCATCCAAAAGAACAGGTGTACTTCTTCCCATGGATAATCTGATATGATCCTTTTTTTCACGGACACAACCATTGCTAACAAATGTAGATGAGGCCAAAACAGCAGCTGCTTCAATGGATCTCAAGTGCTCGATAAAGTGGCCTCTCCTCCACCCCAATTTCAAGATCCCAAATACTCCATTCCTCTGTGGTGTCAATCCAATCGCACTTGCTTCCTAACAGCTCTCAAGTTTCCACCAGCCCTACTGAGTATGGGGTAACAGAGATGGTTGAGTTAGCATAGCTGTTCAGTCGCACTATAGCCTGGGAATCAGAGGTCTGCTCCAAAGCTGCAATGAGTACAGACAAGGAAGTTATTATTATTTTTATTATTATTGATTTATAGAGCACCATTGATTCCATGGTGCTGTACATGAGAAGGGGGTTACATACAGAATACATATACAAGTAACTATAGACAGACTGGTACAGAGGGAAGAGGGCCCTGCCCTTGCGGGATTACATTCTAAAGGATTTTTGGGAGGAGACAGTAGGAGTGGTTTAGGTTGAGCGTCAAGTACGTATGGTGGTGGTGTCATTGAAGGTTATAGTCATTTTTGAACAGATGAGTTTTCAGATTCAGTTTGAAGCTTGCGGGTGTAGCAGATAATCTGATGTGTTGAGGTAGCGAGTTCCATGAGACAGGGGAAATGATCTGCGCAGATGGCCAGAAGCTTTGTGAGTGGGATCCAGGCCCCGATGAAGAAGGTGCTGAGCCTAATCTACACCCTCATTTCCAAAAAGTAAATCCTCTTGGTGGAGACAATGGGGAACATGATGAGGAGCACAGATACCTGATTGGAATGACAACTTTACTATTCGGTCAGGGCAGGAAGAGGTTGTCTCGGAGGACTCAGGACGAGGGGAATGAAAACACACAGGGTTATTGATGAGGATGGAGACCACACTTACTGACAAATCAAAGTCAGCCAGTCGATGAGGTCAGCAGAGGAGGTGGAGGAGGATGCTACTGACGACGAGGTTACGTTGCGTCTTCCTGGCCAGAGACAAAGTACTGGATGCACGTCAACAACTGAATCCTGGATCACAACTTTGACTCTGAGCAGAAGTCGTGTTGGCTATGCAGGTCGCATGGGCTGTTAGCCTTGCCTAGCCTGTGAATTTTTGGACATCGCAAAGGATCACCCAAGTCATGGAATCTGTAAGACTTGTCAACAATCTGTAAGTAGAAGGCAAAAACTCACACCTTTGAGTAGTTCCTCCATGAAGTGTCACATGGATATGAATTGATAGCGTGAAGGTGTATTGCTCAGCTTTAGCCACTGTCAATGCAACATGCTAATTTGCCATTGCATGCATTGTTGCAGACTACACACAAGGGGCTGCTGTTATTTTGGATCTGCCTTTGTTTGGTCACTATAGCAATATCAAATTGCTCTTCGGGTGTGGACTTGGAGATACTGTCTATGAACAGAAGGAAAAGCTAAAGGTGTGTGTTACAGCAAGGAGCCACCGCGGAAACACTTCGTTCAATTGTGAGGGGAGTCATGTTGTACTTTGATGATGAGCCCCGTAATGCCAGTGAGCAGCATCCTGTGCCACAGACCAACATTCTTACAGTGCTGTCTATACTGTTTACCGTGAGAGGAGCGTAAAGTCTGTATTTCTGGCAACTGGACATCAGAGTACCCGGGTACGGTAGGCTGTGCCCAGACAATAATGCGGGCACGCAACACTTTGTTTTATTAGCAAAACACATATCTGTTCTGGGTAGGCCGACTATTTATAGACAATAAGACTTGCTGCCTCTGCACTGTCAAATTGTCACGTACAGTTTAAATCATAGAGGGACAGCAACACATGTTTGCATTGACTGTTGCTTTTCAAGATTTCCATGACTGTGTTGCAGAGCTGTGTGGTTTGCATTCACACTGTTATCATCTGCATTATCTGTGAGGCTTCAGCTAACAAGGGTATTCAGGGGGGGTCATGTGTTTTGTCTATGTTTAGGTAGGTAACTTGTAAGCTCTTGTGATGTGCCACTGGTAAGTCGTGTTCGCACACACACACACACGCACAAACACACAATTACTGCTACACAGAGGGGTTAGCAGGTAGTAGGCAACAGAATAGATTGTTCAATTATTTAAATTGTATGCATGGTTCTTATTGTTTGGTTTGGTAAAGTTAAACCATCATTTATCAACCCAACTGCCTAGAGTCCTTTTCCTGTTGCCTGGTTTTGCTGCATACTGGGGAGCCCAGCCTGTACACGACTTAAAATGAAGCATAAGTCGCAATGTGAATTTCACTGTGCTACAATGCGGCCTAGCGTGCCTGTGCAACCACCGCCTGCCCCATCAAGTGCATCTGCGTGCTCTTTATCCTCTGTGACTGTGGGGACAGCAGTCACACATGGTTTTTCACACTGAACTTCCACTCCTTTACCCGCAACAGGGAGTGTGATTGGCAGGTCATCAGTTGTTTTGGAAGTGGAAACAGAAGGTATTGTTAAGCTGTCAGACATCGAGAGAACCATCATTGGATGCAGGCTACATTATATCCACGCCTGCACCTTCGTCACAGATTGGCTGGACTACCTGCAGTTAATAATTGCATTCCAGAAATGGAAAGGAGTGTAGAATGCACATGTGTTGTACCTTGCTTGGCAGCAAAGGAACACTAACTTAGTATTCCAGACAATTTTAGGATGGCAGAAAAAGAGTCAGCTCTTTGGGCAAATTAAATAGCGTGGCAAAAATGGACAGATGGGTACAGGGGCCGTCTTCTGTGGGTACCAGGACAGTAAAAGAAGCCTCACTTTCTATCCCTCCTAATGATCAAATGCAGTAAGGAATTCCCTGAGTTTGCTATAAAATTAGCATAGCTAAATGTGCATGAGGGTAGAATGCAGAGGTGCTTGAGATTGCTTGGCACAAGTGGCACAATAAAGGAGTCCAACAGCCAGTTCTATGATGCCACTAAATGGCAGTATTTTTTGCTATCATTATAGCTTATTAAAAACAGAGCAGGCGGGTGTCCTGCACAGGTGCTAGAAATAGCTTGGCACCAGTGGGGCACTAATAGAATACAACAGCCAGTTCTATGATGCCACTAAATGGCAGTATTTTTTGCTATCATTATAGCTTATTAAAAACAGAGCAGGAGGGTGTCCTGCACAGGTGCTAGAAATAGCTTGGCACCAGTGGGGCACTAATGGAATACAACAGCCAGTTCTATGATGCCACTAAATGGCAGTATTTTTTGCTATCATTATAGCTTATTAAAAACAAAGCAGGAGGGTGTCCTGCACAGGTGCTGCACATAGATTTGCACCAGTGGGGCACTAATGGAGTACAACAGCCACTTCTTGTATGCCACTAAGTTTACTCAATTTTTGGTATTATAATGTCTTAGTAAGTAACAATGAGTTTGAGTGTGCAATGCAGGCAGACGTGCTGCAAATATCTGTGCACTACTGGGACTATACAGAAGTCCAACAGCCACGTTTAGGATGCCACTAGGTACACTTAGTATTTGCTAGTATAATGGCTTAGTAACTATCAGTTTGAGTGTGCAATGCAGGCAGAGGTGCTGCAAATATCTTTGCACTAGTGGGACTATACAGAAGTCCAATAGCCACGTTTAGGATGCCACTAGGTTCACTGTGTGTTGCTAGTATAATGGCTTAGTAACTATCAGTTTGAGTGTGCAATGCAGGCAGAGGTGCTGCAAATATCTTTGCACTAGTGGGACTATACATCAGTCCAATAGCCACGTTTAGGATGCCATAGCCACGTTTGGGATGCCACTAGGTACACTCAGTGTTTGCTAGTATAATGGCTTAGTTATAATGAGTTTGAGTGTGCAATGCAGGCAGAGGTGCTGCAAATATCTGTGCACTTGTGGGACTATACAGAAGTCCAATAGCCACGTTTAGGATGACACTAAGTTCACTCAGTGTTTGCTAGTCTAATGGCTTATTAACAATGATTTTGTGTGTGCAATGCAGGTAGAGGTGCTGCAAATATCTGTGCACTACTGGGACTATACAGAAGTCCAACAGCCACGTTTAGGATGCCACTAGGTACACTCAGTGTTTGCTAGTATAATGGCTTAGTAACTATCAGTTTGAGTGTGCAATGCAGGCAGACGTGCTGCAAATATCTGTGCACTACTGGGACTATACAGAAGTCCAATAGCCACGTTTAGGATGCCACTAGGTACACTCAGTGTTTGCTAGTATAATGGCTTAGTTATAATGAGTTTGAGTGTGCAGAGGACAGGAGGGTACAGTGTCAGGGTTGTGGGTCTCTGGGTAGAGGAATGGAAGCCTGCCTTTCTATTCCCTCCTAATGGGGAAATGCAGGGAGGAAATCCCTGACCTTAGCTACACAGACGCTGTCTCTGTTTTCAGGACCTGTCACCTATGGCTCTGACCCTGCCGGTACGAGCCCTTAAAAGGACTGATAGAAAGTGCTCTCCCTAAGCTGTCCAGCGCTGTGTATGGAGCGCATACAGCAGTATCGGCGATAGGACTCAGGACGGAGCTGCGCCAGTGATGTCTGACACCAAGGACGCAGAAGGCAGATAATGGCATGCTGGAGGAAAATGTCCGGTTTTATAATGCAGGGACATGTGACATGGACATCCTATCACACATGCCGTTGCTTCTCTGGCTAAAAGTCCACTTAGCTGTGTGTGTGTCTGGGATTGTCTGACATGCTGGCCCTCCCCACTACACGCGCGCGCTTAGGGAAGGAAGACAAGGAAAAAAAAAAAAATGGCGATCGCCATTATCCATACAGCAGTGATCTGAAGGCGCTGTTCCCGCACACTATACACTGAAATTTCATAATAGTGTGAGTCACAGAGTGACTTACACTATTAGGGTATGTGCGCACGTTGCTTTTTACCTGCTTTTTACCTGCTTTTTTGCTGCTTTTTCTTCTGCGCTGTTTAATGCCAAAATGGATGTGTTCTTCTATTCAAGCAAAGTCTATGGGAATTTGGGTTTCTTGTTCACACTATGTTGTTCAAAATGCTGCCTTTTTGTGGCAGAAATTTGGTCAAAAACTCAGCTTTGCAGTGCAAAACCCAAATGGCAAAAACAATTGACATGTTGCTTCTTTGAAAAGCTGAGTTTTTGACCAAAGTTCTGCCTCAAAAAGGCAGCATTTTGAACAACATAGTGTGAACAAGAAACCCAAATTCCCATAGACTTTGCTTGAATAGAAGAACACATCCATTTTGGCATTAAACAGCGCAGAAGAAAAAGCAGCAAAAAAGCAGGTAAAAAGCAGGTAAAAAGCAACGTGCGCACATACCCTTACAGCGGAAAGCCAGCTAGGGATTAGCTGGTTTTTTTCCTGCTAGAACTGTTCTCGAATGTATCTAGAACTATCGAGCTAGCTTTTGCAAAAAAGCTCGAGTTCTAGTTCGATCTAGAACAGCCCCCAAAATCACTCGAGCCGCGAACTGGAGAACCACGAACCTAGAACCGCGCTCAACTCTACTCAGGAGAAAATGCACAATAAATTGTATGGTGAACTTTCTCTTTTCTCCCTTGTGAAAATGAAAATTTTGTGTGACATATCTCTCAGATTTATGGGCATACATTTTCAAAGTTTGAAAATTGCGAAATTTTTGCAAAATTTCCTAAATTTTTACAAATAAACGCAAAAAATTTCGGCCTAAATGTACCACTGACATGAAGTACAATATGTCATGAAAAAACAATCAGAATCGCCAGGATCCATTGAAGCGTTCCAAAGTTACAACCTGTCAAAGTGACACTGGTCAGAATTGCAAAAAATGGCCCGGTCATTTGGGTGTTTTAGTGGCCGGGGGTGAAGGGGTTAATATGGAATGAAATGTTTGAACTGGATCTTAATTCTTGAAAGCAGAGTTTGCAACATCATATCAGTCAATGAGGGAGGGGAGAAAAATAGGCTCATGTCCTAGAGCACGGAGAGAGGAAAGGGTACATGCTTCACATGGTGCACTCACGGGGCTCTGCACTTCAAGGAGCTTCAGCAAATTGATACATCTTGACATTATCCAGTATAAAATGTGGGTTTTGACCTTTCTTCATTGACGTGCTTTTTAAAGTGTAATTCTTTGTAATTTGTTCCTAGATTATCGGTCTCTGCAAAAATTTGCGAGAAGACTGTACTAAAGCGAGTTTTAAAAGAATTATGGAAACTGGTGCTCAACAAAATCGAGAAGCAGATTGTGCTGCCCCCTCTAACAGACCAGACAGTAAGTAATATGGTTTTTGTACTTTGTTTCCAATAAAAGCAACTTTTATTATATCAAAATCTAGCATCACTTAAACAATAAAGCAATATTGGAAGTTTCATCTTGCCCAGGTAGTCGATTTCTGTCTGGTACATAATCAATGCGTGTACCCTAGATAGTCAATATTTTATAACAAATTTCAGCTGCTATAAAACTCTCAACAATGACTGAAGAAAGCAATATTAGTATTTGTACAGTGTGTGTAGGTCAAAAATCCATATTGTTATACTACCTTTAGCATTGAACATAGAACAATTGCAGACAATTTTATTTTCATTCTTTCTATAGTGTGTATTGATATTTTTTTACAGTTTATGAGAATGTGTTCCATTTTCCCTCAACATATAATATTGATTATGCAACCAAATCTTACTGTACTGTAAATGTGAAAAGTTTTTACATTCCTTTATTTTTATAACTATTTCATCTTGTTCCATTTTCAACCATCGTCTGACAAGGACCATTGTGCTTTCATATGGGTCATTTTGCTGCCGATATGTTCCGCGAGGCTACAATGAGCTTTTGGTGTATTTTTTTTATGTTGCAGAATTTCTGCACTATTCTGCACTATTTTCTGCAGCTATTATGGAAATTAGGTTACTTGCGGTTTTTGTATTGCGATTTTGTGTCCATTTTATCATTTTTATTGCGTTTTTGACTCTGCGTTTTTTGTCACTGTTTCATGTTTCATACTTTAAATAAAGCTGGTTTGTTTTTGAAAGTTTATGATATTTGGGTTTGACAAAACTTTATTGACATTCTTAGGTGAGGATTACATGCATTTTTGATGTGTTTCCAGTGCAGTAACACACTAAAAATGCATGAACTTTTTTTCTGCGCGTTTCCTGCATCTAATACAAGTATATGGGGAAAAGCTGCACAGAAAACTCAGCGTACCTGCAGGAGAGATTGACATGCTGCTGATATGAAAAACACACCACAAGTGAGTTTCCGCATTGTAGAAAAGAAGCACCATGGGCATGAGATTTCTTTAAATCTTATCCACCTTGGAACTGTAAGATGCCGTGTTTTTCACTCCGGGAAAAAAACACAGTCAAAAACATACTAACAGTACAACGTGTAAACGTAGCATTAAACTTTCTTCCACTTTTTAGTTCTCTAAGGCAGTCAGTTGCAGATATTGTAACGGCTTCTAAAGTACATAGTGGGAGTGTATAGTTGGGGGTATCTGGACTCTGGACACATAGTCATTATGATGATACCTGATAGAATTTAACCTCTTTATCCCCAAACCTGTTTTCACCCTACTGACCAGGCCAAATTTATAATTCTTTCATTGCATTTCAGAGTGCTTGTAAGGCTGCAGCCCTGCTCTCCTCCTCCTGCAGGGATGTGCTGTCACTCACTACCGCGACCAGCTCCTCCCACGCTGCCCAACATCCCTGCCTTTCCCCAATGTGGGCTTCTCCCCCTCCTGCCTCTCGGGGGACTGTGCATGCTGCACAGAGCCTCTGGGAGGGTTCCGATGGCTTGCATGCGTACTGCTGTCCTCCTCTTAAAGGGCCAGTACACCACTCCTAGGAAGTGCCTCTCAGCCTATCACTGAGAGGCATTGAGTATTTAAGACAAGCTCCCACTAGGGAAGTTTCCTGATCAACACCTTAGTTTCGCTAGTTAGTGTCCAGTGCTGTTACGGTTGCTGCGAGCACTGGAGACTATGTCCAGATTTCTTGCTACTGCACATGTGCGAGCGCTGGAGACTAAGTCCAGATTTCTTGCTACTGCACATGTGCGAGCGCTGGAGACTAAGTCCAGATTTCTTGCTACTGCACATGTGCGAGCGCTGGAGACTAAGTCCAGATTTCTTGCTACTGCACATGTGCGAGCGCCGGAGACTAAGTCCAATCTTGGAGCCATTGCACATGTGCGGGTGACATCATCGCTGACACGAGGTCACATGTCTCTGACACCTTCTATGCCGATTGGTCGCTGGTCATGTGCTTGTGACGTCTTGCTCGGTGATAGGCCAGCATGACGTCACTCCTGTCGTTCTGGCAGCGGATTGGCTCTGGTGTCCTCCATCTTGGATGAGGCACAGAGTCTATATAAGACCCTGACACACGCCGCATGGTGCTCAGTCCTCTTGGTTCATGCATATGAGTAGACGCTCTGTGCGCGTTCCTCTAGGCATTCCTCTGTCTATGCTAGGTGAGCGCTACCGGCAGGGTAGCGTTCTTATACCTTACAGCTTCGGCTGCTGTCCGTATCCTTACCTCTTAGGGGAGTGGACATAGGCAGGTGCCTGAGGCACATGGTCTGGCTGGGCCTTGTGATTCTACTCGTAGGTGGACGTTGCTGCTAGGGTAACGTTCCTTATACTGCGTCTGGCAGTTGTTCGTATCCTCGCACACTAGGGGAGCGAACAGAGGTAGGAGCTTTGTGCGGCTTACGCTGCTGTTCGTCTCTTTTGCACCACTAGAAGAGCGGACCTAGGCAGGTGCCATATCTAGTGGTTCGTGTCCTCGCACACTAGTGGAGCGAACGCAGGTAGGAGCTTTGTGCGGCTTATGCTGCTGTTCGTCTCTTTTGCACCACTAGAAGAGCGGACCTAGGTAGGTGCCATTTCGCACACATTGCCTTTGTCTCTGTGATTATTAACAGAGATCATTCCACACACCCTCCAAGTAAGGGAGGAATTGCTTTACTTACTTATTATATTTACTTACTTATTATATCCTTCTGTGAGTTAACAGAGGTATTGCACTCTGCCATAGTCTGCAGCAAAGTCTTTGCACGGTGGACCCTGACTGTCTGATACTCCTTTCGGTTATTAACAGACAGCCCCCCGTAACAAGTGCTCTAGTTGGCTAATTGTCAGGTCCCCTTGTGTGTTCCGTTAGTTCAGTCCTGTTGGTTTCCCCTACCTATCTGTTTTGTCCTGTCGATGGTAGTGTCCCTGCCAGTGCTATCCCAGCCGTGCCTCCAGCCTCAGTTACCGTGGTCACCTCTGCTGTACCAGAGACTCTGCCTGTCTATACAACCGTGCTTCCAGCCTCAGTTACCCTGGCCACCCCTGCTGTACCAGACACTGTGCCTGTTTATCCCAGCTGTGCCTTCAGCCTTATGTCAATTGTTTTTGCCATTTGCGTTTAGAACTGCAAAGCAGAGTTTTTGCCCAAATTTCTGCCACAAAAAGGCTGCAGTTTGAACTGCATAGTGGGGTTTAGAAACCCAAATTCACATAGACTATGCATGAAAAGCAGAACACATCCATTTTGGCATTAAATGCTGCAGTTGAAAAAGTAGGTAAAAAGCAAAGTGGGGCCCTAGCCTAATACCTGGATTATCACAATATTATAGAATTGGGTGTATTCATTCACTGATCTTTCAGGACTTTTTTTTAGACTATTTTTTAGGAGACACAAAGGGTCAGACTCAGGAGAAGAAACAACTGAGATACAAGAGTTACTTATTGTTTTGTCTGTTGGATTATTATTTATTATGCTATTGACAGAACAATCTTTAGGACTTTGTGCGGGATTTGTCAAGACTGATTAAATATAAATCATGAGCCTTTCTTTGAAAACTTTACAAACCCTTTGATCCTGCAGTCTTATATCTCTACGTCTTTGCCCTCTACTTGGTAAATATATAGACAGTAGAGGAGGGGGCAGCCAGAGTCGTGCATGGCTGCTGGACCAGAGTACACACAGAATTTCTTTGTAGTCTGGATAAAGGAGCTGTATACAGAAAATGTCAGACTATTCAAAATGTTGCTTTCTTTTTATTTTTGATGCAGAATAGCAATACATTGAACAGCAAGTATCGTTGACTTTTGCTGAATAAAACAAATAAACTTTAAACCTAAACCTTAAAAGTGCTGAAATGAGTAGGAGCCGTTAGTAGAACTAGAAAAGTCTATACTATGTATCGCGGTCTACTCTTCTGCCATAAACTAAAGATGAAATTATACCAAGTTAATTGCTATAATGAGATTTCTCACACTCGGATAATTCCCACTTGGTGAGTTGCATTGTCGCGAAGCCCTAATAATTGCAGCGCTAGCAGAAGCGCCATTGATTGCAGATCGGTTTAAGAATTCTATAGCTCAGCCGGTACCCCGAAGACAAGCAATCTTATGCATGGATATCACATGTAGGCTATAGCTACCTCCGAGAATACATAGACAGCCTGACCTTTTCGAAGACAAATAACTGTGCTTTTTTTCAAGCTTAAACTCAATAATTTACACATAGCGCAGTGCGGGAAAAAATAAATGTACCCCTCGCAACTTGCCAACTTGTTAAACACATTTGTTCTTTATTATGTCTGGAAAATAGTTATTTTATTGTTATTTTAGAACAAACACAAGCCCCAGGAGATTAACTTCACAAGGCATCGCTTTATATAGCGTATGTGACACTGTGAACTACGAGCAGAGCAAAGTGTGGCATCACTTAGATCAGAACTGAAAAGTGAATAAATGTATCAGCCGGTTTTCTGGACTGGAATTGACATTTAATGGAACATAGATTACATGTCATTGACTCATCATCATTCCTGATACATTTGTTGAGTCACTGCTGTTGGTGTTTTTATTTCTAGTAATTTGGTGCAAACTTAAGGGTTATGCTTCCTGTATCTAGTATTAAATATAGATAGAAATCCATTGGTGTCAGATAAAAAACTGTGTTACAGAGTTATTTATTGATACTGTTCTAGGGTTGTGGAGGTTGTAGTAGCGCCTGTCTCCTGAGAGGGAAAGAATGGCACATTGGCCACATAAAATGACAATAAGTAGAGATAAACCTAATGTCACAGTAATTTTATTGTAATGCTGCACATAGTTTTCTTCCTATACAAATAAATATTACAGTAATTTGTAGAGGTGCGCAGAAGGTGGAAAAAAGAGTTGCATGGCCCAAAAAAGTTTAACATTTATGTAAGCAGTTGAAAAATTACATAACATGTACATACATAAAAAACATATATAATAAGGAGTGGCAGCAAGGAAAACAATGGCGGATGTTACCAGGTGCGCAAACACATATGAGTTTACATAGTAGGCAATAACCACGCTGGGTGTTACAACAACCCCTGATAAAGCAAGTATGAATGTCAATAGTGTAAAACGTACATCGGGGACTCTTTCTCTGGGTAATGCCTTCCTCTTTGTGATGGACCTGGCTGTATTAGTTCATATTGCAACATGGGTATGATCACTGATTGCTCGTTTTTGCACGTTTTTTGCATTCCCTGCAAGATTACTGCTGAAGCACTATATGATCTAAAGGGGTTATTGTCCTTCCCTGACACTTATGTGCTCTACTTTATCTGTGGCATTGTCACCACTGTGCTCTTTGTTGTTCTACCCTTTGTTGATTTGTGACCTGACCTATTTAAGGATATTTATGTCATATATTCAACAGCAAAATAATATTCTCTTAGAAGTTTTCAGGGGATTAATTGAAACATTGGATTTTGGTAATTTTCCATAACCTATAGTCTTGGCTGGACCTTATACCTTCCGGGATTTATATGAGTATTATGATACACCCTGTGGGATTATTTCTTACTATATAAACTCATTGAGTTTGTGTTTGTGCATCTGGTAGTTTTTACTGTGACAGATCCGCCATTGTTTTCCTCCCTGCCTGACCTTATTGTGTATGTTTTTTCTTATGTATGTACATGTTATATAATTTATCAACTGCATAACTAAATGTTAATCTTTTTTAAGTAATTCAACTCTTTTTTCCTTCTCTGCGCATGTTTAATATGAGTTACCTATAGGTTGGACTACAATCATATCTTTGTTTCTGACTTTTTTTTTTTTTACGGGTCACTTTTTACTCTAAAGTTGTAGAGGATTGACTTCTCTACCACTTTTTTGTATTACTGTACATTTAAAGATACAGCACTAGATATATACACCATGTGCAGAATTATTAGGCAAGTTGTATTTTAGAGGATTTTTTTGTTTTTGGAAGTTGCAGTGGTTTTTTTTTTAGATTTGGCTATCTTAGGAGGATATCTGTTTGTGCAGGTAACTATTACTGTGCAGAATTATTAGGCAACTTAATAAAAACCAAATATATTTCCATTTCACTTGTTTATTTTCACCAGGTAAACCAATATAACTGCACAAAATTTAGAAATAAACATTTCTGACATGCAAAAACAAAACCCCCAAAAATTAGTGACCGATATAGCCACCTTTCTTTATAATGACACTCAACAGCCTACCATCCATAGATTCTATCAGTTGCTTGATCTTTTTACGATCAACATTGCATGCAGCAGCCACCACAGCCTCCCAGACACTGTTGCGAGAGGTGTACTATTTTCCCTCCCTGTAGATCTCACATTTCATGAGGGTCCACAAGTTCTCTATGGGGTTCAGATCAGGTGAACAAGGGGGCCATGTCATTATTTTTCATCTTTTAGACCTATAGTGGCCAGTCATGCTGTGGAGTAGTTGGATGCCTGTGATGGAGCATTGTCCTGCATGAAAATCATGTTTTTCTTGAACGATACCGACTTCTTCCTGTACCACTGCTTGAAGAAATTGTTTTCCAGAAACTGGCAGTAAGTCTGGGAGTTGAGCATCACTCCATCCTCAACCCAAAAAGGTCCCACAAGTTCATCTTTGATGATACCAGCCCATACCAGTACCCCACCTTCACCTTGCTGGCGTCTGAGTCGGAGTGGAGCTCTCTGCCCTTTACTGATGCAGCGTCTGGCCCATCCATCTGTCCCATCAAGAGTCACTCTCATTTTATCAGTCCATAAAACCTTTGAAATTCAGTCTTAAGATATTTCTTGGCCCAGTCTTGACATTTAATCTTATGTTTCTTGTTCAAAGGTGATCGTTTTTCAGCCTTCCTTACCTTGGCCATGTCCCTGAGTATGGCACACCTTGTGCTTTTTGATACTCCAGTAATGTTGCAGCTCTGAAATATTACCAAACTGGTGGCAAATGGCATCTTGGCAGCTTCACGCTTGATTTTCCTCATTTCATGGGCAGTTATTTTGCGTCTATTTTGCCCAACACGCTTCTTGCGACCCTATTGGCTATTTGCCATGAAACGCTTGATTGTTTGGTGATCATGCTTCAAAAGTTTGGCAATTTCAAGACTGTTGCATCCCTCTGTAAGACATGTCACAATTTTGGACTTTTCAGAACCCGTCAAATCTCTCTTCTGACCCATTTTGCCAAAGGAAAGGAAGTTGCCTAATAATTAAGCACACTTTATATAGGATGTTGATGTAATTACACCACACCCCTCCTCATAACAGAGATGCACATCACCTGATTTACTTAATTGGTAATTGTCTCTCAAGCCTATACAGCTTGGAGTAAGACAACATATATAAAAAATATCATGTGATCAAAATACTCATTTGCCTAATAATTCTGCACAAAATGTAAGTTCATTAACAAGTAATCTTTGCATTATTAATGAGAAACCATAATACATTTTTTAGAAAATCAAGACACCATTTTAGCAATTGTCCAGGACCATGGTTGTCTAGGCAGCCCATGTCTTGTGTGTATAAATCTGCACAAAGCCTCAGGGGCAGACATACCACCAACCTGTTTCCCTGGAGAAGGGGTGTTCAATTAGGCAGTAGATTTGTTTTTATCTCAACTGTAGAGATGAACGGACTCATGGAAGTTTGGGTTTAGCTGGACTTTATATAAAGTTCTGTTCTCCCAGACTTGACCTAAACTTCATTGAAAGTCACTGAGTAGGCAATTTGGCTCTACTCTCAAATGTGGCCAGCCATAAACAGAACACTTCCGGGAGACCTTGGGTGGGGGGGTTTCCATTTTTTGTTTGTTCACATGTTCATACACACTACATCCGCTAACGCTGACTTTACCCCTAGTGTGAGCCATTCAAACACTCACACTTGGCCGAACACTGAGCATACCCGAGCACAGTGCTGCTCACTTGAGTGGTTTGCATAAGTAAAGCACCCGCTCATCTCTACTCATCAGCATTTGTCTCTGTACATGGGGTTGTCCTTTTCTATATACTTCATATTGTATGCCACTGTGTACTAAAAAAATTAAACAAAATTCCCCTCCTTAAAAAATAAAATAAAAAAATAACAAAAATATATGGTATTTTATAATTGTAATGCCTCGTACAATAAATACGTTAATGAAGAACTGTATCATAACTAATAAAGTCACACGTTGTTGTTTTCTGTATTTTACCCACAGAAAAGTGAATAGTTGTGTAATGCTTATCTATGCATATAATAAAATAGTTCCTATAGAAACTACAATTCATCTTGCAAAAAAAAAAAAATCACACACTGCAATGTGTCTGCAAAAAAGTATAAAAAGTTGTTTCCATTTGTGAATATGGGAAGGTAAAAACAAATTCTGGCTTCTGAAGAAGTGTAGTATGAATTTTCATGACTACATGCATATTTGATATATGGTAGGGGAAATAAGTATTTGATCCCTTGCTGATTTTGTAAGTTTGCCCACTGACAAAGACATGAAAAGTCTATAATTTTAAGGGCAGGTTAATTTTAACAGTGAGAGAGAGAATATCCAAAATAAAATTCAGAAAATCATATTGTATAAATTATATAAATTTATTTGCATTTTGCAGAGAGAGATAAGTATTTGATCCCTCTGACAAACAAGACTTAATACTTGATGGCAAAACCCTTGTTGGCAAGCACAGCAGTCAGACATTTTTGTCGTTGATGATGAGGTTTGCGCTCATGTCAGGAGGAATTTTGGTCTACTCCTCTTTGCAGATCATCTCTAAATCATTAAGATTTTGAGGCTGTTCTTTGGCAACTTGGATATTCAGCTCCCTCGATTAAGTTTTTATGGGATTAAGGTCTGGAGACTGGCTAGGCTACTCTATGACCTTAATGTGCTTCTTTTTGAGCCACTCCTTTGTTGACTTGGCTGTATGTTTTGGGTTATTGTCATGCAGGGAGACCCAGCCACGACCCATTTTTAATGTCCTGGTGGAGGGAAGGAGGTTGTCACTCAAGATTTTACAGTATATGGCTCCATCCATTGTCCCATTGATGCAGTGAAATAGTCCTGTGCCCTTAGCAAAGAAACACCCCCAAAACATAATGTTTCCACCTCCATGCTTGACAGAGGGGACGGTGTTCTTTGGGTCATAGGCAGCATTTTTCTTCCTATAAACACGGCGAGTTAATGCCAAAGAGCTCAATTTTTATCTCATCTGACCATAGCATCTTCTCCTAATCACTCTCAGAATCATCCAGGTGTTCATTGGCACACTTCAGATGGGCCTGCAAATGTGCTTTCTTGAGCTGTGGGACTTTGCAGGCACTGCAGGATTTTAATCCATTACGGTGTAATGTGTTACCAATGGTTTTCTTGGTGACACTGGGCCCAGCTGCCTTGAGAACATTAACAAGTTTCTCCGTGTAGTGTTAGGCTGATCTCTCACCTTCGTCATGATCCTGGGTACCCCACGAGGTGAGATTTTGCATGGTGCCCCAGATCGATGTCGATTGACATTCATTTTGTATTTCTTCTATTTCTTACTATTGCACCAACAGTTGTCTCCTTCTCACCCAGCCTCTTACTTATGCTTTTGTAGCACATTCCAGCAGGTCTAAAATCTTGTCCCTTACATCCTTAGAAAGCTGTTTGGTCTTGCCCATGTTGTAGAGGTTAGAATCTGACTGATTAATTGAGTCTGTGGACAGGAGTCTTTTATACAGGTGAAAATTTAAGACAGCTGTCTTTAATGCAGGTAAAAAGAGAGGGGAGCCAGCACGATCTGAAATTGGCATGCATCATATAAAAAGTGAAAATTCACAGATTTATTCCAACTGTACTACAATAAAAAAATGAGATTTTTAGCAAATAATTGATCAATTTTTTGAGCCACCCCTGCCAACGTCACGGCAAATCTCAATAGGGGGGTCCTACTCTACATTCTGTATTTCATGTGCCATGCGGCCTCCTAGATAAAGTTAAAAGCAGAACCATAATAGAGCACACATACCTGTAACCTGTATATAACCGCTTCTATGTTGCAAAAAAGGCACTTGTGGATAGAGACCAGCCCAGGTCCCAGCATGTGGAGCAAGCTCTGCACCATACCAGGACTATATCAGAACTGATCCTCCCAGTGCCAAACAGCAACCATTGATAAAGGCGGACCAGATCCAAGATGGTGCTTAATTAGCATTGCCTGTGGAAAGGGGTGAGGTAACTGAATCTGAACAGCTACCAACAGGAGGAATACAAAGCAAACCAAAATCAGGCGTGCATGGCATGGTGGTGACCGGCCACCAGAATTTGTAGCATAACTACGACCAAACAGAGAGAGGGGAGCCAGCACGATCTGAAATTGGCATGCATCATATAAAAAGTGAAAATTCACAGATTTATTCCAACTGTACTACAATAAAAAAAGAAGGGAATTTTGTTACTTACCGTAAATTCCTTTTCTTCTAGCTCCTATTGGGAGACCCAGACGATTGGGTGTATAGCTACTGCCTCCGGAGGCCACACAAAGCATTACACTAAAAAGTGTAAGGCCCCTCCCCTTCTGGCTATACACCCCCAGTGGGATCACTGGCTCACCAGTTTTAGTGCAAAAGCAAGAAGGAGGAAAGCCAATAACTGGTTAAACAAATTCACTCCGAGTAACATCGGAGAACTGAAAAACCGTTCAACATGAACAACATGTGTACCCGAAAAAACCCAAAAATCCCGAAGGACAACAGGGCGGGTGCTGGGTCTCCCAATAGGAGCTAGAAGAAAAGGAATTTACGGTAAGTAACAAAATTCCCTTCTTCTTCGTCGCTCCATTGGGAGACCCAGACGATTGGGACGTCCAAAAGCTGTCCCTGGGTGGGTAAATTAATACCTCAAGTTAGAGCTGCAAAACAGCTCTCCCCTACGAGGAGGCAACCGCCGCCTGCAGGACTCCTCTACCTAGGCTGGCGTCTGCCGAAGCATAGGTATGCACCTGATAATGTTTGGTGAAAGTGTGCAGACTCGACCAGGTAGCTGCCTGGCACACCTGTTGAGCCGTAGCCTGTGTCGTAATGCCCAGGACGCACCCACGGCTCTGGTAAACTGGGCCTTCAGCCCTGATGGAACCGGAAGCCCAGCCGAACGGTAGGCTTCAAGAATTGGTTCTTTGATCCATCGAGCCAGGGTGGCTTTGGAAGCCTGCGACCCTTTGCGCTTACCAGCGACAAGGACAAAGAGTGCATCGGAACGGCGCAGGGGCGCCGTGCGGGAAATGTAGATTCTGAGTGCTCTCACCAGATCTAACAAATGTAAATTCATCTCATACCGATGAACTGCATGAGGACAAAAAGAAGGCAAAGAGATATCCTGATTAAGATGAAAAGAGGATACCACCTTCGGGAGAAACTCCTGAATGGGGCGCAGCACTACCTTGTCCTGGTGGAAGACCAGGAAAGGAGCCTTGGATGACAGCGCTGCTAGCTCAGACACTCTCCGAAGAGATGTGATCGCTACCAGTAAAGCCACTTTCCGTGATAGTCTAGAAAGTGAAACCTCCCTCAGAGGCTCGAAGGGCGGCTTCTGGAGGGCAACTAGTACCCTGTTCAGATCCCATGGATCTAACGGCCGCTTGTACGGGGGCACAATATGACAAACCCCCTGCAGGAACGTGCGCACCTTAGGAAGCCGTGCTAGACGCTTTTGAAAAAAGACGGATAGCGCCGAGACTTGCCCTTTAAGGGAGCCGAGCGACAAACCTTTTTCTAACCCAGATTGCAGGAAAGAAAGAAAGGTAGGCAATGCCAAAGGCCAGGGAGACACTCCCTGAGCAGAGCACCAGGATAAGAATATCTTCCACGTTCTGTGGTAGATCTTAGCGGACGTGGGCTTCCTAGCCTGTCTCATGGTGGCAACGACCCCTTGGGAGAATCCTGAAGACCCTAGGATCCAGGACTCAATGGCCACACAGTCAGGTTCAGGGCCGCAGAATTCCGATGGAAAAACGGCCCTTGGGACAGTAAGTCCGGTCGGTCTGGTAGTGCCGACGGTTGGCCGACCGTGAGATGCCACAGATCCGGATACCACGCCCTCCTTGGCCAGTCTGGGGCGACGAGTATGACGCGGCTGTAGTCGGATCTGAACTTGCGTAGCACTCTGGGCAAGAGTGCGAGAGGTGGAAACACATAAGGGAGCCGGAACTGCGACCAATCTTGCACTAAGGCGTCTGCCGCCAGAGTTCTGTGATCGCGAGACCGTGCTATGAAGGTTGGGACCTTGTTGTTGTGCCTGGACGCCATTAGGACGACGTCCGGCCTTCCCCAGCGGCTACAGATTTCCTGAAACACGTCCGGGTGAAGGGACCATTCCCCTGCGTCCATGCCCTGGCGGCTGAGGAAGTCTGCTTCCCAGTTTTCTACGCCGGGGATGTGAACTGCGGATACGGTGGAGGCCGTGGCTTCCACCCACGTCAGAATCCGCCGGACTTCCTGGAAGGCTTGCCGACTGCGTGTCCCTCCTTGGTGATTGATGTATGTCACCGCTGTGGAGTTGTCCGACTGAATTCGGATCTGCTTTCCTTCCAGCCACTGCTGGAAGGCTAGTAGGGCAAGATACACTGCTCTGATTTCCAGAACATGGATCTGAAGGGTGGACTCCTGCTGAGTCCACGTACCCTGAGCCCTGTGGTGGAGAAAAACTGCTCCCCACCCTGACAGACTCGCGTCTGTCTTGACTACCGCCCAAGACGGTGGTAGGAAGGATCTTCCCTGTGATAATGAGGTGGGAAGAAGCCACCATTGCAGAGAGTCCTTCCGAAAAGGATACTTTCCTGTTCAGGGATGTTGACTTCCCGTCCCATTGGCGGAGAATGTCCCAATAAGAGGACGCAGATGAAACTGCGCAAACGGAACCGCCTCCATTGCCGCCACCATCTTCCCGAGGAAGTGCATGAGGCGTCTTAAGGAGTGCGACTGACCTAGACGGAGAGTCTGCACCCCAGTCTGTAGTGACCGCTGCTTGTCCAGCGGAAGCTTCACTAGCGCTGACAGGGTATGAAAACTCCATGCCAAGCTACGTTAGTGATTGGGTCGGTGACAGGTTTGACTTTGAAAAGTCGATGATCCACCCGAACGTCTGGAGAGTCTCCAGCGCAACATTCAGGCTGAGTTGGCATGCCTCTTGAGAGGGTGCCTTGACAAGTAGATCGTCCAAGTAAGGGATCACAGAGTGTCCCTGTGAGTGCAATACTGCTACCACTGCCGTCATGACCTTGGCGAACACCCGTGGGGCTGTCGCCAGCCCGAATGGCAGAGCTACGAACTGAAGATGGTCGTTTCCTATCACGAAATGTAGAAAAACATTGGTGCTCTGTAGCAATCGGCACGTGGAGATAAGCATCTTTGATGTCTATTGATGCTAGGAAATTTCCTTGAGACATTGAGGCAATGACGGAGCGGAGGGTATCATCCGGAACCGCCTGGCCTCCACGTGCTTGTTGAGCAGTTTTAGGTCCAGAACGGAACGGAAAGAGCCATCCTTGTTTGGCACCACAACCAGATTGGAGGAAAACCGTGTCTTGTTCCTGAAGAGGAACCGGGATAACCACTCCTTATGCCTGCAGAAGAGCATCGGCTCGGTGGGGAGGTGGGGACGTTCTGAAGAATCGAGTCGGAGGACGAGAACAGAACTCTGTCCTGTGCACGTGGGCACACTGTCCCTCACCCACCGGTCTGTGACCTGTGGCAGCTAAATGTCGCCAAAGGCGAGCGAGTCTGCCATCAACCGCGGATGCGGAAAGATGAGAGAGCTGAGAGTCATGAGGAGACCGCCTTGGTAGCGGTTCCTCCGGCTGCCTTCCTTGGGCGTGATTGAGCCCGGCCGGCAGCTGAGCCCCTCTGAGGCTTTTCAGCCCTTTTGGACGAGGACAATTGGGACCTGCCCGAGCCTGGGAAGGACCGAAACCTCGACTGTCCTTCCAGGACAGCATTAATAGGGTAAGTCGCAATGCAGACATTGCGAGGTTACGGACGCCCCTGCGGCACAGATGTACCTGTGCTCAAGACCAGCTGCGCAAGAACAGCTGAAAAGCTTAGGGTGCCCATACGGCTGTGAATGCCGGAGCAACCGACACGCCGATAGCCTCATAGACAGATTTCAACCAGAGTCCATCTGTCTGTCAATGGCATCTGTAAGTGAAGTCCCATCTCCACTGCAACTATGGCTCCAGCCGCAAGCCTGGAGATTGGAGAATCCACCTTTGGACCCTGGGTCCAACGCCTGACCACGTCAGGGGGAAAGTGATAACGTGTATCCGTAATACGTTTGGAGAAAACGCTTATCTGGGAAGCGTGGTGTTCCTGGACTGCTTCTCTGAAGTCAGCGTGGCCAGAACAATACTCAATATACGTTTGAGCTACTGAAATGGGACTTCTCCTGCTGTGAAGCTGACTCCTCCGCTGGGGGAGCTGAGGGAGAAAGATCCAACATTCCATTGATGGACGCTATAGGATCATGCCTTATGGCGTCACCATCCGGTGTATCCGGAGTGAGAGCGGTGTCAGGATTGTTGTAGCTGTTCTGTTTTGTCACAAGTCAGCTTATGGGATCACCAGTGAGGTCCTCTTGAGTTAGGCCTCTTCAGACCTAATCAAGATCGAGCGCTCGGAGAGAAAAGACCAGCATCCATGTGGGCATGATCAATTTCTTCTGTTTATTTCATCAAAGTACAGTTTATTTATACCATTTACAGATCAATGTGATATTGCAAAAGAAAAAGAAAAAAACTTCGAGCTGAACTTTACTAATTGTTCATATGACCTTTAAGTTTTAGCAAAACAAAAATGTAGAGTCATGCATATGAGATAAGAACATTTAGAAACCATAATAATCCTTGAGTCTGTCTCTTATTCCGTAGGCTCCATAATGACTATGAACTACCATCAGATATACTTACTAATAACAATAAATCTTTAATAAAGAAGAAAGAGAAACTATTAACCCTTCTATATCAATTTCCCCCTTTTGTAAATGGTTTAACCTTCACTACAGGGTCAGTAGGCGTCCAAACAGGAGCTGCTGGCTCATGGGCCTAGTACCCATGAGGGGTCTTCCTACCACTTCACCCATCCACCCTCAGTGTGGACACCTACTCCCGGTCAGCAGAGGCCATTTGGGGTCCGTAGTAAACTACAGAGGGTTCAATGCTGGGACTCTTAGAACATACATTATTCAATAGTTTAGGTAATGCATATATCAATGTTTTTACAGCTATATAAAGCAGTAGACAGAACAACAATATTTGCATACAGGTTTGTATAATGCCAGAAACCCAACCTGCTATGCCTTTAAACCAATTGGCTGGATTCATAAAAGAAAATGTATTTCCCCACCAGGAGTCCTTGTTGGCATCGTGCTCTTTTAACCATTTATCCCTAAGTTCACTTGTTTTCTGTATATCTGCTCTAACCTGGAGGTTGCCTGCAGGGTCAATGTAATGGCAACAGGCAGGACCAATTATTTGACACATTCCGCCGTCTTTTGCTGTCACAAAGTCTAGCACTATAGTATGCTGGTTAGTGACTACAATTAATTGTTTTTGTATAGCATTGGTAGCATTTAGAATCTCAAGAACCCGAAAAATTTGATCATCCAGGTAGTCAGTGGACTCTACTAGCTTGTCCCACATTTGCATTAAGAAAGGGTGTATGAAAATAGCACTAAATACCTTATTTGCTTTTCCCAATTCTACTACATGAGGCCTACCATTTGGCCGGGGTTTATTATCTGCTGCTCGTTTATACAAGGTATGAATTGGGACAGCTGCTACATCTACTTTACTATGAGGAACTATGAAAGTGGCTGGTGTAAGTCTGGCAAGTGTGCAAACCCCTCTCATGTCAGGGCTCACCCACTTGTGAGCACGATTCCCACAAACCAAAAACACTCCCTCTGGGAAAATACAAAAGTGAGTTTGACTTTGTACACAATAAAGCAGATTCAGAAGCCCCTTCATGACTTTATGAACACACCACGTATTGTTCATTTGTTTTCTGGTCATACCCAAGATACAGTTACCCCGCTCCCTCCTAAAAGTCCGTCTAATAAATGATGATGTACAGCCCTCAATACCCTTCTGATATACTGTCTCATTGTCCTTGGTTGAGTCATGTGTATGTATATAGAAACAGTTATTGTCTTCTCCACAATTTCCAACACCATTGTATTGAAGACTGAACCATAATCCATCATGGGGAATGGGGCCCGAATGAGGAATCTTAGTCTTTATTTTGGCAATTATGCCCATGTCTGAATCGTATTCCATCCACCACGAGTATCCATCGGGTCGAGTGATATTTAGCTGGAACCAGGGTTTAGTGACCCATCCAACTATAGTCAATGTAGCAGATACATCACGAGGTACATCTTCTCCCAAAAATCTAGATTGAGTCCAGGTTTCATTGTGTATACAGTCTGGTATCAATACCTCCTGTGGTTCCAGAGGTAAGGCTAAATAAGGCATAGTCTTTGAAGAAATAGGACTGTGTGTGCAGATCCAACAGTCTTTTGGCTTTTCTCCCTCCATGTCCTCAGTAAGAGAAATATGGTGGCGAATGAGTTTATTATCCCAGTCCGTATTAAAAAGTTCGCTCAGTGTCTTTGTTTGTTGCAGCAACCCTGCTACACCTAGCAGGATAATTAGCAAGACTGTCATTCTGCCGGTGGAGTGACCTTTTTACAGTGACTGGCGTGGATCCAGGTGGGTTTTCCCTCAAGTTTCACTGAGGTGGATGTGGTCAGCTGGACTTGGAATGGGCCATCAAAGCGTGGATCTAGGCTCCTTCTCACGTGTCTGCGCACGACCACCCAATCACCTGGATTCAGCTGATGCACATCTGCACTTGCATTGGGATCTGGAATGGATGAAAAGACATGTTTATGCACCACATTAAGTCTTTCCTGTAAGGCCTGGACGTAGGCTGTCATAGTGCCGTGTTGCATCTGTAACACTTGTGGAAAGTAGAGACCTGTTTTTGGGGCACTACCAAAAAGGACTTCAAAAGGAGACAAGCCTGTCTTCCTATTTGGAGTGTGTCTGACTGAAAAGAGTGCCAGGGATAAGCACTCTACCCAATTCTTTCCTGTCTCTGCCATGGCCTTTTGAATTTTTAGTTTAAGTGTCCCGTTTAATCTCTCTACTTTTCCACTGCTCTGTGGATGATAAGGGGTATGGAATGCCTGCTCTATTCCCAGGGCCTGCATAATGTCCCTCATTATTTCTCCAGTGAAGTGTGTACCCCTGTCACTTTCTATGGCTTCTGGGATGCCATACCGACAGACTAGTTCCTTCATCAGTTTTTCTGCAGTTGTTTTAGCATTTGCACATTTTACTGGATAGGCCTCAACCCATCCTGAGAAGAGATCTACACATACCAGGACGTATTCATACACTCCTACCTTGGGTAGTTGTATGTAGTCTATTTGCAGTCGTTGAAACGGATAGAGCGGTTTGGGTGTTGCTTTCTTAGGGACTTTTACTGTTTTACCTGGGTTGTGTTGTGCGCAGATAATGCAGGATTGTACATGTTTGGAGGCTACGTAACTGAAGCCAGGAGCGATCCAGAAGGCATTCACCTAGTTACACATGTGACTTTTTGAGGCGTGAGTGGGGCCATGTGTTGCTTGTGCCATCATAGGGAACAGGGACCTTGGTAAACACAACCTATCCTTACTTTCCCATACTCCATTCGAGTTCAGCCCAGCTCCCATTTTCCCCCAGTGTTCCTTCTCTGTTTGGGCAGCCTGATGCTGGAGGGATTTCAGGACATCCAGACTCACTGTGGCTGGGACTTGCTGGCTCCCTGCCACTATCCTCTGATCCCTAGGCCTCTTTGCCGCTGCTTTCGCAGCCGCATCCGCCCTTCTATTGCCCGCTACCTCCAGTGAGTCACCTTTTGTGTGTGCTTTCACCTTAATGATGCCAACCTGGACTGGTAACATTAGTGCCTCCATTAACTGTTTTACCAATTCTGCATTTTTAATAGGCTTACCAGCTGACGTAAGAAAAGCTCTACTTCTCCAGATAGGGCCAAAATCATGACAGATCCCAAATCCATACTTTGAGTCTGAATAAACATTAATTTTCCTACCTGACCCCGCTCTACACGCCTCAATGAGCGCTGTTAGCTCCGCCTCCTGCGCGGACATGTGCGGCGGGAGTGGTTCAGCTCGGATTACCTCATGCGAGGATACTACTGCATATCCAGTGTAGAATCTCCCATCCAGGTGGTATCTGGAGCCATCTACAAAAAACTCAAAATCTGCATTAGTAATAGGTGTATCATAGACATGTGGAAAACCTGCTGTCTCCTGACTCATCAGCTCTATGCAGTCATGCTCGTGCGTCATGTCAAAGTATTCATCCTCACTTGCTACCATTGTCACCAATTCCCCCTTTTCTGAATCTACTGGCAAAAGGGTGGCTGGATTCAGAACATTACACCTCTTGAGGGTGACATACTCAGGAATCAGAAGGGCACATTCAAGTCTGAGCTGTCTGGCCATAGACAGGTGTTTCGGTTGGACTTGCACAAGTATAGCATGGATGTCATGCGGGGAGTAAATTGTTAAGGGAAATGTCAATGTGATCTCGCAAGCTTTCCCTAGCAGTACTGCAGCAGCCGCTACAGCACGGACACACGTGGGTGACCCTCTGACAACTGGGTCCAATCGCGCTGAGTAGTAAGCTATTGGTCTTTGTTTGTCACCATGTTGCTGTGTGAGGACGGCTGTCGCATGCCCTCCCTGTTCTGTGCAAAACAAGAAAAATGGTTGATCGTAATTTGGAATACCCAGGGCTGGGGCAGATACAATGAGTAGTTTAAGGGAATGAAAGGAATCAATAGCTTCCTGAGTGAGGTCAAAGGGGTCAGATGACAGACAATCATAGAGGGGTTGCATCATTTGCGAGGCAGACCTTATCCAAGGCCTGCAGTATGACACTAAGCCCAAAAAGGTGCGCAGTTGCCGGTGGGACCTGGGTAAGGAGAGATTTTGGACTGCTTGTTTTCTCTCCTCAGTCAGGTGTCTCGTACCTTCAGAGATACAGTGACCCAAAAATGTTACTTTTTGCTTACAGTACTGTAATTTTTCACGTGAAACTTTGCAACCATTCTCTGCCAGAAAACACAACAAAGAAATTGTGGCTTCCTTGCAGGACGTCTGGTCTGGACAGCAGAGCAAAAGGTCATCCACGTACTGCAATAGCGTAACCTGTGGATGAGGCGGTTGCTCCAGAATTCCTGCCATAGCTGTAGAATAAATGGTAGGTGAATTCATTCCTCCTTGCGGGAGGACTGTCCACATGTACTGTTTCCCCTCATGTGTGAAGGCAAAAAGATACTGACAGTCAGGGTGTAGAGGCACTGAGAAAAAGGCATTTGCCAAATCAATTACTGTAAAACATTTGGAGGTCCCTGGGATTTGTGACAGTAAGGTATGTGGGTTTGGAACAATTGGTGTTACACTCTCAGTGACAGCATTGACAGCTCTCAAATCATGCACCATTCTGTATGTGTCAGGGGAACCTTTGGGCCCTTTTTTCTTGATTGGATACAAGGGAGTGTTACAGGGGGAGGACCTTTGTACTAGAGCCCCTGCTTCCACATATTCTCTTATATCTCTGGTCAGGGCCATTGATTTGGCTGGACTTAAGGGATACTGTTTTAAACAAGGAGGAGTGGAGCCCTCTTTTAATTTTATCATGACTGGGGGAATAGGAAGCCGACCAACATCAGTTTTTCCCTTTGCCCATACAATGTCTGGAACTTGTTGCATTGCTATGTCTTCACTAGTTCTGGTATCGGACACTCTCGCAGATTTGGACATGTACACCATTGCTGCAATCTTGCACAAGTGTTTGTCAGAGAGGGGACTTGTGACTGTAATACCTTCTGGGGTGTATTGTATGGTAGCCTGGATAGCACTTAACACATCAGCCCCCAGCAAATTCATAGGAGTGTTTTCACTAACAATAAGCTTTGTGAGAATTTCCTGGCTATCTTGTAATCTCAGCTTCATCTGTTTTGTCAAGGGAGTTTCAGACACCAATCCCTCCACCCCAACACACTCCACAGTCTCGTCACTCACCAATCCCTCCACCCCAACACACTCCACAGTCTCGTCAGTGATCATATCTGGCTTTATCAGGTCTTTATGTACCACAGTGCCGGCTGCCCCAGTGTCAATTAAAAATTCTGCCTCTTTCCCCCCTGGCATGGTTATGGTCGTAAGTAAGGTGGGACCAGGTCCTGAGGGAACGAAAACAGGGTACACATTTGTCACTGGGTTGCCAGTTTCCTAGGTCAGAGGCAAGGGAGGAGGGAAATCAGTCTGCTCACTCTCCTTTTTGGAGTTTTTGCACTGTCTGGCATAATGTCCATTCTGTCCACAATTCCAGCACTGTACGGTCGCTCGGTCACCTGGTGCCCCCCCCCTCTGTTTCCACTGTCTTCCTTGTGCTCTAGCATACATAACTGGTCGCTTGCATTTTGTCAGTTCAACCCCCTTAGCTACTTGCAGAAGGTCTGTTGGGTCCATGTTTCTCCACTCAGGTCTGGCTGTCTGTACTGCTTCTCGTAAAAACTTATTCATACCGTCAATGAATGCATTCACCAATATTTTGATATCAAGGTCGTTTCTTGCACTGTACCCCATGTCTGTCCACTTCAGCTGTAACCTCCCAAAGTACGTCTCTATACTCTCCCCTTTTTGCTGTGTCACGTCAGTCATCAGTACAGACTGCTCTGTTTGTTTCTTTGTAGCCCATCCTTTCAATGCCTCACAGTACGTCATTCCAGACCTCTCAGACTCAACGTCCATGACCCATGATTGCTCCTTCATCATATCAGTATGCGTCTTAATTATGTGTCCCAGCACGTCACCTGCTTTTGCAGTCACCAAACTCTCGAGGTCTGCCCAAGTGCATTTATAAGTCACCTGTATTGTCTGTATTTGCCTGTAAAATGGGAAAGGTTGGTTTTCAGGGTCAGGTAACTGTTTCAACATAGCTAGCTGGTCAGAGGGGCTCCAGGGGTAATATTCCTGTGTCTGTCTGATTCTTGTGACCTTCCTCGGTCGGGATGTATCTGATTTTTTTGTACTGGTCCCAGCGCGTTCTTTCCTTTCCTCACCGTCAGCTTCCTCCGCAAAACTCAATTCCTTCACTACCTCTGTCTCAGTGTCAGCGTCCTCTGTCATCACATGTGATCTGGTTCGAACAGGATTTAGTGCAATCCGCTTAGGGCGAGTAACATTACATGTAGCACAAGTACCTCTCCAGTCTGGGTTTTTCTGACTACAATGTTTACAAGTCCATTCATCTGGTCTGGGTTTCTGCTTATGAGAAGGGGGGGCGGTAGCAGTCACAATTCCTGCTTTTGGTGCATTAAAACATTCATAATACACCTTATCTCCCGCTGTGGTCTCTTTATATCCACAATGCTGCACCTCTTCAGCCACACGACACCATTTATTTACTTGTTGCTCTACCCTCTTGTCTTTTATCCAACCTCTCTTTTCTTCCCTGAATCTGTGCCATTTCTCAACATCCAAACATCCGTACTCTGGCATGTCTGCCTTTTTGAGTATCGGTCTGACATTTTTCACTGCTTCTTTGCCTTCTCTTTCTTGCACTATCTGTTTGGCTGTTTTGGATCCTGCTGGAGCCCCACGCTGCACACTGAACAAGTTGCCCATGGCTTCAACTTATTCCCACACAGCCCACCTTTCTGCAAATGCCCTCTCAGTGTCCCTGAACCTTGTTAACAGGCCACACGTCTCCTGGCAAGTCAGAATGGGCTCTCAAGTGGTAGCAAGAAGGCTCAATCAGCATTCACTCTCACCTGCTACACTTGTAGGGCGTATTGGGAAGGGTTAAAAACACCTCTCACCCAATAGACCAGATGACTAAAGCAGGAAGGACCAGGTGTGATAGTCCTCTCACCTGCTAGACCACCTCCATGTAAGTGGGAAGGCCACACGGCTCTCTAACCCACTTGACCTGATGTGTGCAGTTTGGCTACTCCATGCTGGTCCTTTACAAAGTATTTCAGCAACAAACGTAAGAGTTAAACCAAAACAATTAACAGAGCTGACTTCTCACAGAGGGCAGAAAATCGTGCAGCTGTTCACTTGACCCCTCCCAAAAGAATGTCAGCCAGCGCACAGTTTGTTTAGCAAGAGTCTTATCTCGTTCAGATTCAGCTTCCAAAACACAATCCTAATACCCACTGGTATAATACACAATCCCTGCAGAAAATTGAGACCACTTATATACCTTCACAGCACTAATATTCTACTTTACTATAAAACCTTCATCCCCATTTTGAGGGGAAGAAACACACAATATCTCACTATAAGGACAGATCCCAGGACCACTTGTCTTACTCATTCATTGATTCCAGAAGCATAGGTAACAATACACCCTCCAAGGATCAGTTAACCTCACATGCAAATAAAATTATCTAAACCGCTCTTGATACTGATGGGAAAAAATACATATGTCAGGTATCCACTCAAATACTCTATATGGCTATGCCCTGTGACATTTCACAACCGGAACATCTTTTCACAGTCCACAGTATGACATATAACCATTAGACTTATACATACATATTATTTCACCAAGTCTCTTATCACAATTACTTGTCACTTTGTTATTCAGAGGCTTCTCATCAATATACAACAACCTATTGCCTCCCTACTTTATCTAGGCATTAATATGAAACCACTTATGAACACATATCCCTAGACCAGAGTATTGCCACAAAAACACAAAACACAGCAACACAGCAAATGCAATTATACAGAGACTATCCCAAATTCCGTGCTATGCACTCTATGCAATCAGTTAATGGACGGACAACAGATTATCTTATTACTCTATATTTCAACTCTCATTCAGACATGCATGAAAAAAACAATACTCACTGGTGATGCCAGAGTTCTTGAACCGTGTGTACAGCCTTACCCAGAATATTCGGGAAATCAGAGAGAGTGAAATGAAGTGTAAGAATAAAGCTTCTCACCTTGCTGCAGCTGAAATTTCACTGTCTCAAGAGTCCCCAAAACTTCTTCCGAATAGGCTGGTTGGCCACGGCTCCACGTTGGGCACCAAACTGTTGTAGCTGTTCTGTTTTGTCACAAGTCAGCTTATGGGATCACCAGTGAGGTCCTCTTGAGTTAGGCCTCTTCAGACCTAATCAAGATCGAGCGCTCGGAGAGAAAAGACCAGCATCCATGTGGGCATGATCAATTTCTTCTGTTTATTTCATCAAAGTACAGTTTATTTATACCATTTACAGATCAATGTGATATTGCAAAAGAAAAAGAAAAAAACTTCGAGCTGAACTTTACTAATTGTTCATATGACCTTTAAGTTTTAGCAAAACAAAAATGTAGAGTCATGCATATGAGATAAGAAGAACATTTAGAAACCATAATAATCCTTGAGTCTGTCTCTTATTCCGTAGGCTCCATAATGACTATGAACTACCATCAGATATACTTACTAATAACAATAAATCTTTAATAAAGAAGAAAGAGAAACTATTAACCCTTCTATATCAGGATCAAAGTCCTGATGAGCTACGTCTGTCTCATCATACAGAGAGCCTCCTGGGACCCCCCCCGGAGCATCGATTTTATTCCAAGTGAGGGTGGCCAGGGAGCAATGATCCAGATTGCCCATGGCCTGTCCGGACTGCAAGTCTCTATCCCCTTGCAACTCCGTCCCTGTCCTTGGACAGGGTTGAGAGGTGGTTCTTTTGGCCACGACAAGTAGAGACCCCGGCTGACCAAGTGCTACAGGGGAGCATTGCACCCAATGGGGAGCAGTGCCGTGGAACAGTATCACATGCAGCAAAAACAGCATCGAAAGCCTGTGTTGCTTATATGCTGCTGCCGACTTATAGAGCCAAGAATGGCGACCGTACAGTGCAATGTATATCATACAAGCATAAAGTTCAAATGAACACTGCAGCACATGCAATACAAGCAGCATAGAAAGCCTGCTTTTCTGCTGCTGTAGACTAGCCATCTAGGGGAATATAGCCCAGAATAGCGACCATACAGTGCAATGTATAGCATACAGGCATAAGTACAAATGAACACTGCAACACCTGCAATACAAGCAGCATAGAAAAAAACCTGTGCCTCAGCACCCTTGCTTTTCTGCTGCTGTAGTCTAGCCATTCTATGGCGAATATAGCCAAGACTAGCGACCGTACAGTGCAGTGTATAGCATACAAGCATAAATACACATGAACACTTCAGTACGTGCAATACAAGCAGCATAGAAAGCCTGTGCCTTAGCACCCATGCTTTCCTGCTGCTGATGTGTCGCCATCTAAGAGGGCATATAGCCCAAAATAGCGACCTATGCAGTGTACTTAAAATACAAATAGACAAAACTGCGGTATTTAGTGTCAGCACCCCAGGTGCCGCTTACCGCCCGCCTATAAGCGGGTGTGTGGTCGCCCTAGTCCTGTTGTTTGCCCAGAGTCCGATCTCTCAGCTCGGGCTGCAGGAATGGCTGCCGGCGTCCTTCTCCAGCTCGTATGAGTAGGGGCGGGCCGTGGGCGTGCCCCAAGTCAGAGCGGGAAACCGGCGTCCCACAGTGTCTAGTGAGAGGGCTGGAGCATGTAAATAAGGCTCCAGCCCTCGGCGCTGCTGATTGTACAGCGTCTCTCCCCTACCCTGATTGACAGGGTGGGGGCGGGAACGAAGCTGAGCTAGGCCGCAAAAGCCGGGGACTGGATTTATAAGCGCCGCCGCCGTAAAAGCGCGGTCGGCGCTAAGTCCCCGGCGCACTACAAGTCCCAGCCGCGCCGCCGCTCCCGGAGCGTCCGGCGCGGTAGTTCCCAATAAATAAAGTCACTCAGCTAGGCTGCAGTGACTGTAACCCTTTACTGTCCCCGGCGCACTAGCACACCCAGCAAGTCTGGAGTGTGCTGTGCCTGTGTGTACGGGGACACAGAGTACCTGAATGGTGCAGGGCCATGTCCCTGAACGGCACTCCCGCTCCACATCCAGCAGGTTCAATGGGTCTGTGGATGGAGCCCGGCCTCAGGGCTTTGGGGCCGGTAAGATCCCACTTCCTCAGAGCCCCTCAGGGGGATGGGGAAGGAAAACAGCATGTGGGCTCCAGCCTCCGTACCAGCAATAGGTACCTCAACCTTACAAACCACCAGTGGGGTGAGAAGGGAGCATGCTGGGGGCCCTATATGGGCCCTCTTTTCTTCCATCCGATATAGTCAGCAGCTACTGCTGACTAAACAGTGGAGCTATGCGTGGATGTCTGACCTCCTTCGCACAAAGCCGAAAACTGGTGAGCCAGTGATCCCACTGGGGGTGTATAGCCAGAAGGGGAGGGGCCTTACACTTTTTAGTGTAATGCTTTGTGTGGCCTCCGGAGGCAGTAGCTATACACCCAATCGTCTGGGTCTCCCAATGGAGCGACGAAGAAATGAGATTTTTAGCAAATAATTGATCAATTTTTTGAGCCACCCCTGCCAACGTCACGGCAAATCTCAATAGGGGGGTCCTACTCTACATTCTGTATTTCATGTGCCATGCGGCCTCCTAGATAAAGTTAAAAGCAGAACCATAATAGAGCACACATACCTGTAACCTGTATATAACCGCTTCTATGTTGCAAAAAAGGCACTTGTGGATAGAGACCAGCCCAGGTCCCAGCATGTGGAGCAAGCTCTGCACCATACCAGGACTATATCAGAACTGATCCTCCCAGTGCCAAACAGCAACCATTGATAAAGGCGGACCAGATCCAAGATGGTGCTTAATTAGCATTGCCTGTGGAAAGGGGTGAGGTAACTGAATCTGAACAGCTACCAACAGGAGGAATACAAAGCAAACCAAAATCAGGCGTGCATGGCATGGTGGTGACCGGCCACCAGAATTTGTAGCATAACTACGACCAAACAGAGAGAGGGGAGCCAGCACGATCTGAAATTGGCATGCATCATATAAAAAGTGAAAATTCACAGATTTATTCCAACTGTACTACAATAAAAAAATGAGATTTTTAGCAAATAATTGATCAATTTTTTGAGCCACCCCTGCCAACGTCACGGCAAATCTCAATAGGGGGGTCCTACTCTACATTCTGTATTTCATGTGCCATGCGGCCTCCTAGATAAAGTTAAAAGCAGAACCATAATAGAGCACACATACCTGTAACCTGTATATAACCGCTTCTATGTTGCAAAAAAGGCACTTTTTGTTTTTTCTTCATTTAATGCAGGTAACAAGTTTATTAGGAGCGTCTAAATGGTCTGTGGTCTGTAGAGCCAGAACTCTTAATGGTTGGTAGGGGATCAAATACTTATTTCCCCCACTGTATGTGTGTAGGGCCAAGACATACATCTGGCATGGGGGCCTTTTGCGGACAAAGTCGGATCCTTCACTTCACTTTACCTTCAAAATGAAACATAGCACATCTACAAATCTGGTGCTGTTTACCATATTTTTCGGACCATAAGACGCACTTTTTTTCCCCCAAATGTTGGGGGAAAGTGAGGGGTGCGTCTAATGGTCTGAATATAGGGCTGCGGCCGGGAATGAGGGTGCTGCAGTGGAACGGGTCATCGGCGGCACGAGCAGGCTGTAGCAGCCTGCCGTGACCATGTGGGCCCGCTCATTACTTATGCACGCCCATCATCCCGCCCATCATCTCTCAGCGCTGAAGCCAGCGCTGATAGGTGGGCGGAATGATGGGCCGGGGGTGCGCGCATATTAAACAGCCTGCTGTGATCACCCCTGGCAACTACAGCCTGGAGTGATCATGTTCGGCTGTATTCACTGCCCCCCGTGCATCATCATCAGCGCGGGGTGCAGTGAATCAGTACGGCATACTCACCGTTCCCCTGCAGCTTCGCGATGTCCTCTCGTCTGCCGGTCAGCTGATCTGTGTAGAGAGCGGTGAGCACAGCGATGACGTCGCCGCTAGTCACGCAGGTCAGGCGGCAGCCAGCAGGACATCGCAATGCTGCAGGGGAACGGCTCCACACAGATTAGCGGCGCTGCTGCCGCCACAGACAGGGGGAGGAGCAATGCTGCATGAAGCAAGGAAAGGTGAGTATAGACGTTTATTTTTTTTGTGTGATACAAGATACATGCTATATAGCAGGATGGATGGGGGTATATAGCAGGATGGGGCCATATAGTAGGATGGATGGGGTATATAGCAGCATGCATGGAGGTATATAACAGGATGGATGGCGGTATATAGCAGGATGGATGGCGGTATATAGCAGGATGGATGGGAGTATATAGCAGGATGGATGGGAGTATATAGCAGGATGAATGGGAGTATATAGCAGGATGGATGGGGGTATATAGCAGAATGGATGGCGGTATATAGCAGGATGGGAATATATAGCAGGATGGGAATATATACCAGGATGGCAGTATATATCAGGATGGGGGCATATAGCAGGATGGCAGTATATAGCAGGATAGGGGTATATAGCAGGATGGCAGTATATAGCAGGATGGGGTCATATAGCAGGATGGCAGTATATAGCAGGATGGGGGTATATAGCAGGATGGGAGTATATAGCAGGATGCAAGTATATAGAAGGATAAGGGCATATACCAGGATGGGGTACCTTAGCAGAGAATTTGGGGACATTTTCCCCCTATAACAGTGTCAGCAGCAGATCCTCGCCCCATAACAGTGTGTCATGACCACATTTTTTGCTTAAAATTTTATTTTCTATTTTCCTCCTCTAATACCAGGGTGTGTCTTATGGTCCGGTGCGTCTTATAGTCCGAAAAATACGGTATAAAAAAAAGGCATCTGCTGTATGCTTGTCTAATTGTAGACAACCTTATGAATGAGACTGCTAACATTTCTTGAAATAATAAAATGACAACCTATAAAAAGTTCACTTTAAAAATAAATGGGCAATATGTATATTTATCAAATTTTGTGCAGTAAATATAAAATTTAAATTAGAAAAAAATATAGTTGAATGTCTTTACTATCATAAAACCTATATGGTATGTTGTGTTACCATTAGTGATGGATCAATAGTAATGCCTACCGAATACCGAGTCATATTCCAGTATTCATCACGGCAAGAAAAATGCACGTGTTCCCCATTGACTTGCGTTAGACTTGTTATTCATGAGGAATATTGGAATAGTACTTTTGGGACTTGTTTGAGCATACATTTTTTACAGGGCAGTTAGTTGCATTATTTTTGGAATGTGCGTGGACAAAGAACATATGGTTGTTGTATTAGGGTACATACACATCATTTCTTTTAGACATCAGCGTAGCCACTGAGATTTTAAAGTAAAAGACACTTCAGCAAAATGGGCATCTTTTTGGTCATTTTTGTGGTGGCTTTTTAATAAACTTTATTTATAAAATAATGTGCACTTTCCAAAGGGAAGACAACTGAACAATGGTCAGGTAACTTCTTTTAGTCACCATTCGCTACTCCCATTGGCAGCCCTGTGATGTGATCGCAGATTGCCAATGGGTTCTCATGACAGCCAAGGGTTCAATGATTACCCCTGTGTCTGTCTTGACACAATTCCTCTGAACACCGGCTGCAAGCTGTCATTCACAGGAGATTGTGATTTCTGCTGTACAGGGCAATGCTGATGCACTTCTCTGTATAGAACAAGCGATCGGATGATCACAGCTTCAAGACCTCTAATTGGACTAATTAATACAATAAAAACAAAAGAAGCACAAAAGTTCAAATCAAGACCATCTTTCACCCATTGAGATAAAACAATTAGAAAATAAAGAAAAACACACATTTGGTATGATGTCTATCAAAATCTAAAGTAAATTAATCCATTCAGTAAACAGTGTAACAAAATAATGTTATAATGTCAGAATTACTTTTCTTGGCCATCGCAAAATTGCAATAAAATGCAATAAGAGTTGTAATGGGCGAACCTGAACTGTAAAGTGCACATGATCCCGAACACAAGCTTTCCTGGGAAGCTCGAGTTACAGTTCAGGCCCAGTTCGGGTCCAGCGGCTGTAAAAAAAAAAAAAAAAAAAAAAACACATTATTAAAAAATATTATGATTATACTTACAGGTCCTGTGACACGTCCTGCAGACTCTGTCTCCTGGCCGCTTCTTCTTCCGTGTCCGATCATTGCTGTGCCCCCGGGTAGCCACCACTGACTAAAGGACCTTCCATGATGTCATAGCCATGTGACCACTCTGGTGTGAATGTTGGTGAATGTTGTACAGACATTGGCTTACAGACTGGTCACATGCCTATGACGCCATGGAAGGTCCTGTTAAATTCCGGGGGTATTCATTGCACTGCGTGTCACTCAGCAGTCTTCGGCTGTTTTTGGCCATGTTCTCAGTGACGTCAGGGTTCACCCACGTCCATGGCTCATGCACTCGATTGAATTTTGACTGTCACTATGCGAGTCTCGCATTGCATAACCCAGTGCAGCGCACACTCTCCCGACAGGAGCGGGTCGGCTTCATGTATTTCCAGGTTTTGCCTTACTGGAGAGCAAAATACGGCAGGCGCCCCACAATTTTTTTCTTTTATTATTGTTTTAAATAATTAAAAAAAAAATAATGGCCTTCCTGTATTTTGTTTGCCAGCCAAGGTAAAGCCAGGCAGATGGGGGATGGCAGCCCATAGGCTTTATCTGTGCTGAGAATCAAAAATACCATGGAGCTCTACATATTTTTTATTTATTTATTTTTACACTACTATATGTGTGAGAAACCCAACAGCCAATCACAAACGCTGTCATGCAGAATAGGCATCTGTGATTGGCTGCTGGAGTAACCTGGAATATGCCCATACATTTTAGATGCTAGAATGTATGGACTGGTTTCAGGTTACTCCAGCATCCAGTCACAGATGCCCACTCTGTGACAGCGTCTGTTATTGTCTATTATTTTAACAGTAAAATAAAACAACACAGAGAAAAAATATTTTATTAGAAATAAAACAGAAGACATTTAGGACTCCATCTTCATTACTCAAAAAAATGCCCTCTGACGTAGTCCAAAGGTGGGCGAGCATCTTCAGCTCTGCAACATCTGACTTACAATGACCTTCCATGACGTCATAGCCATGTGACTAGTCTGGTGTGAATGTTGTTACCTCGTGGGTTATAGGACCTTCTGTGACATCATATCCATGCGACCACTCTGTAACCCAATGTCTGTACAACATTCACACCAGACTGGTCACATGGCTATGACATCATGGAAGGTCCTTTAAGTCAGTGGTGGTTACAGGGGGGCACTGCAATGTTCGGACCCAGAAGCAGAAGCGGCCAGAAGACAGCGGCTGAGCTGGTCTGTAGGATGCATCACGGGACCTGTAAGTATAATGACAATGATTATTATTAACTATATTCTTAATTTTACAGCCCCGCCCGATCCCATAACTGTAAAGTCCAAGTTTGGTGTTCAGATGCAAGTTTGTGTTATCCCAGAACTTGAACTAGAACTTTACAAAACGTTTGGGCAAGGCTCCCGATCCTGAACATCGAGGGGTTCGCCCATCACTAATTAAGAGGTGATAAAAACAGTATATCTACCCCAAAATGGTACCAGTGAAAACATCAGCTCAGGGCCCAAAAAATAAGCCATGACTTAGCCCCAGATCCCGAAAAATAAAAATGTTTTGGTTCTCAGAAGATTCTCAATTTTTTGACCATTTAAATAAAAAAACCAAAACTATACATGTTTAGTTTCTACTCACTCGTAGTGACCTGGAGATCATACTGCCATGTCAGTTTTACTATACAGTGAACATGGTAAATAAAATCCCAAAATCCAGTTATGGAATTTTTGCAATTTCACCACACCTGGAATTTTTTTTCCCATTTTCTAGTACACTATATGGTAAAATAAACTATGCATTTCAAAAGTACAACTCATCTTGCAAAAAACAAGCCCTCAAACAGCTATATTGGCGTAAAAATAAAAAAGTTATGGCTCTTAGAAGAAGGGAGGAACCTAAAGCACAAAAATGGAAAATCACAAGGTTGTGAAGGGGATAAAGAAGCATTCCCATCAAAGTTTTTATCCTCTTAATGTATTGCAATCATTACATTCTATGGCCCTGTGTACTTACAATTGCTCATTTTGCCCTTATACCCAGTAATTTTTTTGATATTTTTCTCTACTATGCATAGAAACAGGAAAAATATATCTTTGTACCGTGTTAACCAGTAGAGATAAAAAAAAGTTTGTTTAAAAGAACTGAGAGTCCTCAGTGGTTGATACCTTTTAATGGCTATCTGAAAATGGGGGCATCACAGCCCGGACCAGACCCCAATCAGAGGACAATAAAACTTTCACACTGCTTATCTATGAACTACAGCAATATTTATGGCCACAACAGTTTGCCCCCTTGCCATAGTGATAGTTCTGCTTCACATAACTTGTCTTCTTTACTGCTCCATTCTATGTCCTGTTGTGTATAAATACTGTATGTGACTCTTCAGATTTTGTGTTATACTAAGCCTGATGAAAAGACCTGCGTAGTCTTGAAAGCTTGCTATTATTACCATCTTTTCAGTTAGCCATTAAAAGGTATCAACCACTGAGGACTCTCAGTTCTTTTAAACAAACTTTTTTTTAGAAATAGGAAGTCTCTTATCCCTGCATGAATCATTACCCTCTTCAATTCTTGACCCAGCCACTCCCTCATCCCCTTTTGTCTGTGACTTTTGCAGAGACTCATGCAGGGAAGCAGGACTTCCTGTTTTTATGTGAAGCTTAGGATTCAGCTAGTCATTATTTAATCATATAATGTCAGAAGCCTAATGGAAAACAGAAGAATTAACTGGGTAGAAGGACAACATGAGCAATTATATCTGCATAGTTCTATATAATATGATGATTGCAATATACAGTATATACAGTATATATATCAATAAATAAATATATATACATATATACAGTGTATATATATATATTTTTAAACATATATATATATATATATATATTTTTTTTTTTATACATATAAATATATATAAATATATATATATATATATATATAAAAGAGAGAGAGGATTAAAATGTTGATGGGACTGCTTCGTACAGGCAAATTTGGGACAGAATTCACCTGAAAACAATGTTGTGTGCACAAGTCTTTATGACTGATCAATGGGGGAACCCCCAAGTTTGTTGCTATGAAGCCCTTTTAACAAAACAGGTGTCAAATACGGTACTTTATGAAAGTCATATTTTGTGAATCACTGTCAATCACACAGAATTGCTCAGGATCTATCAATATATCCATCAAATATGCATAAAATGGCAAAACATTATTGAGATGAGTATGTGATTCCAGCCTAAAAAGAGCCATTAGCAAATGACATTAATTTAGAACTTTTACTCCTGAGTAAGATTGACACAGTGTAATTACCAATCTCCATGTCTATACAAGATAAGTTTTCATTTTACCTATTTAGCCCATAATATTTTTTCCTGGATCTTGTATGCAGCAAGTGTTATAGATCTTTCTAATGCAGATGAAAAATGGATATTTTTATCATCTGTTTTATTACAAAGCCATGTGGATTGTTCCTTGCTACCCTGCCAAAAAACTCTTATAATTATAGGTCTTAGGGTAACTGTGATATAACACGTTAGTATTTCACTGTAGTGGGAAGATAAGCAGATGGTTGTTTAACACAAAATGGGTAGTAACGGCTTGCACTATCCTGACAGATCTTGGCATCACTTACTGTCTATTTATCCTAGCTACATTTAGTTAATAGCTATTTGTGGGTGGGGTGATGCAGCTAAATTATATAAGTAGCATTTTAGTATTAAATTGAAAGCTTTAACAGTTAGAATTAAACATTGCTCCAGTATCACTAAGTGAGCAGAAAAATGAGATAGGTGTACTATATATCTACAAGGTTATTAAATAGCATTACAATATATAAATAGGGGCTAATAAATAAATAGAATATGATAATAGCTTTCCGCAGCCTTGAAGACATGATTTCTTACTCAATTGCTGTTATAGCTACAAATGAAAGGCCAGTTCATCCTCTTCTTCAGCTTGGTTATTAACCTCTACATTTTTGAATATAGAAAGATTCTGGACCCAATTGCTCAAACTTTTTTCGAGATTAGAGAAATACAGGAAATGTAAATGTCAGGTGTATTGTCTTTTCTTCAGTGTTTCAACTAGGATATTCATGACTTGTATTGAAGTAGAAAAACACAATATTAAAGGGAATCTGTCAGCAGGTTTTTGCTACCTCATCTGAGAGCAGCATTGTGTAGGCAAAGAGGCCCTAAATCCAATTATATACAACTTAGATTACTGGGTGCAGCCATTTTGATACAATCCAATATTTTAGATTTTGCATGTAGCAGAGCCCATACAGTTGCCCTCACCCACACCAGGCTTTCATTGTACATTTCCATAGACAGAAGCTGCTAATCACAGGGGGGCAGAGTTGTTCTACACCTCACCTGCTCCTCAGACCCACTAATGATAAAGCTAAGAGACTTAAACTAACATTGCAGATAAACAAAAACAGACTTTGTGATAAGAGATGCAGGGCTGAATTCTCTGTGTTAACTCTTACAACATGATGTCTTCAAATTACAGTGCAGAAACCTACTAACAGAGTCCCTTTAAACATATGGGTTGAAAATAATATTATATACAAAAATAAGATAGAAGACTGAAACTACTGCTTAAAATAAAAGCAAATAAATACTTATTACTATGGATGAGTGTATAGTGCAAGGAGGATCAACTTCAAGCTGAATTTTTTTAAAGTCACACGTCCATGTGATTTCAAACTCTCTGCAACTCAATATACAAGAATCACAAGAAATAAATTCCCAATGCCATTTCATCCTTCTAAAGACTAAGTGACTCAGTTGATGCCATCAGGCATGGCTGCGTGGACTTAAGGCTGCTTTACATGTGTCGATTTCTCGTGCGATCGCATTTGCGATCGCACTCGCCCCCATCGTTTGTGCGGCACGGGCAATTTCTTGCCCGTGTCGCACAATGCTGTAACCCCCTGTCACACGTACTTACCTTCCAAACGACCTCGCTGTGGGCAGCGAACATCCACTTCCTGAAGGTTGAGGGACGTTCGGCGTCACAGCGACGTCACACAGCGGCAGGGCCAATAGAAGCGGAGGGGCAGAGATGAGCGGGACGTAGACATCCCGCCCACCTCCTCCCTTCTGCATTGCCGGCGGGACGCAAGTAAGCTATGTTCATCGTTCCCGGGGTGTCACACAGAGCGACGTGTGCTGCCTCGGGAACAGTGAACAACCGGACGTTCGATTTTTTTGAAAATGAACGACGTGTCAACGATGAAGGAGAAGGTGAGTATTTCTCCTCGTTCACGTAAGTGACGCACATCCGGCATCGTTAGTGATATCGTAGCATGTGACAGCTACGTGCAACGGTGAACGAGCTGAAATACTCACCTTCTCGTTCATCGTTGACACATCGCTCATTTTCTAAAAAACGAACGTCTGGTTGTTCATTGTTCCCGAGGCAGCACACATCGCTCCGTGTGACACCCCGGGAATGATGAACTGCAGCTTACCTGCGTCCCGCTGGCAATGCGAAAGGAAGGAGGTGGGCGGGATGTTTATGTCCCGCTCATCTCCGCCCCTCCGCTTCTATTGGCCGGCCGCTGTGTGACGTCGCTGTGACGCCGAACGTCCCTCCCCCTTCAGGAAGTGGATGTTCGCCGCCCACAGCGAGGTCATTTGGAAGGTAAGTACGTGTGACGGGGGGTTACAGCATTGTGCGACACGGGCAACAAATTGCCCGTGCCGCACAAACGATGGGGGCGGGTGCGATCGCAAATGCGATTGCACAAGAAATTGTATTGTGTAAAGCAGCCTTTAGCCTAGCTAATCAGAGAGGACTATTACAGTCAATATAAAATTTAGAGGCTGGCCAAGCAGTGCCATTTTAGGCTTTCCAGTATGGGGATAGGAGGTCAGAGTGCACAGCTCTTCTTACATTGGGATAGAAAAAGGCTTAATCTGCTTGCAGTGCTTAATCACATTGAAAAAAATGATTGGTCATGTGAGTCTGTGAATAATAATCCAAAGCTTCAAGTAAGATAAGGAAGTACTTTGCCTGTATAGTTACTGAGTGTGAATGAAGTGCTTAATCTGATACATACTGTAGTAAGAGCACCTTAGTAGCAGTCATTTGTTTTATTCTTCACACACCGCAATCAAAGAGGGCAAACGCCTCAGTGCAAATTTTGCTAGTAAACCAAAATCATGAAGCCAGGGCTTGAGTATCAAAGAAAGTGTGTTCTCTGTATTGTGAAATATTAAAGTAATTTTTGTTTAAATCTCAATGGAAAAATATCTATAATCCACAAGATTTAACACAACTGTCTGTCTCACAGAGTGTGCATTGTAAAAAAATGTTTGCGTACTTTCTTGTAATAGGCCTAAATTAGACCCGTACACCCAATTGCCAATGTTATTTACTACTGGTTACCATCCATTTTTCTTTAGCCAGATAGGTTGAAGTCACTTGGAGATTGATAAGGCTGTGTTTTCATCAGAGTTTTATACATGTATTTTTCAGTCAAATAGAGGTTTTTAATGTATTTTAATTTCGGGGTGCTTTAAATATGAAGAGAGTTTACACAAATAGTACATATAGTAAATGAAAATAAAATAAGCAATAAGTAAATGATCAGTAACAGACTGTTACAGTGAAGGAGAGGACAGTGCACTCATGGGTTTATGATTTGGAAGGTTTTGGGTAAGGAGTCAGTAGTTAGGGAATTGAAACAGCTCAGGTAGAAATGAGGTGGCAGTGAGATTATTGCAGATTTTAGGCTTTCCTGAAGAGATGAGTTTTCAGGTTGTGCATCAAGGTTTCAATTCTGGAAGACAATCTGATAATCTAAGATAGTGAGTTCCGGAGGATGGGGTATGCGCGGGAGAAATTTTGGAGATTGTTTTGTGAGGAACATACAAGGGCCAAAAAAAGAAGTAGATCTTGAGAAGACTGAAGATTACATGTGATGAAGTATCAAACAATTAGTATTTAGATGTATAAGGAAACAGATTATGGACAATGTTGTTTATCATGTTAATATTTTTAACTAGATTGACTCATTGGAGGACCGTGAAAGGATTGGACAGAGGCAGAGAAGTAGTGGTGAGAGAAATGTACTATTTGGGCAGCTGAGTTATGGATAGATCGGAGGCTTGTGAGATTGTTAGATGGAAGGCCACAGAGAAGGGTATGGCATTAGTTGAGGTGGTATGGGTATGGATGTGTGATTTCAAGGGCAGAGCACATTCAAGGATTAAACCCAAACAGCAGGCTTGTGGTATGGAGGAAAGTATAATCTAATTTACTGATAGATAGGATTAGAGGAGATGGAGGAAAGATGATGAGTTCAGTTTCGCCACATTGAATTTTAGAAAGTGTAATCAAAAGAAGAAGGGTATAGCTGATTGGCAATCTTGGTTTCCGGACAGCAGACATCTTGGTCAGAGAGGTGAATAGGAGTTTCATCAGAATATAGGTGATGCTGGAAGTCATGGGACTTCACGAGTTGTCCCAAGCAAAAGGTTTAAGTGGCGAGAAATAGAGCTCCCAGGACATATCCTTGACACCAACAGAAAGAGGATAGGGTGAGAAGGTAGTATGGGAAGGAATGAAGCTACATATGTGGTTAGTGAGTTATGATGTTTTCTAGTTCAAGCTGGGTTTTCTGCTCAAATAGTTTTGAGGCATAGAGAATAGTGATAACTTGATATAGAGTTTGTGTCAGGTGCTATCTTTTTCATGATGGATGTACTGATGGCATGTTTGAAAGACACCTGGGGTTAATACTAAGTTGAAGAGATGGGTTATGGCTACAATAGGCATTGCGGTAAGGTTGAGGAGGAGGTAGGTAGAATAGTACAGGTCAAGTGCATAGGTCGATGACACTGAATACAAAACGTTTTCAAATTATATGAGTACTATAAAATCTTTGGAGCTATAAGATATGTAAGTTCTGTTAAGGTACCTTTTCTGATTAAAGCATCATTATAACTCCATCCTTGCAATAGATGAGCGAACCCGTCAAGGTCCGGTTAGTGTTCATTGACTTTCCTGATGTCCACCGAACAGCTCGACAAACATATTCGAACACCATTGAATTCAATGGGAGTTGAAATGTATGTGTTAGTAAGGGGTAAAGAGGTTGGTGTTATTAGGGGCTAGGGGACTGTAAAAGAAAGAAAATAAGGACTAAAGCAGGACCATGATACTTACCAAGTCTCCCACTTGGTTGTCACATAGCTTCCGGGTATGATTATTAACCCTCATAGATAATCACTGCTTCCCCACCCACTGGCAGTCCCAGCGTATCTGATTAGTTGCAGTCAGATGGTGCCTCCAACCTGTGTGACGGCATCTGTGATTGGTTGGAATCACACACGCTATCTGAGTTCTTTAATGGAGTGTAAAATTAAATAAATACATTGGTATTGGGTCCCCCGTATATTGATACCCAGCACAAATAAAGCAGATGGCTACAGGCTGCAGCCCCCAGCCATCGGCTTATGTTGGCTGTGTAACAAAATATAAGGGACCCCATGTAACTTTTTTAAGTTATTTAAATAAATAATTTAAAAAAAGCAGCGCATAGTTCCCTCCCCCAATGTTGATACCCAGCCAAGATAAAGCTTACAGCTAGGGGCTGGTATTCTTAGGCTGGAGAGGCCCATGGTTATTGGCCCACCCATCCTAAAAATAGTAGTCAGCAGCCTCCAGAATTGTTGCATCAATTAAATGCGACAATCCCGACTGTTATGATCCGGACCATGGAAGACCACCACAAATCATTGGTAAAAGGTGACAAGAGTATTGGCAACTAATCTGGCCGCCATCCCCTTACTAACCATCACAACTAGAAGTAGCCGAGGGGTGAACTAACATCCTGTGCACCGCGAACCCAGCCGGAGAACTAACTATCCTAAAGGAAGGAAAGATGAATACATCTCTGCCTCAGGAAATAGACAAGAATAGCAAGCCCCCACATTCAGAGACTGCGGTGATATAGGAAAAACACAATACACAGATAGATGACAGGATTAGCAAAACGTGAGGCCCCCACTGACTAAAATAGGAAAGGACAGGAAAGGGACTGATGGTGGCCAGAGTAAAACCCTGCAAAATTCCAAATTCCTGACAGCACAAAAAGGCCCGCAGATCCTATACCAGGTGCTTTTGTCATACCAATGAACAGAAAACAAGAATCATAACAAATTCAACAAGCCACAAACACATGGACCCAAAGGAGCTATACTCCAAACAGAACTGCAGGGAGTTCCCCAGCCAAGCAACAAATCCCTGCATGCAAATAAACTGAAAACAATCACAGCAAATGACAAACCCAGATAAGAGCAAAAGAACCAAACAATAAATAAAAAGCAAGCACTTATCTGGGGTAGATGTGGTGTGGAGCAGAATGAAGCAGGCTGGTGATACAAAGAACAACTGACATCCGGCATAGCCTGCTATCAGACCAGGATTTAAATAAGCAGAGAGTTAGCAAAGGAAACGCCCATTGCACAACACACCTGGTCCAAGTCCAAACCATTCCTGGCCACCCGAGGGGGCCTCCCAGGAGCCAAAACATAACTAACATTTACAACACCCGACACTTTACCTGGCCTCATCCCATTGCCCTGGTGTGGTGTCAATCAGGGTAATATAAGGGGTTAATGACAGCTCACAGCTGTCACTAAGCCCTATATTAGTAATGGGAGGCGTCTATGGGACGCCCCATTACTAATCTGTAAGTTAAAAGAAATAAACACAAACACCAAAAAAATCCTTTATGTGAAATAAAATACTAAAAAAGTCTCTTTTTCTCCAATGTTTTAACCACAAACACCCAGTTCCGATGTTAGACACAAAATGTCCCACAACAATCCTGGCTCTGCTACATACTGAAGTCACAGCGCACGAGCACAGAACAGTACCGCATGCTGTGGCTTCAGGTGCAGACTGACTTAGTTGTGAGCAGTGAAATTACTCAGTTTATCTGAGATCACAGGTGGAGGTACGCCACCTGTGACCTAAATAATTTAAAAAAATGCCACATAGGGTCCCTCTTATTTTCATACATAGGGCCAAGATAAGCACATGGATGGGTACTGCAGCCATTAGCCGTCTGCAATATCTGCGCTGGGTATCAATGTACGGGGAACCCTACACCAATTTTTTTTAATTAATTATTGTTACACTCCATCAGGGAATGCAGATAGCGTGTGTGATTCCAACAAATCACAGATGCTATCACACAGTGTGGGGGTGCAGTCTGACTGCAACTAATCACAGACGTTGGTACTGCCAGTGGACGGGTGAAGCAGTGAATATGTATGAGGGTTAATGAGCGGACCCGGAAGTATTGTTACAGCTGTGCGAGACTGGTTTGTCTTGCTTTAACCATTATGCTTCCTTTTTGTTTACAGTGATTTCCCTTGCCAACCACAGCCATTCCAATACTTGATATGAATGTGGTGGGGCCAGAAGTGGATGGTTTCTGCAATAGTGTAAACACAAGCAGTTACCGAACAAAGCCAAACTTTGGCAATTTTTGAGAAAAGTGTTCGTGAATCCGATCCTGACCCGAACAAGCCAAGGCTCGTCCAAATTTGAGATTGGCGAACCTTTTTTCAACAAATTCACTCATCTCTGCTCTATATCTAATTTTCCTCACCATACATATTTGTGATAATACACTCAAGCCAATGCTGTATTTTGCCTGTGTGCCCAGTAGTGATCACAGTAGGCTATTATAGATGAGCATACAGATAAATTGATGTGGCAAAATTCAAATGGAATTGTGCATACATTGTTGTCAAGCACAACAGTGGCTGAAAATGGGGCATACAAATGAGTGATCAATCATACAATTATACTGTTAAGCTAATCACAGCATTCCCCAAGGAAAGAAATTCAAATTAAAGTTTTGGAAGTACTTATGTGTAACAATATCATCCCCAACAGAGTTTTTACAGATTTGTGTGTACATTAATAGTGTCAAAAAGTGCCATAATGAAATTGCTAGTCATTAAAACCAATAGCACAGCTTCTAAAACAAATGTAAATACAGTAACACCATAGGCCAGATATAGAGTGTCCATAAATGAGTACAAGCCAAGAGCACTACTTATATACGGGTCAGCCACCATCACAGTACCCTTGCCTCTATGCCAGGAATAATAGGGACCTTATAATTAGGCTATTGCATCTGTACTAATACCGTAGCAGCTCTAATGTTAACCAACATGTATGTCTTTCCAATTTCAAACTTGTTCTCTACCACATTAAGAGACTTAAGGGTGCTTTACACACTGCGACATCGCTAACAATATATAGTTGGGGTCACGTTGTTAGTGACGCACATCCGGCGTCGTTAGCGACATCGCAGCGTGTGACACCTAAGAGCGACGATCAACGATTGCAAAAACGTCAAAAATCGTTCATCATTGACACATCACTCCTTTTCATAATATCGTTGGTGGTGCATGCCGCTGGTTGTTCGTCGTTCCTGCGGCATCACACATCGCTATGTGTGACACCGCAAGAATGACGAACATCTCCTTACCTGCGTCCACTGGCAATGCGGAAGGAAGGAGGTGGGCGGGATATTCAGGCCGCTCATCTCCGCCCCTCCGCTTCTATTGGGCGGCCGCTTAGTGACTCCTTGAAGGAGGGATTGTTCGGCGGTCACAGCGACGTCGCTGAAAAGGTACGTGCGTGTGACGCTGCCGTAGCGATAATGTTCGCTACGGCAGCAAACACCACATGTCGCACCAACGACGGGGGCGGGTGCTATCGTGCACGACATCACTAGCTATCACTAGCGATGTCATAGCGTGTAAAGCACCTTTTAAACGCAACGTTTGCCAACATTTCCGTACATGGGCCGGGACAGCAGCCACTACTACTTAATACTTTTGTTAGAGAGATGTTGGATGTCACAAATTACATAACAAAAGGCATGGGTGGAAGAAATGATGGAATCATTCTAATTAAGTATATATAGTTATTATTTGTTCACATGTTATACAGTACATTATTGTGCAAGTGACTGATTTGTAACTTGAAAAGTTTAGTGGCCTCAAGAGCCATCTCTTCCTTCTGCTCCCAAATGAATTTGGAGGGTGATAATGAACTTTTCTCTAATTAATCATTCATACTCCTTACAAACGAAATCATTCCAATTTTTACTTTATCGTTTACAAATGTGGGAACAAAGGTGAATGAATTGTTCTTTCATGAAAAGGTTTCTATTTCATCTTGTGATACCGGAATGATTTAGAACAAAGAACGCATGCTGCAGAAAGTTAATGCGATTTCTCCAAACATTGCTGTATATTAATTAAACAGTCCTTAAACTCTGCATGCTGTTCCTGAGCCTCAATTATACCATTTAGATGTGACAGTATTAATATTCATGACTGTTTCCTTTGAATTTATTTATATAATAAATCTGTTGTCTTTATTTTCTGCAGGGGGCTCAGATGATTTTCAGTGCAGCTAAAGACCTTGGACAGTTGTCTAAATTAAAGGTAATACTGCTAAATCAATAGTTAATCACCTGCCACATAACTTTATCCTTCACTATTCATGTCTCATTGTAATCTCTGCCTTGTCACTATTCTTTCTGATACAAGAAGTCAGCATGAGAAAAGGATTTTGCTATTATGTAACACAGTAAGTGTCACTTTCAGCCTTCCGGTACAAAATGTCAGACGACGAGCAGATCATCAAGGACCCCAATCTTGAGCTTTCATTATAGACATATAAAATTGTAATAATCTGATTTGTTTTCCCATATCTTTGTTTTCCCCCATCATAGTGCTAGTTTTGTTTTTAATTTAATATTTAAAAAAGTTTTCCCACTTTTTGACATTCCTTGATTATTTAATCAATGTCTTCCAAAGTGATTGGTAGAGTGTCAAAGTTGCTATAATGTGGAAATGATAACTTGTTTTTTTTGTCTATCTTAAAGAGTCTCTGTAAGAGCAGAATGACTGTTCAAACCAAGTACAGGCACTCGGTGCATCAGGGCGGGGCCAAACATTTAAGTACACCTGCTTGTTTTCCCTCTGTCTCCTTCCCCTCTTCTTCAGTTGAGAGCTTTGGCTTCATATGAGATAAAAATTATAATCACGGTTACGCATGAACTTTTGTTAAATCCAAGCTAGTGTCATCAGATAGTAACTCATATGGGGAGAAGTAAAGGCCCCAGTGAAAACAATAACTCCTACTTTAATATTACTAAAGTTAACTCATTAAGGGCCAAATATTTGATTGCTAATATCTTCGCAATGAAGAAGCAAAAAAACCAAAACAAAACAGCTTTTTATTCAACTCTGCAGCTACTATAACATCATCCGGCTCAACAAAAAAAAATAATTGGTTAAAGGGCCTCTTTAAGAAGTCATTGTCACTTGATGTTATTTCTCTGCTCAGCACCAGCTCACCATCAGATTTGCTTGCTGACACCTGATGTCACAAATGAAGTTGGGCAGGTAAACAACCTTGAAAGGCAGTGGCTCCTTAACTGCTCTCTCATGCCACTTAATGCCTCATTTGCATATGAATGACATCACAAATCACTTGGGAATTCAGGAACAGATAGAGGATTTATGGGTGTAGATGGATTTACATTTCAAAGACCTGCCTGTCATTATGTGCAGTTTGAGGGCAGGTAGAGGGTGGATCTTACTGACAGATTCTCTTTAAATCATCATAAATCACTATAATATTTCAACTTTATATCACCATTCTGAAACTTTATTAGGAGGTTAAAATATAAAGATATTTGTCCCTTCCCACCATTGCACATTTTTAATTTTTGTTCTTTCCTTTCTTTATTTTCTTCTAGTCTTCCACTGGAGAGGACTAAAATATTGGCAGGTTTAGAAAACAGTCTAATGTGTATGGGGCCGCCCATCTTTGCCCCAGCAGATGAGGTTGATGGATAAAAGGAACTGGCCATTTTAATTTCAACAGCCAAACCTTTTGTTCTTTGCGGAGATAAGCCACTACCAGGGAATTTAGGCAGTGGCTCTTTCATAGAGAATACAGGAGCACTCGGTTGAGCATTCTTGAGCATGTGTGTGTCAGGAGAGACAGAATTGTCCAAACGATAGCTGACAGCTATCCAATCTGTATGGGGCCTTTTAGGACTTGTTATTTTGGATTTGTTTAGTATTCCATAGGATTCTGGTTAAAAGGACATTTTGGAGTAAATAGTCATGTCTTTCACTAAAGCCTGCTTTACACGTTGCAATTTAGCATACGATTTCGTATGCAATTTGCAACGCCCCCATCGTATGTGTGGCACGTTCAATTTGTTGAACGTGCCGCACATATGAGTAACCCCCCGTCACACGTACTTACCCGTCCATACGACCTCGATGTGGGCGGCGAACGTCCACTTCCTGGAGTGCGAGGGACGTTTGGTGTCGCATCGACGTCACGCGGCAGCCGGCCAATAGAAGCGGAGGGGCGGAGCTGAGTGGGACGTAAACATCCCGCCCACCTCCTTCCTTCCGCATTGTGGGCCGGGAGCCGCAGGACGTAGGCAAGATCTGTTCATCGCTCCCGGGGTGTAACACACTGCAATGTGTGCTACCCCGGGTACGATGAACAATCTGACGTGCAATTCTAGAGACAGGTACGATGTGTATGCGATGAACGTTCTAACGTTCACTCGCAATCGCACGTACCTGTCACACACTGCAATGTAACTTATGATGACGGATGTGCGTCACTTACAACGTGACCCCGCCGACACATTGTAAGATATATTGCAGCGTGTAAAGCAGGCTTAAGAATGACTGATTGACAGACAAAATCCTTTTCACAATGCTCTTCATAAACATCTTTTCTTCTTGTTTTGATCAGTATACAACATCCACAATTCTTCTTGTTTGAGATAATTCTTGAAAGTTCTTTGTATTCAATAATTTACCAGTATGTGGACATCTGATAGAGGTCTTTGTTTAAATTGATATTCAAAATTATGTATTTTAAAAAAACATACATTTAATTAACATTAATAAATTCACTACAAAACTTTTAATATATCCAGCTTAATATTTGGAAATAAATATTTTCGCTCTAAAAGTCTTAAAAAGAACCTGTCAAGTCACTTATACCCTCCAAGCCAGCAGCATTTTCATTTGCATGGCCAAATTCCCTGATTAAATATCCCTGTATATAAAATAAAACCTTTAAAAAAAGTGTTCATTACCTTAATTTTTCTTAGGCCCCCTTCACACGTCCGTGAAAAAAATGATCCGTTTTTTCACGTACGTGTTAAAGGGGTGGTTTGCTCCCCGTGTGCCGTGTTTGTGGCACATTCCTGTTCACCGTGTGTTATACATAATAACACACGGAGAACGGAAAGCCCCGCCTTACCTGTTTCCTCCGAAGCTGTCTGTGGTGCTGAATGACAGCGTCCGGCACAGGCCACGCCCCGCTGACACTGCTTCCGGCCCCCAGTGAAGAAGATGCATTGTTCAAATTCACTGGCGGACGGATGCAGGGGACAGCCGCGGCAGAGACTGCAGGTATGGGGGAGGTGAGTATGTGTTTTTTTATTTTTTACAATGACACGTGTGTTTCTCCGGTGCATGTCACGTGCACCCGCATCCACACTACATCCGTGTGGTACGTGTGCGGGCCCGTGCTGCCGGAGAAACACGGACATGCATCCGTGTGGAGCACACAGAACACGTCTGCTCCACACGGAGGCACGGGCCACTGGCAGAACACGTGCATACACATATACCCATGATCCGGTACATACGGGCACGGACCTAGCACATACCGGAGACACGGACGTGTGAAGGGGGCCTTATACAAATTAGGCCTGTGACTAGTCATGCGGGTGTGATAATATGATTTCCAAGAGCTGGCGTTACTGCCAACATTTGGAAATGTCGCAAATGTGTACGGCTCTTTCCGGCAGCATCAGTGTGCCTCCGAGGCTGAGTGTACTTGTCCCAACTTCAGAGGGCACACTGCGCATGATCCAAAGTCTTCTGCACTGATTGACAGACAAAATCCTTTTCACAATGCTCAGTGCCTCTATGAAGCAGTGAAGCATACACCTGGCTATAGAGGCACAATGCACATGACTGGAAGTGCAGAAGACTTTGTATCATGTGCTGTGCGCCCTCTGAAACTGGGCAGCATCCACCCTACTCCTGAGGTTCACTGATGCAGCCACAACGAGCTGCGCACATGCACAAGATTTCCAGGAGCTGGCGATGATGCCAGCTCTTGGAAATTACTGTATGTTATCACGCCTACAGGGACATGATAACACGGAAAAAGGGCCAACTAGTAATGGGAACTAATGCCCCTATGACTAGTCACAGGTCTAATTCTAATAAGAAAAACAGAGGTAATAAATGTTTTTTTTTTAAGTTTTATTTCAGAGAATGATGTTATACAGGGATCATTAGGAAGGGAATTTTGACATGCAAACGTAAATGTTGCTGGCTTAGAAGGCATAAGGGACCTGACAGGTTCCATTTAACAACTGTCTGTAGGCAAAATGAAGTTATAGTTTTAACTATAATGAGGCCTGTAGAGAAATGTTTTAGTCAATTAATCACCCACTTACATACATAACTATACTCTTTCCCGATCCCTTCCTCCTCCATTCACTTTTGTCATGTGTTTTGGGCATAGCTTGCTCTTCTTATAGTTATTTCTATGGGAATTCTTTACAAACTATTAATGTGCATAAGACCAAGCCATATAGCTGAATAACATCACATTAAACAGATTTTAACAGGAGGTAGATCCAGATCCGCAGTACAAATTGCCATTCATTAGAACATATGGTATCTCCAGGGGATAGCCTTTTCTTCTGCCAGAATTACTAGAGGAAAAGCCAGTTTATTTTGATTATTTCCTCTGAAATGTAATAAAGTGCCACATACTATAATTGCATTTAGGCAGGTAGCAGTTCTATACTCATCCAACACTAGATCTGTTAAGTGTATTCATTGGATTTCAATTCAGTGATAAGTTTCTGAACATATTTTAATTTTTATGGTTTCTGGAATACCATTTACCATTTTGTAATTTTCATAGCTATGTCTATTTTAAAAAAACAAACATTAACAGTATTAGTCAATGTAAAAACAAGTTTTGTAATATGGGAATATTTGTAATAGAAACATAAAAGTTTTTAAAACTCAGTAAACTTATATTGATTCCCCATTCTTAAAGTGAACCTGTTGTTTCAGGGGACTTTTTAGAATAGGCTGCCATGTTCATGAGAAGTAACATTATTTCTGGCCATTACTTATAATCTGTGAGTTGTTTTTACTTGTCAGTTGTCCCTGAGCTGGTGGGTAGAGACTCGCTGCTATGATGTCTTCCATACACAACACACACAAACATGAGGCATTCCTGTTCACCTTTCTATGTTCAGAAAAAACAGCAACATGGAGGGCATTATACATTAGTCTGGCCAGTGTAAGTATGAATCCTACTCTGGGGAAAGGCAAAGCATTTGCTAGAAAACTGTAGCACTTTTCTAGTTACATCTCCCTTGCCCTCAAAAGTGCAGAAGAAAACATAAGTGCACACATTGCCTAATCCGGTAATCCAGCATTGAGTTCCATGACTTCACCTGAAGTGACGTCAGTGAGTTCAATGCGTTCCCCAGAAGTCAGTTCACCTGAGGTCACACAGTACTGTAGGAATCGCCAGCTGTGACATTAGGTTAAATAATTGAACTCAATGCCGGATTACCGTATTTTTCAATGTGTGCACATGGAGTATTTGGTTGCAGACATTTCTGGACTAAATTTGCATTTCCTGGCAAAACCCCCCCACAATAAACTGCATGCATTTTGATGCGGTATCTGTGCATTTTTTTGCCAGAAGATGCAGAATTGGTGCAGAAATGTCTGGACTCAAGTACTCAATGTGCACACATTGCCTAATCTGGTAATCCAGCATTGAGTTCAATGAGTTCACCATGAGTACCTCCAGCTGTTAGCACTAGTGAACTCAGAGATGTCACTGCTCATAGGTGAGGCTCCATAAGTGTGTCCCTGACACCGCAGTGATCGGTCACATTTCCTAATGTGACCGCTCTCTGCAACCTCAGAATGTAGCAGAGCCGGAATCATCTTGGCACCTTGTGTGGATTATGCCAGACCTGCAGGGGTGTTTTGTAGGTTAATAAATTGGTGATTTTTTTTTGCTTTGTTTTTTTTTTAAATAAAGGATTTTTCTGTGTTTTGTGTTTGCTTATTTATTTTTACTTACAGGATTGTTAATGGGGATCTAATATACCCCTCCACATTACTAACTTTGGCTTGATGACAGCTGCGATTTTTTGACAAATCACAGTTGTCATTAACCCCTTATATTACCTCGATTGCCAACCCACCAGGGCATTTGGGATGAGCCAGGTAATCGAATGGATGCAACAATTCTGGGGTGGCTGCGTGTTGCTATTTTTCGGCTGAGGGGGTAATAACCATTAGCCTCCTTAGCCTGAGAATAACAGCCTCCAGCTGTCCACTTTATCTTGGTTGGGTATCAAAATTGGGTTGAGCCCCATGCCTGTTTTTTTTACTTATTTAAATAATTAAAAAAAGCTGCCTGAGGTCCCTCATATTTTGATACACAGCCAAGATAATGCACACAGCTGGGGGCTGCATCCTGTAACCATCCACTTTATCTGCACTGGGTATCAATATATGGGGGACCCTACATAATTGTTCTTAATTAGTTATTTTTATACTGCACAACAAATCACAGATGCTGGTACGCCGGCAGTCTGTCTGCAACCAATCATAATGGGGAGATAAGGTATGCACACCAGTGACTATGTAAGGGGAATACATGGAATAGCAGAAACTGCTGTGTGAATACTGACTTGAAAAATCCAATAGCTATATGAAGAGTGAAAATGTGAAAAATGGAATCTGCATTACTGCCATGAACATATGAATCAAGAGAAATTTAGCTACTGAATTGATCAATGCAATAGAGCCCCAACACTACGCCAAAGTATTTCTCTACGTTGGGGTCCCTAGCTTGTGTGTGTCCTCTCATGCAGTTAAAAAACTTACCGTGTATGGGAAGCTGAGACCCAGGCTATTTATGCGTATTATATGGATTGGCAATAGGTGTGGTGGGGAGGGTTCACAAACGAAAAACTACTAACAATAACGAATAACGTTTGGAACACCATTCTAAGTCTGAACTGGGTGCAAAAAACCTAAAAAAACATCACTATGGGGAGATAAGGTATGCACACCAGTGACTATGTAAGGGGAATACATGGAATAGCAGAAACTGCTGTGTGAATACTGACTTGAAAAATCCAATAGCTATATGAAGAGTGAAAATGTGAAAAATGGAATCTGCATTACTGCCATGAACATATGAATCAAGAGAAATTTAGCTACTGAATTGATCAATGCAATAGAGCCCCAACACTACGCCAAAGTATTTCTCTACGTTGGGGTCCCTAGCTTGTGTGTGTCCTCTCATGCAGTTAAAAAACTTACCGTGTATGGGAAGCTGAGACTCAGGCTATTTATGCGTATTATATGGATTGGCAATAGGTGTGGTGGGGAGGGTTCACAAACGAAAAACTACTAACAATAATGTTTTTTTAGGTTTTTTGCACCCAGTTCAGACTTAGAATGGTGTTCCAAACGTTATTCGTTATTGCAACCAATCATAGGCACTGTCACAAAGGGTGGGCTGGGAAATTATTAAATGTGCTTGAGAGCTAATGAGCAAACCAAGAAAATGTGTGACAGCTGCACGGGAGACTTGGTAAGCTTAACTGTCCTGGCTTAATCCCTGTTTTGTCTCCTTTTGCAGCCCCCTAGGCTTTACTAGCACCATTTTACAGCACACATGTTTGGGTCCCCACAGACTTCTATAGAGTTCAGCGTCTGGCCTCAAGTTTAGGTTCAAGGCCAGTCCTGAATAGCACTTTTTTTTTTTTTAATTCTGGCCGGACCTGCCGAGCACAAATGTCTGTGGGTTCGCCCATTTCTAGATGTTACATAGTTACATAGTTACTTAGGTTGAAAAAATACCTAGGTCCATCTAGTTCAACCTTCCTCCACCAGTTCTACATTTAGTCACTAAGTCATTTATAACCAACAATGTTTTGTGTACTGAGGAAATCATCCAGCTCTTTTTTAAAAGCGGTTATAGTATCTGCCATTACTACCTCTTGTGGTAGTGTATTCCACAGTCTGACTGCTCTAACTGTAAAGAACCCTTTCCTATTTAGGTGTCGGAATCGCTTTTCTTCCACTCGCAGTGAGTGCCCCCTGGTCCTTAGTACTGTCTTTGGAAGAAATAAGTCATGTGCCAGTCCTTTATATTGACCACACATGTATTTATACATATAAATGAGATCTCCTCTGAGACGTCTTTTTTCTAAGCTAAACATATCTAACTTTTTCAACCTGTCATCATATGGGAGGCCTTCCATTCCTTGTAATAGTTTAGTTGCCCGCCTTTGAACTGACTCTAACTTCTGAATGTCCTTTTTAAAATGTGGAGCCCAAAACTGGATCCCGTATTCCAGATGTGGCCTTACAAGTGATTTATAGAGGGGTAACAATACGTTGGGATCACGGGATTTAATCTCTCTTTTTATACAACCTAAAATCTTGTTTGCTTTAGCAGCTGCTGCTTGACATTGAGTGCTGCTGCTCAGCTTATTTGTAATGAGAATACCCAAGTCCTTCTCCTGTTCTGTAGTCCCGAGTTTACTTCCATTTAATGTATACGCAGCTATAGGATTACTCCGTCCTAGGTGCATTACTTTACATTTATCAACATTAAATCTCATTTGCCAAGTATCTGCCCATTCTGACATCTTATCCAGATCTTTTTGTAATATTGTACTATCCAGGTCAGTTTTTAATATCCTACATAGTTTGGTGTCATCGGCAAAGACTGACACTGTACTATCAATCCCATCCACAAGGTCATTAATAAAGAGAGTAAAAAGAATCAGTCCAAGCACAGATCCCTGCGGCACCCCACTGCTGACTATAGCCCATTTAGAGAATGTACCATTTATGACTACTCTTTGTTTCCTATCTTTAGCCAATTCCTTACCCAGTTGCATATTGTGTCCCCTAGTCCTTGCTTCTGGAGCTTTAGTATAAGGCTATTATGTGGTACAGTATCAAATGCCTTTGCAAAGTCCAAATAAATCACATCAGCTGCATTACCAATATCCAGGTTTGCACTTACCCCCTCATAGAACCCCAACAGGTTGGTTAGACACGAATTATCTTTCATGAATCCATGCTGTCTGTCAGTTATTATATTATTTTCTGCAATATATTTTTTTCTGCAATATATTTTTGCTTGTCATCCCTTAAAATGCCCTCAAAAACTTTGCATACTACTGATGTCAGGCTTACTGGACGGTAGTTGCCTGGATCTACCCTCTTACCTTTCTTAAATATCGGTACCACATCAGCAATCCTCCAATCCTGAGGCACCAACCCTGTTACAAGTGATTCTAAGAAGATGAGATACAGCGGTCTGTCGATTACGGAGCTCAATTCCCTCAATATTCGTGGATGAATGCCATTTGGCCCTGGGGATTTGTCAATGTTTAATTTACTCAGACGTAGGCGTACTTCATCTTGTGTTAGTCTCTTTTTTCTTAAAATCAGACAAAATTTTTAATTTTGCAATACAAAACCAATTTTGTGAACTAGGGAAATTCAGGTCGCAGGGGATGGCAGAGCAGGTAGAGAAAGCAAACAATTTAAACTAATCACTGCACTGTGCAAACAGATTTTTTTCTGGGTATTTTTTGTGTATGAGAGCAGAATAGTTTCAAGAGGTATTCTCAAGTTTGAAAGTTATTCCTTAACTATCCTTATCCTGACAACTGGGTGTACCTCTGAAGAGCATGGAGTGGCAGTCAATGATGCAAACTCCATTCATAAGCATGCTGAAGCCAGCTGAGTGCATTGTAGGCTCTCTCCGCTGGTCCCATTAAGAATGAATGGAGTGGCATTCAGTGCCCAAATCTTGGGCTCAATCATTAGACCCACAGCAATCAGAAAGGTATGTTTCAACTTTGGAAATACTCCTTTAAAGGGGTGGTTCACCCATATTTTTTATTGTCTAGTTCGATATAATATTGAGAAACAATGTTTCTCTCAAATACCTTATGTTGGCAATAGTGCCTGTGAGAGGCACTATTGCAGACCGCTGTTCCTCGTTCTGTTGACGTCACGTCAAGTTCCACACATGTCACATCCCTGCGGCCGGCTGCAGTCTTCCTGACTCACTGAGCTGTGGGCAGTGTTTCACTGATCGTCACAGCCCATCTGCTCCCTGCTCCCTCCTCCCTCACAGCAGAACGCTGCAAGCAGGAGACGTCTGTGCTGTGACAAGCGGTGAAACACTGCCCACAGCTCAGTGAGTCAGGAAGACTGCAGCCGGCCGCAGGGATGTGACGAGTTTGGAACTTGACGTGACGTCACCGGAGCGGGGAACAGCGGTCTGCAATAGCGGCTCTCACAGGCACTATTGCCCACATAAGGTATTTGAGAGAAACATTGTTTCTCAATATAATATCGAACTAGACAATAAAAAATATGGGTGAACCACCCTTTTAAGCTAATTTTGTTTTGTGAAATAAGGACTTATATTTTAATAATAATTATGGATATTTCCATCTCACAGCAAATAATAATTGTTTGAGTCTCTCTTGACTTGACTATTTTAGTAAATTTATGTATTTCCCTTAATGTAACAATTATAATAATCTTTTGTTGTGACTTTGTGTTGTGCTTCCCTTGAATATTTATGAATAAATTGACAAGTGGGTGTTAGGCTGGTTTCACACATCATGTTCCTCTGCTCTCAGTTATTTACTGGTACTTCATTGACCCCTTACAATCAATGCACTTTTTCACATCTTTCCTTATTGCGAATTGATTGTAGACATGTCCTGCTTTGATTCATGTCGCGAATCAAACTTTGCCAATGTTTGTCTATGTCCGTCTATGTCCTACGAAAAGAAAGGATAGTATGTGCTGTCCATATTTTACAGTTTAATTGGCTGGAGAAGCTAAGAATATTTTTTTCATACAAAGATTAGAAGCAGCAAGAATTGAAAATAAGCTGACACACAGGCCAAAAATGGGTCCAGCACTAGTAATGAGTGAACCCAAACTGTAAAGCTTGGTGTCTGTACTGAACACCATGTGTCCGGTGCTAAACACCGAACACAGATTTTTGGCGGTACGCCCGCTTCCTGTTTGTATTTGTCACCCTAATAAAGCTAAGCTGCTGATCAGCAAGTTTTAGGCTGTGATTGGCCAGTGCACCCTGTGACTGGACCTATATAAAGGTCTGATGACGGTATGTGGCACCATTTTGCCCTCTCTAGAATAGTGAAAGAATGCTGTTAGAGTGAGGGACAGTGATAGGTGCATCCCATAGCTTTAGTTGTCAAAAGCAGCATTGTACAGGCAATGTAATCTATTCGCTTAATCCAGCCAAAAACAGAGTTTTGCACAGCGTGCCTTGCTCTGACAAGATCTGTGCAACCTTGTACTGTGTTACACCCCGCAGCTTTGCATAGCATTACCAAATAGCTTACAGGTGATGTAATCTATTAGCTCAGTCTAGCCAAAAAACAAGGTTTTTCACAATGTGCTTGGCTGTGCCAATAACTCTGCAACCTTATGCTATGTTACATCCCGCAGCTTTGCATAACTGTCCAAAGCCACTGCGCACAAGCAGCGCAATCTCTTTATTACCACAGTACGACCAAACCCCAAACTGGAAACTGAGTCTTAAGTGGGCTTTACACGCTGCGACATCGCTAGCATTTGCTAGCGATGTCGAGCGTGATAGCACCTGCCCTCGTTGTATGGCCAATATGTGGTGATCGCTGCCGTAGCAAACATCGCTATGGCAGCGTCACACGCACATACCTGCTCTGCGACGTTGCTCTGGCCGGCGAACCGCCTCCTTTCTAAGGGGGCGATTCGTTCAGCATCACAGTGACGTCACACGGCAGGCGTCCAATAGAAGCAGAGGGGCGGAGATGAACGGGACGTAACATCCCGCCCACCTCCTTCCTTCCTCATTGCCGGTGGAGGCAGGTAAGGAGATGTTCGTTGCTCCTGCGGTGTCACACACAGCGATGTGTGGTTCCGCAGGAACGACGAATAACATCGCTAATAAGCACAGAACGATTTTTTGTTTCAGGACGACCTCTCCGCGGCAAACGATTTTGACCGCTTTTGCGATCGTTTAAGGTCGCTCATAAGTGTCACACACTGGGATATCGTTAATGAAGCCGGATGTGCGTCACAAACACCGTGACCCCGACGATAATTCATTAGCGATATCGTAGCGTGTAAAGCCCGCTTTAGTCCATTATTCAAAGCTGTCAAACTCAGACAGAGCTGTCTGCTTTGAACAATTATTTTTTTTTTTAATATAAATGCTTCTGATTCCTGGGATACACGTTGAGCAGCAATGAACAAGTCAGGCACCTGTCACTTCTGTTTTGAGCTGTGAGGGTCAACAGACTGTTTAGGGGTTTTTTTACAGTTCGGTGGTCTGTGGGGGAAATTTGTCAATCTTAGCTGTTTGGGTGAATTTGGAATACAGGCTACATACTGTAGGGGACATTGTTTATTTAAACTTGGTGCTCTGTGGTAAACTATGCCAATGTTTTATGTCTGCCTGCTTTCACCAATATTTTTTTCAAAATAAATGCTTCGGATTTGTGGGATAGACACTGAGCAGCTTCAAGTCTAAAAAACAAAACAGTGTGTACAGCATGCATTGCTCCATGAATATCTCTGAAACCTCATACTGCGTTGCATCATGCAGCTTTGTGTAGCTATCCAAAACAGGTAACATAATCTCTTCATGGCCACAGTACCACCAAACCTTTGAGCAGTAATTTGTTTCAAAATAAATGCATTGCATTCACTGGATCCACACTGAATAGCATGGGTGGGCCTCTTCAAGTCAAACAAATAAAACAGTGTGTGTAAAGCGTACCTTGCTTTGTGAATATCTGTCAAACCTGATTCTGCATTGCATCATGTATCTTTACATAGCTGTCCAAAACTGTTGCGTACAGGCAGCGTAATCTCTTCGTGGTCACAACTGTTTAAAGAAGCTCTATTGTGACCTCGATGGGAAATTTACACTCTTTGGTTTCACTGGCACTCTTGACTATGTGGGTGAACTGAGAATATGTGGCGCCCTGGCCTAGCCAGGTCGTCACAGATAACATACAAACACCCCCCACCCCCATTAGACAGGGACACCAGCCAAACAAAAATCTTTCTTGCCTCCCTCCAGTGTCTGATATCCACACCAGGTGGGGCGGAGCCAAGCGGTTGGCCCCATCCACCGAGGAGTTCACAGGCCTGGAGGCAGGAAAAGTGACAGTTTAGTGCAGGAGGTGGAAGAAAGAGGAGTAAACACTTGGGTGTCTGGGTTTGTGGCCCAGGCACTGACAGCAAGGTTGGCAGACGGTGGTGGCTGTCTGCAGGAGTGGTGGAGCAACGCGTAACCATAGGACTGGGGTCGGGCGACGGCCCGCCGGTACAAACCGGGGAGCGAAGTGAAGCCAGCACACACAGGCAGGGCCATCGGACCCCGACCAAGCTTGGAGCCGCCGACAATAGTCAGATCCGAATGTGACTGGAACCCCAGGGATTTCACAACAGCAAAAGTCCTGATTGAAGGCAACCGCCCACACCGTGAGGGTATACAGCTACCGCCTAAGGCTAGAGACCCAAGGGCCAGCACCTGCGGGCAAACAGGCTCCTCCTTTACCCATACACCAGGGAGCGGACTACCATTGGGAATCCATAGTAGTCAGCAGAACAACATCAAGGTGCAGGGAAAGACAGCTACCATCACCTGTCCGGGGAGAGACACTGCAGCCGGCTGCGGGACCCGTCCATCCAGCCGTTTGGTTTACCGAGGACTTTGTACCTTTCTTGCTGAGTGAGTACACCCGTGCCATCCGGCACCGCGCCGCGCTGCCCCTGCAACCCTGCACCTCACCGACCCTGCCTCCCCGTCACATCACCGGGCCCCGGGACCACGACCCCTACCCACGGAGGGGGAAAACAACATCCCAGCTGCTCCCTACCATCGCTCCCGGGATCCCCGTCACCAGCAGCGGTGGTGCCCATCTTCACCACGACCTGTGGGTGGCGTCACGGACTAAATCCCCCAAACCAACCACCCCTTTCACTCACGGGCGAGGAGCGCCGCTCGAGTCCCCGGATCCGGCCCACCGCTCAAGCCACCGAGCAGCAGCAGCAGCCGCAGCAGCACCGGACCCGAGCGTTAGCGAGAGCGCAACAGCGACGGCGTCCTCCCCGCCCGCGACAAATACAGGTTCTGTAAGGGCCTTTTTTAAATTGTTGTTTTGCGGAGCATCTCTGAAATCTATTTCTGGGATAACCGTGAAAATTTTGAGTTTCTTCATTTACTTCCTATGTAACCATAATTACAAGGGTGACCTATCCAAACCTAATTGCAGGGCAATTGGCATGCTCTTGCCCCCTTGTGAGATGCACTTATGTAGTGCTGATAGGCCCGCCTGATCTAGGTTTCTGGCTTCATCTATAGGTTACAGTTCAGACACTGTGCGTCACACCTATCTATATGACGGGCTCCCAGTGCAAGCCTTATTTGTGTGCAAGTTTTTTGCTGAGCAGCTGCTCCTCCCCCCTAGCTTGGAGGGTTCAGTGGCTGTGACATCAGCATCTTGAACCTGGGCTGCGGCCGCCTTCAAGAGGAAGGTTTACTACATTCTGTTTGTGCATGCATCATCTGGTTTGGCACCATTGGTACATTTTTTCTTTTTTTGGTACAGTTTTAAGTGATTTTTTAATGCTCTTACCCCCTTTCAGATACCTTTTACAGCCTCCTAGCCCTTACTACAAAAATGTTACAGCCCTGAACTAGGGCACCCCATTGACTTGTATGGGGCTCGTTGTTCGGGGTTAAGTTCGGCGTCAAGTTTGCTCGCCAATCCTGATTTTTTTTTTTTTTTCCAATGTTGGTTGGCCGAACACGAATATCACGAGTCCACTCATCACTATCCAGCACTTTGAAGAAAACACAGACCATTTTTTGGATATCAGAAAAAAAAATATGCAAAACAGGTCCTACAAGAGCCTTGTCAGAGAAGTTTGACCCTGCACATTCTTATGATATCCGCATAGATTGGATAGTGTCAGCGTATGAAAGGACACCCTCCCCAACTGGTAACACCCTCTTGTACATTTATTTATATGTTTTGGGAGGATTAAAAGCGGAGCAGTATGACTCAAAGTTCTAAAAAAAATGCTCCAGAATTATTTAAAGAAAAATATGAATATTTATTAAAATAGACATGTCAGGAAAATATATGGTACAGATCAGGTTATGACAACCTCCCATATTGTGGTGCAAAACATAATTTGTCTCCCATGATAACACAGTATAAATATAAAGGCTATACTTAAGCAAAAAAATCAAGCTATACATATGGCAGATAAAGTTGTAACTATCTTTTTATTAAAGCTATATTGCTCTTCCAGTAAAAAGTTAACCATTATTACATAGGATTGTAGCTATGAACCTACACACTCATTTCTTCACAGTTTATTGATCCCAGTGTTGTGCAGTAATAGCCTAAATTCTTGGGAGAGAAAACATTAAACATGTTAAGATGTGGTACTGTTTTCAAGTATGAAGTTAATAGTTCCCTGATGCAAAATATGTAAAAGAAAATCTACAAGAAAGTTTCTAAATATAAATTGAAGTAATGTTTAATATCACACTAAGGATCGGTTTCAGAATAGTATCATGGTCTAGATTCTTTGACTTTTTTGTCTTACTAGTACGGTCTTACATTAGCACCAGCTCTCACACTTATAGCATATCCACAGAATGTGCCATAAATTTCTAATATATAGGGACCAATATCAAAGGGGCCTTATTGAGTGCCACTGGGAATGGTGCTTGCTTCTTGCCATTCTTTTTTGATGCACTTAGACATTTTTCAGAATTTTCATAGAAATTAATAGAGAGCTAGGCATGGCTACCTGCTCATTTACATTGGCACTCGAATAAAGAATATGGGACAACCTTTTTAACTCTTTCTCAATGTGTGGTGTATATATACATCACATTCAGGTATGGTTATATAGCCTGGGCTCAGATTGCTGCTGTTTAAACTCTTAAATCACATGAACACTGTCTGACAGCAGTTTTTAAGATTCATGATCCCGCTCATTGTCCACCATTGGGCATGTGGTGCCATTAGGCTGCCATGACAGCTGGGTGCCTGCTGATGGTCCCCATAGCTGTCATGTTGGTATCCATAGGCCTCACTTCATAAAAGATTGTGATTTTTTTATACATAGCGCAATAATGTGGTATTGCAGGATACAAAGCAACCAATCAGATTTTTTGTTTTCACCACTTAAATCAAACCACTAATGGAATGCCATAAAAAAATTTTTTTTATCAAAGATGTATTTTTTGTTGTCATTTTTTGTATACTTAGAATTGAATCCCTATTTTGCATTTCATTATATCTTAAAACTAATGAAAACAGAGAAGAAATGTAAAAAAAAAAACCCTGTTATTTAAGCCATTAAAAGGTAAAGAGTACATAGGCAATTCCATACTAGCTGTATATAGGTGGCAGGTCACAAAGACAATGCGTTTCAGCGCACTGTTGCCTTTTTCAGTTGAGGTTGGCTACCATAATCCCTGCTTGGATCCTGCATATTCACAAAGAGGTGTATCCGGGCAAACCCTACAATAGTGAGCAGTTCCCTTTTGTTTATGCTATGGTAAAACTAATGGTGTCTTTCAAAATTACATTTTTTCGCGTAAAAAATAAGAAAAAAAGCACTCTGATGGCTTTATATTTGGAAAATTATAAAAAAGTTATGGCACTTGGAAGGCAGGAAGGCAAAAACTAAATAGATTAGCTGACCGATAACGAAACCTGCTAATTAGGAAGGATAAGCCAACCATCTGATGTGTATGGGGACACCTCAATATTAAGCCCATAGACGATGTTAGGGGTGTTAAAAATCGAAACCGTCTGAATTCAAACTCATATTGCTCTGGCGATATTGTTCTTTTTTTCTCACCATTGAAAACATATGTGTATGGGATAATATTGAGAGATAGATGTTAGTTGAGGCTTTCTAAGATCTATAGGCATTAAATGAAATGTACTGTTGTGACTTGTGACTCTTGTTGGTTTAAGTAGAAAGTGTCTGCCAGTTCCCAGCATTGTAGTAAGGACTCATTTTATTTTTCAAATGATTTTGAAGGGGCCAGGAGACTCTTATAAATGTATTTCCAGTGACACAAGGATCTGTTACTCTGTAGTTTAGTAATACGTGACATTTTGTCATTTACGCTGTTAACAAACTTACACTTTGATTGAAAGCGGCACTGTACCTGTACAATTTATATTCACAAATTCCCTCACCTGCCTGTGTGGTAGTCATTCCAAGCTGTATGTATTTCACAAAGACAACACTTTCTCATTTGGGAAGCAAATACACTTTGTGTTCTTTAAAATGAAAGGTTAGGAAACCGTTTCTATTGGAGGAGTGTGCAGCGCACTCTTTCTTCCTACGTATCTTTGTAGACTCAGAGCCGGTATCCCCGCTGTCTGTAATGATAGGGAAGCGTGGTTTCATCTTCCATCCCAGCCAGCGGAGAACTCATTACAGAAGTTACAAAGTCACTTTGGTGTTTTTCCTGCATTGACACTTGCAGGATCTTTGTGTTCTGAAGCCGGTGCCACGTTAGAAGCATCATTTTATTACGATGGAGTCTTAAGGGATTTTGATTGATTGCATGTTTTTAATTGAAAGACCTCTTTGTGTAGAGATTTCAGTAAAGAGAGGAATAATTGATATACCTTTGTTCATAAAGTAATAGGTGACCTTTATTGAAGCTATGCAGAAATTTGATTCCCTGCAGTTAAGTCAATCTCCCAAATAATCATCAAAAGATTACAATTATACATGGAGAATATTAACAAGGCATGAGAGAAGGACAATCAGATTTCCATAAGTATGCAGTAAATTTCACTTAAACCTGTAAACTACGACAGATGGCTCTTCTACAAACCATGTATATGTGTGAACCCAAGACCTGAAGAAGGGGTTGGTGCAGGGTAGGCAATTAATCTTCCCGAGGGGCCACATAAGAGACCATGACTGTTGTGGAGGTTAGAACCAATAGGCTAAAATTAATTCATCTAAATATTAATATTAGTATATGAATTAGATTTAGTATAATTTGATATTAATATATATTATATTCCTTAATATTGAGCAAAATGAAGTATGCTGACACCCCCATTTACTGTATGAGCCCATATATATAGTATGTGCCCATGCAAAGCCCCCTATATACAGTATGAGTCCACACGCAGCTCCTATATACAGTATGAGCCCAGACACAGCCCCTATATACAGTATGAGTCCATACACAGCCTCCATATATACAGTATGAGCCCACACATAATCCCTTATATACAGTATAAGTCCACACACAGCCCTCTATATACAGTATGAGTCCACACACTGCCCCTTATAAACAGTGTGAGTCCACACACAGCCCATTATATACAGTATGAGATCAGATACAGCCCCTAGACCACACGCAGCCCCTTATATACAGTATAAGTCCATTTGCAGTCCCCAACATGCAGTATGAGCCCCCCCATAATATAATTCTGTGAGCGGCAGGTGGGGGAGAGCATTCATAGAATTATAGAATGGTAGAGTTGGAAGGGACCTCAAGGGCCATTGGGTCCAACCCTCTGAAAGTGCAGGTTTTCTGAAATCATCCCAGCTACAGTGCCTACAAGTAGTATTCAACCCCCTGCAGATTTAGCAGGTTTGATAAGATGCAAATAAGTTAGAGCCTGCAAACTTCAAACAAGAGCAGGATTTATTAACAGATGCATAAATCTTACAAACCAACAAGTTATGTTGCTCAGGTAAATTTTAATAAATTTTCAACATAAAAGTGTGGGTCAATTATTATTCAACCCCTAGGTTTAATATTTTGTGGAATAACCCTTGTTTGCAATTACAGCTAATAATCGTCTTTTATAAGACCTGATCAGGCCGGCACAGGTCTCTGGAGTTATCTTGGCCCACTCCTCCATGCAGATCTTCTCCAAGTTATCTAGGTTCTTTGGGTGTCTCATGTGGACTTTAATCTTGAGCTCCTTTCACAAGTTTTCAATTGGGTTAAGGTCAGGAGACTGACTAGGCCACTGCAACACCTTGATTTTTTCCCTCTTGAACCAGGCCTTGGTTTTCTTGGCTGTGTGCTTTGGGTCGTTGTCTTGTTGGAAGATGAAATGACGACCCATCTTAAGATCCTTGATGGAGGAGTGGAGGTTCTTGGCCAAAATCTCCAGGTAGGCCGTGCTATCCATCTTCCCATGGATGCGGACCAGATGGCCAGGCCCCTTGGCTGAGAAACAGCCCCACAGCATGATGCTGCCACCACCATGCTTGACTGTAGGGATGGTATCCTTGGGGTCGTATGCAGTGCCATCCAGTCTCCAAACGTCACGTGTGTGGTTGGCACCAAAGATCTCGATCTTGGTCTCATCAGACCAGAGAACCTTGAACCAGTCTGTCTCATAGTCCTCCAAGTGATCATGAGCAAACTGTAGACGAGCCTTGACATGACGCTTTGAAAGTAAAGGTACCTTACGGGCTCGTCTAGAACGGAGACCATTGCAGTGGAGTACGTTACTTATGGTATTGACTGAAACCAATGTCCCCACTGCCATGAGATCTTCCCGGAGCTCCTTCCTTGTTGTCCTTGGGTTAGCCTTTACTCTTTGGACAAGCCTGGCCTCGGCATGGGAGGAAACTTTCAAAGGCTGTCCAGGCCGTGGAAGGCTAACAGTAGTTCCATAAGCCTTCCACTTCCGGATGATGCTTCCAACAGTGGAGACAGGTAGGCCCAACTCCTTGGAAAGGGTTTTGTACCCCTTGCCAGCCTTGTGACTCTCCACAATCTTGTCTCTGATGGCCTTGAAATGCTTCTTTGTCTTTCCCATGTTGACCATGTATGAGTGCTGTTCACAAGTTTGGGGAGGGTCTTAATTAGTCAGAAAAGGCTGGAAAAAGAGATAATTAATCCAAACATGTGAAGCTCATTGTTCTTTGTGCCTGAAATACTTCTTAATACTTTAGGGGAACCAAACAGAATTCTGGTGGTTTGAGGGGTTGAATAATAAATGACCCTCTGAATAAACTTTTCTCAATTTAAAAAAAAAAAGAAATAACATTCTTTTTTGCTGCAGTGCATTTCACACTTCCAGGCTGATCTACAGTCCAAATGTCACAATGCCAAGTTAATTCCGAATGTGTAAACCTGCTAAATCTGCAGGGGGTTGAATACTACTTGTAGGCACTGTATATGTTTATCCAGCTTCCGCTTGAAGATTTCCATTGATGGAGAGCTCACCACCTCCCGTGGTAGCCTGTTCCACTCCCTGATTGCCCTCACTGTCAGAAAGTTTTTCCTAATGTCTAATATGAATCTCTTTCCTTTTAGTTCCATCCCATTACTTCTTATACTTTCTTGTGCTAATGAAAATAGGGTGGTTTCCTCTGCACTGTGACTACCTTACAGATATTTGTAGACCGCATTGTGCGGCCCAAAGACCATTGTTTTCAGTCCTTCAGCTATCTCGGTCATCGGGCCGGACTTGAACAGCTAGAAGGCCAAATGTGGTCATGGACTGCACTTTTCCCAGGTCTCGTTTGATGCTATCATGAAATACACAGTCACATCAAAAAGAATCCATTCCATCAACTCCAATCCAGTGATGATGTCCATTAGTTGATTATGACTCAGGGCATCTATAATAATTTGATTTCTCTCCCTTTTTTGCTTTGCTACATTTACTTGGCCTATTGTCATGTCGGCAAAGAAACTACTGAAGCTAGCAGAAGATATAGCTTCAGAGAGCAGTTATCAGAATAATCACTAGCGGACGCAAGAGTAGTCAATTAGCCGGGTATGCAACAGGAGGTCTCGTCAGTATTACAGGAGAAAACCGGACGTAGTCAGGTGATAGCCATTGGTCGGAAGCCAAGAGATCACATAAACAGCAGGAGGGAAATACAGAGCCAAATTCTAGGACAAAAATACAGGTCAGAGGCTGGAAAATCTAGGTAACGTTCAAGGGAGAGGAGGTAACGGGTCGGGACTAGGTGGAGGACTGGCAGGACTAGGGAGAACAAGACACAGGAGTTAGATAATGGAACAGACGAACCGGGAGGATGACACGGGTCAGGACAAGGAAGCAGGGAACAGGACAGATCAAGGAAAACTCACAAAGCGAGGCACACATGCTGCAAGCAGGAACTATTACTGGCGATGTTCCAAGGGAGCGGCCCGACAACAGGAAGGAGGCAGAGTGAGATTCACTTGAGCCCAAAGATAGTATGCCAACAAAAGGCGCAGCAGTGCAGATCCAAGTATGAATCATGACACCTATGTAGTAGTAATAGAGTTGACACTAATTGCGATTAGTTTGCTAATGGAAGGATCAGAGGTCAATGTAATTGTTACTGTATATACCTATACTTTCTCCTTGACACGACTAGTATGAGATAAGTAATATGATGGTTACTTTATTTTAGAATATATTTGAGTAATATGCTCTACTTGCAATATTGGAATACAGAAATAAATTGTGCTATAGAATACATTTATTTTTAATGATATTGAAGATGTCTGGGATCTGAATATAATAAATGATGCTCCCTTCAGAGGGGCAAACAATAACCACAGTTAAAAAAAAAATCTATAAATTAAAATTAATATTGCAGTCTTGTCTGGGATTTTTTTCATAATTCAGAGACTAAATAATGTGCCTTATTTTCAATGAATTTGAGTTTCCCAAGTTCCAATCTCTAAAATAACACATGCTGAACATTCCTACAATACAGAATTTATTTCCTCATGTATTAGCAGCTCATTAATTTATCTGAAAATAAAGATGAATGAAGAAAAATTTCCTATATTCAGTTTTCTGGCAAAATATAAGCATATTAAGTGCCGCGCTGAAAGCAGGTATTATTTTGGGAAGGTATTCAGGCTCCCACCTGTCATTAGTCAGTAAAAATGGTTGAATGCTTAACAATTACATGATTTTCTCTGATTTAATAATCCTAGTTAATCTACTGTGAATTATTTTTACACGGGCCAAGAAATATAAATGCAGCAGATTTTAGATTAATTACCAGTTTTGGAACAGAGTTGTACTTTACTGGGGTAGAAGCCGCTTTCATTTGTTTTCTATTTTATTTTTTGTAGGATCATGTGATTCGAGAGGAAGCCAGAAGTCTCACGCCTCGGCAGTGCTCGGTTATGGAGGTTGTTCTGGCCACAATTAAGGTACCTTGATCATCTATTAATAACAACAGCCTGGAAAGATAATTTAGTATTTCGGCAGATGGTTATTTCTATAAAAATATTTATCAGCCCCTGAAGCTGTTGTCTGCTATTTCTCCAAGATTCTGTAACTGATCAAATCCTTTTCAGTGCAAAGTTACACTTTGCCTTTGGGAATATACAACATATTAAATATACATTGAAGCCTTCTCTGGAAGAATACTGAGTGTTTTTTTTTAAACAGATGGTTCTAAAATGATTACTACAGCAATGTCATTAAACATTGGAGTATAGCACAAGATGGAGAAGAATGGAATCTGTGCCACTTAGCATTAGGAATTCATAGTAAAGGTTTCCCTCATTTGACATCCATTTAGGGGCCCTTCTAAGAAATAGGAATTGCCTAAAGCAGTGTTTCCCAGAATCTACTCCTCCCAGCCCCTAACAGGTCAGGTTTTCAGGATTTCCTTAGTATTGAACTGGTGAAGGAATCATTTCCAAAGCATCACTAAGGACTACACTAAGTACAACACTAAGGAAATCCTGAAAACACAACCTGTTGGGGGCCATGAGGACTGGTGTTTGGGAAACACTGTTCTAAAGTATCACCTTTCTGAGATTTCACTGGTCAGTTGTAATTGTAGGAAAACCTAGCTGTTTTCAGTATCTCTGCAGCACCAACACAGAGGACATCATCCAACCCCACTCCAGGGGAAATCGAATATTAGACAATACCCATTCAAAACAATGGTTGTTCTGTGTACTGCTGGATATAACGGGTGAAACTGAAAATAGAAACCCAGGTGCTTTTTAATTATTCAATAAATGTGACATTTTATAGCTCCATATTAATACAGCAAATCCATGTCTATACCACCTACGCTTTTCGGCCTATGGTCTTACAGACCATTAGTAAGGCCATCGGCCGAAAAGCATAGGATGTTACCGACACGGACTGTGCTGTATTAATATGAAGTTTTTAATTATTCAATAAATGTGAAGTTTTAAAACTCCATATTAATGCAGCAAGTCTGTGACTGTAACACCCTACATGTTTCGGCCTATGGCCTTACAGACAATGAGTAAGGCCATCGGCTGAAATGCGTAGGATGTTACCGACAAGTACTTTGCTGTATTAATATGGAGTTTTTAATTATTCAATAAATGTGAAGTTTTAAAACTCCAAATTAATATAGCAAGTCTGTGACTGTAACACCCTATGCGTTTCGGCCTATGGTCTTACAGCCTATGACTAAGGCCATCGGCCAAAACGCATAGGATGTTACTGGACTTTGCTGTATTAATATGGAGTTTTCAATTATTCAATAAATGTGAAGTTTTAAAGCTCCATATTAATATAGCAAGTCCGTGACTGTAACACCCTATGCTTTTCAGCCTTTGGCCTTACAGACCATCAGTAAGGCCATTGGCTAAAACGCGTAGGATGTAACAAACATGGACTTCCTGTATTTATATCAAGTTTTTAATTGTTCAATAAATTTGAAGTTTTAAAAAGGATTTGGAAAATGTTAAGTGCTGAATTTCTGTTTGTAGTTTGAGAATATTGGATCTGCTCTAGCGATCTTTGTGCTTTTGGGACCATGCAGATCCACTCTGCCTCTATTGATGTGCTTCCAATTCTCTTTTTATACTGAACATAACAGGTACATTACTACAAAGAAATAATTAATCTATATAATCTTCTTTATTCTGGTCAAGGGACAAGAATTCTGAATAGGGGGAAACTGGGTTTTCTTACTAGAGAGAAACTATTTTGGAACATGTGCACACAATGGTAGCGATTCACCAAGACCGCAATTTTCTCACCGGTCTTGATGACGGGACATACTAGAGTCAGATGCTGCTGATTCCTGTATAGCTGCATGCCTCTTCATAAATCTGGAACGTTTGACAAGTGGAATGCGCTTCCATGCACTACTCCATAAATCTTACTCGAGTGAGGGAATGGAGGTAGATTTCTAGCTTACAGAACATCATGAATTAGATGAGCTCTGGTGTTATGACCTCATTTTACCCCCATCCTACCACACTCCACCTATTTTGGTGGATCGAGGAGAAACTAGGGTGAAAAGTCAGAAAGTTTTGTCGCTACGCCAAGTTCTGCCAAATGTTTTGGACTTTTCAAAGCTTTTACTCCAGAATTCTGGTGTAGAAGTTTGGATGTATCTAGCACAATGTCTTTCAGATGTCAGGAGACCCAGAAAAGTTTTCCTAGGCAAAGCTGCAACAGAAAAAAGCCAGCGGTCTATTCTGAAGTGGCTTTTATAGGTTTTGTCATATTTTTTGCAGCGGCTCTGTCACTTAAACTATAACTAGCGAGAAGAATGAACATGCTACTTGTGAATAAACCTGCTTTGTAAATGGGAGTTCTTTTAACCATTTTATAGTTATTACATTGCTGTGCATTATGTTAATTTTTTGTGTATTATTTGCAATGCTTTCTCATTTTTCAAATGTAAACATCATTTTGTGTACAAAGCCTAAATTGAATGTACAATATGAAATGCCAATAAAGCAAAGCTTATCAAGAAATTAACAATGTACATTCAGTGAATGTATTATATACATTTATATAATGCTGAAATTTATGTTTAAAGTCCCTCCTTTGCTCTAGGCAATGTAGGACCTTTATTATTACTAGTATACCACTTATTTCTATGGGGTAAAAGCATCAAAGGATAGAAAATACTAAATTGAAAAGACGCCAAAGAACTGTCCACTAGGCCAACATAGTTACTCATGTCAAAAAATGGTGTAGTAGCTTTAAAGTACATCTGTCAACAGACTTCACAGTAAAACCTTTATATATTATTACAAAGAAACTGGTGTATTTACTTTGAAAATTCATGTCAGAATTGCTGTATATTCTTGATATTTTGGTGAGTATTTTATAGGATTCAATAGCACATGAGTCCAAGTGTATTTTCTCTGGTAATAGCTGCAGTTTATAGTGAGCAGTGTGAGATCTCAGTAGGGAGGAGAAACAGTGAGGAGCTGTCAATCACTCAAGGTGGGTGGAGATTGGGTTTAAATGTCATAAAGTCATTAAGACATGAAGTGTTAAAGTAAATACATCTTTATTACGACTGAGACATCTATTTAGTGATGCATGTAGTTTATATTGCCAAAACTAGTCACAGATCCAGTTTAAAAATAGGACATTCACCCAGAATATCATATTTATCTATGTATTTTTACATAGAAAATATTGAAAAATGTGCTTGACCTGTCGATTTTTGACAAACTTCATCTTGAGTTTGCTTGTTTCCGGGGGAATCTTTTGGTGTCTTCTGTGCCCCCCCCTCCAGTGCTATAAAATGTGATGGTATCTCAATGAGCTTATGAAAATAAATGTATAGCTTCTGTGTGTGTTTTCAAAGTTAACTTGTTAGCTAACAAACTTCACTAGGGAACTTGATTAGTTACATGCATACTGTAATGTTTCTATAATATGGTGGAACTAAAAGAAGAGAGATTGAGCACTTGAGATGTCAAAGCATAAATAACATATGATGTACAATATCTGTAGCAATTCACTTATGAACTGGCCATGCAAACCTAAGGGAATTATACAAGTTATACATTCTGATTAAAGGGAACCTGTCAGGTACAATATGCACCCAGAACCACGAGCAGTTCTGGGTATATATTGCTAATCCCTGCCTAACTGTCCTTGTATCTAGTAGAATAGATAAAGAGATCTTTAGAAAAAGAATTTGTAAAGATTCTTTATAATATGCTAATGAGGTCAGCGACTAGTCACAAGTGCGTTAGTTCCCTTGGCTAGTTAACCCCTTATCATGTAAGCACGCCCACAAAAGCGTGCTAACATGCTAATGAATGCGCAGAACCATAAGCATGGTCAGGCTCATCTCTGCTGCCACCACTGGTTTTTAGCTCAGTGTGCATAATCAGAATGTCCCCGGACTTTCGGTCATGCGCACTACACCAGTTTGAAGCCGTGACGCATATGAAACGCCCGCACCGGGGCCTGGGGGTTACTCGTTATCGGGCTGGGTCTGCTCTGCTCGGAGGATGTCACAATGACAGGGTTCGGCTCCGTGACCCCGGTGGTGTCGTTAAATAAAATGGCGGTGATGGTGGGGGAAATATTTACAAGGGATGATAGTTCATGACGACACCTGTGGTGTGCGGCAAAATAGGTGCCGCCACTGCTATGCAGTTTTTGTGGGGATGGTGGTTATGCAGTGGAGTTGGAATAGCTCTTCACGGGTAGAGCTGGGCCCCGGGGCTGTTGGGAGTAGTAGTAGTAATGGCGGGGTGCAGGGCCAGAGGCGCAGACAAATAACTGGGCAACACAGGACTGCAATCTCAAGATTTTGTGTCGCCCCTGGAGTGCTAAGTTATGCTGAGATGGGCTCCAGCCCATCCCCGGATAGTTCGGAGGCATAACCCAGTGCACCCTTTTATGTTCCTTCCTTGGACGTCTTCCTGCGCTGACCTCTCCCGCCTGTCCCAGTGCCCTAAGCCGGTGTCCATGTACCCTGTAGGGTGGCTTGAAGTTCTGTCCCTTGGCCATATATGGTCACTTCCCGCGGATTTGTGTGCGGATGTGGCTTCAGTACTTGCGGTAACCTTAGCCTCCGGTTTGCTAGCTGAGCCTTGTAGTTCTCCACTAGTTGAGGGGCCAGTCCTGTTACGAGTGGGACCCGGGGAAGCGTGCCAAGATGGTATATGGAGAGCTTCCGCCGGTCAAGGTCCACTGTGCGGTGTAAGGGACCGCTGCTATGGTGGGAGAAGAGTGAGCGGGTTGCTGCTAGCGATCGTCTGGAATGTCACAGACGATCTGCGTACACCTGTCCGCCCTAACCCGTGAGGGTTGTATGGCACGGGGCTCACAACTCGGTGTACCTGTTGCACGGGGACGCACAGAGGTGCCTACGCACGTGTGCCAGCGGGAGTCACAGGAATATGGCACGAGGGTAGCACAGAGGTGCCCACGCACGTGTGCTTCAGAAACCAGGTGAGTCCGACAGAGATTCAAGGAGCTCACCTGGGACAGGAACACAGCCTGTTAAACGGAATACTGCCGGAGCAGCAAGGCAGGGGCGAGACCTGCAAAATACAATGTCTGTACAGTGGCGTGGCAGCACGCTGCCAGACATCCAAACATAGAAGGACGGTCACGCGCCGCCATGATGGCAGGAGGGGTTTTTAAGGAGATGTAGCTCCAGCCAAGGGCGGGCGCGAGACGGATGTGACCCAATCATGATCTGTGACGTCCTGGCCCGGCCAGTCAGGATTCAGCACATCACCAGCCTCGTTATCTGGCCGTGTGATACCAGTGAGCGAATCAGAAGACGTCACGTGGGGCACATGCTCAACCTCCTGCCTCTGGGTCATAAAGGCGGCATCTTCGGTTTCACAATGTGCAGAGCTGAGGGAAGTCTTGCTGCTTCCCTGAGCATCTATCCTTTGCACACTGTGCAACCACTCCGACCCTCTGCGATGCTGAGCAGGAGGGCACGTGGCAGGCAAGGGATGGGGGACCACTCCATTCCTTACAAGGAGTAAACCACTAGGTGTCACCCTTCTGCTGCATCTAGGAGGAGGAAACTCCTGCAGTCTCCCAGGCCTTTGGCGCTGCTGAGCAGGAGGACTCGCGGCAGACAAGGAATGGGGGACCACCTCATTCCTTGCAAGAGGAGAGCCACGAGATGTAACATTACCCCCCCGTCTAGGGCCCCCCCGCCGCCTGTGCTCAAAGGCTGCTACCAAACCCGGAGCGTGGACATGATCCTCCAATTCCCAGGTCCTATGCTTCGGTCCACGACCGACCCACTCCACGAGGAAGTACCTCTTGCCCTGAACGATTTTTGTTTTAACCAACCTCGCTACTTCAGGGTTGTCGGACGAGGAGTCGGCCGTCGGCCACCAATCATGCCTGGCCTCTAGAACACTGGTCCTTTTGGACCTGAAGAAGCCCACGACCTTGGAGGTATGGTCCCAGGAAAGTACATCGTTCCGTAACCTAGGGGGAACGAGGGTCTGGCCAGGTGGCACCAGGTCTAGGGGAGTGGGTGACCCGGTGGTCCCGAGGTGTTCTTTACATGACCCTGCCCAGGACGAGATCTCCCCTGTTGTCCAGTTGAGTATCGGAGCATGCCGTTTCAACCAGGGGAGTCCTAGTAGGATCTCATCCGTCCCTTCTGGAAGCACCAGAAAGGACACCTGCTCATGGTGGCCTGGTGGTACATCCATCCTGAGAGGGACGGTGATCTGGGTAATGGGTTTGACAAGTAGGGACCCGTTGACTACCCGGACACTGATTGGTTTAGGCAACAGGACCAGGGGAACAGAGTACCTAGTTGCCAGGGAGGCTGAAATGAAATTGCCGTCAGCGCCAGTGTCTAAGCAAGCCAGGGCAGGGAAGACAGTGGTGCCGAACTGCAACTGGGCGCTGAGGGTTAATTTAGAAGGAGAGGCAGCGTCTAGGGTTCCTCCTCTGATGGAAACCAGACACTGTCTCTTTTCCGATGGTTTTGAACATCGGGTAGCTACATGTCCCCTCTGCCCACAGGCAAAGCAAACGACCGGCGGCCGAGAGCCTGTGGTAGAGGAGACCACCTTGGAGACTTCCATGGGCTCCACAGAGTCATCAACAGAACTGGCTGGGAGACTGGTCTGGTGGGGAAGGAGAGTCAGAGGCTGTGTAGGCCAGGTAGACGTGGGTGCCGAAGAGACCTCGAGCCTCCGCTCCGCGTGGCGAATGTCTATGCGAGAAGCAAGCCGTATCAAGGCCTCTAAGGTGGTCGGCACATCACGCGTGGCCAGCGAGTCTTTGACGAACCCTGCCAGACCCTCCCAGAACACAGGGACAAGGACTTTATCTGGCCAGTCCAGCTCTGCGGCGAGTGTCCTGAACTGCACCGCAAAGTCCCCGACTGAAGTGGACATTTGCCGAAGGCGTAGGAGTCGCAGCGCGGAGTCGTGGGTGACTTGAGGCCCGAGGAACACCTTTCTCATGGCCTCAAGATAAACTGGAAGGTGATTCACCACCCGATCTCCGCGCTCCCACAACGGCGTGGACCATTTTAGCGCTCTCCCTGTGAGCAGGGACTGGACGAATGCTACTTTCGCCTTCTCAGTAGCATAAAGAGTGGCGGACATCTCCAAGTAGGTGGTAACCTGGTTTATGAAACCACGGCACTCGGAGCTGTCCCCGTTGAAGCGCTCTGGGAGCACAAGGCGAGGCGACTTTCCGCTCAATTCCACAGCCTGAGTAGCCGCTTGGGTGGCAATTGTCGCTAGAGCAGCGTTATCGGGGGAAGACCGCTCCACAGCTGCCAATCGTGACTCCAACTGCTGCACATAACGCAGCAACTGCTGCTGCTCTTCTGCCATAGCCAGACCTTTGGCGTGACCGTAATGTTACGAGGGGGACCCGGGGAAGCGTGCCAAGATGGTATATGGAGAGCTTCCGCCGGTCAAGGTCCACTGTGCGGTGTAAGGGACCGCTGCTATGGTGGGAGAAGAGTGAGCGGGTTGCTGCTAGCGATCGTCTGGAATGTCACAGACGATCTGCGTACACCTGTCCGCCCTAACCCGTGAGGGTTGTATGGCACGGGGCTCACAACTCGGTGTACCTGTTGCACGGGGACGCACAGAGGTGCCTACGCACGTGTGCCAGCGGGAGTCACAGGAATATGGCACGAGGGTAGCACAGAGGTGCCCACGCACGTGTGCTTCAGAAACCAGGTGAGTCCGACAGAGATTCAAGGAGCTCACCTGGGACAGGAACACAGCCTGTTAAACGGAATACTGCCGGAGCAGCAAGGCAGGGGCGAGACCTGCAAAATACAATGTCTGTACAGTGGCGTGGCAGCACGCTGCCAGACATCCAAACATAGAAGGACGGTCACGCGCCGCCATGATGGCAGGAGGGGTTTTTAAGGAGATGTAGCTCCAGCCAAGGGCGGGCGCGAGACGGATGTGACCCAATCATGATCTGTGACGTCCTGGCCCGGCCAGTCAGGATTCAGCACATCACCAGCCTCGTTATCTGGCCGTGTGATACCAGTGAGCGAATCAGAAGACGTCACGTGGGGCACATGCTCAACCTCCTGCCTCTGGGTCATAAAGGCGGCATCTTCGGTTTCACAATGTGCAGAGCTGAGGGAAGTCTTGCTGCTTCCCTGAGCATCTATCCTTTGCACACTGTGCAACCACTCCGACCCTCTGCGATGCTGAGCAGGAGGGCACGTGGCAGGCAAGGGATGGGGGACCACTCCATTCCTTACAAGGAGTAAACCACTAGGTGTCACCCTTCTGCTGCATCTAGGAGGAGGAAACTCCTGCAGTCTCCCAGGCCTTTGGCGCTGCTGAGCAGGAGGACTCGCGGCAGACAAGGAATGGGGGACCACCTCATTCCTTGCAAGAGGAGAGCCACGAGATGTAACATTACCCCCCCGTCTAGGGCCCCCCCCGCCGCCTGTGCTCAAAGGCTGCTACCAAACCCGGAGCGTGGACATGATCCTCCAATTCCCAGGTCCTATGCTTCGGTCCACGACCGACCCACTCCACGAGGAAGTACCTCTTGCCCTGAACGATTTTTGTTTTAACCAACCTCGCTACTTCAGGGTTGTCGGACGAGGAGTCGGCCGTCGGCCACCAATCATGCCTGGCCTCTAGAACACTGGTCCTTTTGGACCTGAAGAAGCCCACGACCTTGGAGGTATGGTCCCAGGAAAGTACATCGTTCCGTAACCTAGGGGGAACGAGGGTCTGGCCAGGTGGCACCAGGTCTAGGGGAGTGGGTGACCCGGTGGTCCCGAGGTGTTCTTTACATGACCCTGCCCAGGACGAGATCTCCCCTGTTGTCCAGTTGAGTATCGGAGCATGCCGTTTCAACCAGGGGAGTCCTAGTAGGATCTCATCCGTCCCTTCTGGAAGCACCAGAAAGGACACCTGCTCATGGTGGCCTGGTGGTACATCCATCCTGAGAGGGACGGTGATCTGGGTAATGGGTTTGACAAGTAGGGACCCGTTGACTACCCGGACACTGATTGGTTTAGGCAACAGGACCAGGGGAACAGAGTACCTAGTTGCCAGGGAGGCTGAAATGAAATTGCCGTCAGCGCCAGTGTCTAAGCAAGCCAGGGCAGGGAAGACAGTGGTGCCGAACTGCAACTGGGCGCTGAGGGTTAATTTAGAAGGAGAGGCAGCGTCTAGGGTTCCTCCTCTGATGGAAACCAGACACTGTCTCTTTTCCGATGGTTTTGAACATCGGGTAGCTACATGTCCCCTCTGCCCACAGGCAAAGCAAACGACCGGCGGCCGAGAGCCTGTGGTAGAGGAGACCACCTTGGAGACTTCCATGGGCTCCACAGAGTCATCAACAGAACTGGCTGGGAGACTGGTCTGGTGGGGAAGGAGAGTCAGAGGCTGTGTAGGCCAGGTAGACGTGGGTGCCGAAGAGACCTCGAGCCTCCGCTCCGCGTGGCGGATGTCTATGCGAGAAGCAAGCCGTATCAAGGCCTCTAAGGTGGTCGGCACATCACGCGTGGCCAGCGAGTCTTTGACGAACCCTGCCAGACCCTCCCAGAACACAGGGACAAGGACTTTATCTGGCCAGTCCAGCTCTGCGGCGAGTGTCCTGAACTGCACCGCAAAGTCCCCGACTGAAGTGGACATTTGCCGAAGGCGTAGGAGTCGCAGCGCGGAGTCGTGGGTGACTTGAGGCCCGAGGAACACCTTTCTCATGGCCTCAAGATAAACTGGAAGGTGATTCACCACCCGATCTCCGCGCTCCCACAACGGCGTGGACCATTTTAGCGCTCTCCCTGTGAGCAGGGACTGGACGAATGCTACTTTCGCCTTCTCAGTAGCATAAAGAGTGGCGGACATCTCCAAGTAGGTGGTAACCTGGTTTATGAAACCACGGCACTCGGAGCTGTCCCCGTTGAAGCGCTCTGGGAGCACAAGGCGAGGCGACTTTCCGCTCAATTCCACAGCCTGAGTAGCCGCTTGGGTGGCAATTGTCGCTAGAGCAGCGTTATCGGGGGAAGACCGCTCCACAGCTGCCAATCGTGACTCCAACTGCTGCACATAACGCAGCAACTGCTGCTGCTCTTTTGCCATAGCCAGACCTTTGGCGTGACCGTAATGTTACGAGGGGGACCCGGGGAAGCGTGCCAAGATGGTATATGGAGAGCTTCCGCCGGTCAAGGTCCACTGTGCGGTGTAAGGGACCGCTGCTATGGTGGGAGAAGAGTGAGCGGGTTGCTGCTAGCGATCGTCTGGAATGTCACAGACGATCTGCGTACACCTGTCCGCCCTAACCCGTGAGGGTTGTATGGCACGGGGCTCACAACTCGGTGTACCTGTTGCACGGGGACGCACAGAGGTGCCTACGCACGTGTGCCAGCGGGAGTCACAGGAATATGGCACGAGGGTAGCACAGAGGTGCCCACGCACGTGTGCTTCAGAAACCAGGTGAGTCCGACAGAGATTCAAGGAGCTCACCTGGGACAGGAACACAGCCTGTTAAACGGAATACTGCCGGAGCAGCAAGGCAGGGGCGAGACCTGCAAAATACAATGTCTGTACAGTGGCGTGGCAGCACGCTGCCAGACATCCAAACATAGAAGGACGGTCACGCGCCGCCATGATGGCAGGAGGGGTTTTTAAGGAGATGTAGCTCCAGCCAAGGGCGGGCGCGAGACGGATGTGACCCAATCATGATCTGTGACGTCCTGGCCCGGCCAGTCAGGATTCAGCACATCACCAGCCTCGTTATCTGGCCGTGTGATACCAGTGAGCGAATCAGAAGACGTCACGTGGGGCACATGCTCAACCTCCTGCCTCTGGGTCATAAAGGCGGCATCTTCGGTTTCACAATGTGCAGAGCTGAGGGAAGTCTTGCTGCTTCCCTGAGCATCTATCCTTTGCACACTGTGCAACCACTCCGACCCTCTGCGATGCTGAGCAGGAGGGCACGTGGCAGGCAAGGGATGGGGGACCACTCCATTCCTTACAAGGAGTAAACCACTAGGTGTCACCCTTCTGCTGCATCTAGGAGGAGGAAACTCCTGCAGTCTCCCAGGCCTTTGGCGCTGCTGAGCAGGAGGACTCGCGGCAGACAAGGAATGGGGGACCACCTCATTCCTTGCAAGAGGAGAGCCACGAGATGTAACATTACCCCCCCGTCTAGGGCCCCCCCGCCGCCTGTGCTCAAAGGCTGCTACCAAACCCGGAGCGTGGACATGATCCTCCAATTCCCAGGTCCTATGCTTCGGTCCACGACCGACCCACTCCACGAGGAAGTACCTCTTGCCCTGAACGATTTTTGTTTTAACCAACCTCGCTACTTCAGGGTTGTCGGACGAGGAGTCGGCCGTCGGCCACCAATCATGCCTGGCCTCTAGAACACTGGTCCTTTTGGACCTGAAGAAGCCCACGACCTTGGAGGTATGGTCCCAGGAAAGTACATCGTTCCGTAACCTAGGGGGAACGAGGGTCTGGCCAGGTGGCACCAGGTCTAGGGGAGTGGGTGACCCGGTGGTCCCGAGGTGTTCTTTACATGACCCTGCCCAGGACGAGATCTCCCCTGTTGTCCAGTTGAGTATCGGAGCATGCCGTTTCAACCAGGGGAGTCCTAGTAGGATCTCATCCGTCCCTTCTGGAAGCACCAGAAAGGACACCTGCTCATGGTGGCCTGGTGGTACATCCATCCTGAGAGGGACGGTGATCTGGGTAATGGGTTTGACAAGTAGGGACCCGTTGACTACCCGGACACTGATTGGTTTAGGCAACAGGACCAGGGGAACAGAGTACCTAGTTGCCAGGGAGGCTGAAATGAAATTGCCGTCAGCGCCAGTGTCTAAGCAAGCCAGGGCAGGGAAGACAGTGGTGCCGAACTGCAACTGGGCGCTGAGGGTTAATTTAGAAGGAGAGGCAGCGTCTAGGGTTCCTCCTCTGATGGAAACCAGACACTGTCTCTTTTCCGATGGTTTTGAACATCGGGTAGCTACATGTCCCCTCTGCCCACAGGCAAAGCAAACGACCGGCGGCCGAGAGCCTGTGGTAGAGGAGACCACCTTGGAGACTTCCATGGGCTCCACAGAGTCATCAACAGAACTGGCTGGGAGACTGGTCTGGTGGGGAAGGAGAGTCAGAGGCTGTGTAGGCCAGGTAGACGTGGGTGCCGAAGAGACCTCGAGCCTCCGCTCCGCGTGGCGGATGTCTATGCGAGAAGCAAGCCGTATCAAGGCCTCTAAGGTGGTCGGCACATCACGCGTGGCCAGCGCGTCTTTGACGAACCCTGCCAGACCCTCCCAGAACACAGGGACAAGGACTTTATCTGGCCAGTCCAGCTCTGCGGCGAGTGTCCTGAACTGCACCGCAAAGTCCCCGACTGAAGTGGACATTTGCCGAAGGCGTAGGAGTCGCAGCGCGGAGTCGTGGGTGACTTGAGGCCCGAGGAACACCTTTCTCATGGCCTCAAGATAAACTGGAAGGTGATTCACCACCCGATCTCCGCGCTCTCACAACGGCGTGGACCATTTTAGCGCTCTCCCTGTGAGCAGGGACTGGACGAATGCTACTTTCGCCTTCTCAGTAGCATAAAGAGTGGCGGACATCTCCAAGTAGGTGGTAACCTGGTTTATGAAACCACGGCACTCGGAGCTGTCCCCGTTGAAGCGCTCTGGGAGCACAAGGCGAGGCGACTTTCCGCTCAATTCCACAGCCTGAGTAGCCGCTTGGGTGGCAATTGTCGCTAGAGCAGCGTTATCGGGGGAAGACCGCTCCACAGCTGCCAATCGTGACTCCAACTGCTGCACATAACGCAGCAACTGCTGCTGCTCTTCTGCCATAGCCAGACCTTTGGCGTGACCGTAATGTTACGAGGGGGACCCGGGGAAGCGTGCCAAGATGGTATATGGAGAGCTTCCGCCGGTCAAGGTCCACTGTGCGGTGTAAGGGACCGCTGCTATGGTGGGAGAAGAGTGAGCGGGTTGCTGCTAGCGATCGTCTGGAATGTCACAGACGATCTGCGTACACCTGTCCGCCCTAACCCGTGAGGGTTGTATGGCACGGGGCTCACAACTCGGTGTACCTGTTGCACGGGGACGCACAGAGGTGCCTACGCACGTGTGCCAGCGGGAGTCACAGGAATATGGCACGAGGGTAGCACAGAGGTGCCCACGCACGTGTGCTTCAGAAACCAGGTGAGTCCGACAGAGATTCAAGGAGCTCACCTGGGACAGGAACACAGCCTGTTAAACGGAATACTGCCGGAGCAGCAAGGCAGGGGCGAGACCTGCAAAATACAATGTCTGTACAGTGGCGTGGCAGCACGCTGCCAGACATCCAAACATAGAAGGACGGTCACGCGCCGCCATGATGGCAGGAGGGGTTTTTAAGGAGATGTAGCTCCAGCCAAGGGCGGGCGCGAGACGGATGTGACCCAATCATGATCTGTGACGTCCTGGCCCGGCCAGTCAGGATTCAGCACATCACCAGCCTCGTTATCTGGCCGTGTGATACCAGTGAGCGAATCAGAAGACGTCACGTGGGGCACATGCTCAACCTCCTGCCTCTGGGTCATAAAGGCGGGATCTTCGGTTTCACAATGTGCAGAGCTGAGGGAAGTCTTGCTGCTTCCCTGAGCATCTATCCTTTGCACACTGTGCAACCACTCCGACCCTCTGCGATGCTGAGCAGGAGGGCACGTGGCAGGCAAGGGATGGGGGACCACTCCATTCCTTACAAGGAGTAAACCACTAGGTGTCACCCTTCTGCTGCATCTAGGAGGAGGAAACTCCTGCAGTCTCCCAGGCCTTTGGCGCTGCTGAGCAGGAGGACTCGCGGCAGACAAGGAATGGGGGACCACCTCATTCCTTGCAAGAGGAGAGCCACGAGATGTAACACAGTCCCCTACTGCGTCCAAGTCCTTCCGCGTCGATATGCTGTTTGTGGAACGAGACCACGGATGTATGTTGTACTTTCCGTGGGCTCTAGGACCCCTTCTCTCCAGTGCCTGGGCCGAGCTGCTCCAGCTCCAGACCACAGGTCTTCACTCACCCACGTCCACTTCCTGACTGTCTGATGCTCTACAGTGTGCTCCCACTAACTAGACTCCACCTCCCAGCTGGCCGACATAACTCTGACCTGATGGAGTGTTGCCAAATGAGAGTGTAGCTGTGTTTGTGTGTACACCAATTTGTGAACTCCTCCTTACCCAGGAATGGGATACCACACCTCGGCCTTAGCTGCAGTACCTTTGTGCCAACTGAAGCTTCAGGGGCTCCACACGTACACCCGGCTTCATAGTACGCATGACTGGAAGTCCAGGACTTCTGATCATGCGCACTGAGCCGAAATCCTGCGTCAGGGCGGTGGCTGCAGATAGCGGTGAGAGCGACCATGTCTCTGCTGCTGCACATTCGTTAGCATGTTAGCATACCAACAGGGCCATTCAGGGGCAGAACCACTGCTCGTGGTTCTGGGTGCATATTGCACCTCACAGGTTCCCTTTAATGTATTAAATGAAAACTGTGTTGCAGTCATGGAGCTACTCAACCAACAAAGTGTCATATATAGTTGTTAGTTGTGTGAAAATACCAAGCAAGGTATTGACTTGAAATTTTAGCATCTGCCACTTGATTTTACTAACCGCTACATTTTCTGTCCATCAAGCATGTGCAATGTTAGCACAATTTTGCTACAAAATCCCGCTTTCCCACCTTTAGGCTCGTTTCACACGTCAGTGAAAAACACTGACGTTCTTTACTGACGTGTAAAACACGCACATGTCCCTCCGTGTTCTGTGATTCATGGCACACGTGGGTTGTCCATGTGCAATCCGTGATTGCATATGGACATTACTCACCTGCCTTCACTGCTGCTGTCCATGGTGCTGATCTCCTCGGGTCTGCAGCGTCCGCCCACCGCTCTCAGCACCTACTTCCTGGTCGGGTTTTCCTGCTCTCATGAATATTCATGAGCCAGGCAGGAGCTGCCGAGACCAGAGGCTGCAGACCGAATCGCAGGAAAGGTAAGTTGAAAATATTTAATATTTAATATGTCCGTGATTTTCTGGTACGTGTTTCACTGATCACACACGGATCACACCATAGTGTTGTCCGTGGGTCATCAGTGATGCCAGAAAAAACTGACTTGTCTCCGTGCAGAATCACGGTCACGCGTGCACGCTGCACGGAGACACGTTCAGTGAAAAATCACTGATGTATGAGCAGACCCATTGATTATAATGGTATATACTGGTACGTTTTAAAAAAAAGCACAAACGTACCAGAATCACTGACGTGGGAAAGGGGCCTTACTTGGGTCTTAGTCTCCTCACTTCCTTTTTCAACCATCCCAATGTAGCCCAGTACTGGGTAGATTGTTAATTATCTTTTCGGGATCTACGAAATCTAATAGTACTGACCAACATTGCACAATGAACAAAATATCCTTAATAATCTGCTCCTATGTAGCTTTAATATGGCCATTGTTTGCTAATGTGAATATCCATGTTCTAGCATAGAGGTATTTCCATATTTGTAGATTAATCTTTTTTTTTTTCAAGAGATCCAATTTCCTCACAGCAAATTAAATCATTTTCTAGCCTTGCCTATTTGCCTTAAAGCATTGATATAATAAGTCTGTCACATCTGACATTTCATTTCCACGACCCATGTTATGAATTTAGCGCTATGGCTTCTATAGTCTTAGTGTAGGAGAATAAAAATAATCACTTCATTCTCACAGTATTTAAACTGATAAGAGGATAATGTCATATCTCCCTGTAATCTATTCTCGCAATATGCATTTATATCTTTTCTATCACATTTCCTCTTTAATGTTTCTTTTATTTCTTCCGCATTTTGCCATTTTATTTTGATTATCTCTTGATGTCCAACTATTTTTGCTTTGGGGGATGCATTTATGTGCTTTCTCAGTAACTTTTAGACATTATTCTTCATTTTTAATACTTCCATTTGGGTCACTGTAATGCTTTGTGCACATGATACATTAGAAAGTTTGTGCACATTCTATATACAAAGCCATTTTGCTGAACCTGTAGAAGCCTTTAGGGCCATACTGTACCTACTGTATATAGGCCTCTGATTTCAGTAGCCTTTTGGCAGTTGCAATGAATTGGATTTAATAGTCATAGAAATGTCAAGAATTGTCAGAGAAATAATGACGTATAGTTCACTCCCTTACAAATCAAAAAGTATTCATGCGGAGCCTCATCTGTATGTTAAGCGTCCTACCATAATTAGGTCTTTAGAAGAACAAAAAGCAGTCATTAAAGGGGTTGGCCATTTTTATCGTTGTTTTGTGGCACTTACTAAAGGTGCATTTACATGATGGTGCCAGTTGGCATTTAATAGCCGGTTAAGACAAGTTGACCACAATTCCCATACACACAGAACCATTGGTAATTAGTGATAAGTGAGCACTACCATGCTCGGGTTGATGAAGATTTGCTGGAAAAATGCTTGAATCCCCCATTGATGTCCAGTATACTTGGTACTCAAGTCATGCCTATCCAAGCATCCATCTGCTCGTTACGAGTGCCTAACACCTGATTTATGCTTGTGAAGACGTGAGTGTTCTCGGTGGAAAAGCACAGCAAAATGTACTGCTCCCAGAACCCTGATCATGGGCACTGACACTGCTTTCTCCTTCTCTGCAAGAGAAGACATGCTGCATCTAGAATGCAGCGTGCCCGAATCGTACGCACATACCCTAAGAATTCTTTTAAAAATAGAAGTGTTAAATCTCTCCCCCTGACGCTTGTTTTCACCTTCCTGACCAAGCCAATTTTTCAATTCTGACCAGTGTTACTTTATAAGGTAATAACTCTGGAACACTTAAAAGGATCCCAGTAGTTCCAAGTTTGTTTTTTTCATGACACATTGTACTTCATTTTAGTGGTAAATTTTGGATATGTTTGGTTTTTATTCATGATAATATAAAAAAAATGATAAATTTAAAAATTTAGCAATTTTCAAATTTTTAATTTTATGCCCTTAAACCAGGGCGTTATATCACAATTTTTTTTTTCAGAAATAACATTTGCTACATGACTACTTTACATCAGTACCATGTTTTAAACATATTTTTTTTTTTGTTAGCAAGTTTTAAGGGTTAAAACTTTATCAGCAATTTCTCATTTTTCCAACAAAATTTACACATCCATTTTTTTTAGAGACCACATCCCATTTGAAGTGACTTTAAGGGGCCTAAGTGACAAAAAATGCCCAAATGTGACACCATTCTAAAAAACATTCTAAAAAAGTGCTTCGCAGGAATTAAAGTAAGGTGGAAGGAAAAAATGACAATTTTAAATTTTCCCACAAAAATGTTCCTTAGCCCCAAATTTTTCATTTTTACAAGGGTAAAAGGAGAAAATGCACTGCACAATTTGTTGTGCAATTTCTCCTGAGTATACCGGTACCCAATATGTGGTGGAAAACTACTGTTTGAGCGCATGTCAGGGCACTGAAGGGAAGAAGCATCATTAGCTCTTTGGAGCGTAAAATTGGCTAGAATAGATAGCGGACAACTTGACGCATTTCTAGAGTATCTGATGTGCCTAAACAGTAGAAACACCCCCCCCCCACCCCCCAAATGACCCAATTCTGGAATCTACACCCCTCAAGAAATTCATTGAGACTTGTTGTGGGGACCTTGAAGCCACAGATTTACAGAATTTTATAACATTAAGCCCTGAACATAAAACATTACATTTTTCCCAAAAAATGCTGCTATGACCCCAAAATTTTAATTTTCACAAGGGTAACAGGAGAGAATGGACTTTACAATTTGTTGTACAATTTTTTCTGAGTACACTGATACCCTACATGTAACTGTGAACTACTTTTCAGGCTCAGCATAGCGCTCAACAGGGAAGGAGCGCCATATTGTAGTGCAGATTTTGCTGCTATGATTTGCAAGTGCCATCTCACATTGACAGAGCCTATGACGTGCCCGAACAACAGAACTCACCCATAAGTGACCCCATTTTACAAACTAAACCCCTTAATCAATTCATCTGCGGGTGCTGTAATTTTATTGACAACACAGGTGTGATTGCGGACTCCATATACACAGCTCCGAAGTGTCAGAACAGAAGAACCCCTCCACAAGTGACCCTTTTTTTTAATTTATCTATAGCTGTAGTGACAATTTTTACTCCTTGGGTGTTTTCTAGAAAGAAGCAGCAATGCATTTTGCTCACTTTACTTTTTTATCGCATTTTATTTAACTTTTTTTTGGGCGATATGATGAAAAAACATTTTTTTTTGTCAGTTTTTTTTATTTATTTTTTATGTTGTTCACTGAAGGGGTGAACTAGTGTGAAAGTTTTATGGATCCAGAGATTGTTCTGAACACTGTGATATCAAATGTAAACTCTATTTATTTTTTCCATAAATATATGTATTTATTGATATAATTGTTTTTGCTGTTGTATCGGAGACTCGGTAAGTGCAAAGTGTTTGCCCCTATCCCCCTTATACCACCATTTTCAATCACCGGATTCTGGTCCCCTTAGACTTACATGAGAACAGGTGTCTGACCAAATAACCAGGACCATTCCCGGGCTGAAACTGGGACTTTTTTTAACCCTGTTAGGCCTGCCGATCCTTGTTATCTGCAAGTCCACCCATCACAAGTCATCATCTTTCTCTGGTCTTCTCTGGTCTGATTTCTGATCCAACAAGCTGCCATGCTTTTACATTGCAGGGTATTAGATCACTGAATCAAACAGTCATGAGGCATGTAAGGTCCTGCTGAAGACAGAACCTCACATGCCACCATACCTGAATGACCCCGTGGCCATTATTCAGCCCAGGGTCACCATGGAGCTCATTGGCATAAAAGCAATTGCATTTGGTGATGGAAGGAAAGAGGGAGGCAGCGTCTTCTGGTAAGAAGATAAGTGCCACTGTAGCTATTATCACATACTTCTCCAATATCAGCTATTTTGAGAACAAACGCTCATTGCAGTCTGTCAGGAAGGAAGTGCTAACAAGTGCAGGAAGAGAGCCTGTAATAGTTGTGCAGTACTGTCCCAAAAATTTTAGGAAGGTAGGGAAAAACGCTGCAAGGTAAGAATGCATTCAAAAATAGAACTGTTAAAGGAAATCTGTCAGCAGGTTTTTGCTACCTCATCTGAGAGAAGCATGATGTAGGCAAAGAGACCCTGAATGCAATGATGTATCACTTAGTTGACTGGGAACAGCTGTTCTGACACAATCAGAGTTTTTAGACTTAGCAATGCAGCAAAGCTGAAAAAGCTTCCCCCTCCCACATTAAACTCTGTATACAATGTCTATAGACAATGAGGAGCTACTAATCACAGGGGGGGGTGTCGGACAGGGGCTCACAAAATACTGTGTACAAGCAATAAGAAGGTCCTAGTGCTAAAACAAACATTACAAGTGGACAACAGCTCAGACCTGAGTTCTAAGTTTTAACCCATACAGCACACTGTCCTGTCTTCAGAATATACATAGCAGAAACCTGCTGACAAATTCCCTTTTAATAGTTTTTTTTATTATTATTATTATTATTATTAATTAACAAAACACAGTTTAAATGAACAAAAGTGAAATTTAAATCAATTCAACATTTCTTGTGACCACATTTTGCCTTCAAAACACCTTCAAAATAGCTATTCTTTTAGGCACACCAGGATATAGTTTTTAAAGGAACTTGGCAGTGATGTTGTTCCAAACACCTTAGCGAACTAACCACAGATCTTATTCACTTATTCTCAGACAGAATCGATGGGGTCTGAAAATGATGATATAGCCCCCTTAGAACCCTGATCTCAAATTAAGTCTGTCTGGGATTACCATGAAGAGACATAAGGGTTTCAGTAGAGCTATATCAACAGACGATCTGTAGTTAGTTCTCAAGATGCATGGAACAATCTCCTTGCCGAGCTTCTTCAAACATCGTGTGCTAGTATATCTAGGAGAATTGATATTTTGATGTTGTCTTGAGGATAAAGAAAAACATGACGGCCAAAAAAACCCATCATTCTCATTTACCATGTTTTTCATTTATAAATTGTCGACTCAAATAATCCACTAGCAGCTACTTTGATAAGAGGAGCATTGTATAGTCTATGATGGCAAACCATTCACCCCCTTTGAGCTATGTCACGTTAAATAAACATTTATAGACTACTATTTTCCTTGGGAATTGCAAACACAATCAGCTAAGAGAACCCTATGTGTTACATACTTTGTGGATTCATGTTAATGTGATCTGCATAATTTGTTTGATATGTGTCTATGAATTCCTAGACTACATTTATTAGAGAGTTTAATAATACAGTACATAGACTTTTATGTTTTTTTAAAACTAAAGCTGTAGGTAAATTATCTCTCTTACTCATTTATGATCAGGCAAACTATTCATTGAGTAACACTGACTCAAACTGATTGTGTCACTGTCAGAGGTACCATTATCCTGCTGTGAAATATCTGTGAATATTCTATAATGCCCTCTGTTTCCTTGCCACTATTATGCTTGACGGAGGCAAAAAAGACCAATTATTATGTCATTTGTAGTTTAACAGCCTGATGGTTTGTGCCAGAGGTAGTTGTGCTTCTATTGCTGCTAGTTGCTCCCAGATTCTTATGAGATGTGTTTTTTTTTTTTACACTATCTATTGCCAATTTTTTTTTTACCATACATTTTGTACATCACTATAATTAACTTTTGACTATCTTTTCTACCCCAATTTTTCAACCCTTGTCAAAAAGGACATTACAAGAAATACTATAGTTAAATCTCATAGTTATGTCAATGGCATAGTTAAATGTCTGTATTTGGTGGAAATTTTTTTTGTATTTGTAAAAAACAATTATTCCCCCATTCACTAAAAGGATTGCACATGCAATTCTCATTACAGAAAACTCAGTACAGTCACTATCAAGCACAGTCTCTGACGCCGATTTCAGATATTTTTCTATCGCTGGCTGTAGAGTTGAGTGAACCAAAAGTTTAGTGGTTGGTACAAATTCAGACTCTTCCTGAAAACAAAGTTCGGGTGCTTTATGAATACAAACCAGTAGTGCGAGCATCGCTGTGGTCGTGTATGCACTGTGCTTCGCCAAGTGCGAGCTGCTGCAGTGTTTGAACATGGCTGGCTGCAAATAGGCGGATATCTGAACTGCCAGTAAGTGACTTCATATAAAGTTCAGGTCAGATCCGGGTCCAAAACCAAACTTTAAAAAGTTCAGCTAGACCAGCAGAACCTGAGGTTCCACGGGTTCGCTCATCTTTAGCTGGCTGCTTTCTAGTGCATTTAGAATGAAGAAAAAAGTGTAACTGTAATTAAGATGCTGCAACACAGATGCCAGAAATACCATATCACTGATCAGTCACATGGAGTTTGGCGCTGCTGCCAGATCCTCTTCTATCACTGTTTGATTCTCTGTATTTAACAATTGATTTTCTGTGTTGCTTACAAAATACAACACTCATTTTCTCCATTCCTGCAGTTGTACAACACAAGACTGTGTGCAGTATTTGTCCAATCTTTTAGGCTTTTCTCTTCTGATGATTCACACTAATACAGCTGCTGCTTTCCTGCCTTAGCTTTACACAGGTTATGATAGGCTTTCCTAATTAAAGCCATGTGCACACAATGCGTTTTTTACATACTTTTTGGTCAAGTTCTGTCACAAAACTGCATACTTATCCTTACGCCAGCAAAGTCAATGAGACTTCTGAATTGTTGTGAACATGTTGCTTAATTTTTCCTTGCAGATTTGGTGCAGAAAATAAGCTGCAGCATGTCAATCCTTGGTGCGTTTTTCATCCCTTCCACCCATTGTTTTCATTGTGAAAAACGATTTGTAAAACGCACCTCGCTTTTGGTGCATTTTTCTGCCAGAAGATGCAGATTTGTTGCAGAAATTCTTTACACCAAATACTCAGCGTATATAGCCAAACTACGCTATATACCATGCAATGTGATCTTTGCTGGGCATTCTATGAAAATCCATGTGGATGTGCCTGAATTCATGCAAATTGATTTTTAATATTTTTGTATTGAAATAAAAGTTGTGCTTATATTAGTGACAATGACTCTCATTCATCCTTTCTGAAGTCATGGATGCTCTCTGTGGCTGATGTATTCACAAACAAGGTCTAAAAAGGCTAAAGGTATTCTTAAACAAGTCACTAAAACATAAAGGATGTCCATTTTGTCTTTTCTTCCACAGAAATCTTGAATAGATTCCTAAATAAATAAATTGGGTAAAATATCACCGTATTTGTAGGCTGTGTCCATACCAGTATAACAACTTCTATTTTTCCATTATTTTTATATAACAAATGGTCTTTATATAATGAATCAATCATGATCCATTATGAGCCTTTTATCAAATCTGTCAAAAATTCAATCAATTTGCTTTTATTTTCACATAGACCTTCAATAAGGAGTGTCAGATTTTCTCTTTTTTTTCCACTGAATAGAATAGTGCAACATGCTATATGATTCTAACCATAGAAAACTGCTGGAAAGAACTAATACATCTGGGAACAGAGCTTTATAATCAGATGATTAGCATCAGGCTAATGGGCTTTAGAACAAACCCTTAAAGGAAATCTGTCACCAGGATTTTGTCCCCCATCTGAGAGCAGCATAATGTAGGGGCAGAGACCCTGATTCCAGCGATGTGTCACTTACTAAGCTGTTTGCTGTTCTTTTGATAACATCACCATTTTCTCTGCTGCAGATCTAGCAGTTATTTGAATGTGGAGCTCTATAACCCCACCCAAACCACTGATTGGCAGCTTTCTGCCCATATACAGTGTACACAGAAAGCTGCCAATCATTGGTGGGGCTGTGTTTATACAATCCTCATGAATATGCTCGACTACCTGGCAGCACGCCAAGCAGTCCTCTAATGATAATCTACTGCTAATTAGTAGTGATTTTATCAAAACTACACTAAGCAGCCCAGCAAGTGACACATCACTGAAATCAGGATCTCTGTCTCTACATTATGCTGCAAATCAAAAAAGCCTGTGGAGCCTCTGTTAGGAGTCTCGACACAGAAACTAGCCAGATATCCCTCCGGGAAGGACCTAGCCAAGGAGTGGCTCTTTTTAGGAGACCACCATAACCACCATATTAAGTGGCCCTTTTAGTCAATATCCAACTCTTTGACAAGTTTAAAGATATGACAAGGGAAATACCAAGGCCAGGTATCCATCCACAGACAGCTGTTTCGGGGTATTGCCCCTCATCAGTGTGGAGTAGGATTCTGGCTAGGTGGGAGCAATGCCTAGTAGACCAGCAAGACAAAACAATCACTGATCTCAGGGAGACCAGCCAGAGAAAACATTGCCGGCAGCCAACGACGGTGCTCAACACAGTGAAATTTCACTGTGTTGAGTGCCCTCATTGGCTGCCGGCAGTGTTTTCTCTGGCTGGTCTCCCCGAGATCAGTGATTGTTTTGTCTTGTTGGTCTACATTTTGCTGCTCTCAGATTAGATGGCAAAAACATTGTGACAGACTCCTTTTAAGGGCTCTCTATCTGATATGCATCATTTATAAGAGCATGATAACACAGTACATTTTACTATTGGAAAAATGTGCTGCAAAATCCGTAGCAGGAATCTGAGACTCACTCCTGGATTTCTGTTTTGGATGTGCAGTTAGACATTTCTCAGATCCACCTGTGGATTTAGCACCAATCAGCACAGATAATCCAATATTGCTACTTGTAAAAGTTTCTGAGCCACGAATTTCCATGTCAATTATATTTTACTGCTCCATCTAATTCAAATCTGCACACTGCAAAATGTGCGGGGCATAAACTAAGAATTGCTTTTCTATTGCAATCAATAGGAGGCAGAAAAAAAACTGAATTTCAGTGGGGGATCTGCGTCAGAATCCACATGATATTTCAATAATATGAACCATGGCCTGGCTGTAGTTGCAATATCTACACCCTCAATGGCTACTGTACGCCCCTGTTTAAAATTATCTTCACTTTGACGTTTTATTACCATTTTGTTTTTGATCTGAAAATTCTTACATAGGCCAAAGTGTAATCAGAAATGTGAAATAATAATGTTACCATATTTTCCGGCGTATAAGACGACTGGGCGTATTAGACGACCCCTAACTTTTCCAGTTAAAATATAGAGTTTAGGATATACCGTATATAATCGAGAATAAGCTAACCCGAGTAATGTGCCGATTGTTTAGTAATGTCCCCTGCAGTAATGTGCCCATTGTTTAGGAATGTGCCCATCCTTGTCCCCTCTTGTAGGAATGAGCCCATTGTTTAGTAATGCTCTCCTACCGGTCTCCTTCTTGTCCACTATTATGCCGTTGTTTACACACAAAAAAACATTATTCTCACCTCTCCTCCGTTGCCGCGGTGACCTCAGCTGCTTCTTGTAGACCACAAGGCACATAGACCCCTCTGTGATGGCATCCAATGCACGAGCTGCTGTCTGCTGTCATGGTTTTACTGCAGTTGAATGCTTTGTGGTGGCGTAAAGCATTCAACTGCAGTAAAGTGCTGACAGCAGCAGCCCTGTGTAGGGCTGCGATCATGGAGGAGTGCTTCTTGTGGACCACAGGTCCATAGACCCCTCCATGATCGTGTCCTGTACACTGGGCCACCGCAGCTGCTGTCAGCGCTTTACTGCAGTTGAATGCTTTACGGTACCGCCAAGCATTCAACTCCTGTAAAGCCATGACAGCAGCAGCGGCGACGGCCCCGTGTATAGGACATTATAGCGGAGGGGTCTATGGGCCGGCAGTCTGCCAGAAGAAGCTGAAGGCACCACGGAACGGAGGAGAGGTGAGAATAATGTTTATTGTGTGTAAACAACGGCATAATAGGAGACAATAAGGGGATCGGTAGGAGGGCATTACTAAACAATGGGCTCATGCAGCACTGTGCACCGCCGTATAAGAGGACCCCCGGTGTATAAGATGACCTCCTTTTTTTAGAAGATTTTCAGGGTTTAAAATGTTGTCTTATACACCAGAAAATACGTTACTCTCAGCTCACATTAATACAAATAGAGATAAGTTACAGTAATTGAAGATAATGGAAGGCATGCATAAGATCACACATATGCTGCCATATTTATTCCCTGTCCTTTTTGACTCCATACTGATGGCATAATCTAGCTGCAGCAAACGAAATGATTTTTATAGACTAAAGCAAATATCCAATCAATAATATAAGATAAAACTAAACAAAAATGAATTTCTTACATCAGTGCCTTAGGTTCTATATTCAGTCACAGCAACACTTGATTGAGCAAGACATTCAATGGTTTTCTTTCCCGGCCTGTCTATGTGAGAAATAGATGCTCCATAAGTGTTTTTCAAGTGCACCCTTTCTACACACAATCTAAGGCCATTGTGTTGCTAACAATAACAGTTTTGTGCTTTATGTGGAAATATATTCGGCTGGATGTGAAGAGCTATAATTTTTACTTTTATCTGAACTAAAAGGTAAGAATACTGTTAAAGGGGTGGTCCAGTACCTAAAATGTGCTTTCTAAATATCTATCTTTACACCCCAAGTACTTTTGCAATTAGCTTTATTATACAATACCCTACTATTGTCCCTATATTAGCTAATCCCTATGTGTTTTACTGCACTGTGATGATTCATTTGAGAGGAGCCTCAAACAGGACATAACAGAAGGCCGGGGCTGCACTCACTTCCCTGCCACCTGACGTATAATGTTATCAGAGGCGGTGCTGCAGTTACTACAATTTCTTGCATTGCTGCCCTTTGATGATGTCCTGGTTCCATAATGCTGATAGAAGCTTTGGAAGAGTTGAAAGCAGCGCTCATATCCCAATTCTATCTCCACCACTTCTTATAATTGTAAAATAAGATTTCATCAGGAGCGGAGATAGAAGCAATGAGTGACACCAATGCTGCTTCACAGCTTCTAGCACCACCATCTTTTTTTGCAGACTATATCACCTTATGTGGTGCTCTGTTTTCATATTTTATATTTTAATTTGTGCAATTGTAGCCCTATTACCATACTTTTGAAGTAATGGCTTTAAGTTTAATGGCTTGATTATAATTTTGATAACATTTCTGCCAGGATGTTAACTTGTTAAGCCGAATGTGGCTGCTTAACAATGTATGGAGGAGCTATGGTGTTCCGGTCTGTGCACTGCTACATTTATTCTCCGCCATAGCCAATCATTGTCTGTGACCGGTGTCAGACTCCCACCAATCTGATATTGATGACCTATCCTAAAGATTACTCATCAGTATGATAGTTATAGACAAACCTTTTAAGATTACATTACTTGTGTAACTAATTGTTTCTGGATAAATGACTTTTCTAAAAGATATATTGCAGTGCTAATATCGGCTAATATTTTTTTTTACTGTAGCAATACTTTCACGCTGGGGGAAGTGGGTTAAAGAAGAATTTCCTGGAGAAGAGCCAGGACCTACAATCACTGAAATACGCCCTCAGCCTCTACACGCAAACTACTGATGCTTTGATAAAAAAATTTATAGAAACGCAGACATCCCAAGGTAAGTGGAGTTCATTTATATTCTTCCTAATAATTAAAATCTGCGGCATCTAGTGAAGATGTGGAGATAAACAGCAGTGTCTAAAGCCGTTCTCCTCCTGTTCTTTTCATTAGCAGTCAGTAAATTATGGGTATTGTCATTAATGAATGGGCAGAACTCTCCTCACCTCCTTTCTTGAATATGGGCTGAAAGTGTTTTATTGTTTTTGTCTCCAGGATCCTAAAAATAATTTCCCAACAAATTAGAAGTTGTTACAGCCAGAAATGAGTTATACAACTATATTGTTACATGAGTAAAATACCTTTACTGCTGCAAAATATATATTCCTATCATAGTTATCATAGTTAGCCCTATTTGTAATATACATTCCCCATTCCAAGAAGGTTGGAACTCTTTGTAAATTGTAAAGAATATAACAATGGAATGGTTTGGAAATAAGTTATAGTCATATTTTATTCACAGCAGAACATAGATAAAAAATGAGAACACATAAGTTGAAGGCTAAACCTTTTTCAATTTAATCTGAAAAACCCTAAAAACGTATTTAGAAATTAATGGCAGAAACACATCTCAAAAAAGTTGAGGCATGACTAACAAAAGGCTGGAAAAGTAAACAGTCTTATTGGAAAATAGCTGGGGGGTTGATAAACAGCTAATAAGGGAAACAGATGCAGTACCGCACCACCGTGCCACTAGATTCAATAGTGCGAGGGACAGGAGGAGCAACAATAACCACCAAGGCTCTGTACAGCGGTGCTCACCAGAAAATAACCAGTCCAGCGAAGATCATCATAACAGAAGGTAAAATCATGGCACACGCCATGGATCACTACATCTAACAACTAGGATTCTTTGCCTCCTGATGATCCTTGAATTTAAAATGAAGGGGAAACGCGTCGAGGCGGTTTGAAAAGATACATCTAAAAGGGAAGTAATTGGGAATTCAATAATTCCCCCTTGGAAATTCAATTTTTGTTGTTGGTTTCATAATATGCAGGTATTTGTTTAAATATAAATGCACAATTGAGGAATCTATTATCTAAGTGCTTGTTTAACATACCTGCATAGTTGGAAGTTCTGTGTGTTTCCATGTATTAATGGTTACAAGAAAGTACGGATTTAAGTGATAGCATATTGACTTTCAATTTCAATTTTGGTGAGAAAGGATATTTATGCTATCAAATCACAGGTTGTGGGTTCATTACTTTATCACCTTAAATCACGTACGAATGTTGTGCCATTTTTAGTATTATCCACTTGGAGTCAGGGCGCATCAAGGGTCAGCCGACGTGGAACGGGGGCGCCCAAAACAGTTACGGCGTCACACCCTCCGTTGGTAGGCAGGAGTGAGGTCTATAGGGTGAGATAGGAATCCCATAGAGAATGCTTTCTCCCCCCTCCTCCAATTCCCGGCCCTGCTAGTGGCAAATACTTTTTATTGAGGGTGCATTTAGGATTATTGAATCTGAACGGGGGTGCCCAGAGAAAACTGTGGCGCCTGTGTGTACACTTTTGTGCATATTACCCCGTGGGTTATATAGGAGCTGTACCTCTTAAAGGAGAACATAAGGGTTAAGTCCTAGGTTGCTCCCAAAATCCTCCTTTATGCCCCTGTGTGTGTCCACAATCACTGGGTGTGCTTTTTTTTTTTTCTAAACATTGATGAAATAATAAAGTATTAATAATTTTATTGATGAGTGAGGTCTTTCGGTTTTGGAAATAAGTTATAGTCATATTTTATTCACAGCAGAACATAGATAAAAAATGAGAACACATAAGTTGAAGGCTAAACCTTTTTCAATTTAATCTGAAAAACCCTAAAAACGTATTTAGAAATTAATGGCAGAAACACATCTCAAAAAAGTTGAGGCATGACTAACAAAAGGCTGGAAAAGTAAACAGTCTTATTGGAAAATAGCTGGGGGGTTGATAAACAGCTAATAAGGGAAACAGATGCAGTACCGCACCACCGTGCCACTAGATTCAATAGTGCGAGGGACAGGAGGAGCAACAATAACCACCAAGGCTCTGTACAGCGGTGCTCACCAGAAAAGAACCAGTCCAGCGAAGATCATCATAACAGAAGGTAAAATCATGGCACACGCTGTTGTATAAAAGTCCTTGCTTTATTATAAATACATAAAAGGTGAGCAGGTTCCCGGACCCGTAGAAGTGCAGCAGCGTGAAATGGCTGTCGTCTTCTGGAGTGCCAGCATCTGATCTCAGATCCGCTCACCTTTAATGCATATATAATAAAGCAAAGATTTCTATACAACAGCATGTGCCACGATTCTACCTTCTCTAATGTTGGTATACAACTAAGTCACAATGACTGTGTATAAAAACTATACGTTAGAGAGGCAGAGTCTTTCAGAAGCAAAACTAGTCAGATGTTCACCAATCTATGGTAACTGCATCTAAAACTTGTAGAATAATTTCAGAAAAATGTTCTTCAATGTAATTTTGCAGAAACTTATCCCACCATGTACAGTACATAAGAACAAAACATTCACAGATTCTGAAGAAATCCATAGGAACAAGGCTAACAGTCAATATTGGTTGCTCATGACCTACAGGCCCTCAGGCAGCATGGCATTAAAAATAAACTTGATTCAGTCATAAAAATGACTGCATGGGCTCAGGAATACTTTCAGAAATCATTTTTTGTGAACAGAGTTCGCTGTGCAATGCACAAATGCAAGTTAAAGCTCTATGACGTAAAGAAGAAGCCATATATCAACACAATACAGAAATGCTGACTTCTCTGGGCCAAAGCTCATTAAAAAAAGATATGAGATTAAATCAAAAAGTGCTCAAATTAATAAAAATGTGACATTTTCTACGGAAACCACCAACACCATGAGAGAAACCATCCAGCTTATTATTAGCGCACAGTTCAAAAGTCTGCATCTCGTATGGTATGGGGTTGTGTTACTAGTGCTTATGGCATGGGCAGCTTACACATCTTGAAAGGCACCATCAATGCTGAGCATTTTTTAGATGTTTTAGATCAACATATGCTTACAAGAAGACAATGTCTATTCCAGAGAACTTGCATATATCAGCACTAGAATGATAAACTATAAACACAACAGCATGGCTTCACAGAAGAAAAGTTCAGCTGATGACGTGGCCTCCTACAGTCCAGACCTTTCACCAAAAAACATGGCCCATCAAGAAATGGGAAATCTGGCAAAGAAGACCCAGGACTGTTGAGCATCTAAAATCCTACAACATTCCCCTCACCAAACCTCTAGCAATTGGTCTCCTTACCTCCCAGATATTTACAAATCAAAATAAAATATTATGGCCGGATACTACACAATGGTAGACATAGCCCTGCCCCAACGTTTTTGAGTTATGTTGCTTCTAAATTAGTTAATATTTTCAACTGCAATAGAAACAAGTCTAACTTTCACCTTCTAATCTGTTTTCTATGTTCTGTTGTGAATAAAATTTAGCCATAGATCATTGTATCCTTGTTTTCTTTACATTTTATGCCGTGTCCCAACTTTTTTTAAAATTGGAGTTGTAGTGTTCAGTATTTTCTAAAACATTCACATTTCTTATGCTGAGATATTTACTGATTTATATCATTCCCTACACGTAGTAGGAAATATTTTGTCAGCTAAGTGAGGTAATTTTAGTGCAACTCAAGGCTCATGTTGGACACATTTCTCATGCTAAACACATTTTTTTCAACTTCATTAACGGCATAAGTTTACACCATATTTAATGCAAAACCTGATTTATAACTGTTATACTTTTGTGACTTTTTACTAGTCTTCTTAATCACATTACATTTTCCAAACACTTTTAAAAAAAATGTAGAGGTAGGTGTAAAAATGTCTAAAGAGCATATATTTGGCAGATATGACATTTGTAGTGTAAATGGTTAAGGAACTGTCTGGTGCATCTAAATGTCTCCAACCAAACTTCCTACACAATACAATACAATACACTAGGTGCTTCTACTGCAGTTGACTAGTGAATGCAAGTGATAACTTGATGATCGCTGGCTTGACCCATTGTTAGTGCCCACACCGATCATTGATTTTGGTCCTTGACAGTGAATTTTTACCCCTATTATAAAGTGGAGTGGCAGGTTAGATGCCCAACTACCACAACATTTATTCTCTATGTGGCTGCTGGAAAAGCCAAGTAAAGCCTATACAGAATGGATGGACTAGCTGTTGAGCATGCACCCTGCTGCTCCATTTTAATGGAGATTAAAGTTCCCCAATTAGTTGCTTAAGAGTCCCTGCAGTTCTTGGCAGTTAACACTGGTGTACAATTCTGATAATTTGGTATGGTGATGTGTATCCATGCTAACTTTTAGTTTTGGTTTGGCATTATTGCTATAGTTTACATTTTTGCCTGCGTGTTCCCCCTTATTTCACCCTGCTGGTAGAACGCGTTTGTGATTTTTGCGTTATTATTTTAATGTCTTCTTCTTTACTATGCATGACTTCATTAAATAATTTCTAAAAGACTATCTAAGCAGACATATTCCGTCAGCCTGTATCATACATTGTGGTCACTCAACTTTTACAGAAGAGGGCCATACTTACCTCAATATTCTTCTTACATGGAGTTTTGCACAAACTTCGCAAGACTGTCATGGAAGTGTCAGGCTCTGTTCACATTGCAGCTTCTTACAGTCCACCCAGTGGTTTCTCTGGTGTCTGGGATCAACATAGACAGACTTGGGCATCTACCTGCTGTGTGCTGATTCATAGTCAGGCTAGCAAGAGTTAATTTCTGCTAATCTGCTTCTTAGGTTCCTTTGATGACATGTGGTGGCGAGTCCAATCACATCTGCTCCACTTCTATTTAAGCTGGATGAAATCTTCTACCCATGCCAGCTATAGTTTCTTTGTCTGTGTGTGCGGTGTGGTGTCGCAGACTCTGTTGAAAGTTATGCTATTTGCTTGTTGTGGTTGTGGAAGTTTACCCCTGTTTTATTGTAGCTTCCTTTCTTCTCTTGTGTATCTGCCTGAATCTATTATTGTCTTTACCTATGTGTGTGCATGCTGTGTGACAAAGTTTTGGTTTTCTTTGTCTGTTTTTATCTGTAGCTGTTGAGGTGAGACTACAAAGTGGCTCTTAAGGTCTGACTGTCGTGTTCAGATTATAATGTCATGTGTGCATACATGAAGAAATAACAGACTTAAATCGGTTATTCTGAACTTCCTTCCATGACGGACGCCAAAGGAATTCTGCCCGTTTACTTTTCACAAAGCCTTTATAGTTCTAGGGGAGTAAAGGGTGTAGACAAAATATAGTCCAATCAAGTATCGCAGGCTGAACTCAGGACGTATAGGAATTTGCATAGTCTCTGCCGGTTGGTCAGTCCATACGTTGAGAATTCTTCCTTGCTTGCCGCCTTTTTGGGTGTTGGCCAGGAAGCAGGAGCCATCATTAAAGTTGCATATGCTAATATATTATACTAGCTGTACTACCCGGCTTCGCCTGGGTTAATGACTGTTGTTAACAAAATAGAATGTATTAACAAAAATTTATTCTGCACACAAAAATCACAAAACAAATAGATAGAAATGTAATTATTAAAAGACAAAAACTAAGCTAATAGAAGCATTTCACAACATATATTTCAACACCACAGATATTCCACACAGATTTAACTAAATTGGCCAAGTAATGTGCCCCATCTGTCTCTTTCCAGGTCTGTCTCTTTCCCCGTCTGCCTGTCTCTGTCTGTCTCTTTTTTTGTCTGTCTCGATTTCTGTGTTTCTTTCCCCGTCTGTCTCTATCAAGGTCTGTGTCTTTCCCCATCTATCTTTGTCTGTCTCTCCGGCTGTCTCCTCCTTCCCGGTCTGCCTGTCTCTGTCCCTGTCTGAATGTCAGTCAGTTTCTTTCCCTCTGTCTGTCACTTTCCCTCTGTCTGTCTCTTTCCCTCTGTCTGTCTCTTTCCCTCTGTCTGTCTCTTTCCCTCTGTCTTTCCCTCTGTCTTTCCCTCTGTCTGTCTCTCTGTCTGTCTCTCTGTCTGTCTCTGTCTATCCGTCTCCCCACCAACATCTTATTACCTCACATATAAGCTTCTTATCCTATGAATGTCTTTTGTTCCTATAGCAACCAATCACAGCTCTTACTAATAACCTGTAGTTCCAGGCTCCATTTAGTTTAATGGAGGCACATTTTTTAGAGAGTAACTTTAAAGCGTGGGGTTAAATTTTCCTGTCAAAACATAGTCTACGACGTTCCCTGGGTCACATGAGGTGTCTGTGCAAAATTTCGTGATTGTAAATGTGACGGTGCGGATACACTTTTTGTTTCACTATTTCCCCATTATGTAGATAGGGGCAAAATTGATTGGTAAATTGGAACGCGTGGGGCTAAAATTTCACCTCACAACATAGCCTATGACGCTCTCGGGGTCCAGACGTGTGAGTGTGCAAAATTTTGTGGCTGTAGCTGCGACGGTGCAGATGCCAATCCCGGACATACACACTCACATACACACATACATACATACATTCACACATTCAGCTTTATATATTAGATTAAGGAAAATCATTGAATATATATATATATATATATATATATATATATATATATATACTGTATATATATATATATATATATATATATACATATATATATATAGGACTGGTCAGGAGTAGGGCTAGGAAATAGACCCCGGTATCAACACCATTATGTGTATCCCTGAGAATAGCGATAGCATAGAGCCCACTAGCTTGAGGGACAGCTTAGGTGCCCTAGTTCCATGCTATCCCAGAGTCATCGTGGCAATTCGTTATATTTTATGAATATCCTCATCAATCATTCTAGCATTGTTTATATTAGCAGCCTTCCATATTAGTAGTGTGAGTGTTCTATCATTAGCACTTTTGCTTAGCAGTATTGAGTTCCTTAGTTCAAAACTGACTTAAGGGTTGGGTTTTCATGTGCTTCTTCCCACACTTCAAAGAAACCATACTGATATCGAAGGCGGATTTGAAAATTAGTGGTCCCTAATGAGGACAGTGAGCGGGGACAATCGCTATACATCACTTTGCAATATATTAGTTTAATAATTAGCAAACAATATAACGAGTGATGTCAAAGAATATTTCATTTATTACACACAGCTTAATGGATTGGGTTTACCTGTGATGCAAGGTATAATTACTACATTTTTTCCAAAGATAATGTTCATTTGATTGCAGCACCGAAAAATAGGAAAGAAGGTAGATAAAATTGATGAATACCTTCACACTCATTTTTAAATGTTTTATCAATTTTGCCCTTTAAATTATAATCTTGAATAGAATATTGTGACATAAATGTGAACTGACGAAAATCAACCAGCAACCCATTCATTTGGAAAAGCAGTGCTGGTCGGAGCATATGGGCCTGCACTAATTACCATTTACTGACATGTCTATATGACATTTTAGAAAATGACTTTGGCTAGAATTCCCTATTAAGAGCATCTTTCTTGATTTACACAACTAATTACCTTCCATTAGTTATCCCAGAAGTATTTTCTTCTTCTTACTTTGGGTTTGCGTGAATTTGATATGGTTTATATATTAGTATTGTTGTGTTCAATGTGAATTAACCGGCATGACCTTGATATAGTGACAACACTTATCTAAAATGCTACATATAAAATATTGACACTAACACATCTAGGTGTATTTAGCCTGGTACACATGATAACTTCCAAAAGAAGAATAAAGTACAATACCATAGAAATATTTTTGGATAAAAAAATAAATTTACAAAAATTAATTTAATTGTTTTATATTAAGTAATATAACTTTGAACAATAAAGTGGCGTTAAAGACAATAAGTAACAAAAGGCCACCGTAAACATGTCCCTTTTGTTCTTTCTGCATGGCGAAAATGTGATAAAGATCTCAATACATTCTGCAACTGACTAAAAAATATACAGTATATTTTCCTTCAAGGGGGGTTCACTATTGATTCTGTCACTAGAATATATTTTTGATATAGAGTAGTAGAAAAAATTTGGAACAATAAAATCAATCATGGTACGTAGGATCTTCATTTGACAAATCTCCTATCAGAGGAAGCTTGTCTCTTGTGGATTGAAATGCCAAAGAAGAGCTTTAATTTTCCAATATGTTTCCATGAGCGTCACTATCATCAAATCCCACAACTTGTCTAAATTTTTTTTTTTACCTCTACAGGAGATTTGCTAGACAATAATATACAATGTTGTTATATTTGTTACATTAACCCAGTGCCGCTCCTGTCAAGAAAATCCATGTGTTAGTGCTCCGCTCCGGTGCCAGAGGAATTGTTTACATCTTCTTTGTTAAGGAACCATTTCTTTTTTTTGTTACATGTAATATAAGTGCAACTTACATTTTGTAGAAACCCATCTGAACTGTAACGTGTACCCCAGCTACAATGATTATTAAACAATAGTTTGCGAAATTTGCAGATGTATTAGACTCTACCTTGATATGTTTGGCACACTTTGCCACTATTGTAATGCAATTTTTCTAGCTTTTTACTTTGTATTATCCTCGAATGAACACCATGGCAAAGAAATGTTTGGCCACTCTGAAATGCTACATCTGCACTTCATTAACGTTCATTGCTTCTCATCTACTGCAAAGAGCACTATTTCTACAGTCCAGTAACACTTTTATTGTAACCTTCTCTTTTTTTTCTTTGGGTTTTTCTTATTTTTCTTTGGGTTTTTCTTATTTTTTCTCACAAAAAAGCATTTCTGGTAACAGTAAAAGAGGTTGTTAAGTTATTTATATTGATGGTCTATCCTTTGGATATTATTATTATTATTTATTATTATACCGCCATTAATTCCATGGCGCTTTACAAGTGAAAGAGGGTATACTTACAACAATCATTAACAATACAAAACAGACTGGTATAGGAGGAGAGAGGACTCTGCCCGATAGGGCTCACAGTGTACAGGGAATGGGTGAGGGTACAATAGATGAGGACAGAGCTGGTTGCGGAATGGTGTACTGGACTGCGGGTTATTATAGGTTTTAGGCTTGTTGGAAGAGATGGGTCTTGAGGTTGATATTAATATCAGATCCTTGATGGTGCAACACTATACAGTTGGCGGAGCTGTGTAATTTCGCTTTACAACTGAGCACATCTGGCGCCCACCAGCTCCAGGAAGAGCTAATAAGCAGGGATGCCGTATGTCACACCCCCACCGGTTTCATATTGATGTCATAAGGATAACCATCAATATGAAGTACTGGATAACCACTTTAATTTGATTGTAGGTTTCTAATTAATCACATACTGATTAAAGGATAGACAAATGCTTGTACGTCCACTGATACTGAGGATAAAGGTTTGTTTAGGGGGTTTTCCCTGCACAGTGGCACTGGCATCCATACATCCAGCAACATTCACTTCAAAGGAACTTGTCATGAAAAAAGGTTATTACTTTGCAGATATGAGATTAATCTGCAGGTTAACAGTGGTCTAACCCCGTGTAGCCACCACACTGACAGCTCCGCTGCCATTAAGGAATTAACTTTTTTCCTCCTAGCAGCCTCAGGTTTTCAGTCATAGGGGCAGGGCCAGCACGGTTTCAGTCACTGCTCTGTGCATAGTGAGCAGCTGCTATATTTACACACGAGCACTAACTAACAGCCGAATCTACACTGATTCAATGATCAACTGGATGTCAGTCATCAATGCTGGGGCATTGTTACCGCCATCGCTCACTGTGTACTGAGCGGAGACTGAAACTGCATCTCTATGACCCAAAGTCGAAGGTTGCAAGGAGAAATAGAGATAATTTCTTTCCAGCAACAGGGCTCTCAGTGTGGCATCAGAGTGCTATTAACCTACAGATTAACACCACATTTGTAGGTTAACCTCTTCATGACTTTGGACGTACCAGTAGGTCCAAAGTCGTGTCTGTCTCCTTTTAATGCATATTCACATAGTGAGCCGGCATGTTTCCCCACACATATAGGCTGATCTGATCAGTCGACATGTGCAGTTAACAGGCATGGGTGGATCGGAGATACAGCCGCACTTGTTAACCAGTTAAATCCTATTGTCAGTCTCTGACAAAGGGATATAACGTGTGCCGTCACAGAGTATTCCATTCCCTGACCCCATCGGCAGCCCTGTAATGTGAATACAGGGTGCCGATAGGTTATCGTGAGAGTTAGGGGTCATCTGATTGCTTTTTTCACTGTCATGGCATAGTACCTCTGAATGTCGGCTGAGTGCTGTCATTCATAGGAGATCAACATTTCTGCTGTGCAGAGTAGTGTTATAGCTGATGCAAGTGTTGAAGCATTGCTCTGTACAGCAGAAGTGATCAGACTATATCAGCTTCAAGTCCCCTAAAGCAGGGTTCCCAAACTCCAGTCCTCAACGCCCACCAACAGTGCATGTTTTCAGGATTTCCTTAGCATTGCACTGCTGTTGGAACCAGCACCTGGGCAGGTAATTACATTAACACCTGTGCAATACTAAGGAAATCCCAAAAACCTGCACTGTTGGTGGGCCTTGAGGACTGGAGTTGGGGACCTCTGCCCTAAAGGAACTAGTAAAAACAATAAAAATTGTAAAACAAGATTTAAAAAATATGAAACAAAATAAAAAAACACAAAAGGTCAAATTAACACTAGAACTACTGGACTCGGGACACCTATATAGAAATAAATGGTGCAAAGTAGTCAAAATGACTACCTCAGTAGTTCTAGTGTTAAACTCTGTTACCTTGAAACTAAAACAATTGAAAAAATACACATTTGGTATCATCACTTTCAGAAAGGCCCAAACTATCAACATTTGAAATAAATTAATCTGATTTGTAAAGAGCATAAGGAGAAAAAAATCATGAACACGATGATTATGGTTTTTTGGTTGCTGCAACATTGCAATATAATGCAGTGAGAAGCAATGTAAATATCATATCTACCCAAAAATGGTATGTTTCAAAACTTCAGCTCATGGCACAAAATATAAGCCCTCACACAACCCCATATCTTGAAAAATGAGATTGCTGAGGGTCTCGGAATATTGCGACAAAAGAGCAATTCTTTTTTTAACAAATTTCTGAATTTTAATTTTTTTTAAATAAAAAAAAACTATACGTTTGGTGTCCATGTACTCATACTTACCTAGGAAATAATTTTGTCAGGTAATTTTTACCATATAGTGAACATGGTAAATGAGAAAAGTAAAAAAAAACAATCATGGAATTGCACTTTTTTTTGCAATTTCTGCACACTCGGAATTTTTTCCTGTTTTCCAGTACAATATAGGGCAGATTAAACAGTGTCATTTAAAAGCTTAACTTATCCCTAAAACTCCAAGCCTTCATATGGCTATATTGATGTAAAACTGAAAAAGTAATGGCTCTTGCCAGAAGGGGGGGGGGGACCAAAACGAAAAATACGAAAAATGGAAAATAGCTGGGTGGGAAAGAGGTTAAAGACAATTGTCCACAACTTGGAGAACCTGTTGTCATTCCACCTTTGCCTCAATTAAAATAAAAAAGCTTATAATCACGTCCCGTGCTGGCACAGTTCCAGCAGTGTTGGCCAACTTCAAAACAGTGCTTACAAACTCAATCGGAATGCGCTTGTAAGCATTGCGCATGTTCTGCTGTCTGGCAATGGTGGTCGATCTCCAAGGCAACAAGTTGTAAACAAATAAAAGAGAGGTGTTAATTAGAGATGAGCGAGTACCATAATATTTGGAATCACTATTCTCGTAATGACTACTTTGTAATATTCATGTATTCGTTCTTAATAGCGAGTACAATGCAAGTCAATGGGAAATGCGAGTAATTCTCTGCTGGACCCAATAAATAGGTCTGGGGGCCTGAGGAAAAGGCTGAAATGGTTGGGAAAGTGATGAAACTGAATAGAGAGAGCCTAAAGAATATGCCTGCATGCATTTCTGACTCACATATGGTTTTTGGGATCCCCTGAAGCCACACGGAAGAACTTCAGTCGATCGGTGCCCCTGCAGTGTATGTTGCACTGCCTAGGCCAGCCCAACAGTGACTCACACAGCAGTGCAAACAGCTGCGGGATGATGAGCACCGACATTAGCAGGTTAGCTCAGATCATTACCGGCTGTGATGATCTCCGCTGAACTCGTGACCTCAGCACTCGACGTCAGTGCTTGTCACTGACTTCCATGATGCCGCGTTCTCACATCAAGTCTCATGGACAGCTCAAGACTGTGACTAGTGGTGACATCATGGGCTCACGGGACAGTTCGCGTGAGAATGTGGTGGGCATAGAACTCAGTGATATGCACTGACCTCAGGAGTTCATGACGTCAGTGCTCATTATGCCTGCAGTGATCTGGCCTGACCTAATGATGTTAGCTCAGGTCATTGCACTGTTCTCCCAGCCAGTGGGGAAGATTCTGTTCTTCATTGACTGGGACAGTGAGTATGGTATGCATCGTCGTGGGACCCCCTTATTGGATTACACCGGACCCGGATTTATTTTTCTTTTCAATAAATTGGTGAAAGAGGGAATGTTTTGGGGATTGTTTTTTCTAAAAAAAATTTTTTGTTGTCTATTTTTTTATTACTTACTGTGTTAGCGATATAGGTATCTGATAGATGCCATGACATCACTATTGCCAGGGTATGATACCAGGTGAGATTTCACAGCTGGTATCAACCCCATATATTACCCCGCTTGCCACCACACCAAGGCAACGGGATGAGTTGGGGCGAAGCACCAGGATTGGTGCATCTAATGGATGCGCCACCTCTGAGGTGGCTGCGACCTGCTATTTTTAGGCTGGGGATGGTGCAATAACCATGGACCTCTCTAGTCTGAGAATACCAGACCACAGCTATCTGCTTTACCTTCGCTGGTGATGCAATTTGAGGGGGGGACCCCATGTTTTTTGTTTTAAATTATTTATTTACTTGTCTTGGATTACCAGCCAAGGTGAATCTGCCAGCTGTGGTCTGCAGGCTGAAGCCATCTGCTATAGACTAGCTTGTTACAAAAATTAAGGGGGCGTCCACATCATTGTTTTAATTATTTATTTTTTGGCTAAATACAAGGCTAAGCATTCTTTAGTGCCACATGAAAGGCGCTAAAGGGTGCAAGATTACAAAATGCAGGGGAGTGGGGCATTATATCTATCTATCTATCTATCTATCTATCTATCTATTTATCCATCCAGCTATTTATCTATCCAGCTATCTATTTGTCTAGCTTTTGGCTGTATGTAACCCTTCTTAAATAACAACGAAAGGCACACGAATGTAAAACGGACCATATACAGAACGGAAAAACTGCGGTTGTCACACGGATGTGCATTGTTTAAAAATAAATTAGCCCTATGGCCTGAGTTATGGTTGACAAAAGGAAGTCCCCATCACAAGTACCTCCAATGACAAATAGTAGTTAGGCTGCAGTAGAAGTACTGTCCTGGTTTGTTTGCCACTACACAATGTGCATAGTGTTTACAACACCTAGCCCTATGTCTTGAGTCATGGTTGACGCAGAAAGTTCCCATCACAAGGGCCACCAATTACAAATAGTAGTTAGGCTTCAGTAGGAGTACTGTCTTACTTTGTCCGCCACTGCACAATGTGCATAGTGTTTACAATAATTAGCCCTATGGCCTGAGTCATGATTGACGCAGGAAAGAAACGGCTTTATATGACAAGGGATGAACGTTAACAGCAGTAGCCAAAATGAACAATTTGGGGAATTTAGTTTGTCTTGCTCTCATCTGGAGGGATGGCAAACTGTGGAGAAATCCAGTCCTTGCTGAATTTAATCAGAGAAAGCCTGTCTGCATTTTCTGTGGAGAGGCGGGAGCGACTATCAGTGATCATTGCCCCAGCAAAACTGAAAGCACACTCTGACATCACACTAGCAGTCAAGCAGGCCAGCACCTCCAAGGTGTATAAGGAGAGGTCGGGCCAAATGTTTAGCTTGGACACCCATGTATGGTCACTTAAGTACCCCTTGAACATGTTGTGCAACTTTTCCCTCCTTGGCATTGTTACAGGCACAGATAGCCCTTGCTCATGTCCTGTTTTATTGAAAATGGCCTAGTTTGCGCACATTTTCCCTCCACCTCTGTTGGACCTGGTGTTGGTGTCTCTCACCATTAATCCTTGGTGTTGAAAAGAGGCAGTAACTCTGCCACAAGTATTGTCTGAGGGTGATGTTTTCATCAACTGATCTACAATGACCCTCTTGAAGAATTTTATTGTACGACCCTTTGGTGACCCCAAAAAGAGAGAAGGAAATTTCTCCTTGTACCGTGGGTCCAGAAAGGTGGCCAACCAGTAAAGGTTGTTGGATAAAATGTGTATCCCGTGAGGGTCTTGCCACTGACACTTACACATAAACTGTATCATGTGGGCCAAGCTGCAAACAGGCAAAGGTTTTGTATCCCCACCAGGAGGAGCTATACCCATGCTCTCCTCATGCTGACTCACCTCCTCCTCCTCCACCTTTTCCTCTACAGCCCATCCATGCTGGACAGACATGAAGCTGGGGTTAAGAATCTCCTGTGTAGCACTGGGAGTCCCCTGGGTAACACATAAAAAAGTCTTCTTCCTCCTCATCTTCCCTATGCTCCTCATCATCACCCAATGTTGCCTCAGAATATTGATTGGGCTGGGTAGTATCACCCATGGGGAAACCTGGCTCCATAGCTACATACTGGGCACTCAAAGCTTCCTCTTTGAGGTTATGCAGTGATTGTTTCAACAGACACAGCAGTGGGATGGTTAAGCTGATAGTAGCCTGATCATGATCTTGGAGCAGTATTCAAAATTCTCAAGAACCTCACAAATGTCAGCGATCCACACCCACTCAACAGTTATGTGCGGTGGGTGACTCTCAGTCTGACAAGCATGTTGGTGACTGAATAGGATAACTGAAGTGAGCACTAATATATATATTATGAGTGCAAGCCAAAAAATACATACTATATAAGGATAAGGCTGCACATCAAACTTAGATAATAGTATAATGCCTCAAGCATATGGAAAAATATTGGAAAATACAATGAAAAATGCTACTTGCTAAATGGAACATGTGAATAATGAATTGCATACCTGCCATGAATATTAGGAAAAAGGAGATATTTAGCAATCGCATTGATCAATGTAACTGAGCCCCAAAACGTCGTCAAGGTATATCTCTATATTGGGGTCCCTAGCTCTGTGACCCTAACTGTGTGTCATCTCATTGCAATTAAAAACTGCTGTGGGTGGAGAGGGGTAACCAAGGACTTTCTTATGTAGGAGATGGAAAAAACATGGCCGAAAGGGGCGGAGCTTTGTTCACATTCAGAAAAAAAACTACATATAACTGAATAGGATAACTGAAGTGAGCACTAATATATATATTACTAGAAGGTGGCCCGATTCTACGCATCGGGTATTCTAGAATTTACGTATTGTGTAGTTCATGTATGATTTTTGTTATATATATATATATAGAGAGAGATGTTGTTGTCTGTAGTTACCAAGTGTTTGTGTAGGCGCTGTACATGTTCTGGGTGTTGTCTGGGTGTGACGGGGGGTGAGAGCGGTGTTGTATGTGTGTTGCGTGTGTTGCGTTGTTTGTGGAGCGCTGTGTGTCTGTAGCGTTGTGTGTGTGTTGCGCGGTTTGTGTGTGTGTGGTGTGTTTTGGGGGGAGGTATGTTTTGAGCAATGTGTGTGTTGTGCGGTATGTGCGTATATTTGTGTGTGCCGCGGTGTTTGTGTGTGCAGCGTTGTCTGTGTGTGCAGCGTTGTCTGTATGTGTGGGTGTCTGTGTAGGGCAGTTGTTTGTGGTTCCCAGTGTGTGTGTGTGTGTGTGGTGTGTTGTGCAGTGCGCGCGTGTGTGTGTGTGTGTGTGTGTGTGTGTGTGTGTGCATCAGCCTCTCTTCTCTCAGCCTACCTCTCCCAGCCTCCCTCCTCCCAGCCTCCCTCAGCATCAGCCTCCCTCTCCCAGCCTCCCCAGCATCAGCCTCCGCCAGCATCAGCCTCTCTCCTTCCAGCCTCCTCCAGCATCAGCCTCCCTCTCCCAGCCTTCCCAGGATCAGCCTCTGTCCTCCCAGCCTCCGTCCTCCCAGCCTTCCCCAGCATCAGCTTTCCCCTCCCAGCCTCCCTCAGCATCAGCCTTCCCCAGCATCAGCCTCTCTCCTCCCAGCCTCAGCCTCTCTCCTTCCAGCCTCCCCCAGCATCAGCCTCTCTCCTTCCAGCTTCCCTCAGCATCAGCCTCCCCTTCCCAGCCTTCCCCAGGATCAGCCTCTCTCCTCCCAGCCTCCTTCCTCCCAGCCTCCCTCAGCATCAGCCTTCTGCTCCCAGTCTCCCCCAGCATCAGCCTCTCCATGCATCAGCCTCCCCCAGCATCAGCCTCCCCTTCCCAGCCTTCCCCAGGATCAGCCTCTCTCCTCCCAGCCTCCTTCCTCCCAGCCTCCCTCTCCCAGCCTCCCTCAGCATCAGCCTTCCGCTCCCAGTCTCCCCCAGCATCAGCCTCCCCAAGCATCAGCCTCCACCAGCATCAGCCTCTCTCCTTCCAGCCTCCCCCAGCATCAGCCTCTCTCCTTCCAGCCTCCCTCAGCATCAGCCTCCCGTTCCCAGTCTTCCCCAGGATCAGCCTCTCTCCTCCCAGCCTCCTTCCTCCCAGCCTCCCTCAGCATCAGCCTTCCCCTCCCAGTCTCCCCCAGCATCAGCCTCCCCAAGCATCAGCCTCCACCAGCATTAGCCTCTCTCCTTCCAGCCTCCCCCAGCATCAGCCTCCCCATGCATCAGCCTCTCTCCTTCCAGCCTCTCTCCTTCCAGCCTCCCCCAGCATCAGCCTCCCCTTCCCAGCCTTCCCCAGGATCAGCCTCTCTCCTCCCAGCCTCCTTCCTCCCAGCGTCCCTCTCCCAGCCTCCCTCAGCATCAGCCTTCCGCTCCCAGCCTCCCCAAGCATCAGCCTCCACCAGCATCAGCCTCCCTCGTCCCAGCCTCCCCCACCATCAGCCTCTCTCCTCCCAGCCTTCCCCATGATCAGCCTCTCTGCTCCCAGCCTCCTCCAGCACGCCGTGCTCCTCTGCCGACACTCACACACCCGATCGCATCCACTCACACACACCCGATCGCATCCACTCACACACACCCGATCGCATCCACTCACACACACCCGATCGCATCCACTCACACACACCCGATCGCATCCACTCACACACACCCGATCGCATCCACTCACACACACCCGATGGCATCCACTCACACACACCCGATGGCATCCACTCACACACACCCGATCGCATACACTCACACACACCCGATCGCATCCACTCACACACACAGACACTGACGATATTGCACATACGCGCTTATACTCACAACATCCGGGGATATCACATGCTTCTGGCCATGTGATCCTCCGGCAGGTCCTGGAAGATCACAACAGCACAGTATCGAGGCCGAGAAGCAAGCGATATCCCAGGATGTTGTGAGTATGTGGATGCGATGTGATGTGTGTGTGTGTGTGAGTGTGATCTGATTTGTGTGTGTGTATGTGTGTGCTGTTATGTGTGTGCTGTTATGTGTCTGTATTTTCCGGCGCTGCAGGACCTTGATGTGTGGATGCGATGTGATGTGTGTGTGATGTGTGTGTGAGGTGTGTGTGAGAGTGAGTGTGAGCCGGTGTACACTGTTAACTATGATACACATCGGGTAACTAAGGGACCTTAGTTACCCGATGTGTATAATGGTTACCAGCTTTCACGGCCTCCGTGAAGATCCCAGCATCGCAAGGTTATGTCTGGCGCTGCCGGGATCCTGACGGAGCCGGTGTAGAAGCAAGAGATATCCCAGCATGTTGTGATGTGTGGATGTGAGTGTGAGAGTGAGTGTGATCTGATGTGTGTGTGTGTACTCACCTGGGAATCGGGGCTCCGTGTCAGTTGGGCCAGAGCGAGCGTGGATTGCGTGAGGGGGGCGGGGCCTGCAGAGAGCCGGGGCGAGAGGCCAATCCGTGTGGGGGGCGGGGCCATGGCGAGCCCAGCGGCCAATCAGCTTTGTGTCACCGTAAGGACACAATTTCGGAGCATGACAGACAGACAGACAGATAGACAGACAGATAGACAGACAGACAGACAGAATAAGGCAATTATATATATAGATGAGTGCAAGCCAAAAAATACATACTATATATGACAAGCATGTTGGAGCTGCTATTCAGATGCTACCCCCTGCTGCTCAGTAATCCTTGCCAACATATAGAATGTATAGTTCCACCACGTAGGCAGGTTACACATGATTCGGTGACTTGGCAAATTAAAGCACTTTTTCAGCACTGTAGAACCAGCAAAAGTGGTAGAGGAATGGCGGAAATGGGCACTAATGCACCTTCTCAAGTAGGATATGTTTTCATAAATTTCTGAACAACTAGGTTCAGCACATGAGCCATGCATGGCACGTGTACCAGCCTGCCAACCTTTAAAGTTTCCAACAGGTTACACCCATTGTCACAAACGACCAAGCCGAGTTAGAGGTGCAGCGGGAAGAGCCACTGATTGGTCTGCTCTTTTATACATTGCCACAGCTCTGCTGCAGTGTGTGGTTCGTGACCTAAATAGACCAGCTTCAGCAGAGCGTGTTGCCACTTTGCTGATGCGATGCTGCACAGCTTTCAGCTTGGCAGTGAAGGGGAGGGTAATTCAGCAGAGGATGAGGAGTAGGAGGAGGAGGACGGGAAGACAGGAAGTGCCATATGATGAGGCGGAAACACAGTTAGAAGTTAGGCCCGCTATTCTTGGCGTGAGTAGCATGTGTGATGTTACAGTTTGCGAGTTTGTCCTAGTCTCCACCACGTTCGCTCCATGTGCTGTGACAGATATGTATCGTCCCTGTCCACAACAACTTGTCAACGTGTCTGATGTTAGGTGGACCTTCCCGGTTATGGAATTGGTCAAAACGCTGTTGAGATTGTATAACACGTGCTTTTGTAATGCGAGGACAGCACAATGAGCAAAATAGTGGCGGCTGGGAACACTGTATAGTGGGGCAGCCACATCCAAGAGATCACGAAAACACTGTGTTTCCACAAGCCTAAATGGCAACATATCCACGGCTAGCAATTTGGCAATGTGCGAGTTTGGGTTTTATGCCTGTGGGTGCATGGCTGGGTATTTATGCTTCCTTTCCAAGATGTGGTTGATGTTTTCACCTTGTGGGCAGGATGTATGAACGCCTGCTTCCTAGACAGCAGATTGTGAAGGACGTAGCACAGGTGACATGGCAGTGGTTTGGCCCGCAGACATAATTTTGGTACCCTGGTGTTCTGCCCACCTACTGGAGTGCTTGGCTGCCATGTGGTTCCGCATACTGGTGGTGCTCAGGTTGCCTTTGCCCTGGCCTCTGCTCAACTTGGCAGATGCTACAGATTACAATGTTTTTCTCTAAAGGAATTTCAGAAAAAAAATTCCAGACAGCGGCTGAACGCTCCTTTGCCCTGACTTGAGCCACAGTGGGGGTGGTCTTGGGAACAGTTGACCCAGTACTCACTCTGGGCAAACCACTACCCCTTGGTGCCTGTGTTGGTGCTACATATCCATCTTCCTGTGTTGCTGTGCTGTCTATGCATGTCAATGGTCCAGGTCGGATCAGTGGATTCATCATTGACCACCTCATCTTCCATATCATCCTCCTTCCTATTTGAGATTGTAGGCTAAACTGATGGCAACTGTGTCTCATCATCATCAGCCTCCACTTCAGGAGAAAGTAAATCAGGGTCCTCAAAATGATTTTTTTCTGGCCGTAGGTCCTCAAATACTTGCACATCAATGCATGCCACCTTCTCACGTCCCTCTTCCATGATGCATGGCGAGAAGCCAGAGCCAACCAATGGGTATGTGCAAAACAGATCCTCAGAGTGGCCAAGATTGTTTCATGTCTCCTGTGACTGATGAAGGGGGGAGAATGGAGGACCAGATTGAGGATTGGATGGGCCAGCCTTCTGGGTATACACAGTAGACTGGATGGTTGTCGAAGATTGGTTGCTGCTTGACAAATGCGAAGAGGCCTTGTCTGCCATCCAAGACAGAATCTGCTCTCGCTCCTCTGGCTTCCACAAACCTTTACGTTCCAGACCGGGAAATTTGGCAAGAAACATAGTGGATGCATCAAGCTTCTTCTGACCTGACACAGACTCCGTGCCTTGTTGCCCACCACTGACAACACCACACCCATGTCAACGTCCCTGACTCTTAACAACTGCTTTTTTTTTTTGTCATTTTGGGTTTTGTTGACATACTTGCAGATGTTGATAGTCCAAGCCCAGAAAACTTAGACCCCAAAAATATTGGGGAGAAAGTACAAGTGAGTACTTTTTACCAGGCATCAGAAAATGGTAGAGTCCTGCTTTTTTATTTGCAAAAGCCAATAGAAGCATATGTATGAATGTGGCTGACATGGATGGGCAGCACAAGTTAGGCTGTGAAACCCTAAATATTGTGGAAACAGGAACTGTGCTTTACTGTATCAGGCAGCAGTAAATACTAGACAACTGCTTTGTAACTATTTGCAAAAGCCAATAGCAACTTATGAATGTGGCTGATGTGGACAGATGGCACAATTCAGGCTTGAAACCCTAAATATTGTGGAAACAGGAACAGTGCTTTACTGTATCAGGCACCACAAAATGGTAGAGTCCTGCTTTGTATTTGCAAAGGCCACTAGCAACATATGAATGTGGCTGCCGTAAATGGATGGCACAAGTCAGGCTGTGAACCCCTAAATATTGTGGAAACAGGTACCGATTCCCTACCTAATCCACAATATCTCCCTCTTGCTGTGACTTTGTTAATTGCTATCAGCTCTTAAAAGATGACGGCGGAAGGTCCTATATAGACCCCATCACGCTGAGCGGCCAGCCAATCACAGTAAGGCCACAACCAAGATGGCTGCGGCATCACTGTGATTGGTTAAGAAGCACAGCATGTTTATTGGCTGCAAATCAGGCGCCAAAATGGCTGGATGGGATATTATCCAAATATAGCGAAGCAAATACCCCATTACGGGCTATATAATGAATAGCCCGAGTACCCTACTATTCTGCGAATAGCAAATAGTAATGAATACACTCGCTCATTGCTAGTGTTAAAGCCACTTTACACACTGCGATATCGGTACCGATATCGCTAGCATGGGTACCCGCCCCCATCGGTTTTGCAACACGGGCAAATTGCTGCCCGTGGCGCACAACATCGCCCAGACCTGTCACATTACTTACCTGCCTAGCGACATCGCTGTGACCGGCGATCCGCCTCCTTTCTAAGGGGGGCAGTCTGTGCGGTGTCACAGCGAAGTCACTAAGCGGCCGCCCAATAGAAGCGGAGGGACGTAACATCCCGCCCACCTCCTTCCTTCCTCATTGCGGGTGGGACGCAGGTAAGGAGAGGTTCCTCGTTCCTGCGGTGTCACATGGAGCGATGTGTGCTGCCGCAAGAGCGACGAAGTACATCGTTACTGCAGCAGCAACGATATTCGAGAATGGACCCCCATGTCACCGATGAGCAATTTTGACCGTTTTTGCGACGATTCAAAATCGCTCATAGGTGTCACGTGCAAAGACATCGCTAAAGCGACAGGATGTGCGTCACAAATTCCGTGACCCCAACGAGATCACTTTAGCGATGTCGTAGCGTGTAAAGCGACCTTTAATGTTTCCAAAATATCAGAACAACTTACAGTTAGGTCCAGAAATATTTGGACAGTGACACAATTTTCGCGAGTTGGGCTCTGCATGCCACCACATTGGATTCGAAATGAAACCTCTACAACAGAATTCAAGTGCAGATTGTAACGTTTAATTTGAAGGTTTGAACAAAAATATCTGATAGAAATTGTCTTCAGGTCTTGCTTGTTTGTGGGTCTTTCCGTCTTAAGTCTGGATTTGAGCAAGTGAAATGCATGCTCAATTGGGTTAAGATCTGGTGATTGACTTGGCCATTGCAGAATGTTCCACTTTTTTGCACTCATGAACTCCTGGGTAGCTTTGGCTGTATGCTTGGGGTCATTGTCCATCTGTACTATGAAGCGCCGTCCGATCAACTTTGCGGCATTTGGCTGAATCTGTGCTGAAAGTATATCCCAGTACACTTCAAAATTCATCCGGCTACTCTTGTCTGCTGTTATGTCATCAATAAACACAAGTGACCCAGTGCCATTGAAAGCCATGCATGCCCATGCCATCACGTTGCCTCCACCATGTTTTACAGAGGATGTGGTGTGCCTTGGATCATGTGCCGTTCCCTTTCTTCTCCAAACTTTTTTCTTCCCATCATTTTGGTACAGGTTGATCTTTGTCTCATCTGTCCATAGAATACTTTTCCTCAACTGAGCTGGCTTCATGAGGTGTTTTTCAGCAAATTTAACTCTGGCCTGTCTATTTTTGGAATTGTTGAATGGTTTGCATCTAGATGTGAACCCTTTGTATTTACTTTCATGGAGTCTTCTCTTTACTGTTGACTTAGAGACAGATACACTTACTTCACTGAGAGTGTTCTGGACTTCAGTTGATGTTGTGAACGGGTTCTTCTTCACCAAAGAAAGTATGCGGCGATCATCTACCACTGTTGTCATCCGTGGACGCCCAGGCCTTTTTGAGTTCCCAAGCTCACCAGTCAATTCCTTTTTTCTCAGAATGTACCCGACTGTTGATTTTGCTACTCCAAGCATGTCTGCTATCTCTCTGATGGATTTTTTCTTTTTTTTCAGCCTCAGGATGTTCTGCTTCACCTCAATTGAGAGTTCCTTAGACCGCATGTTGTCTGGTCACAGCAACAGCTTCCAAATGCAAAACCACACACCTGTAATCAACCCCAGACCTTTTAACTACTTCATTGATTACAGGTTAACGAGGGAGACGCCTTCAGAGTTAATTGCAGCCCTTAGAGTCCCTTGTCCAATTACTTTTGGTCCCTTGAAAAAGAGGAGGCTATGCATTACAGAGCTATGATTCCTAAACCCTTTCTCCGATTTGGATGTGAAAACTCTCATATTGCAGCTGGGAGTGTGCACTTTCAGCCCATATTATATATATAATTGTATTTGTGAACATGTTTTTGTAAACAGCTAAAATAACAAAACTTGTGTCACTGTCCAAATATTTCTGGACCTAACTGTATTTAGTAGTTAATTGCAAAATTGCTTCAATTTGCAAGCACTATTCGACTATCCTCATTTATGATGAAAACGTTTCAACTCTAATGTGATGACAAGAATTACCTCATTTTATTTTTCTTCTACACATTGATAATTTTTATATTTCATGTCATGTAAAATTATTGAGAAAAAAAATGCGAAAGCTTTCAAACCAGAATGGAAAGTAGTAGTGATAACCGTATTTCAGTGTACTGTGAATCACAAGGGTTTTCATCACAGTGGCATGCGGTCACACTTACTGAAACGACAAGCCGTCATGTGTAGTAATATAGAAGGACTTCGGGCTAATGAGCATTTATGAGATGAAGATATTTAAATCGAATATGACTTGCAACATTGCTATTCGTCTGACATGTTCACTGTATATCTTTGATGACATTTTTCAACTTTTAAAAGTTTCAAACGCTATGAATTGGCTGTAGCCAGATTCTGTATTGTATATTTTGATTGCTTAGTCGTAAAGTCCGTTTTAGATATATGGTATGGATTATGAATACAACATATAGGTGACAACCTAAAATAGTCCTAATGTGCCAAAATATAAAACAAAGAAGGAATTCAGTGCTATACGAATCTAATGTGATACTGTTCCCACACTGTTAGTGCCAAGATCCTATGCTGCATTGTTCCTGCACGTGATGACATTATTGCAGTGACCAGCGCTTGGCTGCAGAGATTGTATCTCTGAATGAAATGTCCTTGAACTGTAATGACAGGAGGCTGTCTGCGACCCTGAATCTTGACGTACCATTATGGAGCATTCGAGCTCTTTTAAAGGGTCCAGAATCAGGTGTAATATTTCTGACTGAGGATGTTAGGATGAATAAGAAGCCTTGATAATTCTTGCAAATGTCATTATGCTGACGAGTTCATTCATTGATGTTGCTTATTGTTTATAACCTAGAATGAAAACATAATGCGTAGGCACTCTGCAGTAAGTGAATAAATATATTGAACAAAAAATAAACACAACACTTTTGATTTTCCTCCCATTTTTCATGAACTGAACTCAAAAGTCTAAGACTTTTTCTATGTAGATAAGAGACCTTTTTCTCTCAAATATTGTTCTAATTCTGTATCAGTGAGCACTTCTCATTTGCTGAGATAATCCATCCACCTCACAGGTGTGACATGTCAAAATTCTGATTACACAGCACTTAAAATACCACTTAAGCATGTTTGGTTTTTTTTAGTCCTGGGTTTGTACTTTATATGTAAGTATCCTCACCCCCGTCTTAAGCTGGGTTCACACATAGCGACAGCGACAACGACATCGCTGTTACGTCACCATTTTCTGTGACGTAACTGCGACCTTGTAAGTCGCTGTTATGATCGCTGCTTAGCTGTCAAACACAGCGACGCAGCAGCGATCATAACGTCGCTACATGTGCAGAGAGCAGGGAGCCGCGCACACTGCTTAGCACTGGTTCCTTGCTCTACTAGCTACAGTACACATCGGGTTAATTAACCCGATGTGTACTGCAGCTACATGTCACAGTGCAGAGAGCAGGAAGCCGCGTACACTGCTTAGCGCTGGCTCCTTGCTCTCCTAGCTACAGTACACATAGGGTTAATTACCCGATGCGTACTGCAGCTACATGTGCACAGAGCAGGAGCCGGCACTAGCAGCAAGAGCGGCGGAGGCTGGTAACGAAGGTAAATATCGGGTAACCAGGGAAAGGTCTTCCCTTGGTTACCCGATGTTTACAGTGGTTACAGCTTTCCGCAGCTGCCAGACGCTGGCTCCTGCTCCCTGCTCGCTTCATTTCGTCGCTCTCTCGCTGTCACACACAGCGATGTGTGCTTCACAGCGGGAGAACGACGACGAAAAAATGAAGCAGGACATTCAGCAACGAGCAACGACCTCACAGCAGAGGCCAGCTCGTTGCTGGATGTCACACACAGCGACAGCGACGGGACGTCGCTGCAACGTCACAGAAAATGGTGACGTAGCAGCGACGTCGTTGTCGTCGTCACTGTGTGTGACACCACCTTTCTACTCATGATATACAGGGTGGGTCATAAGTATGGATATACCCTGGGTGGGCCATAAGTACGGATACACCCTGATAAAAAAAAAGTGTAAAGTTGAATTCAAAATGGCAGCTTTGCAGATGGCCGCCATGGGCGTCACCCATCCTCAAATGCTTTGCCCCTCCCATATACTAACATGCCACAAATGGTAAGGTGATATCAGCAACCACTTCCATTTATTCTGGGTGTTGTATCCATACTTATGGTCCACCCAGGGTGTATCCATACTTATGGCCCATGCAGGGTGTTTCCATACTTATGGCCCATCCAGAGTGTACCCATACTTATGGCCCACCCTGTATACTCATGATATATACTCAAGATGTTGTCTTCATTTTTTTCCAGCATTGCTCCAGTTGTTCTCTGGCCATTTGTGATCTACTGGCAATTCTAATCTTACATGGAGCATGCCGGAGGTTGCATCTCTGAGAGCCTCGTTCTGACCTCGTTCTGGCTCTAATAGAGCTGAATTGAGATCTTGTGATGTAATTTCTGACTTTCAGCCAGTAAGAAGTTATAGGCACAAGATAGCACCGCTTGACCATAGCGGTGCTGAAAATGTCTGAAGCCGCTGGAGGGTGAGTATGATACCGGGTACAGGGGATTTGCATTTAAAGTATAACATCAGCACTGACAAAAAACCCTGCTGGAGTGGTGCTTTAGTATATTGAAATAAATATACTGCTCAAAAAAATAAAGGGAACACTAAAATATCATTCTTTTGTTTAAGTGTTCCCTTTATTTTTTTGAGCAGTATACAATTCAAGACCATAGTTGAAAAACTTGTATACCGTCTTTTTATGAGTACCCCTTTTAACTTAGAAAAACAAGACAGACATATGACAATGCATAGCTGCTGCTTCCCTTGCAACGTCTTTCATGTCTCATTGTCTCTCCTGCACTTACAGCGCATGCTCGTGCTGAAATGCCAAACACACAAGGGTAACATTGGGGCACCTCAAATATAAATTAATGCTCTCTAGAATGCACATTGTAAGATGAAAAACATTAAAGTACTTTTTGGCTAACACCTCTTCCTTCTGTAGGAGTAATTCTAGAAACAGTGTTCAAAGTATGATCATCCAGCAGAAATTGTGACACCTCTAAGACAATAGTAGACATAAGGTTGCTTCCTGATTCGCCTTGTTTTGGGAAAGCCCACCCCATTTTTTTTTATCACTTTAGCATATGTTCGTTGATCATTACTTACACATTTGATGAAGGGTAGCATACCCGAAACATTACTTATTTTACATAATTTCAATAACGTCTAACTAACATCTTCACATGCCTTCTGGTGTGCAGTTCCTTCCTTCTATCCACTACAGATTGACAGGAACTGAGTGGTTGACACTAAAGTAACTAGCATCCTCCATCACGTGGACCATTCCCAAAGGGTGTGCCACCTACTTGTTTGATGAACCTGGGAGACAAATTTCAATTTTAAACAATACATCAACATATGTAATGATCATATTAACACTTATTACTGGATTTTACAGTGCAAAATATAACCATGTAACTCTGTTTAGACATACAAGTAGACCATTTAATTTACCTTAGTTACTGGTACTACATTATAGGGCGTGGATCAAACTTGTGTATGTTTTCATGTTTATTTTGCACAGATACTTTTCAGCAGTTTGTGTAACTCGAGATTTTTTGCCTCTAGATGCCCAAAACTTATACTATAATCTCTTCCACAAAAATGTAACATATATTTTCTTTTTTTCCGACTAAATAACTGTGTCCATAATTAAAATCCCATTCTACAAATACTTTACCAATACACTGCTACATCTGAGTCCTTAGACCAGATCTCAAAAATGTAGCCACCAGTAAATGGAATCTGTTGTCCAATTAATTTACAGTGGAACCTTGGATTACGAGCATAATTGGTTCCGGAAGTGTGCTCTTAAACCAAGTTACTCTTATATCAAAGCGAATTTTCCCATAGGAAATAATTGACACACAGTTCCACAACTCAAAAATAGTTACTGTATTTATACAAACTTATTACAGTAATATAAAATGTAATGTATTCAAATAAAATTATTACAGGACACTAATACAAAATACTGTACAGTAAAAAACATTAAAACAAATTAAACTGCACTTTAGCCTATAATAGAATTGTTGGTGTGAGAGAGGTACAGTACAAGCAATGTGCAGTACTGGTTAGCAGAAATACAGTACTGTATTCACAAATGCAAATTGATAGACATGCTGTGTAGTATATACTGTATACAGTACATATGTACAGAAAATTACCGTACCTCCAGAGCGGGTCAGAGCGTGGTGAAAGGACAGAACCGGAAGTGTGCACTGTGAGTATTTGCTCTTTTTGCAAACCATTGCACTTAAACCAAGTTACAAATTTGTAAAAAGATTTGCTTGTCTTACATAACGCTCTCAAACCAAGTTACTCTTAAACCAAGGTTCAACTGTATATGTTTTATTAATGAAATACATAAAGTAAAAATTCATTGTGATGCTATCAGTGTTTTCTTGTAACATAACCAGACTTGATCTCTAGGAAATTATGGCATTACATTCTGGTGGTTCTTTACATTTTTTCACCATTTTGTAGTTCTACATATTAAGCACAGAAAAGTAGTTTATATAAGTTACAAATATAAAATATGTATGGTTGTGTGGCTTTGATCTAAGGGAAAGAATAAGCAATTTAAAGCCATGTGTTCATATAACTTTTTTTTATTTACTCCATCAAAATGCATAAAGACAGGGCTGGTATGTACATAGAAATCATGGGGCCCCATAGCAAGAGTTCATATTAAGACCATCTCCCACAAGAAAAAATATTTGTTGGGTAGGCAAAGTAAGCTGGGTCATGGTGCATTTGCAGAATGGCATACCTCCCATGAAGGCCATACCTTCCCATTTTATATCACGTACACAAACATCGCTGCCTTACTATAAGCCCCTACTATTCCCACCCATCCCTGCAGCCTCCCCACTTAGTATGATGCACCCCACAAAGTATGATGACCTTATAAACCATCATAGAGTGTTATGCCCCACAGTCCACAATATAGTATGTTGGCCACAAAAACCTATATGCAGTATGATGAATCCCACAGCTCCCTACACACAGTATGCAGGAATCTACAGCTCCCATAAAGTATGATTGTCCACACAGTCATACACAAAGTATGATGGCCCCCACAGCTCCCCATTAATAATTATGTCCATTCAATCCCACAAACTGCATGATGGTTCCCTATGCCTCCATGATGGTTCCCTATGACTCCACTGTGTGATGGCCCCTCATAGTCCCCCATCCAGTATGATGGCCTCTCACAACTCTCATATGGCAAAAAAAATACCTTTCTCTTATTCCTCCCTGGCAAACATTTCTTGTATGCTCACTATTTACAGCAGGCTCAATGTACTGATGTCATCACATCACTGTAGTGCGTCCTGTGAACGTAGGAACTGTTGAATCTAAATGCCACTCGGCACCAGGCCCTCTCAGCTCGCGAGTCCCATAGAGACCACCTGGTCTGCCACTATAGGTGTTTTGCCTCTGCATGAAGAATCAGAAGAAGCTGCTATAGATCTCCAGAAGGTTTATGATTTAATATTTGAGACTGTTTAGTAGAGATTAGTTCCTCAATCTTTTTATTCACAAAAATGTGAATGGATCTCAGTCTAGGGAAGGATTAAAACATCCCCAAAGCAAGATTGTTTGTTTTACTACTTATTTGTGCCTCATTCACAATTGAGTTTAAAAACCCACCATAATTCATACAGTATACATGTGTATACAGATACAGATAGCAGTCCATTTTTTAAAAAATAATATACTTTCTATGTGTTAAAACAGAGCTTGCTGTTGGCTATAGAATGTGTCAAGATTCTTATCTCATAGTAGATATAGATTCCAATGTTGGGACTTGCAACAAATGTGCATTTTATAAATGTGCTAGATTAGAATCTTTAAGGGTACATTCATACTGGTTCCAGATGCTCAGGCAGGCTCTGATGGGGGCGTGGGTAACAAGTGATGCAACTGTGCATGCGCCATATAGACCTACATGGATTAGACAGAGTGGTGGTCATGTGACCATCACTATGGTTACAAAAAGGTCCTGCCAGGTCACAGACACATAAAGCATTGCCCGGGATAGTAACTGTCTCTGTCTCTCTCCCAGTCTCTGTCTGTCTGTCTCTGTGTGTCTGTCTGTGTCTATGTCTCTGTGTCTTTCTCTCAGTCTGTCTCTGTATCAGTCTCTCTGTCTCTCTCTATCTCTGTGTCTGTCTGTGTGTGTCTGTCTGTCTGTCTCTTTCTATCTCTGTCTGTCTCTCTCTCTGTGTCTGTCTGTTTCTTTCCCCGTCTGTCTCTTTCCCAAGTCTGTCTCTTTCCCCATCTGTCTTTGTCTGTCTCTCTGTCTCTTTTGCTGCCTGTCTCTTTCCCTATCTGCCTGTGTCTGTCTGTCTTTTTCCAGGTCTGTTTATTTCCAGGTCTGTTTCTTTCCAGGTCTGTTTCTTTCCAGGTCTGTCTCTTTCCAGGTGTGTCTCTTTCCAGGTGTGTCTCTTTCCAGGTGTGTCTCTTTCCAGGTGTGTCTCTTTCCAGGTGTGTCTCTTTCCAGGTCTGTCTCTTTACAGGTCTGTCTCTTTACAGGTCTGTCTCTTTCCAGGTCTGTCTATTTCCCTGTCTCTTTTCCTGTCTGTTTTTACCCGTCTGTTTCTTTCCCCGTCTGCCTGTGCCTGTCTCTTTCCCCGCCTGTCTCTTTCCCCGTCTGTCTGTTCTTGTCTCTTTCCCCATCTCCCCACCGATATCATATTACCTCACACATAAGCTTGTTATACAGTACTATGAATGTCTTTTGTTCATATAGCAACCAATCACAGCTCCTATTAATAACCTGTGACTTCCAGCTCCATTGACTTTAATGGAGGCAGGTTTTTTTTGGAGAGTAATTGTAAAGTGTGGGTTTAAATTTTCCCATCAAAGCATAGTCTATGACGTTCCCTGAGTCACATGAGGCGTCTGTGCAAAATTTCGTGATTGTAAATGCGATGGTGCGGATTCATTTAGCAGACATACATACATACACACAGCTTTATATATTAGATGCCATCTTTTCCAGGGTGCATAATGTCCACCATTCTTATTAAATTCTACCCAGATGATTCATAAAATTTCATTCACTATGGCATTGATCCCAAACCCACGTCTCTTAAGCTAAAACTACAAGACCCATGAAGCAAAAATGTATTTAAACATCAGCCAGTAGGTGAAAGTCCTCCTAATGGCAATTAGATTTTGAGGAACTCTCATCCACGGATAATTAGTAGCAATAAATGTGTTAATGCCAGTACTAAGGTTAAAACGATCTGCTTGACTTATTCCCGCTTATAGCATGAGGCGGACGGTAAAATAAAAAATTACTTTGTAGACCTTATACGTTTCGGATTCATTAAATTAATGACAACTCAACTTAATCATTTAGATAGAAAACTAAGACTTTTTGAATTAGAAAACCTCAAATCTTCACTAATTGCAAATTTTGATGACTGACAATGTGCTTAACTGTTAAATAAATCTTACCACATTCCGCGGCACCAACAATAAAAAATCATTCCTAGAATAGAAGCGGTTTCATCTGTCATTATCAGATCCTCGGTGTTATATATTGCAAGAAGCACCTTTAATTACTCCTTTCATGTAAAATATTAGCATAATGTCAAGACGTAGCAAAGGAGGTTTTAATAGGAATGCTACAGAAAAAACACAGGCTGCTCCCTGGAAAGGTCTTAAACAGAATTGCTTTGGCTTTGTGCATTGACAGCTTCTCGTCAGGACTGCCTTTGTGCATATTAATGAGCCGTTTAGACCTGCCGAGTATCTTACCCATTCTTTATACTGCGGTGGGGAGCTTGGTTTCTTGACACGTCTTAGAAAGACTGTGTGACCAGGGCTGCGCAAAACCACAGGTGCTACCTTGTGCCTGAAACTTTTGTGAAAACCTCGCCAACAGGAAAATTATAGGTAAAATACAATTAGAGCGCTTAGAAATGTGTTTACAATGGCTTCATTTGGCAACAGAGAACTTATTATCAACACCTTAGGGGAAGCCATTTTTCTTCATGAGCAGGTGCTGACACAGTTCCTTATGCAGTTGCTCTGTACATTGCATATCCAAATAGAGCACTTTATAATTTCCTGCAGCGAGGGGATAATCTAGCCTGGGATTAAATGGAGACTTTGAGCAATTCTACAGAATATATACAATGAGGTCATAGAATAGCTCTGAGCTTGTGTTAATTAAAAGAAACGCATATAATTACATTTATACAATAATATCACAGAATTTCCACTAAGGGCAATAAGGATCCTTTACCACTTATGTCACATGCAGTTAATTCAATAGGAGATCTATAAATGGAATTTAAAGAGAATCTGACAGCAGGTTTTTGCTATGTAATCTGAAAGCAATATGCTATAGGAGTTAGAACACAAATTTCAGTTATGGCTCCCTTATCAAGGTCTGTGCAGTTGTGTACCTGAAATGTTTGTTTTAACTTCAGCAGATTATCATTGCCAAACTTGGTCAGCTGCAGCAGAGCAGACCCTGTCTATAGACATTTTACATTGAGAGCCGTGTGTGGGCTGGGTGGCTTTCTCAGCTCTCCTGTATTGTGTCAGAACAGCTGCACCCAGTAAACTAAGTGATACATCATTGGATTCAGGTCCTCTTTTCCTATTTTATGTTGCTTTCAGATGAGGTAGCAAAACCTGCTGACAAATTCCCATTAATGGGGAATCTGCATGTTTTTGCTTTGTAATTTGAGGGCAGCATGAGGTAGGGGGTTAAAACACCTAATTTAGTGATTAGTTACTTATTAGGCTGTGTGCTATTGTTTCAGTATAATGAGTATTTTATCAGCAGGAGATTAACTCTGTTAGACTAGGTGCCTGCATGCATCCTGGAGCAATTACGGCTGCAGCACTGAATAGCAGCTTACTGTCAATACACAATTACCACAAAAAGCTGCTATGCAGGGGTGTAGGGGCAGGGTTAGCTTTCTGAGCTTTACTGCATGATACAGTACATTTAAAAACTCTGATTCTGTCACAACTGTTGCACCCAGTAAACTAAGTGATACATTGTTGGAATCAGGATCTCTTTTCCTACATTATGCATCCCAGATGAGCTAGAAAAACCCAGATTCCCTTTACTTTTACAAAATAAGGTCGGAAATGCTATACTTCACTGAGTTCAGTGATCCCAATGAAATGATATAGCAAAGTTTCTTGGTGGTAACATTTAATCCTCTTTGGTCCCTCAATAAGTTCTATATTGCCCATAAAGTCATTCCTGAATGACGAAATGGCTTTCACTGCTTACATAAATAATAAGAGACAACTCCTTTCAAAACCGACCCCCAGAGCATTCACGTAGAGTAAATGCCCCAAGATCCACTCCAGTGGTAACACCACCTTAAAGGGAACATGTCAGGTAATTTATGTGTTCTAATCTAGTAGCAGTGTGATGTGTGGCCTAGTAACCCCTTCCTACCCATCCGTGTGTTGTAATAGTGTGTAATGTGCATGTATAAAAATATGTTTTATTACTTATGTGTACCTTATGTAAATGATCAGGGACTCTAGCCCCAATGGATGTCGCATCGCCCTGTTGGCGTGATACCATGGAATTACATGAGCAATGTCACTGTCAGCTCCTGGAGATCCCGCGTGTGCACACTAACCATTCCCAAAGCCTTGTTTGTCAGCCGGTGCTTGCTTCTCATCTTCAGACATGCACTGCGCATGACCAGAGCCAGAACAGTTTTCTGAACATGCGCATTGCACGTCTGAAGACGAGTAGCAAGCGCCCCGATAACAAGGCTGTGGGAATGGTAAGTCCGCACGCGCGGGATCTCCAGGAGGTGATGTCGCTCAAGTAAATCCATTGTATCACGCCCACAGGGGTGTGATACCACGGAAAGCATGCAAATGCCCACGAGGAGATACGACGCCCATGGGGCTAAAGCCCCTTCTCATTTGCATAGGGTACACATAAGTATTAAAGCATATTTTTATACATGCACATTACACAATATTACAACACAGGGATGGGTAGGAAGGGGTTATTGGGCCACACATCACGCTGCTACTAGGTTAGAACACAAATTACCTGACATGTTCCCTTTAAGGTAAGAATGTAGCCAATCAGTGGTTGGTAATATTAAACAGTGGCCATTCATGTGGATAGTCATCCTTGTAATACAGATAACGTTTTTAAATTCCAAAGGTAAAGACATATATTCACAGGATCCTCTTCATGGGAGTTTATGCAATATAGTAAATATTTTCAAGACAAGTTAATTTGTCAAAGATGCAGCAGATATTGACAAGGTGCCATAAACTCTTCTAAAATTAGTTGTATTGGATGAAATATGTAGGCATGACGTCCATCCTATTTATTAGTTCAATCACGCCATGAACTTCTTGTCCCCGTAGCATGCCTTTACTGCCGCTTAACCTTGGCTAAACATGAAGGTGTCTCTCTGACTAGTTCTAAAAATTACTTTCATTGATTTGGTTTATACTGTTGAATCATTTTGACATTTTTCACTTGCTCTAAAAACATACCAATGATTTTCCTCTCATTGTGATTACCTCTGTATTCTATAAAAAATGTTTCCCAGAATTAAATTGTGTTCAGAGCGTAATGATGAATTGCATGTTTTATAGTAAGGAGGACAATTCAATCATGCTTTCTACATGCAACAGCAAATGAAATCTTGAAAGAGGATTACCTACAATAAAACAAAAATATTAATACATCTTTTGCCTAATCTATTCTTGAGTATAAAGACACTAGCTTGATTAGATTTTTTGACACATGTAGAAAATTGAAGTCTACATCATACTGCAGGTGAAGACTAACGTTATTTATCCCATGCTACCTTGAATAACCCCCGAATAAAGCTTTGAAATTGTATTTTGTATTTATTTTTCACATTTCATTGCCTTAAGCTGAACTAGCACATGGGCTAACATCGGGTCCTTGTGCTCTACGGTCTCCTCCCAGACACCACATGGACCAAGAATACGTTCATTGCAACTTAGCCTAAGGGGAGTTTAAAGGAACTTGCCACATTGAAAATGCAGGGCAATGCATAGGCAGCATGTTATAGAGCAGATTGAAATGTGTTGTGATATAAGATGTAGCATAACTTGTGGTTTTCGAATTTTGGTGTATAGTCTGTGTTAGGGCTTTTTTTTTTGCATGGCAGTCTGACGTTTTATCGATACTATTATTGGATAGTTACAACATTTTAATTGAAACAATATACTTTTTAATTGAAAAAATATAATTTTGTCTTTACAGTGCTTGCCTATGTGGTTAATTCATTTTCTATTTCCATAGATTGGACTCTTATAGATGCAGCTATGCTGCATATGAGTATCTGTGCTTCTCAAGGGCAGGGCCATTTGCAACCAATCGGCACCAAACAATCACGTTGCAACCTATCAGCACTCCAGTCCATGCAATTTCAATGCTGTTGTCACAAATATAGGCAGACCTGTCTGTTCATGACCATTATAAGCTGGGAATGGGGCGGGCTCTGCCTCTGAGCCCACTTCATACACCCAACTCAAGACTTGCTCAGGATATGTTGGAAGTCAGATAAGGGCTTAATAAGTTTTCCAGTCTAAAGGCCCAGTCACACACAACGACTTACCAGTGATCCCGAAAACGATGCGACCTGATAGGGATCGCTGGTAAGTCACTGGGAGGTCGCAGGTGAGATGTCACACAGTCAAACCTTACCAACGATGCAGGAACGATACAGGTCACAGTAGCGACCTGTATAACGATCTCAGCAGTCACTGTGACCCTGTCACACAGTGTCAAACACAGCGATGTGTCCTGCCCAGCAGGACATCGCCTTTGAAGAAAATGGCCTGGACTATTCTGCAACGACCAACGACCTCACAGCAGGGGCCTGATCACTGGTAGATGTCACACATAACAAGATCGCTAACGGGATCGCTACTGCGTCACAGAAACCGTGACTCAGCAGCGATCTCGCTAGTGATCTCGTTATGTGTGATAGTAGCTTAAGGAGTCTGAGAAGAAAAGTCTACAATCGCTGTATGTGACTGTAGACTGCCAAATCGTGATAGTCGGTAACAAACCGACTAGTCTAATCTTACTCCTGTCAATAGAACAAAATTGAGAGACATCGTATAAGGTTAGTCAGCTTGTGACTATGAGTATGCAAATCTCATACAGTCTGTAATGTGGTCTGGGACATTGTTGTGGGCAAGGTACTTGTTTCCTAAGGCTATGTGCACACGGTGCGTTTTTCTCGGCGTTTTTGCGCGTTTTTCGGGTGCATTTTTGGCCTCAAAACTGCATGACTTTGCTTCCCCAGCAAAGTCTATGAGTTTTCATTTTTGCTGTCCCCACACAGCGTTTTTTTTCAGCTGCGTTTTTGTGGTGACCACAAAAACGCAGCATGTCAATTATTCCCGCGTTTTTCACTGCGCTTTTCATCCATTGAGTTCAATGGGATGTTGAAAGACGCAATGAGAAACGCAAATAGCTGCGTTTTGGTGCGTTTCTAAGACCAAAAACGCAGCTATAAGCGCAGGAGGTGGGTAGTAAAGTGACGTGTACAGGAAGAGGATTCCTTCTGTCAGTATAGACAGAAGCATGAATCCTCCCGGTACCGTCACCGCCGCTTCCACCTCCCGTCCTGTGCATGTATGCTGCCGTGCGGCGCCATGTACAGGCAGGAGGTGGAAGCGGCTGCGAAAACAAAAGTTAACAGTAGAATAAAAAAAAAAAAGTTATACTCACCTGTCTGCAGCCTCGCGGTGCCATGCCTGCTCCCATCTCCTCTCACCGCTCCCGCTCCGGCTGTGTGCAGTCTCCCCGGGGCAGGACCTTGCTTGCAGGACCTGGCGATGGATCACCTGATGCAGTCACCTGACGCATCAGCTGATCGAGTCTCGGGCTGATGCGGGCGCTCGGCCGGTATCAGCGGATGCGTCAGGAGACTTCATCCCTGATTACCGGCAGCTGCTGCAGCGATCGGACAGGATCAGACTCCCGCCCCATCGCTCCGGGAGCTGCCGGTTATCAGCACATAAGTGAGTATTATTTATTTTTTTTTTTTGCACTGATGCATCATCTGATTGTATAAACGGCTTTTATACAATCAGCTGATGTGTGATGTGATTCAGGCCCTAGAACCTGACACATCATCTGATCGCTTTGCCTTCCAGCAAACCGATCAGATGATATTGGATCCTGATTGGACGGCGCGGGACCCTGACCCAGGATTACTGCGGAGGGGGGTTTATTTCAATAAAGATGGAGTCACTAATTGTGTTGTGTTTTATTTCTAATAAAAATATTTTTCTGTGTTGTGTTTTTTTTTTATCTTTACTAGAAATTCATGGTGGCCATGTCTAATATTGGCGTGACACCATGAATTTCGGGCTTAGGGCTAGCTGATAATATACAGCTAGCCCTAACTCCATTATTACCTGGCTAGCCACCCGGCATCAGGGCAGCCGGAAGAGTTGGATACAGCGCCAGAAGATGGCGCTTCTATGAAAGCGCCATTTTCTGGGGTGGCTGCGGGACTGCAATTCACAGCGGGGGTGCCCAGAAAGCATGGGCACCCTGCACTGTGGATTCCAATCCCCAGCTGCCTAGTTGTACCCGGCTGGACTCAAAAATGGGGCGAAGCTCACGTCATTTTTTTTTTGGGGGGGGCAAAGAAATCCTGCATACAGTCCTGGAAGGAGGATGCTGAGCCTTGTAGTTCGACAGCTGCTGTCTGCTCTCCTGCATACACTATTGGATGGAGGATTCTGAGCCTTGTAGTTCGACAGCTGCTGTCTGCTGTCCTGCATACACTATTGGATGGAGGATGCTGAGCCTTGTAGTTCTGCAGCTGTCTGCTCTTCTGCATACACTAGTGGAGAATGAAGAACACATTGAAGAAGGAAATGACATCAGACCTTTTTTTTTTTTGTTCACTGATAAAAAACGCATAAGGACGCAGTGAGCAAAAACGCAGCAAAACGCAGCAAAAAAACGCACCAAATCGCGGCAAAACGCGTGCGTTTTTTGCCGCGTTTTTTCGACGCAGGTGCGTTTTTGTGCGTTTTTAGCGGCCAAAAACGCACAAAAACGCAGCGTCAAAAAAACGCAGCGTGTGCACATAGCCTAAATCCGGCCAATGAACATGAAAATGGGGGTCCTGGCTAGGCGTGTGTGCTTTTATCATGGTCATTCGCCTCTGCAGACTGCGTGATGCCATTGGATACAGCAGGCCAGGACCAGATAGTTTAGAATGAATTGAGGGAGATCAAAGTCCAAAGCTACATTTTTTTTACTGAGTATAAACTAGATGTGAACTATGCATATCAATTAATAGGTACAATGCTTCACAAACATCTCACTTGCTTTAAGCGGATATGTGCACATCTTGGTTACATGCAATGACACTCCATATTCTTGGCACTTCAAACCCTTGCATCTCATAACAATCCAGTCAGTAGTTCTGGGAGATCTAGTATTCCACTGTGAGACTCCTCACTGCTACTGACAAAGTCCATTCTTGGTGGGTCAGACTCGACGCTGTATTGCACCCTATGCTCCCCTTAGTGGAACTCATGTCCCAGTATGGCAACCATATCTTCTATCCAATATACACAATTCTATTCCTTTTCACTGTAGTCAACTGTTCACTGATGTCCTGTTGAAACAAATCCTTCTCCTTCTATCCCGCTTTGCATTCCCGTGGGTATCATTTTGTACTGTTTAATTGGACTCCGTGGCCTGGGTTCCGGTCTATTGAATGTTCCAATCTATAAAATATTGCGGTCTATCACATATCTTGTTACATTTCCTTAATCCTTCGGATGGATTAATTGATGTCTAGCGTTCCTTCTTCTCTCTGCACCAACCCTGGAGCACGGCAGTCTGCGTTCAGACCTTAGATATTGCACCACTGAATTCTGGGTTCTGTCAACTCCAAAGAAATAACTCCCCTGTCTGCCCATTTAACTCCTCCCACTCTGGGCCAGTCTCAACAATTAACCCTACATGAGCCTGACAACATACATGACATTTACCAAACACATAAAACTCCATTTAAGAAAGTACATTGCATTACACAACATCACATTTTATTTAAGAGGGGGTTTGGGCAGCACTTCCACTTCCATAAAAGTTGGTCACGTAAGAGCACACTTACTTTGAGAAAACAGAGGAATCGTGACAGTATAGCGGGGTTTACATGCTGCAACATCGCTAGCATCGGCTAACGATGTCGAGCGCGATAGCACCCGCCCCCGTCGTACGTGCGATATTGTGTGATCGCTGCCATAGTGAACATTATCGCTACGGCAGCATCACACGCATATACCTGTGCAGCGTCATCGCTATGACCACCGAACAATCCCTCCCTCAAGGGGGAGGTGCGTTTGGCATCACTGCGGCGTCACTAAGCGGCCGGGCAATGGAAGCGGAGGGGCTGAGATGAGCGGGACGTAACATCCCGGCCACCTCCTTCCTTCTGCATTGCCGGTGGACGCAGGTAAGGAGATGCTCGTCGCTCCTGCCTGTCACACATAGTGATGTGTGCTGCCGCAGGAACGACGAACAACTATGCTAATATGCAAGTAATGATTTTTTGATTCAGGACGACCTCTCCGTGGCGAACGATTTTGGCCACTTTTGCGATCGACTAAGGTCGCTCGTACGTGTCACATGCTGTGATGTCGTTAACGTCGCCGGATGTGTGTCACAAACACCGTGACCCCGACGATAATACGTTAACGATATCGTAGCATGTAAACCCCGCTTATGAGCATTACACAGTATCACGATTCAACACTCTGTAGACTTTTCCTCTTAGACGGGAAAACTCCTTCAAGGTCAAATAAGTAAGGTACTGCCAATATTATGCTTAAAGGGGTTTTACCATTAAAAACAGTAATTTTAGGTAATAGATCTTAGAATAACTATAATTTCCACAATTTGATGTATTTAGAAAAAAAAAATTCTGTGCTGAGATAATCTTATATATGTGTCCCTGCTGTGTACTGTGTAATGGCTGTGTCTGACTATAGAAACCAAAAAGTACTCAGCTCAGCAGTCTTGCAATAATGGATCAATGGTTCTCCCCTGGTGTTCCATGCTTGGAGAGGCAGGAGCTGCTGCCAATACAATACAAAAAGGAAGAAGGGAAGGCAAGGTATCCGAAACGCATAATCTTTTTTTGGGACCTCATTAAACATATTGCCAGTGTTTTGTACATAATTTTTAGCATTGGAATTAAAAGTTATATTTTATCTATCCCTTGATGTTTATCCTTCCCTGGAATTGTTCCTTTTTTGTATTGTCTGACCGTACAGGGACATGATATGATCATACCACATCTGGGCAGAGGATGAAGTAAAAAAATTATACAGACATTACAGCACCAGATCACAAATTATAATTCTTTCTTTTAGATAAAACATTTTTTAAAAACAGGCAGTGAAATGCTTTAGCTCACAAAAGAATCATCTGTGATCCCCCGTGCTCTGTATACTCTTTTTTTTGTCCTCCCTGGCCCAGGAACTGTGGTATGGTCAGACCATGTTCCTGTACGGTCAAACACAGACATTACACAGTACATAGCAGGAACACATGTATAAGATCTCAGCACAGGAACACTTTTTTTTTTAAACACATCCAATTGTGACACTTATTATTATTCAAAGATCTATTGATTAATCAACTTTAAAATAAACTTTGCTTGTGAGAAAACCCCTTAAATTAGGGTCCTAAAAATCTTAGGCTTCATGTACATAGCAGAGTTATGTGCATGGTGGCTGTGTGGAGACCTACTGCATTTATCATTGCACTGTTACATCGCTTTCCAGTTTGTGAATTCATTTATAGGAGAGCTGATGGGTACATTTTCCTAAAGATGCATCTTAAAGCACCTCCAAAGCTGGTCATCTAGCTGGCAGATTCACCTAATTTTGGTGAAATCTGCTGATATTTTGTGATGGGTCATATACAAAAAAACTAATAACTTTAGAATCCACCATACACATTAGATAGTTACCCAGTCATATCAAACTAATTTGGTTTGGCCTACAGGCACATTATGTATTTGGCCATTTTTAGCACAAAATGACTGTTCAAACAAGCAGACCACTTTGTTGAGGAAATAGCCCTATTAAGAATCCACCCTCCTATGATTACTATAAAGCCTTAGCCATGAGTCAAGGAAAAAAGATGGAAGACAAGTGGGTAGTAAGGTGCACTGAATTGTGTGACAATGCCGGTAACTGCATTATTTCTGGCAATCACAGCAGTGGACTTGGACAATCAAGGTCCAATTTTTACTAGTTCTATGTCCCCTACAAGATACTATACTGCCATTTATCAGTCATTTTATGTTTATATACTCAATCTAATGTTGATCGCCAGCTTAGGAAGTCATAAGAGCTTTAGGCTGTGTCCACACTTTGCGTCGTCCTGGTTGCAGTTCTAAACGCATCCTCTGGCAGAAATTGCTTTTGCCAAAGTTGCTTTGAGCACAGAATCGCGGTAAACACGCGTGTGTTTTTACCGCGTTTTAGCCGTGTTTTTAGCGCTTTTTACATGCTTTTCCATTGCGTTTAGACAGAGGCGTTTTTAACATAAAGACACTACTAAATAAAGTTTAAACAGTCAAACACAATGAAAAAAGGGAAAAAAAGGAACACATATAATTATTGAAATCATAACGAAAATAGTTATATTTAATATAATTATAGCGGTTTTATACTATTTATCGCTAAAATAAGAATAAATTAATATTTTTCATGAATTTAATTGTCGGACTATGTGTGTGTGTAAAGGACATATCATTCCATTATTTTGATGTCAGAAAAGCATGCGTTTATGTAGTCCAAAATGCATCGTTTCTGCAGCTAAAAAGCTTGTAAAACGCTGGAATTTTGATGTCTCTTGCTTTTTCCAACTTCTCATTGACTTCAATGTTATCAAAACGCAGCCCAAATGGCAAAAACAATTGACATGCTGCTTCTTTGAATGCAGAGTTTTTGCCCAAAATTATGCAAATTATACGCAGCGTTTTGAACTGGAATGTTCGCACAAGAATTCCCCATTTTCCATAGACTTTGCTGTAAAATCAAAACGCATGCATTTTGGCATGAAAACGCTGCAGTTCGAAACGCAGGTGAAAACGCAAAGTGCGGACACAGCCTTATACAGATGAGTGGTTGCCAAAAAAGTTGAGCATTTAATATGAGTGAATTTGTGTCTCGTAAAGACCGGATATTTTTGGTCTCTTCTTATATACTGGTAATTTACCTCAACACAAAAAACCCTAAATAATTACACTTGTCTACTTATCATTACTTTAGGAAACTGTAATGATAAATGTTTAATATACAAATTCTGATTATATATTTGTAATATTTGATAATGTATTTCTATATATCTGTAATAATGAGGTCAACCATTCTGGTATATGAGGCTTGATTTCATCATTTTGGTTATACTGGTAACCACAGGATCACATAGCAATAGCCAAATTCATTCACATGTCAGATTATATTTAGACTACATAAAGGGTTACAGTCTATGGGACTATGCCATAGTTTTTCACTCCAAGCTGAAAAAGCAGCTTCTTTTAAAAGCAAATATGCCTCAGCCAGATTAATCCATCTGTTCCTGTAAATTTACCATTGTTTAACAACTGTTCCCTAAAAACAAGCCTGTCAAACCTTTAGACAAAATTCTGCCAGATGGCCGGAAATTCAGTCTTTAGAAAACTTGGGAGACATTTGAGGTTTGTTTTTATCTGATTAACATACAGAAGAAATAATAAAAGAAGAAGTTAAAGCATAAGGATTTGTCCAGGAGGAACTCAGCAGATGATCACTAATATACCATTAATTATTATGTATCATTCAGTGAATATTATCCTGTAACTTTCAATAATTACAATTATTTTCCTCATTTACATCTATTTCTGAAAGACTAGTTTACTAAAAATTTAGACTAATGAGCATGTTACAGTGAGCGTTGGCTGCCTTTAGAGCCAGAATGACCACTAGTGTCTAGTTCATGTTATCTACATCCAGATTATACTGGACTCATTGGAATACAGTATCGGGCAAAGGTTTGGACACTCCTGTTCATGCAATGGTTTCCCTTGTTCTTATTGGAATCTGAATATTGTAGATTTAAACAGAAAGCAGAAAAAACACAAACCACTTTTCCAACATGATCATATATTGCATTTCTGAAGAAGAACAGGATGAAAGTGACCAAGTATGTCTCATGATCTGAACCCAATTGAACACCTATGGGAAATTCTAAAGAGACAAGTTGAGCATCACACTCCATCCAGGCTCTAAAATGGGTCACTCTTGAAGAATAGAAAAAGATAGATGTTGTAATATGACACTAACATGTCTAGAAGACTTGATGCTGTCCTTAAAAATTATGGACGTCATAAAAGATGAGACAATGGTGGGTGTAGACCCACTGTGCCGCTGGCCAGGCTTATCCTGAAGGGCAATGACTAAGTCACTCCCTGTTCTTCACTCAAGGCACTGATGGTGTGGTTAGGCTTGGGCCATTACAACCTGCTGTTATGCATCTAATACACTCAAACACATGTGTAGTTGAAAAGAGGGAAGGGCTGACCACACTCCACAGCTCCCTGTGCAGGCTAAAAACAAACCCTAGCTGCACAACAAAAAAGCAGCTCACTGTCAATAGACAATGTGCAAAGAGAGCTGTTGTGTGGACGAGGTTAGCTTTCTGAGCTGTGCAACATACTACATCTCAGAAATCTAATTATTTCACAACAGTTGCACCCAGTAACCTAAGTGATACATTGTTAGAATCAGGGTCTCTTTTCCTAATTTATGCCTCTCTCAGCTGATGTAGCAAAAACATGTCAACCAATTACCTTTAAATGCTGCTGTCAATCTGTGACCGTGACATTTAATGCACTTCAGCAGATGAGCACGTAATTCTATCTCTTTATAGTTATGTCCGCATCGTGATTGCTGGACAATGATGTGTTGCTATGATTTCCAGGGGTCTGTTGAAGACACCATTGTCTGTCATCACTGTACTCCTGTGGAAACTAGCCTGTGGGAGGCAATCATAGCATACCATTTATCTTTGATAAAGTAGTGTACAACTTGTGTAATTGTAAATTTTATGTACCCTAAATAACACACAGCCATTAATGTCTAAACCATTAGCAACAAAAGTGAGTGCACCCCTAAGTGAAACATTTTGCCTAAAGTGTCAATATTTTTGTGGCCACAATTATTTTCAAGCACTGTCTTAACATTCTTGGGCATGGAATTCACGAGAGCTGTAGAGGAGCCAATGGACACCTCTTCCATCCTCCATGATGACATCACTGAGCTGATGGATGTTAGAAACCTTGCTCTCCTTCATCTTTGGCGATGCCCCACAGATGCTCAATAGGGTTTAGGTCTGAAAACATGCTTGGCCAGTCCAGCACCTTTACCCTCAGTTTTTTTTAGCAAGGCAGTGTTCGTCTTGGAGGTGTGTTTGGGGTCATTAACATGTTGGAATACTTCCCAGTGGCCTAGTTTCCAAAGAAAGAGGATCATGCTCTGCTTCAGTATTTCAAAATACAGTTAGGTCCAGAAATATTTGGACAGTGACACAAGTTTTGTTATTTTAGCTGTTTACAAAAACATGTTCAGAAATACAATTATATATATATAATATGGGCTGAAAGTGCACACTCCCAGCTGCAATATGAGAGTTTTCACATCCAAATCGGAGAAAGGGTTTAGGAATCATAGCTCTGTAATGCATAGCCTCCTCTTTTTCAAGGGACCAAAAGTAATTGGACAAGGGACTCTAAGGGCTCCAATTAACTCTGAAGGCGTCTCCCTCGTTAACCTGTAATCAATGAAGTAGTTAAAAGGTCTGGGGTTGATTACAGGTGTGTGGTTTTGCATTTGGAAGCTGTTGCTGTGACCAGACAACATGCGGTCTAAGGAACTCTCAATTGAGGTGAAGCAGAACATCCTGAGGCTGAAAAAAAAGAAAAAATCCATCAGAGAGATAGCAGACATGCTTGGAGTAGCAAAATCAACAGTCAGGTACATTCTGAGAAAAAAGGAATTGACTGGTGAGCTTGGGAACTCAAAAAGGCCTGGGCGTCCACGGATGACAACAGTGGTGGATGATCGCCGCATCCTTTCTTTGGTGAAGAAGAACCCGTTCACAACATCAACTGAAGTCCAGAACACTCTCAGTGAAGTAGGTGTATCTGTCTCTAAGTCAACAGTAAAGAGAAGACTCCATGAAAGTAAATACAAAGGGTTCACATCTAGATGCAAACCATTCATCAATTCCAAAAATAGACAGGCCAGAGTTAAATTTGCTGAAAAACACCTCATGAAGCCAGCTTAGTTCTGGAAAAGTATTCTATGGACAGATGAGACCAAGATCAACCTGTACCAGAATGATGGGAAGAAAAAAGTTTGGAGAAGAAAGGGAACGGCACATGATCCAAGGCACACCACATCCTCTGTAAAACATGGTGGAGGCAACATGATGGCATAGGCATGCATGGCTTTCAATGGCACTGGGTCACTTGTGTTTATTGATGACATAGCAGACAAGAATAGCCGGATGAATTCTGAAGTGTACCGGGATATACTTTCAGCCCAGATTCAGCCAAATGCCGCAAAGTTGATTGGACGGCGCTTCATAGTACAGATGGACAATGACCCCGAGCATACAGCCAAAGCTACCCAGGAGTTCATGAGTGCAAAAAAGTGGAACATTCTGCAATGGCCAAGTCAATCACCAGATCTTAACCCAATTGAGCATGCATTTCACTTGCGCAAATCCAGACTTAAGACGGAAAGACCCACAAACAAGCAAGACCTGAAGGCTGCGGCTGTAAAGGCCTGGCAAAGCATTAAGAAGGAGGAAACCCAGCGTTTGGTGATGTCCATGGGTTCCAGACTTAAGGCAGTGATTGCCTCCAAAGGATTTGCAACAAAATATTGAAAATAATTTATTTTTTTTTGGGTTTGGTTTATTTGTCCAATTACTTTTGACCTCCTAAAATGTGGAGTGTTTGTAAAGAAATGTGTACAATTCCTACAATTTCTATCAGATATTTTTGTTCAAACCTTCAAATTAAACATTACAATCTGCACTTGAATTCTGTTGTAGAGGTTTCATTTCAAATCCAATGTGGTGGCATGCAGAGCCCAACTCGCGAAAATTGTGTCACTGTCCAAATATTTCTGGACCTAACTGTACATGTTGGCATTCATGCTTCCCTCAGTGAACTGTATTTTATCACTGTCAGTAGCACTCATGCAGCCCCAAATCATGACACTTCCACCACACTTGTCTTTGTACTCATCACTTGGTTGCCACCACACACAGTTGACACCATCTGAGTTTATCTTGGTCTCATGAGGCTACAGGACATGCTTCCAGAAATCCATGTACTTAGTCTGCTTGTCTTCAGAAAACTGTTTGTGGCTTTCTTGTGCATCATCTTTACAAGAGGATTCCTTCTGGGACCACAGCCATGCAGTGCGATTTGTGTGTGGCGTAGGGTCTGAGCACCTACAAGCTGACCACCTCAACCCTTTAACCTCTGCACCAATGCTGACAGCACTCATATGTCTATTTTGAAAAGACAACCTCTAGATATGTTGCTGAGCATGTGCGCTCAAACCTTTTAGTCTACCATGGCGAGGCCTGTTCTGAGTGTAACCTGTCTTGTTAAACCATTGTATGGTCTTGGCCACTGTGTTTCAGCTCAATTCAAGGGTGCTGGCAGTCTTCTTATAGCCTAAACCATCTTTATGTAGAGCAACAATAATTTTTTTCTGATCCTCTCCAAGTTCTTAGCTATGGGGTGCCATGTTAAACTTCCAGTGAAAAGTGTGAGAGTTTGAGGGCGATAACACCAAATGTAACACACCTACTCCCCATTTACACCTGAGAAATTGTAACACTAATGAGTCACATGACATTGGGGAAGGAAAATGACAACTTGGGCACGATTTAGCCATTTTCTCTTAGGAGTGTACTCACTTATGTTTCCAGTGGTTTAGAAATTAATGGCTCTGTGTTGAGTTATTTAGAGAGCACACCAAATTTACACTGTTATACAAGTTGTACACTGACTACTTTACATTGTATGAAAGTGTTATATCTTCAGTGCTGTCCCATGAAAATATATAATAAAATATTTACACAAATATGAGGGGTGTACTCACTTTTGTGATATACTGTGCTTATAAATTACATCTCCTTTGAGACGTCTTTTTTTAAAAGCAAAACTAGCCCAAGTTTTTAAAATCTTTCATCATATGACAGACCTTCCATCCCATGTAATAATTTAGTTGCCGCATTTGGACTATTACCTTCCCAATATCCTTTTTAAAATGTGGAGCTCAAAACTGAATCCCATGTTCAAGATTTCACTTTACAAGTGATTTATGGAGGAGGTAATAATATCATATGGTAGCCTACTACTGACTTTATTACATTTAGAGATGCTTCACGGTGACCACCACACATTCAGAAACCATATGTCCATCTTTGTTGTGTCTCTCAAAGACATGGTGGTTGGTATGAAAAATCTGTCATTTGACTCAACAAACAACAACACAGGTTGCCAATCATCTAATGTTGAGTCCCTAGATCTAAACTAGTCCCTTCTCTTATTTCCTCAATAGCGTCTGTTTTGCAGCATTTCAACAATAAGGCCTGTTTATTATAGTCTCCACTCGACAGTTGATGTTGAGATGTGTCTGCCACTTGATATCTGTTTATCATTTATGAGGGCTGTTATCTGTGGTTGCTATTAATTTGTGATGTCTGAGTTGTTTCATATCGATTGATGGTTTTCATGAAACATGAGGATAACTTAAAGGTTCTGGCAATTTTCTGGGCTGGCTGACCTCCATGTTTACTGCAATGAACTGTCATTCCTTTCAGTTGAGTAATTCTTGCCATATCCTGGCTTGGAACAGTTGGGTAATAGGTCTAAGCATTATAAGGAACTGCATCTACAAAGCACACCTCATGGTCTCAAACATTTACTGAAGGCTGGTGATTTCAGAAATGAACTCTTGACAAGACAGAGCTATGATTTGGAAACCATTCCAAGCTGCTTAAGAGAATGCCATGAGAGTGTAAAGCTGTTATCAGAGTAAAAGGAGTAAAATGAGGAATGAGTGTGCTAACATATATTCTGTTTTATTTCACACACCTTTCTTCACCTTTCATTATGTGTCTCTTTGTGGTTTTGCTACCTACATTCTGAATCTTCAATGTGCACATTTCATACAAACAAGAAAAAGCATTGCATGAATAGGTACAAGTGCATCTCAATAAATTAGAATATCATCAAAAAGTTAATTCATTTCAGTAATTCAATAGAAAAAAAGAGACATATATTATATAGTCATTACACACAGAATGATCTATTTCAGGTGTTTATTTCTGTTAATGGTGATGAAAATTATGGCTTACAGCCAATGAAAACCCAAAAGTCATTATCTCAGAAAATTAGAATATTATATAAGACAAATTGAAAAAATTATTTTAAACTCAGAAATGTTGGCGCCTACTGAAAAGTCTGTACAGTAAATGCACTCAATATTTGGTTGGAGCTCCTTTTGCATGAATTACTGCATCAATGCGGCGTGGCATGGAGGCGATCAGTGGATAGACAATTGGGATAAGAACGGAAAGGTTAGCTCTTTTGGAGCGGACCGTATCATACATTGTGTCTGTGTATACAGTATGTACAGGTGCATGTCAATAAATTAGAATATCATAAGTTAATTTATTTCAGTAATTCAATACAAGAGGGAAACACATATTATGTAGAGTCATTACACACAGTGATCTATTTCAAGTGTTTATTTCTGTTAATGTTGATGATTATGGCTTACAGCCAATGAAAACCCAAAAGTCATTATCTCAGAAAATTAGAATATTATATAAGACAAATTGAAAAAATTATTTTAAACTCAGAAATGTTGGCGCCTACTGAAAAGTCTGTACAGTAAATGCACTCAATATTTGGTTGGAGCTCCTTTTGCATGAATTACTGCATCAATGCGGCGTGGCATGGAGGCGATCAGTGGATAGACAATTGGGATAAGAACGGAAAGGTTAGCTCTTTTGGAGCGGACCGTATCATACATTGTGTCTGTGTATACAGTATGTACAGGTGCATGTCAATAAATTAGAATATCATAAGTTAATTTATTTCAGTAATTCAATACAAGAGGGAAACACATATTATGTAGAGTCATTACACACAGTGATCTATTTCAAGTGTTTATTTCTGTTAATGTTGATGATTATGGCTTACAGCCAATGAAAACCCAAAAGTCATTATCTCAGAAAATTAGAATATTATATAAGACAAATTGAAAAAATTATTTTAAACTCAGAAATGTTGGCGCCTACTGAAAAGTCTGTACAGTAAATGCACTCAATATTTGGTTGGAGCTCCTTTTGCATGAATTACTGCATCAATGCGGCGTGGCATGGAGGCGATCAGTGGATAGACAATTGGGATAAGAACGGAAAGGTTAGCTCTTTTGGAGCGGACCGTATCATACATTGTGTCTGTGTATACAGTATGTACAGGTGCATGTCAATAAATTAGAATATCATAAGTTAATTTATTTCAGTAATTCAATACAAGAGGGAAACACATATTATGTAGAGTCATTACACACAGTGATTTATTTCAAGTGTTTATTTCTGTTAATGTTGATGATTATGGCTTACAGCCAATGAAAACCCAAAAGTCATTATCTCAGAAAATTAGAATATTATATAAGACAAATTGAAAAAATTATTTTAAACTCAGAAATGTTGGCGCCTACTGAAAAGTCTGTACAGTAAATGCACTCAATATTTGGTTGGAGCTCCTTTTGCATGAATTACTGCATCAATGCGGCGTGGCATGGAGGCGATCAGTGGATAGACAATTGGGATAAGAACGGAAAGGTTAGCTCTTTTGGAGCGGACCGTATCATACATTGTGTCTGTGTATACAGTATGTACAGGTGCATGTCAATAAATTAGAATATCATAAGTTAATTTATTTCAGTAATTCAATACAAGAGGGAAACACATATTATGTAGAGTCATTACACACAGGGATCTATTTCAAGTGTTTATTTCTGTTAATGTTGATGCTTATGCCTTATAAAAACTCAAAAGTCATTATTTCAGAAAATTGGGATATTATATAAGACCAACTGATAAAATGATTTAAACTCAGAAATGTTGGCGCCTACTGAAAAGCATGTCCAGTAAATGCACTCAATACTTGGCCGGGGCTCCTTTTGCGTGAATTACTGCATAAATGCGGCGTGGCATGGAGGCGATCAGATTGTGGCACTGCTGAGGTTTATGGAAGCCCAGGTTGCTTTGATAGCAGCCTTCAGCTCGTCTGCATTGTTGGGTCTGGTGTCTCTCTTCTTCCTCTTGATAATACCCCATAGATTCTCTGTGGGGTTTAAGTCAGGCAAGTTTTCTGGACAATTAATCACAGTGATACTGTGGTTATTAAACCAGATATTGATACTTTTGGCAGTGTGGACAGGTGCCAAGTTCTGCTGGAAAATGACATTTCCAACTCCAAAAAGCTTTTTGGCAGAGGGAAGCATGAAGTGCTCTAAAATTTCCTGGTAGATGGCTGCGTTGACTTTGGTCTTGATAAAGCACAATGGACCGACACCAGCAGATGACATGGCTCCCCAAACCACCACTGATTGTGGAAACTTCACACTAGACCACAAGCAGCTTGTATTGTGGCCTCTCCACTCTTTCTCCAGACTCTGGGACCTTGATTTCCAAATGAAATGCAAAATTTACTTTCATCTGAAAACACCTTGGACCACTGAGTAACAGTCGAGTTCTTTTTCTACTTGGCCCAGGAAAGACGCTTCTAGCATTGTCTATTGGTCATGAATGGCTTTACACAAGGAAAGTGACAGCTGTAGTCCATGTCCTGGAAACATCTGTGTGTGGTGGCTCTTGAATAGAGTTGAGCGCGGTTCGTGGTTCGTGGTTCTCCAGTTCTAGGCTCGAGTGATTTTGGGGCATGTTCTAGATCGAACTAGAACTCGAGCTTTTTGCAAAAGCTCGATAGTTCTAGAAACGTTCGAGAACGGTTCTAGCAGCCAAAAAACAGCTAAATCATAGCTTGGTTTCTGCTGTAATAGTGTAAGTCACTCTGTGAATCAAACTATTATCACATTTCAGTGTATAGTGTGCGTGAACAGCGCCTTCAGATCACTGCTGTTTCTATAATGGTGATCGCCATTTTTTTTTTTTTTTTCTTGTCTTCCTTCCCTAAGCGCGCGCGTCTTGTGGGGCGGGCCAGCATGTCAGCCAATCACAGACACACACACAGCTAAGTGGACTTTGAGCCAGAGAAGCAACGGCATGTGTGATAGGATCTGCATGTCACATGTCCCTGCATTATAAAACCGGACATTTTCTTCACGGACGCCATTATCTGCCTTCTGCGTCTTTGGTGTCAGACATCACTGTCGCAGCTCCGTCTTGAGTCCTATCGCTGATACAGCTGTATGCGCTGCATACACAGCGTTAGACAGCATAGGGAGAGCACTTTATAGCAGTCCTTTTAAGGGCTCAAACCGGCAGGGTCAGAGTTAAGGTGACAGGTCCTGAAAACAGCGCCAGCGTCTGTGCAGCCAAGGTCAGGGATTTCCTCCCTGCATTTCACCATTAGGAGGGAATAGAAAGGCAGGCTTCCATTCCTCTACCCAGAGCACCACAATCCTGCCACTGTACCCTCTTGTCCTCTGCACACTCCAACTCATAACTAAGCCATTATACTAGCAAACACTCAGTGTACCTAGTGGCATCCTATCTGTGGCTATTGGACTTTGCTATAGTCCCACTAGTGCAAAGACATTTGCAGAGCACGTCTGCCTGCATTGCACACTACAACTAATTATAACTAAGCCATTATACTAGCAAACACTCAGTGTACCTAGTGGCATCCTATACGTGGCTATTGGACTTTGCTATAGTCCCACTAGTGCCAAGACATTTGCAGAGCGCTTCTGCCTGCGTTGCACACTCCAACTAATTATAACTAAGCCATTATACTAGCAAACACTCAGTGTACCTAGTGGCATCCTATACGTGGCTATTGGACTTTGCTATAGTCCCACTAGTGCCAAGACATTTGCAGAGCGCATCTGCCTGCGTTGCACACTCCAACTAATTATAACTAAGCCATTATACTAGCAAACACTCAGTGTACCTAGTGGAATCCTATACGTGGCTATTGGACTTTGCTATAGTCCCACTAGTGCCAAGACATTTGCAGAGCGCATCTGCCTGCGTTGCACACTCCAACTAATTATAACTAAGCCATTATACTAGCAAACACTCAGTGTACCTAGTGGCATCCTATACGTGGCTATTGGACTTTGCTATAGTCCCACTAGTGCCAAGACATTTGCAGAGCGCATCTGCCTGCGTTGCACACTCCAACTAATTATAACTAAGCCATTATACTAGCACACACTCAGTGTACCTAGTGGCATCCTATACGTGGCTATTGGACTTTGCTATAGTCCCACTAGTGCCAAGACATTTGCAGAGCGCATCTGCCTGCGTTGCACACTCCAACTAATTATAACTAAGCCATTATACTAGCAAACACTTAGTGTACCTAGTGGCATCCTATACGTGGCTATTGGACTTTGCTATAGTCCCACTAGTGCCAAGACATTTGCAGAGCGCATCTGCCTGCGTTGCACACTCCAACTAATTATAACTAAGCCATTATACTAGCACACACTCAGTGTACCTAGTGGCATCCTATACGTGGCTATTGGACTTTGCTATAGTCCCACTAGTGCCAAGACATTTGCAGAGCGCATCTGCCTGCGTTGCACACTCCAACTAATTATAACTAAGCCATTATACTAGCAAACACTTAGTGTACCTAGTGGCATCCTATACGTGGCTATTGGACTTTGCTATAGTCCCACTAGTGCCAAGACATTTGCAGAGCGCATCTGCCTGCGTTGCACACTCCAACTAATTATAACTAAGCCATTATACTAGCACACACTCAGTGTACCTAGTGGCATCCTATACGTGGCTATTGGACTTTGCTATAGTCCCACTAGTGCCAAGACATTTGCAGAGCGCATCTGCCTGCGTTGCACACTCCAACTGATTATAACTAAGCCATTATACTAGCAAACACTTAGTGTACCTAGTGGCATCCTATACGTGGCTATTGGACTTTGCTATAGTCCCACTAGTGCCAAGACATTTGCAGAGCGCATCTGCCTGCGTTGCACACTCCAACTAATTATAACTAAGCCATTATACTAGCAAACACTTAGTGTACCTAGTGGCATCCTATACGTGGCTATTGGACTTTGCTATAGTCCCACTAGTGCCAAGACATTTGCAGAGCGCATCTGCCTGCGTTGCACACTCCAACTAATTATAACTAAGCCATTATACTAGCAAACACTTAGTGTACCTAGTGGCATCCTATACGTGGCTATTGGACTTTGCTATAGTCCCACTAGTGCCAAGACATTTGCAGAGCGCATCTGCCTGCGTTGCACACTCCAACTAATTATAACTAAGCCATTATACTAGCAAACACTTAGTGTACCTAGTGGCATCCTATACGTGGCTATTGGACTTTGCTATAGTCCCACTAGTGCCAAGACATTTGCAGAGCGCATCTGCCTGCGTTGCACACTCCAACTAATTATAACTAAGCCATTATACTAGCAAACACTTAGTGTACCTAGTGGCATCCTATACGTGGCTATTGGACTTTGCTATAGTCCCACTAGTGCCAAGACATTTGCAGAGCGCATCTGCCTGCGTTGCACACTCCAACTAATTATAACTAAGCCATTATACTAGCACACACTCAGTGTACCTAGTGGCATCCTATACGTGGCTATTGGACTTTGCTATAGTCCCACTAGTGCCAAGACATTTGCAGAGCGCATCTGCCTGCGTTGCACACTCCAACTAATTATAACTAAGCCATTATACTAGCACACACTCAGTGTACCTAGTGGCATCCTATACGTGGCTATTGGACTTTGCTATAGTCCCACTAGTGCCAAGACATTTGCAGAGCGCATCTGCCTGCGTTGCACACTCCAACTAATTATAACTAAGCCATTATACTAGCAAACACTCAGTGTACCTAGTGGCATCCTATACGTGGCTATTGGACTTTGCTTTAGTCCCACTAGTGCCAAGACATTTGCAGCACGTCTGCCTGCGTTGCACACTCCAACTAATTATAACTAAGTTACATTGTCAGGGATATTTATTCTTTATTATTCTGCTGTTAATAAAGCTAGACCACCACTGCAATCTTCACCACCTCTCAATTTTTACTACCACATTTTCAGTCCACAATCTTGTCGCAATCAACATGAGTGGCAAAATGACAGATGCTGGTGGAAAGGGGAAGAGGCGTGGTGGAAAAGGCAAAAAAGGTTTTGTCAGTGGGGAAGGTGGCAAAGCTCCATTATCATCTGCTGCAGATAGACCATCTACTAGCAAAAGTAAGATGTCTACTACTTATTGTGGACAATCCGATGTGCTCCCTTTTTTACGGACACGAACAAGAGGAACAAAGGTAGATGATGGGCAAAAAAGGAAAATGCTTGAATGGATCTCAAGTGGTCCAACAAGTGCCCTCTCAGCCACTTCAAGTACCGCATCCAAAAAACACCAGTCCTCTGAGTTGTCATCCCAATCACACTTGATTTCTCCCAGCTCTGAAGTCTCCATCAGCCCTGCACAGTATGGTGGAACTGAGATGGCTGAATCTGCAGAGCTGTTCAGTCACACTATAGCCTGGGAATCAGAGGTCTGCTCCCAAGCTACAGTGAGTACAGAACAGGAAATGGTCTGCAGTGATGCCCAGAACCTTTGTGACTCTGATTCAGGCCGTGAGGACCAAGTTTCTGAGCATAATGTTGACCCTTTGTCACAAACTGTAACACCTGTGGTTATAGACAATGAGGAACATACTGATGAAGATGAGACGCAGATACCCGATTGGGATGACAACTTAAATATTCGGTCAGGGCAAGAAGAGGCTCGGTCTGAGGGGGAGGGGAGTGCAAACACAACAATTGATGATGACGTTCTAGATCCCACCTACTGTCAACCCCCAGTCAGGCACTCGAGGAGGTCAACAGAGGCGGTGGAGGAGGATGCAACCGACGACGAAGTTACCTTGCGCCTTCCTGGACAGAGTCGGAGCACTGGTAGCACGTCTACAACTGCATCCTCAGCCACCACTCTGCCTATGAGCATTATTCGGGGTGGATCAACAGGTCGCATGGCCTCTAAGCCTTGCCTAGCCTGGTCCTTTTTTCACATCGAAAAAGATCGCCCAACTCATGTGATATGTAACATTTGTCATGATTCTGTTAGTAGAGGTCAAAACCTCAGCAGTTTGACAACTTCTTCCATGAATCGTCACATGACTAAATATCATAAGTCCCGGTGGGAAGCTCACCGTGCTGCAATGCGGCCTAGCGGAGCGAACCATCCACCGCCCGCCCCTTCCAGTGCATCCGCGCGCTCTTCATCTTCTAGGACTGTGGGGACAGCTGTCACACCTGTTTTTCCACGCAAAACTTCCACCACTGTAACCGCAACAGGCAGTTTGCTTGTAAGGTCGTCAGTTGGTTTGGAAGGGGAAACAAGTGAGTGTGTACAGCTCTCTCAGACATCGATAGCACCAACGTTGGATGAAGGCAACATCATGTCTCCGCCTGCACTTTCCTCACAAACCTGCATTTTTCCAGGGACACCCTACTCAACACCGTCTACACACAGCAGCCAGATCTCTGTCCCTCAGATGTGGTCAAATAAAAGGCCACTTCCTCCGACCCATGACAAAGCTAAGAGGTTGACTCTATCCCTCTGTAAGCTGTTGGCTACCGAAATGCTGCCTTTCCGCCTAGTGGACACACAGGATTTTAGAGACCTTATGTCTGTCGCTGTGCCCCAGTACCAGATGCCTAGTCGCCACTACTTCTCTAAGAAAGGTGTGCCCGCGCTACACCAGCATGTCGCACACAACATCACCGCTTCCTTGAGAAACTCTGTGTGTGAACGGGTGCATTTCACCACCGATACTTGGACCAGTAAGCATGGACAGGGACGTTACATGTCGCTGACTGGGCACTGGGTAACTATGGTGATAGATGGTGAAGGGTCTGCTGCACAAGTCTTGCCGTCCCCACGACTTGTGTGTCAATCCTCTGTCTGTCCAAGTTCCGCCACTGCTTCTGCATCCTCCACCTCATCTGGGTCCTCCACCTCCGCCCCAAGCCTGCCTGGTCAGGCCACCAGCGTTCTCACTGCGCAGAAGGAATCACGCACCCCTCATTACTATGCTGGCAGCAGAGCGCAACGGCATCAGGCGGTCTTTAGCTTGACATGTCTTGGTAATAAGAGTCACACAGCTGAGGAGTTGTGGTCAGCTCTGCGGTCCGAGTTTAATAAATGGTTGTCTCCACTCAACCTGCAGCCTGGTAAGGCCGTGTGCGACAATGCTGCAAACCTGGGTGCGGCCCTTCGCCTGGGCAAGGTGACACACGTACCTTGTATGGCTCACGTGTTGAACCTTGTCGTGCAGCAATTTTTAACACACTATCCCGGCCTAGATGGCCTTCTGAACAGGGCACGAAAACTGTCTGCTCACTTCCGCCGTTCAAGCGCCGCAGCTGAGCGACTTGCATCGCTCCAGAAGTCTTTCGGCCTGCCGGTTCATCGCCTGAAATGCGATGTGGCGACACGCTGGAATTCAACTCTCCACATGTTACAGCGACTGTGGCAGCACCGCAGAGCCCTGGTGCAATACGTCATGACGTATAGCCTGGGCCAACGAGATGCAGAGGTGGGGCAGATCACCCTGATGGAGTGGTCTCAGATCAAGGACCTATGCACCCTTCTGCACAGTTTCGACATGGCGACGAATATGTTTAGCGCTGACAATGCCATTATCAGCATGACGATTCCAGTCATTTACATGCTGGAGCACACGCTAAACACTATTCGGAGTCAGGGGGTGGGACAACATGAAGGGGAGGAACTACAGGAGGATTCATATGCGCAAGGGACAACAACATCACCAAGGTCCAGACGTTCATCATCACCAACGCAGCAGGCATGGGACCAAGGGGGACAGGGATCGACAAGGGCGCATAGTAGCAGGCGAAATGTTGAGCAAGGGGCAGGAGAACATGAAGAAATGGAGGACGAACTGTCCATGGACATGGAAGACTCAGCGGATGAGGGAGACCTTGGTCAAATTTCAGTTGAAAGAGGTTGGGGTCAGATGTCAGAGGAAGAAAGAACGGGTAGCACCTCTATGCCACAAACACAGCGTGGACTTGGTCCGCATGGCTGCGCAAGACACATGAGTGCCTTTTTGTTGCACTACCTCCAACATGACAGTCGTATTGTCAAAATTAGAAGTGATGATGACTACTGGATTGCCACACTATTAGATCCCCGGTACAAGTCCAAATTTTGTGACATAATTCCAGCCATAGAAAGGGACGCACGTATGCAGGAGTATCAGCAGAAGCTGTTACTAGATCTTAGCTCGGCTTTTCCACCAAACAACCGTGCAGGTGCAGGGAGTGAATCTCCCAGTTGTAACTTGACAAACATGGGACGGTCTCGTCATCTTCAACAGTCTACCCGTACCAGTAGGACCGTATCTGGTGCCGGTAACAGCAATTTTATGGAATCTTTTCATAATTTTTTTAGACCCTCTTTTGCAAGGCCACCAGAGACAACAAGTCTGACACATAGTCAACGGCTGGAGAGGATGATACAGGAGTATCTCCAAATGAACATCGATGCCATGACTGTGCAACTGGAGCCTTGCTCCTTTTGGGCTTCAAACCTAGAAAAATGGCCAGAGCTCGCAACTTACGCCTTGGAGATTTTGTCGTGTCCAGCTGCCAGCGTTGTCTCTGAACGTGTATTCAGTGCTGCTGGGTGTGTGCTGACAGATAAGCGCACGCGTCTGTCCAGTGACAATGTGGACAGACTGACGTTCATCAAAATGAACAAGTCATGGATCCAGAAGGAATTTACTACCCCTGTGTCATCCTGGGGAGAGTAAATGCTTGTTGATTTGGAATGTGCTTGATGCAAATCAAAACATCCTGTTTGCAACTAGGGCACAAGTGCTGCCACTGAATGGGTGGGTGTGTGGGGCCCAATTTTTGGAAAAAAAGGGAGACTCCGCTTGGAGTAACCCTTGCTTACATTGTTTTTAAAAGAAGCCAAGATGAACAGAGCTGGGATCAGGAAAGACTTTGCTACCTACCCTGGTGTCATCCTGGGGACGGTTAATTATGGCGTATTTTTGAATGTGCTTGATGCAAATCTAGCTGTGAAGTGTACAACTGGGGCACAACTGCTGCCACTGAATGGGTGGGTGTGTGGGGCCCAATTTTTGGAAAAAAAGGGAGACTCCGCTTGGAGTAACCCTTGCTTGATGTGTTTTTAAAAGAAGCCAAGATGAACAGAGCTGGGATCAGGAAAGACTTTGCTACCTACCCCGGTGTCATCCTGGGGACGGATAAGAATGGCGTATTTTTGAATGTGCTTGATGCAAATGTAGCTGTGAAGTGTACAACTAGGGCACAACTGCTGCCACTGAAGGGGTGGGTGTGTGTGGGGCCCAATTTTTGGAAAAAAGGGAGACTCCGCTTGGAGTAACCCTTGCTTACATTGTTTTTAAAAGAAGCCAAGATGAACAAGTCATGGGTCAGCAAAGACTTTGCTACCTACCCCGGTGTCATCCTGGGGATGGATAAGAATGGCGTATTTTTGAATGTGCTTGATGCAAATGTAGCTGTGAAGTGTACAACTAGGGCACAACTGCTGCCACTGAAGGGGTGGGTGTGTGTGGGGCCCAATTTTTGGAAAAAAGGGAGACTGCGCTTGGAGTAACCCTTGCTTGATGTGTTTTTAAAAGAAGCCAAGATGAACAGAGCTGGGATCAGGAAAGACTTTGCTACCTACCCCGGTGTCATCCTGGGGACGGATAAGAATGACGTATTTTTGAATGTGCTTGATGCAAATCTAGCTGTGAAGTGTACAACTGGGGCACAACTGCTGCCACTGAATGGGTGGGTGTGTGGGGCCCAATTTTTGGAAAAAAAGGGAGACTCCGCTTGGAGTAACCCTTGCTTGATGTGTTTTTAAAAGAAGCCAAGATGAACAGAGCTGGGATCAGGAAAGACTTTGCTACCTACCCCGGTGTCATCCTGGGGACGGATAAGAATGGCGTATTTTTGAATGTGCTTGATGCAAATGTAGCTGTGAAGTGTACAACTAGGGCACAACTGCTGCCACTGAAGGGGTGGGTGTGTGTGGGGCCCAATTTTTGGAAAAAAGGGAGACTCCGCTTGGAGTAACCCTTGCTTACATTGTTTTTAAAAGAAGCCAAGATGAACAAGTCATGGGTCAGCAAAGACTTTGCTACCTACCCCGGTGTCATCCTGGGGATGGATAAGAATGGCGTATTTTTGAATGTGCTTGATGCAAATGTAGCTGTGAAGTGTACAACTAGGGCACAACTGCTGCCACTGAAGGGGTGGGTGTGTGTGGGGCCCAATTTTTGGAAAAAAGGGAGACTCCGCTTGGAGTAACCCTTGCTTGATGTGTTTTTAAAAGAAGCCAAGATGAACAGAGCTGGGATCAGGAAAGACTTTGCTACCTACCCCGGTGTCATCCTGGGGACGGATAAGAATGGCGTATTTTTGAATGTGCTTGATGCAAATGTAGCTGTGAAGTGTACAACTAGGGCACAACTGCTGCCACTGAAGGGGTGGGTGTGTGTGGGGCCCAATTTTTGGAAAAAAGGGAGACTCCGCTTGGAGTAACCCTTGCTTACATTGTTTTTAAAAGAAGCCAAGATGAACAAGTCATGGGTCAGCAAAGACTTTGCTACCTACCCCGGTGTCATCCTGGGGATGGATAAGAATGGCGTATTTTTGAATGTGCTTGATGCAAATGTAGCTGTGAAGTGTACAACTAGGGCACAACTGCTGCCACTGAAGGGGTGGGTGTGTGTGGGGCCCAATTTTTGGAAAAAAGGGAGACTCCGCTTGGAGTAACCCTTGCTTGATGTGTTTTTAAAAGAAGCCAAGATGAACAGAGCTGGGATCAGGAAAGACTTTGCTACCTACCCCGGTGTCATCCTGGGGACGGATAAGAATGGCGTATTTTTGAATGTGCTTGATGCAAATGTAGCTGTGAAGTGTACAACTAGGGCACAACTGCTGCCACTGAAGGGGTGGGTGTGTGTGGGGCCCAATTTTTGGAAAAAAGGGAGACTCCGCTTGGAGTAACCCTTGATTGCTGTGTTTTTTATAAATGATCCAAGCTGCACAGAGCTGGGATCAGGAAAGACTTAGCTACCTACCCTGGTGTCATCCTGGGGACGGTTAATTATGGCGTATTTTTGAATGTGCTTGATGCAAATCTAGCTGTGAAGTGTGCAACTGGGGCACAAGTGCTACCACTGAAGGGGTGGGTGTGTGTGTGGCCCCATTTTTGGAAAAAAGGGAGACTCCGCTTGGAGTCACCTTGCGGTGTTTTACATGATTTTAGAAGGGCGTGCCATGCCTATATCTGTGTGTCCTCCTCTTTTTCCTTGTCCAGCTGTCTTGTTTTCGCATGAGTATATGTCCTTGTCACTTTCCAATGTGTTTGAGTTGTTTGTCACCTTTAGGACACCTTTGAGGGTGTTTTCTAGGTGTTTTTCTGTGTTTGTGATTGCCTGCCATTGTTTCCTATGCAGTTCGAGTTCGGTTCGTCGAACGTTCGACGAACCGAACTCGAACGGGAGGTCCGTTCGGCGAACCAACCTCGAGCCGAACCGCGACCGGTTCGCTCATCTCTACTCTTGAAGCACTGATTCCAGCAGCAGTCCATTCCTTGTGAATCTCCCCCAAATTTTTGAAAGACCTTTTCTTATCAATCAGTGACAAGGCTGTGGTTATCCTGGTTGCTTGTGCACCTTTATCTACCGCACTCAACTCAACTTTCTATTTATATGCTTGGATACAGCACTCTGAACAGCCAGCTTCTTTAGCAATGAGCTTTGGTGGCTTACCCTCCCTATGGAGTGTGTCAATGACTGCCTTCTGTACATCTGTCAAGTCAGCAGTCTTCCCCATGATTGTGTAGCCTACTGAACCAGACTAAGGGATCATTTTAAATGCTTAGGAATTCTTTGCAGGTGTTTTGTGGTAATTATTTTAATTTTCTGAGATTAATGACTTTTGGGTTTTCATTGGCTGTAAGCCATAGTCATCAATATTAATAGAAATAAACACTTGAAACAGATCCCTCTGTGTGTAATGACTCTATATAATATATGCGTTTCCTTTTTGTATTGAAATACTGAAATAAATTAACTTTTTGATGATATTCTAATTTATTGAGAGGCACCCGTATTTCCAAACTTTTGACTTGTACTTTACATGGAGGCCAAGACATTGACATGATTTTTAATAATTTAGACTTTTAGTTTTGTTACTACTATATGTCCTCTAGTTATAACTATTGCTATTGTGTAAAATGAGGGACATCAATATTAAGATTGATGAATGCTTTACATGTATATATTAGTTTGTAGCCAGGGTTATAATTAATGGTCTCTGGCTCCTGCAGGTTGTAAAGGAGCCATTTAATTTGGCGCGTACGTAGACATCCTGGAGAGAAAGTGTGTTCAATATTATCTATGTCTGTAATGATTAAGCATCACAATGTGGGATAGTATGCATAATGATAGACAGATTGGATGAATGGATGGACAGATGGATAGATTTTGCTCTGGTTAAAAATCTAACTAGGTTTTTGCATTATACTCTGACCTTGGACTTTATACTCAGTAGTGGGGTTGTTAAACTGAGCAAGATGGTACTGCAGTGTCTAAAGTAAGGGTACTGTAGACAATGAGACCCATTGAGCTTTCATTAAAAGCATACTACAGTATATATAAAATGTAACATCAATGTTCTAGAATTCTTGTTCTCCACCGCTTTATTTCATTTACCTTTTTATTAATTAGCTTAAAGCCACATATGAGGAAAAAATCAGGTTTTTGCATGGTTTCAGCTCATCGATGCTACATTAGTTTAACCGTCTTTTTTTTTTTTTTTTTTAATAATGCCAAGATATTACTGCTCTCCTGCTAGAAAGGCTGTTCCAAATGACAGATCTGTGCAACATGATGTTTGCCCAAATTCAGATGCATTAATCATATTTCAGCAGTGCCAAGCAAATACCAAAATTATGAACTTATTAATCCTTAACATAAGGAACACAGAAAATAGCATATTTTAGAGTATATCCACACAAATTGGGAAAAATCACTGTAAATGCAGCTGCCTATTTCAACGCAATTTAAATGGTCTTGATCAAAAATATGTAATTCAATAATAAAGCCAAACATTTTCACTTCCTGCAGATCGTTTAGCATATGCAACCAGCCACAACCATATGCTGATAGCAACTGTGACTTCTCTTCCCGTAAACAGACTTAGGGTTCGCTCACATTAGTGTTTTAATTGGATGAGTGCAATATGAGAAAATCTCACGCTGCACTTTGACCAATGTTAATCAATTAGGCAGACAGATGTGCAATTTTTTCTCTCATGCAAATTCAGCATGAGCTAAAGAATCACAGCATGCTATAGTTGGATTCATGTCTTGGATCACACGCACCCATACAAGTCTATGGGTGAGTGAGAAATATCAGACTGTACTCTGTTGACATCCAATTGCAGTCCAATACACGCAGAACCAGGCAATGGAGAAGATTAATTTCACCACCTTCTGTGCAGAATCTTGCATGTGAAACAATCGGAGCACAGTCAATGACACTCGGCTCACATTTATGGCCAAGTGTCAATTGCATATCGCATCCGATGCTCTCGCATAAGAATCATTGGATGCTATACACTCAAGTCAGAATATTGTACATTCTCAAGTTTGATAAATAACAAAATAACAAAAGTGGTTCAGGAGTAGATAAGGTTGAAAACAGGAGCTGTTGCTGCTGGTTGTGAATCTGTGGACTTGGGTATTTCCTTTGGTGGCATTTTATTTTGTACAGTCTGTTATAACTATTGACACAATTTAATGGAGTATTCTCCATCTCCAAGATCCCATCTAAATATATAGTAGGTGTAATAATATTAGCAAATACGTCCAATTAGAAATGTATCATAGATCTCCTGATTACTTATGTCTTTTACCTCATGTGCAGCTCAGCGTAAGTATTCATGGTTATGACCACTCATATAGTGACAGTCAGTTGCTTGTGGATGTAACCATCCTAAGATGGATGGATGGATGCAATGTTCTACACATGTGGAAAGCAAGAAAGATAATCAAGAGAACTATACTAAATTTATAATGTTAGGTATTTGCTAATATTAATTATTATTATTATTATTATTATTATTATTAATACACCTACATATTGGAACACTCAAACGTAGGAACGACTGGCACAGTTTAACAATCAATGAATTGCAGAGGGTAACGATGAACTCCCTGTGAAGCGAGACTGGTTCCAGCAGTGCTCAACCTGAAGTATGCAAGCAAAAAGTCCTAGAATAAGCAATGAAGCAGTGGCACTCACCAGTAGTGTAAAGTCTTTATTTCTTCACACAGTAAAAACAAGTGAGTGGATGTGTGCGGGTCACATAAAAACAATGGCCATCTGTTGTAGACATTTAAGCACCAAATTTGCATTTCCTGGCAGAAAACCTCACTGAAATGGCGTAAAAAACGTTATAAGAGATGTAGATTTGTTACTGAAATTTATACAACATATTCCAGCACCAAATCTGCATCTCCTCACAAAAAAAATCACATAAAAAATGCATCAAAACCGCGTTGTTTTGATGTGGTTTTTTGCCAGAAGATGGAAATTGGGTGCAGGAATACAGTCCCTGACAGAAGTTCTGTCACTTATCGATGTTATGTAAATAAAAGCTTATAACTTGATTTTAAATTCATCCATTGGTTTCATAAATTACTCTTTTGAAAGCTGAAACCCTCCCAAATTGGGTTTAGGTAATGAAAATAAAGTTGCTGCAAAGCTGAAATAGTGATCATTTAATGAACACAGAAAGGTCAGATTTTGGCAAGACAAACGTTTTGTCGCCTTTTCATATAATGCACCCAATCCTAGTTTACATCCTCACCTGTGCACACTAAATGAGCAGTTAATTAGTGGGTGTGTATGAAAAGAAACCCAGCACCCCAGACCTTCACTTGAACTGCAACTTGACCTCTGACAACATACCAAAAATCCACCCTGCGACCAAAGCCTTGATTATCAAGAGGCTGAAGACCAGATCCACTGCAGAGGTGGCTGGCACCTTTTAATGTGTCTCAGCGTCAAGTACAAAAAATTAAAAAAAGATTTGAAGACACTGGAGATGTTTTTGACAAGCCCAGGTCTGGCAGACCCCCACAAGACAACTGCTCAGAAGGAACGTTTGTTGGTTTGAAAATCCAAAGCCAGCCCCTCTTCCACTGCAGCAGAGCTCCAAAAGGCCTGATCACCTCAAATCCCTGTGTCAACTAGAACATTTTGTAGGATTCTGTCTCGAAATGGCTTCCATGGTCGAATCAGTGCCCAGAAGCCAGCACTAAATGAAAGGTAATTAAAAAAACGTGTGCAATTTGCCAAGTCCCACAGCCTGCTAAACAGATGGATGCTGGAAAAGTGGCAGAAGGTGGATTTCTCTGATGAATCTTCAGTTGAATTACACCAGATCCACTACAAATACTGCAGGAGACCTACTGGAGCCTGTATGGATTCAGAAAACAGTTAAGTTTAGTGGTGGAAAGATCATGGTCTGGGGTTACATTCAGTATGGATGTATGTGAAACATTTGCAAGGTGGAAGGCAATATCAATAGCCTAAAATATCAAGACGTATTAGCTACCTCTTACATTCCCAATCATAAAAAGAGGTCAAATTCTGCAGCAGGATGGTGCTCCATCTCATACATCCATCTCTACAGCAAAGTTCCTCCTGGCAAAGAAGATCAAGGTGCTGAAGGACTGGCCAGCCCAGTCACCAGACATGAACATCATTGAGCATGTTTGGGGTAGGATGAAAGAGGAAGCTTGGAAGACAAAACCAAAGAATCTAGATGAACTCTGGGAGGCATGTAAGACTGCATTCTTTGCTATTCCTGATGACTTCATCAATAAATTGTAGGAATCATTGTTGAACCGCATGGATGCAGTCCTTCAGGCTCATGGAAGTCACACAAAATATTAAATCTGGCTCTAATAGCAGCACAACTTCATTCACCAATGTTATGCAACATATCTTTGTATTAGAAGTTAATTGTTTGTTTGAATTTCACTTTACTTTCTGTGGGCGACAAAATTTTTGTCTTGCCAAAATCTGACCTTTCTGTGTTCATTAACCCCTTAATGACCGCAGGCAGTAATATTATGTCCTAGTGGTCATAGTGTTACTGCCCGTGGTCAGCTGCCGGCAGCATGCTGCGATTGGCGCACATCTCAGCTGATTTTCACAGGTGAGATGTGTGCCTGCTATGCACGAGTGGAATCGTTATCTGCTTGTGCCGTTTAACCCCTTAAATGGTGCTGTCAATATGTGACAGCGCCATTATAACGGCTTCGGCAGTAAACATTTACTTACCGCCCAATAACTGAAGTCATGTGACGTGATCACGTGACTTCCGGTGGTTGACATGGTAGCACAGGGTTATACGATGACTCCTGTAGCTAACATGAATTACTTTCAGTTTCACTCGGCCCGAAGCCGAGTGAAGCAGAAAATGAGCGTATCTGCTGTTTACAGATTTATAGCTTTATAGCTGTGATCAGCAGATAGGGCAGAGTGATTGGATTGTTGATCCATATAGCCCCCTAGGAGGATTAGTAAAACAAAATAAAAAGTTAAAAAAAAGTTTTAAAAAATTAAAAAAAAACAAACCTAAAAGTTCAAATCACCCCCCTTTCGCCCCATTGAAAATTAAAGGGTTAAAAAAATTAAAAAATATACACACATTTGGTATCGCCGCATTCTAAAACGCCCGATCTATCAAAATATAAAATCAATTAATCTGATCAGTAAACGGCGTAGCGGCAAAAAAATTCCAAATGCCAAAATTACGTTTTTTTGGTCTCCACAAATTTTGTGCAAAATGCAATAACAGGCGATCAAAACATAACATCTGCGCAAAAATGATTCTGTTAAAAACGTCAGCTCGAGATGCAAAAAATAAGCTGTCACTGAGCAATAGATCCCGAAAAATGAGAACGCTATGGGTCACGGAATATGGCATAAAACGTGCGCCACTTTTTTCGGACAAACTTCCGATTTTTTTTTTAACCCCTTATATAAAATTAAAGCTATACATGTTTGGTGTCTACGAACTCGCACTGACCTGAGGCATCACACCCATGCATCACTTTTACCATATAGTGAACACAGTGAATAAAATATTTCAAAAACAATAGTGCTATCGCACTTTTTTTGCAATTTGTCCGCATTTGGAATTTTTTTGCCGTTTTCCAGTACAATATATGGTAAAACTTATGGTTTCATTTAAAAGTACAGCTCATTCCGCAAAAAAATGAGCCCTCACATGACCAGATTGACTGAAAAATAAAAAAGTTACGTCTCTCGGAAGAAGAATGGCGAAGAAAAAACGGAAAGTGAAAAATCGGCCGGTCGTGAAGGGGTTAAATGATCAATATTTCAGCTTTGCAACAACTTTATTTTCATAACCTAAACCAAATTTGGGAGGGTTTCAGCTTTCAAAAGAGTAATTTATGGAACCAATGTATGAATTTATAGTCAGGTTATAAGCTTTTATTTACATAACATGGACTGTATGGTGTATAAATTTCAGCACCAAATCTGCATCTCTTGTCAAAAAGAACGTGATATTCTGCCAGGAGATGCAGGTATGTGAATTCAGTGACCCCACCTGCGCCTGTTAATTGAACATGTCTGATGATCTGATCAACAGACATGTGCAGCTAAAGCCTGCTTTACACATTACAATTACACATACAATCTCGTATGCGATCAAACACGCCCCCATCATATGAGCAGCACGTTCAATTTGTTGCCCGTGTTGCACAAATGATTAAATCCCGTCACGTACTTACCTTCCATACGACATGTGGGCGGCGAACAACCACTTCCTGGAGTGGGAGGGACGTTCAGTGTCACAGCGACGTCACACGGCAGCCGGCCAATAGAAGCGGAGGGGCGGAGATGAGCGGGACGTAAACATCCCGCCCACCTCCTTCCTTCCGCATTTCAGGCGGGGCGCAGGTAAGATGTGTTTATCGTTCTCAGGGTGTCACACACTGTGATGTGTGCTGCCTTGGGAACATTTAACAACCGGACGTTCAATTTTTAGTAATTGAACGACGTGTATGCAATCAACATTTTTTCGTTCAATCGCAATCGTACGTAGGTTTCCGACACTACAGTATCACTAATGATGCCGGAAGTGCGTCACTTACGACGTGACCCCGCCGACACATCGTTAGATATATTGTAGCGTGTAAAGCCCACTTAACAGGCTCATGTGGATCTCTGATCAATCTGCACCTGTTAACCCCTTATATTGCGATGTTAAATTCTGACAGCGAGATCAAAAGCGCTCTGGTGTGGATTGTGCTGTTCCCGAAGCCATCAGTGGCATCATGATGCGATCCTGGGCACCAATGGGATGGCATGGCCGCATGCAGTCAGTCGATGACCCTTGTCATTGTCATGACGTGTTTCTTGTAGATGCCGGTAGAGGGCACTCACAGCAACACAGCATTGCTCTAATCAGGAAAGCGATCGAAGTGTGTAGCCAAAAAATCTCCTAGGGGAGCTAGTAAAATCAATAAAAAAAGTTTTTAAAAAATATGACCCCCCCACCCCCCCAAAAAAAAAGTTATAATCACTCTTCTTTGGCCCATTGAAAATAAAATAATAATAATATTATGATAAAAACACAGATATTAGGGATCACGCCTTTCAGAAATGCCCGATCTATCAAAATATAAAATCAATTAATCTGATCGGTACAGGGCATAGTGAAAAAAATATTCAAATGCCATAATTACGTTTCTTTGGTTGGTGCAACATTGCATTAAAAAGCAACTATGCATCTATCCAAACATGGTATAATTAGAAACATCAGCTCAAGTTGCAAAAAATAAGTCATCACTGAGCCCCAAATCCCCAAAACTGAGAAGGCCTACGGGCAACAATAGCGCAATTCTTTTTTTTTTTTTTTTTTTACAAACTTCTACATTTTTTTTTCACCACTCAGATAAAAGTAAAACTGTACATGTTTGGTATCTGCGAACTTGTACTGACCTGGGGAATCATACCACCAGGATAGGTTTATCGTTTAGTGAATATGCTAAATAAAAAAAACTCCAAAACAATCGTGGACGTGCACTTTTTTTGCAATTTCACCACACTTGGAATTTTTTTCCCGTTTTCCAGTACGATATGGGACAGAATGAATGGTGACATTCAAAAGTACAAATCACCCCACAAAAACAAGCCCTCATATAGCTATATTGATGGAAAAATAAAAATTTATGGCTCTTAGAAAAAGTGGAGAAAAAAAAGAAAAGCGGGAAATTGACGGGGGTTAAGGGTTTAAAGAATTCAGTTGCAACCTGAAGGTAAGCAGCTCCAAGTCTGTGCTGTATAGAATACTACCTGTGCCATGTTCATCACAGGAGAGTCAGCAACAGCTTAGGAAAAGGATTAACTTTTCATTAGGCCTCTGTCACATGTTCGTGCCTCCGGTACGTGTTTGTAAGTTTTTTCACGTACCGGAGGCACGTACATACGTTGACATATGATTTCATAATGGTTTGGACACATGTAAGTATTTTGGAATGGAACGTGTGTCCGTTACATACTTACGTGTGTCCGTGTGTTCCTCCCGCCGACATGTCCACGTGTTCTCCGGCAGCACGGGTGTCACACGGATATAGTGTGGATGCCGTGCCGTGTGACACGCACCGGAGAAACACGTGTCATTATTTTAAAATAAAAAAAAACACATACTCACCTCCACCAGCCCTGCAGAATCTTCCACTCCAAACAGTTGCTGCCGGCCGCCGCTCATTATGGGTGTGTTTATGGAGGTGGACGTGCTGTCACGGGCTGTAATCTCCGCCCCTCCGCTCGGCCGGAAGCAGCATCAGCTGGAAGTGGTCGGGGCTGGAGCCAAAGATCAGAACCCTGGACAGCAGCGAGGACCACGTGAGTATGCAAATTACCAGTTCTCCATGTGTTATCGCGGATAGCACACGGAGAACACACGTGGACCGCACGTACCGGTAACACGTACTTACCACACGCAACACGCAGGGAAAATACATGTCTCGCGGCACGTGCGTGATTTCCACGTGAGTGTGGCAGAGGCCTTAGAGTATAATGTGTTTTTTATATATAAATTGCACTTGAATAATAGGGGGTTTGCCTCACTGGGGAAGATAATTCTATAAGGGGTGTTGGAGAATTTACACTAGTCAAGGGGGGGTAAAGATCAGAAAATAAAGTGTTCTAATTTTATTAAAGGGTGCAGAAGTTGGCTATTTGGGGAGGTTTAGATCAGTTGATAAGGAAATCCAAATATTACAAACAGTGAAGACAAATGTGCTCTGGAATTAGCATTTCTGAAAATAATTGTACAAAACTGAAAACAATTGTAAAAAGTATGTTCACAAATACTAGGAGTCAAGCAAGCAAAATGGGAGAGGTTGGGGCTTTGGTACTGCAGGAACACATTGATGATGTTTGTTGGACTATTCACATGATTGGGCTGTAAATCTTCTCGGTATTACACTCTTTTGGAAAGGCAAATAAGAAAGAGGGAGGATTATTTCTGTGTTAGAAATGATATGAAAGCGAGTGTGACAGAGGCAATATGGCGGATGATTGTTAGGAAATTGAAACCTTGTGGATGCATTTATATTGTGAGATAAACACTGAAGAGATCATTTGGAGGGGGAGTATGCTGCGCATTTAGATAGCGCTAGCTGCACAGTCTACTATGGTAGTGGTAATGGGAGATTTAACTACCCTGATATTTACTGAGGTCATCTTCCTGCCTCAAGTGCAAGAGGGAGAAAATTGCTCACGTTGCTGGAACATAATTTTATGGGCCAGTTAATGGAAGACCCAAGAGACGATGTTCTCGTCATTTGTAACATTGCAGAGGTTTTTGGAACTGTCGTAGTTTACAAAAACCTTGGTACTAGCGACGACAATTTAATTTAATTTTGCTTAATCTGTGAAAAACAAACTCTCGCTCCCTCTCGCTTTCTCCTTTCTGTGCAATTAAACACTTTTCAGTATTGCAAATCAAATATTTTGGGAAAATTCCGAAAATCTGGGGATTTCAAAGTTCAGACGATCCAGACAATTGTAATATCAGGTAAAAACAAGAGTTAAGCCCCGCATTGCTTACACCTTTGCTTCGGAAGGCTAGAAATGACAGAAAGGGCATGTATGAAATATACATTTGATGGGTCAGCTCTGGCATTATAAAACTATGAAGATTTGAATAGAATCTGTGAAAATGTAATCAAATCAGCTTAAGTAGAAAATGATTGGCAGGTAGCCAAGAAAAGCAAGATAATTCCCAAGAAATTCTTTACATTTGTATATAGCATATAAGAGAGTGTAGCAGATGTATCCGATCTCAGTGCTCTCAATATGTTGTCTAATATGCTCAGGTGGTTCACTGTAGATATGGTCCAAGCAGAACAAAATAAAATCAATTTAGAGAAGGCCTCAGTCCAGATGAGCTGCACCTAAGAGTTTTTGTCAGTTATTGCTGGACCTCTGCTGTTTTTAAGACTCTCTAGTGACTTGCACTGAACCAAGCAGGCAAATCTAATGGTACTGCAGGATTCTAGGTCTTTCTCGGGTAATTATAGATCAGTTAGCATAACATCCATTGTGGACAAAATATTTGAGGGGCTTGTATGGGACCATAGACAGGAATATGTGATAGGAAAAAACATTCTTAGTAAGAGCTAGTATGGTCTAACTAAAGACAGAATTTGTCAAACCAGCCTAAGTTTTTAAGAAGAGGTGCTAGTAGCATGGACTAGAGATGAGCCACCACCCTAGTGTTCGAGTTCGGTTCGGTTAGTCGAACTTGGGGTGTGTTCTTCGAATGTTCGTCGACCAATTTCAAACACCTTCGAACACCATTGAAAACAATGGCAGGCAAACAAATACATAAAAACATGCACAAACACACACACAGATATTATGCTCACCTTACCTTCCGTTCCATTGCTGGCCTTCTTGGACTTGCTACCTTTGAGTAGCGTCTGACAGAGGAAGTTCTTCTCTCGGCGCGATGGTTACCGGATACACATCCTGTAGCGGCGAGCTACGTGTATCGGGTAACTATCGCGATGAGGGAGGATTTCCTCTGTCAGACGCTACTCTAAGGCAGAGCGCTGGCCAATCAGAGGCAAGCGGCTCCTGCCTTTGACATCAGCGCTCTGGCAGCGGAAGTTCCGGCATCGGTTGCGATGGTTACCCGATACACATCTTGTACCGGCGAATTGCAAGTCACAAGAGGCCGGCGATGGAACAGAAGGTAAGGTGAGCATAATATATGTGTGTGTGTATGTTTGTGTGATGCCCTGGACTAGCCAGGTAGTCACAAACATACAGTTAGGTCCAGAAATATTTGGACAGTGACACAATTTTCGCGAGTTGGGCTCTGCATGCCACCACATTGGATTTGAAATGAAACCTCTACAACAGAATTCAAGTGCAGATTGTAAAGTTTAATTTGAAGGTTTGAACAAAAATATCTGATAGAAATTGTAGGAATTGTACACATTTCTTTACAAACACTCCACATTTTAGGAGGTCAAAAGTAATTGGACAAATAAACTAAACCCAAACAAAATATTTTTATTTTCAATATTTTGTTGCGAATCCTTTGGAGGCAATCACTGCCTTAAGTCTGGAACCCATGGACATCACCAAACGCTGGGTTTCCTCCTTCTTAATGCTTTGCCAGGCCTTTACAGCCGCAGCCTTCAGGTCTTGCTTGTTTGTGGGTCTTTCCGTCTTAAGTCTGGATTTGAGTAAGTGAAATGCATGCTCAATTGGGTTAAGATCTGGTGATTGACTTGGCCATTGCAGAATGTTCCACTTTTTTGCACTCATGAACTCCTGGGTAGCTTTGACTGTATGCTTGGGGTCATTGTCCATCTGTACTATGAAGCGCCGTCCGATCAACTTTGCGGCATTTGGCTGAATGTGGGCTGAAAGTATATCCCGGTACACTTCAGAAATCATCCGGCTACTCTTGTCTGCTGTTATGTCATCAATAAACACAAGTGACCCAGTGCCATTGAAAGCCATGCATGCCCATGCCATCACGTTGCCTCCACCATGTTTTACAGAGGATGTGGTGTGCCTTGGATCATGTGCCGTTCCCTTTCTTCTCCAAACTTTTTTCTTCCCATCATTCTGGTACAGGTTGATCTTTGTCTCATCTGTCCATAGAATACTTTTTCAGAACTGAGCTGGCTTCATGAGGTGTTTTTCAGCAAATTTAACTCTGGCCTGTCTATTTTTGGAATTGATGAATGGTTTGCATCTAGATGTGAACCCTTTGTATTTACTTTCATGGAGTCTTCTCTTTACTGTTGACTTAGAAACAGATACACCTACTTCACTGAGAGTGTTCTGGACTTCAGTTGATGTTGTGAATGGGTTCTTCTTCACCAAAGAAAGTATGCGGCGATCATCCACCACTGTTGTCATCCGTGGACACCCAGGCTTTTTTGAGTTCCCAAGCTCACCAGTCAATTCCTTTTTTCTCAGAATGTACCCGACTGTTGATTTTGCTACTCCAAGCATGTCTGCTATCTCTCTGATGGATTTTTTCTTTTTTTTTCAGCCTCAGGATGTTCTGCTTCACCTCAATTGAGAGTTCCTTAGACCGCATGTTGTCTGGTCACAGCAACAGCTTCCAAATGCAAAACCACACACCTGTAATCAACCCCAGACCTTTTAACTACTTCATTGATTACAGGTTAACGAGGGAGATGCCTTCAGAGTTAATTGCAGCCCTTAGAGTCCAATTACTTTTGGTCCCTTGAAAAAGAGGAGGCTATGCATTACAGAGCTATGATTCCTAAACCCTTTCTCCGATTTGTATGTGAAAACTCTCATATTGCAGCTGGGAGTGTGCACTTTCAGCCCATATTATATATATAATTGTTTTTCTGAACATGTTTTTGTAAACAGCTAAAATAACAAAACTTGTGTCACTGTCCAAATATTTCTGGCCCTGACTGTAACATCACACACACCCCCTCCCCTGGATAGTCTACATCAGTCAAACAAAACCCTTGTTGCCTCCCTCCAGGGTCTGATGTCCACACCAGGTGGGGCGGAGCCAGGGGGTTGGCCCCACCCACCGATGAGTTCACAGGCCTGGTGGCGGGAAAAGCAGTTGGTTAGTTCAGTTTTGGAGTTGAGGAGTGGAGGAGATTCGTTTGAGAGTTGAAAGTGAGAGGACAGAAACTGTTGGTGTCTGGGAAGGAGCCCAGGCACTGTCAGCAAGGTCGGCAGATGGTGGTGGCCATCTGCAGGAGGTGGTGCAAGTCAGCAAAGCCGTAGGACCGGGGACGGTGGCCCGCCGGTACCGAGTCGGGGAGCAGATTTGCATCAAGCACAAAGACAGGGCCATCGGACCCCGACTAGGCTTGGAGCCGCTGACAACGGTCAAATCCGAGAGTGACCAGAACCCCAGGGGTTTCCTAACACCCAAGACCCAACAGAAGGCATCAGTCCATACCGTGAGGATACACAGCCACCGCCATAGGCTAGAGATCCAAGGGCCAGCGCCTGCGGGCAAAACGGGCTCCTTCAGTACATACACGCCGGGGAGTCAACACATTCTACACAGGTGCAGGGAAAGACAGCCACCATCAACCTGTCCGGGGAGAGCAAAGACACTGCAGCCGGCTGCGGGACTCATCTCTCCAGCCGTTTGGTTTACCAGAGACTCTGTGAATTTGTGCCTGAGTGAGTACCACAGTGCCATCTGGCACCGCGCCGCGCTGCCCCTGCAACCCTGCACCCCAGCCATCCTGCCTCCCCGTATCGCAACAGGGCCCCGGGACCACCAACCCCTACCCACGGAGGGGACAACATCCTAGCTGCTACCTACCATCGCTCCCGGGATCCACGTCACAAGCAGCGGTGGTGCCCTTTATCACCACGACCCGTGGGTGGCGTCACAAACTATCTCCCAAAACAAACCACCCCCTTTTCACTCGTGGGCGAGGAGCGCTGCTCGAGTCCCCGGGTCCGGTCCACCGCTCGAGCCACCGAGCAGCAGCAGCGGCCGAGGACCTGAGCGTAGCGAGCGTGGCCCCTCCGCCCGCGACATTTGTGTATGTTTGTATGTGTGTTTGTGTGTGTTTCTGCATGTGTGGAATGACACAATTGGGAACCAGGATGGGACATTTAACAAGTTGTGGAAGGAATTGTCTGCATTGCAATGATTTCCTATGGGAAATCTTGCTTTGCTAAACGAGTAACTTGGTTAACAAGCACACTCCCAGAACGGATTGCTCTCGTTAACCAAGGTTCCACTGTATTAACAATGAATGGCATTATTACTGTGAAAAGCCACTTACGCTTTTGGTGATCGAACAGTTATCGAACATAACCTCGAACTGTCGAACTTGAAGCTAATTGTTCGCGTTCGTCGAACGAGTTGAACATCGCCTAAAACAGGTCGAATTTGAGATTGGCGAACAGTGTGATTCGAATACCTCTCATCTCTAGCGTGGACATATCAGTAGCTGTCGATATAGTGGTTTTGGACTTTTTACACTGACAAAGATGTTTGGGAGTGTCCCACACAGATGCCTAATGGCTAAACGAAGGTTTAGAAAATAATGCTTGTAATTGGATTGAAAACTAGCTCATAGACAGCACTCAGGGAGTTCTGGCGAATGACTGTTATGCTAAATGGTCTCATGTTATAAGTGGTGTACCCCATGGTTAAGTGCTGGGTCCACTATCATTTAATTTATTTATTAAAGGGAATCTGTCACCATTTTTTTGCCAACTAATCTGAGAGCAGCATAGACCCTGATTTCTACAATGTGTCACTTTCTGTACGACTTTCTGCAGTTTTGAAAATAAATCACAGTTTTATCAGCAAGAAATTATCCCTTGACTAGTAAACCTTTGCTATGTAGTCCTCCATATTCATGAGGTATGTATAACCCCACTCCCACCACTGGCTGACAGCTTTGTGGTAGATCTGCAGCAGATAAACCAGTGATTTTATTAAAAAATACCCCACGAAGCCCAGTAATGATATATAGGGTCTATGCCCTGACATCATGCTGCTCTCAGATAGGCCAGCCAGTCTCTCACGCTTGCTGGGCCTCAAACTAAGTAACATATCCAATCCGACAAGGGCAGGCACAATGAGTTCAGCATGGCCATGGTGCCTGCACTCATCAGAATGCAAATGTTACTTAGTTTGAGGCCTGGCAAGTAACAGTGTGGGAGACTGTCTGCTCTCAGATAGGGTAGCAAAAATCTGGTGACTGTCCCTTTAATGATATAAAAGTTGATTTTTATAGTGTTGCTTCTATTTTGCAAATGACACCAAGCTATGTAATATAGTGCAGTCTATGAAAAATGTTCATAAGTTTCAAGTTGACTTGGACAAACTGAGCATCCACTTGGCAGATGAGGTTCAAAGTAGAGATGTAAAGTTATACATCTGATCACTCATATGGTCATCATATGTTCTAAGAAGAGTAAAACTAGGAGAGTCACTTGTACAGATCTGGGTGTACTTGCAGATCATAAATTAGATAACAATATGTAATGTAAATCAGCAGCTTCTAATGCCAGAAGGCTATAGTCTTGTTTTGAAAGAGGCATTGAATCTCAGGACAGGCACATATAGTGACCACTTTACAAAGCATTAGTGCAACCTCACTTCATTTCTGGGCACTAGATTACTGAAAAGTTGCCCTGGAGCTACAAAAGTTACAAAGAAGTATCACAAAACTGATAAAGGGCTTGGAAGATCTTGTTATAGGAAAAATTAAGCTAATTTAATTTATTTAGCCTTGAGAAGAGTTATGTAAGGGGGAAGATAACTACCTTCTTCAAATATTTACATGGCCCTTTGAGAAATTATGATCAGGAGCTGTTTCATCTACCTCTAATAATCACTGCCCAACAGAGGTGTCCAACAAACAGGCAGTTGTAATCAAAAGTAAAAAATGTATTCTTTTATTTCCAAACTAGTAAAAAATTCACAGGATAAGACGTCTGACAGCATTAGGTAGAGCTTACCGAGATGAAGGCTCATAGCCGAAACACATAGTCTAGTCTAGATCATATGGCTAGCTAACACTGTCAGACTACTTTTCGGCTTGCTGAATATTTGGTTCAGTAGATCAACAATTGGGTCAAAAGGGAAAGATTAGCTCTTTTGTGATTAATCATGCATTTGATTGAACTTGTTCTTCTTCCCTTTGTGCTTTCCCATCAATACTTTGAACTTGATGAACATTGGTCTTTTATTTGACCTTGTTAACTATGTAACAATGGAACTATGTTCAAATTAAAATGTAAGAGCAGGAATTTTGCTCCTGAGTCAGTTTTACTTGAGTTGTAGTATAAAAATGTGATTTTGGATATATTATTATGGCAGAGTTTTCTATCTATAATCATGGAATTGTACAATTAAAAAAGGAAAACAGTAAAATGTCTTTACGAAAATGTGTAGCAGAATATTACATATAATTTGAATCAGTTTTCATGTTAAATGTATTTAAAAAATGTGATGTTTTGTCAATGTTCCATATTACTATTTTATATAATAAAGTAAAAATCAGACATCTTACTATTTTCACACTGGCTACTAAGCCTATTACTAAGCTCACACTTCCTGTTTTTGCAGAAGTCATAGGATAGTTGTGAATCACTTACATAATAGCATTTTCTGAGAATCCTCTAATCTAGGCAATGGCCAAAGAGGGAGTGAGGTGTTCAATTATTGACCTTGCTTGATCACTTGTGTTTTTTAGGTCACTTCTTTTTTTTATTATGAGGTTTTCGCTGACTGTTTTTTGCACCACATTAATCCAAATCACAAATGGAGTTCATGAATTTGTCACAAAGTTTTAAAAAAAAAGTGCTTCTCTTCTGACATTAACCATTTTTGTGTGTTTTTTTTAGCAAAATTTGCAACTTTTTAAAAAACATGCATAAATCTACACTATGGAGTATAGAAAATAGCATTTTAGCTCACCTGATAAAAGTGCACAGTGCAAGGCAGCTCCATAGACAATCCAAAAGTAGAAATAGTACCAGCACAAATCCATACATTTTTTTATTTATTTATTCAATGCCAAAAGGCATAAAAACAAGAGGGTAGGTAGATAAAAAAATAAAAACTGATACAAGACAGGTACAAGTAACACTTTTCTGGCCCAACGTGACCCTAGTCTCAATGTTGGGCCAGAAACACGTTACCTGTACCTGTCTTGTATCTGTTTTTATTTTTTAACCACCCACCTTCTTGTTTTTTATGCTTTTTTGTATTGAATAAATGAAATGATTATTTTTTTTACAGATTTGTGCTAGTACTATTTCTACTTTTGGATACACTATGGAGGACCTGGAGTAGAGCTACCCCATATTTTGTGACTGATGAATTAACCAAAAACATCTGAAATCATTAAACTACTCACAAAGCAGAAAACAAACAATTGGCGAGCATATGTAAAATAAACTTATAAAAGGTACAAATAGAATAATATATTGGGTACAAACAAAGAAAACAGTGCAAAACTCAAATATTTAGACAAAAAACAAGCAAGAATAAGTGGAATGATGAATCGGGGCCATTGTGTTGCTTACTGAATACAGAGATGTTATTTTTCTTTTAATTTTATCTGTGATCATAATGAGACTTCTACTGAAGAGTCTTCTGTACAGAACAGGAAATATGAGTCTAGTATTAGGCCTAGTGTCCAGGATAGAATTGGCTAAATATCTGTATTATTATAATTATTATTTTATAATACTTATCATTTGAATATACAGTGTGTCCACCCATCTCCTGTCCACCACCATTAACTTGAGAATGGAGACAGCTATAGGCATAGAAGTGGTGTCTAGGTATAGTAAAGTAGCCATGCGCTACGCAATGAAACCACCTATTGCGCCACCTGGTGGAAAACAACGGAGTTAGCATTTTTATCTTGAAAACGGAACGAGATAGATAAAAAAGTGCATTAAAAAATTGTAGGGCATCATCAATTCAATACGAATCGACACCTTGCATACAGAAATGCTATGATATGAAATCCATGACCCCCCCAAAACATTGAATGCTGGTCACGCATATGGCGCTCATTTAACTTTGATGCTCAAAGTGGCCACCGTCAGCTGCAATGGACATCTGGACTCTGGACAGCATACTGTATCTTGCTGCATGTTGTGCTATTTGGTAGGTGACACGTTTGCACAAGCATCTGTAATACGTCGTCATAGGTCCTGCAATGTTGGTGGAGGGGTCACATACACCTGTTGTTTGATGTGACCTCACAGAATGAAGTCCAATGGGGTCAGGCCAGGTGAGCGTGGAGGCCACTCCATGGAGCCACCATACTCAATGACTTGTAGGAAGGTCTCCATGAGGTATCGCTTCACGTCCACAGCCTTGTGAGTTTTACACGTTCTAATCATAGCATTTCTGTATGCAAGGTGTCGATTCGTATTGAATTGATGATGCCATACAACTTTGTAATTCACTTTTTTTCTCTATCTCGTTCCGTTTTTGAGATAAAAATGCTAACTCCATTGTTTTCCACCAGGTGGCGCTATAGGGGGTTTCATTGCATAGCGCATGGCTACTTTACTATACCTAGACACCACTTCTATGCCTATAACTGCTGCCGTTCTCAAGTTAATAGCGGTGGACAGGAGATGGGTGGACACACTGTCAATAATGATGTTGAAAATATAAAAAAAAAAACAGACACAATTAAAAGAAAATACACTTAACGTGTAAAATGAGTTTACAGAATGGACTTTGTCCTTATGACACATTCCCTTTAAGAATCTTGTTATTTGGTCTGAAATAAATGAAATAAATCAATTGAAAATACACTTGAAGTCAGTAGTAAGTGTGGCCTTGAGTTTTCAGTTTCAATCTGTCTTTTCTATTACTTTGTTGACCTTTCGCTCTTATCTTATGCAGGACTGTCCACAGAAGGCATGGTTGGAGAGATCTCAGTTCAAGTGGATATCTTCACTCATCCTGGAAACGGAGAACACAAGATTACAGTAAAAAGTATGATGGAATTGAGGAGCATAGTCTCATTGCCATCTTATGTCAGCATTATTTCTTAATTTAACAGGCCGATGCTATGAAGCCCAATGAAACAAGAAGCTCTTTGTCTTCTCTCCGCAGATCACTTGCAGTAATTTATAAAGATGAGCCAAACATGAATTGCACAGCTTTTCTTGCTGTTATCCTTCACTTTCATCTTGTTTTGCTTGACAATATTCATTTTATTACACCAAACCCTGTGACTGCAAATGTTATCCCTGGTTATAAATGCAAGAAATGGCGAATGTATTATGTTCCTTTTGTCACTACCTTCCTTAGTAGAACATTTTTTATGTATTTATATATTGAATTAGGTATATATTACAAAAGTAAGCATTTTTATGCAGAAATCTACTAAGATTGAAAAAGAAAGTCTAGTAACCAACCCTCCTCCCCAATCATAGGAAATGATTGACAGCTATCCTTATACAGACTCACATAGGCAAAGCAAAAACTCATTTTTTGTGTGTAGATAAGAAAGCATTTAAAGGGGTATCTGTCAAATGCTGTGTTTCCAAGCATTTGTGATTTGTGTCACTCCTTTGTTATCATTCCTGGAAATGCGTGGATTTTTGACAATTAGGCGTTATTATTCTATTTGTCACTGTATCGTGCTTCTGCGCAGTTTAATTTTGCACAATCAGTGCGGTCAATGACAGATTTTGGAGCAGAAAAAACTATTTTCAGCTTACCAGGATATATGGCCCCGGAAAAATTTGCGGTGCACGGATCCTCCAGCATAGCTCAGACTGGAACCACCAATAATTCAATGAGGGGAGGAAGGGGGCAGGGAAAAATGGAATCCAGCACCAAAAATTATTTTATATAAAAATCAAAAATGTATTGACACATATAAGTTAAAAATATGAAAAACGCAAAAGGGGGGAAGGGGGTATCATAATATACTTACATGTTTCGGACTTATTCATAGGTAAACAAAAGTGATCAATGCGGCAAGCTTTAATAGCTGATCATCAATAAATTTTTGATTTTTATATAAAATAATTTTTGGTGCTAAATTCCATTTTTCCCTGCCCCCTTCCTCCCCTCATTGACTTAGTGACAGATTATGGCCATGCCCCATTGTCAATTTATATTTCCAGGAGGATTAATACAGGAATGGCATAAATCAGAGTTCTAAGAAAAGATGCTCCAGAAAAGTTGCACATTTTTACTAAACTGGATGGCAGAAGAGGGGACAGCTCCTCTCTATTCAGCCATTATGAAAAAAATACTGCAACAAGAACTATATCATTTTGATGATTATTCAGACACCCAATAGTTTTTCTTGATTTCCTGGTGTTAATATCACAAATGCAAAATGAAAAGGACAATTATCTTAACATTTGACAGCTCTTCAAGAATTATACAAACAGTAAGTAATAATTCAGCAAAATTGTAATTTGTTTCTCTTTTTTTTTCTAGTTGTGGCACTTAATGGGTTACTCTGGCAAACCACAGCTATGTTTCGGCCTTTTGTTGAAGTCTTTGCATTAGGTCCCAGCCTCAGCGACAAGAAGAGAAAATTTGGCACGAAGACAAAAAGTAACACTTGGTCACCAAAGTACAATGAGCTTTTTAATTTGTAAGTCCTTGCTAATATGATTTATTACCTATTGATTCACTATAGGGTGGTGTTCAAATAAATTGCTAAAATATGAGCTTCTTGTATAGCCTAATTTTGGGGTTACAGATCACAGTGCAGACTTGCTGTCATGGGGGTGTATGGATGGAACAGGGGGTCCTAGGCTGACCCTAAGACTGGGGCCCCTGTGCTGTCCCTTATCTCAAAGATAGATTTGATGGTAGCCAGGTTCGAGCCTCCAACGTGGCCCTATCTCCAGTCCAAGCACTGATACTACTTTCCTCCACTCAGGGAGTGGACTGGAAGCCCAGAAACCAAAACTCCACAAATAATCACAGACAAGGGTAAACACAAACTCATGCACACTGCACTCAAACACTAACGAGAGACAGTATGTAAACTGGGGAGTAACGCAAAAGGGGTAGGAAATAAATACACAACTGGAGGACTCACACACCACGTTGAACCGCAACTTGAATATCACCATACAACTAGATAACAACAGGAACCAGGAAGTAAAAAGCTATATCTGGCAAACAGCTCCAGAATCCAGAACCTTATAAAGACTGGAGATGGTGATCAGCAGCCTGAGCTCCCAGCCTATAATCATAGGCCAGTAGAAATTAACTCCCGCTGTACTGGAGAGCAGTGAAGCCAGAACCAGATGACGCTCATGACAGGCTGTGCAAGTAAAGAATCCCAGGCAGTTTGTCACAAAGTGACAAAGTGGCTCAGCAGAGCAGATATGGATTCACCAGTGGTCCCAGGTTTGGACGCAGGAAAGGGATCTAAAGATTTTGGAGAAAGCAATCTCATTTGCAATCTGAGAGGAGCCAATCACTTGCTGCTGCGGACAATTATTACTGAAAGTATGCACAAAAATCAATTTAAAATGTATTCATCACTTCATCTGTGTGAAAAAGGTTTAACCATATAATTTAGGATGTAATTATTCTGAATAGATTAACAATAAATCCTCTGTATGTGCACATAAATTATGTGTATACCTTATCCAGGTAGATAAGAATATTTGGGGAGTACTTTATTTTAAGTAAATGTGCTTTATTAGCACTGAGTTAGTTTTAGAATTTTTTTAAAGATATCGCATGTTACAAATATTCTGAACACTTGACTCCATCAATCACTCTAAAAGGGGCTGCCACACGGCCTCACTGCCACGCAGACCCAGCAATCCTCACCATTTGCCATTAGCAGAAAACTCCTTTAAGCAGCTGTTTAGAAAAAAAAAATTAAAACCCACATAACTACAATTTTCTATGAAAAATGGAGACATTGTAAATAATATGCTCCTTAGGCTTAAATTGATGTTGTAAAATAATCAGTAAAATTCTTATTAAAATTGTAAGTGCTTCATGCTGGCTGATAATCATAGCAGGCTAAAATATAATCAGCAACATATAATGTAGAATTCATTAGTAGCAGGCACTGACATAACATCAGGTGGCACATCAGATCTTATACAGATGCAGCGCCACCTGCTGGTCACAGTGTTTAATAGCTGCTGTTTACCTAGTAAAATTCCAGATGGATTCAATAATATGCTGAAAATCTACCACTTAAATATATTAATCCATCACTGAGTGCTGTATGCAAGTATTAATGGCCAATAAGATGTGATAGACCTGCTGTGACAAATATAATATACACTCTTGAAGTGTTTACTATGCATTGTAATTTCTATACCAAAAATGCTGTAAACACACACGCATACATACAGACGCATACATACACACACACACACATATACACATGCATAGACACACACACACGCATAGACACACACACGCATAGACACACACACACACGCATACACACACGCATACACACACACACACACACACATACACACACACACATACACACACACACACACACACACGCGCACACACACACACATACACACACACACACATAGACACACACACACACACACACAAGCACATTGCCTATAAGGGGGTAGTTTTACTAAGTAAATCTTTAATATGACATTATTTGTTAAAAGAAATCTGAAATATGGTTGTGAAATTCTCTTTCTCTTCAACTTTCATAATGGGTGGGGCCTTCAATCCTTCATAGAGAGGGCCTTAGCCCCTTTGTACTCCATGACCGCTGGGCACTTTAGTTTTAATAGTGGCCTTTGTGGAGACACGGGGGTCAGTGGGTGCTCTCATCCACTGGCCCGGCCACCTTTGGCCCAGGGCTAATCCCAACTGAACGCCCGACCTCCTTAACCATAGGCGGAACACTACTCAGACAACACAGGGTGATGGAATCGCAATCTTAAGACTTTATTGGATCCCCAAACAATTAACGGCACATAGCACATAACCAGCAAAACAACAAAATGTAACCGGCAACAGTTTCTCACCCTTCCGCTGGCTCACCAGGGATTTAGAATGTCCTTGCCTCAGAGCTTCCAGGACTACTTACTCCAATCCAGCAACACCCCGCTTTCGGCGGGCACCCACCGAGAATGGAATAACGCCAGATTTAGGAAGCTGGCTGAGGTCTGCAAAGTCTGTAGTCCAGTGACTGTATTGTCCCAAGCTGGATTCCTTCCTTAGGTAGTCCTTGATAGCTCAGCCGAATCCTTGCATTCGATGCTGAAGTCCATGTAGTGTTATAATCCAGGTTCAGCTATAGCTTGCCAATCAGATCCGCAGATATTAGATTGGTAGCATGTAGCAAGAATCTCTCTGAGCAATGAACAGTCCTCCTTCTTATACCCCCGAGCTCTTCATTCAGACCATTGGGGTCTTCACGATTGGTGGAAAAGACTGGGCTCTTATTGGCTAGATTTCAAGCCATATTCAAATATCCAGAGACAAGGGAGAGACAGGTAAGTTGCATCGCATCTAGCAATTCACTTAGTAATACCATGGGAAGTTCGCATAATTGATTTATCTGTGTGTCTGGCCTTCATTAGCCAAGGCAATTACATGAGTCAACAAGTGTCTTGTAAAAACAATGGGGGCTTATCCCCCGTCTATAAACAAACTATCTTCATGTCTGGCTGAATTTTAAGAAATTTAACCCCTGCTAAGCACTGACAGTCCAGGTCGTCACAACAGCCCTCACATGTAGTGATGCCTTGACATGTGCCCCATTCATCCACAAGTCCAGCACTCAATTCTGCCCTCACCTGGGGGGGGGGGGCGTCTAAATCTGTATTGTTTTTTAGGTGGTGGATACCCCTCTTTGGTCGGTCCTCACACCAGGATACATGATTTGGTTCCAGGGTAGCTGGAGGAGCTTTTTTCATGCTTCATAACTCCTCTGTGATCTCCCGCAATTCCAGTGTAACTCATGGTCACTGTCTGGCTCAACATGGAGCAGCCCTGAGGCACTTACCTCATAACTTCAGACTACAGCTATCATAACTAGGGCGTCTAGCGCTCGTACTCTAGCTTTTGCCCCAGAAATCTTATATTAGGGTTATAACTTAAGCATTCCTTCAGTGCCTGTCACAGGTAAGGCTCCCTCAGAACTGTGACTAGCTGGTCCCTTAACACCTTGTAAGTCATCCAATCATTGATACTCTCCATCATTCTTCTTAGTGATGTGAGCCTTTACTTCCTGTATTCATGTACTGAGCCACCCTCTCTCTGGACCCAGCGAAACAGGCAAATGTGTAGGTTACCTACATGGGTTTTGTTACTGAGCACATCTTCTAGAATTTTGATCACTTTATCTATCATATCATGGTCTTGTGATTGTCTAAATATGACCATCTTTCAGGCGTCTCCTTCCAAAGTCAGCAATGCTATCTCTGCCTCTAAGGCCTCTGTCACATGTTCGTGCCTCCGGTATGTGTTTTGCAGTTTTTTTTCACGTACTGGAGACACGTACACACGTACACCAATGTTAACCTATGGTAACAGGCACATTAACGTAAATCCACACGGAACATGTGTCCGTGTGGATTGTACGTTTGTACGTGTTTAAAAAACGCCGACATGTCTGTTTTTCTCCAGCATCACGGGTGTCACACAGCCCGCACCCATACCACACGGATGTAGTGTGGATTCGGTCTGGTGTGACACGCGCCGGAGAAACACGTGTCATTATTTTAAAATAAAAAAAAACAAATACTCACCTCCTTCAGGCTTGCAAATTCTTCTGCTGTAAACAGTTGCTGCCGGCCGCCGCTCGTTATGAGCGTGTTATGGAGGTGGGCATGCTGTCACGGGCACTGATCTCCGCCCCTCCACTCGGCCGGAAGCAGTAACAGCGGGGAGTGGGCGTGGCTGGAGCCGAAGATCAGTACCCTGGACAGCAGCCAGGACCACGTGAGTATGTAAATTACCGGTTCTCCGTGTGTTATCGCGGATAGCACACGTAGAACACACGTGGCCCGCACATACCGGAGACATGTACTTACCTAACGCAACACACAAGGAAAATACGTGTCTCGCGGCACGTGCATTATTTTTACATGAGTGTGGCAGAGGCCTAAGGCAGGTGTGATAGGGTGCATAGGAACATGCTTTTGTGTCAATCTGCCCAGTACCACAACAACTCTTTGGTAACTTGCTAAGCATAGCATGCAGGGAAAGACTAACTCTGGTAAACTCAATCACAGTGTTCTACAGGTGTATGTCACGGTCTTCTAATGGCACAGGTTATGGTCTTCTACTGGCACAGGTCACGGTCTTCTATTGGCACTGGTATATATCATGCCCCCTCCGGGATCTCACCTGAGCCCTTCTGTGCAATGGTGACTGTAAGCCCACTTTTCTACCACATGAGCTTTCTGGTGCAGGTTTTGGTGTCAACTCCTCCTCTTCTTGGAGCGGCCAGGGCTTTTTTGTTTAGTAACTGTGAGATCACTGTCATCTGACCCGGCATCTCTTTTAAACTCTTCCCTTGAGGGATCACATTCAACACTTTAGTTTTTGTTTGCTCTTATTATCTTTGACTTGCAAATGACAATTGACTTCTGCATCCCTTTAAGCACGCACGTGAAGTAGAGAGTTGCATTGAGTCTGTAACTGCTACTTGCACCTCTCCTACTGCTCTCTCTTTATCAAATTAATCTGTGTAATTGTCACACAAGGTATAGGGAAGTACTAAGCGCACGGTGAAAGGGAAGGAGAAATCCTGTGTCTAGGGAGAGGGAAGATGGTGACCACTGACCAAACCTACTACTGGTCCCTCACCATTTTAGATTCCACACCTATGCGCCGAACCTGATATTCCTAGTGCTGAGCCCTAAATAGGGAGCGGATGAAATGAACTTTTCGTCAACCCCACTAAACACTATAGAAAGTGCAACAGCGACATACAGGGGGAAAAGCAAGAACAACTTATCATTAGATGACTCTGTGGCGCCCTGGGCAAGCCAGGACGTCACAAGCACTACACCAACACACCCCACACTCCCGGTCAGGCACACCAAAGTCAGACAAAAACCCTTGTTGCCTCCCTCCAGGGGTTGATGCTCACACCAGGGGGTGGGCCAGGCGATTGGTTCCGCCCACCGAGGAGTGCACAGTCCTGGAGACGGGAAAAGATAGGAGATAGTTTGCAGTGGAGGAAAGTGGTGGAGGAGTCTGAAGTTGGTCCGGGTGTGTGGCCCGGACGGAACAGCAAGGTTGGCAGATGGGGGTGACAGTCAGCAGGAGAGGCCTATTGGAGCTAGCCGTAAGGACCGTGGATGGGTGGTGGCCCGGCGGTACCGGACCGGTACGCAAAGAGAAGCCAGCACCATCCGGCAGGGGCTTACGGACCCCGACAAGGCTAGGAGTCGCCGTGAAATTTGTCAAATCCGTTAGCGAAGGGAACCTCCTGGGTTTCCCAGCAACCAAGTCCCGACAGAAGGCAACAGTCCAACCGTTTAGAGGGAAACACAGTCACCGCCCAGGCTAAAGTTCCCAGGGCCAGAGCCTGCGGGCAAAAGGGGCTCCCTCAGCACATATCCAAGCTGGGGAGCGGGTCACCGGTGGCAACCCATTGGAACCGTACACACTACACAGGTGCAGTGAAAGGCAGTCACCATCAACCTGCCGGGAGGAGAAACACCGCAGCCGTCTGTGGGACCCGTCCATCCAGCCGCTTGTTTTACCGGAGACTCTGTGTACATCATTGGCTGAGTGAGTACCACCGTGCCGTGTGGCACAGCGCTGCCCCCGCGACCCTGCACCTCACCAGGCCCCGTAACCTGCCTGCCATCCATCCCTACCCCATCACCGGGCCCCGGGACAACCAATCCCCTACCCATGGAGGGGAGAACTAACATCCAGGCTGCTCCCTGCCATCACTCCCGGGATCCCCGTCCAGAGCAGCGGTGGTGTCACCAACCTCACCACAACCGTGGGTGGTGTCACGGACAATATCAAATCCCCACAATCAAACCCCCTTTTCACTCACGGGCGAGGAACGCCGCTCGAGTCCCCGGGATCCGGCCCACTGCTCGAGCCACCACCGAGCAGCAGCAGCCGGACCCGAGCAGTGGGAGAGCGCAGCGTCCCCTCCTCCGCCCGCGACAACTCATGTAGTAGTTCAGCAGTGGTTTCAGCAATGATACCATAGAGGAGTACAAACCACCTGCTTGCAACCTTGCCTTGAGGGAACTGAAAATATTAAAAGCACAGTCCAAAGGAAGAAATGGGTATTTAAACACCAAGGGAATACTGACAGCTGGGTGGAAGGCGAGCTCTTGCTGAGTTCAAAAGAGAGAGATGAATCCAGCAGGAAAGCTACCTATACCAATGAATACTGACAGCAGGAACTATGGAAAGTCAGGGATCATTCTGCGAAGCCAAACTCTGTGATCTTTGATGGCTAGAAAGCACATGACTGTCTGTCACATGTGACACACCCGTGACAGTGCTATTTGCAGACTACTACACTCATTTGCTTCAGTGCTGTAAAGGTACAACAGTTATGTCCAGAAATACTTGGACAGTGACCGAATCTTTGTAATTTGGGCTCGGCATGCCACTTTTTTGGATTTAAAGTGAAACCGCTGAGATGCAATTGGAGTGTGGAATTTTAGGTTTATTTATAGGAGTTAAACAAAAATATTCTGGGAAACAAAGACTTGTGACTACTTTTCTACAAATCCTCAAATCCTTACCATTTCAAGGGCTCAAAAATGTTTGGGCAAATTTGCTTTACCAAAAAAAAATTCATTTTTAATACTTTGGAGAGAATCCTTTGTAGGAAATGACTGGCTGAAATCTGGAAGCCATGAACATGACTACACACACTGGGTTTCCTTCTTTGTCATGCTTTGCTAGACCTTAAGGCCCTGTGCGCACTGGAAAATGGAATTTTCTCAAGAAAATTCCGCAGGCATTCAAAGATTACTGCACCCACGGTAAAAAAAACGCGGCAAACCCCACCCGAAAACCGCATGCGGTTTGCTGCGGTTTTACTGCGGTATTGTTCGCGGTATTGCCGCGATTTTGCCGCTTGCGGGTTGGTACATGTGCTTTATTGCATTCAATAGACGCTGCCATGATCAAGCCTGGACTTAGTGGCGGCGATCCGCCGCCATTAACTCCTTATTACCTGGATCGCCACTGCATCACGGCATCTAGAAGAGCTGGGGACACTCCGGGACTGTCGCATAATGCATGCGACAGTCCCGGGGCAGCTGCGGCTGATATTCTCGGCTGCGGGACGTGGGGGACATTAACCCTGACCCTCGCTCTCCCCAGCCTGAGCATACCGGGCCGCCGCTGTGTGCTTACCTCGGCTGGACGGTAAATATACAGCGGAGCCCATGTGTTTTTTTTTCTATATGTCCGTTTGCTTTCTATGTGCATTCTATGTGTCTGTGTGTGAGTGTGATGTGTGTATTCTATGTCTGTGTATGATCTGTGTCTGTTTACTCTCTGCTCCACTTCCTCTTCCTGTCATAATGACATCACTTCCCTGCAAACCGCAGGCAAGCGATGTACATTACCGCAGGTAAACCGCGAAATACCGGAGGGAATAACGCAGGAAAACGCAATGAACCGCACAGAATTTGCTGCGTGCGTTATTCCCTGCGGGATTTCACGATTACATTGCAGTCAATGGAGTGAAATCCCGACGACGTGTGGAAAAGAATTGACATGCAATTGTTTTTCTGCGGGAATCCTGCAGCAAAACATGCAGCTGTCAAAATTCGCCTAGTGTGCACAGGATTTTTTTTTCCCATAGGATTTGCTGGTGATTCACTGCAGAGATGTTATGAACATTTTCTGCAGCGAAACATGGAGCAAATCCGCAGAAAATCAGCGGCAAAATCCGGCAAGTGTGCACAGGGCCTTACTGCAGCTGACTTCAGTTGTTGCTTGTTTGTGAGCCTTTCTGTTTTAAGTTTTATCATAAACATGTGAAATGCAGCTCAATGGGGTTGAGATTTAGTGATTGACTTGCTTGTTGCAGAATATTCTATTTCTTTGCCTTAAAAAGCTCCTGGGTATATTTTTTTTTTGAGTCATGGTCTGTCTGTACTTTGAAGTGCCATTCAATAAACCTTGCTGAGTTTAGTTGAATCTGAGCAGATAGTATAGCCCTGTACATTTCAGAATTAATCCAGCTGCTTCTGTCTTTAGTTACATGATCAATAATCACTAATTACCCAGTGCCATTAGAAGCCATGCATCCACATGCCATCACACTGTCTCTAAGCTGTTCCAAGCCTTCTTCATACTTTCTTCTTCTCATCATTCTGGTGCAGGTTGATCTTAGTTTCTTTTGTCCAAAGAATGCTTTTCCAGAACTGGGCTGGCTTCTTTACATGTATTTTGGCAAAATCTATTCTGGCCTTTCTATTTTATAGGCTGATTAATGGTTTGCACCTTGTGGTGACCCCTCTCTATTTGCTCTCCTGAAGACTTACTCTTTATGGTAGACGTAGACATCTACTGCCTGTAGAATGTTCTTCACTTGGGTGGATGTTGTGAAGAAGTTTATCTTCACCATGGAAAGGATTCTGTGATCATCCACCAATGATGTTTTCAGTGGACATCCAGGCCTTTTTGAGTTCCTAAGCTCACCAGTAGAGATGAGCGAACCGGCCGTGGTTCGGCTCGAGTTCGGTTCGTCGAACAGAGGTCTCGTTCGAGTTCAGTTCGGCGAACGTTCGACGAACCGAACTCGAACCACATAGGGAACAATGACAGGCAATCACAAACACATAAAAACACCTAGAAAACACCCTCAAAGGTGTCCAAAAGGTGACAAACAACTCACAACACAACACAAACACATGGGAAAGTAACAAGGACATATACTCATGCGAAAATAAAAGAGCTGGACAAGGAAAAAGGGGAGGAGACACAGATATAGGCATGGCACGCCCTTCTAAAATCATGTAAAACACCACAAGGTGACTCCAAGCGGAGTTCTCCCTTTTTTCCCAAAATTGGGCCACACACACACACACACACACACACACACACACCCACCCCTTCAGTAGCAGCACTTGTGCCCCAGTTGTACACTTCACAGCTAGATTTGCATCAAGCACATTCAAAAATACGCCATACTTACCCGTCCCCAGGATGACACCGGGGTAGGTAGCAAAGTCTTTGCTGAACCATGACTTGTTCATCTTGGCTCTTTCTAAAAAACACAGCAAGCAAGGGTTACTCCAAGCGGAGTCTCCCTTTTTTCCAAAAATTCCCACACACACCCACTCATTCAGTGGCAGCACTTGCGCCCTAGTTGTTCACTTCACAGGTACATTTGCATCAAGCACATTCAAAAATACGCCATACTTACCCGTCCCCAGGATGACACCGGGATAGGTAGCAAAGTCTTTGCTGAACCATGACTTGTTCATCTTGGCTCTTTCTAAAAAACACAGCAAGCAAGGGTTACTCCAAGCGGAGTCTCCCTTTTTTCCAAAAATTGGGCCACACAGACACCCCATCAGTGGCAGCACTTGTGCCCTAGTTGCAAACAGGATGTTTTGATTTGCATCAAGCACATTCCAAATCCACAAGCATTTACTCTCCCCAGGATGACACAGGGGTAGTAAATTCCTTGTGGATCCATGACTTGTTCATTTTGATGAACGTTAGTCTGTGCACATTGTCACTGGACAGACGCGTGCGCTTATCTGTCAGCACATGACGTATTGCACCAGGGCTCGGGGGTGCTGCCACATTCGCTGTAACATGTGGAGAGTCGAATTCCAGCGTGTCGCCACATCGCATTTCAGGCGATGATCCGGCAGGCCGAAAGACTTCTGGAGCGATGCAAGTCGCTCAGCTGCGGCGGTTGAACGGCGAAAGTGAGCAGACAGTTTTCTTGCCCTGGTCAGAAGGCCATCTAGGCCGGGATAGTGTGTTAAAAATTGCTGGACAACAAGGTTCAACACGTGAGCCATACAAGGCACGTGTGTCCCCTTGCCCAGGCTAAGGGCCGCACCCAGGTTTGCAGCATTGTCGCACGCGGCCTTACCAGGCTGCAGGTGCAGGTTGAGTGGAGGCAACCATTTATTAAACTCAGTCTCCAGAGCTGCCCACAACTCAGTCGCTGTGTGACTCCTATTTCCAAGACATGTCAAGCTAAAGACCGCCTGATGCTGTTGCGCTCTGCTGCCAGCATAGTAATGAGGGGTGCGTGATTCCTTCTGCGCAGTGAGAACGTTGGTGGCCTGACCAGGCAGGCTTGGGGCGGAGGTGGAGGACCCAGATGAGGTGGAGAAGGCAGAAGCAGTGGCGGAACTTGGACAGACAGAGGATTGACACACAAGTCGTGGGGACGGCAAGACTTGTGCAGCAGACCCTTCACCATCTATCACCATAGTTACCCAGTGCCCAGTCAGTGACATGTAACGTCCCTGTCCATGCTTACTGGTCCAAGTATCGGTGGTGAAATGCACCCGTTCACACACAGAGTTTCCCTCTACTAACAGAATCACGACAAATTTTACAGATCACATAATTTGGGCGATCTTTTGCTATGTCAAAAAAGGACCAGGCTAGGCAAGGCTTAGAGGGCAGGCGACCTGCTGAGCCCCCCCGACTAGTGCTCAGAGGCAGAGTGGTGGCTGAGGATGCAGTTGTAGACGTGCTACCAGTGCTCCGACTCTGTCCAGGAAGGCGCAAGGTAACTTCGTCGTCGGTTGCATCCTCCTCCACCGCCTCTGTTGACCTCCTCACCTCCTCGAGTGCCTGACTGTGGGTTGACAGTAGGTGGGATCTAGAAATTCCTCATCAATTGTTGTGTTTGCACTCCCCTCACCCTCAGACCGAGCCTCTTCTTGCCCTGACCGAATATTTAAGTTATCATCCCAATCTGGTATCTGCGTCTCATCGTCATCAGTATGTTCCTCATTGTCTATAACAACCGGTGTTACAGTTTGTGAAAAAGGGTCAACATTATGCTCAGAAACTTGGTCCTCACGGCCTGAATCAGAGTCACAAAGGTTCTGGGCATCACTGCAGACCATTTCCTGGTCTGTACTCACTGTAGCTTGGGAGCAGACTTCTGATTTCTAGGCTATAGTGTGACTGAACAGCTCTGCAGACTCAGCCATCTCAGTTCCACCATACTGTGTAGGGCAGATGGAGACTTCAGAGCTGGAAGAATGCAAGTGTGATTGGGCTGACAACTCAGAGGACTGGTATTTTTAGGTGCGGTAGTTGAGGTGGCGGAGAGGGCACTTGTTGGACCACTTGAGATCCATTCAAGCATTTTCCTTTTTTGGCCATCATCTACCTTTGTTCCATTTGTTCGTGTCCGTAAAAAAGGGAGCACATCGGATTGTCCACGGTAAGTAGTAGACATCTTACTTTTGCTGGCAGATGGTCTATCTTCAGCAGATGTTAATAGAGCTTTGCCACCTTCCCCACGGACAAACCCTTTTTTTCCTTTTCCAACACGCCTCTTCCCCTTTCCACCAGCATCTCTCATTTTGCCACTCATTTTGATTGCGACAAGATTGTGCACTTAAAATGTGGTAGTAAAAATTGAGAGGTGGTGTAGATTTCAGCGGTGGTCTAGCTTTATTAACAGCAGAATAAACAACAATAATTATCCCTGACAATGCAACTACGGCCCTTAAACTGGCAGCATAGTTTGCTAGTATAATGGCTTAGTAACAATGAGTTTGTGTGTGCAATGCAAGCAGACGTGCTGCAAATATCTTTGCACTAGTGGGACAATACAGAAGTCCAACAGCCACGTTTAGGATGCCACTAAGTTTCCTCAGTGTTTGCTAGTATAATGGCTTAGTAACAATGAATTTGAGTGTGCAATGCAGGCAGACGTGCTGCAAATATCTTTGCACTAGTGGGACAATACAGAAGTCCAACAGCCACGTTTAGGATGCCACTAAGTTTCCTCAGTGTTTGCTAGTATAATGGCTTAGTAACATTGAGTTTGAGTGTGCAATGCAGGCAGACGTGCTGCAAATATCTTTGCACTAGTGGGACAATACAGAAGTCCAACAGCCACGTTTAGGATGCCACTAAGTTTCCTCAGTGTTTGCTAGTATAATGGCTTAGTAACAATGAGTTTGAGTGTGCAATGCAGGCAGACGTGCTGCAAATATCTTTGCACTAGTGGGACAATGCAGAAGTCCAACAACCACTTTTAGGATGCCACTAAGTTTCCTCAGTGTTTGCTAGTATAATGGCTTAGTAACAATGAGTTTGAGTGTGCAATGCAGCCAGACGTGCTGCAAATATCTTTGCACTAGTGGGACAATACAGAAGTCCAACAGCCACGTTTAGGATGCCACTAAGTTTCCTCAGTGTTTGCTAGTATAATGGCTTAGTAACAATGAGTTTTAGTGTGCAAAGGGCAGGAGGGTACAGTGGCAGGGTTGTGGGTCTGGGTACAGGAAAGGAAGCCTCCCTTTCTATCCCTCCTAATGGGGAAATGCAGTGAGGAAATCCCTGACCTTAGCTACACAGACGCTGTCATCTTGTGTAGCTGTTAAAATCTGTTTTCACGGCCCTGACTGTCACCTATGGCTCTGACCCTGCCGGTATTAGCCCTTACAAGGACTGAAAGAAACTTCTATCCCTATTCTGTGTAGCGCTGTGTATAGAGCGTACACAGCAGTATCGGAGACAGGAGCTACGCCAGCGGTGACTGACACCCAGACGCAGAGGAGATAATGGCGTCCGGACGGGCAGATACTCGTTTTTATAATGCAGGGACATGTGACATGGACATCCTATCACACATGCCGTTGCTTCTCTGGCTAAAAGTCCACTTAGCTGTGTGTGTGTCTGGGATTGGCTGACATGCTGGCCCGCCCCACTACACGCGCGCGCTTAGGGAAGGAAGACAAGGGAAAAAAAAAAATGGCGATCGCCATTATCCAAACAGCAGTGATCTGAATGCGCTGTTCCCGCACACTATACACTGAAATTTCATAATAGTGTGAGTCACAGAGTGACTTACACTATTACAGCGGAAAGCCAGCTAGTAATTAGCTTGTCTTTTTGCTGCTAGAACCGTTCTCGAACGTATCTAGAACTATCAAGCTTTAGCAAAAAGCTCGAGTTCTAGTTCGATCTAGAATAGCCCCCAAAATCACTCGAGCCGCAACTGGAGAACCGCGAACCGCGCTCAACTCTACTCACCAGTACACTCTTTTTTGCAGAATGTATCAAACTGTTGATTTGGCCACTCCTAACATTTCTGCTATCTCTCTGATGGATTTCTTTTTTTTTAGTGTAAGCATGGTCTGCGTCTCTTTCATTAAGAGAAACTTTGAGAAGACATTGTAGGTTCACAGCAACAGATTCCAAATACAAATGCTACACCTGGCAACAGCTCCAGACCTTTTACCTGCTTAATTAATGATGTGTTAATGAGGTAATGGCCCATTCAGCCCATAAAAAAGCTTTTGAGATAATTGTCTAATTACTTTTGGTCCCTTGAAAAAGAGACAGATAAAAGTGTTGTAATTCTTAACCCTTTCTCAAATTAGGATGTGAATACCCCCAAATTAAAGACGAGAGTCTGCACTTTAAGCCCATATGGAGTATATAACTGTATCTTCAATATGTTTTGTTAACAGCTAAATGCCAAAATGTGTGTCACTGTCCAAATATTAATGGACTGTTTTAGGGTATGCTCACACTCTGCAGACATAGAAAGGAGGCGGTTCGCCGGCCACAGCGACGTCGCAGAGCACGTATGTGCATGTGACGCTGCCGTAGCAATAATGTTCACTTCGGCAGCGATCACCACATATCGGCCGTACGATGGGAGCAGGTACTATCGCTCTCGACATCGCTAGCATCAGCTAGCGATGTTGCAGCATGTAAAGCACCCTTAAATAACCCTAAAAAGGCTGCTGCATACAATGCTAAGTTGTAATGCATTATGTGGTAGCAAATGTGATCACGCCTGACGTCATGTCATCCTTCTGTGGTTGATGCAGTCTTCTACATTGTGTAAAATTGAAGTTTGCATTTTTTTTAACAATTTATATTAATTGCATTGAAAACTGTTCAGAATCACTGAGACCTATTAATTTACTACAATTCAACACATTTGATTTGCATCTAATTGATTCACTTATCTTTAAGATTAAATTACTGACTAAAATATTTCATCACAGTTTTTAAAGCTAGGTGTTGATTTGTGTAGCTGTATATCGGAGAATACAGTAAAACGACACAGCTAATCTACAGACAGAAATCTACGTTTGGTGTATAACAATGAAGCACAATCTATATATTGTACTGAGCACAAGGACGCCCAGCAGATCTTAGTACCCACCATACTCTTAAACATGACACTTTATTTAGTTTATGAGGAGCAGGTGGTTATCCCAATGGAAATGCCTACAGGCAGCCTGGACGCATTGCTGAGAGAATCACTGCTGATGTCTATCATATGTCTGTGATAGATACATGACAAGGCTAAGACCGTTTACTGGTGATTTATTATGTGGATCTTCACTCATTTAATGCTGCTGGTAAGACAAAATTGCTTCTTAAGCATTAAGAATATCTGATGCATATGGTTTGCTAAAAGGTGCAAAAGTATGCCAAAATTGTATGAAAAAATGTAGAAGGTTGAAATTACCTATATTCACATAAAATAAAAGCAAATAGATTATATTATACTGAAATAAAAGTATAAGGTTAATACGGCAAGAAAAAGCATGGCACGTCTGCACATATGTATCTCCATTGATTCCTTATAAAAAAAAAGTCTATAGTTTTGCCTATAATAAGAGACTCTAATAATATTACATCAAGGTTAGGTTTACAAAAAGCTTAAAGGGAACATGTCAGGTGCAATATGCACCCAGAACCATGAGCAGCTCTGGATGCATGTTTCTAATCCCTGCCTAACTGTCCCTGTATCTAGTAGCATACATAAAAGGGAGCTTTAGAATAAGGATTTGTAAGGATCCTCCATTATATGCTATTTGGCCCCCTTAGCATGAAAGAATGCCCCTGTGGACATGCTAATCATAGGCAGCGTCAGAGGCATTGGTGCTCTCATCTCTCTGCTGCTGTGCCGCCCAGGGCTATGGGGTACTCGGTCCTGGGCAGTGTACTATTGGGATGTGTCACTGGGTGGCCGTTGCCCGGTTCCATGACCCTGGGGTCGCTTTTAAAAGGGGTTTATATACAAGGGAATGTTCAATAAAGTTTATGTTGTGACGCCAGTTGCGGGTTGTGGTTACGGTGATGGAACCGCCGCTACACAGTCATTCCACTGGGGCTGATGTGATGGCAGCTTAAGTGTTGGGCCCTCCGCAAGTAGGGCCGGGGTCCCAGGGGATAGGTGATGGAGTTAGGTGCGGGAATAAGGTAGGCCACATGAGGGTTGCTGTATAACTGGTTCTCCTTACTCACCGTAGGTGGTAACTGGTACCCGGAGGAAGGCTGGTATTCACCTCTGGTTCCTTTAGTCCCAGTGCCAGTTGGTGACCTAGTAGCTTCTTTCCCCTGCACCTTTCTCCAGTTGGTGGGTGCCCATGGTTTGGAGTGGCTTGGGGTCCCCTCCTGTTTGTCTCTCCATCTCTAGTCTGTACGGCGGCAGTGTGAACCCTGTAGGGTCCATGTTCCATTCTGGTCCCTGGTTCTCTCATTACTGCTGGTGCCCCGGTACTTCTAAGGTCAGTGAGGTCCTGGATGGAGCCCTCACTGTGCAGATGTTTATCAGGTCTGTCTGGAGCGTTTGCCTGACCTAGGGCTCTGTGCCGCATTGGTGCTATGGTTCCGTAAGTACTTCGCCATACTCCTCCGGCAACCACACGCCTGGGCTCTCAGGTCCCCGTTACACTCCCATGTCAGAGCAGTTGTGTCCATCTCCTCTCACTTCCTACTACTGTCTCCTACTGTTTGTCCCCTCCCACCTGGTCATTTTCTAGTGGACTGGATCGGCTCCACCCCTGGGTTGCCATCCATTGGGTCCATGTCTAGTCTGTCACCAGTCTGTGTGGATGGGGGAAAACTGGGATTATAATGTGTTTTTGCTTTTACCAGCACTGGTCTTCCAGGCCTCTGGGGCTAGGCCCTGCATCTTTGGGTGGATGCAGTATCTTGTAGTGCCCTGATTGGTTCAGAGGCACTACACTGCCACTGCTTCAGATGTTGGTTTTCGGCTCAGTGCGCATGATCAGAAGTCCCCGGACTTTCAGTTATGCACACTATGAAGCTGGGTGTACACGTCCCGGCTTCAAAATGGTGTAGTGCGCATTACCGTAAGTGCTGGGGATTTTTGATCATGCTCAATGACCCTATGCCCAGCGTTTTGAGGCAGTGCAATGACAAAAGTATGTGCGTCACTACCGATGATGATGCTGGGCACTGGGTGTGGGTGTGCTAACATGCTAAGAAGGTGGAATGAGCGCAGGAACTAACACCCTTGTGACTAGTCCCTGCAATCATTAGCATATCATAGAAGATCTTTAGAAATACTTTTTTAAAAGATCTCTTTATCAATGCTAGTGTATGCAGGGACGGTTAGGCAGGGATTATCAATATACACCAAGAACTGCTCATGGTTGTGGGTGCATAGGGGACCTGACAGGTTCACTTTAAGCAATGTAAGACTTAAGCCCGCTCAACACGGTACAATATATCTTACGATGTGTCGGCGGGGTCACGTCGTAAGTGACGCACATCCGGCATCGTAAGGTACATTGTACTGTGTGAGAGGTACGTGCGATTGCGATTGAATGTTAAAACGTTAATCGCATGCACATCGTTCATTTCTCTAGAATTAAACGTCAGATTGTTCATCGTACCCGGGGTAGCACACATAGCAGTGTGTGACACCCTGGGAACGATGAACAGATCTTACCTGCGTCCTGCGGCTCCTAGCCAGTTATGTGGAAGGAGGAGGTGGGCGGGATGTTTACATCCCGCTCAGCTCCGCCCCTCCGCTTCGATTGGCCAGTTGCCGCGTGACGTCGATGTGACGCCGAACGTCCCTCCCACTCCAGGAAGTGGATGTTCGCCATCCACAGCGAGCTCGTATGGATTGGTAAGTACGTGTGACGGGGGTTAATCGTGTGTGTGGCACGTTCAACAAATTGAAATTGAAATTGTACATCCGATGGAGGCGTTGCAAATCGCATACGATATCGTATGCGAAATTGCAACGTGTAAAGCAGGCTTTATACACACAATATACTACAATCTACAGATTATTATTGCAGTGGTCTTTAATATGGTGTCATATGGACACATACTGGACCTACATATGTCTCTTATTTAATACATAGGTGCACAGAGGATTTTTCTTACAGATTCTTACAAAATCCATAAGCAAACATGGAGCCGTATGTCTAGTCACATCATATTACAAATATATGCTACCCTGGTTGGATTGCTTATATTGGAAAATGCAGCACCTCATTGAGGCATTGTACTATGGCACATGGTTCACTTGATGGATACTTTGTGTCATTATACAAGGTATGAGGCCATAAAAAAGGGTGAATGAGGTGTTATTCATTTATGGAGCAATGCAGTTAGCAATATTTCTGAATGTGCTAGTTGGTACAGTATGTAGACTAGTAGATTAAATACATTTAATTTCTAAAAAAAGGTACCTGAATGTAATGAATACCAAAAATTGGATATCATTAAAAAAAAGTAGAAACCTCTGCAAGGCAAAGAAGTAGCAGGAGGCAAGAATATTTCATTAGTGAAGATGAAATTGTTCATAAAGAATGTATTCATACTTTTAGGAGAAAGTCAAGGCAATTAATCCAGTTGAGATGGAATTAAAATATACCTTTTGGAACCTTATTAATTTCTATTTTTTTTTCCTCTAGTATTTTAAGCAATGAAGAAAGCCCAGCGGCCTATGAGCTTCACCTCTGTGTGAAGGACTACTGCTTCGCCAGGGAAGATCGCATTATAGGAATGACCGTTATCCAGCTGAAGGGCATTGTGGAGAAAGGGAACTGTGCGTCCTGGTACCCACTGACAAAAAGCGTCTACATGGATGAAACCGGACTGACAATCCTGAGAATACTCTCTCAACGCTCCAACGACGAAGTTGCCAAGGAGTTTGTGAAACTGAAATCAGACACCCGGTCTCTGGAGGAGATCTAGAATGTGCTGCAGCATGGGAGACGCCATCCAACAGAACTACTCTTGTTACAAACACAAAGCATTGATACGGTGTTGTTATTTGATAGTGTATGCATGTGCAAATAAGTGGGAATGTTTATTCAATATGTTTCAATGTTTGCTAGTACACCAGTACTATATTTGCAAGGTGTGTTGAAGAAAACGTGTACCTTCTTTTTATATGAATGACATTGGGCAAGGACTAGTTCCCATAAAGTGCCAAAATCTACACTTAGAACTGAAACAAGCTCATGGTATTTTTGGTAATCATTGTTTTCCTACCTGGTTATGATCTATCGGTTAATGAGTTGTATTTGTTATATAAATGTGTGTTTATGTGCGGTCCATTTTTCCAATGATTTGCTGACATGTTACTCATACTAATGTTGCTTTTTTATTTTATTTTTGGCATATCGACTTATTGTATGTTACTGAATGGTTTGTAATTTTATAACTCCATTCCTGAATAGAGATGTTTCTTTTCATATAATAAAGGATGGGGCTATTTTATGCATCTTCTACACAAACCTTCTGGTATATCACTGTGAAGACAAACTGTACAAAGCTCGCTTCTGGAACTCCATACTGTCCACTCTCATACAGTAGTTTCTCTTTTCTGTGTTCTCCAGTTCTTTAATGGATCTCTCTACATAGTAGTAATAGTGATACACACAGCATACTCGGGAAAATAAGACTTTCTGTACATTTGTATAAATATTTCCGGATTCTGTGATACGTCATTCCCTGTGTTTCGCTCACGTCATCGGCTCAGCTTCTTGTCACTTACAGCAATGGAATATTTTCCATAAAACTTGCAGTATTTTTGTATGGTGCAAAAGGAATGGTGACGTTCCATAAAGTCCATCGTTCATTTACCCAGAGTGTATGTGCTTGAAACATTGTACTGAATACCAAGGATATTGATATGAACAATATGCAGCTGGGTGTTTTCTGGACCATATACAGAAAGGCGTTGTCGCAGGCAGGGAAATTATTGCATTGTATATTTAGCTGCAAATTCAGTCAAGTGTCTCTTTTTAAAAAAAAATTCTACAGTTTGTACTTATGCAACATAAAATGTATTGCACTGACGCAAAAGTCATGTCATGTAAATATATTTAGTGAGATATTGTAAAATAAAATATGAAGAAACTCTGTTTTATGTTTTAAATGATGTATTTAAAATAAATTCAGAAATACTGAATGAGTAGAAACGCAATAGGTTAGAATTACTGAAATCTAAAGCCTGCTTTACACATTGCAATTTCGCATACGATATCGTATGCGATTTGCAACGCCTCCATCATATGTGCAGCACATTCAATTTGTTGAACGTGCTGCACAAACGATTAACCCCCGTCACACATACTTACCTTCCATACGACCTCGCTGGGGGCGGCGAACATCCACTTCCTGGAGTGGGAGGGACGTTTGGCGTCACATCAACATCACGCGGCAGCCGGCCAATAGAAGCAGAGGGGCGGAGCTGAGTGGGACGTAAACATCCCGCCCACCTCCTTCCTTCCGCATTGCCGGCGGAAGCCGCAGAACGCAGGTAAGATCTGTTCATCGTTCCCGGGGTGTCACACACTGCGATGTGCGCTACCCTGGGTACGATGAACAATCTGACGTTCAATTCGTCAGGAATGAACGACGTGCATGCGATGAACGTTTTTTCGTTCAATAGCAATTGCACGTCGCTGTCACGCTACAACATACCTTATGATGCCGGATGTGCGTCACTTACGACGTGACCCCACCGACACATCGTAAGATATCTTGTAGCGTGTAAAGCGGGCTTAACACTTATTCACTGCTGCATATACAGTAGTGCTCAAAAGTTTACATACCCCAACAGATTGTTTGCTTTCTTCGCCTTTTTTTTTGAGAATATGAATGATAACACACAATCTTTTTTTCCCACTCATGGTTAGTGGTTGGGTGAAACCATTTATTGTCAAACTATTGTGTTTTCTCTTTATAATGACAACCAAAAACATCCAAATGACCCTGATCAAAAGTTCACATATCCTGGGGATCTAGGCTTGATATTATGCACAGAGGTTGACACAAATTGGTTTGAATGGCTAATAAAGGTAACATCCTCACCTGTGACCTGTTTGCTTGTCAGTGTGTGTGCATAAAAGCTGAGCGAGTTTCTGGGATCCAGACAGACTCTTGTAATTTTCATCCAGCCACTGATGTTTCTGGATTGTGAGTCATGGGGAAAGCATGTAATTCTACTGTCACACGGACAGCACATGGATGTCACAAGAATGTCATCTGGGTGCAGTACGTGTTTTTCACTGGCTCATAGACTTCTATTGGCCCTAGTCATTTGTACTGATGCTAAAAAACGGACATGTCTCCATGTGGATCACACGGACACACGTATGGTCAACATGGACACATAGTCCACATGGACACATGGTCGATGTGAAAACACGGAGGTGTGAATATCAACACCTATATTAATGAATATTCATTTAATCGTGTCTCCAGTACGTATGAAATCAGACACCACATGTACTGGAAACACAGAAGTGTGAAGTGGGCCTTAGCGTTTGAGCCCTACAGTTCTAGCACAGTGAGATTTAGAGAAATCTCCTGCCCATTGTGATTTTTTTTTATTCAACGTAAACTGACCTGCGGGGCATGTTTTAAATCCACAACATGTTAATTTCTCTTGCAAGTATGTTGAGTAAAAAGTGCAATTGCATTTTTAGTGCGTTTTCGCTGCGTAAATGCCATAGGCATTGTCTAACAGGCATTCTGACAGTGCAATCTGACAGGTCTCATATATTGCAATACATGTCTATTGCAATGCATTAGACCAATGAAGAAAAATAAAAGTTAAAGTCCCACAGAGGCACTAAGTAAAGAAGTAACTACTGTTAAAAAAAGCAAATATTATTAAAACAAAAACAAAACTAACAAAAGAAACAAATTAAAAGACAAAAACAATTACACCAATAAATATAAATGTAAAAATAAAAACAAACTAATACACATATTTGGTATCATAACATCCAGTAAGACATGATCTATAAAAATGTCTCACTATTTAACCTCTACAATGAACATTGTGAAAAAAATAGACAAAAAATGTGGCAAAAACTATGCTTTTGCATCATACCTCCAAAATAAAAAGGGAATAAAATATAATCAAAAAAATGAATATAAATAAAAATGATGCCGCTAAAAAATGTAATTTTGTTTTGGCAGGAAACAAGCTGCACACTGCTCCATCAGTGGAATAAAAGCTATAACTCTCAGAATGGAGTGATGTAAAAACAATACATTTTCTATAAAGTTTTTATTGTATTAAAGTGGCAAAACATGAAAATTATCGTATTGACCCAACGAATAAAGCTGTCTTATCACTTTTTTACCAAACAATGAACAATATAAAAAAGCATGAATTGCTGTTTTTTGTTCATGCTGCATCCCAAAAATCTCAATGGAAAGCAATCAAAAATATTATGTGCCTGAAAATGATACCAATAAAAAGATCAACTCATCCTACAAAAAAATAGCCCTTACGTGATGACTCTGTCAGCAGAAGAATAGAAAAATTATAGTTCTTATAAGATGATTCATCTGTAGAGAAAAATAAAAAAAAGGTTTTTAGTGTGTGATATTTGCCAAACATAAAAACGTCCATATACGAGAATCTGGTATCGCTAGAATCTCACCCACCTGAAGAATAAAGCTGTCTAATACACTTATATTCTTGACCTGTCAATTTATTAATTCTGCCTCCCAAAGATTGCAGTAAGGCTCAGCTCACATTATATTGTGCTCTAAGCTGAGCGCTTACAAGTTACTGGTAGCACAAAGGATCTGGAAACACGCTATGGCTCCTCTCCCCCCAAAAATGAATCAATTGAAATCTGTGCTCCCAAATCTCAATTTCCCCCTCCCTTCTGAAGTTAGGATCCATATGTTAGGTATTTCTGAAGTAAGGAGAGCGAGCTGAATTTACTGGATGAAGGTCTTTAGAAGCCAAAGCTGGGAACAATGTATGGACACTACAATGCACTGGGCACTATAATGGCAGATTTCTATTTTCACTCTGCAACATCCATTCCAGCTTGTTTCTGGAAAACACCCATGGAATCAAAAACATTACTAAACCTGCAGATGAATTCTCACAGGAGTGTAATTTCCAAATTAGAATCACATGAAGGAGATTTCTGCTCTTCTGGCACTTAGGGCCTTTGTATATGGAGTCTGCAAACTATTCTCTGAAGCTCTGAACTACAAAAATCAAAAAGCGCTACTTATCTCCCAAATCTTATTCTTGTGGCCAAATGGTACTGTAAGTCACATATGGGGTATTTAGACAGGAACAAGCAGTGGATATAAGGTGCGCAATAGGGTCTTACCAGCATAAAATATGGTGACTTTTTAATAGGAAAACCGCTTACCTGGAATGGTTGTGAGACATTGGTGGATTTTCCTGATGAAAAAGAGGGGATATCTCTTCGAAATGCCTAGAATAAACCATCCACATTGCTTTTATTATTTGGTGTTTCTTTGTACAGGAGCGCGGTGTATACCACAATTATCCTGGTTTTTGTCTTACATATGGGGTATTCATTCACGAGACATTCACGAGAATTTGTATAATAATTATGCAATCATTTTTATGTATTCCCCCTTGTGAAAATGTAAAATCTGGGGCTAAAACAACATTTTAGTGATAAAAATGTAAATATTTTTTCTTCACTACCCAATGGTATAACTTTTTGTGAAACATATTGTTGGTTGTAAAGGAGTTAAGGCAATTTGGAAGAAAAAAATTAACATTTTACTTTTTCCCCATAAAAATGTTGCAAAACTCACAATGAAAGGAGTGCCATATCGGAGTCCAGATATCTCTGTTATGGATGCATTGTCATGTTGGCAGAGCCCCTGAGGTGTCAGGACAGTAGAACTCCATAGGTTACATGATTTTACAAACTTCATTTCTTAGTGAAATTAACTAGCAATTTAGTGAGCATCTTGACAATCAGTTGTGGCAGTAAATATTGCAGCAGTTCATAGATAAGGAGTGTAAAAGTTTTATTGACTTCTGATTAAGGAATGGTCCAGAGTTGTAATGCCCCCAGATGGTCTGAGGGCATCTGGTGTAGTTTCCAAAATGGGGTGATATATGGAGGGTTTCCACTGTTTCGGCAGATCAGAATCTCCAAGTACGACATGGCGTCCACTATATTTTCCACCCAATTGTGTGTTTCATAAGTCAAATGCTGTTCCTTTTCCTTTTGAGCCCTGCCGTGCACCAAAACATTATTATTATTTATTATTATAGCGCCATCAATGCCATGGCGCTTTACATGTGAAAGGGGTATACATAATAAGGACAAGTACAATAATCATAAACAGTACAAGACACAGACAGGTACAGGAGGAGAGAGGTCCCTGCCCGCGAGGGCTCACAGTCTACAAGGGATAGGTGAAGATACAGTAGGTTAGAGTAGAGCTGATTGTGCGGTGCTGTATCAGACTGAGGGTTACGGCAGGTTGTAGGCTTGTCGGAAGAGGTGGGTCTTCAGGTTCCTTTTGAAGCTTGGCAAGGTAGGCGAGAGTCTGATCTGTTGTAGCAGAGCATTCCAGAGTATGGGGGAGGCACGGGCGAAATCTTGGATGCGATGGTGGGAAGAGGAGATGAGAGGGGAGTAGAGAAGAAGGAGATCTTGTGAGGATCGGAGGTTACGTGTAGGTAAGTACCGGGAGACTAGGTCACAGATGTAGGGAGGAGACAGGTTGTGGATGGCTTTGTATGTCATGGTTAGTGTTTTGAACAGGAGTCGTTGGGCAATGGGAAGCCAGTGAAGGGATTGGCAGAGAGGAGAGGTTGGGGAGTAGTGGGGGGACAGGTGGATTAGCCGGGCAGCATAGTTTAGAATAGATTGTAGGGGTGCGAGACTGTTAGAAGGGAGGCCACAGAGCAGGAGGTTGCAATAATCCAGACGGGAGATAATAAGGACATGTATTAGGGGTTTTGCAGCTTCTTGGGAAAGGAATGTACGGATCTGGGAAATATTTTTGAGTTGGAGGCAGCAGGAGGTGAAAAGGGCTTGGATGTGTGGCTTGAAAGAGAGATCAGAGTCTAGGATTACTCCCAGGCAGTGAGCGCATGGCACTAGGGAAAGTGAGCAGCCGTTGACATTGATGGATATGTCAGGTGAGGGAGTTGAGTGAGGAGGAGGAAAGACAATGAATTCTGTTTTGTCCATGTTCAGTTTTAGGAATCGAGCAGAGAAAATGGATGACATAGCAGACAGACATTGTGGGATTCTGTTTAGTAGGGAGGTGATGTCAGGTCCAGAGAGGTAGATCTGTGTATCATCAGCATAGAGATGATACTGAAAGCCGTGGGACTCTATGAGCTGTCCCAGGCCGAAGGTGTAAATGGAGAACAGCAGGGGTCCAAGAACTGAACCTTGGGGGACCCCGACAGATAGGGGGCAAGATGAGGAAGTGGTGTGAGAGTGGGAGACGGGTCAAGTGCACAGGTGGTTAGATGTGATCTTGAGAGTAGAGTGGAAAGATGTTCTGTCATGGTGGAGAAGCTGGATTTTGAGGAAGAAGGCTGAGTAGTTGTGAGGAGTGGCTGTGGGGATTGTGGGCCAAAGCTTGCTGTGATGTTGTCAATCTTCTGCTTGAAGAAAGAGGCAAAGTCCAGCTGAGATGAGAGGAGAGGGAGGTGGTGCTGGAGGACGGAGGAGAGAGTTGAAAGTCTTGAATAGCTGTTTAGGGTTGTGGGATAGAGAGGATATGAGGGATGAGAAGTAGGTTTGTTTTGCAGCGGTGAGTGCAGACTTGAAAGTGGTGAGAGCTTGTTTGTATGTAACGAAATGCTCAGTGGAATGAGACCTCTTCCATCTGCGCTCAGCAGTTCTGGAAGCCCGTTTCAATTCTTTAGTCTGACTCGTGTGCCAGGGTTGCCTGTTGATTGTGCGGGTTTTGGTGTGTGTGAGGGGGGCAGCTGATTCGAGAGCTGCAGAGATAGTGGTGTTGTATAAAGCGGCAGCAGCATCTGCATTGTTTGAAGAAGCAATGTCTGCAAGAGGGAAAGAGACTGAGAAAGTGAGTGTAAGTCAAGGTGATTGAGATTTCTGCGGGGGTGTGAAGGTTTGTGGAGCGGGGGTTGTGTACTTGGAGAAGAAAGGGAAGAGAATGTGAGTAGGTTGTGGTCAGACAGGGGTAGAGGTGAGTTAGAGAGGTTAGATAGGGAACAGAGGTTAGTGAAGATGAGGTCCAGCGTGTGGCCATCTTTGTGAGTAGCTGCAGAGGACCATTGAGTGAGGCTAAAGGAAGAAGCGAGTGTTAGAAGTTTAGCGACAGATGAGTGAGAAGTGTCAATGGGGATGTTAAAGTCACCCATGATGAAGGTCGGGATGTCGGTGGAAAGGAAATGTAGTAGCCAGGTGGTGAAATGGTCAAAAAAGGCAGTGGCTGGCCTTGGAGGGCGGTAAATGACAGCCAGTTGGAGGTTGGAAGGGGAGTAGATGCGTACGGAGTGCACCTCAAAAGAGGGGAGAGTAACCGAGGGTGGTAGTGGAATTGGGGTAAAGGAGCATTGGTTGGACAGGAGCAAATAAACTCCTCCACCATGCTTGTTACTGGGGCGGGGTGTGTGAGAGCGTTGGAGACCACCATAAGAAAGTGCAGCAGGAGAGGCAGTGTAAGAGGGGGTGAGCCAGGTTTCAGTGATGCCAAGGAAGGAAAGTTTATTAGTGATGAAAATATCATGAATGTAGGAAAGTTTATTGCACACAGAGCGAGCGTTCCATAGAGCTCCTGTTAGTGGGACTGGGGGAGCTGGGGCTGGGTGAATGGGTATAAGGTTAGAGAGGTTGCGGAAATTGGTGTTAGAAAGTGGATGGCAGTTAGATGTGACAATGGGGATGTGGTGAGGAGGGGCGGGATACGGGGAGATATCCCCAGCAGTAAGGAGAAGCAGTGAGAGTGTTAGTAGGTGGGAGCAGGAGAGGCCATGAGGTGGCCGTGTGTGTCTGGAAACACTGGGTGTAAAGTGGAGGAACAAATCTGAAGAGAGGGTGATATGGGTGGGGAGGATGGAGGGAGAGATGAATAGCTCATTACTGGGTGTAGGGATTAGAGGGGAAGATAGAAAGTGAAGTATTATAGGGGTGAAAGTAAAAACACATACAAACATTGTTTACTTTGACTATGTATCCAGTTACCTTCCGGCCCAATTTGGGCCTAATTCACTTTCTGCACACTTAAAGATCCACACTTAGGGATCCACACACCGACAGAGTCTCAGCCGACCGTGTGGTACAGATATATAGTGTTAGCAAGGCACTCAGGTGGATCACAGAAGGGAGGGGCTGGTGCTCTTCTTAATTACTTAAATCAAAGCTGAACCCAGCTGTTGGATAGCATAGGCAGAGATAACAGGGGGTCATAAAGAAAAGTGAGAATGGGGGTTCATGGAGTGGTCACTAACAGACATACCAATTGCACAGAAAGCAGGATACACAAGGAAAGGCTATTGATGGAAAAGCTGAGTAGTTGGCAGACATACCTGGTCACAGATTATGGCTCAGATTTAGGGGGAGAGGTAGGCTCTGGGAACTGGACAATCCTATGCACAGAATGCATATCCTCTGGCATTGACCAGTAGTTTTCCACCACATATGGGATATAAATGTACTCAGGAATAATTGAACAACAAATTGTATTGTTCATCTTTTCTTTTTACTCTTGTGAAAATGCACAATTTGGAGCTAAAGCAACATTTTTATGGGGAAAAAGTAAAATGTTAATTTTTTTCTTCCAAATTGCCTTAACTCTTTTACAACCAAGGACGTACTGGTACATCCTTGGTCGCCTGTCTCCTGTTACTGCAAGCCCACGGTAATTCCCGCACATTTCTGCTGATCTGATCTGAGATCAGAGATCCACCCGCATCTGTTAACCCTTAAGATCATGCTCTCAAATACTGACAGTGCAATAGTGAAATCTCACTATTCCCCGTTGCCTTCAGTAGGCCCATAAAGCAATCAGGGGGCGCCAATGTGTTGTCATGGTAGTGCTGGGTCAACTGATGATACCATAATGAAATTCCTGTGAGATTCGACAGAGCGCTACCACTCACCGGAAAGCAGCATTTCTCTGATTAGCAGAAATGCACAGGAAATCAGACTGTGCAGTGACAACGTCCCCTAGGGGGAATAGTAAAATAAATAAAAACTGTAAAAAAAAGTTTTAAAAAAATATGAAAAAATAAAAAAAACAAAAAACAAAAAGTTCAAATCACCCCCCTTTTGCTCCATTGAAAATAAACATTTTAAAAAAATAATCTACACATATTTGGTAATGCCGCATTCAGAAATGCCTGATCTATTAAAATATAAAATCAATTAATCTGATTGGTATATGGCGTGGTAGGAAACTAAATTCCAAATGCCAAAATTAAGTTTTTTGGTTGGTGCAAATTTTTTTTAAAATGCAATAACAGGCGATCAAAATGTAGCATCCACAGAACAATGGTATAAATAAAAACATCAGTTCAGGATGCAAAAAATAAGCCATCACTGAGCCCCAAATCTCAAAAAATGAGAGTGCTACGGGTCTCAGAAAATGGGGACAAAAGCGCTACTCTTTCTTGGACAAACTTAATAATTTTTTTAACCCCTTAGATAAAAGTATACATGTTTGGTATCTACAAACTCACACCGATGTGAGGCATCACACTTACACATCAGTTTTCCCATATAGTGAACACAGTGAATAAAAGACCCCAAAAACTAATGTGCAATTGCACTTTTATTTCAATTTCACCGGACTTGAAATTTTTTTTCCTGTTATTCAGTAAAACTAATGATTTCTATCAAATGTACAACTCGTTCTACAAACAATAAGCTCTCATATGGCAATATTGATGGAAAAATAAAGTTATGGTTCTCGGAAGAAGGGAAGGAAAAAACGAAAATGAAAAACGGAAAATCGCCCGGGATGAATGGGTTAATTCCTGAGAAGCACTTGAAGGCCTAATAAACGTATTCAATGTACTTTTGAGCACTTTGAGGGGTGCAGATTTGGGAATGGTGTCACTTTTGGGTATTTTCTGTCACTTAGGTCTCTCAAAGTTACTTAAAATGTGATGTGGTCCCTAAAAAAAAATGGTTTTGAAAATTGTGGTGGAAAAATGAGAAATTGCTGATAAACTTTCAACCCTTCTAACTTCCTAACAAAAAAGATGTATGTGTAAAAAATTATGCCAATGTAAGCAGACATGTGGCAAATGTTATTTATTAACGATGTTGTGTGGTATAAAACTATCTGGTTTGAGGGCATAAAAATTAGGAAATGGAAATTAATTTTTATATATTTTCATAAATAAGCGCCATTAATATTGAGCAAAAGTTACCACTATCATTAGTAAAATATGTCAGGAAAAATAATCTCAGAATCACCGGGATCTGTTGAAGTTATTCCTGATTCATTGTCTCATAAAGTAACACTGGTCTGATTTGAAAAATGAGTCTCCATCATTAACGTACAAAGTGGCTCTGTCCTTAGGGGGTTAAAAGTTCTCCAGAGCTTCAGTTTCCAAATGACATTTAAAACAGTGGCAATGGCGAACAGGAATAGCAGAAATAACATTAATAACCTGACCTTGCTGATAGATTTTAAATTGCAGAAAAGGAACAAAAACGGTTGCATATGGTAAGACTATTCGTAAAACTAATATTTCAGATATTTAATTCCATAATCCCTTGCACATGTTAATATTTATAAATACTGATTGTGGATAGTTATTTATGCAAATATTGCAGATTATAATAATTGATCTTGTGATGTTGGCACTTATCCTATAGGTTTCATGAACCCAGTACTACTTCTCAATTCTTAAAGGGATGGTCCAAAGACCAAGGAAATGTTCATTTAAATCCCTATCTAGTGCTGTAATCTAAACTAATCTCTAATATACTTGCATTAAAAATTCCCTACTGATCCAAACTACACTAACTGCTTAGAACCAAAAATGGGACAATATAGGATCGCATGACTAATGAAGCAACAACTCATAAGGCATTATAAAGAGAATAGTCTTTATATTTGCTAGAGAATCAATGGAATGCCCAAACAAGCAATATTAGAATAGAAATAATTTATTAGACAAAGAGGCTGTGAGGCATAACAATAAATACATACACGTAGTGTGATGAACAAACCAGAGGGGGAGCTATGCTGAAGGGAAAGGAGAAACCCCACGCTTATATGAATATGCACATAAAACGTTCCAAACCATGCACAAAAGTGCCACCAGAATCATATCTATTTAAGGAGGAATGCGGCTTTCAAGACGATCAGAGGAGGAAAAGTCAAGGGGAGACAGAAAAGGTAACCGACCCTTAAGTACACTACTAGCATATCGGGCTACAAAAAGGGGGCAAAGATAAGACACTCATTAACACCCCGGGGAGAAATCCCTCCTCATGATGCGCGCATGGTGGGCGGTTCTGCGGCTCCTGGATGCCTTTTTAAGGCCTGTACATGTGCACTATTCTTATCTGTCCCCCGACGAAGCACATCTCAAGCGAAACACGTGTTGGGACGTCGGTCCCCACGTGTTATATCCCAGGTTTTGTGATCCAGGTTGGTGAGTAATCCTGCCATTATCATATCTATACACGGTGGTATGTTTACTACATGTGAGCCTTATACTTACTCTGATGCAGCTACTCACCACCTTTTAGGTGGTTATTTATAATCCCTTTAGGATCAATTGGAGTAGGAAAATTGGCCTCTCCTTTTTCTGGGACACGTGGGGTTTCTCCTTTCCCTTCAGCACAGCTCCCCCTCTGGTTTGTTCATCACACTACGTGTATGTATTTATTGTTATGCCTCACAGCCTCTTTGTCTAATAAATTATATCTATACTAATATTGCTTGTTTGGGCATTCCATTGATTCTCTAGCAAATATAAAGACTCTATTCTCTTTAGTTATACTATCTAACTGCTATAGTATTTTTATTTTCCTTCTTTCTGTGCAATGACCGCCACAGCGTCTGCCCCCTCCCTGAAACAAAGTGGTCATCAGTGACGTCACTTGCGGGGGCTGAACTTGTTTCTGCGCAATACTTGTGTGCTGTGCAGTGTGCAAAGGGACAGCACACTCTGTGTTATATAGTTACATAGTTACTTAGGTTGAAAAAAGACCTAGGTCCATCTAGTTCAACCTTCCTCCACCAATTATACATTTTGTCACTAAGTCATTTATAACCAACAATGTTGTGTGTACTGAGGAAATCATCCAGCCCTTTTATAAAAGCTGTTATAGTGTCTGCCATTACTACCTCTTGTGGTAGGACATTCCACAGTCTGACTGCTCTAACTGTAAAGAACCCTTTCCAATTTAGCTGCCGGAATCACTTTTCTTCCACTCGCAGTGTATGCCCCCTGGTCCTTAGTATTGTCTTTGGAAGAAATAAGTCATGTGATAGTGCTTTGTATTGGCTACACATGTAAATATAAATGAGATCTCCTCTGAGATGTCTTTTTTCTAAGTTAAACATATCTAACTTTTTCAACCTGTCATCATATGTGAGGCCTTCTATTCCTTGTAGTAGTCTAGTTAGCCACCTTTGAACTGATTCTAACTTCTTTATGTCCTTCTTAATATGCGGAACCCAAAACTGGTTCCCATATTCCAGATGCGGCTTTACAAGTGATTTATAGAGGGGTAACAATACGTTGGGATCACAGGATCTAATCTCTCTTTTTATACACTCTAAAATCTTGTTTGCTTTAGCAGCTGCTGCTTGACATTGAGTGCTGCTGCTCAGCTTATTTGTAATGAGAATACCAAAGTCCTTCTCCTGTTCTGTAGTCCCGAGTTTACTTCCATTTAATGTATATGCATTTATAGGATTACTCCATCCTAGGTGCATTACTTTACATTTATCAACATTAAATCTCATTTGCCAAGTATCTGCCCATTCTGACATCTTATCCAGATCACTTTGTAGTATTGTACTATCAAGGTCAGTTTTTAATATCCTACATAGTTTGGTGTCATCTGCAAAGACTGACACTTTACTATTATCAAATCAGCAGTAACAAGCAGACAACACAGAGTGCACTGTCAGTGTGGTATCAGAGTACCGGTCATGAGGAGACCAGCTCCGCCTCCCGCAAGCAACATCACTAAGCCACCACTCCCAGCTCTGTGTTGCTGGCTCATTGCAGGTGGCAAACAGAGCGCTCTATGACGCTTCATTTCAGGCAGAGGTTGGAGACTGCAGTAGCAGTGACTTCAGCCTCTGCCCCATAAGTAGGGAAGGATAGGGAATTTTTAAACCAAGCGTATCAGAAATTAGTTTAGATTATGGCACTAAAGAGAGTGATTTAGATGAAAATTTCTTTGACCTTAGGAGTCGGACCACCCATGTAAGTACCCAGTTTTAAAGACTATGCTTTAAAATCAATTTCCCATTGTAAAATCATGTCAATGCTGCTGTTCTAGTTCATCTTCTGTAAGGGCTGGTTTGACTTGTTCTAGTGTTGAAACACATTTATTTGAGCTATTATCACTTTTCTTGCAGCTTAAAACAGTTTGGCCACTTCTGCCCGGTGGATTTTTTCATTTTGCACACTACAATTTGCAGACTATAAAGATATTTTAAGTGGTAATGAACATTTAAACAATCAATTTACTTGGACAATAATTACCATCTAATTATCACCACATAATGTAATGGCAGAGACCCCGATTGCAGGAATGTGTCATTTAATAGACGTATTGTAGTTTTTATAAAATCCCTGTTTTATGAGAAGGAGATTATTTGTAGATAACTAGTAAACCTACTGCCATGTAGTCCTCCAAAACCATGAGCTCTGCATAAACCCACCACATCACTAATTGGCAGCTTTCTGCCTATGCACAGTGTACATGGTAAGCTGTGAATCAGTGGTGTAGGCATGATTATGCAGAGTGCATGTGAGTACCTCGTGTCTTGGTTTTTTAATGTAAATATCATGATATTTTGTATTTGCATGCATGATTCATGTAGTGTTAATGTTATGTCGTTCCCCATTGTTTTTAACGTGGTCGTGATGTAACCTGTATGCACTCCTATAAAAGGGGTGGTGCTCTACTACCACATGTGGACTCGTGGAAGCCTAATTAATAGGCGAAATGGCCGTCGTCCATAGCAGGAGCTGGCATACAGGTTGCCTCCAGCTTTTTACCTTGCACCTGTTTGAATAAAGTTTCCAGCACAGCGAAGGAGTGAGGTCCTCTTTCTTACCTTATCATCATGGTTATGCAGAGGAATATGAAGAACCGCACTTTGACATTGCTGAAAGGTATGACATGGCAGGAGGGCTTTTCTTTGACCTCAATTGATGTGGAGAGTTTATATCCTCGTATCCCCCAAAAACTAGGGATACAGACTGTTAGAGAGATGGTGGCGCAGACGGGAAAAGATGCTCTTTTTTGCAATTTCGTTGAGGAAGCCTTGGATTTTGTTCTTTCTAAGAACGCTTTTATGTTTTTGGACCGTTGGTACTTGCAGTGCAGGGGTACCGCTATGGGTGCCCCTGTCTCTTGTGCCATGGCCAATATATTTTTGGGCTCCTTCGAATGCAAATATGTTTTTTCTGATACCAACCCCTTTTTGAGACACATTCGCCACTATTTGAGGTATGTGGACGACATATTCATTGTGTGGGCTGGCACTAAGGCTCTTTTTACTGACTTTGTGTCATATCTCAACACCTGTAACACAATGAATATGTCTTTCACCTCCTCTTTTGGTGGCGACACCCTCAATTTTTTAGATATTGAGATCTCCATCAGAGATGGTGATGTTCATACTCGGTTGTTCAGAAAACCTACAGCATCTAATTCCCTTCTGCATTACCAAAGCGCTCACCCGCTCCACACCAAGACAGTTTTGCCCTATAGCCAATTCCTGAGAGTATGTAGGGCAAACAGTTCAGAGGAATCTTTTTTTCAACAATCTCAGGAGTTGAAAATTAGGTTACAACAAAGAGGTTACCCCAAAAACTTCTAGATTCGGCCTGTGAGAGAGCCAGTTCGTACAGCGCCACGTCTGCCCGTAGGAATCGCACCAGGAAAGATGTTGGCAACTTGAATAGGTTTGTTTTCAACTTTAAATTTGGATCTTTGGAACATGCCATCAGGGGTGCGCTTTGTAAAAATTGGCACATCCTGGAGAAGAATCCTGCCTTATCTGAAAGGACAAATTCAAATCCTCTGGTGTCATTCAGACGATGCGGTAATTTGCGAGACAAACTTGTGAGGAACAGACTTACTAGCCCAGTGACTTGGTTAGACAGGTGTTGCCCACCGGGTAATTACTGGTGTGGCCACTGTCATTTTTGCAACCTTCACTTGAGTGGCCGTTCCCTACAGGTGGGCTCGCATATGCACACGGTCCATCAGTTTATATCATGTAAGATGAAGTTTGTGGTCTATGTAGTTCTATGCCCGTGTGGCAGGTTCTACATAGGTAAAACAATCAGATGTTTATATATATGATTCAGGGAACATTACAATTCAGTAACATCAGGAAAAGGTTCTCCCAGATTAATTTCACATATTCAGGAGCAGCATGATAGTGATCCCGATGTCCTACGTTTTGCCGGCCTAAAAAAGATCTCTCTCCCTTTCAAGGGGGGTGACCTACACAAACTTTTACTGCAAGAAGAGGCCAAGTTAATTATTAATTATGGGGTGCACGGTCCACAGGGATTGAACGATCGGGTTGATCTTACTGTGTTTCTGTAAAATCACGATTCCAAGTACATTGGTTGTCTGTTTTTATATTTATTTGATTATTATAAACATGTCTGTATTTTTATTACATGTATTACATGTTAATGTTTTATGATTATGTATATACACAATCTCCCATTGTTTTTATATGGGTCTGTGGCAATCTGTGAGCAGTCCTTTAAAAGGAGTGTAGCCGTAGCTCCACATGTGGACCCGTGGAAGCCCAGTGGGCGAAACGGCCGTTGTCCGTCTTTTTTTTTTTAAATTCTTTATTTTAAAGGCAGACTCGATTCCATACAGGTTATCACCAGCTCCGCACAGGGCAGCCGAAATAGATATATGATAAAACACATTTAACAGTGACATACGTGATATCGAGCAGCTCACTAGCAAAACACACAACCCCGTATCTGCTCAGGTCTGACCCATTTTAAACTTTATATGAACCAACACAACAAGAAGAAGATGGAATACAAAGCAAAGAGAAGAAAGCCGGTCCAGAAAAAGTATTAAAGTGAGGAAATAAGGCCGGAAAGGAAGAAACAGAAAAAGGGGGGGAGGGATAAAAGGAAATGCGGTAAGGAGGGGGAGAGGAGGGGAGAGGGCGTATGGGGGGTTTGTCTCCGGAACCTCACGACCGTCGCGGGGCAGAGAGGAGTCTAGTATAATCTGTCGAATAGATGAATTCCAACCAAGGAAGCCAGGTCCTATGGAAATCATCCTGTCGGTCATTAATAGAGGATGTCAAGTCCTCCATATGCATGAGATCGTTCGTCCTAGAGATCCACTGTGTTAGTGTGGGAGGGATAGTGGACTTCCAGCCAATCGGAATGCAGGACCTGGCAGCCATGACCAGGAATCTGAGCAAGGAGTGCTTGTACTTTGGAGCTGGGAGTTCTGATAACTGTAAAAGAAACAATTCCGGGCCCAAAGACACGCTCGTGCCAGTCACAAGTCCAATGACTTCCCTCACCTCCGACCAAAACCGCTGTAGAGAAGGACAGGACCAGAAGATGTGCACGTAGTCACCCTCCCCTGATCCACATCTCCAACAGATGGGGTCGACAGAGGGGAACATCCTATGGAGCCTAGTCGGGACTCTGTACCATCTAGTCAGTAGTTTGAAATTGGCCTCCAACTGTCTAGAACTTATCGAAGTTTTATGCGCCAACAGAAGGATGTTGTTTCTTTGCGAATCAGATAGCGCAATCCCGAGATCCCTTTCCCACTGCAGTAAGTAGGCCAGAGGGGGCAAATTCCCAGGGTCCGCTAGCAAGTTGTATGTCAGGGAAAGTGAGTGCCGCAGGACACCCTCCTTCAGACACAACTTTTCAAATCTCGTAGGAGGCCCGGCGTACCGAGTGAAGCAGGGAAGGGAACACATAAAATGCCTTAGCTGCATAGCCCTCCATCTCCCCAGCTGATCTGAAGGAAGGAGTCCACTAAGAGCTGACAAAGATGGCCAGTCTCCATCCTCTCCCAGGTGACAGGCCGGATCAACTAGGATGGGTGACATGGGGGTGGGCACCGGCAAGAGGTGACGACGAACCTCGCCTCTCGTGCAACATTCCAAGGTAGCGCCAATAGTTGGATGAGATCTCAGAGAAGTCTGGGGCAGACTCAAAAGCCAGGGAGCAGCCGGGAGAGGTATATCTGAGAAGCTCTGTTCCAGGGCGACCCACGGCTTTATCCTAGCATGACGGCACCTGTCCAGTACCCTGACCATATGTGTAGCCCAATAATATTTTTTCATGTCTGGCATCCCGATACCTCCCCTGCTCTTAGGTCTGCACAGAATGGAACGGGAGAGTCTCGCCGGCTTATTCGCCCAGATGAATCTGGTAAAAAGTGAGGACAATTCCTTGAAAAAGGAGCTCGGGATCTTGATTGGTAGGGACTGAAAAAGGTATAGGAGACGTGGTAAGATATTCATCTTCACTATTGCACATCTCCCAAACCAAGTAAAGAAGCCCCTACCCCAGTTTGCGCAGTCTGTTCTAATGGACTGCAGGAGGGGAAGAAAGTTCAGCTTATATAGTTGACTATTGTCCGCCGCCAGCTGGACCCCAAGGTACTTCAGAGATTGACTGGCCCACTTAAACCCCAACCCTGATTGTAACGAGGAGACCTGATCCTGAGGGAGCGATATGTTTAAAGCCTCTGATTTTGCCATGTTAATTCTGAAGTTAGAGAGGTGGGAGTATGTTTCCAGTTCCCCCAGAAGATTGGGGAGGGAGACCCGAGGGTTGGTTAAAAAGAAAAGTAAGTCATCAGCATACGCTGCGATTTTGTAAGTGGAGCCAGCGGTTCTGGGGCCAGAGATGTTAATATTTCCTCTAATTCAACTAATTAGAGGTTCCAGAGTCAGAATAAAGATCAAGGGCGAAAGAGGGCAGCCCTGCCTGGTACCGTTAAGAATGGGGAATCTATCTGAGAGAAGACCGTTCACCCTGACCGCGGCCGTGGGATTGCGGTACACCGAGCATATCCACTTGAGCATCATCCTCCCCAGTCCCACAGCCCGCAAAACCTCTTCCATGAATACCCAATTGACCCTGTCAAACGCTTTTTCTGCGTCGGTTGACAGGAGCATCAGAGGGAGACCCTCAGATTTAGCCTTGTGGATTAAGTTCACCGCCTTAGTGGTGTTGTCCCTCGCTTCCCTTCCCAGCATAAATCCGGCCTGGTCAGGGTGAACAATGTCCCCCAGCACAGGAGAGAGTCTATCTGAAAGAATTTTGGTAAAGAGCTTCAAATCTGTGTTAAGTAGGGAAATGGGGCGGTAACTGGACCAAGAGGTGGGGTCTTTACCCTCTTTGGGGATAACTACTATGTTGGCAGCCAGAGTATCCCTCGGTAGGGAGGCCTGTTCAGAGAGTGGGATATTATTAAAGGCTGAAAGAAATGGAGAGAGCAGTAAGGAGTTCAACTTTTTGTAGTACAGCAAGGGGAACCCATCTGGGCCGGGGGCCTTACCAGAGGGAGAGTTTTTAATCGCTGCCCAATATTCCTCCTCCGAGATAGGTCTTTCCAGGACATCCGCGTCCTCGGGTTTAAGGTGTTTCAAGCCCGAGTCCGCAATGTATGTCCTGATCCGCTGGCGCAGTTCCGTCCTGGCCCCCGCAGACCGCCCAACATCTATTGAGTAGAGAGAAGAATAAAAGTCTTTAAATGTGGAGGCTATGTCCTTTGGAAGAGTAGCCCACCTGTCCCCAGTGGAGTGCACCCTAGGAACGAATCCCCTCGCTCGTTGTGTCCGCAAGGCTCTAGCCAGTGTCCTGCCACTTTTGTTACCAAACTCATAGAAATGTCGCCTACACTTAGCCAGTGCCCCCTTAGCCTTATGGTATAGTAGAGACCGTAATTCCTCCTTCTTCCTAGCCAAGTTAGCGCCCACTTCCCCGTCCAGAGTCCCCTTATGTACCATTTCCAGCTCCCTAATATCTGCCAGTATGTGAGCAAGGATGGTTGACCTTAGGGAGATCAACATCCACCACTGCGGAGACACCATCATGTGTTTCTCAACGCAGTGATTCTAGAGCAATGCCCCGAGGAAAATATTCAAAGCAAGAAGGCCTGCGGAGACACCATCACATGTTTCTCAACGCTGGCAGGAAACTAGCCAGGTCTTTCACCGGGAAGGAACAACCACGGGAAGGGCAGTCTCCAGTCAAGGAGACCACCTATGCCAAACATGGTATCCATCCACAGACAGCCGTTTCGGGGTATTTGGCCCTCATCAGTGTGGAGTAGGAATCTGGCTAGTGGGACATTGCCTAGTAAAAGACTATGTGAGCAAGGATGGTTGACCTTAGGGAGATCAACATCCACCACTGCGGAGACACCATCACGTGTTTCTCAACGCAGTGATTCTAGAGCAATGCCCCGAGGAAAATATTCAAAGCAAGAAGGCCTGCGGAGATACCATCACATGTTTCTCAACGCTGGCAGGAAACTAGCCAGGTCTTTCACCGGGAAGGAACAACCACGGGAAGGGCAGTCTCCAGTCAAGGAGACCACCTATGCCAACCTTGGTATCCATCCACAGACAGCCGTTTCGGGGTATTTGCCCCTCATCAGTGTGGAGTAGGAATCTGGCTAGTGGGACTTGCTTTGAATATTTTCCTCGGGGCATTGCTCTAGAATCACTGCGTTGAGAAACACGTGATGGTGTCTCCGCAGTGGTGGATGTTGATCTCCCTAAGGTCAACCATCCTTGCTCACATAGTCTTTTATTAGGCAATGTCCCACTAGCCAGATTCCTACTCCACACTGATGAGGGGCAAATACCCCGAAACGGCTGTCTGTGGATGGATACCATGTTTGGCATAGGTGGTCTCCTTGACTGGAGACTGCCCTTCCCGTGGTTGTTCCTTCCTGGTGAAAGACCTGGCTAGTTTCCTGCCAGCGTTGAGAAACATGTGATGGTGTCTCCGCAGGCCTTCTTGCTTTGAATATTTTCCTCGGGGCATTGCTCTAGAATCACTGCATTGAGAAACACGTGATGGTGTCTCCGCAGTGGTGGATGTTGATCTCCCTAAGGTCAACCATCCTTGCTCACATAGTCTTTTACTAGGCAATGTCCCACTAGCCAGATTCCTACTCCACACTGATGAGGGGCAAATACCCCGAAACGGCTGTCTGTGGATGGATACCATGTTTGGCATAGGTGGTCTCCTTGACTGGAGACTGCCCTTCCCGTGGTTGTTCCTTCCCGGTGAAAGACCTGGCTAGTTTCCTGCCAGCGTTGAGAAACATGTGATGGTGTCTCCGCAGGCCTTCTTGCTTTGAATATTTTCCTCGGGGCATTGCTCTAGAATCACTGCGTTGAGAAACATGTGATGGTGTCTCCGCAGTGGTGGATGTTGATCTCCCTAAGGTCAACCATCCTTGCTCACATAGTCTTTTACTAGGCAATGTCCCACTAGCCAGATTCCTACTCCACACTAATGAGGGGCAAATACCCCGAAACGGCTGTCTGTGGATGGATACCATGTTTGGCATAGGTGGTCTCCTTGACTGGAGACTGCCCTTCCCGTGGTTGTTCCTTCCCGGTGAAAGACCTGGCTAGTTTCCTGCCAGCGTTGAGAAACATGTGATGGTGTCTCCGCAGGCCTTCTTGCTTTTAATATCTGCCAGTAGGGATGTAACCGCCTCTTCTCGTTCCCTTTTCAACCGGGCCCCATGCTTAATGAACAGACCACGCACCACACACTTGTGAGCTTCCCACACAATGTTGGGAGACACCTCATCCCCCCCATTACAGTCAAAGTATTCAGTCAAAGCCTCCCTAACTTCCTGCATAGTCACGGGCTCGTTGAGTAGCGAGGTGTTCAGGATCCACTGACTCTTCCTCTCGATGGGGTAGCCAAGGGACAAAGTGATTGTGATCAGGGCGTGATCAGAGAAAGATATGCATCCAATTGAAGCATCCACCAGAGTGTGTAAATCCCCATGCTTGAGAAAGAAGAGGTCCAACCTAGAGTAACAGTTATCGACAGCTGAGTAAAAGGAGAAGTCTTTGTCTGATGGATGCAACAGTCGCCAAGTGTCTATCAATTGGTGGTCATGGAATCCCCGTCTCATCCGCCGCAGGGTCATATGTGGCAGACTAGACACCCCTTTTGAACTGTCCCTTGCCGGCTCAAACGCAGCATTGAAGTCCCCCCCGAGAACCAAGGTGCCCTCAGTGAATTCCTCTATCAGCTCAAGGTAACGCAGCAAGGTAGGGCATTGACCCACATTAGGCAAGTAAACTGCTGCAAATGTGAAAGTCTGACTTGCAATACGGCCCTTGAGCATCAGAAGCCTTCCCTGATCGTCTGACCGAGAGTCTAACAATTCCCAAGGGAGCGCGCTGGACAAAATGATGCTCGTGCCCCGGGATCTAGGATCAGGAGAGGGCGAGTGATACACTACGGAATACCTTCTGTCCGCGAGTCTGTAGGGTTTGGCTTCACAGTAGTGTGTTTCTTGGAGGAAAGCAACCTGGATTCGATTTTGCCACAGTAAATTCAGAAGGACAGACCGTTTCTCTGGACTATGGAGGCCCTTAACATTCAGAGAGCCCACTCGTACTGTATCTAGCCTCTGCTTCGCCATTTAACGTCGCGAGGTCCTAGAGAAACAAGCTGGGGGGGGAGGAAAAAAGGAAAGTTGGGGGAAGGTCGGAGGGAAGGGAAGGAGCAACAAAAAGAGGAGTTAGAGAGAGGGGAAAAAGTGGAGGCCCTTTAGAGGGAAGGAAGGAGAAAGGAAAGAGAGAGTGTAGAGAAGAGCACAAGAAAGTGAAGAAGCGGCAGAACTGCCGCACGCAGTACCGGGAACCAGCCCAGGGACTGCTTAGAAAAAGATAGGGACAAGAACTGACACGCGGCCAGAGCGCCGGCCCGCGCCCCACTATTTGATACAAAGAGACCCCCCTCCCCAAAAACCGGGGAAGGTCGGCCCCTTATCCTCCCCCTAACCCTCCCGCCCAGGACAGCAACACAAAAGAGAGCACACCCCCCCAAAACATTACCTAGAAAGTTAAATCTTCATCTACTTAAAGCAATACACAGTGTTCATGTATTTAAGTCAATAGACTATGTCCAAGCAAGCTAGATAGGGGCCCTTGCGACAAGGGCATGAAGGTGCGGGTGAACCTCCGAACTCTCAGCATCTTGACTCCGTCTTACGACATCCACACCTCCGCCAGGGGCACGCCTCCAACCCGCCAACTCCCGCTGTGCGCCCTAACCCTCAGGTTTCCTCCCTTTGGGTACGGCGGGCGACCCTCCCCCTCCCCTTCTGCTGCCCCATGGGTGCCTGAGGTTCCCACTCCATCCAATCTGGAATTGAACAGTCAGAAATTCCCAGGAAGGCAACCAGGTCCGGAAGCTCCGAGTGCCTCCTCAGCAAGAACACAGAGTCTCCTTTGCGTACAATCAAGTGGAAGGGGTGGCCCCACCTGTATGATGCCTGTGCTTCTTTGATGCTGAGCAGTAAGGGGTGAAGCAGGCATCTCATGTATAGTGTACGGCTGGAGACTTCCGGAAAAAGCTTCACACTAACCCCATCCATCTCCACCGGACCGTGTGCCCAGGCTCCCTGTAAGATCCTTTCTCTGTCTCCATAGTAATGTAGGCGACATAGCACATCCCTGGAGGAAGGGGCCGATCTGGGGCCCGGCATGGCGACTCTGTGAATTCTATCAAAGAGGTAGGTAGCCTCCGGGGGCCGGCCAGTGACCCGATTGAAGATGGAAAGGACATTAGTGCGCAGGAGATCCTGAGACCAGTCCTCCGATATACCCTTCAGTCTGATATTGTTTCTTCTGCTTCTATTCTCTTGATCATCTAGAAGCAGGGAAAGATCTCTGATACGGGCATTGGATGCTTCACAGTCTCTTTCAATCCTCTCCATTCTACCCTCTAGGGACTCCTGAGCCTGTTCCGTAGCCTCAATTCTGTCCTCCAATACTACCATCTCCTCCCTCAGGGTGGACAGCGCCATCTGCTGGGAGGATTCAATTATTGCTACCACATCCTCCAGGTCTTTCTTACTGGGGAGAGCCAGGATGAGGTTTCTGAGGGCCTGTATGTCCTCCTGTGGGGGGCCAGAGGGCAGGATGTTCTGGGAGGTCAGGGGCTCCGTGTGACCTGGGAGTGAAGGTATCCCCTGCGTACAGAGTATGGCAGGCACGCCAGGATCCAGTGCTTCCTCCATGCCTGGAGTCCCAGGTCCCCCCACTGCAGCATGCTGTGAGGAGATCTGAGCTGTTTCCCCCCTCCTCCAGCTCTCTATGCCTGGGCCCGCTCCCCTCGGTCTCACCGCAGCCTCCTTCCCCCGTTGCTCACCGGTGCTGGGCTCACATGCTGCATCACGAGCACTAGGGGAGAGCCGAGCTGGTCCTGGAAGCTCCCCTGCTGGAGGACGCCGCGCGCCTGCCGGCGCCGCCTGACTCCGGGCCGACAATGGAGGCTCGGATCCCGCCGTCGTCCAGAGCTTGGTTAAGCTTCCCTGGGGCCTCAGGCTTGCCACCGGGGAGGCAGGAGCGGGCCCGGCACCCGGTCTCTTCTTAGGGGCCATCCCGGGCGAGAAGAGTCCACGGGAACTGTAAAGGATTAACTGTAGGCGCGGGAGCTCTCAGATCCAGCGTCCTCATGCCGCCATGCCAAGGACACGCCCCCCCGTTGTCCGTCTTTGAGGAGCCAGCTCACAGTGCGTCTCCAGCCCTCCACCCTGCACGTGTTTTGAATAAACTACATCCAGCACAGCGGACAGAGTGCGGTTCTTCATTTGCTCTCACCCTATTATCCATGGACTTCTCCTTGTGACGGGCACCCCGCTTCTGGATTCTTGGTTTTCTCCGGCTCTCCATTTGGGCACAGGCGATACCGCAGGTAACTTGCGGTGGTGCAGGACCTAATCCTCTGCATTGCTATGCAGAGGAATGATAAATCTGTAGCAGATAAAAGTGTCATTTTGTCAAAATCATAACAGGCACCTCAGTAAGTTACACATCGCTATAAGCAGGGTCTCTGCCCCAACATTATGATGTTCTCAGATAGGGCAACAAAATTATGGTGACCGATTTCCTTGAAAACACAAAGAATAAAAGGAAAGTCTCTTGTATGACTACTATCAATGGGAGATGTGTGTATGTGTATGTATGTATATATATATATATATATATATATATATACATATATACATACATACACAGTGCCTACAAGTAGTATTCAACCCCCTGCAGATTTAGCAGGTTTACACATTCGGAATTAACTTGGCATTGTGACATTTGGACTGTAGATCAGCCTGTAAGTGTGAAATGCACAGCAGCAAAAAAGAATGTTATTTCTTTTTCTTTTTTTAAATTGAAAAAAGTTTATTCAGAGGGTCATTTATTATTCAACCCCTCAAACCACCAGAATTCTGTTTGGTTCCCCTAAAGTATTAAGAAGTATTTCAGGCACAAAGAACAATGAGCTTCACATGTTTGGATTAATTATCTCTTTTTCCAGCCTTTTCTGACTAATTAAGACCCTCCCCAAACTTGTGAACAGCACTCATACATGGTCAACATGGGAAAGACAAAGGAGCATTCCAAGGCCATCAGAGACAAGATCGTGGAGGGTCACAAGGCTGGCAAGGGGTACAAAACCCTTTCCAAGGAGTTGGGCCTACCTGTCTCCACTGTTGGGAGCATCATCCGGACGTGGAAGGCTTATGGAACTACTGTTAGCCTTCCACGGCCTGGACAGCCTTTGAAAGTTTCCTCCCGTGCCGAGGCCAGGCTTGTCCGAAGAGTCAAGGCTAACCCAAGGACAACAAGGAAGGAGCTCCGGGAAGAGCTCATGGCAGTGGGGACATTGGTTTCAGTCAATACCATAAGTAACGTACTCCACCTCAATGGTCTCCGTTCCAGACGAGCCCGTAAGGTACCTTTACTTTCAAAGCGTCATGTCAAGGCTCATCTACAGTTTGTTCATGATCACTTGGAGGACTCTGAGACAGACTGGTTCAAGGTTCTCTGGTCTGATGAGACCAAGATCGAGATCTTTGGTGCCAACCACACACGTGACGTTTGGCGACTGGATGGCACTGCATACGACCCCAAGAATACCATCCCTACAGTCAAGCATGGTGGTGGCAGCATCATGCTGTGGGGCTGTTTCTCAGCCAAGGGGCCTGGCCATCTGGTCCGCATCCATGGGAAGATGGATAGCACGGCCTACCTGGAGATTTTGGCCAAGAACCTCCGCTCCTCCATCAAGGATCTTAAGATGAGTCATCATTTCATCTTCCAACAAGACAACGACCCAAAGCACACAGCCAAGAAAACCAAGGCCTGGTTCAAGAGGGAAAAAATCAAGGTGTTGCAGTGGCCTAGTCACTCTCCTGACCTTAACCGAATTGAAAACTTGTGGAAGGAGCTCAAGATTAAAGTCCACATGAGACACCCAAAGAACCTAGATAACTTGGAGAAGATCTGCATGGAGGAGTGGGCCAAGATAACTCCATAGACCTGTGCCGGCCTGATCAGGTCTTATAAAAGACGATTATTAGCTGTAATTGCAAACAAGGGTTATTCCACAAAATATTAAACCTAGGGGTTGAATAATAATTGACCCACACTTTTATGTTGAAAATTTATTAAAATTTAACTGAGCAACATAACTTGTTGGTTTGTAAGATTTATGCATCTGTTAATAAATCCTGCTCTTGTTTGAAGTTTCCAGGCTCTAACTTATTTGCATCTTATAAAACCTGCTAAATCTGTATGGGGTTGAATACTTCTTGTAGGCACTGTATAGATATACATATATGTGCATATAACGGAGTGGTTCTCTGTTAGGCCTGTTTCACACGCCAGTGATTCTGGTACGTTTGTGCTTTTTTTAAAAGGTACCAGAATCACTGACATACGCAGACCCATTATAATCAATGGGTCTGCTCACACATCAGTGATTTGTCACTGAACGTGTCTCCGTGCAGCGAGAATGCGTGGCCGTGATTCTTCACGGAGACAAGTCAGTATTTTTCTGGCATCACTGATGACCCACGGACCACACTATGGTGTTATCCGTGTGTGATCAGTGAAACACGTACCAGAAAATCACGGACATATTAAATATTTTCAACTTACCTTGCCTGCGATTCGCTCTGCAGCCTCTGCTCTCGGCAGCTTCTGCCTGGCTCAGGAATATTCATGAGAGCAGGAAAACCCGACCCGGAAGTAGCTGCTGAGAGCGGTGAGCGGACGCTGCAGAGCTGGAGACTTCAGCACCATGGAAAGCAGTAGTGAAGGCAGGTGAGTAATGTCCATATGCAATCAATCACGGATTGCACATGGACAACCCACGTGTGCCGTGAATCACGGAACACGGAGGGACATGTGCGCGTTTTACACGTCAGTGAAGAATGTCTGTGTTTTTCACTGACGTGTGAAATGGGCGTTAGCTGGATTTGCACTCCAGCTCCTGGCTTCTTTATTAGCCTCCTTTTTGTTCACCAGCTGATCTTGTAGGTTTTTAAAACCCAGAAAAGATGCAGTGTAGTGTAGGACCCAGCAAAAGAGGGTGCCGTGAAGGGGCGCTGGGCTGGTATTACAATGGCCATTATAATATTCTAAATACCTCCATTTATGTATAAGGTAGAATTTATTTTGGTTTTTCACAGTGTGCGACTGGTCTTTTTTGTCTCATATATACATATATATATATATATATATATATATATATATATATGACCCTGGCAAAAATTATGGACTCACCTGGATCTGAGGATGTTCATTCAGTTGTTTGCTTTTGTTTAAAAAAAGCAGATCACAGAAATGGCACAAAACTAAAGTAATTTCAAATGGCAACTTTCTGGCTTTAAGAAACACAAAAAAAAAATCATGGAAACATAATGTGCTAGCCAGTAACAGTTACTGTTCAAGACCAAGCAGAGGGAGAAATTATGGAATCACTCAATTCTGAGGAAAACATTATGGAATCATGAAAATCAAACAAACATAAGAACACTCCAATACATCACTAGTATTTTGTTGCACCACCTCTAGCTTCAATAACAGCTTGCAGTCTCTGATGCATGAACTTTATGACTGACAAACAGTACTCTTCATCAATCTGGTTCCAACTTTCTCTGATTGCTGTTGCCAGATCAGTTTTGCAGGTTGGAGCCTTGTCATGGACCATTTTCTTCAACTTCCACCAAAGATTTTCAATTGGATTGAGATCCAGACGCCTTGCATGCGATGCCATTGACCTTATGTGTCTTCTTTCAAGGAATGTTTTCATAGTTTTTGCTCTATGGCAGGATGCATTATCATCTTGATAAATGATGTAATTTATTGAAGATGTAATGACAGCTATCTCCCCAGTGCCTTTACCTAACATACAGCCCCATATCATCATAGTATCATAGTATCATAGTTTTAAGGTTGAAGGGAGACTCTAAGTCCATCTAGTTCAACCCGTAGCCTAACATGTTGATCCAGAGGAAGGCAAAAAAAAACCCAATGTGGCAAACAAGTTCCAATGGGGAAAAAATTTCCTTCCTGACTCCACATCTGGCAATCAGACTAGTTCTCTGGATCAATACCCTGTCATAAAATCTAATATACATAGCTGGTAATATTACATTTTTCAAGAAAGGCATCCAGGCTCTGCTTAAATGTTAGTAGTGAATCACTCATTACAACATCATGCGGCAGAGAGTTCCATAGTCTCACTGCTCGTACAGTAAAGAATCCTCGTCTGTGATTATGATTAAACCTTCTTTCCTCAAGACGTAGCGGATGCCCCCGTGTTCCAGTCGCAGGCCTAGGTGTAAAAAGATCTTTGGAAAGGTCTCTGTACTGTCCCCTCATATATTTATACATTGTGATTAGATCCCCCCTAAGCCTTCGTTTTTCCAAACTAAATAACCCCAAGTTTAATAACCTGTCTTGGTATTGCAGCCCACCCATTCCTCTAATAATCTTGGTCGCTCTTCTCTGCACCCTCTCCAGTTCAGCTATGTCCTTCTTATATATCGGTGACCAGAATTGTACACAGTATTCTAAGTGCGGTCGCACTAGTGACTTGTACAGAGGTAGAACTATATTTTTTTCATGAACACTTATACCTCTTTTAATACATCCCATTATTTTATTAGCCCTGGCAGCAGCTGCCTGACACTGTCCACTAAAGTAAAGTTTACCATCCACCCATACACCCAAGTCTTTTTCTGTGTCTGTTTTACCCAGTGTTCTACAATTAAGTACATAATCATAAATGTTATTTCCTCTACCCAAGTGCATGACCTTACATTTATCTACATTAAACTTCAATGGCCACTTCTCAGCCCAATTCTCCAATTTACATAAATCTCCCTGTAATATAAAATTATCCTCCTCTGTATTGATTACCCTGCAGAGTTTAGTATCATCTGCAAATATTGAAATTCTACTCCGCATGCCCCCAACAAGGTCATTTATAAATATGTTGAAAAGAAGCGGGCCCAATACTGACCCCTGTGGTACCCCACTATGAACTGAGACCCAGTCCGAGTACGTACCATTAATAACCACCCTTTGTTTCCTATCACTGAGCCAGTTTTGAACCCAGTTACACATATTTTCCCCTATCCCCATTAGTCTCATTTTATGTACCAACCTTTTGTGTGGCACCGTATCAAAAGCTTTTGAAAAGTCCATATACACAACATCCACTGCATTTCCCTGGTCCAGGCTTGAACTTACCTCTTCATAGAAGCTGATCAAATTAGTTGGACAGGATCGATCCCTCATAAACCCATGTTGATACTCTGTCATAAAGTTATTTTTCTTGAGATACTCCAGTATAGCATCTCTCAAGAAACCCTCAAGGATTTTACCAACCGTAGAGGTTAAACTTACCGGCCTATAATTTCCCGGCTCAGTTTTTGTCCCCTTTTTGAATATTGGCACCACATTTGCTATGCGCCAGTCCTGCGGTACCGACCCTGTTATTAAGGAATCTGAGAAGATTAAAAATAATGGTCTATCTATCACAGAACTCAATTCCTGTAGTACTCTGGGGTGTATGCCATCCGGGCCCGGAGATTTGTCAACCTTAGTGATTTCGAGGCGGCGGCGTACTTCCTGCTGGGTTAAGCAGGTAATATTCAAGGGTGAATTTATGGTATCACTGGTCATGTCATCTGCCATGGCATTTTCTTGTATAAAAACCGTACAAAAAAAGTCATTCAGCAGGTTGGCTTTACCATCTTCCCCTTCCACCATTTCACCAAGACTATTTTTAAGGGGGCCAACACTATCGCTTTTCAGTTTTTTACTGTTTATGTAGTTAAAGAATATTTTAGGATTATTTTTACTTTCTCTCGCAATGAGTCTCTCTGTCTCAAACTTAGCTAACTTAATTTGCTTTTTACATATTTTATTTAATTTTCTATAATTATATAATGCCTCATCACTACCTACCCTCTTTAATTCTTTTAAGGCTTTCTGTTTTTCTTTTATTGCTTCCCTTACAGCTCTATTTAGCCATAGGGGTTTCCTCCTATTTCTAGCATGTTTGTTCCCATAGGGTATATTTTCTGCACAAGCCCTATTCAGGATGCTCATAAAAGTCTCCCATTTGCTTTGTGTACTTTTATTACTTAGTACATCATCCCAGTTTATTGCACTAAGATCATCTCTCAACCGTTTAAAATTTGCTTTCCTGAAGTTTAGTGTCCTTGTAGCCCCTCTACTATACATCTTACTAAAGAATACATGAAAACTTATTATTTTGTGATCACTATTCCCCAAGTAACCCCCAACTTGTATATTTGATATGCGGTCTGGCCTATTGGTTAGTACAAGGTCTAGTAGTGCTCCCCCTCTTGTGGGGTCCTGTACCATTTGTGAAAGGTAATTATCTTTCATTGTTATCAAAAATCTATTTCCTTTGCTGGAACTGCAAGTTTCTGTTCCCCAATTTATATCAGGATAGTTAAAGTCCCCCATAATAATTACCTCTCCGAGACTCGCTGCTTTATCAATTTGCTTTATGAGGAGATTCTCTACCACTTCCATAATATTCGGCGTCTTATAACACACCCCTATCAGTATTTTATTATTCATTCTCCCCCCCCTTATCTCCACCCATAGGGACTCTACATTCTCAGTACCCTCACATATGTTGTCACGCAGGATGGGTTTTAAGGATGATTTTACATATAGACACACACCTCCCCCTCGCTTATTTGTACGGTCATTCCTGAATAGGCTATAACCCTGTAAATTAACAGCCCAGTCATAGCTCTCATCCAGCCATGTCTCTGATATCCCCACTATATCATAATTTTCTTCCAACAATATTAATTCTAATTCCTCCACCTTATTTGTGAGGCTTCGGGCATTAGTGTACATGCACGTTACGTATGACTCTGTACCTGTATTCCTGCTTACTGTATTAACTGTCCTAACCCTTCCCCCCGTACCACCCCCAATTTCATTACTTGTGCCCTGGTCACTATCTGCACTACATTCCCCTTCTATAAAGTGAATACCCTCTCCCCCCATTCCTAGTTTAAACACTCCTCCAACCTTCTAGCCATTTTCTGCCCCAGCAGAGCTGCACCTTCCCCATTAAGATGCAGCCCATCCCTAGCATAGAATCTGTAGCCAACTGAAAAGTCGGCCCAATTCTCCAGGAACCCAAAACCCTCTTTCCTACACCAATTCCTGAGCCACCTGTTAACCTCCCTGATCTCTCTTTGCCTCTCTGGTGTGGCTCGTGGCACAGGTAGTATTTCCGAAAATACCACCTTTGAGGTTCATGCTTTAAGCTTACAACCTAATTCCCTGAAATCATCTTTAAGGACCTTCCACCTACCTCTAACTTTGTCATTTGTGCCAATGTGTACAATGACCGCTGGGTCCTCCCCAGCCCCTCCCAGTAATCTGTCAACCCGATCAGCGATGTGCCGAACTCGAGCGCCAGGAAGACAACACACTGTTCGGCGATCCTTGTCTTTGTGACAGATTGCCCTATCTGTCCCCCTAATAATTGAGTCCCCCACTACCAGTACCTGTCTTTCCTGCCCTGCACTCCTATTCCCCCCCTTACTGGAGCAGACACTCCTCTGGCGTTCAGAGATCATGCCTTGCTGCAGCAATGCTACCCCTGTAATGACATCCCCCTCATCTGCCAAGTTTGCAAACCTATTGGGGTGTGTCAGTTCAGGACTAGCCTTCCTAGCACTTTTCCCTTTACCCCCCTTTCTAACTGTCACCCAGCTACCTACCTCACCATCCTGCCGCTCCCTACTACGGTCCTCCCCCACATCTGACCCAGCAAGCTGCTGCTCAGTGAGCAGCAAACTCCTTTCCATATTGCTAATGCATCTCAGAGTTGCCAGCTGCTCATTTAGATCCAGTATCTGGGCTTCCAAATGTGCAACTTGCTCACATCTCGAACAACAGTATGCACCCTCGAACGGCTTTTCAAGGACTGCATACATGAGACAAGATGTACACTGGATCGCATTAGCAATAGTGGAGCACATTTTCTAATGGGGATAGCACTAAACAAATGTTAAGTAATTAAACAACTAAATACAAACAATTCTACTCACACTTACTTTTGCTCACACTTTGCTCACTGACGCTCACAATGAAGAAGACAGGCTAAAATTTCAGAAGTCTTCCTTCCGGCTGTAACGGCCAAAACCCAGTTCTCCTTGAGCTCGCGGTGACTCTTCACTTATCCAAGAAGGCACTGGGAATATGCAAATTATCCTCGCAAGACTCCTTCCCTCTTATATATATGTAGTCATATCATCAATGACTGTGTAAATTTACATGTTCTCTTCAGGCAGTCATCTTTTTATTGTTTAGCTTTTCTGTATGTAAATCCCATTTCCTTTAGGCAATTTCTTACAGTTCGGTCACAGACATTGATTCTAGTTTCCCCCCATTCGTTGTTGTGCATTTCCTGTTTTGGAGACATACTGCTTTAAGTTCCTGTCTTGACGCTTTGATGTCTTCTTTGGTCTACGAGTATGTTTGCCTTTAACAACCTTCCCATGTTGTTTGTATTTGGTGCAGATTTTAGACACAGATGACTGTGAACAACCAACATCTTTTGCAACATTGCGTGATGATTTACCCTCTTTTAAGAGTTTGATAATCCTCTCCTTTGTTTCAATTGACATCTCTCATGTTGGAGCCATGATTCATGTCAGTTCACTTGGGGAAACAGCTCTCCAAGGTGTGATCACTCCTTTTTAGATGCAGACTAACAAGGAGATCTTATTTGATGCAGGTGTTAGTGTCAAGGGAGGAATTTTGGGTCAAGACTGCTAATGGAGTCTTCGTTTAGGATCCAGAGACGGTGCCCCATTAATGCTGTATACCAGTGCCGATATATATCAATGTATATAAGACAAAGAACACACAGACAACATTGCTCTCTCCTTGAGTCAGCAATACCCACTAAGCTCATTATTATATTGAAAGAAACTTAATTATTACAGAAGGCACCTTCGGCCTTGAAAATGATACACAGAGTTTATGGGAGTGTCACTCCCCTATTTCTCCCAACAGATGTTCATTAAAACATTCTTTCTATGTGAACATTACTGATAAGACTTTGTAGCTTCACATCCTGGCTTCATCATCTTTAGTTAACTCCTTCATGATTATACAACTTTGAATTATACTATAGATCTGTGCAATTGCTACATAGACAGACAGATAATTTTGCATCTACATCTAGATTTTGATTTAGTTATATACACAGATATTCTTATTACGTTTAAACAAACATACTACAGCTCAGGTGACCTCCACAGTCCCCCCTTTAATAAAATATCTGTGAATATTATTAACCTTAAATTTAAAAATTTTCCCCATTTAGATATATTTTATTATTTGGGACTTATTTGTGACCTATTGCCCTTGGGACTTTAATTATATCTATATATGCGGGCTTTTCATGAAATCGGTTGTTTAATTTAACACTATAGGCTTTTTTTGCTCCCCCCCTTAAGTACTTATTTTTATTTATTAAATATAACTCTATGATTTATAGGGGCTATTAGAATTGGCATTATTACTCTTATTAGGGCACATTATCCTGATTAGGAAAAATTGAATCTAAACCTTATTTAAAAATTAGCACATAATTAAAAAAACAAAAAAAACAAAATGACATTTGGAAATTGTCCATGGTTCTTCTTTCCGGATATGAAACAAAAAGGAGGATGCTTAGTCAGTGCTAGTCCACTTAGGGTCACTTTGTGAACCTGGATAATCTGCTCTTGATAAAAAACAACAAAACATGATGAGGCTTCATGTGAACAGTTTGTGGCCCAGACTTGGAAAAACCTTCTGGGATAATGGGTAGAATAGCGGCCGCTTTCTGCTTCGGTTGTGTCGCGTCCATTGGTTTTTGAGATGTGATGTCAACTCGCGTGTCACTGCCAGTGCTCAGCAGACTAGGCCGGAGAGACATCAGCCTGATGGGATAGGCTCTTCCAAAACTTTTCCTGAAATTAGATTTTCCATATCTAGCATTTTGTATTAAGGAAAATTACTGAAATTAGTAGGAAACAAAAACATTTGTAATGGTTAGATTACATTAACCAAACCACATTTTTGGGTCTATGAAATGGCTGAATTAAGTATTTTCGACTACTCAATTCGTACCTTCAACAGTCTCCCCTTGACTTATTTCTGCCATTTCCAAATACTAAGGGTACCGTATTCCCTTAGGAAAAGAGGAAGAAAGATCTGTTGGGAAATCCTGCCTGACTGAACGTTGAGGCATGGGTGGAGAGGGGAATGGGATTTCTTCACCGGTTTGAGACCAAGGACCCCTAGGCGAGTCCTCACCCTTTGTAGTTGGACTTTCCCATGTCTCAAGGTTCTCTAAGTCCTCTTTTCTAACTATTTCGGCAATGATGGTTTGGGACTGTACAGGTTTTTTGTAAAGGATAAATATAAGCAGGACGCTCAGTGCAGCTCCAGTGGATCGACCCTTCTGCAATGCTGTCCTGCCGTTGAGCTTTATCGAAATTTCTGTGTCCTTTTAGGATTAATCAGTCTCCGGACCGAAAACCATATACTACTAACTCTGATTTAGGATCTGGAATTAGAAAATACACTTGTTTATTTCTCTAATTAGTCAATCATATGAAAATTATACGTGGCTTGCGCTAGACCAAAGAAAAACATTTTACATTGGAACCTGTTTATTACTAAAAAGAAACACAACACACACTAAAGAGAAATATAACACGCATTGGTTTACAACTTATCAGTTTTTGGTTTTTTTTTTACATACCACTTGCATTATGTGGATTTTCAGCAATGATGTCGTTTTCTGCACTGGAAAGCCTCTGACCAGACCTGGAGAAAAATCTACACAACACGCACAGACTTGCATACAACGTGCTCATGATATACATCTATAATCAGTTTGCAGTCTCTAAGAATGGGTAGAGCAGGTGCAGGGTGTTTCTACGGACTCTTTACAGTTTTTCCTCATTGTTTTAAAAACGTGCTTCACAAGACTGGGTGAGTTTATCTACCTGGGCACTGAACCCTGGCGTCACCAAAGCGCACACTGATATCCAACTTTCACAGATGTTAATCCATGTTACTTGGGCCATCATTAAGAAGAGATCTCATGGCAGAGAAAGCTTACCGCCCTTCATCCACAGACCTTCCTCAGTCAGCCGGCTCCCTGCGTCTCGCACTCCACTCCTTATTGGTTCACTTGATCCTGTAGGGATTTAAGAACACAAGGAGTGACAGAAGTCACTGACGTGACCGGTGTCACCGAGGCATGGTCTTTATGCATGGTAAAGGACTCCTCAACTCTAGGCCCGTTCACTGCTTCTTGGTCCGCTGCACCTGTGCGGGGATCTCCATCCGATTCCATCAGCTCAGATCTAGACTTTCTTTTTGGCGTACCTAGCTTATTTGACAACAGAAAATATCTACATCCTACATTCATTTTGACTATCTTACCTACCACTGCTCCACCCATCTAGAGAGGCACTTACGTCACTTCCTTCCGTACCGATAGGAGGGGAGGGAGTGGCCCAAATTTAGATTACCTCATGTTGGGTAAACTGTAGCATATCCAGTGCAGAATCGACCACCATCTGGTTTCATCTATAAAAACAAAAACTAAAAGAAATATAGATTAGATTATTCCTATAACAGACATATATTCCTACATTCATAATAATCCAATAAACATGACATAACTGTTGAAAAAGAAAGGCCAGCTTTAAAGCCTGCTTTAAAGCCTATCCAATATGTTTGCTGCTAGAAAAATATAATAGATATCTACTTCCTCCCTTTTTATTTTTTTGTTTTATATACTACTTTGACAAAATATATAGGTCTATAACAGTAAACAATATAATTAACCAACCGATAAAGATAACTTATACTCTACTGGGAAATTTTAAAACCTTACAACAGGGTTCATAGATATTCTGTATCTACAAAAAAAGGAAAATAATCAATATTGGCAGTTTGTATGCAAAAATAATACAAAACAAAAACATAACGATAAAAACAAAAAAACCTAATTTGTATATTTTAAAAAATATACTTTTCCCTGCAAAATTAATTTAATTATTTAAATAGCAGCAGAATACTATTGATAATCTCCTATGAAATGTTGAACTCTAAGGATTAAACAAAATCCACTCCACCAGCCGGAAAAAGCACTTGTTAGTACATAAGACAGAAACCGGTTTGTAAATCTGGTGAAACTTTTTTTTTTTTTTTTTTTTTACAACTTATAATATCTAGCAGCGTACTGTATACCCTCCCACACATCCCTGCAGGAGTGCGAGAGCATCATTAAAATTGATAGCTTGGGACTGGAAATCACTGCAACAAAAGCAAGCAGTCCGGGGCTCCCCCCTGTGTCAGTAGGGAAGGTTGGGGCAGACTCGTGGGTGCAGCCGGACTGTGGGCAGTATCTTGGAAAATCTCCTGGGACTGATTTAAAGGGATACTATGATACTCTGGAAAAAGGCACACCTGGCTTCAGGTAGATCATTACTGAATCTACAGGGAACACCTTTATTGTAAATTTATGTGTTGCAAGTTTTGGTTACGGTTTTGAGGGTACCTGGCCAAACACTGAGATTTGGGGGTGTGACACTTTCTTTGATAGTGACCGGGCTGACCACAACGCCAACAATTCTGTTGCTGGCTTTGTTGATTGGGAGCTACGTATACGGGGTTTGGACTTTGTTGGGGCATGGGCTGTGGCGGGGGCTGCACCGGCACATTTGTATATACCAATTGATCTTGAGCCCATCTTTTTAAAGTGGCACAATTCTGTTGTCCACTTTGTAAAATGGTGTCATCAGTGCCTGGGGGCATTGGGAGATGGGGCTCCATTAAGGGCCAAAAACTGTCTCCTGCTTTTACTTTGGTGAGATTAACAAGGTCCTTCCGGGCAGCTGAGTATAACTGATGGACCTGTAGCATCTTTCTATAAGATCGCATAGGGTTAATGTTGGGATTTGGCAGGCAGGGGATTAACGCCGCTGACTGGGTGGGATTGAAAGGGACATATTTAAATGAGGGCTGTTCCTTGTCAGGTTCGGGGTAAGGCTCACTATGTGTCCTAAGGAAAGAAAGGGGGATCCAAGGGGAGGGAATTGATAATTGGGGAGTGTGACAGCAGACTGGCCGGTGAGGGGAGAGATGGCATTGCAGGTATGGGAGGAACCAGGGGCATGGGTGTGGAAAGGGTTAAGGGATGCTGTCTAGTGACTGCAGCATCTGTGAATATCTCCGGGACGGGGGAATAGAATGGGGATCAGGTTGTGGGGCAGCAACAAAACAACCTATCGGAGGACCCTCAGATCTGTCCTCAGACTCGGGTAACATATAGTAAAACACAACATCCCCTTGCTCATCTTCATCTTCAACCTCAATATATCTTTCTGATAGCAATGCCTGCGATATTCTGCCAAACAATTCTGCATCATTCAACAATCTCCTGTCTTTTAACTTGCCCTTTTTTTCTTTCAATGCTGTTGCTCATAGTGACGGTTGTAACCGACCTCCTTTTGGTAATTCTAACATTTTAAACATCTCCAAGGCCTGGCGTACAGCTTTCTTCCCTTCTCTCTCTGCAACTAGCTCTAACACATTCTGTGAACCTTCCGGCCTCTCAACTTTCTGTTTCCTCTGTCTGAACATTTTTGCTATCTTGGTGGTGTCTGGATTACACTAATATAACTATGCGGTGAACGTTAGAGTCCGGCCGGCACCTAAGGCTACACCTCTATACTAGCTGGCAACTCCTCAGCTATATAGTAATAAGGGTATCCCGTGATATGGAGGAGGGGTACAAAATGTATTCCCTCCGGACTTGATCAGCTGCACCAAAATTAATGTCCTAATCCCTATCTTCAGCCACGGGAACCCCCTAATAAGGGTATCTCATGATATGGAGGAGGGGTACAAAAGGTATTCCCTCCGGACTTGGTCAACTGTATCAAAATTAATATCCTAATCCCTATCTTCAGCCACGGGAACCCCCCCGCGTCTTTAATTACAGACCGGGTCAGTCTAACTAGCTATATCCAGCCACCACCGTCTTTCCTGCCCTAACAACCGTCCTCTGGATCCCATGTGACACTCGATCCACACCTCAGGGCTGGGATCGTGCTCTGAGCTCCAGCGGGCACTACCCCTGAGTCACAATCAGGTACCTTTTAACACCGATATGGACACACAGCCCGTCACTCCCTCCTCTCCAAAACCAACCACAACGGTAGTGAATACACAGTATGTAACACTTACCCGTGGGGTCGGAGGTGATCAGCCTGTTTGGAGGAGAGGGAGATCTCAGTCCGCGACGTCCAAACCATCGGTATCTCCAGGTCGGTAATGCGTCCTTGAAGGAGCTCCACGTTGGTGCGCCAAACTGTCAAGGGAGGAATTTTGGGTCAAGACTGCTAATGGAGTCTTCGTTTAGGATCCAGAGACGGTGCCCCATTAATGCTGTATACCAGTGCCGATATATATCAATGTATATAAGACAAAGAACACACAGACAACATTGCTCTCTCCTTGAGTCAGCAATACCCACTGAGCTCATTATTATATTGAAAGAAACTTAATTATTACAGAAGGCACCTTCGGCCTTGAAAATGATACACAGAGTTTATGGGAGTGTCACTCCCCTATTTCTCCCAACAGATGTTCATTAAAACATTCTTTCTATGTGAACATTACTGATAAGACTTTGTAGCTTCACATCCTGGCTTCATCATCTTTAGTTAACTCCTTCATGATTATACAACTTTGAATTATACTATAGATCTGTGCAATTGCTACATAGACAGACAGATAATTTTGCATCTACATCTAGATTTTGATTTAGTTATATACACAGATATTCTTATTACGTTTAAACAAACATACTACAGCTCAGGTGACCTCCACATTAGTTTTGGGAATGAAAAGTTACAGGGTGATTCCATAATTGTTTCCTCATAATTGAGTGATTCCATAATTTTTTCCCCTGTTTGGTCTTGAAAAGTAACCGTTACTGGCTAGCACATTATGTTTTCATGATTTTTTTTTAGTGTTTCTTAAAGCCAGAAAGTTGCCATTTGCAATGACTTTAGTTTTGTGCCATGTCTGTGATCTGCTTTTTTTAAACAAAAGTAAAAAACTGAATGAACATCCTCAGAGCCAGGTGAGTCCATCATTTTTGCCAGGGGTTGAACACATGTTAAGCTCTCACTTAGGGCATTTACAGGAAACCCGAGTTTTATCTTTTTTTTCTATATTTCTATAGAACCATAGGCACTATATGAATATTGTTTGTATAGTGGGTGTGCGGTGTTCTCTCTGCTGGTATTGTTTACCTACAGCATTTATTGATGGCACTCTACTAGTCCTCTTTATGTGGGTCAGTTGACTGGCACTGTTAATATTGAGATCGCAGTCTGGCACTGTGTCATTATTCAATATCATCTCTCCTGTAACAGAAACATCAGCAAACAAAAAAGCCGAAAAATGTAAGAGTCTAATAGCCGTTACACGTACCTTCATAGTGTGCTGCTCTTTTATTTTTCATTAGAAATCACCTTGGGATACAGATGTCTATGCGACAGGAAGGCTTCATTATTAATAACTCTTGCTGAGACAGCGCAAGGAAGACAAAGTCGATGTACTACATATTTGGACAAATGCTGCTCCCATCTGCAGCCAGAAACTGGTGCTCACATTTTCTTATAAATAAAGCACTGCACATAGCTAACAATGTTGGCAGTTAACAAAACAACCCCTTCTTTTATATAAAAGTATACATTTTATTCAAACAATTAAATCAACAAAGTGCAGGTTAAAATTCAATCGATTTGTGCATAATTTATGGTCAGAGGAGGGTCCTTGGGCATCTTCCCTATCCTTCCCCTTCCTATCAGTGGGGGTCGGCACCCTAATGCATAACGTCATGGTGCCCCCACTCAAACGTTGACTGATCCTGACTGGCCCTTTGCTAAACACTGTTACAAGCTGCTAACCTCAATGAAGGGCCTTACAAAGATACAGTGATTTTCACTCATACCATTCACCATATAATCACAATTGTATCAAACTAGCCAATAATTCCCCCTTATTGTCTTTTTAAGACTTTGTATCACATCTGGGGTATAGAATCTGTCAGCCTATGATTTCTATAGGATACAGTCATATTGCTATGTCACAGTTCATAATTATGGATAAACCAGCATAGAAGGGGCAGAGAATTATATGATTATATGGTGAATGGCATGAGTGAAAATCACTGTATCTTTGTAAGGCCCTTCATTGAGGTTAGCAGCACGTAACAGTGTTTAGCAAAGGGCCAGTCAGGATCAGTCAACGTTTGAGTGGGGGCACCACGACGTTATGCATTAGGGTGCCGACCCCCACTAATAGGAAGGGGAAGGATAGGGAAGATGCTCAAGGACCCTCCTCTGACCATAAATTATGCACTAATCGATTGAATTTTAACCTGCACTTTGTTGATTTATTTGTTTGAATAAAATTTATACTTTTATATAAAAAAAGGGGTTGGTTTGTTCGGTATAAAAAGTTGATTATACCCCTATCGAAAAGGAAAAAAAATCTTTTTGAGGTTTTGTCAGTTAGGTAACAAACTATGGTAAAGACTGTGATATTCCTGTCTATAATTCCATCCCCAATTGTGCTCATAATAGAATTAGGGTTCGATCAGATCTACATATAATTACAAGAAACAGGAGATACAACGAGTATATATGCAGTAGAAATGTTTTTATTAATATGAAAGAGACATACGCAACATAACATAGATTACTAAAAACAACTACCAATAATCAAGGGGGCACATGATATATGATGTGTAGTTTTTTATTAGGGGTTGTCCATGTATAGGCCAGACTCAAGACAGATGAAAAAATGTAATAAAAGTGAGCCTGAGTGTTCGGTCCATATCTATCAATCTCTAATAGTCGTGAAAGAGGTAGGGCTACAATGTATATATAATCCAGTGCAGAAAATTTTTTTTCAATAATACACTTGGCCCATATAAGTCTATCACAAATAGCCGTGGCAAGAGTAAGGCCAGTCAATTAGAGATGAAGGGACAGAACACAAAAGCAGAGTTGTACACAGCCTCAGTTAATACCTATTATTTGCTGAGAATTATACCTATTTTACAGGCACAATAATACACAAAATGACAAGGTTATGTCTATGTAATTGTCACTAGTAGCCGTGGGAGAGGTAAGGCCAGTTGCAAACTGGATTGGAAAAGACCAACAAAGTGCCGCAGTCAGAGTACCCAGTCAAAAAATGAAAATAAATGTCAAAGTCATAAAGTGCAAGTGCATACAACTATGCCAAAATCCAAAGGGACTCATGTGCAGCAGATTGCGGTCTCATACAATACAGTGCAAATACTACAAGGACAACACCAAGTACATGATCAGTTATAAAGTGCACATACCCACAAGGAACAGGATCACCACCAACGCGCGTTTCGCGAAGGTACTATTGCTTTCTCAAGGAGGAAACCCTTACCCTACATATAATTACGTTGCGTACAATCCGATAAAAAAATTGGCCTTATGGAAAAATTTCAGCACACTGCATATGATCACAAAAAATGGTCAAGACTCACCAATGCAAATTAATGGGTGCGAGAAAAAACATCAGACGTCACACGGATCATCCATATGCTGTCTGCTTTTTATGGATACATTACCATTCTGTAGCACAGAACACTGTAAATGATCCTTAAAATAATTGTTGATTAATAGCTGCTGAGAAAAAACAATGCATGTCATACACATGTCATATGACTGCTACTCGAGAAAAATAAAAAAAATAGCTCACTCGTATAGCACTCGAATGACATATGGAATACCAAAAGGACATCCAACTTTTTATTTTTATGAACATTGGAGCGATATTTTTATGCGCAGATGAGAGCGAACCCTTGATCAATTTGTAAATGAATGTGACTTTTTCAAACTACTGCATTTTTATAAAATAATAAGTACCGTATTTTTTTGTTTTAGAGGACGCACTGGATTATAAGACGCACAACAAATTTAGAGATAAAAAAGGTAACAAAAAAGGGGTTCGTCTTATATTCCGGTGGTGTCTTACTAGAGGGGGGAGGCAGCGGTGGTGGAGCGGTGGTCACAGGAGGCAGGGGCAGTGCTGGAGTAGGGCGAAGCTGCAGACGCTGTGGTGGGGGCTGTGCTGGTTGCAGGTGTAGTGTTGGCTGTGCGGAGCAGGGCCGTGCGGCACGTATCACAACTGGTCTGTCAGCGCTGCAGGCTTCAAAGAAATGGCGCCCAAAGTTGGCACATGTGCAGATTGAGCTATCAGCTCAATGACAAGCCGAGATCTCATCTGTGCAGATCCCACCTCCGGGCTCCATTTTACTTAAGTCCGCTGCTGGGAGATCAATGGGCTGGAGGCGGCACGTACGCAGATGAGATCTTGAGCCGGGAGCTCCATCTACGCATGCACCAACTCCGGGGGCGCCATTATTTGAAACTCGCACTGCTGACAGAGTGTCTGGGACACCTGTCGCACCACCCTGCTCCACACAGCCCCCACTGAAGCCAGCACAGCCCCCACAACAGCCAGCACAGCCCCCACCGCAGCCAGCACAGCCCCCACCGCAGCCAAAAGAGTGCCCATTCGCCACCTCCCGCTAAGCTACATTTAGATTATAAGACACACCCCTCATTTTCCCCCAAATTTTGGGGAGCAAAAATGCATTTTATAATTCAAAAAAATATGGTAATTTTTCACTTGATCTTTGTCATTTCCATCCAGATATTGAAGGAATCTCTTGCCCACAGCATTCTGAATACAAAATTCTGAACATTTGTTATTGTCCATCTTTCAATTCTGTTCTAAGATCAACCTGTGGCAAATGATTAAAGAATCAAGACTAGAAATCTGGATCCTGAGAACTCCAGATTCTAGTACACAGAGATTGTCACCTTTTCTGCATGTTGGCAAATAACACTGACACTTGATGACTTTAATATGCTGGAGAAAAACATTGCTGCTTGATGTAGGACAGAATGCAAATAACTGACAAGAACCTTTGTCAGAGATAACAAGGTAGTTTGAAGTAATTACTAGTGATGAGCGAGTACAAAAATGCTCGGGAGCTCGAGGCTCGGGCAGAGCATCTCAAAATACTCGTGTACTCGGCCCGAGCACCGAGCCCAATGTTATCCTATGGGAGACCCGAGTATTATTCTGAAATGACCCCCGGCAGCATGTAGAAACCATAAAACTGTAAATTAAAAAAAAAACGTGCGTGTGTGTGTAAGCGTGCATATATATATACACGCGGAGTGGAGTGCGGGAGGGGCCGTAGCCGAGCGGGGAAGTGTCGGGCTAAAGGCACGGTCATGCTGTGCGGCCCGGCCAATCACTGCAATTCCACAAGTAACAGGGCTGTGGTATTGCAGTGGTCTGCCAGCCAATCCCTGCATAAGGGATGGCTGTAAAAAGAGCACCAACATGAAGACCACGAGTACAGCACGAGTATCGCGAGATTACTCGGTCCCCGCCGAGTAGCCCGAGTACAGTGATACTCGTGCGAGTACCGAGTAGTAACAAGCATACTCGCTCATCACTAGTAATTACCCCAGTGAAGTGCTGATTACAACACAGCTTGGAGCATTTTTGTAGAATATCAGCTATTTATAGCTTTTTTCTGCAATTTAATTTAACCCCTTCTCTCTCTCGAGTCTGGTTTTCAACTTCATGACCGGGACATTTTTTTTCAATTCTGACCAGTGTCACTTTATGATGTAATAACTCTGTAATGCTTCAGTGGATCCCAGTGATTCTGAGATTGTTTTTGTGACATATTGTACTTCATGATAGTGGTAAATATAGGATGATATTTTTTATGTTTACTTGTGAAAATATTGGAAATTTGGTGAAAATTTTGAAAATTTCCAATTTTTAAACTTTGAATTTTTATGCCCTTAAAATAGTTAATAAATAACATTACCACATGTCTACTTTACATCAGCAAAATTTTGGAAACTTTTTTTTTGTGGGGAATGAGAGTAGGTGTCTTGTTTTATTTCTCTGTGGTTGTATGTTTGTATTTTTTCAGATATCCTATTTTGGATAATACGTGTAAAATCTATCTATCTATTATCTATCTATCGATCGATCTATCTATCTTTGCTAGACATGAGTGAATACCATGTGGCTTCAGGCTATTAGTGCCCCTGCAGTCCCTGTCGCACTGCCCTGGCCAGCCAAGCAGTGACTCACACAGCAGTGTGCGAGTGTACCGCCCGGGGCTCGGCCGGCTGCCAAGCTGCTCGGATCCGTGCTCGTCGGTGGGTGGCTCGAGTTCCTCACGGTGGTGTTCGGTGGGGAGGTCCACGGCCAAGGCCGCGGTTGTTGTTTGGAGGTTAGGTTCGTGACGCCACCCACGGGTTGTGGTGAATGGATGGACACCACCGCTGCCATTGACTAGGCTCTCGGGGGCGGTGTTGCGCAGCTTGGTGTTGAGTTGGTGGTCTCGGGGGTCCTGAGGGAGGTGCTGAGGCGGGAGGATGCGTGCTGGCATGTCGGTGTGGTGCAGCACGGTGCGCAACCCGAGGGCACTGTTGTACTCACCATTACAGACACACTGGAGTCTCTGGTAAACCAAACAAGATGGTGGATGGTGCCCGCAGCTGGCTGCGCTTTTCCCCTTTTTCAGGTTGGTTGTTTCCGCCTTTCTCCTGCACCTCACTTTTAGTAGAATGGTGACTCCTATGCCTGAGCAACGGTAGTCCGCTCCCCAGCTTTGTGTGTGCCGGTAGAGCCCTTTTGTCCACAGATGCTGGCCCATGGGATCTCGATGCCTGGGCAGTGGCTTTCTATCCCTATGGTTGGGCTGTTGCCTTCAGTCGGGTCTTGGGTGGGAAAGGACTTAAAGTCCAGACCCCAATCAGTGAATTTGACTCAGTCCAGTGGCTTCTGGGCCTCGTACTGGTTCTGAGTACCCCTACTGGTGCTCCGGTTTCCAATTGGTTCCCCAGTTCAGTACCGGCGGGCCACTACCCGGTCCCTTACGGTTCCATCGGCTGTAATCCCAGCTCCTGCAGGCGGCCACCACCATCTGCCTCCTGGCCACAGGGTATCCAGGCTCCGACCCAGATCCCTGACAGACGTTTCCTCTTTGCTACCACTCTCCTCCACTGCTGTCACTAATCTGCCTGTTTTTCCCGCCTCAGGCTGTCCGAACTCCTCGTTGGGCGTGGCCAACCGCCTGGCCCCGCCCCCGGGTGTGGACATCAGAACCTGAGAGGGGTGACTCAGGGTTTTAAGGTTGGCTGCTGGTACCTTTTTAGGGGAAGGTGTTTGTGTAGGGCCTACCTGTGACTATCTGGCTAGTCCAGGGCATCACACGAGCAGCTGCGGGATAATGAGTGCCAACATCAGGAGGTTAGCTCAGATCATTACCTGCTGTGATGATCTCCGCTGTACTCATGACTTCCATGACGCCGCGTTCTCACATCAAGTCTCGCAGGCTGTGAGAACGTGGGCAGGCTGTGAGACTGTGACTAGCGGTGATGTCACAGGCTCATGGGACACTTTGCAGGAGAATGCATCAGCCATGGAACTCAGTGACGAGTGCTGACATCACGAGTCCAGTGGAGTTCATCACTGAAGGTAATGAACTCCGCTAACCTGATGACGTCAGCACTCATTATGCCCTGCAGTGACCTGGCCTGACCTAATGATGTTAGCTCAGGTAACTGCATTGCTCTCCCAGCCAATAGGGAACATTCTGTTCTTCATTGGCTGGGACAGTGATTTTGGTATGGATTGTTGTGGGACCCCCTTATTGGATTACGCCGGACCCGGATTTGTTTTTTCTTTTCAATAAATTGGTGAAAAAGGGAATGTTTTGGGGATTATTTTTTTAAATATTTTTTTTGTGGTCTATTTTGTTTAGTACTAACTGGGTTATTGATGTCGGGTATCTGATAGATGCCGTGACATCACTAATGCCAGAGCTTGATATCAGTTGACATTACACAGCTGGTATCAACCCCATATACAGTGCCTACAAGTAGTATTCAACCCCCTGCAGATTTAGCAGGTTTACACATTCGGAATTAACTTGGCATTGTGACATTTGGACTGTAGATCAGCCTGGAAGTGTGAAATGCACTGCAGCAAAAAAGAATGTTATTTGTTTTTTCTTTTTTTTTTTAAATTGTGAAAAGTTTATTCAGAGGGTCATTTATTATTCAACCCCTCAAACCACCAGAATTCTGTTTGGTTCCCCTAAAGTATTAAGAAGTATTTCAGGCACAAAGAACAATGAGCTTCACATGTTTGGATTAATTATCTCTTTTTCCAGCCTTTTCTGACTAATTAAGACCCTTCCCAAACTTGTGAACAGCACTCATACATGGTCAACATGGGAAAGACAAAGGAACATTCCAAGGCCATCAGAGACAAGATCGTGGAGGGTCACAAGGCTGGCAAGGGGTACAAAACCCTTTCCAAGGAGTTGGGCCTACCTGTCTCTACTGTTGGGAGCATCATCCGGAAGTGGAAGGCTTATGGAACTACTGTTAGCCTTCCACGGCCTGGACAGCCTTTGAAAGTTTCCTCCCGTGCCGAGGCCTGGCTTGTCCGAAGAGTCAAGGCTAACCCAAGGACAACAAGGAAGGAGCTCCGGGAAGATCTCATGGCAGTGGGGACATTGGTTTCAGTCAATACCATAAGTAACGTACTCCACCGCAATGGTCTCCGTTCCAGACGAGCCCGTAAGGTACCTTTACTTTCAAAGCATTATGTCAAGGCTCGTCTACAGTTTGCTCATGATCACTTGGAGGACTCTGAGACAGACTGGTTCAAGGTTCTCTGGTCTGATGAGACCAAGATCGAGATCTTTGGTGCCATCCACACACGTGACGTTTGGAGACTGGTTGGCACTGCATACGACCATCCCTACAGTCAAGCATGATGGTGGCAGCATCATGCTGTGGGGCTGTTTCTTAGCCAAGGGGCCTGGCCATCTGGTCCGCATCCATGGGAAGATGGATAGCACGGCCTACCTGGAGATTTTGGCCAAGAACCTCCGCTCCTCCATCAAGGATCTTAAGATGGGTCATCATTTCATCTTCCAACAAGACAACGACCCAAAGCACACAGCCAAGAAAACCAAGGCCTGGTTCAAGAGGGAAAAAATCAAGGTGTTGCAGTGGCCTAGTCAGTCTCCTGACCTTAACCCAATTGAAAACTTGTGGAAGGACCTCAAGATTAAAGTCCACATGAGACACCCAAAGAACCTAGATAACTTGGAGAAGATCTGCATGGAGGAGTGGGCCAAGATAACTCGAGAGACCTGTGCCGGCCTGATCAGGTCTTATAAAAGACGATTATTAAAATAAACTGTGGGAAAAAGGCGCAAAATAGGGTCTTATCCGGTATAACAGATGGAAAAGTGAATGTGCAATAGAAGCACTCACCTGATGGGGTTGTGTCAGTCACAACTCCTTTAGTAGCATGAAGCAAACGTGGAAGGCAGCAGTCCCGCAACAGCAGAGTAGTTTCGGATGATAGGAGAAAAGCAGGTTAAATACCGCGCCAAACCACAGGAATCAGGATGAAAAAGTAATTCTCTTTTCTTTATTTTCACAGGTCTACGCGTTTCAAGGACATATCCGTCCTCTTCCTCAGGACAAATGCAGAGAACACTATAGCCTTCTCTTTTCTTTATTTTCACAGGTCTACGCGTTTCAAGGACATATCCGTCCTCTTCCTCAGGACAAATGCAGAGAACACTATAGCGAGCAGGAAGCTGCAAGCTCCCATATATACATTGAAAAAAAGGGGCCACGTATGCAGTCATTAAGTGTTCTCTGCATTTGTCCTGAGGAAGAGGACGGATATGTCCTTGAAACGCGTAGACCTGTGAAAATAAAGAAAAGAGAATTACTTTTTCATCCTGATTCCTGTGGTTTGGCGCGGTATTTAACCTGCTTTTCTCCTATCATCCGAAAAGACGATTATTAGCTGTAATTGCAAACAAGGGTTATTCCACAAAATATTAAACCTAGGGGTTGAATAATAATTGACCCACACTTTTATGTTGAAAATTTATTAAAATTTAACTGAGCAACATAACTTGTTGGTTTGTAAGATTTATGCATCTGTTAATAAATCCTGCTCTTGTTTGAAGTTTGAAGGCTCTAACTTATTTGCATCTTATCAAACCTGCTAAATCTGCAGGGGGTTTAATACTACTTGTAGGCACTGTATTACCCCATTTGCCACTGCACCAGGACAACGGGATGAGCTGGGGTGAAGCTACAGGATTGGCACATCTAATAGATGCGCCACATCTGGGGCGGCTGTGGCCTGCTATTTTTAGGCTGGGGAGTTTCCAATAACCGTGTACCTCCTTTGTCTGAGAATACCAGACCACAGCTGTCCGCTATTCCTTGATTGTTGTTCCAATTTGGGGGAGCCCACATTTTTTTCTTTAAATTATTTAATTTAATTTAAAATAACAGCATGGGGGTGCCCTTTGTCTTGGATTACCAGCCAAGTTAGAGCTGCCAGCTGCGGTCTGCTTCACCTCAGCTGTGTAGAAAAAATTGGGGGGGGGGGGGGGCTCGTCATGTTTTTGAGGGAAAATAATTAATTTGTGGCTAAACGCAAAACTAAACACCCTTTAGTGCCACATGAATAGCAGTAAAGGGTGCAAGATTACAAAGTGTATGGGAGTGGGACATTATATATGTCTTTCTATATATCTATCTATCTATCCAGCATTTGACTGTATCTAACCTTCCTTCTGTTTTTTTGCGGTCTGCAAAAAAAAAAACCAGAAGGCACACGGCTGTAAAACGGACCTACTATAGAACGGAACGGATGCGGTTGTCACAAGGATGTGCATTGTTTAAAAAAAATTAGCCCTATGGCCTGAATCATGGTTGATGCAGGGAGTCACCATCACAAGGTTCTCCAATGACAAATAGTAGTTAGGCTAGAGTAGGAGTACTGTCCTAGTTTGTCCACCACTGCACAAAGTGCATAGTGTTTATAAAAATTAGCCCCATGGGCTGAGTCATGGTTGGTGCAGGAAAGAAACTGTTTAATATGGCAAGGGGTGGAGGTTAACAGCAGTAGCCAAAATTAACAATTTGAGGGAATTTAGTTAGGCTTGCTCTCATCTGAAGGGATTGCAAACTGTGGCAAAATTCAGTCCTTGTTGATTATAATCAGAGTAAGTCTATCTGCATTATCTGTTGAGAGGCGTGAGCACCTATCACTGATGATTGTCCCAGCAAAACTGACAACACGCTCTAAAGCTGGTGTCACACATAACGACGACGACAACGACGTCGCTGCTACGTCACCATTTTCTGTGACGTTGCAGCGACGTCCCGTCGCTGTCGCTGTGTGTGACATCCAGCAACGACCTGGCCCCTGCTGTGAGGTCGCCGGTCATTGCTGAATGTCCAGCTTCATTTTTTGGTCGTCACTCTCCCGCTGTGACACACACATCGCTGTGTGTGACAGCGAGAGAGCGACGAAATGAAGCGATCAGGAGCCGGCACTGGCAGCTGCGGTAAGCTGTAACCAGCGTAAACATCGGGTAACCAAGGGAAGACCTTTCCCTGGTTACCCGATGTTTACGCTGGTTACCAGTCTCCGCTCTTGCTGCCAGTGCCGGCTCCTGCACTGTGACATGTGGCTGCAGTATGTATCGGGTAATTAACCCGATGTATACTGTAGCAAGGAGAGCAAGGAGCCAGCACTAAGCAGTGCGCGCGGCTCCTTGCTCTCTGCACTGTGACATGTAGCTGCAGCACACATCGGGTTAATTAACCCGATGTGTACTGTACCTAGGAGAGCAAGGAGCCAGCGCTAAGCGCGGCTCCCTGCTCTCTGCACATGTAGCGACGTTATGATCGCTGCTTCTGCTGTGTTTGACAGCTAAGCAGCGATCATAACAGCGACTTACAAGGTCGCTGTTACGTCACCGAAAATGGTGACGTAACAGCGACGTCGTTGTCGCTGTCGCTTAGTGTGACACCAGCTTTACATCACACTAGCAGCCGAGTAGACGAGCACCTCCAAGGCGTATAAGGAGAGGTCAAGTCAAGTGTTCAGCTTGGACACCCAATAATTAAAAGGAACTGAAGCGTCAGAAAGGATGCAGGTATGGTCACTTAAGTACCCCTTGACCATGTTGTGCAACTTTTCCCTCCTTGGCATTGTTACAGGCACATATAGCCCTAGCTGATGTCCTGGTTTATTGAAAATGACCCAGTTTGTGCACATTTTCCCCCCAACTCTGTTGGACCTGGTATTGTGTCTCGCCCCACTAATCATTGGTGTTGAAAAGAGCCAGTAACTCTGCCGTCAGCATTGTCTGTGTGACGCCCTGGCCTATCAGGTCGTCACAGGGTATTGTGCAATCTGCCCTTCTGCACAGTATCCACCTACTCCTTGGTTATGGGTCCCTGACCTTTGGTGCTGCCAAGAACAAGCTAATCAAAATCCTAGGAACACTCTGCACCACACCCACCAGACACACCAGTGGCTAGCCGAAGGTCATAGGGTTGCTCACTTGGGGGGGTTGGTTAAGGGGAGGTCAGGAGTGTTAGGAGTCAGTCAGTTGAGGAGTGACTTTCAAGAGGAGAGGTCACAAGTCAGTGAAGCAGTGACTCTCGAAAAGAGAGGTCAGGAGCTGGGCTCCTTGTTACTACTAAGTGGCAGACGTTGGTCTAGGCCTTGTAGCAGCTGGACCCCGGCTGCTGGGGATCGTGACAAGGGGCACGGACTGTCGAGGAGGAGAGCCGGCGGCCTTGTGCCATCACCGGGCAGGGGCCAGGGCATGACGGGGTACATGGACCCTAGGCCGGGAAGTAGCTTCAGGCGTCCTGGTAATTTACCCGACGAGGACGGAGCCTTCAAGATCCGTTCTTCACCCGCTCCAAAATCGGGGTACTAGCGCAATGAGGGGGTTAGGAGTTTCCCAATACATAGTCCAGAAAATCCCAAGCGTGAACCCTGAGAGCAAGCTCACTCAGTTAGCCACAGTGGTGAGCGGGACCCGACTAGTTTGATGCTAAAGGGACCAGTTAGAAGAAAAGATGCCATGGAAAAGGTCACAGGCTAACAAGTAACACCAACGGGCACGGGATCCAAGCGTGCTCCCTCTAATTGGCAGCGGTGTCAAGAACTTTGGTTTACCTCAGTTGTCGGTATCAGCGTTATTGGACTGAGTGAGTACATAAGTGACCCTTACCGTCCCAACGGCACCTCTCCGTTGCCATCACCGAGTCCCGGGGCATCCCCCTACCCATGGAGGGGTTAAACACCTGGCTGCCATCGCCACTGGGTACTCCCAACTGCAGCGGTGGTACTCCACCTTACCACACACCACAGGTGGCGTCACGAACTTTCCACATCCTCCCTTGTAAATCTTCCCCCCTTTTATTCTGAGTGGCCGCGCGACCCCGACCCCCAGGTCCGGAGACCCCTCGAGCCACCGCAGATCCGGATCAGAGCAGCAGCGGCAGGCTGCTGACACGGGGGCGGCACATCTGAGAGTGATGTTTTCATCAACTGATCTACAATGACCCTCTTGAAGGATTCCATTGTGCAACGCTTTGGTGACTACAAAAGCAGAGAAGGAAATTTCTCCTTTGTACCGTGGGTCCATCATGCGAGGGTCTTGCCACAGACACTTACACATGAACTGTGCCATGTGTGCTAAGCTGCAAATACAGTTATGTCCAGAAATATTTGGACAGTGACACAAGTTTTGTTATTTTAGCTGTTTACAAAAACATGTTCAGAAATACAATTATATATATAATATGGGCTGAAATTGCACACTCCCAGCTGCAATATGAGAGTTTTCACATCCAAATCGGAGAAAGGGTTTAGGAATCATAGCTCTGTAATGCATAGCCTCCTCTTTTTAAAGGGACCAAAAGTAATTGGACAAGGGAGTCTAAGGGCTGCAATTAACTCTGAAGGCGTCTCCCTCGTTAACCTGTAATCAATGAAGTAGTTAAAAGGTCTGGGGTTGATTACAGGTGTGTGGTTTTGCATTTGGAAGCTGTTGCTGTGACCAGACAACATGCGGTCTAAGGAACTCTCAATTGAGGTGAAGCAGAACATCCTGAGGCTGAAAAAAAAGAAAAAATCCATCAGAGAGATAGCAGACATGCTTGGAGTAGCAAAATCAACAGTCGGGTACATTCTGAGAAAAAAAGGAATTGACTGGTGAGCTTGGGAACTCAAAAAGGCCTGGGTGTCCACGGATGACAACAGTGGTGGATGATCGCCGCATACTTTCTTTGGTGAAGAAGAACCCGTTCACAACATCAACTGAAGTCCAGAACACTCTCAGTGAAGTAGGTGTATCTGTCTCTAAGTCAACAGTAAAGAGAAGACTCCATGAAAGTAAATACAAAGGGTTCACATCTAGATGCAAACCATTCATCAATTCCAAAAATAGACAGGCCAGAGTTAAATTTGCTGAAAAACACCTCATGAAGCCAGCTCAGTTCTGGAAAAGTATTCTATGGACAGATGAGACAAAGATCAACCTGTACCAGAATGATGGGAAGAAAAAAGTTTGGAGAAGAAAGGGAACGGCACATGATCCAAGGCACACCACATCCTCTGTAAAACATGGTGGAGGCAACTTGATGACATGGGCATGCATGGCTTTCAATGGCACTGGGTCACTTGTGTTTATTGATGACATAACAGCAGACAAGAGTAGCCGGATGAATTCTGAAGTGTATCGGGATATACTTTCAGCCCAGATTCAGCTAAATGCCGCAAAGTTGATCGGATGGCGCTTCATAGTACAGATGGACAATGACCCCAAGCATACAGCCAAAGCCACCCAGGAGTTCATGAGTGCAAAAAAGTGGAACATTCTGCAATGGTCAAGTCAATCACCAGATCTTAACCCAATTGAGCATGCATTTCACTTGCTCAAATCCAGACTTAAGACGGAAAGACCCACAAACAAGCAAGACCTGAAGGCTGCGGCTGTAAAGGCCTGGCAAAGCATTAAGAAGGAGGAAACCCAGCGTTTGGTGATGTCCATGGGTTCCAGACTTAAGGCAGTGATTGCCTCCAAAGGATTCGCAACACAATATTGAAAATAAAAATATTTTGTTTGGGTTTGGTTTATTTGTCCAATTACTTTTGACCTCCTAAAATGTGGAGTGTTTGTAAAGAAATGTGTACAATTCCTACAATTTCTATCAGATATTTTTGTTCAAACCTTCAAATTAAACGTTACAATCTGCACTTGAATTCTGTTGTAGAGGTTTCATTTCAAATCCAATGTGGTGGCATGCAGAGCCCAACTCGCGAAAATTGTGTCACTGTCCAAATATTTCTGGACCTAACTGTAGGTAAAGGTTCTGTGTCCCCACTTGGAGAAACATTACCTCTCCTCATGCTGACTCGCCTCATCCTCCTCCACCTCCTTTGAGAGTCCCCTGTATAGCATTGGGAGTCCCCTGGGTAGCACAGGAAAACAAGTCTTCTTCCTCCTCATGATTACCCAATATGTTGGCTGGGTTGGGTAGTATCACCCATTGGGAAATCTGTGTCCATAGCCACATGCTGGGCTTTCAAAGCTTCCTCTTTGAGATTTTGCAGTGATTGTTTCGCAGACACAGCAGCGGGATAGTAAGCTGATAATAGTCTGATCACCGCTCACGAGGTGGGTGCAGTACTCAAAGTTCTCAAGAATCTCACAAATGTGCGCCACGGTGGCTGAGTGGTTAGCACTGGGGTCCTCGGCTCAAATCCCACCAAGGACAACATCTGCAAGGAGTTTGTATGTTCTTCCCGTGTTTGCGTGGGTTTCCTCCGGGTACTTTGGTTTCCTCCCACACTCCAAAAACATACAGATAGGGACCTTAGATTGTAAGCCTCAATGGGGACAGTGTTGCCAATGTATGTAAAGCACTGTGGAATTAATAGCGCTATATAAATGAATAAATATTATATTATTATTATTATTATTATTATTATTAAATGTCAGCAATCCACACCCACTCAACAGTTGTTATGTGTGGTGGCTGACCCTCAGTCTGATGGCATGTTGAAGTTAGTATTCAGCTATTGCCCTCTGCTGCTCAGTAATCCTTTCCAACATATAGAATGTAGAGTTTCACTGCGAGGGCAGGTCACATGAGTCGGTGACTTGGCAAACTAAAGCGCTTTTGCAGCACTGTAAGACCAGCCAAAACGGTAGAGGAATGACGGAAATTGACACTAACACGGCGCACCTTTTCAAGCAGGTACCGCAAGTCAGGGTATATTTTCAGAAATTTCTGAACAACTACTGTAGGTTCAGCACATGAGACATGCATTGCACATGTACCAGTTTGCCGACCTTTAAAGCCTCCACCAGGTTACGCCCAATGTCGCAAATCACCAGGTTGGGTTGGAGGTGCAGCGGGAAGAGCTACTGATTAGTGATGAGCGAGTACCAAAAAGCTCGGGTGCTCGAGGCTCGGGCAGAGCATCCCAAGATACTCGTGTACTCGGCCCGAGCACCGAGCCCAATGTTATCCTATGGGAGACCCGAGTATTTTTCTGAAATGACCCCCGGCAGCATGTAGAAACCCTAAAAATGTCACAAAAGTCTCAGAAGAGTACTCAAATGACATGGCAACAGCATGGGGAAGACCCCTTGAAGCATTTATCACTCAAAAGTCACAGCTGTGAACAATTTTGTCCGAGTTTTACGCCATTTTTACGGACTCACCAGAAAACCTTCCAAACTGACACCAAAATGAATTTTCATGGCGGAAATGTTAAGGGCACATACCCAATAGTGAGATAGAGCTGGTGTATGTTACTTTTTGAGATTATTACATGAAAGATTTTACGTAAAAACATTGTGTGGCACTCCGATGTCCAAAACGCACGTTTTGTGCTTTTTACTAGCGATGTCGGTCATTTTTTTTTTCATTCTATCTCCTGTTGGTCGGTCTCGCTCTGTCGGTCTCTCTCTGTCTTGTCTGTCCCCCTCTCACAGTCTGTCGGTCATTCTCCCCCCTCTCTCTTACTTACCGTTCCCCGATCACTGCCGCGGCGCTGCACAGCTGTTCACTAAACTCCGGCGGCTTTTCCTCTTTTGAAAAAGCCGGCCGCTCATTAAACAATCTCGTATTCCCTGCTTTCCTGCTTTTCGGCGCCTATGATTGGTTGCAGTGAGACACGCCCCCACGCTGAGTGACAGGTGTCTCACTGCACCCAATCACAGCAGCCGGTGGGCGTGTCTATACTGTGCAGTGAAATAAATAATTAAATGATTAAAAAAAACGGCGTGCGGTCTCCCCAATTTTAATACCAACCAGATAAAGCCATACGGCTGAAGGCTGGTATTCTCAGGATGGGGAGCTCCACGTTATGGGGAGCCCCCCAGCCTAACAATATCAGTCAGCAGCCGCCCAGAATTGCCGCATACATTAGATGCGACAGTTCTGGGACAGTACCCGGCTCTTCCCGATTTACCCTAGTGCGTTGGCAAATCGGGGTAATAAGGAGTTAATGGCAGCCCATAGCTGCCAATAAGTCCTAGATTAATCATGTCAGGCGTCTCCCCGAGAAACCTTCCATGATTAATCTGTAAATTACAGTTAAAAAACACACACACCAAAAAAATCCTTTATTAGAAATAAAAAACACTAACAAAGTCCCTCATCACCAATTTATTAACCCCGACAAACCCTCCATGTCCGGCGTAATCCACAGTCCTCCAGCGTTGCATCCAGCTGTGCTGCATGAAGGTGACAGGAGCTGCAGAATACACCGCCACTCCTGTCAGCTTCACACAGCAACTGAAGACAGCCGCGCGATCAGCTGAGCTGTCACTGAGGTTACCTGGATCCAGCGGTGGATGCAGCGGTGGCCGCGGGTAACCTCAGTGTCAGCTCAGCTGATCGCGCTACTCACCGCCGCACCGGTCAGCTTCACGCAGCAATTGAGGTGAGTATCGCGATCAGCTGAGCTGTCACTGAGGTTAATTGCGGCCACCGCTGGATCCAGCGGTGGCCGTGAGTTACCTGACTGACAGCAGCTGATCGCGCTACTCACCTCAGTTGCTGTGTGAAGCTGACAGGAGCGGCGGTGTATTCTGCAGCTCCTGTCACCTGCATGCAGCAGAGCTGGACGCGACGCTGGAGGTCCATGGATTACGACGGACATGGAGGGCTTTGTCGGGGTTAATAAATTGGTGATGAGGGACTTTGTTATTGTTTTTTATTTCTAATAAAGGATTTTTCGTGTGTGTGTGTTTTTTAACTGTAATTTACAGATTAATCATGGAAGGTTTCTCGGGGAGACGCCTGACATGATTAATCTAGGACTTATTGGCAGCTATGGGCTGCCATTAACTCCTTATTACCTCGATTTGCCAACGCACTAGGGTAAATCGGGAAGAGCCGGGTACAGTCCCAGAACTGTCGCATATAATGTATGCGGCAATTCTGGGCGGCTGCTGACTGATATTGTTAGGCTGGGGGGCTGCCCATAACATGGGGTTCACCATCCTGAGAATACCAGCCTTCAGCTGTATGGCTTTATGTGGCTGGTATTAAAATTGGGGGGACCGCACGCCGTTTTTTTAAAATTATTTATTTATTTATTTTACTGCACAGTATAGACACGCCCACCGGCTGCTGTGATTGGGTGCAGTGAGACACCTGTCACTCAGCGTGGGGGCGTGTCTCACTGCAACCAATCATAGGCGCCTGTGGGCGGGGAAAGCAGGGAATATGAGATGGCTGTGTGCAGAGCACAGCGCGCCCGCCGGTATAAAGGCTCGGTCACGCTGTGCGGGCCGGCCAATCACTGCAATTCCACAACAGGGCTGTGGCATTGCAGTGGTCTGCCAGCCAATCCCTGCATGAGGGCTGGCTCTCAAAAGAGCGCCAACATGCAGGGATGAAGACCACAAGTACAGCACGAGTATCGCGAAATTACTCGGTCCCCGCCGAGTAGCCCGAGTACAGTGATACTCGTGCGAGTACCGAGTAGTGACAAGCATACTCGCTCAACACTACTACTGATCAGTCTGCTCTTTTATATCTTGCCACAGCTCTCCTGCAGCGTGTGGTTTGTGACCTAAACAGATCAGCTTCAGCAGAGCATGTTGCTGCTTTGGTAATGCACTGCTGCGCAGCTCCCAACGTGGCAATGATGGGGAGGGTAATTCAGCAGAGGATGAGGAGCAGGAGGAGATGAGACAGGAAGTGGCATATGATAAGGCTGAAATACTGGTAAAAATTTGGCCCGCTATTTTGATGTAACAGTTTATGACTTTGCCCCAGCCTCCACCAGGTTCACCCAGTGTGCCGTGACAGATATATATTGTCCCTGTCCACAACAACTTGTCCACGTGTCTGTTGTTAGGTGGACCTTCCCGGTTACGGTGTTGGTCGGTGCACAGTTGAGATTGTTTAACACGTGCTTGTGTAACGCGGGAATGCCACAACGGGCAAAATAGTGGCAGCTGGGAACACTATTTCATGGCATAGCCACAGCCAAGAGATCACAGAAACACTGTTTCCACAAGCCTAAATGGCAACATCTCCACGGATAGCAATTTGGCAATGTGCAAGTTTAGGTTTTGTGCCTGAGGGTGCGTGGCTAGGTATTTACGCTTTCTTTCCAAGATCTCAGGCAAAGATATCTGGACGCTTCCTTGGGACAAGGAAGTGGATATGGTTGATGTTTGCTGTGTTTGTGCAATTGCACCTTGTGGGCAGGATGTGTGAACGCCTGCTTCCTGGACAGCAGATTGTGAAGGATGTAGTACAGGCAACATGGCAGTGGTTTGACCCGCAGACTCAAATTTGGTACCCTGGTGTTCTGCCCACCTACTGGGGTGCTTGGCTGCCATGTGGTTCTGGATACTGGTGGTGCTCAGGTTGCCTTTGCCCTGGCCTCTGCTCAACTTGGTTTGGTAGAGTCTACAGATTGCAAAGTTTTTCACTGAAGGATATTCAGAAAAAAAATTCCAGACAGCGGCTGAAAGCCAGTTTGTTATGACTTGGGCCACAGTGGGGGTGTTCTTGAGAATAGTTAGTTTTCACTCTGGGCAAACCACTACCCCTTGGTGCTTGTGTTGGTGCTACATATTCATCTTTCTCTGTGTTGCAGTGCTGGCTATGCAAGTCAACGGTCCAGGTCGGATCAGAGGACTCATCATCAACCACCTCATCTCCCATCTCATCCTCCTTCCCACTTGAGATTGTAGGCTGACCTGATGGCAACTGTATCTCATCGTCATCAGTTTCCACCTCTGGGGACAGTAAATTATGTTCCTCAAAGTGGCTTTCTTCTGGCTGTAGGTCCTCAAATACTTGTGCATCAACACATGCCACCTCCTCCCGTCCCTCTTCAATGCAGCATGGAGAGAGACCAAAGCCAACCAAAGGATACATACAAAAAAGATCCTCAGAGTGGCCAAGCTTGGGGTCATATGTCTCCTGGGACTGATGAAGGGGGGAGGAAGGAAGGCCAGGTTGAGAATTGGATGGGCCATACTTCTGTGTAGACACAGTAGACTGTGTGGTTGTGGAAGATTGGTTGCTGCTTGACAAATGCGAAGAGGCCTTGTCTGCCATCCAAGATAGAATCTGCTGTTGCTCTTCTGGCTTCCACCCACGTTTACATTCCAGACTGGAAAATTTGGCAAGGAACATAGTGGATGCATCAAGCTTCTTCAGACCTGACACAGACGCATTGCCTTGTCGTACACCACTGACAACACCACACCCACGTCCACACCCATGTCCATTAACAACTACCTTTTTTTTGTCATTTCGGGTTTTGCTGACATATTTGAAGATGTTGATAGCTCAAGCCATGCAAACTTTGACCCAAAAATATTGTGGAGAAAGTACAAGTGAGTACTTTGTATCAGGCAGCAAATACACCATTACTCGCAATATAACGAATATACTGAATACCGTACTATTCTGCGAATAGCGATGAATACATTCGCTCATCAGTCATCATCACTAATCTTTACACATTTTTTACACATAAAAAAACATTCATTATAGTGTCATGTGTTTTTCCCAGTATGTGTCACACTGACGACACACGTACAGGAGACATGTACACACGGATGACACACATGAGTCTAGGAGTTCCACTACCTAACAATATTAACAGATTGTATATGAGACCCTCCTTTATGACCAATACATGGTGTTTTGGAGTCCCTCATCTTTCTAATATATGCCAGTTGTCACGGGGTCCTTCTCCCATATCACACAATCAACAGAGAGAGAGATGGCGGTACAATCCAAAGAGCATTTATTCAAAGCAAATCAAATGGTCCATAAAATAATCCACAAAACAGAGGGTGAAAGTAGTCCAGTAACACAAATATAGTCTGGTAACCGATAAATATTCAGGTCTCTCTCAGAAGCCAGTTTCTCCCAGAGGTTCAATCTTCCTGCTTCACTCTTGAAGTTCTCAAATAGACTGCCTGAATCTCCCAGGTAAGCCAAAAGATTACAGTAGGTGAACTCTAGGCCCACCTACCCCCACACCCAGGGACGGAAGCGCCTCAGGGGGCTATAACCTTGCACTATAGGGGGTGATTACTTAGAAACAATAGAAATGTACACAGAAGCAGTACAAATAATGGACAGTGAACCAGGCTAAAATAGGAATCTGTACAGCATGATACACCTCCTCCATATGTGAGTTTCAGAATGCCTCCCTCATATATTAAACAGGGTGTGTCTAACCATGCCACCACATGCCCAGATAAGGTAGGAAAATGTTAAATGGAATCTGTCAACCTTTTGAGTTTTTTTTAGTTATTAATATGGGCATACCAGTACAATAGAGGTGAAATTATCTATGCCTCCTGGATGAGGGGTCATTTTGGAAAAATCATGTTTTATATCTTCTATCTATCTATCTTCCATTCTATGAGGCATGTGTTGCCCGGAAGATAAGACCTTCCATCTTCAATAATACAGGATTCTTCCCTGGTATCCCTGTGATGTCAGGTGCATTGTTGGAAATTGCATGCCTGTGCATTCTGCCTGCCGTCTCTACCCTGAATTGTGAAACCACAATGAATCCCGGACACCTGCACACATCAAAATTGAAGACTGTGCCCTTCCATGGGCAGTCTTGAATTTTGCTGTGCGCAGGCATCACCAAGTTACTGCTGCTTCACAGTGCAGGGGAGAGATGGCAGATAGAATGCGGAGGCACGGGATTTCCGGAAATGCACCTGGAGAAGGGGAGGAACAATCCTGCATAGTAAAGACCGATGTTATCTTCCAAGCAGCACATGCCACATAACCCGGAAGATAGAAGATATAAAAGAGGATTTTTCCAAAATGACCCCTTATCCTGGAGGCATACAAGTATGACTAATTTCACCTGTATGCTACCTGGAAAGCTGAAAACATCCCAGTTCTTGCACAGCATATTCCCTGGACATGTCATCCATTGAGCATATTTGGGATACTCTGGATCGGCATATATGACAGCATGTTCAAGTTCCTGACAATATCCAGCAACTTTGTACAGACATTGAAGAGAAGTGGACCAACATTTCACAGGCCACAATCAACAACCTGATCCACTCTATGCAACAAAAATGTGTTGCACTGCATTAGGCAAATAGTTATCATTTCAGATACTGACTGGTTTTCTGACCCCCCTGAACCACTCTAATACTGTAAAACTGCACATTTTACAGTTGGCTTTTATTGTGGCCAGTCTAAGGCACACCTGTGAAATAATCATGTATTGCTGTATAATCAGCATCTTGATAAGCCAAACCTGTGAGGTGGATAGATTACCTCGGCAAAGGAGAAGTGCTCTCTAATATGGATGAGCGAACCCATTGATGTTCAGGTTCACCAGGTTCAACCAAAATGTGGTTAACAGTTTGGTTTGGTACCTTAACTTGACTCTGGAGCCCATAGCAGTAACTTTGGTGATGTAATATGGTCGTAGTAAGAGCTAGGGGACTGCAAAAGGAAGCTAAAAGAAAATAAGAGCAGAACAATTGCCCTGCAAACAACTGTGAATTGGCAAATTACTTAAAGAGCTTCTGTCATCATAGTAATTATGGGTAAATAGGAAGTAAATGAAAAAAATATTTTTAAGAGTGCCCCCAAAGAGCCTGTTTTCAGATTACCATCACAGTGCCAAAATTTTCAGAGTTCACCCACATAGCCAAAATTTTAAGAGTTCCCCCACAGAGGCAACATTTTAAGAGTGCCCCTCGGAGCCTATTTTCAGAGTTCCTCCACAGAGCACACCGAACCCCTTTAAAATAACATAGAATAAAGAAAAGTCTTGAAACAGGAGGTGGTGTTCCAACCAAGTGGTGGAGGAGATTGAGGAGAAGGCGGAGGTGAATTTGGTGGTGTAGGTGGAAGAGGCAGAATTGGGGTTGGTAGCCAACATTGTTTTCTTTTTTTAAATTTGGGGACGCCCCAAACATTGGGTATTGCAAACAGAAAAAACAAACTGGGGTGGAGTATGACAATGGCTGGGTGCGGGTGCTATATTCCTCTAGTCAGCCAAAAAGGTATGGACAAGTCCTGTGGAATTCATGACTGGTTGATTTTAATGAATGTGAGCTTACCGCCTTTGCTGTGGAAAGGTGGATGCACCTGTCTGTGATCATACCGTGCTAAACATACAATCCAACAGTACACTTGCAACAAGGTGTAAAGAGCAAGCTCAGGCCATGTGTCCAATTTTGAGACCCAGAAGTTAAATCGACAGACCCATTACTCAGTACGGATAAACATGTGGACATGTACTCTTCCACCATATTGCTAAAACGCTGAATTCTGCTAATAAGGACAGTATCAGATGGTGGCACTGGATGTTGTGGTGTGCTGAGGAAGTTTTTCCACATTTCAGCCAGGCTAACTTTCCCTTCCAAGGGGGTGCTGCTGCCCCAGTTGCATTGGTGACTTTCTCCTCCTCCTCTGCCTTGTACTGAGCCCTGGCTGTGAGGTGGGAACATGGTCAGTAATGCATCTACCAGCCTGCGCTTATATTCCCTCAATTTTCCAATCACGCTCGACTGATGGAAGTAAGGATGGCATGTTGTCCTTGGAGTGGGCATCCAGCATGGTGGCTACCCAGTAATCAGCACTGGTAACAATCCAGGAGGTTCTGGAGGAGGTGGAGGTTCCGCTGTCGGTGTTGGGGTTAGCAGCTCACCATATGCAGAGGGTGAGGGTGATGGTGGCTGGATGCTTGCAGCGGGCGGGGGCAGACTGGATCCCGCAGCCGTATAGGCCGGGTCGACCGGGACTGGGTAGCAGCTTACCCGCTCTTCGCGTGGGACTTCTATCTCACGGGCTCGCACCGCCATTGCCAGGCTCCTCATCTCTTCCCTCCAATGGTTCAGGATATAGAGGAATTGCGTCCGCATCCTCCTGCAGAGTTGCTCAGTTTCTTGTTCGATCCAGGCTGCGGTCCCAGGAGCAGCGCGCTCTGGTGACTGGTCTCGTGCTGCCGCCATCTTGCCTCTGCGGTGTCCAGGAACTTTATGGCAGAGTCCTGGCGTCCCTGCTCCACTTCCTCTGCTACATCCCATCACGCCCCCTTGGTTTATGCCAGCCACTCACTTTCGCGCTGGGGAGCCCTGGGAACTTCTGGTTCCGGACACACTCTCAGGACGAAGGGCAGGGCTTCAGCTTTGCGTGCTTTTGGTCTGGAAGATGGCGTTTTGGTGTCAAAGATGGCGGAAATGGGCGGCACCGGGATTTTGATACCCCAGCTTGGATTCTAAGGCGCACGTCACCCAGGTTAGTGGGTCCTGTCCGAAACCTGTTCATTACGCCAAGATTTTTTTCGGACCAGTCCCAGCACAGGTCAAACCACTCAGATCCGGGTGTGACTACTCGTGATTCGAGGGTCTCCGGACCCGGGGGCTTGGGGTCATGCCGAAACGTGATGGGGGTTATTTACAGGGGAGTTGGATAGTGGTGTGCGGTAATAGGAAAAACTGCTGCTGCCGTAGGGAGTACCCGGGATGATGGAGTGGGGCAGCCAGATGACATTATCCTCCATGGGTAGGGAAAGGCCCTGGGACCCCAAATGGTGGGATGTATTGCAGGGGGAGTGCAGGCTCACAGGTAGCACGGGTTAATCAGGTACTCACTCAGAAGGAAAGCAGACACTGACAACGTAGTAAAGCATGTCTCTGGGTGCCGCTGCCCTCTTGGGGAGCTCGTCCAGGTTCCGTCCCCTGCAGCACTGCCTGGTGGTCTATAACCTGCCTCCATGCACAGAATTTGGAAGTGTTCAGGCAGCCCGTGAGCTTGGAGCTGTCTGGATCCCGCTCCCTACCATGGGTAGCAGATGAGCTTGCTCTCAGGAGCTCACATTTGGGATTTCAGTGGGCTGCTATGCTTGGAAAGTCCTATCCCCCTCGTTGCACTAGTGCCCCCGATCTCTGAGCTTCATGGGAACTGCAAGTCAAGAACCCAGAACCATGGGGGGTTGAGTCCTGCTCTGGGAGATAAAGAGCGTGCAGAACCCTGTGACGATCTGACTAGTCCATGGGCGTCACACCAGCACCTCCCCTAACCAGATTGAATGACTGTAATTCAACTCACCAACACTGCAGCTCAGCATCAGAGATGAGCGATGTTCGAATCAAACCGTTCGCCAATTTCAAATTCGAGTGATTTTGGGCGGTGTTCGAGTTGTTCGATGAACTCGAACGATTTGCTTCACGTTCGGCAGTTCGAGTTACCGTTCGATCACCAAAAGCGTGGCTTTTCACAGTAAGGCTATGTGCGCACGTTGCGTATCTGCATACATCCTGCGTCCCCAGCACAATCCCCCTCTCTTTCCTACTCACCGATCATGGGCGCGGCGCTGCACGGCTGTCACAAAGCTTTGGCGACTTTTCCTCTTTTGAAAATGGCTGCCACTCATTATTCAATCTGGTATTCCCTGCTTTCCCCGCCCACCGGCGCCCATGATTGGCTACAGTCAGACACGCCCCTACGATGAGTGACAGCTGTCTCACTGCAACCAAAGACAGCCGCCGGCGGGCGGGTCTATATCGTGCAGTAAAATAAATAAATAATAAATGAAAAAAAACTGCGGTTCCCCCCCAATTTTGATACCAGCCAAGATAAAGCCATAGGCTGGAGGCTGGTATTGTCAGAATGGGGAGCGCCACGTTATGGGGAGCCCATCACCCTAACAATATCAGCCAGCAGCCACCCAGAACTGCCGCATCCATTAGATGCGACAGTCCCGGGACTCTGCCCGGCTCATCCCGAATTGCCCTGGTGAGGTGGCAATCGGGGTAATAAGGGGTTAATCATGACAGGCAACTCCCCAAGATACCTTCCATGTTTAACGTGTAAGTGAAAGTAAATAAACACACACAACGAAAAATCCTTTATTTGGAAGACAAAAAAACACCCTCATTTACCTTTTTATTAATCCCCAAAAAACAATCCAGGTCCGAAGTAATCCACACAACGCTTTGAGCTCTGCTACATGAAGCTGACAGGGAGTGCCGTAAAACATGAGCGCTCTGTGTCAGCTCCTCGCAGCAACAGAGGTAAAGATTACCAAATCTTCATAGGCTTTTCATTAGAGGCAGTGGCTCAATGGGTAGAGATACTGCCTCAGGAGAATTAGTTCACGAGTTCGACTCCTGGCCGTCCTGGTAAAGAATTTAATTTCATTTATTTTTAATTTTAAATTATAATTATTATTTATTTATAATTTAATTTAATTATGTACTGAGGGGAGGAGCCGGACATCAGCTGTGGGCTGCGGGACACACCTCTAAAATTGGAGCAGTTCACGGAATGAGGCTGTATTGCTCTATCCTCTCTCTATTCTTTCTCTTCTCTCTCTCTTCTCTCTCTCTTCTCTCTCTCTTCTCTCTCTCTTCTCTATCTCTCTCTTCTCTTTCCCTCTTTCTTCTCTCTCCCTCTCTCTTCTCTCTGCTCTCTCTCTCCTCTCTCTCTTTCTCCCTCTCTTCTCTCTCTTTTCTCTCTCTCTCTCCCTCTCTCTCTTGTCTCCCTCTGTCCCTCTCTCTTCTCTCTCCTCTCTCTCTTTTCCCTCTTCTCTCTCTCTTTCTCCTCTCTCTCTCTCCTCTCTCTTCTCTGTCTTCTCTCTTCTTCTCTCCCTCTCTCTTCTGTCTCTCTCCCTCTCTCTTCTCTCTCCCTCTCTCTTCTGTCTCTCTCCCTCTCTTCTCTCTCTCTCCCTCTCTCTTCTCTCTCTCTCCCTCTCTCTTCTCTTTCCTCTCTCTTCCCTCTCTCTCTTCTCTCTCTTCTCTCTCCTCTCTCTCTTCTCACTCTCCCTCTCTCTTCTCTCTCCCTCTATCTTCTCTCCTCTCTTTTCTCTCTTCTCTCTCCCTGTCTCTCTCTTTTCTCTTTCTCTATTCTCTCTCTTCTCTCTCTCTCCTCTCCTCTCTCTCTTCCTTCTCTCTCTTCCCTCTCTCTCTTCCGTCTCTTCTCTCTCTCCTCTTTCTCTCTTCTCTCTCTCTCCTCTCCCCTCTCTTTTTTTTCTCCCTCTCTCTCCCTCTCTCTTCTCTTTTCTCTCTCTTTTTTCTCTCTTTTCTCTCTCTCAGACCTGGCAATGATCAGCTGATGCGGTCACCTGACGGAATCAGCTGACACTATAAGTCGAGCGGTGAGGCCGGCTTTTTACCGCCCGGCCGGCTAAACTATCAGCTGTTGCTGTCAGACAGGAGTCTGCACAGAAGTGTGTCGTTTTTTGGGGGGTTTTTTGCACTGATGCGTCAGCTGATTGTATAAAAGCCGTTTATACAACCAGCTGCTGTGTCATGTGATTCAGGCCCTTGAACCTGACACATCATCTGATCGCTTTGCCTTCCAGAAAACTGAACAGATGATATTGGATTCGGATTGGACGGCGCGGGACCCTTGACCCAGGATTACTGTGGAGGGGGGTTCTTTATTTCAATAAAGATTGAGTCACTAATTGTGTTGTGTTTTATTTCTAATAAAAATATTTTTCTGTGTGTTGTGTTTTTTTTATCTGTACTAGAAATTCATGGTGGCCATGTCTAACATTGGCATGACACCATGAATTTCGGGCTTAGGACCAGTTGATAATATACAGCTAGCCCTAACTCCATTATTACCCAGCAAGCCACCCGTCACCAGGGCAGGTGGAAGAGTTGGATACAGCGCCAGAAGATGGCGCTTCTATGAAAGCGCCATTTTCTGGGGCAGCTGAGAACTGCAATTCTCTGCAGGGGTGCCCAGAAAGCTTGTGCACCCTGCACTGTGGATTCCAATCCCCAGCTGCCTAGTTTTACCTGGCTGGACACAAAAATTGGGCAAAGCCAACGTCATTTTTTTTTTAATTATTTCATGAAATTCATGAAATAATTAAAAAAAAAAAAAGGGCTTCTCTATATTTTTGGTTCCCAGCCGGGTACAAATAGGCAGCTGGGGGTTGGGGGCAGCCAGTAGCTGCTTGCTGTACCTGGCTAGCATACAAAAACATGGCGAAGCCCACGTAATTTTTTTTGGGGGAGGGCAAAAAACTGCATACAGTCCTGGATGGAGTATGCTGAGCCTTGTAGTTCTGCAGCTGCTGTCTGTTGTCTGTCTGTATGGAGGAGAGCAGACAGCAGCTGCAGAACTACAAGGCTCAGCAACCTCCATCCAGGACTGTATGCAGGAGTTTTTTGCCCACCAAAAAAATGACGTGTGCTTTGCCATATTTATGTATGTTAGCCAGGTACAGCAGACAGGTACGGCTGCCCTCAACCCCCAGCTGCCTATTTGTACCCAGCTGGGAACTAAAAATATAGGGAAGCCCTTTTTTTATTTATTTCATGAATTTCATGAAATAATTAAAAAAAATGCGACATGGGCTTCGCCCCATTTTTGTGTCTAGCCAGGTACAACTAGGCAGCTGGGGATTGTAATCCGCAGCACAGGTTGGCCCAAGCTTTCTGGGTCCCTCTGCTGCGAATTGGAGTCCACAGCCACCCCAGAAAATGGTGCTTTCATAGAAGCGCCATCATCTGGCGCTGTATCCAACTCTTCCAGCTGCCCATGTGACGGGTGGCTCGCTGGGTAATAATGGGTTAATACTAGCTTTGTTTTACTAGCTAATATTCAGCCAGAGATTCTTAATGTCAGGCAAGTTTGATCCGGCCATTAAGAATCTGCAATAAAAGGTTAAAAAAAAAAAGACACCACACAGAGAAAAAATACTTTAATAGAAATAAATACACAGACACACTTAGAGACTCCATGTTTATTACTCCCTCTCACCCCTTCAGGATCCTGGTCTTCAGTCTTCTTTCTTCTTCAACCCATGCAGCTCTGCTACATCAGACAGCACTGCATGGAGAAAGACGCTGCTGCTCCCGTGCAGTCTAATCACTCAGTGAGTGAGCAGAGGCTGCGGGTTGGTAAGCGGTGATGTCACCGCTGCCACCGTTGAAATAGTAATCTGACAGGCGGGTTACTATAGCAATGGTGGTCTTCGTTCACCTGATTCCCAGTGCCGCTATTCACCAGCTGTCGCATCCAGTCCTTGCATGTGGCTGACTCTGTAAAGAGCGCCCACATGCAGGAACGGGGAGCCAAGCATGTGCCCAAGCATCTCGCTGGTACACGGAGATGCTCAAACGAGCACCGCGTACCGGAGAGATGCACTGACAGGACCTAGCATGACGTCTAGCCATGTGACCAGTCTGTAGCCAATGAGATAATACACATGTGACTGGTCACATGCTATGACGACGTCATGGAAGGTCCTATCATCAGTGCTGGTTACTGGGAGGGCGCAGCGATGATCAGAAGGAAAAGCGGCAGGAGACAGAGTGCAGGACGCATCGCGGGGACCTGTAAGTGTAATGGCAATATTTATTAACTGTATGTGTACATGTATAATGTGTTTGTATGTGTTTGAGTTTGCCTGCCATTGTTTTCAATGGGGTTCGAAGGTGTTCGTCGAACGTTTGTCGAACGTTCGCCGAACTAAGCCGCCGTTCGACGAACCAAACCGAACTCGAACACTAGGGGTGTGGCTCAACACTACACAGCATACCCCATTACCTGATTGAATAACGAAGCTGTCACACACCAAACTGATTCCATAGTCACAGCAGACAGTCACTTATTGCGTCCTAGATGCACTGAGTGGAGGAATTGTGATACTTGATATGATCAACATAAGTAGAACAAAGTTTTTGTTGCTTTTGTTACCAGGTTTTAGCTGATTAGAGCAGATGTGGAGACAAAGATACTGATTCCAGTGATGTGTCAATTTTACAGCTGCTTTCTGTAGTTTCAATAAGATCATCATTTTCTCAGCTGATTATCTTTAGAGGACTAGTAAACCTGCTGCCATGTAGTCCTCTATACTCATGAGCTCTGTATAACCATTACCCACCACTAATTGGCAACTTTCTGCCTATATTCAGTGTAAAAGGCACAAGGAATGGACGATTCTGTGCTGCTGATTCCAAATAAAGTCCAGGACATCAGGATAAATTAGAATGCTTAATTGTCAACATATTTCAAATTGAAAAACGACTCCTTCCTCAGGATAACCACATGTGCTTGATGAAGAACTAGTTTTTTCTTTGAAACGCATCAATAATACTGGGACAAGACCTTATTGCTCTTCACCATTCTATCAATGTGGTATACACAGAAAGATTTCAAGCAGTGGTGGGGCGGGGATATACTGTGTTCAGCAATCAGAGAACTGCTAGTGCTAAAGATGAAACAATGAGTCCATCAAAACTGCAGCAAGCAGCCCAGTAAGTGATACATTGCTGAAATCCAAGTTTGTGTCTCCACATCATGCTGTTCTCAGATGAAGCAGCAATAATATGGTGTCAGATTCCCTTTAAAGGAAACCTGTCAATGAGACTTGTCACTATAATGTGTTAGGAGCACTTTATTTGCTTCCTAATAATGTTTTTTTTTCTGTTTATTTGCTGTTTAATAGTGTTTAAGTAAAATACATACAAATTAAAAAGAAAATCAAATGCTTATTACAGGCTTCAAAATATTGGAAAATCTAGGAAAATTGCACATTGCACAAATTACATGAACTAGAAGGTGTCATCTATTCATGTCACATTAAATACACGAGTATATATATAAGGATTGCTGGAATATATCATCCGGATGATAAATTATCAGTGCCTGTCTCACACATTGAAGCGTTATAGGAGAATCATTAAACACATCTGTATCTCAGAATGCCTTCCACCATGAAACTTAAATGACATTCCTTTGTTGTAGTTCTAGGCAGATGAATCTTGTATCTCCTCCCTGGTGTAGTGGATATCAACAAACTTTTTATACTTTGTAAAGAATATGTGCCGCCCCCGCGTCAGCAGCCGGACTGCTTGGATCTGGATCCGCTGTGGCTCGAGGGGTCTCCGGACCCGGGGGTTGGGGTTGCGCGGCCACATGGATAAAAGAGGGAGTATTTACATGGGATGATATGGTTAAAGTTTGTGACCCCACCCGTGGTTCGTGGTAAGATGGAGTACCACCGCTGTGATTGAGAGTACCCGGTGATTATGTTGTGGGCAGCTAGGTGTTTAACCCCTCCATGGGCAGTGGGGATGCCCCGGGACTCAGTGATGGTGACGATGGGGTGCCATTGGGATGGTAAGGGTCACTTGTGTACTCACTCAGTCCAATAACACTAACACCGACAACTGTGGTAAACCAAAGTTCTGGACACCGCTGCCGCTGAGAGGGCGCACGCCTGGATCCCGTGCCCATTGGTGTTGCCTGTTAGTCTGTGACCTTTGCCTTGGCACCTAGTCTTCTGGTTGGTCCCTTTAGTGTAAAACTAATCGGGTCCCGCTCACCAGTATGGCTAACTGGGTGAGCTTGCTCTCAAGGTTCACGCTTGGTATTTTCTGGACTGTGTAGTGGGAAAGTCCTATCCCCCTCGTTGCGCTAGTACCCCGATTTTGGAGCGGGTGGAGAACAGATCTTGAAGGCTCCGACCTCGTCAGGTAAATTATCAGGACACCTGAAGCTTCTTCCTGACCTAGGATCCACGTACCCCGTCGTGCCCTGGTCCCTGTCCGGCGATGGCACAAGGCCGCCGGCTGTCCTCCTCGACAGTCCGTGCCCCTTGTCATGATCCCCTGCGACCGGGGTCCAGCTCATACCAGGCCCAGACCAATGACTGCCACCTAGTAGTCTCAAGGAGCCCAGCTCCTGACCTCTCCTCTCGAGAGTCACCACTTCACTGACTTGTGACCTCTCCCCTCGAGAGTCACCACTCAACTGACTGTCTCCTAACACTTCTGACCTCCCCTTAACCAACCCCCCAAGTGTGCGACCCTATTCCACTAAGGTCGGCCACTGGTGTGTCTGGTGGGTGTGGTGCAGAGTGTTCCTAGGATTTTGATTAGCTTGTTCTTGGCAACACCAATGGTCAGGGACCCGTAACCAAGGAGGAGGTGGATATTGCACAGAAGGGCAGTTTGCACAATATCCTGTGATGACCTGATAGGCCAGGGCATCAAATTCCCCCATGGTTAAAAGTAGCTTGTCCCGAGCTACAGGACATCAGAGGTTTGTTATTTTTTTTTTTAAACTGTAGAAAAAAGGTAAGAAAGGTTAACATTTTTTTTCACACATACATCCCATATCAGTGAGGCTTGTCACTTAAACGTTACTAACATCTTAAAGAGTTCATCTCCTATATGGTGGGACGCTACCGGTTTCAGTGGTAGCGGATACTCAACCTGCACCGTTGCAGCCTCTACCCACGACAGTCCAGTCCCATTGTCCTGGATCCCGTTAACCTGCCACCCAAACAATCTGACCCGCTGCATACCTATGGTGGGTCCGTGACCAGGTTAAGGTCCCGGCCGTTGTGTTTGTCGACTCTGGTGGGCACAGGAGGTGCAACCATATAGAAAACACAAGTTCGTGTTGGTCACGCCAGTCCTGTGACCGTGGTCCATTTTTACTAAATATATAACTCACAAAGTCCATGTACCAGGGGTACACACTTTAACAATCTTCTCGCAAATCAGGTTACTCTTACTCTTTTTATTGAAAGCGGTTGATTAGGCACTTATTTGCTAACATTTTTCTATATGGAAAATAAACTATGAAAAACAATAAACGAAAGCACCGATACCTAACAGTTCTATGGCATCGTTAAACCACTAGAATTTTCAACACTCTACAAACAACTGGTACCGCTCACTGGGAAGCTGGTAGTGAACAGCGGCAGCTGGCACAACTTGCTCATTCACCATAGCGAGCCGTTTCACATCAAGGGCATACCAGCCCCGCTCGCTCCAGTGCCGCGTGTAAGTGACCACCTCCACTGGCTCCAGATTATGGCCCGGGTGATCCCTCGGGAGATGCTGCTCGATATCTCTTCGAGCTACAAACACTTCATCAGGGAGACTTGCTTCCCAGAGGAAACCCCACCACTTTTCAGGGTCGAAGCACCGCACGAGGTCCCTTCGTAGCGGCCCTCGAACACGAAAGGTGGCTTTCCTCAAATTTTCTTTCTCCCTCTGCGTACGGGCAATGATCTCCCGCTGTCGCTGGTCTGGAGTTGTCATTTCTGGTGTCAGCTTTCGCTGGTGTCGTTCCCAATAGGGGGCGTCAGCGTCCGGCCTCGTCTCCCTAACTGACTCTGGCTTTAAATGAACTCTTGCGGCCCCAACAGCCATCGGGATGCCACACGGCAGTGTAACCGGGAGATCTTTAGGCTCCACGTTCGCATCTGCAGACTGAAGAACCGACTGCTCCGCAGCCAAGGTTGCAGGGTCCAGGTGCTCCGCCTCTGAGGACAGACCCGGTGATGCAGCCAGGTCTGGTCTGGCCGGTGTCCGGATGACTGCTGGCGTTACTGGAACGAAGGACACAACTGGAGTTTCTGCAGCTGTGGCGTCATATGAAGACACTGTAGGTTCCGCTGCCGGGGTAGTAGTGGGCAGCTCGGCGTCCGCCGAGGACAGGGTAGGTGATGGTGGAGTGCTCACCATGAGCGGGGGGGCGGTCCGGATCCCTCAGCCGCTGTGGCTGGATTTGGGCAATCAGTAGGGACTGGTTAACCGCTTACCCTCTCTTCACGTGGGATTTCCATCTCACGGGCTCGCACTGCCATCGCCAGGCTCTTCATCTCTTCCCTCCAGTGATCCAAGATTAACAGGAACTTCGTCCGCATTCTCCTGCACAGCTGCTCTGTCTCCTCCTTGATCCATGTCGCGGTCCCGGGAACAGCACGTTCCGGTGACCAGCTCCGCTCTGCCATCTTTCCTCTGCATTGTCCAGGAACATTATGGCAGAGATCTGGCATCCCTGCTTCTCTTCTGCTGTTGCTACATTCCGGCACGCCCCCTCGATTTTTACTCAGCACCTCCTCATGCGCTGTGGCCCTCTGGGAACTTCCGGTTCCGGCCTCACACTCAGGACGAAGGGCGGGGCTTCTGCTTCGCGTGCTTTCACGGGGAAGATGGCGTTTTGGCGTGAAAAGATGTCGGAAGATGGCGGAATTGGCGGGAAAAGGAATTTTGACTCGTGGTTTTTGGTTCTAAGGCGCACGTCACCAAGGTGAGTGGCTCCTGTTCGGATCCTGTTCATGACACCAAGGTTTCCAAGGTGTGCCGCCCCTGCGTCAGCAGCCGGACTGCTCGGATCCGGATTTGCGGTGGCTCGAGGGGCCTCCGGACGCGGGGGTTGGGGTCACGCGGCCACTCGGATAAAAGGGGGAATATTTACATGGGATGGTATGGTTAAAGTTCATGACACCACCCGTAGTGCGTGGTAAGATGGAGTACCACCTCTGCGATTGGGAGTATCCGGTGGCGATGGTGTGGGCAGCTAGGTGTTTAACCCCTCCACGGGTAAGGGGGATGCCCCGGGACTCGGTGATGGTGACAGGGGGTGCCGTTGGGACGGTAAGAGTCACTTGTGTACTCACTCAGTCCAATAACACTTGTCCCTTGTCACGATCACCTGCGACCGGGGTCCAGCTCCTACCAGGCCCAGACCAACGTCTGCCATCTAGCCCAGCTCCTGACCTCTCCTCTCGAGAGTCACCACTTCACTGACTTGTGACCTCTCACCTCGAGAGTCACCACTCAACTGACTGTCTCCTAACACTCCTGACCTCCCTTAACTAACCCCCCAAGTGGGCGACCCTATTCCACTCAGGTCGGCCACTGGTGTGTCTGGTGGGTGTGATGCAGAGTGTTCCTAGGATTTGGTTTGCTTGTTCTTGGCAACACCAATGGTCAGGGACCCATAACCAAGGAGGAGGTGGATATTGCACAGAAGGGCAGGTTGCACAATACCCTGTGACGACCTGATAGCCCAGGGCGTCACAAATATATTTGAATCTAATTTTTTTATGTCTCTCTTTATCAAATTGGTGTATATCAAGCAACAGTTTCAAGTGTAATATTACAGCTGCCATATCTGAGGTCTTCATGATTGACATCTCAGTGTTTGCTGGAAGAAAGAAGAAAATAAGTACTCCCCTTTTTCCGGAAAAAAAGGCTGAAAAAAGTTGAAGACTGCCGAGTGACGAGTAGTGCAGTGAATACCCCTAGAAGTCAATGATCGGACCTGAAAGCAGAAGTGGCTGGGAGATAGCGAGTCTGCAGGACGCGTCACAGAACCGGTATAATCATAAATGATTTTTAATAATGTGCTTTTTTTACAGCCAGCCCTGGACCCGAACTGTAACACGGGTTTCCCAGGAAAGCTTGTGTTCAGGACCTTGTGCATGAACACTATGTGTTTGGAACGAACCCCGAACTTTACAGTTCAGGTTTGCCCATCACTAGTCCCGAACTAGTTTCTGTACAAATGCACATGGATTAAAAAAACATATTCTTTACACAGACAGTAGGAATACTTAGGTATAGTAAAGATGGATATTAAAAATGTTATTAGAGCAGCTCAGTGGTTCAATGGTTAGCACAGGTCCTGGGCTCAAATTTTGCCAAAGACTACAGAGTTTGTACGTTCCACACTAATCTAAGAATTTGTATGTTCCCACCATGTTTGCATGGGTTTCTACAACTCAAAAAGACATACTGATAAGGAATTTAGATTGTTAGCCTCAATGGTGACAGTGATTATTGCGAACAGTACCCACTTGCTGCACATGTCACTTGGATGACATTGTAAAGGGGGCTCTGCTTCTCAAGTTCATTCACCCGTCTATTGTCCTGGGTTACATACTAGAGCACACTCATACCGTTTTCCCAAGCACCAGACAGGTACACTGCTTTCAATCTGGCATATACAGGAGAATTCAAAACAGACTATACTTTTCTTATAAAAAGATGGAACAAGTAACACAAAGACATACATACAAGATACAAAAACAGTACAAAAAAAGGGTTAAAATATAGTCACATTTCACCCATTGGATCTATAAGTCCTTTTGGTGGAGGAGTCACTACAGAAATTTGCAAAGATCTTCATTTCATCTGTTTTCTCCTGGGTCCGAAAAATACGTTTTCCTGGATTAAATATTTTTATGGGTGCCATCCAGAACCCACACCACTTCTCCTGTTCAGGTGAGAGAATGGCTTTTTGTATACAAGCATCAGTAGGTTCCTTGTATGTATGGGAGACATCCAGTAAACCCAGGGGCAATTATGTTCTCCTGTATTTATTAGCACCTCTTTCCTAGCAAAGAAGCAAACGGGAGCATTTGGAGAGCAATTACTGCATGGTGCTATTGATATTGAATTTTATTTATCTAATCCATAAGATATGATACCTATTTCTTTTAGAGATGGCATGGAGATTGCTTTACAAAACGACTCCTAAGCCCATCTCACCAGTTTCTCCCCAGTGAGATAACCCATCTGTGTTTCCGTGATAACTTCCATGGTTACATACTGTAAATATATCTACTATATAAAGATGAAAGTATGTGTGTGTGTGTATGTGTGTGCATGTATGTATGTATGTATGTGTAACGCCCTGGTCTATCAGGTCGTCACAGGATATTGTGCAATCTGCCCTTCTGCGCAGTAGCCACCCTCCTTGGTTACAGGTCCTGGTTCTTTGGTGTTGCTAACAGCTTAGCCAATCAAAATCCTAGGAACACTTCGCACTTTTCCCATCAGACACACCATTGGGGGGCCTGAAGGGAATAGGGCCGCCCATATGGGGGGTTGGTGAGGGAAAGTGAAGAAAGTGACAGTTGAGGTGAAGTTGAGCAAGGGAGAGGAGTGTGAAGCGGTGACTCTCTGAGAGGGAGAGGTCACCGGCTGGGAGCAGGGCTCCTGTAGTACTAGGTGGCAGACGTTGGTCTGGGCCTGGTAGGAGCTGGAACCCCGGTCACAGGGGGTAGTGTCAAGGGGCACGGACAGCCAAGGAGGGCAGCCGGCGGCCTTGAGCTATCACCGGGCAGGGGCCAGGGCACGACGGGGTACGTGGACCCCAGACCGGAAAGTAGCTTCACATGTTCCTGTAATTTACCCGACGGGAGTGAAGACTTTAAGATTCATCCCCAACCCGCTCCAAAATCGGGGTACTAGCGCACCGATGGGATAGGACTTTCCCAATACAGTCCAAAGAAATTGTACGCGTGAACCCTGGAAGCAAGCTCACTCCGTTAGCCATACTGGTAAGCGGGACCCGAAGAGTTTTATATCCAAGGGTCCAACAGAGACAGAGGTGCCAAGGACAGGGCCACAGGCTAACAGCAACACCAAGGGCACGGACCCAAGCGTGCTCCCTACAAGCTGCAGTGGTGCTCAGAATTCTGGTTTACAAGCTGTCGGTGTTATTTCCTGGACTGAGTTAGTACACTGAAAACCCCTGTTCTTATCCCCCACGGCACCCGAGCACCAACCTTCCAACGGGCCCCGGGACACAAACCCCCTACCCACGGAGGGGTTAAACATCAAGCTGCCACACCATCGTCACCGGGTTCCCCAGCAGCAGCGGTGGTCCCTTACATTACCACACACTGTGGGTGGCGTCACGAACTTTCTAAATCCCCCCTGTAAATATTTAGTAATTCAATACAAAAAGCACTGATTGCTCTCTCAGAGAGAGAAACAAAATTATAATCTTGTAGTTGTGATACCTTTTATTGGCTAACAAAAATAAAATAAATGATGTAACAAAACAAGCTTTCGAGACTTCTCAGGTTTCTTCCTCAGGCATGGTATAACAAAGTATTTGAAGAAACACAAATATATACACAAACAGAGCAAAGGCCTGGTATAATACAAAAATGGAAACGCATATATTATATAAAGTCATTACAAACAGAGTGATATATTTCAAGTGTTTATTTCTGTTATTGGTGATGATTATGACTCGCAGCCAATGAAAACAAAAGTTATCTCAGAAAATTGGAAAAATTACCACAAAACACCTGCAAAGGCTTCCTAAGCATTTAAAATGGTTCCTTAATCTGGTTCAATAGGCTACACAAACATGGGGAAGATTGCTGACTTGACAGATGTCCAGAAGGTAGTCATTGACATACGCCACAAGGAGGGTAAGCCACAAAAGGTCATTGCTAAAGAAGCTGGCTGTTCAAAGAGTGCTGTAGCCAAGCATATTAATGGAAGATTGAGTGAATGGAAAAAGTGTGGTAGAAAAAGGTACACAAGCAACCGGGATATCCGCAGCCTTGATAGGATTAAGAAAAAGCCATTCAAATATTTGGAGGAGATTCACAAGGAGTGGACTGCTGCTGAAGGCAGTGCTTCAAGAGCCACCACCCACAGATGTATCCAAGACATGGGCTACAGCTGTCACATTCCTTTTGTCAAGCCATTCATGACCAATAGACAACACCAGAAGCGTCTTACCTGGGCAAAGGAGAAAAAGAACAGGACTGTTGCTCAGTGGTCCAAGGTGTTGTTTTCAGATGAAAGTAAATTTTGTATTTCATGTGGAAATCAAGGTCCCAAAGTCTGGAGGAAGAGTGGAGCAGCCACAATCCAAGCTGCTTGAGGTCTAGTGTGAAGTTTCAACAATTAGTGATGGTTTTGGGAGCCATGTCATCTGCTGGTGTAGGTCCACTGTGTTTTATCATGACCAAAGTCAGCACAGCCGTCTACCAGGAAATTTTAGAGCACTTCATGCTTCCCTCTGCCGACAAGCTTTTTGGAGATGGAAATTTCATTTTCCAGCAGGATTTGGCCCTGTCCACACTGCCAAAAGTATCAATATCTGGTTTAATAACCACAGTATCGCTGTGCTTGATTGGCCAGCAAACTCGCTTGACCTAAACCCCATAGAGAATTTATGGGGTATTGTCAAGAGGAAGATGAGAAACACCAGACCCAACAATGCAGAGAAGCTGAAGGCTGATATCAAAGCAACCTGGGCTTCCATAACATCTCAGCAGTGCCACAGGCTGATTCCTTCCATGCCATGCTGCATTGATGCAGTAATCCACGCAAAAGGAGCCCTGGCCAAGTATTGAGTGCATTTACTGTACAGACATTTCAGTAGGCCAACATTTCAGAGTTTCAAATCATTTTTTCAGTTGGTCTTATATAATATTCTAATTTTTTTGAGATAAGGACTTTTGGGTTTTCATTGGCTGGAAGCTATAATCATCAACATTAACAGAAATAAACACTTGAAATAGATCACTCTGTGTGTAATGACCCAATATAATATACGTGTTTCCCTTTTTGTATTGAATTACTTAAATAAATTATTTTTTTATGATATTCTAATTTATTGAGATGCGCCTGTATATATATACACACAGACACAATGCATGATACGGTCTGCTTAAAAGAGCTAATCTTTCTGTCTTTATCCCAAATGTCAATCCACTTGACTAAACGTGCAGAAAATAACTTTACAAATGTGCAGAATTATTCTATGATTTTTTTTTCCCAAAAAAGCACCTAAGCTTTTTTTGAAACCATCGACATTTCTCACTATGACCAGCTCCTGAGATAGACACAGATTAATAGGTCTCATGGGAAAGAAGGCTTGTCTCCTCTGGAGACTGAACCTGCATATTATTAGTGCCCAGGTGCATACATTTATATTTCCGTACATTGACCCTTAGCTGCCAAGGGGATGTCGACACACTCAGTTTGTCCAAGTCAGCCTGTGACATATGATAACAAAAAAAAGACAGTTGCACTCTGAAATGCTAAAGCATGCAAGCAAAGGCTTCAGTTCAGTGTAGGTTCTCAGTATATGGGATATGCCTTGACATGGCTACTGAGCAGATATAGAAATGGCCATTTTTGTATGCTAAATATCTACATTTTTCCTAAATTTCCTTAACACTAGAAGTCCCAGAAATTTCGAGCTCCCCCCTGAAGTCCCAAAAGAGCATCAAATGACCCTTAGTCCAAACTGAATAGAACTAACTAGAAACTAAATGGCTAAACTCAATGGAAAACAACAACTTCCTGTGGTGCGACAGTAATGGCCTTAATTACAGAACAAAAGATGGTGATTATAGGATGTTAGCTAAAATCTTTCAGGTTATTCGACCCGTCTCTGGGTTCTAAAGGTAGAAATGTTAAATGACCCCTCTCTGGGACTTCTAGTGTTAAGCAGTAATGTATATCTATATTCTTGCATTCATTGTTTGCATGCTTCAAAGTGTAACTGTCTTTTTTGTTAATATATGTCATGTTCAGTTTTCACCTCTTCAGACTCCATATTGGGAGTGTCGTCAGTCTTTTTGTCTAGCCTGTGACTTATGAGCATCTTGGGCTACTTTCACACATCTGTCTTTTTCCATCAGTCACAATCCGTGACTGATGAGACGGATCCAGTGAAAATACGGATCCGTTGTACAATTATTTCCTATGTAAAAATTATATAAACTGATCCCGGGGATGAGAGAGTGAGAGAAAGAGTTGATTCCGCTCGACGGTCACTCATACCACGACTGATCCGTCGCGGGACGGATGCAACGCAAGCCCATCAGTCACCGTCCGTCCGTAATACAAGTCTATGGGAAAAAACTGAATACTGCAAATTATTTTGCAGGATTCAGTTTCTCAGAGCAACGGATTGTGACTGATGGAAAAAACGGAAGTGTGAAAGTAGCCTAACATACACTGCACTCTACTACAAAATTTGGTGTTATCTGTAAAAATAGAAAGAACACTATTAATCTCATCTTCTATTACAGTATTAAATATCTCCAATAGAGTTGAGCAGATTCATTTATGCAACCCAGGTCCAGGTCAGGGCTCTCTGGCCATGGACAGGAGTTGTGAAAATCTCCTGAGCATCTAAGTTCCCTGGAACAGTGCTTGATTTGCCGCTTTGGTTCAACATCATCTGAATGGCATGAGGCACATAGGTGATGGTGCACCAGCCCAACAAGTACTAAACATAGCCTGGAAGCCCGGAGGGTAAAGAAGCTTGCACCTTTCCTTATCCTTGGCCTGAAAACACTGACAAAAGTTTAGACTGTGGACTAGGGTTCCGTGATGCCATCTCCTCATCTCTAATGTTAAATAATAGTGGACCCAGCACTGACCCTTGAAGTACACCTCTTATAATTGCAGACCATTAAGAGTTAAGGGTACTTTACACGCTTCGATATCAGTAATATCAGTACCGATATCGCTAGCGAGCGTACCCGCCCCCAACGGTTGTGCGTCACGGGCAAATCGCTGCCCGTGGCGCACAACATCGCTAACACCCGTCACACGGATTTACCTTCCCTGCGACGTCGCTGTGGCCAGCGATCCGCCCCCTTTCTAAGGTGGCGGTTCGTGCAGCGTCACAGCGACGTCACACGGCAGCCGTCCAATAGCAGAGGAGGGGTGGAGATGAGCGGGCGGAACATGCCGCCCACCTCCTTCCTTCCTCATTGCCGGTGGATGCAGGTAAGGAGATGTTCATCGTTCCTGTGGTGTCATACATAGTGATGTGTGCTGCCGCAGGAACGACGAATAACATCGTACCTGCAGCAGCAACGATATTAAGGAAATGAACGACGTGTCAACGAGCAACGATTTTTCACGTTTTTGTGCTCGTTGATCGTCTCTCATTGGTGTCACACGCTGCAATGTCGCTAACGGCGCCAGATGTGCGTCACTAACGACGTGACCCCGGCAATATATCGTTAGCGATGTCGCAGCGTGTAATGCACCCTTGACAGTCATTCACCACAACTCTATTATTCCAATCTTTGAATCAGCTTTATATCAAATTACAAACCTCAGTTTCTAAGCCATAAGCACTCACTTTTGTCTGTACCAGAAACCTTCAATTGAAATTTGGGGCTTGCAACACAGGAGAACTAGCAAGAGAAAATTTTAGTGCAAAAATTTAGCGCTGAATATGTTCTCACCATTTATCTTTTTTATCTGAGGCAGCTTTTTTTTTGTTAATCAGCAAGGGGTTTTGGTATTACACTATAGTTGGGTGGCAATATCTATAGTACCTAGCAGTACAAAACATGACAATTTGTTTTTTTTGTTTGTTTTGTTTTTGCTAGGAGGATCTTGCTGGGCCGGGTTGTAATGAAATCTACCTCCTCTGGCTCTGGCTTCAGAGAATGCACACCCCCTCAGTGTTCTAGGTACTGTATTTCCATCATTTCTAGCAAACACTTTCCAGGCTCGATTTTTTTAGGTCAGCAGTTTCAATCCATCTGAGTTCCTTGGACAGGTAGGAGAGATTTTCCTCTCAAATGGGACTAAACATTGCTATGACATCCAACTATGCAAACCCTTCTAGTCCTTCAAGGAGCTGGTTTACCAAGCACTCTAAAGTGTTAGGAGGACACAGGAGCATTTTATCGTGCCAAAGAAGGTATAATGAATGCAGAGCATTCTTGACCTTCTCTGACACAGGGATCTGCCGGTATCCACAACTCAAATCCATTATATTTAGTTCATTGGCATTCATAAACACATCTAGAAGCAAATCTATATGAGGAATCGGATATGCATCACAAAAATTGATGACATTTAGTCCACACAAAACAAGGTTGTCAAGTCCATTTGGGAATAACAACTACAGGTGAGGCCCACGCACATTGAGACTTTTGGATTATAGCCAGACTTAACATCTCATCTATTTTTCTTTAATAACACTCTTCTTTTCTAAAAAAAAAACAAAGTAGACATTCTGCCAAATAAGAGGATAGTCCTCAGTGTGTTGGACAGCTAATTGGCACCTCAAAGGCTTCTTAGGGGAAAGTGACTAAGAATGAGTGGAGTACCTTGTGTAGCTGAGCTTTCTTTTCTGCAGATAGTAATGGAATACCTGAATGGCATCAATATCCCCTTAATTCCGCAAACTACACACTGGCATAGCATAGACTTCCCTACCACAATGGGCCTTTGTCATTTGACATAGAAAACCTTGTTTTCTTCTGCATTTTCCACAGTGACCACATAATTGATGTCATTTAGACATTGCAGATGAAATTTGGGTCATGGGGATTAGCACCCACACTTTCTGACCCACTTCATAAATTTATTTTTTGGCATTGCGATCATACCATTGCTTTTGGCTGGCCTGGAACTGTACCATGTATTCCATGTATGCACCAACACAGACAGAGTTTGAGTTTTTTCTCTGAATGACATGACATAACCTATGATAGATTACCCTGCATTGCCTTAGCAGGAAGGGAAAGGGTCAATCTCACTAGACTTCTTTTCCGCCTCTGAGGTGAATGTTCAGAAAGTAGCCTGATACCTAAGTTAAAAACACCCTGACTACAGGTCACAGTTGATATGCAAAAGCGCCCCTGACTTTCTGGTTGGTTGGGTCACCCTGAGTGCATACAGGTTTATATGTCATCCTGACATTTCTTTTCAGCATTACTTGTTGCCAAACTACTACATATTACCGTATCAATATCATGCAATATTACAGTACTAGTAAGTTCCACGTGGTCATATCACAGTAATGTACCGCCCCCGTGCCAGCAGCCGACGCTGCTCGGATCCGGACCCGCTGCGTGGTTCGAGGGATCCTCCAGACCCAGGGGTCACGCGGACACGCCGAATGAAAAGGGGGACGTAGTTGTACGGCCTTGACCGTATTCGATTTGTGAATCGTGACGCCACTCACGGTGTGTGGTGAAGTGGATCACCACCGCTGCTGTTGTGGGATGCCCGGGGGAGATGTAATGGCAGCCGGATGTTAACCCCTCTGTGGGTAGGGATGGTTGCTTCAGGGCCCAGTGTCTCTGTGCAGGGTATGGCGATGGCAGGGGCCTGCGAGCCCGGACATACCAGGGGATGTTTGGTTACTCACAAGTAAATGAATCACCCGAGTCTTTTGGTAAACCAAGGTGCTGGTGGCCAGCCGCCGCAGCCGGTTGTACTCTGGTCCCCCACCCGGGCTGATGGTCGCCGTCTTTTCCTCTGCACTGGTTGTGGTTGTGTGTTTGGACTTCCCGGTGTGGAACACGGGAGTCCGCTCCCGGCTTGCTGTGTGCCTGAGGAGCTGTGCCCGCTGACGCTGACCCGTGGAATCTATGGGCCCTGGCGGTTGCCCTATCCCTATCTGTTGGTGGTTGTCTGCTTTTGGGACTTTGTTTGGGACAGGAACTGTAATCCTGCCCTCAATTGGTTGATTAGCTAGGCCGTTGGTGCCGGTCCTGGCTTCAGGGTCCGAGTACCCTCTCTGTGCACGGTTTCCGGTCAGGTGTCCTGTGTCAGTACCGGCGGGCTCCAACCCTGCTCCGGTCCTCCTCGGATCTGCCGAGCCGTATTCCTGTCTCCTGCTGATGGAGACCACCGTCTGCCACCTAGCCAAGGTACCAGGGCTCTGACCCTGGCACTGTTCAACTTGAACTTCTCCTCTGCTGGAGCTACACCTAGCTCCAGCCTCGCTCCTCTCAACTTGAACTCCAATTTCAATCTGTTTGCTTAACTGCTTAACTGACTAGAACTGTTTGTTTTCCCGCCCCAGCTGTCTAGACCCCTAGGTGGGTGTTTCTTAACTGCCTGGTCCCACCCACTGGTGTGCCTGTCTTGCCCTGAGGGGGGTGACTAGGGTTTCAGGTCGGCTGTATGTAACCTAGGTGAGGGATAGTGTTGTGCAGGGGCCTAGTGTGTGACCACCTGGTTTTGCCAGGGCGTCACAGTAACATCTTCATACATTTATTGAGTAGTATACAATTCAGTGAGGTTAAGAAGGGAAAACAATATCATTGTTATGCATTACAACAGAGTTTGGAGGATCATCATCAATATACTGGGATATCAACTGTCACAGTTCAGTACCAAATAAGACATTGGTGTAAATGGTCTCCAATACCCCCACTTCCTTTAATTCCCTTCCTGCTCCCCAGTCAAGGTTAATCTGTGCCCAAAGCTAGTTTTAGACAAAGTGGGGCCTGGGAAAGAGAAAGTGCGGCCCTAAATACTAACATATTATACCATCACACTCAACCATTTAGGTTACACATACATGCAGTTCAGACAATTAAACGCATGTGATCAACAATATTGAAGTTGCTTAGCGCTTGTTTCCCAGCCTCTTTAACCCCTTCAGCCCCGGGGCACTTTCCGTTTTTGCGTTTTTGTTTTTTGCTCCCCTTCTTCCGAGAGCTGTAACTTTTTTATTTTTCCGTCAATCTTGCCATATGAGGGCTTGTTTTTTTTGGGACAAGTTGTACTTTTAAATGAAACCATAAGTTTTACCATATGGTGTACTGGAAAACAGCAAAAATATTCCAAGTGTGGAAAAACTGCAAAAAAAGTGTGATGGCACAATAGTTTTTGGGATGTTTTGTTCACTATATGGTAAAACTGATATGTGGGTATGATGCCTGAGGTCGGTGCGAGTTTGTAGACACCAAACATGTATAGGTTTACTTGTATCTAAAGGGTTAAAAAAATTCACAAGCTTGTCCAATAAAAGTGGCGCACGTTTTGCGTCATTTTCCAAAACACGTAGTGTTCTCATTTTTCTGGATCTATGGCTCAGTGATAGCTTATTTTTATTGCGTCTCGAGCTGTCGTTTCTAACGGTACCATTTTTGCGCAGATGCTACGTTTTGATCGCCTGTTATTGCATTTTGCGTAAAACGTGCGTTGACCAAAAAACGTAATTTTGGCGTTTGGAATCTTTTTGCCACTATGCAGTTTACCAATCAGATTAATTTATTTTATATTTTGATAGATCGGGCATTTTTGAACGCGGCAATACCAAATATGTGTATATTTATTTTTTTTTTTAACCCTTTCATTTTCAATGGGGGGAATGGGGGGTGATTTGAACTTTTAGTTTTTGTTTTTTTTTATTTTTTAAAACTTTTTTTTAATTTTTTTTTTTTATTTTACTAGTCCCCCTAGGGGGCTATAGCGATCAGCAATCCGATCGCTCTTATCTATCTGCTGATCACAGCTATACAGCTGTAAACAGCAGATTCAGTCACTTCCTGTTTCTCTCTGCTGTCGGCCGAGGGAAAACGAAAGTGAAACTTCATAGCTGCAGGCGTCATCACATGACCCTGTGCTACGATGGCAACCACCGAAAGTCACGTGATCACGCACGTGACTCCCGGTAGTGGCGGTGGTAAGTAAAAATCATGGCCGCACGCATATAGATCTCGCTGCCAGACTTTGGCAGCGAGATTTAAGGGGTTAAATGTTTTAAATTAGGGGTTAAAAGCGATTCCACTCGCAACATGCATGCACACATGTCAGCTGTTGAAAACAGCTAATATGTGTGCCGACCGCCTCCGCCTGCCCGCGGCAGGGGGCGGGGCTTAATGGAAAACGCTCCATGACGGATATATCCATCTATGGTCGTGAAGGGGTTAAACAAGCTGAGGGAGGATGATAGGCACAAAACGATCACTTGTAGTTCAATCAGTTAGGTAATTGCCAACATGTTTACACCTATGAACGCTGATCTATGTATCCCGGATATATAAAGGGATGCTACATACATAGTATGTGACACATACACTAAATGTTACACACACATGTACAGTATATACACACATAGCACACACATGTATACACTAAGCACATACACACATACAGTATATGTGTGTATGTGCTTAGAGAGCACCTTCATACAGACACATGCACACAAAGAGCACATATCTACAGACACATACAGTGCTGGCCAAATGTATTGGCACCCCTGCAATTCTGTCAGCTAATACTCAGTTTCTTCTTGAAAATGATTGAAATCACACATTCTTTGGTATTATCTTCATTTAATTTTTCTTCAATGAAAAAAAAATAAAAAAAATTGTCATAACGCCAAATTGGATATAATTCCACACCAAACATAAAAAAGGGGGTGGACAAAAGTATTGGCACTGTTTGAAGAATCATGTGATGCTTCTCTAATTTGTGTAATTAACAGCACCTGTAACTTACCTGTGGCACCTAACAGGTGTTGACAATAACTAAATCACACTTGCAGCCAGTTGACATGGATTAAAGTTGACTCAACCTCTGTCCTGTGTCCTTGTGTGTACCACATTGAGCAAGGAGAAAAGAAAGAAGACCAAAGAACTGTCTGAGGACTTGAGAATCCAAATTGTGAGGAAGTATGAGCAATGTCAAGGCTACATCTCCAAAGACCTGAAAATTCCTGTGTCTACGGTATGCAGTGTCATCAAGAAGTTTAAAGCCCATGGCACTGTGGCTAACCTCCCTAGATGTGGAAGGAAAAGAAAAATTGACGAGAGATTTCAACGCAAGATTGTGCAGATGGTGGATAAAGAACCTTGACTAACAACCAAACAAGTTCAAGCTGCCCTGCAATCCAAGGGTACAACAGTGTCAATCCGTACTATCCGTCATGTCAGAATGAAAAGGGACTGTATGGTAGGATACCCAGGAAGACCCCACTTCTTACCCCAAGACATAAAAAAGCCAGGCTGGAGTTTGCCAAAACTTACCTGAGAAAGCCTAAAAGGTTTTGGAAGAATGTTCTCTGGTCAGAGGAGACAAAAGTAGAGCTTTTTGGGAAAAGCCATCAACATAGAGTTTACAGCAAAAAAAAAGAGGCATTAAAAAAAAAGAACATGGTCCCTACAGTCAAACATGGCGGAGGTTCCCTGATGTTTTGGGGTTTCTTTGCTGCCTCTGGCACTGGACTGCTTGACTGTGTGCATGGCATTAGCAAGTCTGAAGACTACCAACAAATTTTTCAGCATAATGTTGGGCCCAGTGTGAGAAAGCTGGGTCTCCCTCAGAGGTCATGGGTCTTACAGCAGGACAATGACCCAAAACACACTTCAAAAAGCACTAGAAAATGGTTTCATAGAAAGCATTGTAGACTACTGAAGTGGCCAGCAGTGAGTCCAGACCTGAATCCCATAGAACACCTGTGGAGAGATCTCAAAATGGCAGTTTGGAGAAGGCACCCTTCAAATCTTAGGGACCTGGAGCAGTTTGCCAAAGAAGAATGGTCTAAAATTCCAGGAGAGCATTGTAAGAAACTCATTGATGGTTACCGGAAGCGGTTGTTCGCAGTTATTTTGGCTACCACAGTTGTGCAACCGAGTATTAGGCTAAGGGTGCCAATACTTTTGTCTGGCCCATTTTTGGAGTTTTGTGTGAAATGATCAATGATTTGATTTTTGTTTCATTCTCTTTTGTGTTTTTTCATTGCAAGCAAAATAAATGAAGATAATAATACCAAAGAATTTGTGATTGCAATCATTTTCAAGAAGAAACTGAGTATTATCTGACAGAATTGCAGAGGTGCCAATACTTTTGGCCAGCACTGTATATACTTACCAGGAGCCCATGCATTCCGATGTCCTCATTAACTCCTTCATGACAGGTCCAAATTTCATTTTTGAGCTTTAATTTTTTTCCTCTCTTTCTTCCAAGAATCAACTTTTTTTTCTAAGACCCATAACGTTTTCATAATTCGGTTGATGGAACTGTGCAATAGTTTATTTTTTGCAGTGCTAGATGACATTTTTATTGATAACATATTGGGATAGGTATGATGTTTTGATTGCTTGTTACAATATATCAGAGACCGAAACAATGTAATTTTGATGTTCTTGAGTTCTTTTTGTTTGGACTATTTCTCGATTGGGTAAATTATTTTCATATTTTGATAGATTGGACTTTTCTGGACAGGGCAATACCACATATGTGTATTTTATTAGCTTCATTTTTAATGGGGCAGGTTCATTTGAACTTTTATGTTTTGTACATTTTTTTAAACTTTTTTTTACTGTTCATTTAGTCCTCTAAGGGAATTTGAAGCTGCGATTGTCTGATCGCTTTTACTATATACAAGAAATGCCACAGCATATTGTGAAAATCACAGTCTCCTTTGAAGCCCAGACACACGCAGGGTGTCAAATGAGTGCTGCTATCACAGGCTCACAGGTCTTCAGCAGACACCCTGCTGTCATAGCAACCCATCGGCAACCCACGATCAGATGTCACTCTTGCCGGGTGTAGCAATCATGGCATGGTGCGTTCAGACCTACATGCGTCTGAAGCACAACAAAATACACAAGATAGGGTGGCACTGGGGTCACAAAAACAACGGGAGGCCCTGGAAATAGTGAGAGGGGTAGGAGAGCACCTCCTAGCTTCACTTGCAGCTGTCCCTCCTCTCCTCACCAGTCCCTATACAGTCTCTGCAACTTTCGCCGAGCATTAACCTGGGACTCTTGGATGACTGTGTAGTAACGCTGACTAGTGAGGGACAGGTAGGGTTCCTCAAAGACAGCCAGGACACAAATGGCAAATGTACAGTATCTTAAGCAGGGAATGCTGGGATACACTACTATTTAAAGCTGAAGGGTGTGACTACTTAGTAAGTGCAGCTGGTCACTCAGCAAGCAACTGCTTTGGGAAAGCTGCAATAGCAAAACTGGTTCTTAACCACTTCAGTGCCAAGAGAAATGAAACCCATTTAAATGAAGAGAGCCAGATGAGAGGCTCCAGTCCAAAGGCTGTCACTGGTCTCAACATTCAGGGAGACAATTGTGACATCACAGATGCGCCAATGGGCGTTTAAAATGATGCATCCCCATGCTGATGAATGTTAAATGCCGCTGTCAGAATTTGACAGTTACATTTAATAGGTTAACAATTAACAGGTGTAAGAGATTAATGATTGTTGCAGGCAAATCCTTACTGTAATACACAGCCATTACTTGCTGAGTATGGGGCAGGCTCATCCGCTCTCGACTTGCACCGTACATAAACAGCAGATGTAGTAAAGGGGTTAATATATACCACCAGGAGCCCATAAATTCTAGACAGAGACACACATACACACACAAACACACGTTGGGACCTGTGGTGACCTAATATTCACTTGACTGATCACATGATGTCACCAAAGGTCTTCGAGCGGTCTCCATATCAGAAACTCCAGCTGCAGGGGGTAGCCAAGGTAGCAGGGGATTTGGGCCTTGGGTAGCATATGGCTTTGTATATGCACTTTATAGACCAAGAGGAAAAATCTAGGCAAAAATTAGGCAGTGTTTATAAAAATATATAAAGTATGTTAAAAAGGGGACAAAACAAAACAGCATATAAAATTATATAAAATGAGAGCGATAAACAAAAGAGAATTACTAAACCTAGGTCACGGAAATGACTCAGATCTGTGAAGGGAAGAGCTCTAATGAAACGCAGAACAATCCTTTCATGGTTGTGTATCTTCCTGGCATTGAACAAGGATCTTAATTTGGAATTTGCTTTTATTAGCATAATAAATTTTGCATTAGTTACACCCACATACCTCCCCTCTAGTGATTCATAACAGGGCTGGAAATGGGATGTGGCTTCAGTCTCCAGAAAATTATGAGATCCCCATCTTTCAGGATATCTTTGCCCCTTAAGGTCACAAGCAGAAGGTATTGTGGTCATTTTTCTTATTATGATTTTACCTTTCTAAAGATATGAATGTATAGCCTCATTCAACTGACTGGTTTTATTTTGGAGCTCATAGGCAGGCCTCACAATTATGAAAAAATATATATTTTCTTCCCTTTGGGATCACAATGTTGAAGATGTACCTCCCATAAATATCAGATTAATTCAAACCCCAATATTCATCATTGAGCACCGGTGTTTAAAAGTCTGGGATAATCTTCTGAAGTCTGCTCTGCTGATTTTCAAAGGTGACATATTTGAAGGTTTTCAATCCCTGATATACAGATCCCAGACTTCATGTCTAAACTGGTAAATCTGCTGGATATAATTTACCTGTCCACAGTAAAGGAGCTTAAAGTGTCAGATCTCCCTACATCTCCAGTTACAACTGATCCCATATGTTTCATGTGGGGGTTGCATATGTCACCTTTCCAGAGATGCCTTATGGATTTTAATTTCTGTTTATGACATTGACTGTATGACATTTTGCTCCTCCAGATTTCTAATATGAACCACACTAAAACTGTTGATTTGGCTAAAATAGACTACTACATAAGAATAGGCTCTTGGTAGACTTACGGAATACATCAAGTTAAAGTTATGCAAATTTTACATGGTCATTGAAGGTTGTTTGAATGATAAGCTCCCAAGAGGTACTTTTTTTCAATAGGTTTTTTTTAAAAAAACATGTTAAAGTGCCATATTCCATAAATGAAAAATGAATAGTTTGATAAAAAAAAAATAATCAGAGATGTAAAATAAGATTAATGCTCCAAATTTTCTAAACCATTTTATGAAAATATAATGGCGATAAATACTTCATAGCACACAATGAATAAATTAACAGCCAGTATGAACATTAACAGTCTATTCTGCAATGTCTTTTGATCTAATGTTTTTGTTTCAATTAATACCTTACTTCCTTGGGGTTTTCAATGTACACACTTGAGGAAATTAACTCCAAATACAATTAGTGGGTAGCTGCAATAAACACTTCCCTCCTATCCCGCCACTCTACGTGAGTAAGCTAATTAAAGCAGAATTTCAAAAGTCATAGAGAGATCAAACAAAAATGTTGAATCAATGTATTTGACATTGTCCTCCTTAACATCAGCCGGATCTCCCATCAGACTCGAGATCAGTTGCAAACTCCAGATTTTCTTCCATTCCATGAGTATTTCTCAGGATCACTCCTATTTTTTTAAAATAAGTAATGCAGTTCATTTAGCACCATAATGTAGTGTAGGTTTCTCCCAGCAGTGCTTAGTAGTAATCTTTTTCTCTGTATTACAAAGCTTCTCATAGATTACTGCTGTCAGGGCTGTCGTTATATCCATTATATTCATAGTACCCTTGATAATATCCAACTAGTAATCTAGTACAGTGCTAAAGATGGGAATATACAACCCAGGACAGGAGGTTTCAACTCTTTTGCCAAACACATTTGTCTTGCAGTTGTATGGTAATTGGTACAGTATTTAAAAGTTTTGCACTTTCAACTGTGTCTCATAAAATTGATGAATCTTTTCTGCCCTTATTTATTAGGGTTTTCTCATGAGGGCGGCTCACTTTCTAAATGCATATGAATGACGTAGAAGATGGAAACCCTTGAAATTTCCCTTTATGAGCCAGAGTAGAAATAAACTCGTGAAGTGAAGAGCAACGTTTACGTTGGCAGAACAATTCTTTTTTCCATATTACATGATAAACATTCGTTTAAATAGCTGCTATATGATAATATAATTCCTGAATGGCACATCATTGGTTTTCTTGATAACCGTCAGAATGTTGCTGATGAAAATGCATTGCAATCAGCAAGTTGTTGGGCCAAAAATGTCTTGTCCTAATAATACAGAAGAGTCATCAGAAATGCAAGCAATCTCTTAGTCAATAGTATTTTGGACTCAGTGCCAATGTAGTCTAGATACTGTATATTCATTTTATAGATGCTATTTCATAGAGTTATGATCTTTCCCCTCCCTATATTTTTATGTTCTCATATTTTCTTTAAGTGGGAGCAAGACCTTGGTAATCAATATGCACTGAATGATTAGAAAAGAGCTCTAGCATGGGCCAAAGGCTTTTCTTATTGGGAAATGACCCAAAAATGGATTAGTCTTTATACATTCCATAGATTCTAAAACCAATTCATCAGTATCTGACTCCTACTGGAGGGCAGAAAGGCCCCTACTTCAGTGTGTTGTGATCTTGTCCTACTGCTCATTTATTTTCGCAAGAAATTTTTGTTCCCATAAATTCAGTCTTTCACACATCAGTAAAACCCAATTCTGCTTTGTTTCTCTATTTCCTCAATATTTTGAACTCTCAAACATTACAGAATTGTGATTAGTCATATTGTTCTAGCTGTTAGGATATTGTTGGCAAGAAACTTGAAAGGTCCAATGCTGCTGTAAGTTTGCAGACTGTAGCAATAAGATCACGACTACAGTGCACTCCTGCAGCCAATCACTAAGTTCAATGGCTTATCCGATGTAGACGGCCCAAGCTGTTGTGCTCAGAGAATGGATGTGTACTGTGGTTATTACATCAGCGCTGCAGCCGGAAAGCAAAGAACAACTATGGAGAATTGGAGCTGTATCTAGGGAGGATAATTAACAGCTGGGTTTGTTCATTTATATCTACAGTGTATAAACCTGAGCTCAAATAAATGTTTATACTTTACTAGGGTTAAGCATGAAGATGTGCAGGATGGTTGTCCAGCAGGCACATCAATATTATTCAAAAGTTGCTGGATATAGCCTTATACATCTTCTACTACCTCACTGTATCCTCATTGCCTCTTGTGAGAAGTAACTATAAAATGCATACAGCTGCACACTGAAAAGCCAAAAATGTACAAGGGAAAATATGGCACTGCATTACAGCAAAAGAGAGACATTTAGTTTATGTATTGGCCAATGCATGTAAGCCCGGAAACCAACGGCAAGGTATATCTCTGTAATCCAAGAACCTAACTTTAATGCCACTATCTTGGTTAAAAACATCCGTGTCTGGGCAAAATGCCATTATTTGGACTACAAACCTTCATGTATGGGCAGCTAGGCTCCTGCTATAATGGTTATGAACACAGCCAGGTCTTAGGGCAGAGTGCTCAGTCAGAAAGAGACTCACTACAAATATCCCAAAAAACTGACCCGCACATCCAACAAATGTGAACAGGTGCTAGCTGAAAAAAACATAGTAACTATAAAATGCATACAACTGCACACTGAAAATCCAAAAATGTACAAGGGAAAATATGTCACTGCATTACTGCAAAAGAGAGATATTTAGCTTATGTATTGGCCAATGCATGTAAGCCCGGAAACCAATGGCAAGGTATATCTCTGTAATCCGGAAACCTAACTTAAATGCCACTATCTAGCCAAGTTGCCCATACATGGAGGTTTGTAGTCCAAATAGTGGCATTTTGCCCAGACATCGATGTTTTTAACCTAGATAGTGGCATTTAAGTTCGGTTCCCGTATTACAGAGATATACCTTGCCGTTGGTTTCCGGGCTTACATGCATTGGCCAATACATAAACTAAATATCTCTCTTTTGCAGTAATGCAGTGCCATATTTTCCCTTGTACATTTTTGGCTTTTCATTGTGCAGCTGTATGCATTTTATAGTTACTATGTTTTATCAGCTAGCACCTGTTCACATTTGTTGGATGTGCGAGTCAGCTTTTTGGGATATTTCTTGTAAGAAGTAGTCCCAGAATATCATTGTTGCAGTGCAATGCATTGTGGGGCAGAGAATGCAAGCAAACAGACTGTTCAGAGGGCTGTGGTCTGATGTCTATATGAGGGGCTGCTGATAAGTCTTTGGCTTTGCAATCTTTTTTTGTTTCTATAATAACGAATGTTACATCACATGAAAACCTTATGTGTCTAATACATGTTTTCAAATTTTTTTTTATTGCTTATGACAACAGTGTTCTACGCACGGGGGAAAACAAAATGGCGAAGTCCAATGTCATATTCACAGTAACTTAGAGCAGAGGAGTGATAAAATTCTTGTTTCTGCAAGGAAAGTCTGCCACTGATATTCATGATGATATGTCGCAGACAATGGGGGATCAATGCCCTTTATATTCCATAGTTAAGAACTGGGTTGCCAAATTTAAAACAGGCCACTTCAGCACCAATGATGAGGAACGTCCTAGACGGCTGAGAGTGGTTGATGATCATCGATGCTGTGCACAACCTCATACTGGAGAACTGACGAATTTCAGCTAAAGCAATAGCAGACATCGTAGGGATTTCCCATGAATCTGTTTATGTCATTATCCATAAACATTTGGACTTGAGGAAGCTATCTGCAAGGTGGGTCCCCGAAACAGATCAGAGAAGCATGCGAGTGAAAACTTCCCGAGCCATTTGTCAGCATTTCCGGACTGATAAGAACTTCCTGGATCGACTGGTCACTATGGATGAGAATTGAATTTATTTGTATGACCCTGAAAACAAGAAGCAGGCAAAAAAGTGGAGGCACAGTGGTTCTCCTTGTCCAAAGAAGATCAGGGTGCAAAAATAAGCCACTAAGGTGATCGCTTCTGTGTTCTGGGATAAGGAGGGCGTGCTGCTAGTGGACTACAAAAGGGTTCCACCACCAATGCAAGGTATTAGATTGAATTTTTGGACCAATTGACGGCAGCTCTGAAGGCCAAAAGGCGCGGAAAGATGTCAAAGGAGCCTTGTTTCTGCAAAACAACACCTCCGCTCAGACTGCACAAGTGACCATGGCAAAACAGGTAGAGCTGGTCTTCCAGCTGGTTGACCACCCACCTTATTCACCAGATCTAGCTCCCTCCGACTATCATCTGTTTCCAAACCTGAAGAAACACCTCGAGGGTATCAATTTTCACACCATTTCTGATGCCATGGCTGCTACGGATGCCTGGTTTGAGGGACAATAGAAATCTTTCTTTTTGCTAGTCTTACAGGACTTGGAATACCGATGTAAGAAGTGTGTTGACATCAGTGGAGAGTATGTGGAATAAATGTAAAGTTTCATCATCCTATCTCATTTCTCTCTGGGTAAGGCCAAAGACTTATCAGCAGCCCCTTGTATGTGCACTACATACTTATGTCTCTGGGGGACGTTCTAAAGCAGGTGAGATGGCTGTCTATCAGAGTTAATTTACTCAAACACACTGTAATAGCATAAACAGCTATTATGTCTCCACATACTATACGATTGGGATACTGCCATTCATTATTCATATTTCCAATGTGATTAGCCTATGAATTCCCAAACCACTTGAAGTCACTGATGCCTTCATTTTATGTACATAAACCAGAGATTACAGCATTTAGTATTTCATAGCTGTAATTAAAAATCTTGTCCCACAGCCACAAAGGAATTGATCTTCTATTAAATACATCAAAACCTAATCTCAGTGGCCCATGCTAGAATCTAATAAGAGTTCTTCCTTCTAATTAAATGCCTTTTCATATGGCATCAGAAAGTGGTCAAAATGAATGAAATGTTGACACATTGTGCAGGAGGAAAACTAATTCTACATCCTAGTTGGGGTGTCATTTGCAGCTCATGGCTTCATTTGGCACGGATTTCATTAAATACGTTTTTAAAATACCGAGTAAAGAAATATATGAAATTCAATAGAACTTGATATTTAGATGGCATCTGTAAAAATACAGAAAAATATATATAAAACCTAAAATCACAATCCATATACGAAAGCTCTAAAGAATCATTGTTAAAGGTACTAGAAGATTGCAAGGCAAGTAACAAAGTAAAAAAAATCAATCACTTTATTCCATCCCAAAATACAAAAAAAAAACCGTCAATAAAATAGCACAAATGATACCAAGATGTACCTTGTAAAGTCAATGCATGCCGGAGACATTATCATGCTGAAAATAAAATACAGCAATATAAGTCTACACACTATAAATGCAAACATTAAAACAGGTATGGACAAGAAACAAATAATGCTGTCTGCTGCTGTCACATATTTATTGTGTACACTTACATTATGCTTAGCACTGGGTGTCACATTTGGTTCTTGATCATCACTTTATGAGGAGATCAGTGAGAAAGAAGGGCAGAAGTGTGCAAACAAGAGGGATACACCAATTTATATGAAAAGGCAATCTTTATTACAAAAATGGACACGGGATCACACACAGTTAAAATCATTTAAAAGGCATACAGCCACATATATCTACCAATCCAATCCTCCGTTGAGGTTTGAAAAACCCCTGCTCCCCAAAGGGAAGAAAAACAATGGTGTGACACAGGGCAATATAATATATGTACGGGAAACACCAAACAGTATTCAATATAAATATACATATACACCATGCAAGGTCATACAAAATTGCAAAATAGAGATGGTACATAAGGCATATAAATATGCAGTAGTGTTAGGTTATACAGAGCCACCATTAAACCACAAGGGACTCTGCAAAGGATACAAATCCCCAAACAAGGTTCCCCATAAGAATAACCTGTAGGTATAAGGATGTTATGCCCTAATCACCGGCCATTGCCAAGTTACCCATCAATAGAGTAGCAGAAGGTATAGTACCTTCTGCTACTCTATTGATGGGTAACTTGGCAATGGCATTATATGCATAATTATGTATTTCATGAAATTCATGAAATAATTAAAAAAAAAAGGGCTTCAATATATTTTTGGTTCCCAGCCGGGTACAAATAGGCAGCTGGTGGTTGGGGGCAGCCCGTAGCTGCTTGCTGTACCTGGCTAGCATACAAAAACATGGCAAAGCCCACGTAATTTTTTTGGGGAGGGGGCAAAAAACTGCATACAGTCCTGGATGGAGTACGCGGAGCTTTGTAGTTCTGCAGCTGCTGTCTGTTGTCTGTCTGTATGGAGGAGAGCAGACAGCAGCTGCAGAGCTACAAGGCTCAGCCTCCTCCATCCAGGACTGTATGCTGGAGGGAGAGATGGGGGAGCAGAACTACAAGGCTCAGCATGCTCCGTTCACTAGTGTATGGAGGGGAGTAGACAGCAGCTGCAGAACTACAAGGCTCAGAATACGCCATCCAGGACTGTATGCAGGAGTTTTTTGCCCACTAAAAATATGACGTGGGCTTCGCCATATTTTTGTATGCTAGCCAGGTACAGCAGGCAGATACGGCTGCCCCCAGCTGCCTATTTGTACTCAGCTGGGAACTAACAATATATGGAAGCTTTTTCTTTTAATTATTTCATGAATTTCATGAAATTATTAAAAAAAAACCAACATGGGCTTCGCCCCATTTTTGTGTCCAGCCAGGTACAACTAGGCAGCTGGGGATTGGAATCCTCAGCACAGGTTGGCCCGAGCCTTCTGGGCCCCTCTACTACGAATTGCAGTCCGCAGCCACCCCAGAAAATGGCGCTTTCATAGAAGCGCCATCATCTGGCGTTGTATCCAACTCTTCCAGCTGCCCTGAAGCCGGGCGGCTCGCTAGGTAATAATGGGTTAATACTAGCGTTGTTTTACTAGCTAGTATTAAGACAGAGATTCTTAATGTCAAGCAACGGTGATCTCCATTATTCACCGGCTGTCGCATCCAGTCCTTGCATGTTGGCTGACTCTGTAAAGCGCACCAACATGCATGGACGGGGAGTCGACCATGTGCCAGAGCATCTCGCCAAAAACACGGAGATGCTAAAAGGAGCACCGCGTCCTGGAGAGAGGCACTGACAGGACCTAGCATGACGTCTAGCCATGTGACCAGTCTGTAGCCAATGAGATAATAGACACGTGACTGGTCACATGCTATTTTGACATCACGGAAGGTCCTATCATCAGTGCTGGTTACCGGGAGGGCGCAGCGATGATTGGAAGGAAAATCAGAGGGAGATAGAGTGCAGGACACGTCGCGGGGACCTGTAAGTGTAATGGCAATGTTTATTAACTGTATGTGTACATGTATAATGTGTTTGTATGTGTTTTTGTTTGCTTACCACTGTTTTCAATGGGGTTCGAAGGAGTTTGTCAAACGTTCGTCGAACTAAGCCGCCGTTCGACGTACCGAACCGAACTCGAACACTAGGGGGGTGAGACACTGTATTATTACTTGAGAAATATTTTCCATTTTTTATAGTATTTAATAAAATATGTATTTTAATATCAATTTTTTTGTGTTAGTGGTGGTGCATTGACCTACATGCATAGCATTTGTTTATTGCTATTACATTTAAGGTCTTTTTGAAATACTTTGACATTGTATTGTTGTGTTTAAATGATTTTGAACTTGTTTTCTTTGCATTATTTGAACTCTGAAAGCAATGCATTTTTTTTGTTATTTTAACCATTTCTTATTTTCAGAAAATAAATACAAAATGTATTGCTTGGAAATTTGGAGACATGTTGTCAGTAGTTTATAGAATAAAAGAATAATTTACATTTCACTCAAAAATATACCTATAAAGAGAAAAATGCCGTGGTCTCTTAATTTATTGCCAGAGGTTTATGTATGATTTTACCTAAAAATGTTGCTCTAGAAGCAATTTTTTCACTTTTATAAAAAAATAACACAACAAAATGGACCCCAAAATGTGTTTCCCAGTTTTTCCTGAGCGTGTTGATACCCCACATGTGATCAGAAACCTCTGTTTGGATAAATGGGAGGGCTTGGAACAGAAGGAGCAATATTTGAAATTTGGAACAGAAATTTGGCTGAAATAGATTGTGGACACCATGTTGGATTTGTGGGGCCCCTAAACTACCTAAACACCGGAAAATCTCCACAAGTGACCTCAGCTTGGAAACTAGACCACTCAAGGATTTTTTTTCTAGGGGTATAGTGAGCATTTTGATCCCACAGGTACTTTACAGAATTTGATAACATTAGGCCATTATAATGAACATTTTTATTTTTTTCACAAAAATGTTATTTTAGCACCAAAGTTCTCACTTTTTCAAGAGGTAACGCCAAAACATGGACACAATAGTTTGTTACCCACTTTCTTATGAGCGCATTGATACCCCACATATAGTCAGAAAGTTTTGTTTGGACAAAAGAGAAGGCTTGGAAGGCTTGGAAAGAAATGAGCAATATTTGAATTTTAGAAAGCAAATTTGGCTGAAATAGATTGCGGGCACGATGTTGAATTTGTAGGGTTCCTAAGGTACCTAAACAGCAGAAACCCCTAACAAGTGCCCCATTTTGGAAACTAGAGCCCTCAATGAATTTATTTAGATGATTGTTGAGTTGTTGAGCACCTTGAACCTCCAGGTGCTTCATAGAATTTTGTAATGTCACTTCAACCAGATATCTATTTTTTCAGCATGGTAACAGGAAAAAATGTTCCATACAATTTATTGTACAATTTCTCCTCATTATGCTGTTCACTATGCTGATACCTCAAATGTAGTGGAAATCAACTGTTTGGGAGCACGGCAAGGCTCGAAAGGGAAGGAGTGCCATTTGACTGCAAAATTGGCTGGAATCATTAGCGAAAACCATGTCGTGTTTCAATGAACCCTTTGATTTGTCTAAACTGTGGAGCTCCCCCACATGTGACCCCATTCTTGAAACTAAAACCTTGAAGGATTTTATTTTTGGTATAGTGGACATTTTGAGTAGAGATGAGCTAACCTCTGAAGGCTCGAGTTTGATTCGGTTCGTCGAACCGAGGGCTGGTTCGGCGAACGTTCGACGAACCGTTCGACAAACCTCTCGAACTCCATTGAAAACAATGGGAGGCAAACACAAACACATAAAAACACATAGAAAACACCTTCAAAAGTGTCCAAAAGGTGACAAACAACTCCCAAGACACCACTAACACATGGGAAAGTGACAAGAACATCTACTCATGCGAAAAAAAAACAGCTGGACGAGGAAAAAGAGGAGGAGACACAGATATATGAGTATATGCAAGTGAACATCGATGCCATTACTGTGCAACTTGAGCTTTGCTCATTTTAGGCTTCCAATCTGGATAAATTGCCTGAGCTCACCACTTATGCCTTGGCGATCTTGTCGTGTCCTGCAGCCAGCTTTCTCTCGGAACATTTCTCCAGGGCTGCTGGGTGTGTGCTGACAGATAAGCGCATGCATCTGTCCACTGACAATGTGCACAGACTAATGTTCATCAAGATGAGGAAGTCATGGATCACAGAGGACTTTTCTACCCCTGTGTCATCCAGGGGAGGCGAAAGTCTGGTGTATTTTTGAGAGTGCTTCATGCAAAGCATCTTTTTAAGATTGCAACTGGGGGACAACTGATGCCAGTGAAGTGGTGTGTGTGTGGCCCAATTTTTGGAAACGAGGGAGACTGTAGTTGGAGTCCCCTTTCTGTGTTTTACATGATTTTAGAAGGGCATGACATGGCTTTGAGGTTGACTTTCAGCATCTGCAAACTGTTGGCTACAGAAATGCTGCCTTTCCAACCTTTTGAACAGAGGATTTTCGAGATCTTATGCCCATCACAGAGCCCCAAGAGCCGATGCTCAGTCGCCATTCTTTCTTCAAGAAAGGCGTGCCCGCGCTACACCAGCATGTCGCACACAACATCACCGCTTCCTTGAGAAACTCTGTGTGTGACAGGGTGCATTTCCCCAAAGATACTTGGACCAGTAAGCATGGGCAGGGGCGTTAAATGTCGCTGACTGGGCACTGGGTAACTATGGTGAGAGATGAAGAAGGGTCTGCTGTACAAGTCTTTCTGTCCACACGAGTTGTGTGTCAATCCTTCCTCTGTATGTAGAAGTTCATCCACTGCTTCTGCCTCCTCAATCTCGTCTAGGTCCTCAACCTCTGCTCAAAACCTGTATTGTAAGGTCACTGGTGTTGTAACTGTGCACAAGGAATCCCACACACTTCCTTAATATGCTGGCAGCAGAGCTCATCGGCATCAGGTGGTTGACTCTTTACTTTGAAATGTATGGAAAATGTGAGTCACACCTCTAAGGAGTTGTGGACGGTATGCTCTGGAGAGTGAGACCGAGTTTGATCAATGGTTGTCTCCACTCAACCAGCAGCCAGGGAAGGCCGGGTGCGACAATGATGCAAACCTGGGTGTGGCCCTTCGCCGTGACAATGTGACACACGTGCCTTGTATGGCTCACATGTTGAACCTGGTTATCTAGCAATTTTTAAACCACTATCCCGGCCTACATGGCCATCTGCAGAGGGCACGGTATAATGCCTGCCTGGATCCACACACTCAGATGGGCTTTAAAGGATAGGCTAGAGAGAAGACACTCACCAAGCAGGACCCCAGAACCCTTAAACCCTTTAATCCCTATGCAGGGATTTGGAATTACACAGGGCCCAAGGTGATCAATACCTGTGGAAGGCTGCAGTCCGAGAGAGTAGTACTCAGGCAGGGTCAAACCATGAATTGAGGAACATGAACAGAATCGGATGGCCAGGACTTAATCAGAAAACAAGCAGAGGTCAAATGCGGATCGGTCATTGAGGTACATAAACAGCAGACAGGAGACGTAGTCAGGAAGCAAGCGGTAGTCAGCCTACAAAATCACAAAACAGAACTGGGTGGAACAGGACCCAGAAGTTCAGAACTATGTCTGGCAGTGGTTAGCAGACAGGAGGGGCCTAAAAAAGGGTGTGGTGTCTTCCCATTGTTTGTAGCTGAATGATGGTACTTCAGCTGTGAGACAACCACCTACAATCAGCCAGTGGTTCTGCATATCTCAAGGTAACCCAGCCCAGTTGCTAAGAGGAACCTGCAGCCACTGGCGCCGCTGGCATCGACTCCTCTCCCATCATCAGCACTATCTACGAAAGGAACACAGTGTCACCTGGCAATCGGAGTACAAGTTGCTGGAGCGGACTCCGGTGGTGACTTAACAGCCATGTGCGACAATGATGCAAACCTGGGTTCAGCCCTTCGTCAGGGCGATGTGACACATGTGCCTTGTATGGCTCACGTGTTGAACCTGGTTGTCCAGCAATTTTTAAACCACCATCCCGGCCTACATGGCCTTCTGCAGTGGCCACACTCGCTATGTGCTCACTTCCACCGTTCACACCCAGCAGCTCAACAACTTGCATCGCTCCAGAAGTCTTTCGGTCTGGCAGTTCACCACCTAAAATGTGATGTGCCGACACACAGGAATTTGAATCTGCACATGTTGCAGCGTCTGTGGCAGCACCGCCGAGCCCTGCTGCAATACGTTATGACGTATAGCCTGGGCCAAAGAGATCCAGAGCGGGGGCAGAACACGCTGCTGGAGTGGTCTCAGATCAAGGACCTATGCACCCTTCTTCGAAGTTTACAAATGGCGATGAAGATGTTTAACGCTGACGTTGCTATTATCGGCATGACAATTCCGGTCATCTACATGCTGAAACACACTCTAAGCAGCATTCATAGTCAGGTGGTGGGACAAGAGGAATGGGAGGAAGTACAGGAGGAGTCATATGCTGAAGGGATAACAAGATCTACAAGGTCCAGACGGTCAACAGCACCAAGGCGGCAGGCATGGGACGGTGGGGGAGAGGGATTAACAAGGGCGCGTAGTATCAGCCTAACTGTTGAGGAAGGTGCAGGAACCCAGTAATAAATGGAGGGCGAACTGGCGATGGGCATGGAAGACTGATCAGATGAGGGAGAGCTTGCTCAAATTTCGTTTGTGCGAGGTTGGGGGGAGAGGGCAGAGGAAGGAGGCATGATTCTCACCTCTCCGCCACCAACACAGCAAGTACTTGTTCCTCCTGGATGCGCAAGACACATGAGCGCCTTCTTGCTGCACTACCTACATCATGACCCTCGGATTGTCTGAATGCTAAGTAATGCTGACTACTGGGTTGCCACACTGTTAGATCCTCAGTACAAGACAAAATTTGGCGAAATAAATCCTGCCATAGAAAGGGACACGCGTATGCAGGAGTATCAGCAGAAGCAGGTACGCAATCTTAGCTCGGCTTTTCCACTAAACACCAGTGCTGCACAGAGTGAATCTCAACGCTTTGTCATGGCTAGGAGGAAATGGTCTTTTACTTGTCCACATCTGAGGGACCGAGGGCTGGCTGCTGTGCTGAGATGGCGTTGAGTAGGGTGTCCCTGCATAGTTGCAAATTTTTAAATATACAAAATGAGTGGCAAAAGGCCATATGCTGGTGGAAAGGGGAACAGGTGTGTTGGAAAGGAGAAAAAAGTTTGTGTCCTGGGTTTGGTGGTTAAGCAACAGTAACATCTGCTGAAGAAACACCATCTGTTACGGGGGGACTGGCAGATTAGGATAAGGTGGTATATATCCCAATCACAGGTCGGGGTCCACCGTGCTCCCAGATGGAAAAGAAGATGCTGGCAAAACGAAGGTTAGGCGGAGTATACAGAGCTGGGTGGCTCTGAAACGAATAGTAGCCTGAACCGAGTTAGACAACACTCGGATCTGGAGACTGGGAACCCTGCATCACAGGGTCCACACACCCAGCCCAGGAACTCCCTGTTAACAACACAGGGGCCATTGGGTACGCTGTCCGTGTGCGTAGGGGGCACACCTGTGGACAGCAGGCACAGCAACGCAACAGCAGCAGCCCAGTTAATGCCACTGGGCTGCACTAGCATGACTGCTAGGACAGGAGATGTTCTTAACCGTTCTGTGTTACCAAATGTGGTAGCGGCCTGCACCGACGCCCTATCCCTGCCTACCTCTGACCTAAAGCCGCAATGGGTTCAACACATGGATGTGTGCTCTTTCTGAGCATAATAGAAGACTGTTGTCTCCAGCCCCTTTTATAATCGGGGTCTGCCCCAACCCAGGGTGGACCACAATACACCTCCAGGAGCCAAAAGCAGAGTGCCACGTCATCAGTGGCATAACCAGCGGACTATTCGGAACCGCCACTTCAATGATGACCTTATGGCAGCCACGACCCAAACACCTCACCAGTCATCGTCTGACGAACAATAATGAGGTGACAAGTCATAGGGGCAGGCCTCTGCAAGCCAGTCCGGAGTGGCCTGGCCACATCATCAGGACACCTGATGCCCTGTGGCCTATCTGGGCCTGCCATGTCATGGACAGGGCCAAAGAGTTCATTACCGGACTGAGCCTCTGATGCAGTAAGTGCCTAAGCATGCTCAGTAGCCTGAAAAACAGTCTGAGAAATAAGACTATCAGCTTCAGCATGCTCTCTAGGCACAACACAAGACTTATACACGGCACAGAGTCCAAGTACCTGTGCAAAGAGGCTTTTTGCACTAAGTGTGGGAGCATGCGCTGTAGCCCGAACTGAGGACTTAGCCTCAGGAATGGCACAGTCAGGCTGAGCATACTCACTAGGCCAAACACTTGACTTAGGCTGTGGCTGGGGTAAATCGGCACACGCATGCGCACTAGCCGCCTCTCCACACTTAGACGTGGAGGAGAAAGCAGCCAGCTGAATGACCCGAGGCACGGCCAAAAATGGCAGCTGCCCAGGCCACTGGAACCGCAGCAGGCTGCAAGCGTCTATGGCAGCACCAATTCGTAACACCAACTACCAGCCAAAATAAGAGGTGTACTTCTTCCTGTGGATAATCTGATGTGATCCCTTTTTTCACAGACACTACCAAATGTAGATGAGGCACCAAAACGGCAGGTGCTTCAATGGATCTCAAGTGCTCCATAAAGTAGCTTCTCCTCCACCTCAAGTGCAATATCCCAAAAACTCCATTCCTCTGTGGTGTCAACCCAATCGCACTTGCTTCCTAACGGCTCTCAAGTTTCCACCAGCCCTGCTGAGTATGGGGTAACAGAGATGGTTGAGTCTGCAGAGCTGTTCAGTCACACTATAGCCTAGGAATGAGAGGTCTGCTCCAAAGCTGCTGTGAGTCCAGACAAGGAAATGATCTGCACTGATGCCCAGAAGCTTTGTTAGTCAGATCCAGGCCCCGATGAAGAAGGTGCTGAGCATAATGTACACCCTCATTCCCAAACTGTAAATCCTCCTGGTGGAGACAATGGGGAACATGCTGATGAGACTCAGATACCTGATTGGAACGACAACTTTACTATTCGGTCAGGGCTGGAAGTGGTTGGCTCGGAGGACTCAGGACAAGGGGAGTGAAAACACACAGGGTGATGATGAGGTTGGAGACCCCTCTCACTGTCAAACCAAAGTCACCCACTCGATGAGGTCAGCAGAGGAGGTGGAGGAGGATACTACTGACGACGAGGTTACGTTGCGTCTTCCTGGACAGAGACAAAATACTGGAAGCACGTCAACAACTGAATCCTCAGCCACAACTCTGCCTCTGAGCAGAAGTCATGTTGGCTCTGCAGGTCGCATGGACTGTAAGCCTTGTTTAGCCTGGGGCTTTTTTGACATCGCAAAGGATCACCCAAGTCATATCATCTGTAAGATTTGTCACCAATCTTTAAGTAGAGGCCAAAAACTCACTACTTAGAGTACTTCGTCGATGAAGTGTCACATGTGTCACAAGTGTCACATGAATTGATAGCGTCAAGGTGTATTGATCAGCTTTATCCACTGTCAATGAAACATGCTTATTTGCCATTCATTGCATGCATTGTTGCAGACTACACACAAGGGGCAGCTGTTTTTTGCATCTGCTTTGTCTGTTTGGTCACTATAGCAATAGCAAAACAGTCTTCGGCTGTGGACTTGGAGAACGGAGGAGATGCTGTCTATGAACAGAAGGAAAAGCTAAAGGTATGTGTTACAGCAAGGAGCCACCGCGGAAACACGTTGGTCAATTGTGAGGGGAGTCGTGTTGGAGTTTGGTGAGGAGGACCGTAGCACCTGTGAGCAGCATCCTGTGCCACATACCGACATTTTTCCCGTACTGTCTATACTGTTTACCGTGAGAGGATCGTAAAGTCTGTATTTATGGCAACTGGACACCACAGTACTCGGGTACGGTAGGCTGGGCCCAGACAGTAATGTGTGCATGGAACACTTTGTTTTCTTAGCAAAACACATATATCTTTTCTGGTTAGGCCGACTATATAGACAATAAGACTTGCTGCCTCTGCACTGTCAAAATGTCACTTAAGGTTAAAATCATAGAGGGACAGCGACACATATTTGCATTGACTGTTTCTTTACAAGATTTCCAGGACTGTGTTGCTGATGTGGTTTGCATTCACACTGTTATCATCTGCCTTATCTGTGAGGCTTCCGCTAACAAGGGTATTCAGGGGGGGTAATGGGTTTTGTCTATGTTTAGGTAGATAAGTTGTAAGCTCTTGTGATGCAACAGTGGTAAGTTGTGTTCGCACACGCACACACACACAATTACTCCTGCTACGCAAAGGGATTACCAGGTAGTAGACAACTATTTAGACAGTCCCTTGGTTAGGCAAAAGTTGGTGAGCAGGGGGTATACATCGCTATTACGAGTGTCGCAGCATAGGGGTGTAGGCTTTTGGAATTGTGAATTGATTGTTCTATTCTTTCAGTTTTATGCATGGTTCTAATGCGGGCTTTACACGAGACGATATATTGTGCGATATGTTGTCGGGGTCAGGGTTTTTGTGACGCACATCCGGCATAGCGCACGACGTCATCTCGTGTGACATCTCTGAGCGACGCAGTATCATTCACAAATCCTGAGTCGTGTACTTGTCGTTAACTTTCATAATATCGTTTATTTTCATGGGTGCAGGTTGTTCATCTTTTCCGTGGCATCACACATTGCTCCGTGTGACACCATGGGAACGATGAACACAGCGTACCTGCGTCCCACGGCATCCGCCGGCTTAATGGAAGGAAGGAGGTTGGCGGGATGTTTATATCCCACTCATCTCCGCCCCTCAGCTTCTATCGGCCGGCTGCCGTGTGACGTCGCTGTGACGCCGAACGTCCCTCCCACTTCAGGAAATGGACATTCGTCGCCCACAGCGAGGTCGTCTGGAAGGTAAGTGCGTGTGACAGGGGTTAAACGAGTTTGTGCGCCATGGGCAGCGATTTGCCCATGACACAAAAACGATGGGGGCGAGTACGATCGCTCGTGCTATCGCACGATCGATTGACTCGTGTAAAGCAGGCTTTTTTATTTGTTTTGGGAAAGTTAAACAATCATTTATCAACCCAACTGCCTAGAGTCCTTTTCCTAGTGTGTGGTTTTGCTGTATACTGGGGAGCCCACCCTGTACACTACTTGAAATGAAGCATAAGTCGCAGTGGAAAGGTCACTATGTTACAATGCGGCCTAGCGGGGCGGTGCAATCATCATCTACCCCATCAATGGCATCTGCGTGCTCTTCATCTTCTGTGACTGTGGGGACAGCAGTCACACATGCTTTTTCACGCTGACCTTCTACCCCTTTACCCGCAACAGGGAGTGTGATTGTCATGTTGTCAGTTGTTTTGGAAGAGGAAACAGCTGGTGGTGTTGAGCTCTCTCAGACATCGAGAGAACCACCTTTGGATGAAGGCAACATTATATCCACGACTGCACCTTCGTCACAGATTGGCTGTACTACCTGCAGTTAATAATTGCGTAGCAGAAATGGAGAGTAGTGTAGAATGCACATGTTGTGTACCTTGCTAGGCAGCAAAGGAACACTAAGGTAGTATCCTAGACAATTGTAGTATGCCCCTTAAAGTGTCAGCACTTTTGGAAATTAAAATTGCATAGCAGAAATGAAGAGGAGTGTAGAATGCACATGTGGTGTACGTTGCTTGGCAGCAAAGGAACACTAACTTAGTATTCCAGACACTTTTAGGATGCCACAAAAAATGTCAGCTCTTTGGGGAAATAAAATTGCGTGGCAAAAATGGGCAGGTGGGTAGAATGCACGGGTGCTATAGGTAGTAGGACAGCAAAGGAAGCCTCACTTTCTATCCCTGCTAATGAAAAAATGCAGCAAGGAATTGCCTGAGCTGAGGTAGCCAGACGCTGTTATCTAAAGCCCTGCACAGCGTTAGCATGGACCTACCTAGCAGCTATGGCTATGAACGCCTGTAAATCAGCCCTGAAAAGGGCAGAAATAACCAGTAGTCCCTAATCCCTAAAGCGCTGTGTAGATTGCACTCTCTCTCTATAGCGCACACGGCAGCAGCAGCAGTAGCGGGAGCCGTGACTGTCACCCACACGCAGCAGAGAGATAATGGCAGCGACGGGGAACATGGCCATTTCTTATAAGGCAAGGACATGTGACATGCACAGCCTATAAAACATGCCCTTGCTTGTCTGGCAAAAATTCACTTAGCTTTGTGTGTGTCTGTGATTGGCTGACAGCCTGGCCTGCCCCACTGTACGCGTGGTTAGGGGGGGGTAAAAAAATGGCGATTGGCATTCTCTCAGCACTGATCTAAACCTCGTCCCCCCCGCACACTATATGGTGGATTTTGATAATAGCGTGATTCACAGTGACTCATACTATTACAGTGACAAGCCAGCTAGTAACTAGCTAGGCTTTCTGTTGATCGAACCGTTTTTGAACGTTACTCGAACTGTAGAATTTTTAGCAAAAGGCTCGAGGTCGTTGAATGATTCAAACACCCCCCAAAATCACTTGAACATGAAATTGGCGAACCTCGAACATCGCTTATCTCTAATTGTGAGCCCACAGGTATTTCACAGAATTTGATAACCTTAGGTCGTCATATTGAAAATTATCATTATCATTTTTTTCCACAAAAATGTTACTTTAGCACCAACTTTCTCACTTTTTCAGATACAACACCAGAAAGTAGAGCAAACAGTTCGTATCCAATTTCTTATGAGCACAAGAAACACATGTGGTCAAAAACCGGGAGGGCTCGGAACAGAAGGAGCACCATTTGAATTTTGAAAAATCTGATATAAATTGCGGACATCATTTTGCATTTGCTTGGCTCCTAAGTTACCTATACATCAGAAACCCCCCAAAAGTGACCCCATTTTGGAAACTAGACCCCTCAAGGATTTTATTCATGAGTATGGTGAGCATTTTAAACCCATAGGTAGTTCACAAAATGTTGGTGTAGTAGCAAATTTCTCACTTTTAGGCTATGTGACCACAATCCAGCGACACTGTATCAAGGACGCAGTGGCAGCCCTCCTACAGAGATGCAAGTGTTGTACATGAGAGAATAGAGCTGCTTATGTCCATGGTCAGGGTTTGGGCCGCTGCTGACTTTACCTTTTTACCTTTACCTTTTTACCTAAGGAGAACTCCGCAGCATTTATTGACATACTGCAGCTCGGGAAACCGTGCCGCAGGTAAGTTTATGTTGCAGAGGATAGAAGCACAGTGGGCAGGAAATGTCTAAAAATCTTCCACTGTAATTGTACTGTACAATGCAGCCTTTTGGACCAAGCAAAACACTCTGTATCCAAAACTCTGCAAACACTAATCATTAGTACACAGCCTAAAAAGCTAGGATAAGTAGAGAGATGCCAAGCACATATATAATGTCCTAAGCTGACTCCCTTTAGTGACTATCATGTGGCACTAAAGGGTGTTTAGCCTTGTGTTTAGCTCCCCAAAAATAATAATTTAATAAAACAATGTGGAGTCTGTCTGTGTGGGCATCGGCAGTAAGCTGTCGATGTCTAGGGGACGGCAGACAGGTTGGTGGAGCACCTGTATAGGCCTAGTGTCAGCCTCATGCTAGCGGTATAGTAGCATAGTAGCAGTGACCGCTATCTTGGATAAGAGACCGTGCCTCTCCTATTGTTGTGTGGTTAAGCACTCGTTTTCATACTAAGTGTGTTGCATTTTGACCGTGAGGTCTTTGGACAGGATAATTCTACCCAGATGGTCACCACAGTAGGTTATTGTGACTAGGGTCCCACTACCTCTCTAGCTAGCGCCAGTGAAGTAACCGGTGAGCTTTAATAATCCTGTGACCCAAAGAGGGTTTCCGTTTAGCCTGTGCCTGCGTGACCTTTAACTCAGATCAGTTTGTGTCTCTTTCCTGAGCCTCATAGCTGTGAATAGTCCGTCAGACCCGCGGGGTTCCAACAGCAGTTATCATCTCTGCATGGTGGACCCCGGCTGGTGATTGTAATATTTACCATCTTTATTCCAATCTGCCAGCTTCCTCGTAACAGATGCCCCCATTACTAACCGAGTCAGTAATAAAAAAATAAAGACGACAAAAAAAAAATTATTTGAAAAAACATTCCCTAACATATTCCCTCTTTCACCAATTTATTGCTAAAAAACAAAAATCTGGTAACCATAATCCATTTTGGAGGTCCTATGATGACTTGATCTTCCAGGATATGGGGTTCATGCTCAGTAAATGTTTCCCCCACTTTTTAGAAGTGCAGACACTCCATGTAAAGAGTGTGGCTGAAGTGATCTAAGTGAGACTACTGCAGCCACAATCCCCGGGTCACACTGAGTGCAGTGTAAACTGCAGTAACCTCAGTCTCACTGCTCACAGGGAACTGGCTTAGAGCTGGATCTCTGTGCATGTCTTGGCCATTTTTTCTGAAGACTAGGAAAAGGAGGGGTTGTGGGAGACTCGGTGCTGCAGGAGGTAACGGGGGGACTCGGGGAGATCATGAGTGACAGGGGGTGACCTGGGGAGGACTTTTCTGTCTCATTTGAACTCAGAGGAGAAGGAAACATGAGATGGACACACAACTGGTGCCAGCTGGAAGAGAAATCATTTTTTCACCAGCGCTGCATTGACTTTTACTTGATCGCCATTATACAGTGTACAATGGTGATCATGTGACTGGGAACGTGATCTCCAGGATTGCAGCTACACCTCGTAGCTGAAACCCTCCAGATTTTCCGATGCTGGGGGGTGCTATACCCTTTATCATTAAAAAGCGGTGCTGAGGAATAAATACCCTTAACTAGAGATGAGCGAACCGGTCGCGGTTCGGCTCGAGGTTGGTTCGCCGAACGGACCTCCCGTTCGAGTTCGGTTCGTCGAACGTTCGACGAACCGAACTCGAACTGCATAGGAAACAATGGCAGGCAATCACAAACACAGAAAAACACCTAGAAAACACCCTCAAAGGTGTCCAAAAGGTCACAAACAACTCACAACACATGGGAAAGTGACAAGGACATATACTCATGCGAAAACAAAAGAGCTGGACAAGGAAAAAGAGGAGGACACACAGATATATGAGTATATGCAAGGAAACATGCCATTATTGTGCAACTTGAGCCCTGCTCATTCTTGGCTTCCAATCTTGATAAATTGCCTGAGCTCGCCACGTACGTCTTGGGGATCTTGTCGTGTCCTGCAGCCAGCGTTCTCTCGGAACCTGTCTTCAGTGCTGCTGTGGGTCTGCTGGCAGATAAGCACACGTGTCTGTCCACTGACAATGTGGACATGGCTCTCAGAGGACTTTTCTTCCCCGGGGTCAGCCAGGGGACGGGAAAGGCACGCGTATTTTTGAGAGTGCTTCGTGCAAAGCATCTTTTTCTTTTTCAAAAGGGGGCTCAACCGATGCCAGTCAAGTGGGGTGTGTGTGGCCCAGTGAGTGGCAACGAGGGAGACTGTGGTTGGAGTCCCCTCGCTGTGTTTCTAAAAGAACCAAGATGAACAAGTCATGGCTCTCAGAGGACTTTTCTTCCCCGGGGTCAGCCAGGGGACGGGAAAGGCACGCGTATTTTTGAGAGTGCTTCATGCAAAGCATCTTTTTCTTTTTCAAAAGGGGGCTCAACCGATGCCAGTCAAGTGGGGTGTGTGTGGCCCAGTGAGTGGCAACGAGGGAGACTGTGGTTGGAGTCCCCTCGCTGTGTTTCTAAAAGAACCAAGATGAACAAGTCATGGCTCTCAGAGGACTTTTCTTCCCCGGGGTCAGCCAGGGGACGGGAAAGGCACGCGTATTTTTGAGAGTGCTTCATGCAAAGCATCTTTTTCTTTTTCAAAAGGGGGCTCAACCGATGCCAGTCAAGTGGGGTGTGTGTGGCCCAGTGAGTGGCAACGAGGGAGACTGTGGTTGGAGTCCCCTCGCTGTGTTTCTAAAAGAACCAAGATGAACAAGTCATGGCTCTCAGAGGACTTTTCTTCCCCGGGGTCAGCCAGGGGACGGGAAAGGCACGCGTATTTTTGAGAGTGCTTCATGCAAAGCATCTTTTTCTTTTTCAAAAGGGGGCTCAACCGATGCCAGTCAAGTGGGGTGTGTGTGGCCCAGTGAGTGGCAACGAGGGAGACTGTGGTTGGAGTCCCCTCGCTGTGTTTCTAAAAGAACCAAGATGAACAAGTCATGGCTCTCAGAGGACTTTTCTTCCCCGGGGTCAGCCAGGGGACGGGAAAGGCACGCGTATTTTTGAGAGTGCTTCATGCAAAGCATCTTTTTCTTTTTCAAAAGGGGGCTCAACCGATGCCAGTCAAGTGGGGTGTGTGTGGCCCAGTGAGTGGCAACGAGGGAGACTGTGGTTGGAGTCCCCTCGCTGTGTTATACATGCTTTTAGAAGGGCATGACATGGCTTGGAGGTTGACTTTCATAAAATGCAAACTGTTGGCTACCAAAATGCTGCCTTTCCAACAACTGTGGTTATAGGCAATGAGGAACATACTGATGAAGATGAGACGCAGATACCCGATTGGGATGACAACTTAAATATTCGGTCAGGGCAAGAAGAAACTCGGTCTGAGGGGGAGGGGAGTGCAAACACAACAATTGATGATGAAGTTCTAGATCCCACCTACTGTCAACCCACAGTCAGACACTCGAGGAGGTCAATAGAGGCGGTGGAGGAGGATGCAACCGACGTCGAAGTAACCTGGCGCCTTCCTGGACACAGTCGGAGCACTGGTAGCACGTCTACAACTGCATCCTCAGCCACCACTCTGCCTCTGAGCATTATTCGGGGTGGATCAACAGGTCGCATGGCCTCTAAGCCTTGCCTAGCCTGGTCCTTTTTTGACATAAAAAAAGATCGGCCAAATTATGTGATCTGTAACATTTGCCATGGTTATCTTAGTAGAGGTCAAAACCTCAGCAGTTTGACAACTTCTTCCATGAATCGTCACATGAATAAATATCATATGGCCTGGTGGGAAGCTCACCGTGCTGCAATGCGGCCTAGTGGAGCCAACCATCCACCGCCTGCCCCTTCCAGGGCATCCGCGCGCTCGTCATCTTCTAGGACTGTGGGGACAGCTGTCACACCTGTTTTTCCACCCACAACTTCCACCACTGTAACCGCAACAGGCAGTTTGCTTGGTAGGTCGTCAGTTGGTTTGGAAGGGGAAACAAGTGAGTGTGTACAGCTCTCTCAGACATCGATAGCACCAACTTTGGATGAAGGCAACATCATGTCTCCGCCTGCACTTTCCTCCCAAAGCTGCATTTTTCCAGGGACACCCTACTCAACACCGTCTACACACAGCAGCCAGATCTCTGTCCCTCAGATGTGGTCAAATAAAAGGCCACTTCCTTCGACCCATGACAAAGCGAAGAGGTTGACTCTATCCCTCTGTAAGCTGTTGGCTACAGAAATGCTGCCTTTCCGCCTAGTGGACACACAGGATTTTAGAGACCTTATATCTGTCGCTGTGCCCCAGTACCAGATGCCTAGTCGCCACTACTTCTCTAAGAAAGGTGTGCCCGCGCTACACCAGCATGTCGCACACAATATCACCGCTTCCTTGAGAAACTCTGTGTGTGAACGGGTGAATTTCAGCACCGATACTTGGACCAGTAAGCATGGACAGGGACGTTACATGTCGCTGACTGGGCACTGGGTAACTATGGTGATAGATGGTGAAGGGTCTGCTGCACAAGTCTTGCCGTCCCCACGACTTGTGTGTCAATCCTCTGTCTGTCCAAGTTCCGCCACTGCTTCTGCATCCTCCACCTCATCTGGGTCCTCCACCTCCGCCCCAAGCCTGCCTGGTCAGGCCACCAGCGTTCTCACTGCGCAGAAGGAATCACGCACCCCTCATTACTATGCTGGCAGCAGAGCGCAACGGCATCAGGCGGTCTTTAGCTTGACATGTCTTGGGAATAAGAGTCACACAGCTGAGGAGTTGTGGTCAGCTCTGCGGTCCGAGTTTAATAAATGGTTGTCTCCACTCAACCTGCAGCCTGGTAAGGCCGTGTGCGACAATGCTGCAAACCTGGGTGCGGCCCTTCGCCTGGGCAAGGTGACACACGTGCCTTGTATGGCTCACGTGTTGAACCTTGTTGTCCAGCAATTTTTAACACACTATCCCGGCCTAGATGGCCTTCTGACCAGGGCACGGAAACTGTCTGCAGTGCTCACTTCCGCCGTTCAAGCGCCGCAGCTGAGCGACTTGCATCGCTCCAGAAGTCTTTCGGCCTGCCGGTTCATCGCCTGAAATGCGATGTGGCGACACGCTGGAATTCAACTCTCCACATGTTACAGCGACTGTGGCAGCACCGCAGAGCCCTGGTGCAATACGTCATGACCTAAAGCCTGGGCCAACGAGATGCAGAGGTGGGGCAGATCACCCTGATGGAGTGATCTCAGATCACGGACCTATGCACCCTTCTGCACAGTTTCGACATGGCGACGAATATGTTTAGCGCTGACAATGCCATTATCAGCATGACGATTACAGTCATTTACATGCTGGAGCACACGCTAAACACTATTCGGAGTCAGGAGGTGGGACAACAGGAAGGGGAGGAACTACAGGAGGATTCATATGCGCAAGACACAACAACATCACCAAGGTCCAGACGTTCATCATCACCAACGCGGCAGGCATGGGACCATGGGGGACAGGGATCAACAAGGGCGCATGGTAGCAGGCGAGATGTTGAGGAAGGTGCAGGAGGACATGAAGATATGGAGGACGAACTGTCCATGGACATGGAAGACTCAGCTGATGAGGGGGACCTTGGTCAAATTTAAGTTGAAAGAGGTTGGGGGGAGATGACAGAGGAAGAAAGAACGGTTAGCACCTCTATGCCACAAACACAGCGTGGACTTGGTCCGCATGGCTGCGCAAGACACATGAGTGCCTTCTTGTTGCACTACCTCCAACATGACCCTCGTATTGTCAAAATTAGAAGTGATGATGACTACTGGCTTGCCACACTATTAGATCTCCGGGACAAGTCCAAATTTTGTGACATAATTCCACCCATAGAAAGGGACGCACGTATGCAGGAGTATCAGCAGAAGCTGTTACTCGATCTTAGCTCGGCTTTTCCACCAAACAACCGTGCAGGTGAAGGGAGTGATTCTCCCAGTTGTAACTTGACAAACATGGGACGGCCTCGTCATCTTCAACAGTCTACCCGTACCAGTAGGACCGTATCTGGTGCTGGTAACAGCAATTTTATGGAATCTTTTCATAATTTTTTTAGACCCTCCTTTGCAAGGCCACCAGAGACATCAAGTGTGTCACATAGTCAACGGATGGAGAGGATGATACAGGAGTATCTCCAAATGAACATCGATGCAATGACTTTGCAAATGGAGCCTTGCTCCTTTTGTGCTTCAAATCTAGAAAAATGTCAAGAGCTCTCCAGTTACGCCTTGAAGATTTTGTCGTGTCCAGCTGCCAGCGTTGTCTCTGAACGTGTCTTCAGTGCTGCTGGGTGTGTGCTGACAGATAAGCGCACGCGTCTGTCCAGTGACAATGTGGACAGACTGACGTTCATCAAAATGAACAAGTCATGGATCCAGAAGGAATTTACTACCCCTGTGTCATCCTGGGGAGAGTAAATGCTTGTGGATTTGGAATGTGCTTGATGCAAATCAAAACATCCTGTTTGCAACTAGGGCACAAGTCCTGCCACTGATGGGGTGTCTGTGTGCCCAATTTGGGGAAAAAAGGTAGACTCCGCTTGGAGTAACCCTTGCTTGCTGTGTTTTTTAAAAATGATACAAGATGAACAGATCTGAAGGCAAGATGAAGGCAAGATCATGTCTCCGCCTGCACTTTTCTCACAAACCTGCATTTTTCCAGGGACACCCTACTCAACACCGTCTACAGACAGCAGCCAGATCTCTGTCCCTCAGATGTGGTCAAATAAAAGGCCACTTACTGCGACCCATGACAAAGCTAAGTGGTTGACTCTATCCCTCTGTAAGCTGTTGGCTACCGAAATGCTGCCTTTACGCGTAGTGGACACACAGGATTTTACAGACCTTATGTCTGTCGCTGTGCCCCAGTACCAGATGCCCAATCACCACTGCTTCTCCAAGAAAAGCATGCCCGCGCTACACCAGCATGTCGCACACAACATCACCACTTCCTTGAGAAAATCTGTGTGCGACAGGGTGCATTTCAACACAGATACTTGGACCAGTAAGCATAGACAGGGTCATTACATGTCACTGACTGGGCACTGGCAAACTATGGTGAGAGATGGAGAAGGGTCTGCTGTACAAGTCTTGCCGTCCCCACGAGTTGTTTCAATCCTTGTTCTGTATGTAGAAGTTAATACACTGCTTCTGCCTCTTCAACCTCGTGTGGGTCCTCTACCTTGGCGCAAACCCTGTGTGGTCAGGCCACCCTTCCTTGCAACTGCGCACAAGGACTACCACACACCTCCTTACTATGCTGGCAGCAGAGCTCAATGCCATCAGGCGGTCAAAGTTTTACTTTGAAATGTATGGGAAATGTGAGTCACACCGCTATTACAGAGAATAGTAGTCAGGCAGGGTCAAAACATTAATTGAGGAACAGGAACAGAATGGGACGGCCAGGAAAGAATCAGAAAACAAGCAGAGGTGAAATGCGTATCGGCCAACAAGGTACATAAACAGCAAGCAGGAAAAGTAGTCAGGTAACAAGCACACAAAATCATAAAACTGAACTGGGGGTAAAATTAACCAGAGGTTCATAGCTATGTCTGGCAGTGGTCTGCAGACAGGATGGGCATAAAAAAGGGTGTGGTGTCTTCCCATTGGTTGTAGCTGAATGATGGTATTTCATCTGTGAGATACCCACCAGCTACATTCAGCCAGAGATTCTGCATCTGTCAAGGTAATGCAGCCCAGTGGGTGAGCATAACCTGCGTCCACCTGCGCCGCTGGCATCGACTACTCTCCCATCATCAGCACTATTCATGAAAGGAACACGTTGTCACCTGGCGACCGGAGTACAAATTGACGGAGCGGACTCCGTTGGTGACTTAACAGCCGTGTGCGGCAATGATGCAAACCTGGCTGCGGGCCATCCTCAGGGCAATGTGACACACGTGCCTTTTAGGGCTCACGTGTTGAACCGAATTCGCCAGCAATTTTTAAAACACCATCACGGCCTACATGGCCTTGTGCAGTGGGCACGCTCGCTATGTGCTCACTTCCATCGTGCGCACACAGCAGCTCAACAACTTTCATCACTCCGGAAGTCTTAGGGTCTGGCAGTTAAACGCCGTAAATGTGATGTTTCGACACGCAGGAATTGGAATCTGCACATGTTGCAGCGTGTGTGGCAGCACCGCAGAGCCCTGCTGAAATACGGTAAGACATATAGCCTGGGATAACTTGATCCAGAGGTGGTGCAGATCACGCTGCTGGAGTGGTGTCAGATCAAGGACCTATGCACCCTGCTACACAGTTTTGAAATGTCGACGAAGATGTTTAGCACTGGCAATGTCATTCTCAGCGTGACAATTCTGGTCATCTACATGATGGAGCACACTGTAATTATTATTCGGAGTCAGGTGTTGGGACAAGAGGAAGGGGAGGAAGTACAGGAGGAGTCATATGCGGAAGGGATAACAAGATCTACGAGGTCCAGATGGTCAGCGGCACCTATGCGGCAGTCATGGTGAGGGAGAGGGATTAACAAGGGCGCATAGTATCAGCAAAAAGTGTTGATGAAAGTGCAGGAGCCCATGAAGAAATGGAGGACGAACTGGCGATGGGCATGGAAGACTCAGCAGATGAGTGAGAGCTTGCTCACATTTCGGTTGTGCGAGGTTGGGGGGAGAGGGCAGAGGAAGGATGCACGATTCTCACCTCTCTGCCACCAACACACCAAGGACTTGGTCCTCCTGGATGCACAAGACACATGAGCGCCTTCTTGCTGCACTACCTACATGACCCTCGGATTGTATGAATTTGAACTAATCCTGAATACTGGGTTGCCACACTGTTAGATCCCCGGTACAAGACAAAATTTGGCGAACTAATTCCTGCCATAGAAATAGACGCACGTATACAGGAGTATCTGCAGAATGTGGTACGCAATCTTAGATCTACTTGTCCACTAAACACCAGTGCTGCACAGAGTGAATCTCAACGCTTTGTCATGGATAGGAGGAAATGGTCTTTTACTTGTCCACATCGGAGGGACCGAGGGATGGCTGCTGTGCTGAGATGGCGTTGAGTACGGTGTCCCTGCACAGTTGCACTTTTGGTCATATCCCAAAATGAGTTGAAAAAGGACAGATGCTGTTGGAAAGGGGAACAGGTGTGTTGGAAAGGGGAAAAAAGTTTTGGTCCGTGGATTTGGTGGTTAAGCAACTGTAACATTTGCTGAAGAAACAACATCTGTTACAGTGGGACTGGCAGATTTGGATAAAGTGGTATATAATCTGTGACCGCTATATAACGAAAATTAATAAGAAAAGAAAGAGAAAGGTATATATCCCCATCAGCAGTCAGTGTCCACCGTGCTCCCAGTTGGAAAAGGAGAGGTTGGCAACTTGAAGGTTTGGTGGAGGATACAGAGCTGTGTGGCTATGAAACTAATAGTAGCCTGAACCGAGTTAGACGCCATTCGGATCTGGAGACTGTGAGCCCTGTTAGCGTCACAGGGTCCACATGCCCACCCAGCCCAGGAACTCCCTGTTAACAACACAGGGGCCATTGAGTACGCTGACCGTGTGCGTAGGGGCCACACCTGTGGACAGCAGGCGCATCAGCAGCAGCAGGCCTGTTAATGCCACTGGGCTGCACAAGCAGGACTGTTAGGACAGGAGCTGGTCTTAACCGTTCTGCGTTACCAACTGTGGTGGTGGCCTGCATCCACCACCCGATCCCTGCCTACCTCTGGCCTAAAGCCGCAATGGGTTCAACACATGGAGGTGTGCTCTTTCGGAGCATAATAGAAGACTGCGCACCTCCTTGTTGGCTCCAGCCCCTTTTATAACCTGGGTCCGCCCCAAACCAGGGTGAACCACAATGCACCTCCTGGAGACAAAAGTAGAGTGACACGTCATGAGTGGCATAACTAGCGTCCTATTTGGAAACGCAACTTCAATGATGACCTCATGGCTGCCATGACCCAAACACCTCACCAGTCATCGTCTGAGCATCAATAATGCGGTGACAAGTCATAGGTGTGGGCCTCTGCAAGCCATTTGGGAGGACACCTGATGCCCTGTGGTCTATATGGGACCCCCACATCAGGGCCAGGGCCAAAGAGTTCATTACCGGACCTAGTCTCTGATGCAGGAAGTGCCTGAGCATGCTCAGTAGCATGAAATACAGTCTCTGAAAAAAGACTATCAGCTTTAGCATGGTGTCTATGCCCAAAACAGGACTTATACCCGGCACGGAATGCAAGCACCTGTGCAAAGAGGCTTTTCACACTTAGTGTGGGAGCATGCGCTGTATCCCGAAATGAAAACTTAGCGTCAGGAATGGCACAGTCAGGCTGAGCATACTCACTAGGCGAAACACTGTAATTATGCTGCAGCTGGGGTACATCGGCACACGCATGCGCACTAGCTGCCTCTCCACACTTAGACGTGGAGGGGAAATTTGTCTTGGAGATGCTGTCTATGAACAGAAGGAAAAGCTAAAGGAAGCCTGACTTTCTATCCCTCCGAATTATGAAATGCAGCAATGAATTCCATGAGTTTGCTATAACATTAGCGTAGCAAAATGTGCATGAGGGTGTGATGTAGAGGTGCTAGAAATAGCTTGTCACCAGTGGGGCACTAATGGAATACAACAGCCAGTTCTATGATGCCACAAAATGGCAGTATTTTGTGCTATCATTATAGCTTATTAAAAACAGAGCACGAGGTTGTCATGCAGAGGTGCTGCACATAGATTTGCAGTAGTGTGAATTGACAAAAGTACAATAGCCACGTTTAGGATACAACTAGGTACAGTGAGTGTTTGCTAGTATAATGGCTGAGTTTAAAAAAGTTTGAGTGTGCAATGCAGGCAGACGTGCTGCAAATAACGTTCCAATACTGTGAATTGACAAAAGTACAATAGCCACGTTTAGGATACAACTAGGTACAGTGAGTGTTTGCTAGTATAATGGCTGAGTTTAAAAAAGTTTGAGTGTGCAAGGCAGGCAGATGTCCTGCAAATAACGTTCCAATACTGTGAATTGACAAAAGTACAATAGCCACGTTTAGGATACAACTAGGTACAGTGAGTGTTTGCTAGTATAATGGCTGAGTTTAAAAAAGTTTGAGTGTGCAATGCAGGCAGACGTGCTGCAAATAACGTTCCAATACTGTGAATTGACAAAAGTACAATAGCCACGTTTAGGATACAACTAGGTACAGTGAGTGTTTGCTAGTATAATGGCTGAGTTTAAAAAAGTTTGAGTGTGCAATGCAGGCAGACGTGCTGCAAATAACGTTCCAATACTGTGAATTGACAAAAGTACAATAGCCACGTTTAGGATACAACTAGGTACAGTGAGTGTTTGCTAGTATAATGGCTGAGTTTAAAAAAGTTTGAGTGTGCAAGGCAGGCAGATGTCCTGCAAATAACGTTCCAATACTGTGAATTGACAAAAGTACAATAGCCACGTTTAGGATACAACTAGGTACAGTGAGTGTTTGCTAGTATAATGGCTGAGTTTAAAAAAGTTTGAGTGTGCAAGGCAGGCAGATGTCCTGCAAATAACGTTCCAATACTGTGAATTGACAAAAGTACAATAGCCACGTTTAGGATACAACTAGGTACAGTGAGTGTTTGCTAGTATAATGGCTGAGTTTAAAAAAGTTTGAGTGTGCAATGCAGGCAGACGTGCTGCAAATAACGTTCCAATACTGTGAATTGACAAAAGTACAATAGCCACGTTTAGGATACAACTAGGTACAGTGAGTGTTTGCTAGTATAATGGCTGAGTTTAAAAAAGTTTGAGTGTGCAAGGCAGGCAGATGTCCTGCAAATAACGTTCCAATACTGTGAATTGACAAAAGTACAATAGCCACGTTTAGGATACAACTAGGTACAGTGAGTGTTTGCTAGTATAATGGCTGAGTTTAAAAAAGTTTGAGTGTGCAAGGCAGGCAGATGTCCTGCAAATAACGTTCCAATACTGTGAATTGACAAAAGTACAATAGCCACGTTTAGGATACAACTAGGTACAGTGAGTGTTTGCTAGTATAATGGCTGAGTTTAAAAAAGTTTGAGTGTGCAATTCAGGCAGACGTGCTGCTAATAACGTTCCAATACTGTGAATTGACAAAAGTACAATAGCCACGTTTAGGATACAACTAGGTACAGTGAGTGTTTGCTAGTATAATGGCTGAGTTTAAAAAAGTTTGAGTGTGCAATGCAGGCAGACGTGCTGCTAATAACGTTCCAATACTGTGAATTGACAAAAGTACAATAGCCACGTTTAGGATACAACTAGGTACAGTGAGTGTTTGCTAGTATAATGGCTGAGTTTAAAAAAGTTTGAGTGTGCAATGCAGGCAGACGTCCTGCAAATAACGTTCCAATACTGTGAATTGACAAAAGTACAATAGCCACGTTTAGGATACAACTAGGTACAGTGAGTGTTTGCTAGTATAATGGCTGAGTTTAAAAAAAGTTTGAGTGTGCAAGGCAGGCAGATGTCCTGCAAATAACGTTCCAATACTGTGAATTGACAAAAGTACAATAGCCACGTTTAGGATACAACTAGGTACAGTGAGTGTTTGCTAGTATAATGGCTGAGTTTAAAAAAGTTTGAGTGTGCAATGCAGGCAGATGTCCTGCAAATAACGTTCCAATACTGTGAATTGACAAAAGTACAATAGCCACGTTTAGGATACAACTAGGTACAGTGAGTGTTTGCTAGTATAATGGCTGAGTTTAAAAAAGTTTGAGTGTGCAATGCAGGCAGACGTGCTGCAAATAACGTTCCAATACTGTGAATTGACAAAAGTACAATAGCCACGTTTAGGATACAACTAGGTACAGTGAGTGTTTGCTAGTATAATGGCTGAGTTTAAAAAAGTTTGAGTGTGCAATGCAGGCAGACGTCCTGCAAATAACGTTCCAATACTGTGAATTGACAAAAGTACAATAGCCACGTTTAGGATACAACTAGGTACAGTGAGTGTTTGCTAGTATAATGGCTGAGTTTAAAAAAGTTTGAGTGTGCAATGCAGGCAGACGTGCTGCAAATAACGTTCCAATACTGTGAATTGACAAAAGTACAATAGCCACGTTTAGGATACAACTAGGTACAGTGAGTGTTTGCTAGTATAATGGCTGAGTTTAAAAAAGTTTGAGTGTGCAATGCAGGCAGACGTCCTGCAAATAACGTTCCAATACTGTGAATTGACAAAAGTACAATAGCCACGTTTAGGATACAACTAGGTACAGTGAGTGTTTGCTAGTATAATGGCTGAGTTTAAAAAAATTTGAGTGTGCAAGGCAGGCAGATGTCCTGCAAATAACGTTCCAATACTGTGAATTGACAAAAGTACAATAGCCACGTTTAGGATACAACTAGGTACAGTGAGTGTTTGCTAGTATAATGGCTGAGTTTAAAAAAGTTTGAGTGTGCAATGCAGGCAGACGTGCTGCAAATAACGTTCCAATACTGTGAATTGACAAAAGTACAATAGCCACGTTTAGGATACAACTAGGTACAGTGAGTGTTTGCTAGTATAATGGCTGAGTTTAAAAAAGTTTGAGTGTGCAATGCAGGCAGACGTGCTGCAAATAACGTTCCAATACTGTGAATTGACAAAAGTACAATAGCCACGTTTAGGATACAACTAGGTACAGTGAGTGTTTGCTAGTATAATGGCTGAGTTTAAAAAAGTTTGAGTGTGCAAGGCAGGCAGATGTCCTGCAAATAACGTTCCAATACTGTGAATTGACAAAAGTACAATAGCCACGTTTAGGATACAACTAGGTACAGTGAGTGTTTGCTAGTATAATGGCTGAGTTTAAAAAAGTTTGAGTGTGCAAGGCAGGCAGATGTCCTGCAAATAACGTTCCAATACTGTGAATTGACAAAAGTACAATAGCCACGTTTAGGATACAACTAGGTACAGTGAGTGTTTGCTAGCATAATGGCTGAGTTTAAAAAAGTTTGAGTGTGCAATGCAGGCAGATGTCCTGCAAATAACGTTCCAATACTGTGAATTGACAAAAGTACAATAGCCACGTTTAGGATACAACTAGGTACAGTGAGTGTTTGCTAGTATAATGGCTGAGTTTAAAAAAGTTTGAGTGTGCAATGCAGGCAGACGTGCTGCAAATAACGTTCCAATACTGTGAATTGACAAAAGTACAATAGCCACGTTTAGGATACAACTAGGTACAGTGAGTGTTTGCTAGTATAATGGCTGAGTTTAAAAAAGTTTGAGTGTGCAATGCAGGCAGACGTCCTGCAAATAACGTTCCAATACTGTGAATTGACAAAAGTACAATAGCCACGTTTAGGATACAACTAGGTACAGTGAGTGTTTGCTAGTATAATGGCTGAGTTTAAAAAAGTTTGAGTGTGCAATGCAGGCAGACGTGCTGCAAATAACGTTCCAATACTGTGAATTGACAAAAGTACAATAGCCACGTTTAGGATACAACTAGGTACAGTGAGTGTTTGCTAGTATAATGGCTGAGTTTAAAAAAGTTTGAGTGTGCAATGCAGGCAGACGTGCTGCAAATAACGTTCCAATACTGTGAATTGACAAAAGTACAATAGCCACGTTTAGGATACAACTAGGTACAGTGAGTGTTTGCTAGTATAATGGCTGAGTTTAAAAAAGTTTGAGTGTGCAAGGCAGGCAGATGTCCTGCAAATAACGTTCCAATACTGTGAATTGACAAAAGTACAATAGCCACGTTTAGGATACAACTAAGTACAGTGAGTGTTTGCTAGTATAATGGCTGAGTTTAAAAAAGTTTGAGTGTGCAATGCAGGCAGACGTGCTGCAAATAACGTTCCAATACTGTGAATTGACAAAAGTACAATAGCCACGTTTAGGATACAACTAGGTACAGTGAGTGTTTGCTAGTATAATGGCTGAGTTTAAAAAAGTTTGAGTGTGCAAGGCAGGCAGATGTCCTGCAAATAACGTTCCAATACTGTGAATTGACAAAAGTACAATAGCCACGTTTAGGATACAACTAGGTACAGTGAGTGTTTGCTAGTATAATGGCTGAGTTTAAAAAAGTTTGAGTGTGCAAGGCAGGCAGATGTCCTGCAAATAACGTTCCAATACTGTGAATTGACAAAAGTACAATAGCCACGTTTAGGATACAACTAGGTACAGTGAGTGTTTGCTAGTATAATGGCTGAGTTTAAAAAAGTTTGAGTGTGCAATGCAGGCAGATGTCCTGCAAATAACGTTCCAATACTGTGAATTGACAAAAGTACAATAGCCACGTTTAGGATACAACTAGGTACAGTGAGTGTTTGCTAGTATAATGGCTGAGTTTAAAAAAGTTAGAGTGTGCAATGCAGGCAGATGTCATGCAAATAACGTTCCAATACTGTGAATTGACAAAAGTCCAATAGCCACGTATAGGATGCCATTAGGTACACTGAGTGTTTGCTAGTATAATGGCTTCGTTATAATTAGTTGGAGTGTGCAACGCAGGCAGATGCGCTCTGCAAATGTCTTGGCACTAGTGGGACTATAGCAAAGTCCAATAGCCACGTATAGGATGCCACTAGGTACACTGAGTGTTTGCTAGTAAAATTGCTTAGTTTAAAAAAGTTGTAGTGTGCAATGCAGGCAGACGTGCTCTGCAAATGTCTTTGCACTAGTGGGACTATAGCAAAGTCCAATAGCCACGTATAGGATGCCACTAGGTACACTGAGTGTTTGCTAGTAAAATTGCTTAGTTTAAAAAACTTGGAGTGTGCAATGCAGGCAGATGTGCTCTGCTAATGTCTTTGCACTAGTGGGACTATAGCAAAGTCCAATAGCCACGTTTAGGATGCCACTAGGTACACTGAGTGTTTGCTAGTAAAATTGATTAGTTTAAAAAAGTTGTAGTGTGCAATGCAGGCAGACGTGCTCTGCAAATGCCTTTGCACTAGTGGGACTATAGCAAAGTCCAATAGCCACGTATAGGATGCCACTAGGTACACTGAGTGTTTGCTAGTAAAATTGCTTAGTTTAAAAAAGTTGTAGTGTGCAATGCAGGCAGACGTGCTCTGCAAATGTCTTTGCACTAGTGGGACTATAGCAAAGTCCAATAGCCACGTATAGGATGCCACTAGGTACACTGAGTGTTTGCTAGTAAAATTGCTTAGTTTAAAAAACTTGGAGTGTGCAATGCAGGCAGATGTGCTCTGCTAATGTCTTTGCACTAGTGGGACTATAGCAAAGTCCAATAGCCACGTATAGGATGCCACTAGGTACACTGAGTGTTTGCTAGTAAAATTGCTTAGTTTAAAAAACTTGGAGTGTGCAATGCAGGCAGATGTGCTCTGCTAATGTCTTTGCACTAGTGGGACTATAGCAAAGTCCAATAGCCACGTTTAGGATGCCACTAGGTACACTGAGTGTTTGCTAGTAAAATTGCTTAGTTTAAAAAAGTTGTAGTGTGCAATGCAGGCAGACGTGCTCTGCAAATGTCTTTGCACTAGTGGGACTATAGCAAAGTCCAATAGCCACGTATAGGATGCCACTAGGTACACTGAGTGTTTGCTAGTAAAATTGCTTAGTTTAAAAAAGTTGTAGTGTGCAATGCAGGCAGACGTGCTCTGCAAATGTCTTTGCACTAGTGGGACTATAGCAAAGTCCAATAGCCACGTATAGGATGCCACTAGGTACACTGAGTGTTTGCTAGTAAAATTGCTTAGTTTAAAAAACTTGGAGTGTGCAATGCAGGCAGATGTGCTCTGCTAATGTCTTTGCACTAGTGGGACTATAGCAAAGTCCAATAGCCACGTTTAGGATGCCACTAGGTACACTGAGTGTTTGCTAGTATAATGGCTTACTTAGAATGAGTTGGAGTGTGCAGAGGACAAGAGGGTACAGTGGCAGGATTGTGGTGCTCTGGGTAGAGGAATGGAAGCCTGCCTTTCTATTCCCTCCTAATGGTGAAATGCAGGGAGGAAATCCCTGACCTGGGCTACACAGACGCTGTTGCTGTTTGCAGGACCTGTCACTTATGGCTCTCTGACCCTGCCGCTTTGAGCCCTTAAAAGGACTGCTAGAATGTGCTCTCCCTAAGCTGTCTAACGCTGTGTATGCAGCGCATACAGCTGTATCGGCTATAGGACTCAGGAGGACGGAGCTGCGACACTGATGTCTGACACCAAAGACGCAGAAGGCAGATAATGGCGTTCGTGAAGAAAATGTCCGGTTTTATAATGCAGGGACATGTGACATGCAGATCCTATCACACATGCCGTTGCTTCTCTGGCTCAAAGTCCACTTAGGTGTGTGTGTGTCTGTGATTGGCTGACATGCTGGCCCGCCCCACAAGACGCGCGCGCTTAGGGGAGGAAGACAAGAAAAAAAAAAAAAAAATGGCGATCGCCATTATAGAAACAGCAGTGATCTGAAGGCGCTGTTCACGCACACTATACACTGAAATGTGATAATAGTTTGATTCACAGAGTGACTTACACTATTACAGCAGAAACCAAGCTAGGATTTAGCTGTTTTTTGGCTGCTAGAACCGTTCTCGAACGTTTCTAGAACTATCGAGCTTTTGCAAAAAGCTCGAGTTCTAGTTCGATCTAGAACATGCCCCAAAATCACTCGAGCCGCGAACTGGAGAACCACGAACCACGAACCGCGCTCAACTCTACCCTTAACTGCTGCAGTTAAAAAGTGTATCGGTGGTTGATAAGGGGTTAATAGGTGTAAACAAAATGACATGGGACATGGGAAAAACAGGATAGCAAGTATAAATTATTATGCAACTAATAAGCTCCAGGAAAACGCACTATAGTATAATTAGCTGGGGGAAAAAAAATATTATATATATATAGTGAAGTAGCAGCGTTGCTTGGGCAAAAACGTAAGGCAGTGAGGCAGCAGCGTGTTCACACCAACATTCTATTTATTGTTGCTGCATAAACAGATCCAATTTCCCACAGTCGAAGTCTCTTCCGGATCACAACCGGTACATATAGACAAATCCTTTGAATCAAAAAGTCTTGTTACCTTAGGACCCCGGTAACCGCAGGGATCTGTTTAAGGTTCTCCTAGGCTCACACTCTTGGACTGTGTTCACTCCACACAGAGCCAGCTCAGCTCACACAGCATGTGTTAGCTTCATCAAGCCTGGCTCTTTATATATATAAAAAATACTCATTATTCATAGCTCATAATGGATGTTTGCAGGCATATTTCTCATGGCTGTATATAATAAAATTCATAATTATAATTGATTATGAATGGAAATAACCATATACAGTCATATGAAAAAGTTTGGGCATCCTTATTAATGTTAACTTTTTTTCTTTATAACAATTTGGGTTTTTCCAACAGCTATTTCAGTTTCATATATCTAATAACTAATGGACTCAGTAATATTTCTGGATTAAAATGAGGTTTATTGTACTAACAGAAAATGTGCAATCCGCATTTAAACAAAATTTGACCAGTGCAAAAGTATGGGCACCTCAACATAAAAGGGACATTAATATTTTGTAGATCCTCCTTTTGCAAAAATAACAGCCTCTAGTTGCTTCCTGTAGCTTTTAATGAGTTCCTGGATCCTGGATGAAGGTATATTTGACCATTCCTGTTTCCAAAACAAATCCAGTTCAGTTAAGTTTGATGGTCGCCGAGCATGGACAGCACGCTTCAAATCATCCCACAGATGTTCAATGATATTCAGATCTGGGGACTGGGATGGCCATTCCAGAACATTGTAATTGTTCTTCTGCATGAATGCCTGAGTAGATTTGGAGCTGTGTTTTGGATCATTGTCTTGCTGAAATATCCATCCCCTGCGTAACTTCAACTTCGTCACTGATTCTTGCACATTATTGTCAAGAATCTGCTGATACTGAGTAGAATCCATGCGACCCTCAACTTTAACAAGATTCCCGATGCCAGCATTGGCCACACAGCCCCAAAGCATGATGGAACCTCCACCAAATTTTACTGTGGGTAGCAAGTGCTTTTCTTGGAATGCCGTGTTTTTTTGCCTCTATGCATAATGCCTTTTTGTATGACCAAACAACTCAATCTTTGTTTCATCAGTCCACAGGACCTTCTTCCAAAATGTAACTGGCTTGTCCAAATGTGCTTTTGCATACCTCAGGTGACTCTGTTTGTGGCGTGCTTGCAGAAACGGCTTCTTTCGCATCACTCTCCCATATAGCTTCTCCTTGTGCAAAGTACGCTGTATTGTTGACCGATGCACATTGACACCATCTGCAGCAAGATGATGCTGCAGGTCTTTAGAGGTGGTCTGTGGATTGTCTTTGACTGTTCTCACCATTCTTCTTCTCTGCCTTTCTGATATTTTTCTTTGCCTGCCACTTCTGGGCTTAACAAGAACTGTAGCTGTGTTCTTCCATTTCCTTACTATGTTCCTCACAGTGGAAACTGACAGTTTAAATCTCTGAGACAAGTTTTCTATCCTTCCCCTGAACAACTATGTTGAATAATCTATGTTTTCAGATCATTTGAGAGTTGTTTTGAGGAGCCCATGATGCCACCCTTCATAGGAGATTGAAATAGGAGAACAACTTGCAAGTGGCCACCTTAAATACCTTTTCTCATGATTGGATACACCTGCCTATGAAGTTCAAAGCTCAATGAGGTTAGAAAACCAATTTAGTGCTTCAGTAAGTCAGTAAAAAGTAGTTAGGAGTGTTCAAATCAAGAAATTGATAAGGGTGCCCATACTTTTGCACCTGTCAAATTTTGTTTAAATGCAGATTGCACATTTTCTGTTAGTACAATAAACCTCATTTCAATCCAGAAACATTACTGAGTCCATCAGTTATTAGATATATGAAACTGAAATAGCTGTTGCAAAAACCCAAATTGCTATAAAGAAAAAAGGTTAACATTAATAGGGGTGCCCAAACTTTTTCATATGACTGTAGGTCTATATTAATAAATACATTCAAAATTAGTGTGAATTAAATATTATAATGTATCATGAAAAAAGTGTTTTTTGTCCTACAAAGTATTGACTCAGGGGGACTGAATACATTGGCATGTTAAAATTTTAATTTTCAGACTTATATTTTTTTAAATATTTAGAAAAGCCTGTATCATGTTTTTTTTTGCACTTCACAGACACTTGCTACCTTGTGTTAGTATATGATATGTTGTAGGTGTAACAAGTAGGGATTAGAGATGAGCGGTGTTTGAATCGTACTGTTCGCTAATCTCAAATTCAACCTGTTTTAGAAGATGTTCGAGTCGTTCGACGAACACGAACAATTAGCTACAAAATAGACAGTTCGAGCTTATCTTCGATATCGGTTTGATCACCAAAAGCGTATTTGGCTTTTCACAGTAAGGCCTAAAACACATGGAAAGAAAAACGGTGCGAGTGGAGTGCGATAAAACATCGCATTCCACTCGGACCAATATTAGCCTGTGTGTCAGCTCACATGAGCGATTATTTTCTCAGCCCTAATCGGACCGAGAAAACAATCGCAGCATGCTGCGACTGTAATGCGAGACTCTCTCTCTCGCACCCATTCAAGTGTATGGGGCGAGAGAAAAATTGCACTGCACTCGCGGTACACCAGTGTACCACGAGTGCAGGGCGAGAATCGCAATAGCTGACAACGGAGGAGAGAGGGAGATAAATCCCTCCCTCCCCTCCTCAGCACCGGTCCGCCCCTCCGCAGAGCTGGCCCACCCCCCACAGCTGAGGTCTAGCTCAGGCAATACTTTGGGGCTAGTACCACTGTTTGGCCACTCAGCTCTGCTCGATTTCCATCCTAATGTTTTTTGCCAACAACTGCAGAGTTGCCAATTTGTTCACATATAAAATGGGTGCCAAAAGGCCAGATGCTGCTGGAAAGGGGAACAGGCGTGTTGGAAAGGGAAACAAAGTTTGTGTCCGTGGGGTAGGTGGTAAAGCAACAGTAAGGCGGGCTTTGCACACTACGACATCGCAGCCCGATGCTGCGATGCCGAGTGCGATAGTGCCCGCCCCCGTCGCAGCAGCGATATGTGGTGATAGCTGGCGTAGCGAAAGTTATCGCTACGCCAGCTTCACACACACACTCACCTGCCGTGCGACGTCCCTGTGGCCGGCGACCCGCCTCCTTGTTAAGGGGGCGGGTCGTGCGGCGTCACTGCGACGTCACACGGCAGGCAGCCAATCAGAGCGGAGGGGTGGAGATGAGCAGGATGTAAACATCCTGCCCACCTCCTTCCTTCCGTACATCCTACGGAAGCCGCAGTGAGGCCGGTAGGAGACGTTCCTCGCTCCTGCGACTTCACACACAGCGATGTGTGATGCCGCAGGAGCGAGGAACAACATCGGACCGTCGCGTCAGCGTAATCATGGATTACGCCGACGCTGCACCGATGATACGATTACGACGCTTTTGCGCTCGTTAATCGTATCATCCAGCCTTTACACACTGCGATGTCGCATGCGATGCCGGAAGTGCGTCATTTTCAATTTGACCCCACCGACATCGCACCTGCGATGTCGCAGTGTGCAAAGTGCCCCTTACACCTGCTGAAGAAAGACCATCTTCCAGCCAAAGTAAGATGTCTACTTTTTCCATGGACAATCTGATATGATCCCTTTCTTAAGGACCATCGCTACCAAATGTAGATGAGGCACAAAAATAACAGGTGCTTGAATCAATCTCAAGTGCTCCATCAAGTGGCCTCTACTCCACCTCAACTTCCACATCCCAAATACTCCAGTCCTCTGAGGTGTCACCCCAATCGCACTTGCTTCCTACCAGCTCTCAAGTCTCCACCCGCCCTGCTGAGTATCGGGTAACAGAGATGGTTGAGTCTGCAGACCTGTTCAGTCACACTATAGCCTGGGAATCAGAGGTCTGCTCCAAAGCTGCAGTGAGTACAGACCAGGAAATGGTCTGCAGTGATGCCCAGAAGCTTTGTGAGTCGGATTTAGGCCCAGATGAGGAAGGTTCTGAGCATAATGTAGACCCTCATTCCCAAACTGTAACTCCTCTTGGTGGAGACAATGAGGAACATGCTGATGAGACTCAGATACATGATTGGAACGACAACTTTACTATTCGGTCAGGGCAGGAAGAGGTTGGCTCTGAAGACGAGGGGAGTGAGAACATACAGGGTGATGATGAGGTTGGAGATCCCACTTACTGTCAACCCACAGTCAGCTAGTCGATGAGGTCAGCAGAGGAGGTGGAGGAGGATGCTACTGACGACGAGGTTAGGTTGCGCCTTCCTGGACAGAGACAGAGTACTGGAAGCACATCAACAACTACATCCTCAGCCACAACTCTGCCTCTGAGCAGAAGTCTTTGTGGCTCTGCAGGTGGCATGGGTTCTATGCCTTGCCTAGCCTGGGCCTTTTTTGACATCGCAAAGGATCACCCAACTCATGTCATCTGTAAGATGTCGCCAATCTCTAAGTAGAGGCCGAAAACTCAATAGTTTGAATACTTCATCCATGAACCGTCACATGGACATGAAGCATAAGTCACAGTGGGAAGTTCACTGTTCTACAATGCGGCCTAGCGGGGAGGGCCTACCACTGTCTGCCCCATCAAGTGCATCTGCGTGCTCTTCATCCTCTGTGACTTTGGGGACAGCAGTCACACATGCTCTTGGACGCAGACCTTCCACCTCTTTAACCGCAACAGGCAGTGTGATTGGCAGGTCGTCAGTTGTTTTGGAAGTGGAAACAGCTGCTGGTGTGGAGCTCTCTCAGATATCGAGAGCACCACCTTTGGATGAAAGCAACATTATTTCTCCACCTGCACCTTCCTCACAGACCAGCAGTTTGCCAGGGACACCCTACTCAATGCCGTCTCAGCACAGCAGCCAGCCCTTGGTCCCTCAGATGTGGTCAAGTAAAAGACCATTTCCTCCTAGCTATGACAAAGCTAAGAGGTTGAATTTCAGCATCTGCAAGCTGTTGGCTACAGAAATGCTGCCTTTCCGCCTGGTGGACACAGAGGACTTTCAAGACCTTTTGTCTGTCGCAGTGTCCCAGTACCAGATGCCCAGTCGCAACTACTTCTCCAAGAAAGGTGTGCCTGCGCTACACCTGCATTTTGCATACAACATCACCACTTCCTTAAGAAACTCTTGTGTGTGACAGGGTGCATTTTACCACAGATACTTGAACCAGTAAGCATGGACAGGGACATTACATGTCGCTCACTGGGGACTGGGTAACTATGGTGAGAGATGGAGAAGGGTCTGCTATACAAGTCTTGCCGTCCCCTCAAGTTGTGCGTCAATCCTCTGTATGTAGACGTTTCTCTACTGCTTCTGCCTCCTCAACCTCGTCTCGGTCCTCCACCTCTGCCCAAAGCCTTTCTGGTAAGGCCACCCGCGATGTAACTGCGCACAAGGAATCCCACACACCTCCTTACTATGCTGGCAGCAGAGCTCAATGGCATCAGGTGGTCTTTACTTTGAAATGTCTGGGAAATGTGAGTCAAACAGCTGAGGAGTTGTGGTCAGCTCTGGAGACCGAGTTTCATCAATGGTTGTCTCCACTCAACCTGAAGCCAGGGAAGGCCGCGTGCGACAATTCTGCAAACCTGGGTGCGGCCCCTCGCCAGGGCAATGTGACACACGTGCCTTGTATGGCTCACGTGTTGAACCTGGTTGTCCAGCAATTTTTAACCCACTATCCCATCCTACATGGGCTTCTGCAAGGGGCACGGTCGCTGTGTGCTCACTTCCGCTGTTCACACCCCGCAGCTCATCAACTTGTATCGCTCCAGAAGTCTTTCGGCCTGCCAATTCACCGGCTGAAATGTGATGTGCCGACACACTGGAATTCGACTCTGAACATGTTGCAGCAACTGTGGCAGCACCGCCGAGCCCTGGTGCAATACGTTATGATGTATAGCCTGGGCCAATGAGATCCAGAGGTGAGGCATATCACGCTGCTGGAGTGGTCTCAGATCAAGGAACTATGCACCCTTCTGCACAGTTTTGAAATGGCGATGAAGATGTTTAGTGCTGACGATGCCATTATCAGCATGATTATTCTGGTCATCTACATGCTGAAACACACTCTACACAGTATTCGGAGTCAGGTGGTGGGACAAGAGGAATGGGAGGAAGTACAGGAGGAGTCATATGCGGAAGGGATAACAAGATCTCCAAGGTCCAGACAGTCAGCAGCACTAAGGCGGCAGGCATGGGAGGGTGGGGGAGAGGGATTAACAAGGGCGCATTGTAGCAGCCAAACTGTTGAGGAAGGTGCAGGAGCCCAAGAAGAAATGGAGGACGAACTGGCGATGGGCATGGAAGACTCAGCAGATGAGGGAGACCTTGATCCCATTTCTGTTTTGTGAGGTTGGGGGGAGAGGGCAGAGGAAGGAAGCATGATTCCCACCTCGCCACCACCAACACAACAAGGACTTGGTCCTCCTGGATGCGCAAGGAAGACACATGAGTGCCTTCTTGCTGCACTACCTACAACATGACCCTCGGATTGTCAGAATTCAAAGTAATGCTGACTACTGGGTTGCCACACTCTTAGATCACCGGTACAAGACAAAATTTGACGAAATAATTCCTGCCATAGAAAGGAACACACGTATGCAGGAATATCAGCAGAAGCTGTTACAGAATCTTAGATCGGCTTTTCCACTAAACACCAGTGGTCCACAGAGTGAATCTCACAGGAGTATCTCCAAGTGAACATCGATGCCATGACTGTGCAACTGGAGCATTGCTCATTTTAGGCTTCCAATATTGAAAAATGGCCTGAGCTCGCCACTTACGCCTTGGAGATCTTGTCGTGTCCTGCAGCCAGCGTTCTCGCGGAACGTGTTTTCAGTGCTGCTTGTGGTGTGCTGACAGATAAGAGCACGTGTCTGTCCTGTGACAATGTGGACAGTCTAACGTTCATCAAGCTGAATAGGTCATGGATCCGCAAGGACTTTTCTACCCCTATGTCATCCTGGGGAGACTAAAGGCTTGTGGATTTTTGAATGTGCTTCATGCAAATTAACATTTTAAGTTTGCAACTGTGGGACAATTGATGCCACTTAAGTGGTGTCTGTGCCCAAATTTTCAGAAAAAATGGAGACTCTTGTTGGAGTCCCCTTGCATGCCTATATCTGTGTCTCCTTCTCTGTGTACTCGTCCAGCTCTTTTCTCTTCGCATGAGTATATGTACTTGTCACTTTTTCATGTGTTTGTTGTGTCTTCTGAGTAGTTTGTTACCTTTTGGACACCTTAGAAGGTGTTTTCTATGTGTTTGTATGTGTTTGTGTTTGCTTGCCATTGTTTTCAATGGTGTTCGTCAGTGTTCGATGAACGTTCGGCGAACACACCCCAAGTTCGATGAACCGAACCGAACACTAGGGTGGTGGCTCATCTCTAGTAGGGATGAGCGAATGTATTCGCCACTATTCGGTATCCGACGGACAATGGGGTATTCGAGGTATTCGCTATCCGACGGCTAATATGGTATTCGCTTCGATACTTTCATTTTTATTTCAGACTTCCTGGCGCCTTTTTCCAGCCAATGAACATATCTGATGTTGCTTGCCCTCGCAGTAATGCCGCAGCCATCTTTGTTGTGGTGTTACTGTGATTGGCTTGGCCGCACAGCATCATAGGGGCTATATAAGCCAGCAATCATTGTGTGAACACGCAGCCATATGGAGCTGGCAGTGTAGATAGACTGTAATGTGTGCTGGAGAGCGTTCTTAGATTCAACTAATAAATATTCCTTGTAAGGGCTGAACACAGTGTCCAGTAGCTGCTAGCAGCTCCATAAATCACTTTTTTGACATAAAGAAGGCAGATCGTTTGATCTCTCTCTCTGTCTTTCTGTCTCTCCCTCTCCCCCCCTCTCTCATACTCACCGATCACTGACCGATCACGGGCGCAGCGCTGCTCACCTGTCACACGCTTCTCCTCTTTTGAAAATGCCGGCCGCTCATTATTCCATCTCGTATTCCCTGCTTCCACAGCCCACCGGCACCTATGATTGGTTGCAGTCAGACACGCCCCAACGCTGAGTGACAGCTGTCTCACTGCAACCAATCACAGCCGCTGGAGGGCGGGTCTATGTAGTGCAGTAAAATAAATAAATAATTAAAAAAAAACGGCGTGCGGTACCCTTAAATTGTGATACCAGCCAAGATAAAGCCACACGGCATAAGGCTGGTATTCTCAGGATGGGGAGCCCCACAATATGGGGAGCCCCCCAGCCTAAAAATATCAGCCAGCAGCTGCCTGGAATTGCCACATCCATTAGATGAGACAGTCCCGAGACTCTACCCGGCTCATTCCGAATTGCCCTGGTGCAGTGTCAATTGGGATAATAAGGAGTTAATGGCAGCCCATAGCTGCCACTTAGGGGTAATTTACACGCTGCGACATCACTACCGATATATCGTCGGGGTCACGTCATTAGTGATGCACATCCGGCGCCGATAGCGACATCGCAGCATGTAACACTAGTGAGCGATGATCAACGATCGAAAAATCGTTCAAAAGAGGTGAAATTAACACATCGTTAATTTCCTTAATATCACTGCTGCCACCGGTATGATGTTGTTCGTCGTTCCTGTGGCATCACACATCGCTATGTGTGACACCGCGGGAGCGACGAACATCTCCTTACCTGCATCCACCGGCAATGCGGAAGGAAGGAGGTGGGCAGGATGTTACGTCCCGTTCATCTCTGCCCCTCCGCTTCTATTGGCCGGCCGCTTAGTGACGCCGCAGTGACATTGCTATGACGCCGAACGCACCTCCCCCTTGAAGGAGGGATTGTTCTGCGGTCACAGCGACGTCGCTGACCAGGTATGTGCATGTGACGCTGCCGTAGCGATAATGTTCGCTACGGCAGCGAGCACCAAATGTTGCATTAGCGACGTGGGCGGGAGTTATTGCGCTCGACATCGCTAGCAATCGCTAGGGATGTCGCAGTGTGTAAAGTACCCCTTAGTCCTAGGTTAATCATGGCAGGTGTCTATGAGACACCCCAATGATTAACCTGTAAGTGAAAGTAAATAAACACAGACACCCGAAAAAATCCTTTATTTGGAATAAAAGACGAAAAAAACCACCCTATTTCACCACTTTATTAAAATCCCCAAATACCCCACCAGGTCCGGTGTAATCCTCACGAGGTCCCACGACGCATCCAGCTCTGCTACATGAAGCTGACAGGTGCGACCATACAACACTGCCGCTCTCTGTCAGCTCCACGGAGCAACTGACGTAAGCTGCGCGATCTGCGGTGCCGTCAATGAGGTGACCCACGGCCACAGTTGTCAGGTGGAGGACTCCAGCTGGACCAGTGGCTGTGATTGGTTGCAGTGAGACAGCTGTCACTCAGCGTTGGGGCACGTCTGAATGCAACCAATCATAGGCGCCGGTGGGCGGGGGGAGCAGGGAATACGAGATGGAATAATGAGTAACCTGCATTTTCAAAAGCTGGAGAAGCCGCCAGAGCAGTGTGACAGCTGTGCAGCGCCACGCCGGTGATCGATCAGTGATCGGTGAGTATGAGAGAGAGGAGAGAGGGAGAGACAGACAGACAGAGAGAGAGACCGAAAGACCTGCCTTCTGTATGTCAAAAAAGTGATTACTTTGGTTTGAGAGCTGTTCTGGCTGCTAAGTAAACGCTGCGTGCTGCTCTGCACACGTTATTCCAAGACACCAGAAATGTGGTCACGCACCTTCTACACGCTTTGCCCATACTGTTTCTGGCTTTTCCCATCCATTTCAGCCTCTTCTTCAGTAACCACAGCTCGTCGTTAGGTCCAACGTGAAATTTTTCGAGTTTCCCCTAGACTTACATTGCGCATCAAATATTCTTGAATAGTACCTTTTCGTTACAGTGTATATGTATATATATATATATATATATATATATATATTTTTTTTTTTAATCTATATATAGGCATACCTCTTTCTCCCTCTCCTCCATTTTTTTCCAGCAGATTCCAAAAGATCCTTTAAGAATATTTGTAGTCTAGGTTCTGGAGCTCCAATGGAAAATAATTGTAGCTCTCCTTTATGTCTGACTGAATATTTTCACAATTGCCTGGCATGGACATAATTCATGTGAATTAATAGTGCACCACCTCATTTGTCAGCTGCTGCTAATACTAATGAATTTTGTGTCAGACATTTTGAATCCAAGGGACATAATAAATCTTGGACGACTGCAGAGTAAAGATCGATGATTGCATTGTGTTTTTAAGCACAGCATTTGATCAATTCAGTAGTTCGAATGGTTTGCTTAGATTTAGAGCAATTGCTTCACAGCTGTTTGCCAAATCATAAAATTGAGATAATTATTAAAGATAATGCCATAATGCTGGCCGTTAATATGTGTGGGGCAGGGTCCTCAAAGAAACATTATTTCTCAAATGTAGATAAATAAGAACAAAGCAGAAAGCAGCCACTACTGTTAGTAGATAGTTAAACTGTTGTAGAAACATTTGCCAATAATGAAAGACACATAAGACTATGAAAAAGCAATACATGCTTTGACCTACTATGACATTAATGTCTAAAAGAATCAACGTTCTATATATTTTTAACATATATTTGGAAAAGATTCTTAAAAATTGCCAACAAGCAATTCTGAGATCAAATAATACGTAGAATTAGAAGACGGGGACTTTTATATAGGTCAAAGGAAAGCTGTGAAATAATTTATGAAGGTAGTGAATTAGAAATTATATCATGAAAGTTATTTCATTGAACTTACTGTACAACTGGAGCAACGTACATTCAGTGTGAAGAACAACTGTCCAACACACTTTTTTTTCTCTGCCAACTCTTCATCTAGGGTTGTTGTGCTGAGGACCACTATTTCCAAGATCGGCCTACTTTCGGGAACTCTTGAAGTTTTTTGCACAATAGAAGATAACTTCTTACCTCCACAGCCAAATTTTTGTTTTCACATTTGAATGTTTTCCTCCACTTCTCTAAAGAGCCATAACGTTTTTTATTTTTCTATTGACCAACCATCATAAAGAGCACAAAGACCACATCAAGGTATACCTTTAGCATGGATGGACCTCAATGACTAAAATTCCTACCTCTCTGTGTGTCAAGACAGCCTCATCTGAATGGGGAGTGAAAAGGAGACACAATTAAAACCTTGTGTGGTTGGATTAGTGTACAGAGCTCTGGACAGGTGCCATCCCCCCAATACTACAACAAAAAATAAATAATACACCTTTAGTGTTAATGTACAAATCTGCTTTGTGGCCAATATAAAGACATATACATACATGGTGTGGCAGCACACTGCAATGAATATATGAACTCCAATATTGATCTAAATGTTAAAAATGTAAGGTATTTAGCGTATAAAGGAGCGCAAAAGCCATCCAAAACATCAAGGTGTACCTTTAATATAGATGGTCCTTAAACACTTTCATCCTACCTCTCCATGTACCAATCCAGCCTCATCTGAATGGGAAGTGAAACAACACAAGGTTTTAATTGCGAACCATGCTATGCCTAAAGCCTGCTTTACACCTTGCAATTAGTTGTACAATCGCATTTGCGATGTGACACGCCCAGGTTGCATGCGGGATCTTATGAGATTGCACGTAGGTCGTTCATTTGCTGTCACACGTGCGTTAGTAGTCTATGTTAAATTGATCAATTTTGTGTGCGATCCTTTAGATCATGTGATCTGTGACGTATGCATTGGGCACCTTTTTTTTTTTTTATTTATTGACTTGACAAGCGTGTGTAATGTGTAGGGATGCGTTTTTACTATGTCATCTGCTATTCAGCTCTGCTACATGGCCGCTGACAGCAGACACAGACAGCCATGTAGCAGAGCTGAATGGCAGATGACAGCAGACACAGACAGAGCCGCACTGTCAGAATGAACTCGGGTGAACCTCACCCGACTTCATTGTCATGCTGCCGCTCTGTCTGTGTCGCGCCCTGATTAGCGGTCACCTGTGAAGGACTCACCGGTGACCGCTAAACTCCTGAGCAACTGAATTGAGCAGCCCTCTCTCATATACTCACCGATCCCCGATCCCTGGCGCTGCACGGCATTCACACTGCTCCGGCGGCTTTTACTGTTTGCACCCAATCACAGCAGCCGGTGGGCGTGTCTATACTGTGCAGTGAAATAAATAATTAAATAATTAACAAAAATGGCGTGCGGTCCCCCCCAATTTTAAAACCAGCCAGATAAAGCCATACGGCTGAAGGCTGGTATTCTCAGGATGGGGGGCTCCACGTCATGGGGAGCCCCCCAGCCTAACAATATCAGCCAGCAGCCGCCCAGAATTGCCACATACATTATATGCGACAGTTCTGGGACTGTACCCGGCTCTTCCCGATTTGCCCTGGTGCGTTGGCAAATCAGGGTAATAAGGAGTTATTGGCAGCCCATAGCTGCCAATAAGTCCTAGATTAATCATGTCAGGCGTCTATGAGACACCCTCCATGATTAATCTGTAAATTACAGTAAATAAACACACACACCCGAAAAATCATTTATTAGAAATTAAAAACACAAACATATACCCTGGTTAACCACTTTAACCAGCCCCAAAAAGCCCTCCATGTCCGGCGTACTCCAGGATGCTCCAGCGTCGCATCCAGCACTGCTGCATGAATGTGACCGGAGCAGCAGAAGAAACCGCCACTCCTGTCACCTCCACACAGCAACTGAAGACAGCCGCGCGATCGGCTGAGCTGTCACTGAGGTTACCCGCTGTCACTGGATACAGCGGTGGCCGCGGGTAACCTCAGTGACAGCTCAGCCGATCGCGCTACTCACCGCCGCTCCTCTCACCTCCACGCTGCAACTGAGGTGAATAGCTCGATCAGCTGAGCTGTCACTGAGGTTACCCGCGGCCACCGCTGCATCCACCGCTGGATCCAGTGACAGCGGGTAACCTCAGTGACAGCTCAGCTGATCGCGCGGCTGTCTTCATTAGCTGTGTGGAGGTGACAGGAGCGGCTGTGTATTCTGCAGCTCCGGTCACCTCCATGCAGCATCGCTGGATGCGACGCTGGAGCATCCTGGAGTACGCCGGACATGGAGGGCTTTTTGGGGCTGATTAAAGTGGTTAACCAGGGTATATGTTTGTGTTTTTTATTTCTAATAAAGGATTTTTTCGTGTGTGTGTGTTTATTTACTGTCACTTACAGATTAATCATGGAGGGTGTCTCATAGACGCCTGACATGATTAATCTAGGACTTATTGGCAGCTATGGGCTGCCAATAACTCCTTATTACCCCGATTTGCCAACGCACCAGGGCAAATCGGGAAGAGCCGGGTACAGTCCCAGAACTGTCGCATCTAATGTATGCGGCAATTCTGGCCGGCTGTTGGCTGATATTGTTAGGCTGGGGGGCTCCTCATAACGTGGAGCTCCCCATCCTGAGAATACCAGCCTTCAGCCGTATGGCTTTATCTGGCTGGTATTAAAATTGGGGGGGACCGCACGCCGTTTTTTTTAATTATTTAATTATTTATTTCACTACACAGTATAGACACGCCCACCGGCTGCTGTGATTGGGTGCAGTGTGACACCTGTCACTCAGAGTGGGGGCGTGTCTCACTGTAACCAATCATAGGCGCCGGTGGGCGGGGAAAGCAGGGAATACAGGATTGTTTAATGGGCGGCCGGCTTTTTCAAAACAGTAAAAGCCGCCGGAGCAGTGTGAACGCCGTGCAGCGCCGGGGATCGGGGATCGGTGACTATATGAGAGAGGGGGATAGACTGACATGGACAGAGAGTGAGGGACAGAGATAGTGACCGACTGACAGAGATTAGTGCATGACAGACATTGTGAGGCGCTTCAGAACGCAGCTTTTCAGCTGCGCTCTGAAGCGGACCTTTTTTAAGCTGCGGTGCAGAGCGCACACCTGCGCACATAGCATCAGACACCAAAATCGTATGAGGGATGTCACACGTTACAATTGACTAGGTTCGTGAAACAAAACCCTCAATTCTAGACAAAGATACGATGTGTTTGCGATCAACGGTTTTGCGTTCAATCCTGATCGCACGTAGATGTCACACGCAGATACCTCACAAACGATGCCGAATGTGCGTCACTTACAACTTGACCCCGACGACGGATTGTGAGATATATTGAAGCGTGTAAAGTGGGCTTAAGTCCTATTACATTTTTATTTTTTGTGAGGACTTGTTTTTTTGCTTGATGTTATGACTGTTTTATTGATTTCATTTTGGGGTACATACAAGGTTTCTTATTCCAGTTATTTGTTGCGTTGCAACGATTAAAATAAAAATGCAATTCTGGCATTCAGATGATTTTTTAATTTGTGTTGCTTATCAATCAGATTAATTAATTTTAGATTTTGATAAACTGAACTTTTATTAATACAGCAATTCCAAGTACAGTGGAACCTTGGTTTATGAGAACAATTATAATGCAGCCACTGGTATGGTATATAATTTATAAGGACCTGAAATACAGCAATAATACCTAAAATATAACTTTTAATAGTTCCTCTAAAAATAGGGAAGGATCACCTTGCCTATGCATAAGAAATCAATTCAGGGATTAAATCGATTGCTAAAAATCCTCCAAAATACTAGGAGGGACCAGCAAACCCTGTGAAAATGCAAAAACACCTCAATAACGATCGGTGTTGGCAGATATATACATATATTCAACCGAGATGGTCAAGATTTTTCACACAACTGCTCACTCAAACTCTATTCACAATAACGGCAGTGGTGTTATTCACAACCTATAGTATCCTCCAGTTGCTAATGGGAGGTAGTTTTTTGAGTGACCTTATTACTCACACACATTTGGTCACAAAAACAATGTACATCACATCCGGTTAGAACAAATAAACAAAATCCAGGAATGCAGAGATTCAAGTTGTTAACCTGGTATTGTCTGAAAGGGAACAATCTCACCCAATTCCTGGTGTCTCGTTTCCCAGATGGTCAGTGTGTCCTCATATTCGGCGTAGTCCAAAAGACCCTCATCAAACAGGTCTAGGACCCCTTATGAATGGACTCACTGTCCTCTCCCAGAGTCTCCTTCTCCCTTCTCCCGACGCGTTTCTTATACACCATTCATCAGGGGAGCATTAAGGAGTAAACCTATACTGGGTTAATCTAAAATAAATGAGAATATGGGAAGAGTAAGAGGGGTTCTCAATTGCAGCCCCCAACATAAACCTCACACTACATAGAGGAAACATAGAGAAATGAGCGACTTACCAGACGGTGACAGCGCCAATCTTATAAGCTGTACACCGCTGCCTAGTAAAAGCACCTTTTAAATAATCGCCACTCTCCTGCCGGCGTCTGACGTCACATCCGTGATCGCGCTCACCACTTCTGCCCGGTGGAGCGCATCTGTGGAACGCACGTCCCACAGGAAGTGACGTCGGACAACATCCGGCGCGCTCATTATACTACCCTAGTAATACAAGAGTGGGGCATAACAACGCCCAGCGGCCCGCCGCCTCACCTGATCGGAACGGCGCAACCCATGCTATACCACCGCGCATGCGCCTAGTCCGTGACCCGGACTTTCCTAACCTTAGAAGGATAAATGTATTGTCAAGACGTACAATACTCAAAACGGGCGATAACCGCTAAAAAACCAGATGATATGGCCAGGTTTCAAAAATACATACAAACAAAAAAATAGAAAATAGATGTCAGAGCAGAGGCAAAAACTCAGAAATAAAACAGAAAAGCGGATTAAAAGGTCATTAAACCTACAAATAGTTACTGAAGGCTATCAGAGGACAGTACAGGGCCCTGAGAGACGCACTGGAGGATGGCATCAGCTACAGCACTGCAGGGATAAAGGGATGAAAAAATGCAGGTTGGAAAATGGAATAGAAAGAGGAGAAAGAGCTAACAAGTCCATCACCGACTAGGCTAAACTGATGGTTCTGGCCCTACCTTACTGCGGGGGTTGGCACCCTAAAAAGTCGGTGATTGGCGCTCCCACTCGTCCGATGGCTTTCCCTCCTAACTGTCTCTACGGACTCCACTTACAAAAAGGGTGCATAGGAAATACATTCATTGAGACCAAGAGGATGGACTGTTTTTAGTCGGAAAATCGACCTACACTCTTTCTGGAGGATTTTTTTATCCCAATCACCTCCCCGCTTCAGCGGAACAACCACATCAATGCCTTGGAAGGTGATTTGATCAATATCACCCCCATGAAAAGTGTTCAGATGTTTTGCCAGTGGGGTATCATTCCCAACTCTTATGTCTCTCAGGTGTTCTCCCACCCTTCTTCTGAATTCTGTCCTAGTCTTCCCTATGTATTCTAGTCCACAAGAACATGTAACCCTATATAGGACACCCTTAGTGCGACAATTGACGAAACAACGAATGTCATATTCTTTCCCTGTGTTAGTACTCCAAAATTTCTTTCCTACCCTTACCATATTGCATGCCACACACCCACTACAGCGAAAGCATCCCTTAGGACCATTTCTGAGCCAGTCACACCCCGTGCCCCTATTGTCCACAAAGTGACTGTGGGTCAACCTGTCTTGTAGTGACCTGGCTCGTCTAAAAGTGATCTGTGGTTTTTCTGATACATATTTGCCAACATCAAGGTCCATCTTCAGAATGGACCAGTGTCTCTCCAGTACTTCTCTCATGGCCCTCGATCCATTGTTAAATGTTGTGATGAAGCGGACTAGCCCAGCCACATCTTCCTGTTTGGGTGGTGGATACAACAGGGTCGGCCTGCTGATCCCATTGACTTCTTCACGTGCCCTTTTTATGACCGTGTTCGGATACCCTCTATCGCGAAATCGTTTCTCTAGGTCATCGAACTGCAGCACACACTTCTCTTTATTGGAGCAGTTTCTCTTTAGTCTGGAGAACTGCCCCTTTGGGATGCCCTTCTTTTGAGACATTGGATGACCAACGCCGCTGGGCGTTGTTATGCCCCACTCTTGTATTACTAGGGTAGTATAATGAGCGCGCCGGATGTTGTCTGACGTCACTTCCTGTGGGACGTGCGTTCCACAGATGCGCTCCACCGGGCCGGAGTGGTGAGCGCGATCACGGATGTGACGCCAGACGCCGGCAGGAGAGTGGCGATTATTTAAAAGGTGCTTTTACTAGGCAGCGGTGTACAGCTTATAAGATTGGCGCTGTCACCGTCTGGTAAGTCGCTCATTTCTCTATGTTTCCTCTATGTAGTGTGAGGTTTATGTTGGGGGCTGCAATTGAGAACCCCTCTTACTCTTCCCATATTCTCATTTATTTTAGATTAACCCAGTATAGGTTTACTCCTTAATGCTCCCCTGATGAATGGTGTATAAGAAACGCGTCGGGAGAAGGGAGAAGGAGACTCTGGGAGAGGACAGTGAGTCCATTCATAAGGGGTCCTAGACCTGTTTGATGAGGGTCTTTGGACTACGCCGAATATGAGGACACACTGACCATCTGGGAAACGACACACCAGGAATTGGGTGAGATTGTTCCCTTTCAGACAATACCAGGTTAACAACTTGAATCTCTGCATTCCTGGATATTGTTTATTTGTTCTAACTGGATGTGATGTACATTGTTTTTGTAACCAAATGTGTGTGGGTAGTAAGGTCACTCAAAAAACTACCTCCCATTAGCAACTGGAGGATACTATTGGTTGTGAATAACACCACTGCCGTTATTGTGAACAGAGTTTGAGTGAGCAGTTGTGTGAAAAATCTTGACCATCTCGGTTGAATATATGTATATATCTGCCAACACCTATCGTTATTGAGGTGTTTTTGCATTTTCACAGGGTTTGCTGGTCCCTCCTAGTATTTTGGAGGATTTTTAGCAATCGATTTAATCCCTGAATTGATTTTTTATGTATAGGCAAGGTGATCCTTCCCTATTTTTAGAGGAACTATTAAAAGTTATATTTTAGGTATTATGAGAACAATCCATTCAAAAAGCCGTGGACCCCAAAGGGGGCAGGGGCGACATGACCAAAGGGAAAGGAAAGAGTGATGGGGTTAATAAAAATGAATGGGGTGTATTATGGGATGCTATATGGGATTGTTTGGGGAAAAGGGTCCCAGGAGGAGGAGGGGGGGAGTATAAAAGGAACTGGGGAGGGGTCTTACCTCCCTTGTGACTCTGGACGGTGACGGATCGGGACCAGGACCAGGACACAGATGGCGGACCTTCAGGAGCTGGAGCGCCTGATTAGTGCGGCGATGGCGGTACACGGGGCTCAGGCAGTACAGTCCCATGTCAGGGCTGCCTGGGTTTTCCCGTCGGCACCTTCCCCTTGCTCCTCCTCTAGCCGCGGGCGGCATTCCCAGCCCCCATCCAGGGATTCTCCGGGTGCAGGGGAAGCAAGGAGGCGCAGTGAGAGCTCCCCTCTGGCGAGGCCGCGGCGGCCGAAAAAGGGGCGTGGCCAGCCCAGGGACTTCTTCTGGTGTCAGGCCTTGGGCTGGAGTACACAGCTCAGCGGCTTCTCCCGGCCGGGAGCGAGCCCTGCGACTGACTGAGTCCAGCGGCGGCCTAGGAGGAGGCGGGTCCGACCCAGGGCCTACTTCTGGTCTCGGGCCTCGGACTTGATTTCGGAGGCCGGCGGCAGCTCGGGATCTGGAGCATACCCAGCGGGGACCTAAAGTGTGCAACGCGGGAAGAGGGGGCGTGTCCATCCTGGGGCCTGCTCCCGGCGACGGGCCTCTGGTGGTGGGACGCGTCTCTGCGGCGGCTTCCACCCGGGAGCATGCCCGGAATGATATTGAGGCCAGCAGTACCCCCCGTGGGCGGGGTGGGGGGCTGGGTGCAGGCAGCCAGTAAGGAGGCCCGTGTGGGCAGGCGACACCCGGTTAACCGTGAGGCTGCAGGGAGCAGGAGTGACGGCAGGAGCCCTGAGGTCACTGCCAGGTCACTCGGGTCCTCCGCACGGCGCCCGGCAGCAGCGGTCTCCCTCGGGCTGGGGAGGACACAACGAAATGGACTGGTCGTAGGCCCTGGAGGGCAGGAGGCAGCGGCGGGGAGCCCACTGAGCCCGGGGGGAGGCTCCACCCAAAAGAGGACACGGTCGGCGGTGGCAGCTCATGGGACAGGACGGTCTCGTGGGATGTCGCCCCGCAGGAAGCAGTGGATTTTGGATGCCAGTGCCCACGCGGTGGCCCAGGAGGGTGGCCGTGGTGGAGGGGATGCATCGGCTGCGTCCTCTGGAGCTGTTACAGTGGAGGATGGCTACAGCGAGGAAGAGGATGGAGCCCTCATGTCAGGGGACGAATCAGAAGAACAGATGGCGGAGGACGTTGCAGTACCGATTTCCAGAATTTCTGAGTCACGGTTGGGTGAGCTGGCCGTGGATTCGGCATTGGTTATGGCGCGGGGCGATTGTGTCGGGGAGGCGGCTGCGGGCACGGCAGTGCCAGAGGGGTCAGCTCTTTTTAGTCAGTTGCTGGGGATTTTGCAGGGTTTAGCGCGAGCGCCATCGGCGGCGGCCTGGACGGGGTCGGCGGTGGACGGCACAGCATCGGTAAGCAGCGAGAAGGTGCCGGAAGGGGCAAGAGCAGCTAGCATGGTAGTGGAGTCGGTGGGTGAGAAGGCGGTAGAAAAGGAAAAGGAAAAGGAAGATGAAGTGGTGCGACTAGATGACAGGGTTAAGAGTAGAGTTGAGCGCGGTTCGCGGTTCGTGGTTCTCCAGTTCGCGGCTCGAGTGATTTTGGGGGCTGTTCTAGATCGAACTATAACTCGAGCTTTTTGCTAAAGCTCGATAGTTCTAGATACGTTCGAGAACGGTTCTAGCAGCAAAAAAAACAGCTAATTCCTAGCTGGCTTTCCGCTGTAATAGTGTAAGTCACTCTGTGACTCACACTATTATGACATTTCAGTGTATAGTGTGCGGGAACAGCGCATTCAGATCACTGCTGTATGTATAATCGCCATTTTTTTTTTTTCCTTGTCTTCCTTCCCTAAGCGCGCACGTGTAGTGGGGCGGGCCAGCATGTCAGCCAATCCCAGACACACACACAGCTAAGTGGACTTTTAGCCAGAGAAGCAACGGCATGTGTGATAGGATGTCCATGTCACATGTCCCTGCATTATAAAACCGGACATTTTCCTCCAGCACGCCATTATCTGCCTTCTGCGTCCTTGGTGTCAGACATCACTGGCGCAGCTCCTATCGCCGATACTGCTGTGTACGCTCCATACACAGCGCTGTACAGCATAGGGATAGCACTTTCTATCAGTCCTTTTAAGGGCTCATACCGGCAGGGTCAGAGCCATAGGTGACAGGTCCGTAAAAACAGAGTTTAACAGCTACACAAGATGACAGCGTCTGTGTAGCTAAGGTCAGGGATTTCCTCGCTGCATTTCCCCATTAGGAGGGATAGAAAGGCAGGCTTCCTTTCCTCTACCCAGACCCACAACCCTGCCACTGTACCCTCCTGCCCTTTGCACACTAAAACTCATTGTTACTAAGCCATTATACTAGCAAACACTGAGTGAACTTAGTGGCATCCTAAACGTGGCTATTGGACTTCTGTATAGTCCCACTAGTGCAAAGATATTTGCAGCACGTCTGCCTGCATTGCACACTCCAACTCATTGTTACTAAGCCATTATACTAGCAAACACTGAGTGAACTTAGTGGCATCCTAAACGTGGCTATTGGACTTCTGTATAGTCCCACTAGTGCAAAGATATTTGCAGCACGTCTGCCTGCATTGCACACTCAAACTCATTGTTACTAAGCCATTATACTAGCAAACACTGAGTGAACTTAGTGGCATCCTAAACGTGGCTATTGGACTTCTGTATAGTCCCACTAGTGCAAAGATATTTGCAGCACGTCTGCCTGCATTGCACACTAAAACTCATTGTTACTAAGCCATTATACTAGCAAACACTGAGTGAACTTAGTGGCATCCTAAACGTGGCTATTGGACTTCTGTATAGTCCCACTAGTGCAAAGATATTTGCAGCACGTCTGCCTGCATTGCACTCCAACTCATTGTTACTAAGCCATTATACTAGCAATTTATGCTGCCAGTTTAAGGGCCGTAGTTGCATTGTCAGGGATAATTATTCTTTGTTATTCTGCTGTTAATAAAGCTAGACCACCGCTGCAATCTACACCACCTCTCAATTTTTACTACCACGTTTTAAGTGCACAATCTTGTCGCAATCAACATAAGTGGCAAAATGACAGATGCTGGTGGAAAGGGGAAGAGGCGTGTTGGAAAAGGAAAAAAAGGGTTTGTCCGTGGGGAAGGTGGCAAAGCTCCATTAACATCTGCTGAAGATAGACCATCTACCAGCAAAAGTAAGATGTCTACTACTTACCGTGGACAATCCGATGTGCTCCCTTTTTTACGGACAGGAACAACAGGAACAAAGGTAGATGATGGCCAAAAAAGGAAAATGCTTGAATGGATCTCAAGGGGTCCAACAAGTGCCCTCTCAGCCACCTCAATTACCGCATCCAAAAAACACCAGTCCTCTGAGTTGTCATCCCAATCAAACTTGCTTTCTCCCAACTCTGAAGTCTCCATCAGCCCTGCACAGTATGGTGGAACTGAGATGGCTGAGTCTGCAGAGCTGTTCAGTCACACTATAGCCTGGGAATCAGAGGTCTGCTCCCAAGCTACAGTGAGTACAGAACAGGAAATGGTCTGCAGTGATGTCCAGAACCTTTGTGACTCTGATTCAGGCCGTGAGGACCAAGTTTCTGAGCATAATATTGACCCTTTGTCACAAACTGTAACACCTGTGGTTATAGACAATGAGGAACATACTGTTGACGATGAGACGCAGATACCAGATTGTGATGACAACTTAAATATTCGGTCAGGGCAAGAAGAGGCTCGGTCTGAGGGTGAGGGGAGTGCAAACACAACAATTGATGAGGAAGTTCTAGATCCCACCTACTGTCAACCCACAGTCAGGCACTCGAGGAGGTCAACAGAGGCGGTGGAGGAGGATGCAACCGACGACATAGTTACCTTGCGCCTTCCTGGACAGAGTCGGAGCACTGGTAGCACGTCTACAACTGCATCATCAGCCACCACTCTGCCTCTGAGCACTAGTCGGGGGGGCTCAGCAGGTCGCATGCCCTCTAAGCCTTGCCTAGCCTGGTCCTTTTTTGACATAGAAAAAGATTGCCCAAATTATGTGATGTGTAAAATTTGTCGTGATTCTGTTAGTAGAGGTCAAAACCTCAGCAGTTTGACAACTTCTTCCATGAATCGTCACATGAATAAATATCATAGGTCCCAGTGGGAAGCTCACCGTGTTGCAATGCGGCCTAGCGGAGCGAACCATCCACGGCCTGCCCCTTCCAGTGCATCCGCGCGCTCTTCATCTTCTAGGACTGTGGGGACAGCTGGCACACCTGGTTTTCCACGCACAACTTCCACCACTGTAACCGCAACAGGCAGTTTGCTTGGTAGGTCGTCAGTTGGTTTGGAAGGGGAAACAAATGCGTGTGTACAGCTCTCTCAGACATCGATAGCACCAACGTTGGATGAAGGCAACATCATGTCTCCGCCTGCACTTTCCTCACAAACCTGCATTTTTCCAGGGACACCCTACTCAACACCGTCTACACACAGCAGCCAGATCTCTGTCCCTCAGATGTGGACAAATAAAAGGCCATTTCCTGCGACCCATGACAAAGCTAAGAGGTTGACTTTATCCCTCTTTAAGCTCTTGGCTACCGAAATGCTGCCTTTCCGCCTGGTGGACACACAGGATTTTAGAGACCTTATGTCTGTCACTGTGCCCCAGTACCAGATGCCCAGTCGCCACTACTTCTCTAAGAAAGGTGTGCCCGCGCTACACCAGCATGTCGCACACAACATCACCGCTTCCTTGAGAAACTCTGTGTGTGAACGAGTGCATTTTACCACCGATACTTGGACCAGTAAGCATGGACAGGGACGTTACATGTCGCTGACTGGGCACTGGGTAACTATGGTGATAGATGGTGAAGGGTCTGCTGCACAAGTCTTGCCGTCCCCACGACTTGTGTGTCAATCCTCTGTCTGTCCAAGTTCCGCCACTGCTTCTGCCTCCTCCACCTCATCTGTGTCCTCCACCTCCGCCCCAAGCCTGCCTGGTCAGGCCACCAGCGTTCTCACTGTGCAGAAGGAATCACGCACCCCTCATTACTATGCTGGCAGCAGAGCGCAACGTCATCAGGCGGTGTTTAGCTTGACATGTCTTGGGAATAAGAGTCACACAGCTGAGGAGTTGTGGTCAGCTCTGCGGTCCTAGTTTAATAAATGGTTGTCTCTACTCATCCTGCAGCCTGGTAAGGCCGTGTGCGAAAATGCTGCAAACCTGGGTGCAGCCCTTTGCCTGGGCAAGGTGACACACATACCTTGTATGGCTCACGTGTTGAACCTTGTTGTCCAGCAATTTTTAACACACTATCCCGGCCTAGATGGCCTTCTGACCAGGGCACGAAAACTGTCTGCTCACTTCCGCCGTTCAAGCGCCGCAGCTGAGCGACTTGCATTGCTCCAGAAGTCTTTCGGCCTGCCGGTTCATCGCCTGAAATGCGATGTGGCGACACGCTGGAATTCGACTCTCCACATGTTACAGCGACTGTGGCAGCACCGCCGAGCCCTGGTGCAATACGTCATGACGTATAGCCTGTGCCAACGAGATGCAGAGGTGAGGCAGATCACCCTGATGGAGTGGTCTCAGATCAAGGACCTATGCACCCTTCTGCACAGTTTCGACATGGCGACGGAAATGTTTAGCGCTGACAATGCCATTATCAGCATGACAATTACAGTCATTTACATGCTGGAGCACACGCTAAACATTATTCGGAGTCAGGGGGTGGGACAACAGGAAGGGGAGGAACTACAGGAGGATTCATATGCGCAAGACATAACATCTCCAAGGTCCAGACGTTCATCATCACCAACGCGGCAGGTATGGGACCATGGGGGACAGGGATCAACAAGGGCGCATGGTAGCAGGCGAAATGTTGAGGAAGGTGCAGGAGAACATGAAGAAATGGAGGACGAACTGTCCATGGACATGGAAGACTCAGCGGATGAGGGAGACCTTGGTCAAATTTCAGTTGAAAGAGGTTGGGGGGAGATGTCAGAGGAAGAAAGAACGGTTAGCACCTCTATGTCACAAACACAGCGTGGACTTGGTCCGCATGGCTGCGCAAGACACATTAGTGCTTTCTTGCTGCACTACCTCCAACATGACCCTCGTATTGTCAAAATTAGAAGTGATGATGACTACTGGCTTGCCACACTTTTAGATCCCCGGTACAAGTCCAAATTTTGTGACATAATTCCAGCCATAGAAAGGGACGCACGTATGCAGGAGTATCAGCAGAAGCTGTTACTCGATCTTAGCTCGGCTTTTCCACCAAACAACCGTGCAGGTGCAGTGAGTGAATCTCCCAGTTGTAACTTGACAAACATGGGACGGTCTCGTCATCTTCAACAGTCTACCCGTACCAGTAGGACTGTATCTGGTGCTGGTAACAGCAATTTTATGGAATCTTTTCATAATTTTTTTAGACCCTCCTTTGCAAGGCCCACAGAGACAACAAGTCTAACACATAGTCGACAGCTGGAGAGGATGATACAGGAGTATCTCCAAATGAACATCGATGCCATGACTTTGCAAATGGAGCCTTGCTCATTTTGGGCTTCAAATCTTGAAAAATGGCCAGAGCTCTCCACTTACGCCTTGGAGATTTTGTCGTGTCCAGCTGCCAGCGTTGTCTCTGAACGTGTCTTCAGTGCTGCTGGGTGTGTGCTGACAGATAAGCGCACGCGTCTGTCCAGTGACAATGTGGACAGACTAACGTTCATCAAAATGAACAAGTCATGGATCCACAAGGAATTTACAACCCCTGTGTCATCCTGGGGAGAGTAAATGCTTGTGGATTTGGAATGTGCTTCATGCAAATCAAAACATCCTGTTTGCAACTAGGGCACAAGTGTTGCCACTGATTGGGTGTCTGTGTGGCCCAATTTTTTGAAAAAAGGGAGACTCCGCTTGGAGTAACCCTTGCTTACATTGTTTTTAAAAGGAGCCAAGATGAACAAGTCATGGTTCAGCAAAACTTTGCTACCTGCCCCTGTGTCATCCTGGGGACAGTTAATAATGGCGTATATTTGAATGTGCTTGATACAAATCTAGCTGTGAAGTGTACAACTAGGGCAAAAGTGCTGCCACTGAATGGGTGTGTGTGTGTGGGGCACAATTTTTGGAAAAAAGGGAGACTCTGCTTGGAGTAACCCTTGCTTGCTGTGTTTTTTAAAAGGAGCCAAGATGAACAAGTCATGGTTCAGCAAAGACTTTGCTACCTACCCCGGTGTCATCCTGGGGACGGTTAAGAATGGCGTATTTTTGATTGTGCTTGATGCAAATCTAGCTGTGAAGTGTACAACTAGGGCACAAGTGCTGCCACTGAATGGGTGGGTGTGTGTGGGGCACAATTTTTGGAAAAAAAGGAGACTCCGCTTGGAGTAACCCTTGCTTGCTGTGTTTTTTAAAAGGAGCCAAGATGAACAAGTCATGGTTCAGCAAAGACTTAGCTACCTACCCCGGTGTCATCCTGGGGACAGTTAATTATGGCGTATTTTTGAATGTGCTTGATGCAAATCAAAACATCCTGTTTGCAACTAGGGCACAAGTGCTGCCACTGATGGGGTGTCTGTGTGGCCCAATTTTTTGAAAAAAGGGAGACTCCGCTTGGAGTCACCTTGCGGTGTTTTACATGATTTTAGAAGGGCGTGCCATGCCTATATCTGTGTCTCGTCCTCTTTTTCCTCGTTACGCTCTTTTGTTTTCGCATGAGAATTTGTTCTTGTCACTTTCCCATGTGTTTGTGTTGTGTTGTTAGTTGTTTGTCACCTTTTGGACACCTTTGAGGGTGTTTTCTAGGTGTTTTTATGTGTTTGTGAATGCCTGCCATTGTTTCCTATGCGGTTCGAGTTCGGTTCGTCGAACGTTCGACGAACCGAACTCGAACGGGACCTCCGTTCGGTGAACCGAACTCGAGCCGAACCACGACCGGTTCGCTCATCTCTAGTTAAGAGCGAGGTGTACGTGTGCTTTGAGGGCCCGCTGGGGGCTCACCTCAAAAAAGAGGTGAGGGAGAAGATTTGGAAAGGGGAGTATGTGGAGATATTTTCCTTACTGCCCCTGGAAAAATTTTATTTAGACAAGGTGAAGCCGAGTGATTCCAAGAAGGAAAAGGAGGAGGAAGAAAAACGCTGTTATAGGCTCATTCCTCGTTCCTTTTCTAATTGGCTGCAGGCGTTTGCGATTTTGGCAAGTGTGATCGGGGAGAAGGAGCCAGAGCACTGCTCGGCTTTGTTCGGATATATGGTCGTAATCGGGGAGGCGTATCGGACGTATGGGGGCTTGGCATGGTTGAGATACGATGAGCAGTTTAGGCAGAGGAAGGCGTTGCAGACAGGCATGCGGTGGGATCATAAGGAAATTTCCTTGTGGATGTGTTTTATGGCGGCCCTGAGCCAGCCCTTTTGTGGCAGCGCCGGGGTAGCGGGAACCAGGCCCTCAGGTAATCAGAAAAAGGGATTTGGCTGGCAATTTAATTAAGGCCAGTGCAAATTTGGCACAGCCTGTCATTTCAAGCACGAGTGTTCCAATTGTGGGGGGGTCATAGTTTGTCAAAATGATTTAAGAAGGGGAGAGGTAAGGCTGGGGACGGGTCTGGTAAAAGGGAGGATGCCAGTGAAAATAGAGGCGATGGCGCCGTTTTTAAATAGGTATCCAGATGGGGCAGCCGCATCCCTTTTGCGGTCTGGTTTTTTATATGGTTTTCGGATTCCGTCGGTGGTTGAGGCGTTGCCGCCGGTATGTCGTAATTTACGGTCGGCAAGGGAACACTCTATGGTTGTGGGTGAGAAATTGCGTAAAGAAGTTGGGCAGGATGGGGTGACCATTTGAGAGCCCGCCATGCTGTAATCTGGTGGTGTCTCCGTTGGGGGTGGTGCCAAAGAAGGAGCCAAACAAATTTAGGCTCATTCATCATCTATCGTTTCCGGAGGGGTCATCTGTGAATGATGGCATTGCGCCGGAATTGTCGGCAGTGTATTACGTCTCGTTTCACAAAGCGCTGGATTTGGTAAGGGCGGCGGGGCGTGGTGCATTGATGGCAAAGGCGGATGTTGAATCGGCGTTGCTTTTGGTGCATTAAAACATTTATAATACACCTTACATAATAATAATATAACAATACATCCCACCAATATCTCTTTATACCCACTATGCTGCACCTCTTCAGCCACACGACACCATTTATTTACTTGTTTTTCTACTCTCTTGTCTCTTCTTATCCAACCTCTCTTTTCTTCCCTGAATCTGTGCCATTTCTCAACATCCAAACATCCGTACTCTGGCATGTCTGCCTTTTTAAGTATTGGTCTGACATTTTTCACTGCTTCCTTGCCTTCCCTTTCTTGCACTATCTGTTTGGCTGTTTTGGATCCCGCTGGAGCCCCACACTGCACACTGAACAAGTTGCCCATGGCTTCAACTTATTCCCACACAGCCCACCTTTCTGCAAATGCCCTCTCAGTGTCCCTGGACCTTGTAAAACAGGCCACACTCCTCCGGCAAGTCAGAATGGGCTCTCAAGGTGTAGCTGGAAGGCTAGTCAGCACTCTCACCTGCTACCCTTGGAGGGTGTATTGGGAAGGGTTAAAAACACCTCTCTCACCCAATAGACCAGATGACTAAAGCAGGAAGGACCAGGTGTGATAGTCCTCTTACCTACTAGACCACCTCCATGTAAGTGGGAAGGCCACACTGCTCTCTAACCCACTTAGACCTGATGTGCAGTTGGGTACCCCATGCTGGTCCTTTACAAAGTATTCCAGCAACGAACGTAAACTAGAGTTAAACCAAACCAATCCTCAGAGCTGACTTCTTACAGAGGGCAGGAGACAGAAAATTGCACAGCGCCTCACTTTCCTTCTCCCAACAGAATAGCGACAGCACACACAGTTTGTTTAGCAAGAGTCTTATCTCAAAAGAATTCTTCGTCCAGACTTAGCTTTCCAAAAACATCCAACTTTCCTAATACCCACTGGTATACATAATCCCAGCAGAAAATTGAGACTACTTATATACCTTCACAGCACTAATATTCTACTGAAAGGAAAAAAAATTACTTTGCTATAAAACCTTCATCTCCATTGTGAGCGGAAGAAACATACGATATCTCACTATGAGGACAGACCACAGGATCACTTGTCCACTCATTCATTGATCCAGAAACTTATGTAACAATACACCTTCCAAGGATCAGTGAACCTCACATGTAAATAAAATTATCTAAACCGCTCTTGACACTGATGGAAAAAATACATATGTCAAGTATCCACACAAATACACTATATGGCTATGTCCTGTGACATTTCACAACCAGAACATTTTTCCACAGTCCACAGTATGGCCTATAACCATTAATTTATATATACATATTATTTTACCAAGTCTCTTATCTCAATTACTCGTCACTTTATGTTATTCAGAGGCTTCTCATCAATATACAACAACTTACTGCCTGCCTACTTTATCTAGACATTAGTATGAAACCACTTATGAACACATATCCTCCCTAGACCAGTGTATTGCCCATCAAAGATGCAAAGATGGTCAAAGCAAAACACAAAACTCAGCAACACAGCAAATGTAATTATACAGAGACTGTCCCAATTCCGTACTATGCAATCTATGCAATCAGTTAATGGACAGACAACAGATTATCTTATTACTCTATTTTTCAACTCTCATTCAGACATGCATGAAAAAACAATACTCACTGGTGATGCCAGAGTTCTTGAACCGTGTGTACAGCCTTACCCAGAATATTCGGGAAATCAGAGAGTGAAATAAAAGTGTAAGAATAAAGCTTCTCACCTTGCTGCAGCTGAAATTTCACTGCCTCAAGAGCCCCCAAAACTTCTTCCGAATAGGCTGGTTGGCCACAGCCCCACGTTGGGCGCCAGAAACTGTTGTAGCTGTAGGCCTCTTTGCCTACGTCAATATCGAGCGCTCGGAGAAAAGACCTGCATTCAAATGAGCATGATCAGTTTTCTGTTTATTTAGCCAAGGTATAGATTATTTATACCATTTACAGATCAATGTGATATTGCAAAAAAGGCTTCTAGCTGGAAATTTACAAGTTGATCATATGACCTTTAAGTTTGAGGAAAACAAAAATGTGGAGTCATGCATATGAGATAAGAAGAACATTTAGCAGACAATAATAATCCTTCAGCTTATTTCTTATTCTGAAGGCTACACAATAACTATGAACTTACACCAGATATACTAATGGAACAATGAGATATTTAAAATTAAGAAATATAGAAACTATTAACCCTTCTATATCAGTTTGTTGCCGGTGCACCCGGATAGTCAGCACCTTCTGGGTTGCTGGTGGAGTGGGAAGTTTTATGTTGATCGTTGTTTACCTATGTGCCATTCAATTTCCTGTTCGTATTTTGAGGCGTTTAGTTCCTTTGTTGAGTGGGTGGTGCGGGACGTGTCCGGCTTGTCCTCCATTACCCATTTTTTAGATGATTTTCTTTGTGTAGGTCCGGCGGGTTCCATGGTTTGCGCTGGTTTGTTGTTTGCCTTACATAGAGTGGCGGATCGTTTTGGGATCCCTTTGGCGCGAGAAAAAACGGAAGGGCCGGCAGCGGTCATGCGGTTCCTGGGGATAGAAATTGATTCTCTGGCTATGAAATGCAGGTTGCCCGAGGAAAAAAAATTGGATTTGTGGAGCGCGGTAGCAGCAATGCTGGCGGCGAAAAAAGTGCGGCTTAAGGTGGTACAGTCTTTGCTCGGGAAGTTGAATTTTGCGTGCAGAATTATGCCGATAGGGCGTGTGTTTGCCAGGAGGTTGGCGACGGCTACGGCAGGTGTGAGGTCCTCGGCTCATTTTGTGCGGGTCACGCGGGAGATCAAAGAGGATTTGTTGGTTTGGGACGTCTTCTTGCGGTGGTTTAATGGCCGAGCTTTGTGGTTAAAGAAGGTGGTGCCCAATGGGGCGCTGGAGCTGTATACGTATGCGGCCAAGTCGGCAGGGTTGGGCTTGATTTTTCAAGGCCATTGGTGCGCAGGGAGGTGGCCTGAGGACTGGCGGCAGGGTGGCCTGGTAAAAAATTTGGCGTTGCTGGAGTTGTTTCCGATCGTGGTGGCGGTTGAGTTGTGGGGGGGTCGCAGTTTTCAGGATGTAAAGACTGCTTTCGTTGCAACAATCAGGCAGTCGTGCATGTGATAAACAGTTTGTCAGCCAAGTCTGGGCCTGTAGTGGCATATTTGCGGCATTTGGTGCTCAAGTGTTTACTGTGGAATATTCATGTGGTTGCAAAACATGTACCGGGGGTCGACAACGGGGTAGCTGGCGCTTTATCTCGTTTTTAGTTCCGCAGGTTTCGGGAGTTGATGCCAGGGGCAGACGAGATTGTAGCGGTGTGTCCAGAGAACTAGTGGAGTCTGGTGAGACTGTAATTGCGGGTTTGATTAGGAACTCGGTTACGAGGTTACTTGGTGCCGTTATGCTAAAGTGTGGGTTGAGTGGCAGGCATTGTTGGGAGCGATGCTTGAAAAAGGGCGGGTGGATTATCTGTTGGCGTTACTGGCATTTGTGAGTGATGATTTCAGGGTCGGTACATCAGCATCGGCAGTGGCACCTAAGCCCGCTTTACACTCTGCAATGTATCTTACAATGTGTCGGCGGGGTCACGTCGTAAGTATACCTGGCTGGTATCAAATATGGGGGGACCCGCATTTTTTTTTTTATTATTATTATTTATTTATTTATTTTACTGCACGATATCATTTAAAATTAAAAATAAAAAAATAAATTAAATTCTTTACCGGGACCGGGACTAGAACTCGTAAAGTTATGCTTTTTAGGGGAGCGCTCTATCCACTGAGCTGCAGCCTCTAATAATAAAGATAGAGAGATTTGGTAATATTGACGTCTGCATTGCTGAGTGAAGTCTCTGGTGACAGCGCGATTCACTTCATTGCTAAGTGGAGAGGACACAGCGCGATCGTGTTCTACGGTGCTGCTGCATCTTTATGTCGCAGAGCTGACAGTGTCGTGTGAATTACGTCGGACCTGGATGTGTATTTGGGGATTAATAAACTGGTAAAAGAGGGTGTTTTTTTGTCTTTTATTCCAAATAAAGGATTTTTCGCTGTGTGTGTTTTGTTACTTTCACTTTCAGTTTAATCATGGAAGGTGTCTCCGGGAGACACCTGGCATGAGTAAACTCATTTTTTCCCCGATTGCCACCGCACCAGGGCAATTCGGGATGAGCTGGGTGGAGTCCCGGGACTGTTGCATCTAATGGATGCGGCAATTCCGGGCGGCTGCTGGGTGATAGTGTTAGTTTGGAGGGCTCCCGATACCATGGCGCTCTCCATCCTGACAATACCAGCCTCCAGCCGTGTGGCTTTATCCTAGCTGGTATCAAATATGGGGGGAACCGCATTTTTTTTTATTTATTATTTATTTATTTTACTGTACGATATAGACCCGCCCACGGGCGGCTGTGATTGGTTGCAGTAAGACAGCTGTCACTCATCGTTGGGGCGTGTCTGACTGCAAACAATCATGGGCGCCGGTGGGCGGGAAAAGCATGGAACACCTGATTGAATAATGAAGCGGCAGCCATTTTCTAAAGAGGAAAAGACGCCGCAGATTTCTGACAGCTGTGCAGCGAGACGCCTGTGATCGGTGAGTAGGAAAGAGAGAGGGATTGTGCTGGGGACGCAGGATGCATGCACATAGCAACGTGTCCACATAGCCTTACTGTGAAAAGCCACGTTTTTGTTGATTGAACCGTTCTGGAACCTAACTCAAACTGTCGAGGTTTTAGCAAAAAGTTCGAGTTCGAGCTTGAACACCCCCCAAAATCACTCGAACATGAAATTGGCAAACCTCAAGCCTCGAACATCGCTCATCTCTAGTTGTTAGTTTCAGAGATCCTCCTTCATAAATTTAACAGATGTCTAACCATGTTACACACACCACATGCCAAGATAAAGTAGTTAAATGTTAAAATTACATTTACCAGTGATTATTAGTGGATACAGTTTTATTTCCCCCTCTAGAAGTAGAAAGTCCACGGCACATCCATTGAGTTTCCCAAAAGTGATTTTATTTTAATAATTCCATAAGTGCAATAAAAAGCGGCCAGAGAATCGGCTGCAGGTCTCTAAGGGACGACGGCCGTTTCGTACCGCTTGATACTTTGATGGTTTAGTGGACTCGTTGAAGTACCAAGCAGTACGAAAAGGCCGTCGTCCTTTAGAAACCTGCACCCAGTTCTCTCCCCGCTTTTTATTGCATTTATGGAATTAAAATAAAAGCACTTTTGTGAAACTCACTGGATGTGCCGTGAACTTTCTACTTCTATGGATGTTTGCAACTTTATCTACCTTCATTCTTCATGCACCCGAGACCCACACAACGGAAGGAACTGACCAGCTTACTCCTCCATGGCACCGTAAAGAGTTCAGCAAGGTAGTGTAGAACCGTATTCTTGTTTGCTGATTTATTTCCCCCTTCACCATGGTATGTAATCTACTGTAGTCATAGGCGATGAGGAAATATCCGAAGAGATGACCCTGCTATTAAGGAGTGGAGGAGGCGTTTCCTGCAAAGTCCTGTTTTTCCTACAAAGTCCATGTTATCTTCGCTTTTGTATTTTTTGTTGTCAGTTCGTAAAAGTGAAGTATGTTTTGCACCAAATCTGCAAGACACAAATAATCAAGGTGTGCATGACACTTCAGGATTCTCATTGACTTTGCTGGCACTGGATTCCTTTTTGGTTTTGTGACAAATCTGCACTAACAAAATGTGCACATAGTGTAATATTCTGACAACATTGTTCCCAGCAGCGACCTGGGAGTCAGGGATGCCTACAGGTATCTTCCCCATGCTTTTCCCATTCTATGTGAGTGCTCTTTCCTTCCTTTTCAGTGGTTTCCTGCCAACCCAGCCCTCTTGTGGGGGTCTTCCAGAGAAATGCTCCAGTTTCCCACTGACTTCCATTATACCGGCCACTCTATTTGATCCCGTTTAAGTGTCCGACCTGTTTGATTTGAGTGCCAAACAGTCGAGCATGTCATCCCTATTCAAAGTAAATTAATGTTCTTTTTTAGTTCCTAAATTGCATTACTGGTCAGTTTCATCCTTTCAATAGATAAGCCCTAATCTTATTAGACATTTCTGAGTGAGTGACGGCTCACATCTTTGTGCTGTTGTGCCTTGTCACAGTGAGTTTAAAACTTTTTAGTACTGTGGGGTTTTTTTTGTTACTTAATAACAAACATTTTCTATATTGCTTTCAGCTGAAGTGCATACTTTAATCTTAATGTTCAATAGAATGAATTTATTCTCATCTTCTTTTGTTTATTGGTTTATATTAAATATAATTTCAAGTAATATTCCCCTATCTTTAGTATAAAAAATGATTCCATCTTTCATCAATAAAACAACACTTCTACATTTTCATTTAGATATAATAACACCTTGTGAGGACTAATTACAATTGTAAAACTCTTTAATTCAATTTCAAGATGAATTACTTTCTGATCTTGTTATTAGAACTTTTTATGAAGTTGTTTTATTTAATACAGTCATTTTTCCGTTGCTGCTGTACAGCCTAGAATAGTGGCACCCAACCTTCCTTATGTTGAGAGCTACATTTAGGGTGGAAACACATCTATGCGAGTAAAATCGGTCCGACTGGGCTGAAAAATACTCAGCTGATTTTAGTTCACGTTAGGTGCGAGTGCAACGCAAGTGCGATGCTTTTTGCTCGCGTGTGCGACGCGTGTGTGTTGCGATTGTGATGCGAGTTATCTGCAAGAGTTCACTTAATTTAAATGATCGACACATGGAATTTGCCTATTTAAATGTTCCAGCCCCCCACGTGGCTTTGGGTCTCATGTGTGCTTTGTATTCATCGCAAGACTCTGGATTTCGTTCTGCATTAAAGCATTATCCTATTGTCATCTAAAAAAGGAACAATGTCAAATCATTTGACATTCAATACAACAGAAAGAATATTGCTTCATTGGGTACTTTCACGCCGTTTTGGAACATACTATCATGAACCATCCCTTACATCTATGCGAAGATATTGGCTCCATCCAATTGTCCGTCGCCGTGCAACAAGAGGTCATTTTACCCGTCTTTATGAAAAATTACGCGAACACAGTGACAAGTTTTATGCCTACTGTCGCATGGATTTGACTACATTTGACTTCATCCTCACAGAAATTCGTCCTGATATAACCAGACAGAACACCCGTTTTCGAAAAAGTATATGCCCAGAGCAACGGCTATTGCTTACATTACGGTATTTTTTTTTTTTTAGCAAATCATTTATAAATTAACATCACGATACAAATGATGCCAAATTTAAATTGATGAAATATATCAAAATGAATTAATCCATATTCTCTATATACAGATATCTCTCTACTGGACTTTCATATGCTGCTTTGCATCTTGAATTTTTACTTGGAAAGTCCACTATGTGTTCGATTGTGTCAACAACCTGTGCAGCAATTTGGGATAACCTGCACAATACAATGATGCCTGAACCAACAGTCGAAATGTGGCTTCAAATATCAAAGGGCTTCACTAATAACTGCCAAATGCCAAATTGCATTGGAGCAATTGATGGCAAGCATGTCCGAGTTCGCAAGCCTCCAAACTCAGGATCGCTTTATTACAATTATAAACATTATTTCTCTGTCGTTCTTCTGGCTGTTGCCGATGCGACATACCGATTTACTTTAATGGATGTTGGTGCCTATGGTGGTGCTGGGGATTCCCAAATTTTCTCACAATCCACTATGTGTGCACGTATGTTGCAATCTACTTTACATATTCCTTTTCCACAAATTTTAGAGGGTACTCAGGGACCCACCATACCTTATTATTTTGTTGGTGATGAGGCATTTAAATTGTCAAGCAATATGATGCGACCATATCCCAGACGTACATTAACTCCTATGCGACGCATTTTCAATTACAGACTCTCGAGGGCCAGAAGGGTAGTTGAATGTGCTTTTGGGATAATGTGTGCTAAATGGCGAATACTGTACACACATATCCAGCTAAATGAACAAAATGTTATTAAAGTAATTAAAGCAATAGTAATTCTGCATAATGTGACACGAACAAAAGAATGTCTTGATGCAGTAAATCAAGATATTCCTTTTTTTCAAGATCCCCATTTGTTAATTCGTTCACAAAATGTTGATCAACTTTGGTCAGGGATAAGAGTGCGCAATCATCTATGTAATTACTTCAATACAGCTTCTGGATCAATTCCATGGCAACCAAACTTAAATAACGTTTAAAAAATATGATAAAAAAAACTTATGATGGTTAACCAAATAATGTTTATTTTTTTTTTTGTTTTTGTTCCTTTAAAAAAACATGCAAATCCAAATTAAAACTAATAAACGGTATCATGCAGATAATACTTCTTATCCAATAAGATACATAAGGTATAATTTTCAAATTTCCCTTAATAAACTGATTCTTGGTTTAAATAACAAATGTTTTGCTTCACCTATATGTTTTGGTATACATAAATGCATGAAGATATATTGTTTGGTTTTGTAACACAATTATTTGTTATATTCACAAATAAATAACTAATGTTACACTCATAAATTCATGTATCTAGGTGTTACATTGGTAGATCGTTGCATCTGGCTTGCTGGGGTTTGCATCTTGTGGTCCTGATGCTGTTCAGGACGTGTGCTGATTGGTTGAACTAGATTGTTGTCCTTGCTCGTGTAACTGCTTGGAGTATGATGGCTGTATGCTGGTTCTGGGAAATTTCTTAATGAAATTTCTCTAGCATTGGATGATGCATGAGTATGGTCATAATGTTGTTCTCTTTGGTTACTATAATGTATATTTGAATTGATGTTTGGATTGTATGTTTGTCTTACTACATTATGGGCATTATCACCAATATTCATGTGTAGGTTGTGTGTTATTTCATTTGTATGTTCATATCCTGACATATTGTCGCGATTAGACACACAGACACTTGGTATGTGTGGTGGCTGTGGCAGGGTGTTTGATGTTATAGCATCTATATTTGGAGGGGTATTGTCTAGTTTATTTTCTTCAGATAATTGCCAGCGTTCGATGTAATTGAAAATTAAATGTGGTGTATTGGGAGGGGTACATGCGTCAATTATGGTTTGCATACAGCTTCTTGCACGCAGCCTTACTCCACGTGGAATTTGACGCAAATATTGAGCAAGGCTGCGTGAAAATGCCTCCTCTCCATCGTCATTGATGGTTCGAGACAGGTAATCAAGTACCCCATTATCAACCTCTCTACGAGTATTGGTGACATTTTTTCCTTTGCGCCTTCTACCCCTGGTGTATGTTGGTGCATGATGTGTCGAGATATCTAGTGCACTGTTTTGATTTGAGGTTTCAAAATCATCATCTTTTTCATTAGTTACATCATTTGGATTAAAATCATTGTTTTCCTGGGATCCAGCCACAATTGGTCCTGATGATGCTTCATTTTCAACTTCATGCATGTTATCTTGTACATCTCCATCCTCATGATTTGTCTCCCTTTGTGTGTCAGATTCTGATATTGTGTCTTTATCTGTCAAATTTGATTCAGTGCTGAAAATGTAATGTATGGAGACATTTTAATTTTTTGGACAAATGAAAACAAGGATTTTTACAATTACTAAATTATGTTCATCACAATTAGTGCCATTTGTCATGCAGCGACATTATTAGCATTCTTTGTCTCGATGTGAAAATAATGTTTGCATGTGCTTGTGTTTGACGTTGAGTTTGGGTACAAAGATATTTTGGGCCAAAAAAAAAAGTGCACTTGCGAAATTTATTTTCACAATGTGAACGAGATCGCTAACAATGTCGCAACGGCCTAATTACCAGTGAATGTTCATGATCTGAGCAATGTTTTTTTTTGTATAGGATTTTTTGGATTGTTTGACTAAAAATTATTTAACATTTTTTTTTTTTTTTATAAAAGCAAATAAATTAATTTACAAACGCTATTTTTAACTATAAATGAAAAAAAAACTTACGGACATAAATCAACAATTTGATGTAAGAAATTAAGTCGCTCATAATGTATACATGGCCTCTTATTAGATGCTGCTGAACCACTTGCTGCACGACTTTGCTTTTCCCTCCTGAATTGGTCCCGTACACTTCGCCATCTTTTTGTGATATCTGTAACTTTGTTTTTTAATTTTTTAGATTAGAAAAATAAATTAAACAAAAAAAAAAAATTAGATTTCACTGAAAACAAAAAAAACCTCCAATCGTTTTTAACAAATCATTTTTCCAATAAAAAATGGGAATTTAAACTATAAAAAAAAAACAAAAACTCACTCATTCGCAGTTGTGCATCTGGGGTACTATTGTTGAAATGCGGAAACATTTTGCGACAGATCCATAACCAGGAGGCATCGCGTGCAGCCCGGTCTGCATACGAATTGTCCCGCTTGTCCCATAATTCCGGACGTTCCTGAACGAGCATTATGAGCATTTCAACATTGATGTACCTAGCCATGTTGGATATGCATCCGTGGAGCAATTGCCATGTGCTTTTGGAGAGGTAATATACACAAGTGCAACATAATTAAAACAATGACGTGCGATGGCACAGACATGTGTTAATTAATTATTTAAAATAGGACCAGCCCAACTCGCATATTTGAACGGTGTTGTGCGTGTGTGTGCCTTCAAAAAACACGCTTCCATAGGGAATCATTGAGACAAATGGTCTGAGAAACTCGCAAAAAAGCAGCATGCTGCGATTTTTTTCTCGGTCCGATTCGGACTGAGAAAAAAATCGCAAATGCGAGCTGAATCATTGACTAACATGTGTCCGATTCCGAAGCGAGTTTTTCACGCATTGCTCTACTGCGAGAAACTCGCAAGTGAGAAGCAGCCCTTAGAGATGGTCATAAGCCACATTCAGCATCCCCACCCCCACTCCCATTCCAGAGTCCCCAATCCCCAAAACCAGTAACAACGCTTCCCCCAGAGAAGGCACACCAAAACCTTGTGCTCCCTTGTTATAGACAGTATATTTTCATCCAAGGGAACCTACTTAAGGCTTTGTGTGCACGCTGCGTAGTTTGATGTGTTTTTTGGTACAATTTTGGTGGTTTCTTGCCCAAATCAGCAAGTCTATCCTTATGCCAACAGAGTCAATGAGAATTCTGAATTACTGTGTGCACACATGGCTTCTTTTTTTTCCCTTGAAGTTGTGAATGCAGAAAAAAGAATCAGCAGGTCAATTGTTATTGCATTTTTTCTTGTGTTTTTTAGCCCTTTGATTCAATGATTTCACTAAAAAAAGTATAGCACAAAAATGCACCAAAATCGCATGTGTTTTTTGGTGTCTTTTTCTGTTACAAGGTGGAGTTTTTGGTGCACAAAATTTCTGCATCAATAACTCAGCGTACATACATAGCCTAAGGCTATGTGCGAACATAGCGTTCAGTCCCTGCAGAAATTTCTGCAATGATTTGAACAGCACACGTGCGCTTCAAATCGCTGCAGAAAGAGTCAGTTGAAAAAAATAAAAGCTGATTTCATGCGCTCTGGGTGCACCCCCTCCCATAGACAGAGTGGGGGATGCATGGAGAGCGCACGGAATAAGTGACATGTCACTTCTTAGATTGCGTGCTTCGGGCAGCAGCCGAAGCACTGCGCTCTAATACGCCACATGCGCACATCTCCTGCATAATCATAGATTATGCTGGGATCGCAGGACGCATGCAGTTACGCTGCGGTGCAGATCGCATCGTAACTGCATGTAAATACGCAACATGCGCACATAGCCTAACTCTTATTTGCTATGCTTGCATCAAGTACTCCCACCATTTTATCGCATCCAGCTTTCAGCCATTGTCTAACTGACAATATCGTAGAGCTCATATTTTTTTTCTTCCCTTCATAGCCAGAATTCAGATTTTTTCTTCTATGCAGGGCTACTTACAAAAGTCACCATCTGGAGACCTTCTCTCTATAGCTGCTCACCCAACCTGGTGCTAAGTCACCAAGTTGACAAACAAAACAGAGGAGGCAACATGTCGTAAAACATATAGATATTTATTTAAATTTATATTAAAAATACATAGGCAATAAAAAAAGAAGGTGACACTATTAGGCATTTCAGGACAACTAAATATATAAATGTACCGCCCCCGTGTCAGCGGCTGAGCCGCTCGGATCCGGAACCACGGTGGCTCGAGGGGTCTCCAGACCCGAGTGGGGGGTCGCGCGGACACTCGAATTGAAAAGGGGGGAGATATGTACAGGGGGATTGAAAGTTCGTGACGCCACCCACAGTGCGTGGTAAGATGGAGTACCACCTCTGCTGTTGGAAGCGCCCCGTGGCGGTGGTATGGCAGCAAGGTGTTTAACCCCTCTGTGGGTAGGGGGTTTGCCCTGGGGCCCCTAAAAATAGAAATATAGCTCCGGCACACCTTGAAGAAAATAAGGCAGAAAGTCTTGGGTGGTGCTGAATGAGTTTTTATTGAACACAAAAAGTAAAGTCTGTCCCCACGTTTCGGTCCAAATAGGACCTTTCTCAAGGGTTCTATCAGAGTAAAACATTAGGAATCAGTAATCAAATTGCACCAAAGGCGAAACCGCATGGGGTCATCGTAGCCATGAAGAGGCTAGTTTAGGTACTGTAACCATGTGACTAAGTTTCCACATAGGTAATTCTATGATATCGGGAGGAGCCGTACTAGGATGTCTTAATGAAGTGGGAGACTAAAGTGTAGTCTGGTCATATATTGTAGGACGGGTTGTTCCCAATATAAACAGACAGTGTGTAGTATCAAGTGGGACGTCCTGTAATGACAGGGTAAACCGGGCAGTTGCAGCTTATATAGGTGATTAGAGCAGGTAAGCCAGGTCACTGAAGACGGGACTAATAAGTATTAAGCCTGTTAGAAAAGGTGAGGAGGAGCATAACATAGTAGTGTAGCAACGGAAATGCCTTCAGTTGGATCAGAAGAGGAATCCTCTGGCCCGGTTTACTTCACGTCAGTGCCAGCTACATGTGTTTCAGGACAGATCCTGAGGGGTATCACTAAGAGGAGAGGATGTCAGATCCCAGCCAGGACGCTCCTACCCGGACACAGGCACTGTCCAGTGCTCCCCATATGTCCCCTGACATCCTCTCCTCTTAGTGATACCACAACACACCTGATCCAAGTCCAAACCATTCCTGGCCACCAGAGGGAGACTCCCAGCAGCCAAAACATAACTAACATTCACAACACTGATCATAGTTGATGGGAAAATGGATGAAGCTAAACACATGGCAATCCTGGAGAAAAAACAGTTAGAAGCTGTAAAAGACCTGAGACAGGGGCATAGGTTCACGTTGCAGCAATACAATGACCCAAAACATACTGCAAGGGCTACAATGAAATGATATAGATCACAGCATATTCATGTGTGTGTATGGCCATGTCAAAGTCCAGACCTAAATCTCATTGACAATCTGTTGCAAGAATTAAAAAATTGCTGTTCCCAGACGAGCTCCATCCAATCTCACTGAGCTAGAGCGACTTTGCGAAAAAGAAAGGACAAAAATATCAGCTTCTATGCAAAGCTGGTAGAGACAAACCCCAAAGGCCTGCAGCAGTGAATGTAGCAAAAGGTAGTATTACAAAGTATTGACTCATGGGGGCTGACCACATACGCATGTCACAATTTTCAGATTTAAAAATATTTAGAAAATCATGTATCATTTTGTTTATATTTCATAAATACTTGCTCCTTAATATTGGTATATCACATAAAATCCCAATAAAATACATTAAGTTTGTGGGTGTAATGTAAAAAATGTGGACGAGTTCACAGAGTATGAATACTTTTTCAATGCAATGTATATGCAATCTCTCACTGCAGTGCATCACTCTTCTTAACATCCTTCATTTACAGCTCCATCCTATAGTATATCCCTGCTCTCAATCCCTATATACACTGCCCCTTCCTGCAATTCATCCCTCCTCCCAGCCCCATCATTTATATCTCTATCATGGAGTACATCATTGTTATCATCTTCCTTTATATAGATTCCCTTCCTGCAGCACAAAAAAGAGACAGTTGCACTCTGTAGTGCTAAAGTATGTAAACAAGATATGTAAACAATAAATATAGGAATATAAATATGCATTACTGCTTATGGAAATCATGAAAAAATTGAGATACTTAGCACACAAAACTGGCCAGTTTTATGGGAGCTCTCTTATTGTTGGGTCCCTATCAAACTAATGCCTCTCTTTGGGTTAAAATACCTACAATTTATGGGCGGATAGGAACCTGCTAATAAAGAATTAAAATCACTTAAGGTTGAAAAAGCAGGAGTGTTTAATCAGAAGGCACGACCCTATAATCTAAGAAAACGACTGATGGCACTTCCTAACTTTCTAATGTAAACATCTGAATACTGAGCATGAAACATACTAACAAAAAAGAGACCGTTGCACTCTGTAGTGCTATGATCTGTAAACAATGAATATAGGAATATAAATATGCATTACGGCTATTGAAAGCATAGAAGAATATAAATAGTTAACACACAAAAATGGCCACTTTTATGTGGGCCCAATAGCCAACGCCAAGGTGACCTCTTATTGTGATATTCCTATCAAACTAATGCCTCTGTTTTGGTTAAAAAAAACCCTACAATTTATGTGCGGATAAGAGCCTTCTAATAAAGAAATAAAATCGTCTAATGCTATAATCGCCTATCCGCCCATTAAATCCATTTTAACTTCAGTTGTGTATGTTTTATTGTTACTCTGTTAAAGTGGCATAATACTTTGACAACATTGGTCTCAGCAGTGACCTGAGGGTCAGTGATGCATCCAGGCAACTTCTCCATGCTATTGCCATTCCATTTTAGCACGGTTTGTGATTTTCTTGTCCCTGCTTCCCCCTGACTTCCTGGGAGGGTCTTCTGGAGAAATGTTCGAGCTTTCCATTGACTTCCAATACTTGTTACATTTTAGTGCTCCCTCATCACTAGTCACAAGAAAAGAAACTCAGTGTTGATGACATCCATTTCTCTCAGACTTCAAGCAGTCATTGCCTGCAAAGGATTCTCTAGAAAGTGTTAACAATTAATATTTTATTTTTGGTAAAATTAATTTTGAATAACTTTTGAGAGTTTGTAATTAAGAGGCTTTGTAGAAAAATGGTTGAAATTCTTAAATGTTCACAGGATGTTTTTGTTCAACCCCTTTAATGAAATGTGAAAGTCCACACTGCACTTGCATCTCAATTGTTTTATTTAAAATATAAAATGTGGGCATGCAAGGCTCAAATCACTAAGATCCAGTCACTGATCCAGTATTTATAGACCTAACTGTTAATATATGTATATACTGTATATATATATATATATATATATATATATATATATATATATATATATATATATATATATATATATATATATATATATATAAGGCCTGCATTTCTTTTTCCATTTTAGAGGTTTACAATAGACCTAATCAAAATCAACTATTTGTTAATAAAAGTGTAGGAGATATATTTTCTAAACAGTCTAATTACCTCTCTATGACATAGTACTTTCAATAAGAAAGGCAGAAAGAACAAAGTAATCACATTAATCAGGCAGACTAATGCTATTTGTCTGTTTTATGTGCTATGGAAGTGAATTATGGGTAATTACTGGTGTAACCTTTCCAATGTCTTCTGAATGTTTTCTTCTATAAATTATTTAACATAAATATCAAGTAGCACTCACATGTACTGGTCAGCTCATCCAAAAAATTATGAGTCTGTTAGTAGTCATGTATGACAAAAAAATGAACTATGAGATTGCGATGAACTATGAGAAGTGTGATACATAATGAACCAAGAAAGGAACATTGAAAGTGAACCTGTCAGGTCCAATATGCACCCAGAACCATAAGCAGTTCTGGGTGAATATTAGTGATTTCTGCCTAACTGTCCCTGTATACACTAGCATAGATAAAGAGATCTTTAGCAAACGTATTCTAAAGATTGTATATTATATGCTAATGAGGCCGGGGACTAGTCCCAAGGGCGATTATTCCCTTAGCTAGTCGTCCCACATAGCATGATAGCTAGCCCCTGTGTGATAGAAAATAATTCTGGCACACTTAGAGGATATATGAAAAAGAGAAACTCTTGGAATGCTTAAATGGTTTTATTTGTGCATGAGTCAAAAAATAATGATAATTCATCCATCCAACGTTTCGACCATTTGAAGGTCTTTGTCAAGGACAAATTTATCTATATGGACAACTGTGTGGTGTATGTTCAATAATACGAAGACATCACCATGAAGTCAAAATGGACAAAGGTGCAATCCTTATGCCTTGAAGTAAATTGATGATAAATAGTAGTGACCTTTTTCCAGAGGGAATAAGATATAGACAATTCTGAAAAAACTGTTTAGCTGTCAAAGGTAGATACCTGAGGGCATAGGAGAAAGTATCGTGTTTCCTTCACTGATGGTTTCTCAGTTGCCTCAGAAGAAAAGGAATGTTCTGAAAAATGCAGAAATAGTATACTGATACTTGCACTGAAGAATTCACAATGGCCTCAGGGTAACATAAGTACTTAATATTGTTCCAAAAAGGTGAACATGTATAGGATCATACAATGAAAAGGACTCCTTATGGGGTTCTCAAAGAGACCCTGAGGTATTAGATACAGGAAAGGGCTAGTGAGCCATATAAGATGTCACGAATCTTGCGTTGGTGATATAGGGTGTGGGCCCCAAGGAGACGTCCCCTTGGGGCCCACACCCTATATCACCAACGCAAGATTCGTGACATCTTATATGGCTCACTAGCCCTTTCCTGTATCTAATACCTCAGGGTCTCTTTGAGAACCCCATAAGGAGTCCTTTTCATTGTATGATCCTATACATGTTCACCTTTTTGGAACAATATTAAGCAATTATGTTACCCTGAGGCCATTGTGAATTCCTCAGTGCAAGTATCAGTATACTATTTCTGCATTTTTCAGAACATTCCTTTTCTTCTGAGGCAACTGAGAAACCATCAGTGAAGGAAACACGATACTTTCTCCTATGCCCTCAGGTATCTACCTTTGACAGCTAAACAGTTTTTTCAGAATTGTCTATATCTTATTCCCTCTGGAAAAAGGTCACTACTATTTATCATCAATTTACTTCAAGGCATAAGGATTGCACCTTTGTCCATTTTGACTTCATGGTGATGTCTTCGTATTATTGAACATACACCACACAGTTGTCCATATAGATAAATTTGTCCTTGACAAAGACCTTCAAATGGTCGAAACGTTGGATGGATGAATTATCATTATTTTTTGACTCATGCACAAATAAAACCATTTAAGCATTCCAAGAGTTTCTCTTTTTCATATATCCTCTAAGTGTGCCAGAATTATTTTCTATCAGACTTGCTGTTTTTTCTGAGCACCTAATATATTACGCAGTGAGCCAGGAATAATCGTTTCGTATAGCTAGCCCCTGTGGGCATACTAACATGCTAATGAATGCGCAGCGATGCGCACAAACCTCACAGTTCATGGCGGTTGGTGGAGGATGAATGTGCACTGAGCATGATCCGGAGTCCCCTGGACTTCCGGTCATGCGTACTGTACCTTACTATAGCCAGGAATCTTACATCCAGCATTAATTTGTGTGCATGATTGGAACTCCTCGGGACTCCGGATCATGAGCAGTGCTCATCCCTCCTCTACTGCCCACAATCAAGATTGAGATATGTGCGGCGGGGCGTACTAACATGCTATGTGGGCCAGCAAGACAAAGAAACTCAAGCCCTTGTGACTAGTCCCTGGCCTCATTAACATATAAGAAATTATCTTTAGAAATACTTTTTCTAAAGATGTTTATCTATGCTAGTTTATACAGGAACAGTCAGGCAGGGATTACTAATATGCACCCACAATTACTCATGGTTCTGGGTGCATATGGGACCTGACAGGTTCCCTTTAATTAAACATTAATATTGTGATATTTTAAAAAAAAAACTGTGAAAATCCAAATACTGTGTAATCTATGGGCAGCATACTATACGGATGGAGAAACTGGACACATTACTATATAGTTTTGTGGGAAATGATTCAGTATGAATTTGTTTTGTTTTCATTGAAATCTTTGCTTCCTCTAAGATTATGAATAAGGGAAGTGGCACTAATCAGTGACTTACAACCTCCCCGGTATAAAAGCCCTCACACACATTAAATGAAAATCTGCTGATTTCAGTGTTCAACCGACTAATATGTAGGAGTTACTCAAGTGTCCTAGCGTAAGCACCAGAAATGGATCCCTTCTCCTCTGGCCAATTTATTTTGCAAGGTAAGCTGGATAATTCATCTAACATCATAATCCTAGGTCTTTGAAGTTCAACTGCATATGTATTATGTAGAATTTTCTACAGTTGTATCAATTTGTTTACAAAAGTTCAAATGCTTCAGTCAGGTGTTATCATCTCCTCTGCTACATCTAACCTTCATGCTACAACCAGAAAAATTTCCAAGTTCAATCCAACTAACTAGGTGTTATCCATACTAACCTCTCAGCATGCAATTTATCAACTCCTTGCAACTGCTCTGTCTTGTTCATACCTAGCCTCTGTAATCAAGGTAACGCATCTCTTCAAGAGTGTCTCTAGTTTGCATTCACCTTTCTGCTACATCAATACTTTTAACCACTGCCCTGCTAGAAGATACCAAAATTAATTTCTCTGTTTCTTCGCCGCTGTTAGCCATTTTCCTGCTGGCACATATCCTGCATCTATTTCTTAGTTATTCCTGTGTTTAACCATTGCTCTGCTGAAAGATACCAGACTGCATTCCTGTAAATAAACACATCCCTGCCAGACTATAACACTTTCCTATACAGTTACTTTTCCCATGTATATCCACATGACTGGTTCTGCATCAGGTGTACCAACTGTTTCATTTATTTGTTGTCTGTCCTTCATATACTGTTGTCCGAGTTTTTGCTGATCCATATTTCATCCAAAAAAAGAGACATTTAATATCACCATCTATAGTCCAGAGAAAGGGGAACCTCCTCTAAATGGTGCCACAGATGATTGGTGATTACTTACTGAAGACTTCAGCTCAGGAACCTCATGGCAGCCTGAAGACATGAGTGATCCACACCATGCACATTACCGGGAGCTCCACATCCGACAGTGCCATGAACTCTTAAAGGACTAAACACACACAGCACCTTGTAAGTTAACCTAAAGAGAATGGAATTCTTTCTGCATTGGTCTTTATTGGAAGCTGAATAAGTGAAAAGACACATCCATTTGCACTTAAATTGCAAAATAGTTAATGAATTTTATATTCATTCTGTGTAAAAAAAAGTTAATATACATGCAAATACATACATTAAAAAATCATTGTTTGATGGATATACCAAGAAATGTTTCAATGAAAAATTGATTTTCATCTATAGAAATGTATTAATTTCAAACTTAAAGTAAAAATATTGCACAGATTTTCATTGCCGTTATTCTTTATTGAATACTGGACTCTGTGTATGAGACAATTTTTTTTATTATTTATTGGATTTTACCCTCATATCCAGGACATATTCTTGAGGAGCATATTCACATCTGCCTATTTTGATGGTGGCACTAAGGCCCAGCAGGATTTTGTGAATCAATGCAAAGTAAACTTTAAACTTTGTTCCCCACTATTTTCTTGTGACTAAGTAAAAGCAGACGTAGACAAGGGATTAATTCTTTGAGATACTATGCCATTCAGTTCTGTACCATCACCAAATTGGTCTAAAATAAGGATGTTGTCCAGCCATTTTTTGAAGCTGGTTTCTCTAACTAGATAAAATATAAAATTGCTGGTAAATATTTCCCTTGACAAACTGATTTCTCTCGCCATCTGGTTGGACTTATGATTTAAAGTACTGTCAAAGAATAAAAGCTCATTGATCTTGCATCCTATATTCTATAAATTCTTCAAAATCTCCTCCCAGAGAAGCTCTACAGAAACTTATGTTAATTGACCACAATAAATTGGCATCAGCTTAACTAACCTTAATGAAGAATTATATCTCTATTATGAGCAAAAGGATTATCCTTACATGGAATGTACTAAACCCAATAAACCCTATGTGAATGATAATTTCAAGGTTAACTCTATTCTCCACGAAATACAAGTTTGCTATGCCTATTAGCATTTTCTTTAATTATCAATTACTCAGTATTTATTGAACAATTCCTTATTGATTCTGGAGCTATATGAATCTTTGTTGACTTATCATTAACCAGAGTGCTAAAAGTTCCTTTTGTTTCTTTGTGTATATATAGTTACATAGGTTGAAGAAACACCTAGATCCATATAGTTCTACCTTCCTCCACCAATTATACATTTTGTCACTAAATCATTTATAACCGACAACGTTGTGTGTACAACTCTTTTCGAACACCTCTGAAAGTCCTGCTAGTCAAACCCAATTATAGTAACTCTTCAGACTGGAGCACTTCATATTGAGGGTGTACACTATGTGCAGAATTATTAGGCAAGTTGTATTTTAGAGGATTTTTTTTTTATTATTGATCAACAACTATGTTCTCAATCAAACCAAAAGACTCAAATATCAAAGCTTAATATTTTTGGAAGTTGGAGTGTTTTTTTTTTAGTTTTGGCTATCTTAGGAGGATATCTGTTTGTTCAGGTAACTATTACTGTGCAGAATCATTAGGCAACTTAATAAAAAACAAATATATTCCCATCTCACTTGTTTATTTTCACCAGGTAAACCAATATAATTTATAATAAAATTTAGAAATAAACATTTCTGACATGCAAAAACAAATCCCATAAAATTAGTGACCAATATAGCCACCTTTCTTTATGATGACACTCAACAGCCTACCATCCATAGATTCTGTCAGTTGCTTGATCTGTTTTCGATCATTTCATGCAGCAGCCACCACAGCCTCCCAGACACTGTTCTGAGAGGTGTACTGTTTTCCCTCCCTGTAGATCTCACATTTTATGAGGGACCACAGGTTCTCTATGGGGTTCAGATCATAAAAACAAGGGGGCCATGTCATTATTTTTTCATCTTTTAGACCTTTACTGGCCAGCCACACCGTGAAGTAGTCGGATGCATGTCATGGAGCATTTTCCTGCATGAAAATCATGTTTGTCCTGAATGATACCGACTTCTTCCTGTACCACTGCTTGAAGAAGTTGTCTTCCAGAAACTCGCAATAGGTTTGGGAGTAGAGCTTTACTCCAACCTCAACCCAAAAAGCTCCTACAAGTTCATTTTTGATGATACTAGCCCATACCAGTACCCCACCTCCACCATGCTGGCGTCTGAGTCGGAGTGGAGCTCTCTGCCCTTTACTGATCCAGCCTCTGGCTTATCCATCTGGCCCATCAAGAGTCACTCTCATTTCATAAGTCCATAAAATCTTTGAAAAATCAGTCTTAAGATATTTCTTGGCCCATTCTTGACGTTTTATCTTATGTTTCTTGTTCAAAGGTGGTCGTTTTTCAGCCTTCCTTATGTTGGCCATGTCCCTGAGTATGGCACACCTTGCGCTTTTTGATACTCCAGTAACATTGCAGCTCTGAAATATGGCCAAACTGGTGGCAAATGGCATCTCGGCAGCTTCATGCTTGATTTTCCTCAATTCATGGGCAGTTATTTTGCACCTTTTTTGCCCAACATGCGACCTTGTTGGCTATTTGCCATGAAATGCTTGATTGTTCAGTGATCACGCTTCAAAAGTTTGGCAATTTCAAGACTGCTGCATCCCTCTGCAAGACATCTCACAATTTTTGACTCTTCAGAGCCCGTCAAATCTCTTTTCTGACCCATTTTGCCAAAGGAAAGAAAGTTGCCTAATAATTAAAGAAGTTGTCCAGTTACCGAAACTGATTTTTTTTCTCTCATAAATCTTGCTAATATGTGCCTGCATTTTCTATTGCTAAGGGTAACCCAAGCAACTACTGGCTGCTAACCCCCGCTGCTTGGTGTTACCTTCACTGGCAATGGAAAATCCAGGAAAGCATTTTTTTTTTAAAAGGTTTTTGCATAAAAACTTTTTTAAAAAAAATGACGTGGGCTTCGCTCATTTTTTTGTGTCCAGCCAGGTACAACTACGCAGCTGGGGATTGGAATCTTCAGTGCAGAGTAGCCAAGCTTTCTGGGCCCCCCCGCTGCAAATTGCAGTCCACAGCCGCCCCAGAAAATGGCGCTTTCATAGAAGCGCCATCTTCTGGTGCTGTATCCAACTCCACCAGTGGCCCTGGTGCCAGGTGGCATGCTGGGTAATAAGGGGTTAAAACCAGCTATGTTTTACCGGCTGGTATAAAGCTCGAGATTCTTAATGTCAGGCCAAGTTTGACCCGGCCATTAAGAATCTCCAATAAAGGGTTAAAAAAAAAATGACATCACACAGAGAAAAATACTTTATTAGAAATAAATACACAGACACATTAGGGATTCCATGTTTATTACTCCCTCTCACCCCTCGACGATTGAGAGATTTCTGTACTGACCATGCCAGGAGAGAGCGAGGGAAAGGAGAGAGAGAGGGAAAAGAGCGAGAGCGAGAGCGAGGAGCGAGAGCGAGGGAAAAGAGTGACGGAAAAGAGAGGGGGAAAAGAGAGGGGGAAAAAAGAGGGGAGAGAGAGAGCGAGGGAAGAGAGAGAGCAAGGGAAAAGAGAGAGAGCAAGGGAAAAGAGAGAGCGAGGGAAGAGAGAGAGAGTGAGGGAAGAGAGAGAGGGAAAAGAGAGAGAGAGGGAAAAGAGAGAGGGAAAAGAGAGAGGGAAAATAGAGGGAAAAGAGAGAGGGAAAAGAGAGAGAGGGAAAAGAGAGAGAGGAAAAAGAGAGGGAAAAGAGAGAGGGAAAAGAGAGGGAGGGAAAAGAGAGAGAGAGGGGGGAAAAGAGAGGGAGAGAGGGGGAAAAGATAGTGAAAAGGGGGGAGAAGAGAGTGGGGGGAGAGAAGAGAGGGGGAGAAGAGAAGAGAGGGGAGAGAGAGGGGGAGAGAGGTGCTCTGTCACCAACTTGCTCCATTCTGTGACTTGTGCAGGTGACAGAGTGGAGACAGTTGGTCCCATGCAGCAGGACAGGTGACAGAGCAGAGCGGTGATATGCTCTGCTCTGACACATGCGGTGTTGCATGTCACCAGTTGTCAGTGTCTTGCTGCGTTCTGTAGTGCTGGTGGGAGGAGCACATGATCACACCGCCCGACACTGTCCATTCTCCTGACATCGGAGCACAGCGGGCGGATGGATAGTGAGATCACATACTTACGTGACAGGGGGTTTCAGCTGAAGAAACCCCCCTGTACTCCACACTGGCGCCTCGTGCCTCAACACATCTGCCGGAAGCTCAGCCTTCTTCACCGCTCCACATTGGCACCCTCCGGATCCTCCCCTTGATGCTGGGCTGTGACGTGCGGTAGTCACCGCCCACAGCACAGTCAATGTGAGTGGTGCCAGCATCCCCTGACGTAACCATCCAGTTTCAGATCCCGGAACTTGACGGAACACAGGAGGATACTAGCGGCCGCAGCACCAGGGGGTCATGTGACCGGCACTGAGCGTGCAGGATAGCGCCACTCAGTGCCAGAACTGCAAATAGAAGCCAACGAAGAAAACACCTAAAATGGTAAGTTACACTCATAGAGAAAATTTAAAAAATGGGTGAACCAACCCTTTAAGCAGACCTTATATAGGGTGTTGATGACATTAAACAACACCCCTCCTCATTACAGAGATGCAGAACACCTGATTTACTTAATTGGTAGTTGGCTCTCAAGCCTATACAGCTTGAAGTAGGACAACATGTGCAAAAAGTATCATGTGATCAAAATTCTCATTTGCCTAATAATTCTGCACACAGTGTATTCATTTCTTTTTGCCATTTTCTGATACACTGTTGATTTTGTGGCTTTTGTAGCTAACACCATATGTTCCAGTTTTTGTACTGGTCATCTGACCTGATCGGTCTGTGGGGATTATCTTCTTTTCGAAATTGACTCAAATCTCTACCTAATCTAACATCTCTTAAACTCTGCTCTGCCTCCATTTCCTCCAAATTGTCTGGTATTACTAGGATTTGAAGATGTCTTCTTCCCGTCGAAGTCTAAAATGTTAAGTCCACATTGTCCATTACGTCATCATTAGAGTTTAGCGCGGTTTGCGGTTCGAGGTTCTGCAGTTCGCGGCTCGAGTGATTTTGGGGGCTGTTCTAGATCGAACTAGAACTCGAGCTTTTTGCTAAAGCTCAATAGTTCTAGATACGTTCGAGAACAGTTCTAGCAGCAAAAAGACAAGCTAATTACTAACTGGCTTTCCGCTGTAATAGTGTAAGTCACTCTGTGACTCACACTATTATGAAATTTCAGCTTATAGTGTGCGGGAACAGCGCATTCAGAACACTGCTGTTTGGATAATGGCGATCGCCATTTTTTTTTTTCCCTTGTCTTCCTTCCCTAAGCGTGCGCGTGTAGTGGGGCGGATCAGCATGTCAGCCAATCCCAGAAACACACACAGCTAAGTGGACTTTTAGCCAGAGAAGCAACGGCATGTGTGATAGGATGTCCATGTCACATGTCCCTGCATTATAAAAACGGACATTTTTCTCCAGCACGCCATTAACTGCCTTCTGCGTCTTGGTGTCAGTCACCGCTGGTGTAGCTCCTGTCTCCGATACTGCTGTGTACGCTCTATACACAGCGCTATACAGAATAGGGATAGAAGTTTCTTTCAGCCCTTGTAAGGGCTAATACCGGCAGGGTCAGAGCCATAGGTGACAGTCAGGTCCGTGAAAACAGATTTTAACAGCTACACAAGATGACAGCATCTGTGTAGCTAAGGTCAGGGATTTCCTCGCTGCATTTCCCCATTAGGAGGGATAGAAAGGGAGGCTTCCTTTCCTCTACCCAGACCCACAACCCTGCCACTGTACCCTTCTGCCCTTTGCACCCTCAAACTCATTGTTACTAAGCCATTATACTAGCAAACACTGAGGAAACTTAGTGGCATCCTAAAAGTGGCTGTTGGACTTCCATTAGTGTCCCACTGGTGCAAACCTATGTGCAGCACCTCTGCATTGCACACTCAAACTCATTGTTACTAAGCCATTATACTAGCAAACTATGCTGCCAGTTTAAGGGCCGTAGTTGCATTGTCATGGATAGTTATTGTTGTTTATTCTGCTGTTAATAAAGATAGATAACCGGTTTGTCCGTGGGGAAGGTGGCAAAGCTCCATTACCATCTGCTGAACATAGACCATCTTCCAGCAAAAGTAAGATGTCTACTACTTACCGTGGACAATCCGATGTGCTCCCTTTTTTACGGACACGAACAACTGGAACAAAGGTAGATGATGGCCAAAAAAAGAAAATGCTTGAATGGATCTCAAGTGGTCCAACAAGTGCCCTCTCCTCCACCTCAACTACCGCATCCAAAAAACACCAGTCCTCTGAGTTGTCATCCCAATCACACTTGCTTTCTACCAGCTCTGAAGTCTCCATCCGCCCTGCACAGTATGGTGGAACTGAGATGGCTGAGTCTGCAGAGCTGTTCAGTCACACTATAGCCTGGGAATCAGAGGTCTGCTCCCAAGCTACAGTGAGTACAGACCAGAAAATGATCTGCAGTGATGCCCAGAACCTTTGTGACTCAGATTCAGGCCGTGATGACCAAGTTTCTGAGCATAATGTTGACCCTTATTCACAAACTGAAACACCTGTTGTAATAGACAATGAGGAACATACTGATGACGATGAGACGCAGATACCAGATTGGGATGACAACTTAAATATTCGGTCAGGGCAAGAAGAGGCTCAGTCTGAGGGTGAGGGGAGTGCAAACACAACAATTGATGAGGAAGTTCTACATCCCACCTACTGTCAACCCACAGTCAGGCACTCGAGGAGGTCAACAGAGGCGGTGGAGGAGGATGCAACCGACGACGAAGTTACCTTGCGCCTTCCTGGACAGAGTCGGAGTACTGGTAGCACGTCTACAACTACATCCTCAGCCACCACTGTGCATATGAGCACTAGTCGGGGTGGATCAGCAGGTCACATGCCCTCTAAGCCTTGCCTAGCCTGGTCCTTTTTTGACATAGCAAAAGATCGCCCAAATTATGTGATCTGTAAAATTTGTTGTGATTCTGTTACTAGAGGGCAAAACCTCAGCAGTTTGACAACTTCTTCCATGAATCGTCACATGAATAAATATCATATGTCCCAGTGGGAAGCTCACCGTGCTGCAATGCGGCCTAGCAGAGCGAACCATCCACCGCCTGCCCCTTCCAGTGCATCCGCGCGCTCTTCATCTTCTAGGACTGTGGGGACAGCTGTCACACCTGGTTTTCCACGGACAACTTCCACCACTGTAACCGCAACAGGCAGTTTGCTTGGTAGGTCATCAGTTGGTTTGGAAGGGGAAACAAGTGCGTGTGTACAGCTCTCTTAGACATCAATAGCACCAACGTTGGATGAAGGCAACATCATGTCTACGCCTGCACTTTCCTCACAAAGCTGTATTTTTCCAGGGACACCCTACTCAACACCGTCTACACACAGCAGCCAGATCTCTGTCCCTCAGATGTGGACAAATAAAAGGCCATTTCCTGCGACCCATGACAAAGCTAAAAGGTTGACTTTATCCCGCTGTAAGCTCTTGGCTACCGAAATGCTGCCTTTCCGCCTGGTGGACACACAGGATTTTAGAGACCTTATGTCTGTCGCTGTGCCCCAGTACCAGATGCCCAGTCGCCACTACTTCTCTAAGAAAGGTGTGCCCGCGCTACACCAGCATGTCGCACACAACATCACCGCTTCCTTGAGAAACTCTGTGTGTCAACGGGTGCATTTCACCACCGATACTTGGACCAGTAAGCATGGACAGGGACGTTACATGTCGCTGACTGGGCACTGGGTAACTATGGTGATAGATGGTGAAGGGTCTGCTGCACAAGTCTTGCCGTCCCCACAAGTCAATGTCAAGTGTCAGTGTCAGTGTCAATCCTCTGTCTGTCCAAGTTCCGCCACTGCTTCTGCCTCCTCCACCTCATCTGGGTCCTCCACCTCCGCCCCAAGCCTGCCTGGTCAGGCCACCAGCGTTCTCAATGCGCAGAAGGAATCACGCACCCCTCATTACTATGCTGGCAGCAGAGCGCAACGGCATCAGGCGGTCTTTAGCTTGACATGTCTTGGAAATAGGAGTCACACAGCGGCTGAGTTGTGGGCAGCTCTGGAGACTGAGTTTAATAAATGGTTGTCTCCACTCAACCTGCAGCCTGGTAAGGCCGTGTGCGACAATGCTGCAAACCTGGGTGCGGCACTTCGCCTGGGCAAGGTGACACACGTGCCTTGTATGGCTCACGTGTTGAACCTTGTTGTCCAGCAATTTTTAACACACTATCCTGGCCTAGATGGCCTTCTGACCAGGGCACGAAAACTGTCTGCTCACTTCCGCCGTTCAACCGCCGCAGCTGAGCGACTTGCATCGCTCCAGAAGTCTTTCGGCCTGCCGGTTCATCGCCTGAAATGCGATGTGGCGACATGCTGGAATTCGACTCTCCACATGTTACAGAGACTGTGGCAGCACCGCCGAGCCCTGGTGCAATACATCATGACGTATAGCCTGGGCCAACGAGATGCAGAGGTGGGTCAGATCACCCTGATGGAGTGGTCTCAGATCAAGGACCTATGCACCCTTCTGCACAGTTTCGACATGGCGACGAATATGTTTAGCGCTGACAATGCCATTATCAGCATGACAATTCCAGTCATTTACATGCTGGAGCACACGCTAAACACTATTCAGAGTCAGGGGGTGGGACAACAGGAAGGGGAGGAACTACAGGAGGATTCATATGCGCAAGACACAACAACATCACCAGGGTCCAGACGTTCATCATCACCAACGTGGCAGGCATGGGACCATGGGGGACAGGGATCAACAAGGGCGCATGGTAGCAGGCGAAATGTTGAGGAAGGTGCAGGAGAACATGAAGAAATGGAGGACGAACTGTCCATGGACATGGAAGACTCAGCGGATGAGGGAGACCTTGGTCAAATTTCAGTTGAAAGAGGTTGGGGGGAGATGTCAGAGGAAGAAAGAACGGTTAGCACCTCTATGCCACAAACACAGCGTGGACTTGGTCCACATGGCTGCGCAAGACACATGAGCACCTTCTTGCTGCACTACCTCCAACATGACCCTCGTATTGTCAAAATTAGAAGTGATGATGACTACTGGCTTGCCACACTATTAGATCCCCAGTACAAGTCCAAATTTTGTGACATAATTCCAGCCATAGAAAGGGACGCACGTATGCAGGAGTATCAGCAGAAGCTGTTACTCGATCTTAGCTCGGCTTTTCCACCAAACAACCATGCAGGTGCAGGGAGTGAATCTCCCAGTTGTAACTTGACAAACATGGGACGGTCTCGTCATCTTCAACAGTCTACCCGTACCAGTAGCACCCTATCTGGTGCTGGTAACAGCAATTTTATTGAATCTTTTCATAATTTTTTTAGACCCTCCTTTGCAAGGCCACCAGAGACAACAAGTCTGACACATAGTCAACAGCTGGAGAGGATGATACAGGAGTATCTCCAAATGAACATCGATGCTATTACTTTGCAAATGGAGCCTTGCTCATTTTGGGCTTCAAATCTTGAAAAATGGCCAGAGCTCTCCACTTATGCTTTGGAGATTTTGGCGTGTCCAGCTGCCAGCGTTGTCTCTGAACGTGTCTTCAGTGCTGCTGGGTGTGTGCTGACAGATAAGCGCACGCGTCTGTCCAGTGACAATGTGGACAGACTAACGTTCATCAAAAGGAACAAGTCATGGATCCACAAGGAATTTACTACCCCTGTGTCATCCTGGGGAGAGTAAATGCTTCTGTAATTTGAATGTGCTTGATGCAAATCTAGCTGTGAAGTGTACAACTAGGGCACAAGTGCTGCCACTGATGGGGTGTCTGTGTGGCCCAATTTTTGGAAAAAAGGGAAACTCTTCTTGGAGTAACCATTGCTTACATTGTTTTTAAAAATGATCCAAGATGCACAGTGCTGGGATCAGGAAAGACTTTGCTACCTACCCCGGTGTCATCCTGGGGACGGTTAAGTATGGCGTATTTTTGAATGTGCTTGATGCAAATCTAGCTGTGAAGTGTACAACTGGGGCACAAGTGCTGCCACTGAAGGGGTGGGTGTGTGTGTGGCCCAATTTTTGGAAAATAGGGAGACTCCGCTTGGAGTCACCTTGCGGTGTTTTACATGATTTTAGAAGGGCGTGCTATGCCTATATCTGTGTCTCCTCTTTTTCCTTGTCCTGCTCTTTTGTTTGTTTTGTTTCTTTTGTCCTTGTCACTTTCCCATGTGTTTGTGTTGTGTTGTGAGTTGTTTGTCACCTTTTGGACACCTTTGAGGGTGTTTTCTAGGTGTTTTTATGTGTTTGTGATTGCTTGCCATTGTTATCTATGCGGTTCGAGTTCGGTTCTTTGAACATTCGCCGAACCGAACTCGAACGAGACGTTCGTTCGGCGAACCGAACTCGACCCGAACCACGACCGGTTCGCTCATCTCTAGTCATTCCCCTTCTTCCAGGCACTGAACCACCTAGAGGGAGAATTTATCTATATCTCTATGTCTTTATGAGGCCATATCTGCTTATTATTTTAAATAATCTGGAAAGGGGTTAATTTGAAAGTATACATCTTTAGCTTGTGCATGGTGCCTATATTCCAGCTATGCATAGAGTATTGAGGTTGAAATAAAATCATGGTAAATTAACTTTAGCAATTACCCCTCATTCATGAACTCTTAGGTCAAATTAGCGGAGCGACCATATTCATAAAATGAGATCTCTGTGGAGATTGTAACTTAATCTGCATTAGAGAGGGTGACGAATAGAAGACTGCATTAAACATCCATGGATTGGCCACCACTTATTTGGTATTGAAGCTCTTCAAAGATCCCTAGAGTCTGCAAACTACTACTGATAGTTCAGTAAAGACTACTCTGTCCCACAATGCCACAGTCCAGAAATCCAGCAGACTGCTGTGCTGCCATGTCCCGCAATCTGACATTCCGGTAGTCAGGTCACTGGAGTTCACACTCGGGGGTTCCTCCGCTGCCCTCAGTGAACCGAGTTGAACCCCCTGCCAGATTCCTGCACTGTGGAATTGTGAAACTGAGTAGTCTTTACTAAACTAGTAGTAGTAGTTTGCAGACTCTAGAGAGGAGAGGAAAGTGAGGAGAATGTTTTTTTTTTTCCAATAGAGGCAAAACGGGGACATATTCTTGTGAGCAAAAGGATAATGATAAAACTACACGGAGGGAACTTGTTAATGATCTCAAGGCAGCTGGGACCAATGTCACCAAGAAAACCATTGGTAACATTACGCCATAATGGCTTAAAATCCTGCAGTGCCCACAAAGTCCCATTGCTCAAGAAGGCACATGTGCAAGCCCATCTGAAGTTTGCCAATGAACACCTGGATTATTCTTAGAGTGATTGTGAGATGGTTCTGTGGTCAGATGAGACAAAAATTGAGCTCTTTGGCCTTATCTCAATTCGCCAAGTTTGGAGGAAGAGAAATGCTGCCTATGACGAAAAGAACACCATCCTCTCAGTCAAGAATGGAGGTGGAAACATTACATTTTGGGGGTGTTTCTCTGCTAAGGGCACAGGACTACTTTACCGCATCAATGGGACAATGCTTGGAGTCATGTATCGTAAAATCCTGAGTGACAACCTCCTTCCTTCTGCCAGGACATAAAAAATGGGTTGTGGCTGGGTCTTCCAGCACAATGACCCAAAACACAGAGCCAAGGCAACAAAGGAGTGGCTCAAAAAGAAGCACATTATAGTCATGGAGTGGCCTAGCCACTCTGAAGACCTTAATCCAATAGAAAACATATGGAGGGAGCTGAAGCTCCGAGTTGCCAAGCGACAGCCTCAAAATCCTAATGAATTAGAGATGACTGGCAAAGAGGAGTGGATCAAAATTCCTCCTGACAGGTGTGGAAACATCATCATCAACTACAAACAACGTCTGACTGTTGTGCTTGCAAACAAGGTTTTGCCACCAAGTATTACGTCTTGTTTGCCAGAGGGATCAAATACTTCTTTCTCTCTACAAAAGGCAAATAAATTTATATAATTTATACAATGTGATTTTCTAGATCTTATTTTGGATATTCTATCTCTCACTGTTAAATAATTAACCTACCTTTAAAATTATAGACTGTTCATGTCTTTGTCAGTGAGCAAACTTACAAAATCAGCAATGGATCAAATCATTTTTCCTTAACTGTATTTGTAATGCACTTTATATTCTTTTATGACTTATAGAACAATTACAAATAATCATTTAGTACTAAGCAACAAATGTAGGATTGTATCTAATGAATTTATATTAATTACTTAACTCTAATAACAATGCTTCCTTTGTTTGATTCTGGATGTCAGCTCTCTGTTATTAGCCTTGTAGATAGTGGAATGATTTATTATACAAATAACATTTACATAGAACAATGCCATTAACTGAACTATAAAATGTTTATCTAGTCATTGTTTCTGATAGTTATTAAGCTTATTGTTTGTAAGTGCGAAGTACAACGGTAAACGCTATATATATAAAAAAAAGTCAGTACACAACCCCAAGAAATTATTGAAAATGTATTTCTTTTATTTATAATGTAGAAAAAATAAGATTAAAAATCAATGAGTCACACAGAGGAGTGTACAAAGGAAGTATACACTGGAAACCTTCAAAATTAGTTGATACAATGTGAAAATGTGGTTTCTATTTTTTCATCATTTGCATATCATTTATATTTTAACGATTATGTGGTTTATATAATTCCATAACTTTCAATATTGAGAACTGTATATATTTTTTAGCCTAAAATCAAATCTATAAAAATCTCTGCACTAGCCAAACCCAAATTAGTAATCGTTGTAGATAAAATGTCACTTCCAGCATAATATAATATTGAATTCCAAATGAGGACATTGCAGGGACTGCGTAGATTTGACTTGGCGGTATCAGCAGATATTCACCATTCAATAATGAAAAATGTATCTCAGGGCAAAAAAAATATCCAAAAGGCAACAAATAAGATCTGAGTGGTTGTAAGGATTGAAGACACTCTGGCCAATAGGGTTCATGGTCACCATGAGCACGTGATGTAGGAGATGGCATGTGACGTTACACTCTTTTGGGTATGGGATCTTGTAGTACCAAAATCCTACGCATCTCAGAAAATACAACATATTCCTTTATTAGGATAATTTCTGTTACAGGCTGAGATCTGCTTAGAAAGCATTCCGAATAGCATGGGGATAGGTTGCATGGAAATTCCAGATTTAATATACTGTATGTGCCGAATGGTAACTACCAGCTATGTGAGTACTATCTATAAATATACACTTTATTAGATAATACTAGGAAAATTGTATTAATAAATGATAGATCGAAATAGGTATTAAATACTTTGATATTAAAAATACGTTATTATAAAACAAATACGTATAGAAAAATGTTGTGATACTTTAAAGTAAGAAAGGGATGATGGAGGAGAAATAATGGGGGCAAAATCTCCAGAAGCACCTTTTTCTGTACAAAAAAAATAAAAAAAAATCAGAGAATGGAGATCCATCCAAATAATTAGAAACATGTACACTACAGACCAAAAGTTTGGACACACCTTCTGATTCAAAGAGTTCTCTTTATTTTAAGGACTCTGAAAATTGTAGATTTACATTGAAGGCATCAAAACTATGAATTAACACATGTGGAATGAAATACTTAACAAAAAACTGTGAAACAACTGAAAATATGTCTCATATTCTAGGTTCTTCAAAGTAGCCACCTTTTGCTTTGATTACTGCTTTGCACACTCTTGGCATTCTCTTGATGAGCTTCAAGAGGTAGTCACCAGAAATGGTCTTCCAACAGTCTTGAAGGAGTTCCGAGAGATGCTTAGCACTTTTTGGCCCTTTTGCCTTCACTCTGCGGTCCAGCTCACCTCCAACCATCTCGATTGGGTTCAGGTCTGGTGACTGTGGAGGCCAAGTCATCCTGCATAGCACCCCATCACTCTCCTTCTTAGTTAAATAGCCCTTACACAGCCTGGAGGTGTGTTTGGGGTCATTGCCCTGTTGAAAAATAAATGATGGTCCAAATAAACGCAAACCGGATTCAATAGCAGGCCGCTGCAAGATGCTGTGCTGGTTCAGTATGCTTTCAATTTTGAATAAATCCCCAACAGTGTCACCAGCAAAGCACCCCCACACCATCACACCTCTTCCTCCATGCTTCACAGTGGGAACCAGGCATGTAGAGTTCATCCGTTCACCTTTTCTGCGTTGCACAAAGACACGGTGGTTGGATCCAAAGATCTCAAATTTGGACTCATCAGACCAAAGCACAAATTTCCACTTGTCTAATGTCCATTCCTTGTGTTCTTTAGCCCAAACAAGTCTCTTCTGCTTGTTGCCTGTCCTTAGCAGTGGTTTCCTAGCAGCTAATTTACCTTGAAGGCCTGCTACACAAAGTCTCCTATTAACAGTTGTTCTAGAGATGTGTCTGCTGCTAGAACTCTGTATGGCATTGACCTGGTCTCTAATCTGAGCTGCTATTAACCTGCTATTTCTGAGGCTGGTGACTCGGATAAACGTATCCTCCACAGCAGAGGTGACTCTTGGTCTTCCTTTCCTGGGGCAGTCCTCATGTGAGCCAGTTTCTTTGTAGTGTTTGATGGTTTTTGCCACTGCACTTGGGGACACTTTCAAAGTTTTCCCAGTTTTTCGGACTGACTGACCTTCATTTCTTAAAGCAATGATGGTCACTCGTTTTTCTTTACTTAGAATTTGTATTATGGCAAGAAAAAAGCAGCTAACAGTCTATTCAGTAGGACTCATCCTAAATGAATCAACAGTAGATTGGAGAAAGAAGGGGTATGGGTTAAAGTGATGGTGAGCAGTGTGTGATATCAGGTAAGAGTAGCACTCATGGTAAGGGAGCTCACCTGGATTCAGCGGGTTAAATATGTAGGGTACATATGCACATTAAAGACCTGTTGTAGAGAGGAAACAATAAGTATATATGTATATGCTTATATACATATATATTGGTGGGATGTTTAGGGACATACCATATCTATAGGATCATGTAGTCACAAGGTCGAAGTGGTCATAATGTGCCGCATGATTCAATTAAGGTGAGTATTTAGCAGCATTATACTGTAGAAGAAAAGATATTAAGTATCAGTAGACTGTGGTAGTAAAGGTAATAAGGTCCTATGGGAGCCTATCAGTAATAGATACCCGTCTATAGAAGGAACAGACCCGATCAAGCAATCAAGTGGACGCTTCTATGTTGTGACTAAAAATTGACTAGAACTTAAGGACACGAGAGTGGATTTCCTCAGGGTTGGTAAGGATGATCTGTATAGGAAATAAGTATAAGCCATAAGGAGAAATGTGCAATATACAGTAACAGAGGCGAGGAAGTAAGGTAAGTAATTCGATTAATATGTGTAAATGATGCAAGGACTGGTATCACGTAGGAAATGTGGTTCTCCAATGGTGTATCGCTGTACAATATGTTGGATAAAATAGAGAAAAGAGAAGGTCAGAGGTGGAGGGGAGGGAATAAGAGGGGAAAAAAAGGAAAAAAGAAGAGAGAGAGAGGGAGAGAAAGAGAGAGAAAGAGAGAAAAAAAGGGAAAAAAGAGAGAGAGAGAGGGAGAGAGAGAGAGAGAGAGAGAGAGAGAGAGGTAGAGAGAGAGGGAGAGAGAGAGGGAGAGAGAGAGAGAGAGAGGGAGAGAGAGAGGCAATCGAATAGTAAATCGAATAAAGGTAGTAACAGAGGTCCATAGCAGAGTCTCATGTGAACAATACCTAGGAAAAGGAGCAAGGGGAGATTACCTCATCAGCAGGGAAGCATCCCAAGCAAGGATATGTGTAGATGAGTTGGTAGATGTAAGTCTCTGGATAGCTGAGTATAAAGGGACAGAGATTTAATAAAGAGTCTACAATCATGTCAGTGATATAGAAAGGTTAGTACCTGTGGCTTCAAGGGGTTAACCTGGGAAGGGGGTCCATAGGTTATATTTGGCAATAAGTACAGAGACTATCAGGCTGCTAGTGGTGGGAGAGAAAAGGGCAAATTAGGAACCAGAGCTCTTTAAGAAATAGTGGGCTCAGGTTATCCAGGTGAGTCACTTACCAGGCGCCTGTGATGTGGTGGTGATGGCTGACCGAGCGTCCTATGCGTCCTGAGAGGTACTAGACATGTGAGGGGAGGGTGTTTATATCGGGGATGTAGCCGATACGTCACTTCCAGTTTCCAATAACGCGAAACCGGAAGTGACGGAAGTGACGTGACACCCACGTTTAGGCAATGCTGATTGTTACAGTGCAGGTCAGGGGATATCGATGTGGGAGGACGTGTCACTACCGCTGAGTGGAACGCGGAAGTGAGATGGTGAAACGCAAGCACATCCAAGAGGGCGTGTATAAGGGTCACATGATGGTGATGTCGGACAGTCCTGGGAACAGAGACGTGCTTCAGTGGTGGGGAACTGTGACAGGCTGGTAGATGGTCTATTGAGTGACATAGGTGCACAGCTTCGGTGGTGATGCTAATTCTGTAAGGAATAGAGATAAGGGTTAGAACATATGCAGGAAGAAACAGTAGATATAATGAATACAATAAATGCAGCAGAGTATTAAAATGTATAGAGGTTAACACTTTATGTATATAGGATATTCATTAATTAGGAGAAGGATAAACCGAACAATAGTAACCTTTAATCAAAAAAGGGGGAGACAATGGAAGATAAAAGAAAGTTTGTCTGTGGATAAGGCCATCTCTAGATAATTACGTTGTCATAGTGACTGGGTAATGAACAGTTAGTGATCCATGTGGACATCATATAGACTACAGGGCAAAAATGACAGTTGTTAATTACTGAAATATTATTTCCCTCCTATTGTTGTTCATATTTATGTACTGTATTATTTCAATGTCATATGTGCCTATACAATTATATTGATGGATGTCCTTTTTATTCTTTGTTTTTGTCACATTTATAATATTGTATCCAGTCTGTCGACCTGAAGAAGGCCTTTCAGGCCAAAACGTCAACTTGGCAGACATTATCTTGTACAGCACCTTTTTTCATGATTTCTTGCACTAATAAATGAAAAGGATCTGAAATCAATTATTTTCGTGTATTTACTTCAAATATCAACTGGAAACGACTAGCGTGCCGGAGTTACACCTTTCTAGATATGTTTTTTTTTCTCCTGAGCACCTAGGTGAAGAGATGCGAGGTCTTTTTTCTATAATTATTCAGTAGGACTATCAGCTGTGTATCCACCAGACTTCTGCAGAACACAACTGATGGTCCCAACCCCATTTATAAGGCAAGAAATCCCACTTATTAAATCTGATAGGGCACACCTTTGAAGCGAAAACCATTTCCGGTGACTACCTCTTGAAGCTCATCAAGACAATGCCAAGAGTGTGCAAAGCAGTAATCAAAGCAAAAGGTGGCTACTTTGAAGAACCTAGAATATAAGACATATTTTCAGTTGTTTCACACTTTTTTGTTAAGTAGTTCATTCCACATGTGTTAATTCATAGTTTTGTTGCCTTCAATGTGTATCAATAATTTTCAGAGTCATGAAAATAAAGAAAACTCTTTGAATGATAAGGTGTGTCCAAACTTTTGGTCTGTACTGTAGTTTGATTTTGTAATTAAGTCACTTTGAGGCTAGAATGTTTAAGGTGAAGAACTACCAAAATTCTATCATACACATTTTGTTTAAAATTATCACCACTCCATTCTCTTTGTTCTGTTTGAATTTCCCCCAAAAAAGTGTTTGATTGATTTTGACTCTTTATAATACTTGGAGAATATTGCTGAAATGTTCCCTAACTCTTTTTAACAGGGTTCTTTTTGTAAAGACTAGAATTGTTTTCATGTAAGGACACCATCATCTACCCTCATGGATGTCAAATATTGCTAGAGGACAATTTAGAAGAGCTTGTCTGACCTGCACACATTAATGATTAATTGATAAGGTTCATATAGGCCTATTTCAAATCATTACTTAGTTTAGGAATGTATAAAAGTGCTTGGCAAAAATTGTCACATTCTTAAGTGGGACATAATCATTAACCCCTTAACGACCGCCGATACGCCTTTTAACGGCGACAAATTAGGGTACTTCTTCCGATCCGCCGCTTTTTAACGGCGGTCGGAAAAAAGGGTCTAGCGCCCCCCAGAGTCACAAAATTTCCGGGGTCTCAGCTGCCGGGGGTAGCTGAGACCCTGGAGATCATGATTCGGGCCGGTTTTTCCGGTCCCCAGTCACGTGATGACCTGTATACACCGTATACCGATCATCAAGTTATAGTAAATGACCGCGCCGGTAAAAAATGATTTATCTCCCATCTGGCATGATCAAACATGCCAGAAGAGAGATAAATCTTTTTCCCGGTTCCCTCCGGTCCCCTCGGTATCCCCAAAGTGCCCCCCCCGACCCCCGACCCCCTCCTGAAAATCCAAGATGGCCGCATGCACCGGCGAGCACAGCAGCGCGCCGGCCGCATTTACACTTTTCTTATGGTTTCTGTGGTATGTGCCATAACACATGCAACAGAAACCTGCTCCCCAGGCCCTGCCGGGTCCCCCCCTATCCCCCCCGGTGTTCCCCGGTGTCATACATACCTGTCGGAGCGCTGATCCCCCGCGGCCCCCTCCTCCTTCACAGCAGACGCCGGTGAGTGCGGTCACATGTGCCGAGCAGCTGACAGCTTCTTGTGTTCAGGACGCTGGCTGCTGCTGCTCGGCACACTGCAGCTGTGACCCAGGGAGGGTGGGTGCAGATTCTTTGGACCCACTCTCCTCAAATGGAGGGTCTGCAATACTAGAAAATGGGGGATACGTTCCCTGAACGTGTCCCCTATATTCTAGAAGGTCCAGAGTCGACGTGGGACGTTCAAATGGATTACAGCGGATTTTTTTTCTTTTTTTCAATAAATTGGTCAATCAGGGAATGTTTTGGGGAGTGTTTTTTCAAATAATTTTTTTTTGTTGTCAATTTTTTTTTTTTATTACTGTCAATTAGTTATGTCGGGTATCTGATAGACGCCGTGACATAACTAATTGCTGGGCTTGATGCCAGGTGACATTACACACCTGGTATCAACCCCATTTATTACCCCGTTTGCCAACGCACCAGGGCGCGGGATGAGCTGGGGCGAAGCGCCAGAATTGGCGCATCTAATGGATGCGCCACTTCTGGGGCGGCTGCGGCCTGCTATTTTTAGGCTGGGAAGAGTCCAATAACCATGGCTCTTCCCACCCTGAGAATACCAGACCCCAGCTGTCAGCTTCACCTTGGCTGGTGATCTAATTTGGGGGGACCCTACGTTTGTTTTTTTTTTTAATTATTTATTTATAAATAATTAAAAAAAAAAAACAGCTTGGGGAGCCCTCCAAATTGATCACCAGCCAAGGTGAAGCTGTCAGCTGTGGTTTGCAGGCTACAGCTGTCTGCTTTACCCTAGCTGGCTATCAAAAATAGGGGGGACCCCACGTCATTTATTTTAATTATTTTTTTTTTCTTTTTGGGCTAAATACAAGGCTAGGCACCCTTTAGTGCCACATGAAAGGCACTAAAGGGCGCCAGCTTAGAATATGCAGGGGGTGGGACGTTATATATGTTTGACATCTATCCATTCATCCATTGTAGCATTTTAGGCTATGTGCCCACAATCAGGGTTTGGAGCGTTTTGGGCGCAGAGTGTTTTCCCTGCGTCATAACGCTGCGTTGTGCAGTAGAAGCACAGTTGAAGGATTTTTAGAAATCCCGTGCCCACTGTGCTTCTTTTCTCCGCAGCATAAACTGACCTGTGGCGCAGCTTCCCGAGCCTCAGCATGTCAATTTATGCTGCGGAGATGAGTGTGCTCTGCAGGTAGCATAGAGCTCCACAGCAGCCTGAACCCAAATCGTGGGCATGGGCAGCTGCGTTCTCCCGTGGACAACACTCACATCTCTGCAGGAAGGCTGACACTGTGTACTAGACGCCGTGTCGCTGGATCACGGCCACATAGCCTAAAAGTGAGAAATTTGTTGCTACAGCAACATTTTTGTGAAGTACCTGTGGATTCAAAATGCTTACTATACTCCTGAATAAAATCCTTGAGGGGTCCAGTTTCCAAAATGGAGTCACTTGTGGGGGGTTTCTAATGTATAGGTACCCAAGAGGCCCTGCTAATGTGACATGGTGCGCGCAATTTATTTCAACTTTTCCAAAATTCAAATGGTGCTCCTTCCATTCCATTCCCTCCCATATATCCAAACAGAGGTTTTTGGCCACATATGGGGTATCCCTGCACTCACAAGAAATTGGATAACAACCTGTGGGGTCCACGTTTTGTTGTTGCCTCTTGAAAAAGTGAGAAATGTGATGCTAAAGAAACATTTTTGTGAAAAAAATGAACATTTTCAATATGGCAACCTAAGCTTATCAAATTCTGTGAAGTATTCGTGGATTCAAAATGCTCAATATACACCTAGATAAAAGCCTTGAGGTTTCTTGATTCCAGAATGGGGTCACTTGTGGGGGGCCTCCACTGTTTAGGCACTTTAGGGGCTTTCCAAATGTGACATAGCGTCCACTAATTATTCCAGCCAAATGTTCAGTCAAATTGCACTCCTTCCCTTCCAAGACCTGCCGTGTGCCCAAACAGTTGATTTCCACCACATATAAGATATCACCAAACTCAGGAGAAATTGCAGAATACATTTCATGGTGATTTTATTCCTGTTACCCTTGTGAAAAAAAAAGCTACCTGGTTGAAGTAACAATTTTGTGGTAAAATTTTATTTTTTTATTTTCATGGCTCAGCGTTATAAACTTCTGTGAAGCACCTGGGGGTTCAGGGTACTCACCAAACATCTAGATAAATTCCTTGAGAGGCCTAGTTTCCAATATGGGGTCACTTGTGGTGGTTTTTTGCTGTTTATGTACCTTAGGGGTCCTCCAAATGCAACATGGTGCCCGCAATCTTTTTCAGCCAAATTTCCTTTCCAAAATTCAAATATTGCTCCTTTCGTTCCAAGCCCTCCCATTTGTCCAAACAAAGATTTCAGACCACATGTGAGGTATCACCGCGCTCATAAAAAAGTGGGTAACAAACATTTGGGTCAAATTTTTGGAATTACCTCTTGGAAAAAGTGAGAGAATTGATGCTAAAGCAACATTTTTGAGAAACAAATTACAATTTTCAATATGACAAAGGAACGTTATCAAAATCTGTGAAGTACCTGTGGGTCCAAAATGCTCAGTATACCCCTCGATAGAAGCCTTAAGGGGTCTAGTTTCCAAAATGGGGTCACTTGAGGGGAGTTCCTGCTGTTTAGGTACCTTAGGGGATCTGTAAAAGCAACATGGTGCCCGCAATCTGTTTCAGCCAACTTTGCTTTCCAAAATTCAAATATTGCTCCTTTCATTCCGAGCTCTCCCATTTACCCAAACAAAGGTTTCTGACCACATGTGGGGTATCAGCGCGCTCATAAGAAAGTGGGTAACAAAGTGTAAGGTCCAATTTTTGGTGTTACCTCTTGAAAAAGAAAGAAAATTAGTGCTAAAGTAACATTTTTAGGTAAAATGTTAATTTTTATTTTTTTCCATTCCATATTACTTTAGTTCCTGTGAAGCACCTGAAGGGTTAATAAACTTCTTGAATGTGGTTTTGAGTACCATGAGGGGTGCAGGTTTTAGAATAGTGTCACTTTTGGGTATTTTCTGTCACCCAGGCCTCTCAAAGTCACATCAAATGGGATGTGGTTCCTAAAAAAATGGTTTTGTAAATTTTGTTGAAAAAATGGGAAATTGCTGATGAATTTTGAACCCTTCTAACTTCCTAACCTCAAGAAATTTTGTTTCAAAAATTGCGCTGATCTAAAGTAGACAAGTGGGAAATGTTATTTATTAACTATTTTGTGGGACATAACTCTCCGTTTTATGGGCATAAAAATTAAAAGTTTGAAACTTGCAAAATTTTTAATTTTTTTGTCAAATTTCAGATTTTTTCACAAATAAAATAAAAAAAATCATCCTAAATTTACCTCTAATATGAAGCCCAATATGTCACGAAAAAACAATCTCAGATTCACCGGGATCCATTGAAGCGTTACAGAGTTATAACCCTATAAAGTGACACTGGTCAAAATTGCAAAAAATGGCCTGGGCATTAAGTACAAATCTGGCTTCGTCCTTAAGGGGTTAATCTACCAGAACACCCTGTATTTGTTTTTGTAATGCCAAATCACTTTTCAACCTAAAGCTGGGTTCACACTAAGCGACAGCGACAACGACGTCGCTGTTACGTCACCATTTTCTGTGACGTAACAGCGACCTTGTAAGTCGCTGTTATGATCGCTGCTTAGCTGTCAAACACAGCAGAAGCAGCGATCATAACGTCGCTGTGCTACATGTGCAGAGAGCAGGGAGCCGCGCTTAGCGCTGGCTCCTTGCTCTCCTAGGTACAGTACACATCGGGTTAATTAACCCGATGTGTACTGCAGCTGCATGTCACAGTGCAGAGAGCAGGGAGCCGCGCACACTGCTTAGCGCTGGCTCCTTGCTCTCCTAGCTACAGTACACATCGGGTTAATTAACCCGATGTGTACTGCAACTACATGTCACAGTGCAGAAAGCAGGGAGCCGCGCACACTGCTTAGCGCTGGCTCCTTGCTCTCCTTGCTACAGTACACATCGGGTTAATTTCCCGATGTGTACTGCAGCCACATGTGCACAGAGCAGGAGCCGGCACTGGCAGCAAGGGCGGAGGCTGGTAACGAAGGTAAATATCGGGTAACCAGGGAAAGGCCTTCCCTTGGTTACCCGATGTTTACGCTGGTTACAGCTTACCGCAGCTGCCAGACGCCAGCTCCTGCTCCCTGCTCGCTTCATTTCGTCGCTCTCTCGCTGTCACACACAGCGATGTGTGTGTCACAGCGGGAGAGTGACGACCAAAAAATGAAGCTGGACATTCAGCAACGACCGGCGACCTCACAGCAGGGGCCAGGTCGTTGCTGGATGTCACACACAGCGACAGCGACGGGACATCGCTGCAACGTCACAGAAAATGGTGACGTAGCAGCGACGTCGTTGTCGTTGTCGCTGTGTGTAACACCAGCTTTACAGTCTTCACCATCTAGTGGGGCATTTGGAATCCTGTTGAGCATCACTCATTGTCTCGTAAATTATCATTTGTAAGCAATGATCCACATTACGCTTTATAAGGAGACCTCATTCTGTAGTGGATTTTACTCTTATAAAAAAAATCTATTGGGACGATTCATCACAAACTTTATTTCAGAAGTCGCAAAGTGTTTATGCAAATTCCTGTTGTCAAAAGATTAAGAAGCTGAAAGATTCCATGGATGGAAGACTTTTGACTTATTATTGGCTATTTTGGTCATTGCTACTTTTTTTAAATGTCAGAAATATATCTTGAAAAAATAGAGAAAAGAGACAAGTGCCCATAGGGTGACACTTTGTGGTAGAATAAGGTGGAGGGTGAAATGTTACCCATCTGATGGAGTTATGTTTGTTGCAATTCCAATAGAGCAAGATCTAGAGAAACCATGGACACAATTATACCCACAGCTAGAATGGAGACATATTCTGAGTCCTCATTTTTGGATGGGCAGAAACTTCGGAACTGAGCATCAGCTTTGATGTGTTTTGCACCATATTTAAATGTCACTACAAAATCAAACCTAAAGAAAAATAAAACCCATCTGGCTTGCCTAGGATTTAGTCTTTTGGCTGGATCAAGCTCCATCAGATTTTTATAGTCCATGATAAGTCATTTTATAATTGGCACCTTTGATGAAATTTGACATTCCTGAAAGGTCCATTTGATTGCCAAAATTATAGATAGTGCTTTTCACCAAAAGATAAGTTTTGTTAAAAGAAAGCACATGGATGGAGTTGAGTGAAGTACAGTGAGTTTGGCAATCTTGGAAAAAATTGTAATACTTTTACGATAGTAGTTGGCCAACCCAAGGAAATGCTGTAAAGCCTTCAGAGGACTATAAAAACATTATTTATTAACTTTTAAAATATGAAAGGGAAAAATTATAAAATAAACACTCCATACCTATGCGGTTTAAGCACTAATTCTATTAATCATAGGATCATTCTCTTCAGTATATTTCCCCTTAATGCAAAAAAGGAGTGCAGGTATGTAAAGATGTAGTGATCGAAGGTCAGACAACAGGAGGAATCAGGAAAATAGCACAAGAAAGTACTACAGCCATAGGTAAGTAGCACAACTAAATTAATTGACAGTGGAAGTCGGAGGCTCAGGAGTTTAAATAGCAGGCAACCTCACCCAAGGCTCTCAAAAAGGGGTAATCAAAACCAGACTGTTAACCTCATAGCTCCCTGATCTAGCACCACCAAAATTCCCAGGAATAAAACAGGAGCGATTCTAACACATATTACCTGCAGCAAAGGCAGACACGGCCTAGCAGCCAAAGCAGGAGCAAAGAAACAGGAACTAGCACAGATGTAGATAGTATGCTTATTGTTCACCTGGCTGGGTTGTGTCAAACGCAACACCTATGTAGATATAGATACTAGCTGCTGCTGCTCTGTCTGCTGCAATAAACCAGCAGTAAATGCAATAGTGGAAGGAGATCTATGGATAAATCTGCTGTGCTCCTGATCAAAAATATATCCAATGGAGATGATGGTGTTGAACAAAAGAGGAGTTTTATGCATCTACGCATTTCGGAGTTAAGAAAAAACCTTCATCAGATAAAATCTGCAATGAGCTTATTGCAATTTTTTTCTGATGAAACAGTTTGTTAAAATCTGAAATACACAGATTAATACAACGCCTCTTTTGTTCAACATCCTCATCTCTTTTGGATATATTCTTAATCAGCAGCGCAGCAGATTTTTCTGTATATCCTTTTTTACTATTGCGTTGATAAAATAAATCTGTAATTATTCAAAATGCTTTTTGTAGAGAATTACATATAAAGTTGCAAGTCTATCCATATCACACAGCGCTTAGATTGTTTTAACAACATGAAGTTAAAATAAAAAATATTCTTGTTCATGATAAAAAAAATTCCTTCAAGGAGAAATTCTACCTGGTCTGAAAGTAGGACACGTGAGAGGAAAGGGATAATTTTTTACTTCTAGTCAAGAATCCATTGCTTCTTCTCTTGTTGCTGCTCCCTTAATAAAAGGGACATTTTTTGCATCGCTTCCAAATTTGCTATTTTTCTTTTGATTTTGCAAATAATACACCTTTGGAAAATCCCCAAATAGGAATACATTTTGTATGGCTTGTAAAGTATTTGCCATAGCTTTTTTCTGGATTAAAACAAAAAATGTATTGCTGCCTCATCATCCCAAAACAAAAAAATTTTTTGGATAACTATTGAAAAATGTTTTTGTTTTTTTTTTAATTTAGGAAATGACAAACCTCTTTACACTCCCCAATTGAGAATATTCCCCACCCCTTTTGTGAAAAAGACACAACTTGTACCATGTGGACCACTTGTTTATAGACACCTGCAAAGCAGGCATTTTTCCCCCAAAAAGATATTTTTGGGATCTTTTTGACAATGAAAAAAGCCTGGAAAGTCAACTAGTGCCATGTGATCTCGGTTACTAACACTTACCATTAGTTTTTTATTGTTAGGCTACTTTAACATTTTTAAGGCTGTGTTTACATTAAAGACTAAGAGCTCTAAAGAGTTCAATAAAGGCCCCGTCACACTAAGCAACATCGCTAGCAACATCGCTGCTAAGGAACAACTTTTGTGACGTAGCAGCGATGTTGCTAGCAATGTTGCTGTGTGTGACATCCAGCAACAACCTGGCCCCTGCTGTGAGGTCGTTGGTTGTTGCTGAATGTCCTGGGCCATTTTTTAGTTGTTGCTGTCCCGCTGTGAAGCACAGATCGCTGTGTGTGACAGCGAGACAGCAACAACTAAATGTGCAGGCAGCAGGAGCCGGCTTCTGCGGAGGCTGGTAACCACAGTAAACATCGGGTAACCAAGAAGCCCTGTCCTTGGTTACCCGATATTTACCTTTGTTACCAGCCTCCGCCGCTCTCACTGTCAGTGCCGGCTCCTGCTCCTTGCACGTGTAGCTGCAGGACACATCGGGTTAATTAACCCGATGTGTGCTGTAGCTAGGAGAGCAGGGAGCCAGCGCTAAGCGGTGAGCGCTGCTCCCTGCTCTGTGCACGTGTAGCTGCGTGCACTGGTAACCAAGGTAAATATCGGGTTGGTTACCCGATATTTACCTTAGTTACCAAGCGCAGCATCTTCCACGTGGCGCTGGGGGCTGGTCACTGGTTGCTGGTGAGCTCACCAGCAACTCGTGTAGCGACGCTCCAGCGATCCCTGCCAGGTCAGGTTGCTGGTGGGATCGCTGGAGCGTCGCAGTGTGACATCTCACCAGCGACCTCCTAGCAACTTACCAGCGATCCCTATCGTTGTTGGGATCGCTGGTAAGTTGTTTAGTGTGACTGGACCTTAAGTCCTCAAAGTCATCAGAGTACTACATATCTTTTCTGGGTAATTAAAAGCTGAATTAAAACTTTTTTTTTGAGGGGGGGGATTTGTCAATTCTGGAGAAATTGACATTTTAGAGCTTTGAGTATGTCTACCTTTAAAAAAAAAAGTGAATCTGAAGGTGTAGTAAAACATTTTAAAGAAACATATAAGGCCAGCAGTCAATAATGTCAAGCCAGAGGACATATTGAGAAATGCAAAAAGACATTGTAAATATACAAGTAAATATACAAAAATTTGTTTAAAAAATATTTGTATGTTTGAATAAGCAGTTACCTGGTAACATATCCTATGGGCAGTCAATATATGAAGAACACAGAAGACAAGGTTTGATTAAAGGTAGGGTGTCGCGGTTTTTTATTTTTGTATTAAAAATAGTGATTATGAAATCAAGTATTTTTAATACAAAATTAAAATCACTGCTTATTTAGTTTTTATTTAATTCTAATTTTACTGGAGGCACTGGGGGCTGCCATGCTGGATTTGCTGTGTAACGACAGTTACTCACTGCTTTATGGCAGCCCCTGTGCATAGACTCTGATAGTCAGAATCCGACCCCTTGGCTTATTACAGTAGAGCTCCCTGCTGTGACTTTAACCCGCCCCCTGGGCTGTCCAGATCACAGTACATGGAGGAGATCAGCGCCATCTTTCTGCAGCTCACAGCGGTTATGCTGTGTGCTGAACTTTTCCCCGTCACCCGTTCACCCGTTCGGCGCGTGGGGAGTAGTGTACCGGTGCCCCTCCCCCCGCCACTGATGCTACCATCTCTGATAATACTCCCACACTCTCCCCCCATGGCCTGTCACCTGTCAGCCTGTGTGAGTAGTGTACGGCCCCCCTCCTTCCCCGGCTGCAGTGGGCGTGCTTGTGCTTGTGTGTGTGTGGCAGAGCATTTTGCGTGTGTGCTGGCAAAGCATTGTGTGTGCATGTGGCAGAGCATTTTGTGTGCTTGTATGTGGCAGAGCATTTTGTGTGTGTGCTGTCAGAGCATTGTGTGTGCGTGTTCGTGTGTCAGAGCATTTTGTGTGTGTGTGCTGGCAGAGCAATGGGTGTGCGTGCTTGTGTGTGTGTGTGTGGCAGAGCGTTTTGTGTGTGTGCTTGTGTGTGTGCGTGTGGCAGAGCATTGTGTGTGTGTGCTGGCAGAGCATTGTGTGTGCGTATGGCAGAGCATTTTGTGTGTGTGCTGGCAGAGCAATGTGTGTGTGTGCTTGTGTGTGTGTGTGGCAGATCATTGTGTGTGTGTGCTGACAGAGCATTGTGTGTGTGTGTGTGCGTGTGGCAGAGCATTTTGTGTGTGTGCTGTCAGAGCATTGTGTGTGCGTGTGGCAGAGCATTTTGTGTGTGTGCTGGCAGAGCAATGTGTGTGTGTGCTTGCGTGTGTGGCAGAGCATTTTGTGTGTGTGCTGTCAGAGCATTTTGTGTCCATGCATGTGGCAGAGCATTTTGTGTGTGCATGTGGCAGAGCACGGTGTGTGCGTGGCAGAGCATTGTGGGTGAGTGTGCAGCAAAGCATTGCTCCGCTCTACCCAGACCCCGCTACTGCTGCCGCCCCTCCCCCACCATTACCGTCTCTAATGACACCCCCTCCCTCCCCTCTACCCAGCGCCCGCTCTGCCCGCCGCTGCTGTGTGTGTGTGTGTGTGTGCGAGTACCTGTGTGTGTACCAGTGATACTGTCTGCAGGGTTGTGTATCTAATCCTATCCTGTGTGATACTGTCTGCTGAGCCGTGCCCTCTCCTGTGTTATACTGTCTGCTGAGCCGTGTATCTAATCCTCTCCTGTGTGATACTGTCTGCTGAGCCGTGTATCTAATCCTATCCTGTGTGATACAGTCTGCTGAGCCGTGTATCTAATCCTATCCTGTGATACTGTGTATCTAATCATGTCCCATGTGATACTGTCTGCTGAGCCGTGTGTCTAATACTATCCTGTGTGATACTGTCTGCTGAGCTGGGTATCTAATACTCTCCTGTGTGATACTGTCTGCTGAGCCGTGTATCTAATCCTATCCTGTGTGATACTGTCTGCTGAGCCGTGTATCTAATCCTATCCTGTGAGATACTGTCTGCTGAGCGGTGTATCTAATCCTATCCTGTGTGATACTATCTGCTGAGCCATGTATCTAATCTTCTCCTGTGTGATACTGTCTGCTGAGCCGTGAATCTAATCCTATCCTGTGATACTGGCTGCTGAGCTGTGTATCTAATCATGTCCGGTATGATACTGTCTGCTCAGCTGTGTATCTAATCCTCTCCTGTGTGATACTGTCTGCTGAGCCATATATCTAATCCTATCCTGTGTGATACTGTCTGCTGAGCTGTCTATCTAATCATGTCCGGTTTGATACTGTCTGCTGAGCCGTGTATCTAATCCTATCCTATGTGATACTGTCTGCTCAGCCGTGTATCTAATCTTATCCTGTGTGATACTGTCTGCACGGCTGTGTATCTAATCCTATCCTGTGTGATACTGTCTGCACAGCTGTGTATCTAATCCTATCCTGTGTGATACTGTCTGCACAGCTGTGTATTTAATCCTATCCTGTGTGATACTGTCTGCTGAGCTGTGTATCTAATCCTATCCTGTGTGATACTGTCTGCTGAGCCATGTATCTAATCCTATCCTGTGTGATACAATCTGCTGAGCCGTGTATCTAATCCTATCCTGTGATACTGTGTATCTAATCATGTCCCATGTGATACTATCTGCTGAGCCGTGTGTCTAATACTATCCTGTGTGATACTGTCTGCTAGAGTTGAGCGCGGTTCGAGGTTCGAGGTTCTCCAGTTCTAGGCTCGAGTGATTTTGGGGGCTGTTCGAGATCGAACTAGAACTCGAGCTTTTTGCAAAAGCTCGATAGTTCTAGATACGTTCGAGAACGGTTCTAGCAGCAAAAAGCAGGGCTTTTTACAGCTACAGTGTGCAGGAGCCATCACTGGCAGCCTGCCAGAAGCTGGTAACCAACATAAACATCGGGTATCCAACCAAAGCGCTTTGGTTAGTAACCCGATGTTTATCCTAGTTACGTGCAGGAAGCCCACACTTCCCCGCTCAGCTCGCTCCGCCCCCTCCTGCCCGCGGCATGTACACATACACACACACACACACACATGGTCCCGCTCGGCTTACCTGCGGTGATGAAGTCCCGACCTCAGCGCTGTCACTGTCCTCCATGGCCGCCGCTTGTCACATCACCTTCTCTCGCTTCCGACCCGAGACTGACTAGCGGTGACGTCACGGGCGTCTCGCGATACTTGGTGTGAAGGCGCCGGTCATTGAACTCAGTGACAGGTGCTGTCAGTGTGCTGGTGATCAGCGCAGGTAATGTACCTCGCTGACAGCAGCACTTGTCATCCCCTGCAGTGAACTGGGCTGACCCATTGATGTTAGCTCAGGTCACTGCATTGCTCTCCCAGCCAATGGGGAACATCCTGCTCTTCATTGACTGGGACAGTGTGAATCGTCATGGCAACCCCTTGGATTACACCAGACTTGGATTTGTTTTTCATTCTAATAAATTGGTTAAAGAGGGAATGTTTTGGGGAGTGTTTTTTCAAATAAAAATGTGTTTGTCGTTTATTTTTTTTTATTACTGACTGGGTTGGTGATGTCGGGTATCTGATAGACGCCTGACCTCACCAACCCCAGGGCTTGATGCCAGGTGACATTACACATCTGGTATTAACCCCATATATTACCCCGTTTGCCACCGCACCAGGGCGCGGGATGAGCTGGGGCGAAGCTCCAGGATTGGCGCATCTAATGGATGCGCCACTTCTGGGGCGGCTGCGTCCTGCTATTTTTAGGCTGGGGAGAGTCCAATAACCATGGACCTCCCTAGTCTGAGAATATCAGGCCCCAGCTGTCTGCTTTACCTTGGCTGGTGATCCAATTTTGGGGGACCCCTACGTGTTTTTTTTTTAAAATTATTTATTTAATTTAAAAAAACAGCGTGGGGTGCCCTCAGTTTTGGATTACCAGCCAAGGTGAGGTTGCCAGCTGTGGTCTGCAGGCTGCAGCCGTCTTCTTTACCCTAGCTGGCTACAAAACTAGGGGGAACCCTATATCATTTTTTTTTTTCATTTTTTTGGCTAAATACAAAGCTAAGCACCCCTTAGTGCCATATGAAAGGCACCAAAGGGTGCTCCACTTTTTCTCCACTTTTTCTCCATTTTTTCTCCACTTTTTCTACATTTTTTTCTCCATTTTTTCTCCACTTTTTCTCCATTTTTTTCTCCACTTTTTCTCCACTTTTTCTCCACTTTTTCTCCACTTTTTCTCCACCTTTTCTCCACCTTTTCTCCACTTTTTCTCCACTTTTTCTCCACTTTTTCTCCACCTTTTCTCCATTTTTTCTCCACTTTTTCTCCACTTTTTCTCCACTTTTTCTCCACTTTTTCTACATTTTTTCTACATTTTTTTCCCCATTTTTTCTCCACTTTTTCTCCACTTTTTCTCCACTTTTTCTCCATTTTTTTCTCCACTTTTTCTCCACTTTTTCTCCATTTTTTCTCCATTTTTTTCTCCACTTTTTCTCCACCTTTTCTCCATTTTTTCTCCATTTTTTCTCCACTTTTTCTCCACTTTTTCTCCACTTTTTCTCCACTTTTTCTCCACTTTTTCTCCATTTTTTTCTCCACTTTTTCTCCACTTTTTCTCCATTTTTTTCTCCACTTTTTCTCCACTTTTTCTCCACCTTTTCTCCATTTTTTCTCCATTTTTTCTCCACTTTTTCTCCACTTTTTCTCCACTTGTTCTCCACTTTTTCTCCGTTCTTTTTCTATGGTCGGTCTACCCATTAGCTCTGCCATGCATAGTGTAGCTCTACACCTACTGCACATGTTACTTTATGATTGACATCTCTTTCGTACCAGAGCTGTCTAAGCCTACTCTGACCCCATATTTGTCATTACTATATTGTCCTTGTACTGTATTATGACATTTGTATCATGTGTTTCATTTCTTGCTGTGTTGCAATTTTTTTGCTGCATCCCAATTGTACCTCTACATTGTTCGAGTTTATGTTATTGTTCTCTCACTCTTATGTGATACTGATTATTGTCATTTTTCATGATTACATGCAGATAAGTCCAATCTGACGAAGGCTCAGGCCGAAACGTCATTTGTAACTTGTTTTGGACAAAAACATATATGCTTATGAAAAAATTGTTTTTCTTAATACGGACCAATAAAGAGTGATTTTGCATTACTATCCGTTGTGACTTACTGACTTAGTCTGGGAGATTTAGAGTGCCAAGGTTACTCACTAATTTTATCTATTATTACCTCTGAGCACCTATATACCAGTGAGCAGAGCTTCCTCTACAGTAGTTCTCCTGATTAGGCATGCCCTTACCTCATGAGCAGGGCATTGCAGCTTTGGTAGCAACCATTACGACATGGACTCTGCTGCTGTGGACCCGAGAAGAGTGAGTGCAGATTCATTGCACCCACACTCCTCACATGAAGGGTCCGCACTCCTAGAAAATGGGGGATACGTTCCCTGAGTGTCTCCCCCCCCATATTCTAGACGGTCCAGAGTCGTCGTGGGACCCCTTTATTTTTTTTCTTACAATAAATTGGTGAAAGAGGAAATGTTTTGGGGACTGTTTTTTCAAATAAATTTCTTTTGTCGATTTTTTTTTTTTGTTAGTACTGACAGTTTATGATGTTGGGTATCTAATAGATGCCATGACATCACAAACTGCTGGGCTTGATCTCAGGTTACTTTACAGCTAGTATCAACCCGATTTATTACCCCGTTTGCCACTGCACCAGGGCACGGGATGAGCTGGGGTGAAGCGCCAGGATTGGCGCATCTAGTGGATGCGCCACGTCTGGGGTGCCTGCGGCCTGCTATTTTTAGGCTGTGAAGGCCCAATAACTATGGACCTTCCCACCCTGAGAATACCAGACCACAGCTGTCCGCTTTACCTTGGCTGGTGATCCAATTTGGGGGGGACCCTACTTTTATTGTGTAATTATTAATATTTATAAAATAATTATAAAAAAGAGCCTGAGGGGACCTCCACATTGGATCCCCAACCACGGTAAAGCTGCCAGCTGTGGTTTTCAGGCTACAGCCGTCTGCTTTACCCTAGCTGGCTATCAAAAATGGGGGAACCCAACGTCATTTTTTTTTTAACTATTTTTTAAATAGAAAAAATTAATGGGCTTCCCTTTATTTTGATTGCCAACCAAGGTAACGGCAGGCAGATGGGGGTGGCAACCCATAGCTGTCTGCTTTATCTGCGCTGAGAATCAAAAATACCGCGGAGCGCTACGTCATTTTTTTAAAGATTTATTTTTACAGCACTGTGATGTCCAGCAATCAAAATACAGGGAAGCCCATTTTATTTTTAGTTATTTAAATAAATAATTAAAAAAATATATATATGGGCTCCCGCTGCATTTTTTGTATTGCTAGCTAAGGGTAATCCAAGCAGCTACTGGCTGCTAACCCCCACTGCTTGGTGTTACCTTCACTGGCAATGGAAAATCCAGGGAAGCATTTTTTATTTTTTTTGCCAAAAAACTACAAAAAAAGGATGTGAACTTCGCCATATTTTTGTATGCTAGCCAGGTATAGCAGGCAGGTGCTGGAAGAGTTGGATACAGCGCCAGAAGATGGCGCTTCTATGAAAATGCCATTTTCTGAGGCGGCTGCAGACTGCAATTCGCAGCAGTGGGGCCCAGAAAGCTCAGGCCAACCTGTGCTGCGGATTCCAATCCCCAGCTGCCTAGTTGTACCTGGCCGGACACAAAAATGGGGCGAAGCCTACGTCATTTGTTTTCTAATTATTTCATGAAATTCATGAAATAATAAAAAAAGGGCTTCCCTTTATTTTTGGTTCCCAGCCGGGTACAAACAGGCAACTGGGGGTTGGGGGCAGCCGTACCTGCCTGCTGTACCTGGCTAGCATACAAAAATATGGCGAAGCCCACATAATTTTTTCAGGGGGCAAAAAACTTCTGCATACAGTCCTGGATGGAGTATGCTGAGCCTTGTAGTTCTGCAGCTGCTGTGTGTCTGTATGGAGAAGAGCAGACAGCAGCTGCAGAACTACAAGGCTCAGCATACTCCATCCAGGACTGTATGCAGAATTTTTTTGCCCACCAAAAAAATGACGTGGGCTTCGCCATATTTTTGTATGCTAGCCAGGTACAGCAGGCAGCCAACCCCCCCAGCCCGTTTTTTTTTAATTATTTCACTTATTTCATGAAATAATTAAAAAACAAATGACGTAGGCTTCGCTCCATTTTTGTGTCCAGCCGGGTACAACTAGGCAGCTGGGGATTGGAATCTGCAGCACAAGTTAGCCCGAGGTTTCTGGGCGCCTCTGCTGCGGATTTCAGTCCGCAGCCGTCCCAGAAAATGGCGCTCTCATAGAAGCGCCATCATCTGGCGCTGTATCCAACTCTTCCAACAGCCCTGGAGCCGGGTGGCTTGTTGGGTAATCATGAGTTAATACTGGCTTTGTTTTACTAGCCAGTATTAAGCCAGAGATTCTTAATGTCAGGCACGTTTGACCCGGCCATTAAGAATCTCCAATAAAGGGTTAAAAAAAAACACCACACAGAGAAAAAATACTTTAATAGAAATAAATACACAGACACATTAGAGACTCCATCTTTATTACCCCCTGTCAGCCCTCCACGATCCTGCTCTTCTGTCTTCTTTCTTTCTAGTGTAGTAGTAGTGACGATTGTAGTGAGGATGAGGTTCCCCAGCTCATCACTTGGGGCTGGGGAACCTCATCCTCACTACAATCCTCACTAGTGTAGTAGTAGTGACGATTGTAGTGAGGATGAGGTTCACCAGCTCATCACTTGGGGCTGGGGAACCTCATCCTCACTACAATCCTCACTACAATCGGGAAGCAGCGTGCAGCCTTCACTCCGTGAGTGATCAGTGCTGGCTGTCAGCAGTAACAGCGGTAACGCTGACAGACGCGTTACCATAGCAACGGTGCTCTCGGAGCCGCGGTTAGCGGTGACGTCACCGCTAACTGCGTTGCTATGGCAACGGTGATCTCCGTTAATGACCGGCTGTGTCAGCCGGTCCCTAACGGAACGGGGAGTCGACCGTGTGCTAGAGCATGTCGCCGGTACACGGCGATACACATATGTGCACCGTGTACCGGAGAAATGCACTCGCAGGTCCTACATGATGCGTCATAGTCATGTGACCAGTCTGTAGCCAATGAGATAATAGCCACGTGACTGGTCACATGGCTATTTTGACGTCACGATAGGTCCTGCATCTCTGCTGGCAGTGCTGTCACCGGGAGGATTCAGTGATCATCGGATGGAATAACGGCAGGAGACAGAGTGCAGAAGGGATCGCGAGGACCGGTAAGTGTTATGGCAATGTTTATTAACTGTTTGTGTACATTTATAATGCATTTTTATGTGTTTGTGATTGCCTCCCATTATAGCCTATTGGTTCGAGTTCGGTTCGTCGAACGTTCGACGAACCGAACTCGAACGGGACCCCCGTTCGGCGAACCAACCGCGACCGGTTCGCTCATCTCTACTGTCTGCTGAGTTGGGTATCTAATACTCTCCTGTGTGATACTGTCTGCTGAGCCGTGTATCTAATCCTATCCTGTGGGATACTGTCTGCTGAGCCGTGTATCTAATCCTATCCTGTGTGATACTGTCTGCTGAGCGGTGTATCTAATCCTATCCTGTGTGATACTGTCTGCTGAGCCATATATCTAATCCTATCCTGTGTGATACTGTCTGCTGAGCTGTGTATCTAATCATGTCCGGTTTGATACTGTCTGCTGAGCCGTGTATCTAATCCTATCCTATGTGATACTGTCTGCTCAGCCGTGTATCTAATCTTATCCTGTGTGATACTGTCTGCACGGCTGTGTATCTAATCCTATCCAGTATGATACTGTCTGCACAGCTGTGTATCTAATCCTATCCTGTGTGATACTGTCTGCACAGCTGTGTATTTATTCCTATCCTGTGTGATACTGTCTGCTGAGCTGTGTATCTAATCCTATCCTGTGTGATACTGTCTGCTGAGCCATGTATCTAATCCTATCCTGTGTGATACTGTGTGCCGAGCCATGTATCTAATCCTATTCTGTGATACTGTGTATCTAATCATGTCCCATGTGATACTGTCTGCTGAGCCGTGTGTCTAATACTATCCTGTGTGATACTGTCTGCTGAGCTGGGTATCTAATCCTATCCTGTGTGATACTGTCTGCTGAGCGGTGTATCTAATTCTATCCTGTGTGATACTGTCTGCTGAGCCATGTATCTAATCCTCTCCTGTGTGATACTGTCTGCTGAGCCGTGAATCTAATCCTATCCTGTGATACTGGCTGCTGAGCTGTGTATCTAATCATGTCCGGTATGATACTGTCTGCTCAGCTGTGTATCTAATCCTCTCCTGTGTGATACTGTCTGCTGAGCCATATATCTAATCCTATCCTGTGTGATACTGTCTGCTGAGCTGTGTATCTAATCATGTCCGGTTTGATACTGTCTGCTGAGCCGTGTATCTAATCCTATCCTATGTGATACTGTCTGCTCAGCCGTGTATCTAATCTTATCCTGTGTGATACTGTCTGCACGGCTGTGTATCTAATCCTCTCCTGTGTGATACTGTCTCCTGAGCCGTGTGTCTAATCCTATCCTGTGTGATACTGTCTGCACTGCTATGTATCTAATCCTATCCTGTGTGATACTGTCTGCACAGCTGTGTATTTAATCCTATCCTGTGTGATACTGTCTGCTGAGCTGTGTATCTAATGATGTCTGGTGTGATACTGTCTGCTGAGCCGTGTATCTAATACTATCCTGTGTGATACGGTCTGCTCAGCTGTGTATCTAATCCTATCCTGTGAGATACTGTCTGCACGGCTGTGTATCTAATCCTATCCTGTGTGATACTATCTGCACAGCTGTGTATCGAATCCTATCCTGTGTGATACTGTCTGCACAGCTGTGCATTTAATCCTATCCTGTGTGATACTGTCAGCTGATCTGTGTATCTAATACTCTCCTGTGTGATACTGTCTGCTGAACTGTGTATGTAATCCTATCCTGTGTGATACTCCTGCTGTCCTTGGTGACACTTTAGACATTTCTGGTCACCAACAAAATGGCTCTGCACTATGTCCCTACATGTCATTCTCTGTTATCTGCTGTAAACACTCAGATTAGGAGGGGGGAGGCGTGTCATCACACACAGGAGAGCAGACTCCGCCCACTTTTACTGCAGTTGTAATGTAAGCTTTTTCTACAGTAGGATTTCTGTAGGATTTCAGAAGCTGCTCCCCCTAGTGTTTAACAGTGGAAAATATCAAACTTTTATTTTTTTTTATATTTTGCACAATTAAAAACAAATAATATTTAAACAAAACATTTAAACATTATTACTTTACATTTTTTCAGTTATTAAATTTTTTTTATACGATACCTTCCCTTTAACCCTTAGACAGTTTAAAAATTCTGCTGCTGTCTCTCACTTATGATGTGGTTATTAGAGTTGAGCGTGGTTCGCGGTTCGAGGTTCTCCAGTTCGCGGCACGAGTGATTTTGGGGGCTGTTCTAGATCGAACTAGAATTCGAGCTTTTTGCAAAAGCTCGATAGTTCTAGATACATTCGAGAACGGTTCTAGCAGAAAAAAGACCAGCTAATTACTAGCTGGCTTTCCGCTGTAATAGTGTAAGTCACTCTGTGACTCACACTATTATGACATTTCAGTGTATAGTGTGCGGGAACAGCGCATTCAGATCACTGCTGTACAGATAATGGCGATCGCCATTTTTTTTTTTTTCCCTTGTCTTAATTCCCTAAGCGCACGCGTGTAGAGGGGCGGGCCAGCATGTCAACCAATCCCAGACACACACAGCTAAGTGGACTTTTAGCCAGAGAAGCAACGGCATGTGTGATAGGATGTCCATGTCACATGTCCCTGCATTATAAAAACTGACATTTTTCTCCAGCACGCCATTATCTGCCTTCTGCGTCCTTGGTGTCAGTCACCGCTGGCGCAGCTCCTATCTCCGATACTGCTGTGTACGCTCTATACACAGCGCTGTACAGAATAGGGATAGAAGTTTCTTATAGTCCTTTTCAGGGCTAATACCGGCAGGGTCAGAGCCATAGGTGACAGTCAGGTCCGTGAAAACAGATTTTAACAGCTACACAAGATGACAGCGTCTGTGTAGCTAAGGTCAGGGATTTCCTCACTGCATTTCCCCATTAGGAGGGATAGAAAGGCAGGCTTCCTTTCCTCTACCCAGAGACCCACAACCCTGCCACTGTACCCTCCTGCCCTTTGCACACTAAAACTCATTGTTACTAAGCCATTATACTAGCAAACACTGAGTGAACTTAGTGGCATCCTAAAAGTGGCTGTTGGACTTCTGTATTGTCCCACTAGTGCAAAGATATTTGCAGCTTGTCTGCCTGCATTGCACACTCAAACTCATTGTTACTAAGCCATTATGCTAGCAAACACTGAGTGAACTTAGTGGCATCGTAAACGTGGCTGTTGGACTTCTGTATTGTCCCACTAGTGCAAAGATATTTGCAGCACGTCTGCCTGCATTGCACACTCAAACTCATTGTTACTAAGCCATTATACTAGCAAACACTGAGTGAACTTAGTGGCATCCTAAACGTGGCTGTTGGACTTCTGTATTGTCCCACTAGTGCAAAAATATTTGCAGCACGTCTGCCTGCATTGCACACTCAAACTCATTGTTACTAAGCCATTATATTAGCAAATACTGAGTGAACTTAGTAGCATCCTAAACGTGGCTGTTGGACTTCTGTATTGTCCCACTAGTGCAAAGATATTTGCAGCACGTCTCCATTGAACATCCAAGCTCATTGTTACTAAGCTATTATACTAGCAATGTATGCTGCCAGTTTAAGGGCCGTAGTTGCATTGTCAGGGATAATTATTGTTGTTTATTCTACTGTTAATAAAGCTATACCACCGCTGCAATCTGCACCACCTCTCAATTTTTACTACCACATTTTAAGTGCACAATCTTGTCGCAATCAACATGAGTGGCAAAATGACAGATGCTGGTGGAAAGGGGAAGAGGCGTGTTGGAAAAGGAAAAAAAGGGTTTGTCCGTGGGGAAGGTGGCAAAGCTCCATTAACATCTGCTGAAGATAGACCATCTTCCAGCAAAAGTAAGATGTCTACTACTTACCGTGGACAATCCGATGTGCTCCCTTTTTTACGGACACGAACAACTGGAACAAAGGTAGATGATGGCCAAAAAAGGAAAATGCTTGAATGGATCTCAAGTGGTCCAACAAGTGCCCTCTCCTCCACCTCAACTACCGCATCCAAAAAACACCAGTCCTCTGAGTTGTCATCCCAATCAAACTTGCTTTCTCCCAGCTCTAAAGTCTCCATCCGCCCTGCACAGTATGGTGGAACTGAGATGGGTGAGTCTGCAGAGCTGTTCAGTCACACTATAGCCTGGGAATCAGAGGTCTGCTCCCAAGCTACAGTGAGTACAGACCTGGAAATGGTCTGCAGTGATGCCCAGAACCTTTGTGACTCTGATTCAGGCCGTGAGGACTAGAGTTGAGCGCGGTTCGTGGTTCGTGGTTCTCCAGTTCTAGGCTCGAGTGATTTTGGGGCATGTTCTAGATCGAACTAGAACTCGAGCTTTTTGCAAAAGCTCGATAGTTCTAGAAACGTTCGAGAACGGTTCTAGCAGCAAAAAAACAGCTAAATCCTAGCTTGGTTTCTGCTGTAATAGTGTAAGTCACTCTGTGAATCACACTATTATGACATTTCAGTGTATAGTGTGCGTGAACAGCGCCTTCAGATCACTGCTGTTTCTATAATGGCGATCGCCATTTTTTTTTTTTCTTGTCTTCCTTCCCTAAGCGCGCGCGTCTTGTGGGGCGGGCCAGCATGTCAGCCAATCCCAGACACACACGCAGCTAAGTGGACTTTGAGCCAGAGAAGCAACGGCACGTGTGATAGGATGTCCATGTCACATGTCCCTGCATTATAAAACCGGACATTTTCCTCCAGCACGCCATTATCTGCCTTCTGCGTCCTTGGTGTCAGACATCACTGTCGCAGCTCCGTCCTCCTGAGTCCTATCGCCGATACAGTTGTATGCGCTGCATACACAGCGTTAGACAGCTTAGGGAGAGCACTTTATAGCAGTCCTTTTAAGGGCTCAAACCGGCAGGGTCAGAGAGCCATAGGTGACAGGTCCCGAAAACAGCGCCAGCGTCTGTGTAGCCAAGGTCAGGGATTTCCTCCCTGCATTTCACCATTAGGAGGGAATAGAAAGGCAGGCTTCCATTCCTCTACTCAGAGCACCACAATCCTGCCACTGTACCCTCCTGTCCTCTGCACACTCCAACTCATTATAACTAAGCCATTATACTAGCAAACACTCAGTGTACCTAGTGGCATCCTATACGTGGCTATTGGACTTTGCTATAGTCCCACTAGTGCAAAGACATTTGCAGAGCACGTCTGCCTGCATTGCAGACTCCAACTTTTTTAAACTAAGCCATTATACTAGCAAACAGTCAGTGTACCTAGTGGCATCCTAAACGTGGCTATTGGACTTTGCTATAGTCCCACTAGTGCAAAAACATTTGCAGAGCACGTCTGCCTGCATTGCAGACTCCAACTCTTTTTAACTAAGCCATTATACTAGCAAACAGTCAGTGTACCTAGTGGCATCCTAAACGTGGCTATTGGACTTTGCTATAGTCCCACTAGTGCAAAGACATTTGCAGAGCACGTCTGCCTGCATTGCACACTCAAACTTTTTTAAACTAAGCCATTATACTAGCAAACACTCAGTGTACCTAGTGGCATCCTAAACGTGGCTATTGTACTTTTGTCTATTCACACTATTGGAACGATATTTGCAGCACGTCTGCCTGCATTGCACACTCAAACTTTTTTAAATTCAGCCATTATACTAGCAAACACTCAGTGTACCTACTGGCATCCTAAACGTGGCTATTGTACTTTTGTCTATTCACACTATTGGAACGATATTTGCAGCACGTCTGCCTGCATTGCACACTCAAACTTTTTTAAATTCAGCCATTATACTAGCAAACACTCAGTGTACCTACTGGCATCCTAAACGTGGCTATTGTACTTTTGTCTATTCACACTATTGGAACGATATTTGCAGCACGTCTGCCTGCATTGCACACTCAAACTTTTTTAAACTCAGCCATTATACTAGCAAACACTCAGTGTACCTACTGGCATCCTAAACGTGGCTATTGTACTTTTGTCTATTCACACTATTGGAACGATATTTGCAGCACGTCTGCCTGCATTGCACACTCAAACTTTTTTAAATTCAGCCATTATACTAGCAAACACTCAGTGTACCTACTGGCATCCTAAACGTGGCTATTGTACTTTTGTCTATTCACACTATTGGAACGATATTTGCAGCACGTCTGCCTGCATTGCACACTCAAACTTTTTTAAACTCAGCCATTATACTAGCAAACACTCAGTGTACCTACTGGCATCCTAAACGTGGCTATTCTACTTTTGTCTATTCACACTATTGAAACGATATTTGCAGCACGTCTGCCTGCATTGCACACTCAAACTTTTTTAAACTCAGCCATTATACTAGCAAACACTCAGTGTACCTACTGGCATCCTAAACGTGGCTATTGTACTTTTGTCTATTAACACTATTGGAACGATATTTGCAGCACGTCTGCCTGCATTGCACACTCAAACTTTTTTAAATTCAGCCATTATACTAGCAAACACTCAGTGTACCTAGTGGCATCCTAAACGTGGCTATTGTACTTTTGTCTATTCACACTATTGGAACGATATTTGCAGCACGTCTGCCTGCATTGCACACTCAAACTTTTTTAAACTCAGCCATTATACTAGCAAACACTCAGTGTACCTACTGGCATCCTAAACGTGGCTATTCTACTTTTGTCTATTCACACTATTGGAACGATATTTGCAGCACGTCTGCCTGCATTGCACACTCAAACTTTTTTAAACTCAGCCATTATACTAGCAAACACTCAGTGTACCTACTGGCATCCTAAACGTGGCTATTCTACTTTTGTCTATTCACACTATTGGAACGATATTTGCAGCACGTCTGCCTGCATTGCACACTCAAACTTTTTTAAACTCAGCCATTATACTAGCAAACACTCAGTGTACCTACTGGCATCCTAAACGTGGCTATTGTACTTTTGTCTATTCACACTATTGGAACGATATTTGCAGCACGTCTGCCTGCATTGCACACTCAAACTTTTTTAAATTCAGCCATTATACTAGCAAACACTCAGTGTACCTACTGGCATCCTAAACGTGGCTATTGTACTTTTGTCTATTCACACTATTGGAACGATATTTGCAGCACGTCTGCCTGCATTGCACACTCAAACTTTTTTAAACTCAGCCATTATACTAGCAAACACTCAGTGTACCTACTGGCATCCTAAACGTGGCTATTGTACTTTTGTCTATTCACACTATTGGAACGATATTTGCAGCACGTCTGCCTGCATTGCACACTCAAACTTTTTTTAAATTCAGCCATTATACTAGCAAACACTCAGTGTACCTAGTGGCATCCTTAAACGTGGCTATTGGACTTTTGTCTATTCACACTACTGCAAATCTATGTGCAGCACCTCTGCATGACAACCTCCTGCTCTGTTTTTAATAAGCTATAATGATAGCACAAAATACTGCCATTTAGTGGCATCATAGAACTGGCTGTTGTATTCCATTAGTGCCTCACTGGTGCCAAGCTATTTATAGCACCTCTATATGACACCCTCATGCACATTTTGCTACGCTAATGTTATAGCAAACTCATGGAATTCATTGCTGCATTTCATAATTCGGAGGGATAGAAAGTCAGGCTTCCTTTAGCTTTTCCTTCTGTTCATAGCATCTCCAAGAGCAATTTCCCCTCCACGTCTAAGTGTGGAGAGGCAGCTAGTGCGCATGCGTGTGCCGATGTACCCCAGCTGCAGCATAATTACAGTGTTTCGCGTAGTGAGTATGCTCAGCCTGACTGTGTTATTCCTGACGCTAAGTCTTCTTTTCGGGATACAGCGCATGCTCCCACACTAAGTGTGAAAAGCCTCTTTGCACAGGTGCTTGCATTCCGTGCCGGGTCTAAGTCCTGTTTTGTGCCTAGACACCATGCTAAAGCTGATAGTCTTTTTTCAGAGACTGTATTTCATGCTACTGAGCATGCTCAGGCACTTCCTGCATCAGAGACTAGGTCCGGTAATGAACTCTTTGGCCCTGGCCCTGATGTAGGGGTCCCATATAGACCACAGGGCATCAGGTGTCCTCCCAAATGGCTTGCAGAGGCCCACACCTATGACTTGTCACCGCATTATTGATGGTCAGACGATGACTGGTGAGGTGTTTGGGTCATGGCAGCCATGAGGTCATCATTGAAGTTGCGTTTCCAAATAGGACGCTAGTTATGCCACTCATGACGTGTCACTCTACTTTTGTCTCCAGGAGGTGCATTGTGGTTCACCCTGGTTTGGGGCGGACCCAGGTTATAAAAGGGGCTGGAGCCAACAAGGAGGTGCGCAGTCTTCTATTATGCTCCGAAAGAGCACACCTCCATGTGTTGAACCCATTGCGGCTTTAGGCCAGAGGTAGGCAGGGATAGGGTGGTGGATGCAGGCCACCACCACAGTTGGTAACGCAGAACGGTTAAGACCAGCTCCTGTCCTACCAGTCCTGCTTGTGCAGCCCAGTGGCATTAACAGGCCTGCTGCTGCTGATGCGCCTGCTGTCCACAGGTGTGGCCCCTACGCACACGGTCAGCGTACTCAATGGCCCCTGTGTTGTTAACAGGGAGTTCCTGGGCTGGGTGGGCATGTGGACCCTGTGACGCTAACAGGGCTCACAGTCTCCAGATCCGAATGGCGTCTAACTCGGTTCAGGCTACTATTAGTTTCATAGCCACACAGCTCTGTATCCTCCACCAAACCTTCCAGTTGCCAACCTCTCCTTTTCCAACTGGGAGCACGGTGGACACTGACTGCTGATGGGGATATATACCTTTCTCTTTCTTTCCTTATTAATTTTCGTTATATAGCGGTCACAGATTATATACCACTTTATCCAAATCTGCCAGTCCCACTGTAACAGATGGTGTTTCTTCAGCAAATGTTACAGTTGCTTAACCACCAAATCCACGGACCAAAACTTTTTTCCCCTTTCCAACACACCTGTTCCCCTTTCCAACAGCATCTGTCCTTTTTAAACTCATTTTGGGATATGACCAAAAGTGCAACTGTGCAGGGACACCGTACTCAACGCCATCTCAGCACAGCAGCCATCCCTCGGTCCCTCCGATGTGGACAAGTAAAAGACCATTTCCTCCTATCCATGACAAAGCGTTGAGATTCACTCTGTGCAGCACTGGTGTTTAGTGGAAAAGTAGATCTAAGATTGCGTACCACATTCTGCAGATACCCCTGTATACGTGCGTCCATTTCTATGGCAGGAATTAGTTCGCCAAATTTTGTCTTGTACCGGGGATCTAACAGTGTGGCAACCCAGTATTCAGGATTACTTCAAATTCATACAATCCGAGGGTCATGTAGGTAGTGCAGCAAGAAGGCGCTCATGTGTCTTGTGCATCCAGGAGGACCAAGTCCTTAGTGTGTTGGTGGCAGAGAGGTGAGAATCGTGCATCCTTCCTCTGCCCTCTCCCCACAACCTCGCACAACCGAAATGTGAGCAAGCTCTCACTCATCTGCTGAGTCTTCCATGCCCATCGCCAGTTCGTCCTCCATTTCTTCATGGGCTCCTGCACTTTCATCAACACTTTTTGCTGATACTATGCGCCCTTGTTAATCCCTCTCCCTCACCATGACTGCCGCATAGGTGCCGCTGACCATCTGGACCTCGTAGATCTTGTTATCCCTTCCGCATATGACTCCTCCTGTACTTCCTCCCCTTCCTCTTGTCCCAACACCTGACTCCGAATAATAATTACAGTGTGCTCCATCATGTAGATGACCAGAATTGTCACGCTGAGAATGACATTGCCAGTGCAAAACATCTTCGTCGACATTTGTGAACTGTGTAGCAGGGTGCATAGGTCCTTGATCTGACACCACTCCAGCAGCGTGATCTGCACCACCTCTTGATCAAGTTATCCCAGGATATATGTCATACCGTATTTCAGCAGGGCTCTGCGGTGCTGCCACACACGCTGCAACATGTGCAGATTCCAATTCCTGCGTGTCGGAACATCGCATTTCCGGCGTTTAACTGTCAGACCCTAAGACTTCCGGAGTGATGAAAGTTGTTGAGCTGCTGTGTGCGCACGATGGAAGTGAGCAAATAGCGAGCGTGCCCGCTGCACAAGGCCATGTAGGCCGTGATGGTGTTTTAAAAATTGCTGGAGAATTCGGTTCAACACGTGAGCCATACAAGGCACGTGTGTCACATTGCCCTGAGGATGGCCCGCAGCCAGGTTTGCATCATTGCCGCACACGGCTGTTAAGTCACCAACGGAGTCCGCTCCGTCAATTTGTACTCCGGTCGCCAGGTGACAACGTGTTCCTTTCATGAATAGTGCTGATGATGGGAGAGGAGTCGATGCCAGCGGCGCAGGTGGACGCAGGTTATGCTCACCCACTGGGCTGCATTACCTTGACAGATGCAGAATCTCTGGCTGAATGTAGCTGGTGGGTATCTCACAGATGAAATACCATCATTCAGCTACAACCAATGGGAAGACACCATACCCTTTTTTATGCCCATCCTGTCTGCAGACCACTGCCAGACATAGCTATGAACCTCTGGTTAATTTTACCCCCAGTTCAGTTTTAGGATTTTGTGTGCTTGTTACCTGACTACTTTTCCTGCTTGCTGTTTATGTACCTTGTTGGCCGATCCGCATTTCACCTCTGCTTGTTTTCTGATTAAGTCCTGGCCGTCCCATTGTGTTCCTGTTCCTCAATTAATGTTTTGACCCTGCCTGACTACTATTCTCTGGAATAGCGGTGTGACTCACATTTCCCATACATTTCAAAGTAAAACTTTGACCGCCTGATGGCATTGAGCTCTGCTGCCAGCATAGTAAGGAGGTGTGTGGTAGTCCTTGTGCGCAGTTGCAAGGAAGGGTGGCCTGACCACACAGGGTTTGCGCCAAGGTGGAGGACCCACACGAGGTTGAAGAGGCTGAAGCAGTGTATTAACTTCTACATACAGAAGAAGGATTGAAACAACTCGTGGGGACGGCAAGACTTGTACAGCAGACCCTTCTCCATCTCTCACCATAGTTTGCCAGTGCCCAGTCAGTGACATGTAATGACCCTGTCTATGCTTACTGGTCCAAGTATCTGTGTTGAAATGCACCCTGTCGCACACAGAGTTTCTCAAGGAAGTGGTGATGTTGTGTGCGACATGCTGGTGTAGCGCGGGCATGCTTTTCTTGGAGAAGCAGTGGTGATTGGGCATCTGGTACTGGGGCACAGCGACAGACATAAGGTCTGTAAAATCCTGTGTGTCCACTAGGCGTAAAGGCAGCATTTCGGTAGCCAACAGCTTACAGAGGGATAGAGTCAACCACTTAGCTTTGTCATGGGTCGCAGTAAGTGGCCTTTTATTTGACCACATCTGAGGGACAGAGATCTGGCTGCTGTCTGTAGACGGTGTTGAGTAGGGTGTCCCTGGAAAAATGCAGGTTTGTGAGGAAAGTGCAGGCGGAGACATGATGTTGCCTTCATCTTGCCTTCAGATCTGTTCATCTTGTATCATTTTTAAAAAACACAGCAAGCAAGGGTTACTCCAAGCGGAGTCTACCTTTTTTCCAAAAATTGGGCACACAGACACCCCATCAGTGGCAGCACTTGTGCCCTAGTTGCAAACAGGATGTTTTGATTTGCATCAAGCACATTCAAAAATACGCCATAATTAACCGTCCCCAGCATGACACCGGGGTAGGTAGATAAAGTCTTTGCTGAACCATGACTTTTTTCATCTTGGCTCCTTTTAAAAACAATGTAAGCAAGGGTTACTCAAAGCGGAGCCTCCCTTTTTTCCAAAAATTGGGCCCCACACACACCCACCCATTCAGTGGCAGCAGTTGTGCCATAGTTGTACACTTCACAGCTAGATTTGCATCAAGCACATTCCAAATCCACAAGCATTTACTCTCCCCAGGATGACACAGGGGTTGTAAATTCCTTCTGGATCCATGACTTGTTAATTTGGATGAACGTCAGTCTGTCCACATTGTCACTGGACAGACGCGTGCGCTTATCTGTCAGCACACACCCAGCAGCACTGAAGACACGTTCAGAGACAACGCTGGCAGCTGTACACGACAAAATCTCCAAGGCGTAACTGGATAGCTCTGGCCATTTTTCTAGATTTGAAGCCCAAAATGAGCAAGGCTCTATTTGCAAAGTCATGGCATCGATGTTCATTTGTAGATACTCCTGTATCATCCTCTCCAGCCGTTGACTATGTGTCAGACTTGTTGTCTCTGGTGGCCTTGCAAAGGAGGGTCTAAAAAAATTATGAAAAGATTCCATTAAATTGCTGTTACCAGCACCAGATACGGTCCTACTGGTACGTGTAGACTGTTGAAGATGACGAGACCGTCCCATGTTTGTCAAGTTACAACTGGGAGATTCCCTCCCTGCACCTGCACGGTTGTTTGGTGGAAAAGCCGATCTAAGATCGAGTAACAGCTTCTGCTGATACTCCTGCATAAGTGCGTACCTTTCTATGGCTGGAATTATGTCACAAAATTTGGACTTGTACCGGGGATCTAATAGTGTGGCAAGCCAGTAGTCATCATCACTTCTAATTTTGACAATACGAGGGTCATGTTGGAGGTAGTGCAACAAGAAGGCACTCATGTGTCTTGCGCAGCCATGCGGACCAAGTCCACGCTGTGTTTGTGGCATAGAGGTGCTACCCGTTCTTTCTTCCTCTGACATCTCCCCCCAACCTCTTTCAACTGAAATTTGACCAAGGTCTCCCTCATCTGCTGAGTCTTTCATGTCCATGGACAGTTCGTCCTCCATATCTTCATGTCCTCCTGCACCTTCCTCAACATCTCGCCTGCTACCATGCGCCCTTGTTGATCCCTGTCCCCCATGGTCCCATGCCTGCCGCGTTGGTGATGATGAACGTCTGGACCTTGGTGATGTTGTTGTGTCTTGCGCATATGAATCCTCCTGTAGTTCCTCCCCTTCCTGTTGTCCCACCCCCTTACTCCGAATAGTGTTTAGCGTGTGCTCCAGCATGTAAATGACTGGAATCGTCATGCTGATAATGGCATTGTCAGCGCTAAACATATTCGTCGCCATGTCGAAACTGTGCAGAAGGGTGCATAGGTCCTTGATCTGAGACCACTCCATCAGGGTGATCTGCCCCACCTCTGCATCTCGTTGGCCCAGGCTATACGTCATGACGTATTGCACCAGGGCTCTGCGGTGCTGCCACAGTCGCTGTAACATGTGGAGAGTTGAATTCCAGCGTGTCGCCACATCGCATTTCAGGCGATGAACCGGCAGGCCGAAAGACTTCTGGAGCGATGCAAGTCGCTCAGCTGCGGCGCTTGAATGGCGGAAGTGAGCAGACAGTTTTCGTGCCCTGTTCAGAAGGCCATCTAGGCCGGGATAGTGTGTTAAAAATTGCTGGACGACAAGGTTCAACACGTGAGCCATACAAGGTACGTGTGTCACCTTGCCCAGGCGAAGGGCCGCACCCAGGTTTGCAGCATTGTCGCACACGGCCTTACCAGGCTGCAGGTTGAGTGGAGACAACCATTTATTAAACTCGGACCGCAGAGCTGACCACAACTCCTCAGCTGTGTGACTCTTATTCCCAAGACATGTCAAGCTAAAGACCGCCTGATGCCGTTGCGCTCTGCTGCCAGCATAGTAATGAGGGGTGCGTGATTCCTTCTGCGCAGTGAGAACGCTGGTGGCCTGACCAGGCAGGCTTGGGGCGGAGGTGGAGGACCCAGATGAGGTGGAGGATGCAGAAGCAGTGGCGGAACTTGGACAGACAGAGGATTGACACACAAGTCGTGGGGACGGCAAGACTTGTGCAGCAGACCCTTCACCATCTATCACCATAGTTACCCAGTGCCCAGTCAGCGACATGTAACGTCCCTGTCCATGCTTACTGGTCCAAGTATCGGTGGTGAAATGCACCCGTTCACACACAGAGTTTCTCAAGGAAGCGGTGATGTTGTGTGCGACATGCTGGTGTAGCGCGGGCACACCTTTCTTAGAGAAGTAGTGGCGACTAGGCATCTGGTACTGGGGCACAGCGACAGACATAAGGTCTCTAAAATCCTGTGTGTCCACTAGGCGGAAAGGCAGCATTTCGGTAGCCAACAGCTTACAGAGGGATAGAGTCAACCTCTTAGCTTTGTCATGGGTCGCAGGAAGTGGCCTTTTATTTGACCACATCTGAGGGACAGAGATCTGGCTGCTGTGTGTAGACGGTGTTGAGTAGGGTGTCCCTGGAAAAATGCAGGTTTGTGAGGAAAGTGCAGGCGGAGACATGATGTTGCCTTCATCCAACGTTGGTGCTATCGATGTTTGAGAGAGCTGTACACAATCACTTGTTTCCCCTTCCAAACCAACTGACGATCTACCAAGCAAACTGCCTGTTGCGGTTACAGTGGTGGAAGTTGTGGGTGGAAAAACAGGTGTGACAGCTGTCCCCACAGTCCTAGAAGATGATGAGCGCGCGGATGCACTGGAAGGGGCAGGCGGTGGATGGTTGAATCCGCTAGGCCGCATTGCAGCACGGTGAGCTTCCCACCAGGCCATATGATATTTATTCATGTGACGATTCATGGAAGAAGTTGTCAAACTGCTGAGGTTTTGACCTCTAGTAAGATAACCATGCCAAATGTTACAGATCACATAATTTGGGCGATCTTTTTTTATGTCAAAAAAGGACCAGGCTAGGCAAGGCTTAGAGGCCATGCGACCTGTTGATCCACCCCGAATAATGCTCAGAGGCAGAGTGGTGGCTGAGGATGCAGTTGTAGACGTGCTACCAGTGCTCCGACTGTGTCCAGGAAGGCGCAAGGTTACTTCGACGTCGGTTGCATCCTCCTCCACCGCCTCTGTTGACCTCCTCGAGTGTCTCACTGTGGGTTGACAGTAGGTGGGATCTAGAACTTCATCATCAATTGTTGTGTTTGCACTCCCCTCCCCCTCAGACCGAGCATCTTCTTGCCCTGACCGAATATTTAAGTTGTCATCCCAATCGGGTATCTGCGTCTCATCTTCATCAGTATGTTCCTCATTGTCTATAACCACAGTTGTTGGAAAGGCAGCATTTTGGTAGCCAACAGTTTGCAGATGATGAAAGTCAACCTCCAAGCCATGTCATGACCTTCTAAAAGCATGTAAAACACAGCGAGGGGACTCCAACCACAGTCTCCCTCGTTTCCACTAACTGGGCCACACACACCCCACTTGACTGGCATCGGTTGACCCCCCCTTTTGAAAAAGAAAAAGATGCTTTGCATGAAGCACTCTCAAAAATACGCGTGCCTTTCCCGTCCCCTGGCTGACCCAGGGGAAGAAAAGTCCTCTGAGAGCCATGACTTGTTCATCTTGGTTCTTTTAGAGACACAGCGAGGGGACTCCAACCACAGTCTTCCTCGTTTCCACTAACTGGGCCACACACACCCCACTTGACTGGCATCGGTTGACCCCCCATTTTGAAAAAGAAAAAGATGCTTTGCATGAAGCACTCTCAAAAATACGCGTGCCTTTCCCGTCCCCTGGCTGACCCAGGGGAAGAAAAGTCCTCTGAGAGCCATGACTTGTTCATCTTGGTTCTTTTAGAGACACAGCGAGGGGACTCCAACCACAGTCTCCCTCGTTTCCACTAACTGGGCCACACACACCCCACTTGACTGGCATCGGTTGAGCCCCCTTTTGAAAAAGAAAAAGATGCTTTGCATGAAGCACTCTCAAAAATACGCGTGCCTTTCCCGTCCCCTGGCTGACCCAGGGGAAGAAAAGTCCTCTGAGAGCCATGACTTGTTCATCTTGGTTCTTTTAGAGACACAGCGAGGGGACTCCAACCACAGTCTCCCTCGTTTCCACTAACTGGGCCACACACACCCCACTTGACTGGCATCGGTTGACCCCCCCTTTTGAAAAAGAAAAAGATGCTTTGCATGAAGCACTCTCAAAAATACGCGTGCCTTTCCCGTCCCCTGGCTGACCCAGGGGAAGAAAAGTCCTCTGAGAGCCATGACTTGTTCATCTTGGTTCTTTTAGAGACACAGCGAGGGGACTCCAACCACAGTCTCCCTCGTTTCCACTAACTGGGCCACACACACCCCACTTGACTGGCATCGGTTGACCCCCCCTTTTGAAAAAGAAAAAGATGCTTTGCATGAAGCACTCTCAAAAATACGCGTGCCTTTCCCGTCCCCTGGCTGACCCAGGGGAAGAAAAGTCCTCTGAGAGCCATGACTTGTTCATCTTGGTTCTTTTAGAGACACAGCGAGGGGACTCCAACCACAGTCTCCCTCGTTTCCACTAACTGGGCCACACACACCCCACTTGACTGGCATCGGTTGAGCCCCCTTTTGAAAAAGAAAAAGATGCTTTGCATGAAGCACTCTCAAAAATACGCGTGCCTTTCCCGTCCCCTGGCTGACCCAGGGGAAGAAAAGTCCTCTGAGAGCCATGACTTGTTCATCTTGGTTCTTTTAGAGACACAGCGAGGGGACTCCAACCACAGTCTCCCTTGTTTCCACTAACTGGGCCACACACACCCCACTTGACTGGCATCGGTTGAGCCCCCTTTTGAAAAAGAAAAAGATGCTTTGCATGAAGCACTCTCAAAAATACGCGTGCCTTTCCCGTCCCCTGGCTGACCCAGGGGAAGAAAAGTCCTCTGAGAGCCATGTCCACATTGTCAGTGGACAGACATGTGTGCTTATCTGCCAGCAGACCCCCAGCAGCACTGAAGACAGGTTCCGAGAGAACGCTGGCTGCAGGACACGACAAGATCCCCAAGGCGTACGTGGCGAGCTCAGGCAATTTATCAAGATTGGAAGCCTAAAATGAGCAGGGCTCAAGTTGCACAATAATGGAATCGATGTTTCCTTGCATATACTCATATATCTGTGTGTCCTCCTCTTTTTCCTTGTCCTGCTCTTTTGTTTTCACATGAGTATATGTCCTTGTCACTTTCCCATGTGTTGTGAGTTGTTTGTCACCTTTTGGACACCTTTGAGGGTGTTTTCTAGGTGTTTTTCTGTGTTTGTGATTGCCTGCCATTGTTTCCTATGCAGTTCGAGTTCGGTTCGTCGAACGTTCGACGAGCCGAACTCGAACGGGACCTCCGTTCGGCGAACCGACCTCGAGCCGAACCGGGACCGGTTCGCTCATCTCTAGTGAGGACCAAGTTTCTGAGCATAATGTTGACCCTTTTTCACAAACTGTAACACCTGTTGTTATAGACAATGAGGAACATACTGATGACGATGAGATGCAGATACCAGATTGGGATGACAACTTAAATATTCGGTCAGGGTAAGAAGAGGCTCAGTCTGAGGGTGAGGGGAGTGCAAACACAACAATTGATGAGGAAGTTCTAGATCCCACCTACTGTCAACCCACAGTCAGGCACTCGAGGAGGTCAACAGAGGCGGTGGAGGAGGATGCAACCGACGACGAAGTTACCTTGCACCTTCCTGGACAGAGTCGGAGCACTGGTAGCACGTCTACAACTGCATCATCAGCCACCACTCTGCCTCTGAGCACTAGTTGGGGGGGGCTCAGCAGGTTGCATACCCTCTAAGCCTTGCCTAGCCTGGTCCTTTTTTGACATAGCAAAAGATCGCCCAAATTATGTGATCTGTAAAATTTGTCGTGATTCTGTTAGTAGAGGGCAAAACCTCAGCAGTTTGACAACTTCTTCCATGAATCGTCACATGAATAAATATCATATGTCCCAGTGGGAAGCTCCCCGTGCTGCAACGCGGCCTAGCGGAGCGAACCATCCACCACCTGCCCCTTCCAGTGCATCCGCGCGCTCTTCATCTTCTAGGACTGTGGGGACAGCTGTCACACCTGTTTTTCCACGCACAACTTCCACCACTGTAACCGCAACAGGCAGTTTGCTTGGTAGGTTGTCAGTTGGTTTGGAAGGGGAAACAAGTGCGTGTGTACAGCTCTCTTAGACATCGATAGCACCAACGTTGGATGAAGGCAACATCATGTCTCCGCCTGCACTTTCCTCACAAAGCTGCATTTTTCCAGGGACACCCTACTCAACACCGTCTACACACAGCAGCCAGATCTCTGTCCCTCAGATGTGGACAAATAAAAGGCCATTTCCTGCGACCCATGACAAAGCTAAGAGGTTGACTTTATCACTCTGTAAGCTCTTGGCTACTGAAATGCTGCCTTTCCACCTGGTGGACACACAGGATTTTAGAGACCTTATGTCTGTCGCTGTGCCCCAGTACCAGATGCCCAGTCGCCACTACTTCTCTAAGAAAGGTGTGCCCGCGCTACACCAGCATGTCGCACACAACATCACCGCTTCCTTGAGAAACTCTGTGTGTGAACGGGTGCATTTCACCACCGATACTTGGACCAGTAAGCATGGACAGGGACTGGGTAACTATGGTGATAGATGGTGAAGGGTCTGCTGCACAAGTCTTGCCGTCCCCACAACTTGTGTCAATCCTCTGTCTGTCCAAGTTCCGCCACTGCTTCTGCCTCCTCCACCTCATCTGTGTCCTCCACCTCCGCCCCAAGCCTGCCTGGTCAGGCCACCAGCGTTCTCACTGCGCAGAAGGAAGCACCCACCCCTCATTACTATGCTGGCAGCAGAGCGCAACGGCATCAGGCGGTCTTTAGCTTGACATGTCTTGGAAATAGGAGTCACACAGCGACTGAGTTGTGGGCAGCTCTGGAGACTGAGTTTAATAAATGGTTGTCTCTACTCAACCTGCAACCTGGTAAGGCCGTGTGCAACAATGCTGCAAACCTGGGTGCGGCCCTTCGCCTGGGCAAGGTGACACACGTGCCTTGTATGGCTCACGTGTTGAACCTTGTTGTCCAGCAATTGTTAACACACTATCCCGGCCTAGATGGCCTTCTGACCAGGGCACGAAAACTGTCTGCTCACTTCCGCCGTTCAACCGCCGCAGCTGAGCGACTTGCATCGCTCCAGAAGTCTTTCGGCCTGCCGGTTCATCGCTTGAAATGCGATGTGGCGACACGCTGGATTTCGACTCTCCACATGTTACAGCGACTGTGGCAGCACCGTCGAGCCCTGGTGCAATACGTCATGACGTATAGCCTGGGCCAACGAGATGCAGAGGTGGGGCAGATCACACTGATGGAGTGGTCTCAGATCAAGGACCTATGCACCCTTCTGCACAGTTTCGACATGGCGACGAATATGTTTAGCGCTGACAATGCCATTATCAGCATGACAATTCCAGTCATTTACATGCTGGAGCATACGCTAAACACTATCCGGAGTCAGGGGGTGGGACAACAGGAAGGGGAGGAACTACAGGAGGATTCATATGTGCAAGACACAACAACATCACCAAGGTCCAGACGTTCATCATCACCAACGCGGCAGGCATGGGACCATGGGGGACAGGGATCAACAAGGGCGCATGGTAGCAGGCGAAATGTTGAGGAAGGTGCAGGAGAACATGAAGAAATGGAGGACGAACTGTCCATGGACATGGAAGACTCAGCGGATGAGGGAGATCTTGATCAAATTTCAGTTGAAAGAGGTTGGGGGAGATGTCAGAGGAAGAAAGAACGGGTAGCACCTCTATGCCACAAACACAGCGTGGACTTGGTCCGCATGGCTGCGCAAGACACATGAGCGCCTTCTTGCTGCACTACCTCCAACATGACTCTTGTATTGTCAAAATTAGAAGTGATGATGACTACTGGCTTGCCACACTATTAGATCCCCGGTACAAGTCCAAATTTTGTGACATAATTCCAGCCATAGAAAGGGACGCACGTATGCAGGAGTATCAGCAGAAGCTGTTACTCGATCTTAGCTCGGCTTTTCCACCAAACAACCGTGCAGGTGCAGGGAGGGAATCTCCCAGTTGTAACTTGACAAACATGGGACGGTCTCGTCATCTCCAATAGTCTACCCGTACCAGTAGCACCGTATCTGGTGCTGGTAACAGCAATTTTATTGAATCTTTTCATAATTTTTTTAGACCCTCCTTTTCAAGGCCACCAGAGACAACAAGTCTGACACATAGTCAACGGCTGGAGAGGATGATACAGGAGTATCTCCAAATGAACATCGATTCCATTACTTTGCAAATGGAGCCTTGCTCATTTTGGGCTTCAAATCTTGAAAAATGGCCAAAGCTCTCCAGTTACGCCTTGGAGATTTTGTCGTGTCCAGCTGCCAGCGTTGTCTCTGAACGTGTCTTCAGTGCTGCTGGGTGTGTGCTGACAGATAAGCGCACGCGTCTGTCCAGTGACAATGTGGACAGACTAACGTTCATCAAAATGAACAAGTCATGGATCCACAAGGAATTTACTACCCCTGAGTCATCCTGGGGAGAGTAAATGCTTGTGGATTTGGAATGTGCTTGATGCAAATCAAAACATCCTGTTTGCAACTAGGGCACAAGTGCGGCCACTGAAGGGGTTAGTGTCTGTGTGGCCCAATTTTTGGAAAAAAGGGAGACTCCGCTTGGAGTAACCCTTGCTTACATTGTTTTTAAAAATGATCCAAGATGAACAGAGCTGGGATCAGGAAAGACTTTGCTACCTACCCCGGTGTCATCCTGGGGACGGTTAAGTATGGCGTATTTTTGAATGTGCGTGATGCAAATCTAGCTGTGAAGTGTAGAACTGGGGCACAAGTGCTGCCACTGAAGTGGTGGGTGTGTGCATGGCCCAATTTTTGGAAAAAAGGGAGACTCCGCTTGGAGTCACCTTGCGGTGTTTTACATGATTTTAGAAGGGCGTGCCATGCCTATATCTGTGTCTCCTCCTCTTTTTCCTTGTCCAGCTGTTATGTTTTCACATGAGTATATGTCCTTGTCACTTTCCCATGTGTTTGTGTTGTGTTGTGAGTTGTTTGTCACCTTTTGGACACCTTTGAGGGTGTTTTCTAGGTGTTTTTCTGTGTTTGTGATTGCCTGCCATTGTTTCCTATGCGGTTCGAGTTCGGTTCGTCGAACGTTCGACGAACCGAACTCGAATGAGACCTCCGTTCGGCGAACCGAACTCGAGCCGAACCAGGACCGGTTCGCTCATCTCTAGTGGTTATGTGTCAAAGGATGAACTGTACATGACTAGATATAGTCCTGTAGGATATGGTCAATTACCTATATATTGTGTCTGCACAATGTGAAATCACCATGTATGACATGTCACCACAACCATACTGTTTTTCTAAAAATATTTTTGCAAATAGTAGAATTTCTATTGAGGTTTATCATATCCGCCCCTTTTTCACCATAGAAGCTACAAAAACCCTCACTGTGGCCCTGATCCAATCCTGCCTTGACTACTGTAATTCTCTATTAATTGGCCTCCACCTAACTAGACTCTCCCCTCTACAGTCCATCCTTAATGCCGGAGTCACCTATCTGGCTAACCGTTACTCGGATGCTTCTGCTCTGTGTCAGTCATTGCACTGGCTGCCCATATATCACAGGATCCAATTTAAATAGCTTGTTCTCACCCACAAAGCTCTCCACAGTGTGGCACCCCCCTACATCTCCACCCTCATCTCCATATATCACCCTACACATTCTCTACACTCTGCAAACAACTTTTGATTAACATCCACACTAATATGAGCCTCCTACTCCCGGATCCAAGACTTCTCCAGAGCAACACCAATCCTCTGGAATGCTTTACCCCAAGAAACTAGGTCAAATTACAATTTGCACAGCTTCAGATGCTCCGTAAAACTCATCTTTTTAGGGTAGCCTATCACCTTCCCTAATCAAAGTTAATTCATGTAGTCCCTCCACTATTACTCAGAACATAATTTTCCATCAGACTCTTTGTTTGAGATGGCTGGACCATCGTTGTAAATAAGCACCTGTACCTTGTCACCCCTACCTCACCCCATTGTAGACTGTAAGCTCTTATGAACAGGGTTGTCTTTATTTTTGCTTTAATTATTGTATTTTCTTTAACTGTTACTTGTGAATGTTTGTATATGAACCTCTGAATTCTAAAGCGCTATGGAATATGTTGGTGCTATAGAAATAATCATTATTATCATATGTAGATTTTTGTGTCTATGCTCCCAAACAAACCCATTAAAATTGGATCAGATCTGTGGGTAGATACAGAACTAACAGAAAAAGTAATGAATAATAAGGATGAATAATGTTTGATTAAAAATAAAATCTTTATGTACAAACTGAAATTTAATTTTATGTAAACATGTGGGAATTTATTTTTCTTCTCTACATTGCATATTTGACACAAAATATTCATAAATCTAATTTATTATATCAAAACAACATTACGGAATAATTTAACAATTTTACTTTAGTTTCAGTGTAAATATTTGTGATAAATTTTGTTTGTATTCCTGACACAATTACAAATTGTAATGCGGTACTAAGTAACAGATGAATGATTGTATCCAACTAATTTATATTAATTTCATACCAATAATAACAATACTTCCATTTGTTGGATTCATAATGTGTCAGTGCATTGTCATAAACCTTGTAGGTAGCAAAATGATTTATTATTCAAATTATACTTGTAGAAAACAGTGTTATTAATTGAAATTATGAAATGTTTATCTATTCATTGTTTCTTTTATAAATCTGTGTTGTTAGAAGACAATGCTAAGAACATTTACTATAAAACTATTTCTTTGTGGTTAAAGTGGATCTATTACTAGATTTCAAAATACAAACTCCATTCAATATTAAGTTATAATTACTAAGTATTATTTAAATAGATGAACAAATGTTTTAAAATTCAAATTTTCCATGTGCACTCAATTTTTCAACAAAATTTGATTAATGGCAAATCACAAGTATTCCAGCTGCCCTGAAAAGATGTGTATACAACTCTGAGGTCTCCTAGGACTGTATCAGACCCCTTTCAATCTCTTTAACGCATAAACAACATTAGTAATGCCTAGGGATGATCGAATACCCTATTATTCACTTTAACGAATATCCGGCGAATACCTCGTCGCTATTTGAGTATTCGCGAATATTCGACCCCGAATGTAAGTCTATGGGAAACTCGAATAATTTTACGTTTAACCTGTCGTTGACCTGTGGTGACTGAGTAAAAGGCTGAAATGGATGGGAAAAGACTGAAACAGTATGCACACAGCCTGTAGAAGGTGCCTGACTGCATTTCTGATGTCTTTGAATAATGTGTTCAGAGCAGCACGCAGCATTTACAAAGTCACCAGAACAGCTCTCAAACCAAAGTAAAAGAGGGGAAATTGCTAAGAAACCGTTTTTAGTGCCTAATAACTATAATAAAACCTCAAATCAAGCCCTGACCTCCAAAAAAAACCACTTTAGCATATGTTCACATGTTTCGTATTTTACATTTTTCCTTCTTTTTCGATTAGAAAGGTCTGTAACTTATACATTATATTGGTGTCTGTCTCATACCTCCTTTTTGGGACAAATTTGACAGCACTTTAAAAGGTCAGCTACAATATGCCCGTTGGGATGTTGACCTTGCCCTCCTCCTCCTCCATCAGCACCAGCACCACCGGATCCAGTGGCCCTTTATTCAAATGTAGAAAGGGCCACTGACTGTCCTCAAATCTCAGACTTCTTAGGGCTCTCAGGTGGGCCCTGTAACATACATTGGGGAGGGATGGCAGTCAATTGTAGCTTTCTGCGTTCCCTATATCATTAGTGTGAAAGTTGGAATACGTACTCCATAACACTTTACAGTGCTCTTGCCAATGTGGCCATTTGTATGTTGGCCTTGCCCTCTTCCTCCTCCTCCTCCTCCTCCAACACCACCGGCTCCAGTGGCCCTCTATTCAAATTCTTTTCAAATGATTCAGAAATGTATGTTTTATGGACAAATGATCTCCTAGGTGGGACATCGAAGCTGATGTCGTTGATGATGATTGCATCTGACCAAAAGCAGGTTGGGAGCAGGAGGCATCATCGCCTGCTTCCTAGTCTGCAGTTTCTAAAGCATGCAGCACCGTGGAAGTGGCAGTTGTTTCACTCTGGAACTCAGGCTTTATTCCACTTGCTAACACTGAGGATTTATAAACATTCTGTTTCTCCAGGAGGGAATAGTTCAAAGACCATGTAGCACAGCATCAGAGGTTACTCGCAATAGTTCCAACAGCTTATTTAAAACAAAAAAAATGGTAGGATAAGCAACAGGGCATAACATGCCAAGATGTTTAATACATTCAGTTCCCCTAGGGTGTAGTGGTTCAGACATCATGTAGCTAAGCATCACAAGGTACTCCCAAGAGCTCCCAACAGCTTATTTTAAAAAAATTGGTAGGATAAGCAACAGGGCATAACATGCCAAGGAGTTAAATACATTAATTTTCTCACACCACCAAAAAGTCGCAGAAAGCCTCTGTTCCCACAAGCCGATACGGCAACATCTCAAGGGCTATCAATCGTGCAATGTGTGCAGTTATGGTTTCTGCCCTTGGGTGCATAACAGAATATTTTCGCTTGTTTTTGAAGGTCTGTATTAAGGACAACTGAACGGAACGCTGGGACATCGAAGCTGATGTCGTTGATGACTGAATTTGGCCAACATCAGCTTGGGAGAAGGAGACATCAGCACCACCTTCTTGCACACCAGTTTGGGAAGCAGGTAGCCCAAGGGAAGTGGCAGAGTTTGGAGTGTGGAACTCAGGCTTTATTCCACTAGCTAACACCAAGGATTTAAAAAAATTCAGTTTCCCCAGGGGGTAATGGTTCAGACACTATGGAGCACTGCATCAGTAGGTACTCCCAACAGTTTTTTTCAAAAAATTGGTAAAATTTACAACAGAGCATAACATGCCAAGGAGTTTAATACATTCAGTTCCCCTAGGGTGTAGTGGTTCAGACATCATGTAGCTAAGCATCACAAGGTACTCCCAAAAGCTCCCAACAGCTTATTTTAAAAAAAATTGTAACAGGGCATAACATGCCAAAAAACAAAAAAAAATTCTGGTTTTGCAGGGGGCCATGTGTAACACAAAGTTGAGCACAGCATCAATAAAGAACACAAACAGAGACTGCCTGACCAATTGTTCTAGACAGTGTAGCCTCGACAGTGCTTGTGCCAGTGCATAATGTACAAAGGCTTTAAAAATATTGCCTGGGTGATTTGGCCAAACAATTACATGGCAGCAGCATAACAAGTTACATTAGTCAGGCGGTATCATTAGATGATAGAAGACAAAATAGTCTTGAATGAAAAACAATAGAACTTATTTGAACTTAAGAAATCCAAATTTTCGGGCTACACTTATTATTGGGTCTTGTTAACAGGCGGCCTGAGATACTCTGGGGCAATCCATCTATGGTTCATATATATAGCGTATAATGTGAGGTCTGGCCAAGTGTTGAGCTTGGAAACCTAATAGTTAAAGGTCACCTACATAGTCCCTCACCATCTTACTTAACTGTTCCCTCCTTGTCATCGTTCCCCCAACCAACTGGTATCTGATTCGCAGTTGACGGTTTGTGGAAAATGGACCAGTTTTGGCACATTAGTCCCCCGCCTGTGTTGCTCCTACTATGCATAGCCCTCTCTTGTAATCCTGTTGCGTGAGATGACATGCTACCTCTGACGCCAGCATGATCTGAGCGTAATCGTTTCATCAACTGCTCCACTGCAGCCCTCTTGAATGTTTCCGTAGTACAATCCTTATTTGCCTCCACAAGTAGCGAAGCAAATTTGTCTTTGTAGCGTGGGTCAAGGAAGGTACATAGCCAGTATTTGTTGTCTGCCAAAATGTGGACTAGCCGACAGTCATGAGAAAGGCAGTGTGACATGAACTGTGCCATGTGTCCCAGACTCAAAACTGGAAACCTTTGTGTGTCACTGCTAAGAATACATTCTGTCTCCCTAAACCTCCTCTCCTCCTCAGGCCATCCATGCTGGACAGCCCTGAAGCTTGGGTTGTCAATCCCTTGGTTACCAACTTCAAAGCATTCCTGTGCTTCATCATCCTCCTCATCCTGATCTTCATGATGCTGAGCAAAGGAGGCCTGAGCTTGTTGGCCGAAGTTGTATGGATTACTAGCAACCGTTGTGAAGTCTGGATCCACAGACAACTCGGGTGCATGAACACTTTGGTCAGTCACACCATCCAGAGAGCATTTCAATAAACAAATCAGTGGAATAGTAATGCTGATAACAGCATCCTCACTGCTCACAATGTTGGTACAGTAATCAAAATTCTCCAAGACCTGACAAATGTCTGCAATCCACACCCACTCAGCAGTACTTATGTCTGGCAGCTGTCTCTGACGGGCATGTTCCAGCTGGAATTGGGATACTGCCCTCTGCTGCTCATGGATCCTGGCCAACATATGATAGGTTGAATTCCATCTTGTAGGGAGGTCACATACCAGTCTGTGATGAGCAAGTGCATGCGCTGCTGCAGGACTGCCAGGCCAGCAAAAGAGGGAGATGACTTGCGGAACTGTGCACTAATATGTCGTACCTTGGTAAGTAGGTCTGGTATCCCAGGGTATTTCTTCTGAAAGTGCTGAACTAATAAATTTACAACATCGGCCATACAAGGAACGTGTACAAGCTTTCCAAGCTTTAAAACCGCCACCAGATTACAACCATTATCGCACACTACCATGCCTGGACAGAGATCCAAAGGCTCAAGCCATTCATGTCTGCTCAGTTATCGCTTTCAAAAGCTCAGGTGCCATGTGAGATTTGTCACCGATACACATGAGCTTCAATAGAGCATGTTGACGAGAAAAATAGTGGCGGCTAGGCACAGAGTACCGATGTTCTAACACCGCCAAAAGGTCGCGGAAAGCCTCTGTTCCCACAAGCCAATACGGCAACATCTCAAGGGCTATCAATCGTGCAATGTGTGCAGTTATGGTTTCTGCCCTGGGGTGCGTAACGGGGTACTTTCACTTCTTTTCGAAGGTCTGTGGTAAGGACAACTGAATGGAACATTGGGACACCGAAGCTGATGTCGTTGATGATTGAGTTTGGCCAACCTCAGGTTGGGAGAAGGAGGAATCAGCGCCACCTTCTTACACATCAGTCAGGCAGCCCAGGGGAAGTGGCAGAGTTTTGAGTCTGGAAATCGTGTTTTTCACCTAGAGCTGTCAACCACCTAGTGGTGTGCTTGGCTAACATATGGTTTCTCATGCTGGAGGTGCCCAAGCTGGAAGTATTTTTGCCTCTTTTAAGCTTGGTCTGACAGATTTAACAAATGGTAACCGTTTTTTTCTGAAGGACTCTTGGAAAAAAAACTCCCACACAATTGCACCACGAACCCTTGGACTCTGAGATGGCTGAGGTGGTGCACGGACCCTTGGACTCTGCTATGGCTTAGGTTGTGCACGGACCCTTGGACTCTGAGATGCCACAGGTGGTGGTGTCATCTGCACAGTTGATTGACTTCTGGCAGTGGTCGAAACCCTATGTTTTAGAGCCTTATTGCAGACTATGGGCACATGCTCCTCTGCACTGCTGCTCTCGCAATCCATGCCACCCATCCATGTTGGATCAGTCACCAAATCATCGACCAGGTCATCTTTAAATTCCTCAAGGTCAACATCTTTGGTAATGGAGGTTTAAGGCTGACCTAAGGGCAACTGTGTCTCATCATCCTCCAACACTTCCCCCTGATTGCCCAGCATGTCACGGCCAACAACATGGCTTTCTTCTGGCCTTGGGTGCTCAAAGATCTGTGTATCACTGCACACCACAGCCTCACCTGCATTAGTGGTCTTGCGCGGTGAGAGGCATGAAAGGTCAAAGGGTCCCATAAACATTTCCTCAGAGTAACCTGCTTTGGTGTCATATGTTTCCTTAGAATACTGATGTTGTGAGGAAGGATGACCAGACTGAGGATTCGATGGGCCAGCCTCTGAGCTACTCAAGTCTGTCTGTGTGGACCCTTGGGATTTGCTACTCGGCAAGTAGCTGGAGGCATTTTCTGCTATCCGACTCGTTACCTGTTCGCACTGTTCAGGGCGCAAGAGTGCCTCTTTTTCCCATTTTTTTGGTTTCATTATTCAAGGTGAATACTGTAACGTGACCTTTTCTACAGGCAGTGGAACAACACTTATGCCGGATTGTTAAACTTGCGTTAATAGTTTCTCACGTTAGCTGTTTCTGTCAGTCTAAAAACCAAAAGGTAACTTTATTGGACAAACTACCACTTGGAGGAGTCGACAAAGATGTTGTGAATGTCTTTCAGCCCCAAAAGAAAACAGGGTTTGACAACACTTTTCTTTTTGTATTGTTTTTTTGGCACTCAGACTGTGTTTTCGTAAGAGCAAGGCACTATGTACAGTAGCTGCTGTAAGATATGAAGCCCCCAAAATATGCTACAGTGCCTACAAGTAGTCTTCAACCCCCTGCAGATTTAGCATGTTTGATAAGATGCAAATAAGTTAGAGCCTGCAAACTTCAAACAAGAGCAGGATTTATTAACAGATGCATAAATCTTACAAACCAACAAGTTATGTTGCTCAGTTAAATTTTAATACATTTTCAACATAAAAGTGTGGGTCAATTATTATTCAACCCCTAGGTTTAATATTTTGTGGAATAACCCTTGTTTGCAATTACAGCTAATAATCGTCTTTTATAAGACCTGATCAGGCCGGCACAGGTCTCTGGAGTTATCTTGGCCCACTCCTCCATGCAGATCTTCTCCAAGTTATCTAGGTTCTTTGGGTGCCTCATGTGGACTTTAATCTTGAGCTCCTTCCACAAAATTTCAATTGGGTTAAGGTCAGGAGACTGACTAGGCTACTGCAACACCTTGATTTTTTCCCTCTTGAACCAGGCCTTGGTTTTCTTGGCTGTGTGCTTTGGGTCATTGTCTTGTTGGAAGATGAAATGACGACCCATCTTAAGATCCTTGATGGAGGAGCGGAGGTTCTTGGCCAAAATCTCCAGGTAGGCCGTGCTATCCATCTTCCAATGGATGCGGACCAGATGGCCAGGCCCCTTGGCTGAGAAACAGCCCCACAGCATGATGCTGCCACCACCATGCTTGACTGTAGGTATTCTTGGGGTCGTATGCAGTGCCATCCAGTCTCCAAACGTCACGTGTGTGGTTGGCACCAAAGATCTCGATCTTGGTCTCATCAGACCAGAGAACCTTGAACCAGTCTGTCTCAGAGTCCTCCAAGTGATCATGAGCAAACTGTAGACGAGCCTTGACATGACACTTTGAAAGTAAAGGTACCTTACGGGCTCGTCTGGAATGGAGACCATTGCGGTGGAGTACGTTACTTATGGTATTGACTGAAACCAATGTCCCCACTGCCATGAGATCTTCCCGGAGCTCCTTCCTTGTTGTCCTTGGGTTAGCCTTGACTCTTCGGACAAGCCTGGCCTCGGCACGGGTGGAAACTTTCAAAGGCTGTCCAGGCCGTGGAAGGCTAACAGTAGTTCCATAAGCCTTCCACTTCCGGATGATGCTCCCAACAGTAGAGACAGGTAGGCCCAACTCCTTGGAAAGGGTTTTGTACCCCTTGCCAGCCTTGTGACCCTCCACGATCTTGTCTCTGATGGCCTTGGAATGCTCCTTTGTCTTTCCCATGTTGACCAAGTATGAGTGCTGTTCACAAGTTTGGGGAGGGTCTTAATTAGTCAGAAAAGGCTGGAAAAAGAGATAATTAATCCAAACATGCGAAGCTCATTGTTCTTTGTGCCTGAAATTCTTCTTAATACTTTAGGGGAACCAAACAGAATTCTTGTGGTTTGAGGGGTTGAATAATAAATGACCCTCTGAATAAACTTTTCACAATTTAAAAAAAAAAAAAGAAATAACATTCTTTTTTGCTGCAGTGCATTTCACACTTCCAGGCTGATCTACAGTCCAAATGTCACAATGCCAAGTTAATTCCGAATGTGTAAACCTGCTAAATCTGCAGGGGGTTGAATACTACTTGTAGGCACTGTAGGTGGCTGCTAGGAAGGTACTAGCCTTGAGGCAGAAGTTGTTCCCCTGACAGCAAGTATTAATAAAAATTGGCTAACACTCAGACTGTGTGTTAGTTGCAGAAAGCCACTAAGTAGGTGCTGTAAGATATGAAGCCCCCCCAAAATATGCTCGGTGGCTGCTAGGAAGGTACTGGCCTTGAGGCAGAAGTTGTTCCCCTGACAGCAAGTATTAATAAAACTTGGGTAACTCAGACTGTGAATTGAGATGGTGGCTGACAGGCACTACACTACACCTGAACCCTTTGTTTTTACAATATTGGGACCCTCTTTTTTGCAAGTTGTAATACCTATTGCTAGTATAACAGACACAAAGGATGTAGCAGTGCTGAGATTGTTGATTATTAGTAGCAGATGTCAGGACAGCTTTAAATCTCTCCCTGCCTGTGAGTAAGCTGTCCCTAGCTGTCCCTATATCACACACTGCAAGAACAGAGCGTATGCAGCATTAAGAAGAGAATTTTTTTTTTTGCAGCAGCAGCAGTAGTTCTATGATGTACACAGCTGATAGCACAGTGTACACTGTCTTCATCACTTAAAAGGACTATTTTGGATTCTGCAGCAGGAACACTATCTCATAGAACAAACTGCACTGTCCCTATACCTGTTTCTATGATTTAAACAGTTGCTAACAGCTAATGCTAAATATCTTCAGCCCTTAGAAGGACTAGTTTGGATTCTGCAGCAGGAACACTATCTCATAGAACGACCTGCACTGCCCCTATACCTGTTTCTATGATTTACACAGTTCCTAACAGCTAATGCTAAATAGTTTCAGCCCTTAGAAGGACCAGTATTAGTTGGCTGGAAAAACGCTGTACCGCACACAAAGCAGTCTCACTACACCGGCAGCTCAGGAATGAATGCGTGCAGACAAAATGGCAGCTGCCTTATATAGCCCCTATGACGCTGTGTGGCCAAGCCAATCACAGTAACACCACAACAAAGATGGCTACGGCGTTGCTGTGAGGGCAAGCAACATCAGATGTGTTCTTTGGCTGGAAAATGGTGCCAGGAAGTCCAGAAACGAAATTGAAAGTACCAGAGTGAATACCATATTAGCCGTCGGATAGCAGATACCTCGGATACCCTATTAGCCATTGGATACCGAATAGTGGCGAATACATTCACTCATCCCTATTTATTATGTTTTATTCTCAATATGTGTTGAACATGTTTTTTTGATCTATGTGCAAGCTATGCACTTTTGTGCAAATGGGTGTCCTTGGCAGGATTTTCGTTACCATATCCTTTTACTGCCTTATTTTCTGGAATATTATAATTACCAAGGTCAAATTTAACCAAAGAATGTCTGTTCTCAGAAAATTATAAAATGCGTTGTCAAACACATGTCAAAATGAATTACTGAATTACCCTGGGAACATGTAATTTGTCAAAAAAAAAACCCTATTGTGTAATCTGTTATCTATTTTTATGCACTTCAGAAACCTATAAATATTATCACAATAAAGAGGGGTGATACTCTTGAGCTAAGACACTGGCTATGCGTCTTTCTTATTGAGCATCTCCAGGATTCGGCTGACGATCAAACCATTGCTACCTAAGTCGATGAATAGAGTCTCCCGGCTTTAACAATATCTCCTCTGTTCATTTTGGTGCACCTTGTGCAGTACCATCCTATTTAGAACTTACAATGGGGAAACCAAACCAGCCTTTACAAACAGCGTCCTTTTTACAAACTGCCAAAATTCCGATTAAAGGGTATAACACATTCAAGATCTTGATTAGAGATGAGCGATGTTCGAGGTTCGCCAATTTCATGTTCGAGTGATTTTGGGGGGGCTCGAGATCGAACTCCAACTCGAGCTTTTTGCTAAAACCTCGACAGTTCGAGTTACGTTCGAGAACGGTTCGATCACCAAAAGCGTGGCTTTTTACAGCTACAGTGCGCAGGGAGCCATTGCTGGCAGCCTGCAGTAAACTGGTAACCAATGTAAATATCGGGTATCCAAGCAAAGCGCTTTGGTTAGTAACCCAATATTTACCCTAGTTACGTGTGCAGGGAGCCGACACTTCCCCGCTCGGCTCCGCCCCCTCGTGCACTCGGCATGTACACACACACATACACACTCACACGTCCTCAGCGCCACATGGCCCCGCTAGGGCCCACCCACCTTGCACTCCGCCGCCTGCGCACATGACCCCGCTAGGCTCCACCCACCTCGCACTCCGCACACATTACCTCGCTTAGCTCCACCCACCTCGCACTCCGCACACATTACCCCGCTCGGCTCCACCCACCTCGCACTATGCACACATGGCCCTGCTAGGCTCCACCCACCTCGCACTCCACACACATTACCCCGCTAGGCTCCACCCACCTCGCACTCCACACACATTACCCCGCTAGGCTCCACCCACCTCACACTCCACACACATTACCCTGCTTGGCTCCACCCACCTCACACTCCACACACATTACCCTGCTTGGCTCCACCCACCTCGCACTCCGCACACATTACCCCGCTTTCCTTCACCCACCTCACACTCCGCACACATCACCCCGCTTGGCTCCACCCACCTCGCACACATGACCCCGCTTGGCTCCACCTACCTCACACTCCACCCACATTACCCTGCTTGGCTCCACCCACTTCACACTCCACACACATTACCCCGCTAGGCTCCACCCACTTCGCACTCCGCACACATTGCCTCGCTTGGCTCCACCCACCTCACACTTAGCACACATTACCCTGCTTGGCTCCACCCACCTCGCACTCTGCACACACTACCCTGCTCGGCTTACTTGCAGTGATGAAGTCCTGCCCTCCCGACCTCAGCGCTGTCACTGTCCTCCATGGCCGCCGCTTGTCACATCTCCTCCTCTCGCTGCCGACCCGAGACTGTGACTAGCGGTGATGTCACAGGCTCCCGCGATACTTGGCTGTGAAGGCGGCAGTCATTGAAGTCAGTGACAGCTCTGCTATCAGCAGTGCAGGAGATCGTCACCGCAGGTAATGTACCTCGCTCCTGACAGCAGCACTTGTCATGCCCTGCAGTGACCTGGGCTGACCTATTGATGTTAGCTCAGGTCACTGCATTGCTCTCCCAGCCAATGGGCAACATTCTGTTCTTCATTGACTGGGACATTGACTATGGTATGGGTATGGATCGTCATGGGAACCCCTTGGATTACAGCAGACCTGGATTTGTTTTTCTTTCTAATAAATTGGTGATAGAGGGAATGTGTTGAGGAGTGTTTTTTCAAATAAAAATCTGTTTGTCGTCCATTTTTCTTTTTATTACTGACGGGGTTTGTGATGTCAGGTATCTGATGGACGCCTGACATCACTAACCCAAGGGCTTGATGCCAGGTGACATTACACATCTGGTATTAACCCCATATATTACCCCGTTTCCCACCGCACCAGGGCACAGGATGAGCTGGGGCGAAGCACCAGGATTGGCACATCTAATGGATGCGCCACTTCTGGGGCGGCTGCGGCCTACTATTTTTAGGCTGGGTAGAGTCCAATAACCATGGACTTCCCTAGTCTGAGAATATCAGACCCCAGCTGTCCACTTTACCTTGGCTGGTAATCCAATTTTTGGGGGACCCCCACGTGTTTTTTTTTTTTTAATCATTTATTTAATTTAAAATAACAGCGTGGGGTGCCCTCAGTTTTGGATTACCAGCCAAGGTGAAGCTGCCAGCTGTGGTCTGTAGGCTGCAGCTGTTTGCTTTACCCTAGCTGGTTATCAAAAATAGGGGGAACACTACGTCATTTTTTTTTTAAATGTATTTATGTTTTCACATGAAAGGCACCAAAGAGTGCAAAATTACAAAATGCAGGAGAGTGGGACATTATGTGTCTTTCTGCCATTATAATGACAGAAAAGACTGATATGAAGTGTACAAGCACAGGAAAATCACCAGAGTGCTCTACGCTGTGAAAAGCAGTAGAAAATGGTACTGGAGTCAACATGTGACCGCCTCATGTAGGTTGCAAAAAAAAAAGGAAGGCACACGGATGACAAACAGATGACATACGGACCGTAAACGTCACGTAAACGGATGCCACATGGATGCACCCGTGAAAAAAAAGGACCATTTTTTGTGGACCGCAAAAACGGATCGGTCGTGTGAATGCAGCCTTATTCTGATCTGCTGTTTATAAACAGCAGGCAGAAATAAGTGAATAGCGCCCCCCAGCGTCAGAAAATCTCCGGGGTTTCAGGGGTAGCTGAGACCCTGGAGATCATGATTCCGGCTGGTTTTTCCGGTCCCCGCTCACGTGATCACAGGTATACACCGTATACCGATGATCACGTTACAGTAAATGACAGCGACATGAACAAACATGTCAAATGGGAGATAAATCTCCTCCCCGGTCCCCTCCAGTCCCCCGGAGTCGCCAAAGTGCCCCCCCACCCCCTCCCGGAAATCCAAGATGGCCACGCGCACAGCAGTGAGCCGGCCGCATTCACCCTACTCCTGTGATTTCTGTCGCATGTGTCATGGCACATGAGACAGAAAACTCCTCCCCAGGCCCTGCCAGGTCACCCCCTATAACCCAACCGATGTTCCCCGGTGTCCCACGGTATCTGTGCAGCGTTGATCCCCCGCGGCCCCCTCCTTCACAATAGATGCTGCAGCATGCACAGAGCGGCTGTCAGCTCAGCTTGCTGTGTTCAGACACAGTGAGTGGCGGTAACCATGCATCTGTAAGCTACTGGAATGCCCTGCTCATAAGGTAAGGAACATAGTTAATCAGGAGAGCTATACTACATTTCCAAATGGAGGTATTTGATATTTCTGTTGCCCTGCTCAACGACTACCAAACATGAGAGTACGTTATACGCCACAAGAAAACATGTCTAAATAGCGAGTTCTGTTGCTTAGTATTCATTCAGCTGGATAACTGGACTTAAAGGGGTATTCCATCTCCAAGATCCTATCCCCAATATATAGTAGGTGGAATAGCAATAATATCAGCAAATACCAATATTTGGAAATGTAGAATAGTTCTCCTGATTAGGCATGCCCATACCTCATAAGCAGGGCATTGCAGCTTTGATAGCAACAGTTGCGACATGGACTCTGCTGCTGTGGACCCGGGGAGAGTGGGTGCAGATTCATTGCACCCACACTCCCCACATGGAGGGTCTGCACTCCTAGAAAATGGGGGATACGTTCCCTGAGCATGTCCCCCCATATTCTAGATGGTCCAGAGTCGTTGTGGGACCCCCTTATTTTTTTTCCTTACAATAAATTGGTGAAAGAGGGAATGTTTTGGGGAGTGTTTTTTCAAATAAATTTTTTTTGTTGTTTATTTTCTTTGTTAGTACTGACAGTTTGTGATGTCGGGTATCTGATAGACGCCATGACATCACAAACTGCTGAGCTTGATGTCAGGTGACCTTACAGCTAGTATCAACCCCATTTATTACCCCGTTTGCCACTGAATCAGGGCACGGGATGAGCTGTGGTGAAGCGCCAGGATTGGCGCATCTAGTGGATGCACCACTTCTGGGGCGCCTGTGGCCTGCTATTTTTAGGCTGTGAAGGGCCAATAACTATGGACCTTCCCACCCTGAGAATACCAGACCACATCTGTCCGCTTTACCTTGGCTGGTGATCCAATTTGAATAAAATAACTATAAAAAAAGAGCCTGTCGTGACCTCCACATTGGATCCTTAACCACGGTAAAGCTGCCAGTTGTGGTTTTAAGGCTACAGCTTTCTGCTTTACCCTAGCTGGCTATCAAAAATGGGGGGACCAACGTCATTTGTTTTTAACTATTTTTTTAAATAAAAAAGATGAATGGGCTTCCCTGTATTTTGATTGCCAGCCAAGGTAACGCCAGGCAGATGGGGGTGGCAACCCGTAGCTGTCTGCATTATCTGCGCTGAGGATCAAAAATACCGGGGGGTGCTATGTCATTTTTTTTAATGATTTTTTTACAGCACTGTCATGTCAGGCAATCAAAATACAGGGAAGCCCATTTTGTTTTTAGTTATTTAAATAAATAATTAAAAAAACTATATATGGGCTCCTGCTGCATTTTTTGTATTGCTAGCTAAGGGTAATCCAAGCAGCTACTGGCTGCTAACCCCCACTGCTTGGTGTTACCTTCACTGGCAATGGAAAATCCAGGGAAGCATTTTTTTTTGCCAAAAAACTACAAAAAAAATGATGAGGGCTTCGCCATATTTTTGTATGCTAGCCAGGTACAGCAGGCAGGTACGGCTGCCACCAACCCCCAAGCTGCCTATTTGTACCCGGCTGGGAACTAAAAATATAGGGAAGCCCTTTTTTTAATTATTTCACTTATTTCATGAAATAATTAAAAAACAAATGACGTGGGCTTTGCCCAATTTTTGTGTCCAGCCAGGTACAACTAGGCAGCTGGGGATTGGAATCAGCAGCACAGGTTAGCCCAAGGTTTCTGGGCGCCTCTGCTGCGAATTGCAATCAGAAGCCGCCCCAGAAAATGGCGCTTTCATAGAAGCGCCATCATCTGGCGCTGTATCCAACTCTTCCAAAGGCCCTGGAGCCGGGTGGCTTGCTGGGTAATCATGAGTTAATACCAGCTTTGTTTTACTAGCTAGTATAAAGCCAGAGATTCTTAATGTCAGGCAAGTTTGACCCAGCCATTAAGAATCTCCAATAAAGGGTTAAAAAAAGACACCACACAGAGAAAAAATACTTTAATAGAAATAAATACACAGACACACTTAGGGACTTCATGTTTATTACTCCCTCTTGTCCCTCCACGATCCATAGTCTTCTGTCTTCTTTCTCCTTCAACACATGCAGCTCTGCTACAGCAGCAGCGCTGCATATGAGGAAGGACGCTGCTTCCATGCAGCCTTTTCACTACGGGAGTGAGAAGGAGCTGCTGCCTGTAAGCATGACTATCAACACAGACTGCTTCATCTTTGGACCATATTTGTTAGTTTTGATCCTTGTTCTAAATCCTTCATCTATGTTCTGTGATTTGTGATGTGGAATTATGTAAGAGCCGTTTGGCTTCCTTTTGTTCCCTTGGCCTGTGTTTTGATGACTGTTAATCTTTCAAAATCACTGTTGATTTTGCATGTATATACCATGTGTCAGATCTAATCTTTCTTGTGTCCTCTTTGAAGTGCTATATGGGTTTGTAATTGTGTCGCCGGATCTTCCCATCTGCCCCTATCCCTTCACCTTTTTGATACTCTTTATTAAATTTATTTCGGAAATGCCATATGTATGCTTATACCTGTCCCATGGACCAGTTTACAATTGTAATTTCTCTGCCTTTGCATTTCTGTCAAAAACTCTATTCAATAATGTATGCCTATTTTTCATTGATAATATCGTACTGCCTTCTACAGTTATGTCCTTTTTATGATATTGCTCCCTTTAATCATATATTCTTTCCTATTGATTAATGCTGATCGCTCGTAAAGTTTATGGGGTCGCCTTAAATATAAGCGCTAGCGCATATTCATTCTGACTTCTGCGCCGTTAGCTGTACGGGCGCCTGCGCACTACTATATTGCTTCCTTGCATGGTGTTTCATCGCGCATGCGCATTTGTGAATTCTCGGCGCAATAGGGGAAGACTTTTCCCTTTGCACGCTCATGTACTTCCGGTTGTCGGCCACTTCCGCTCGGTGTGTCAGCTGAACGCACAGCTTGATTTGAGCGCAAACACCGGTATTTGATCTTCTTCTTATTTTCTTGTATTTATATGTGTGTTTTTTTGTCTTTGTCCATTACCTTCCCCTGATGAAGCCCTTGTATTAGGGCGACACGCGTAGGGTCGGTGCTCATCTGTCTGGCACCTTGCTATGGCTTAATTTTTGCCTCTATTCTTGTAAGTTTTTCCCTCTGGAACTCTTATGTGGTGGCTTATCATGGTCTCTTGTATTTCCTAGGGCATTTGCCCCTCTCAGGAAACTTATTTAGGTTATCTCAGGCCTTACTATCTATATTTGCCTCCTACATTTTGTATGATTATGCATGCATGTAATTGCCCTATGCATTAGTACTTTATTGTTGGGTCCATGGGACAGGTGTCTGTGTTTTTAAGTGGTTTTAATGGTGTTTTTGCACTTTCATGTATCTAATAAATATTCATGTTATATATTTTTTGAATCTATTTGATGAGTTGAGTGCTTTTTGCCTACTCTTTCTCTCCCTTAAATAGTTCTTTGTAGGCTTTGCACCCTCATTGTTGTGTTATTTTGTTATTATATTTAGCAGTGCAGCCTTGCTTTCCCATTTATTGCCTTGTCTTTTGACTTCGGTCGTTCTAGGGCTAGCACGCCGGTTTACTATAACCGTTTTCCAGTTATATTTACTGATTCGTTTATTGATCTGGTGGTTTTGTGTTTTTTCTGCTGTGCGTTTTCAGACATTATGGCCTCCAGCTGGGACGCCCGTGAGGCGACCTGGCAAAATGAATCGGCCAACATCTTTGACAGTGCCCATACAGCTGGACCCTTTAATGATGACTTCTCTCTTCTTACCAGAGAAATTACATCTGCCCAGAAATTGGGCATCAGACTATGGTGGAACATCAGGAGTCTGGAAGAGTACTCTAAGACAGGGATTATTCCCCGTGGTCTTAGGGTTCAAATTTTCCCAGCATGGGAGGCGCAGGGAGAATTTAAAGAGATTTGGGAAAAGGGCCTTCTACAGTGTTCTAAAATTCTTATTTCCATGTTAATTGAACATGATAAAGCCTTGCTTACCAGTACCAAGGCCAACATCAGACTACTTGAGTCTAAATTGTCCAGTTTTGATACTGATAGTCTGGTCCGTCCCTTTCAGGAGCGTCTAGGGACAGACTTGGATAAGTATGAGCATAACATTATTGAGGGCAAAAAGAAAAAATTTGCAAGGGACAGGAATGATTTTTCTAGCCAGATGGCGTTTAAATGGAGACATAGGGGAAACAATAGACCTGGTGTCTCTAGAGTTAACCCTTCCAACAACTACATCGGTGATAGTACCAGCGATAGTGATTTTTTAACCTCAGAAAACAGCGACGGAGATACCGCACCAGGAGGGGTCAGAAGAAACCCAAAAAGACCAGGAATGGGTTACAGGAATGCGGCTTGGAGGGATGCGAACAAAGGACCCTCTCGGCACAGGAGGACCCCCTACTAACGTCTGTAGCGACATCTGATCTGACCATGGCTGAAGCATCTGTACAGTCAGGAGTTCTACAGGTAATCAACCTTTCTGAACACGTCCTTACTAACGAACAACAGAGTGTATTAGAGAGAGGGCTTACCTTCTCCCCCACTAATACCGTGGACAAATTCACGCTCATTAAGGATGTTTATCTATTCTGTAGGAGACTCCTTTTTCGTGCTATTCACAAAAGACCCGCCATGTTTGACTCTCTCAGTGACACTGACCGGCAGGTGTTCCAGGATCTCTTGGATCTGCTTAATGAGTCTGAATCCACCACAGGTAGGCCAATGTGCCCGCTCAGGAATAAATCGGTTGCCTCACCCCCCCTTTCGATGATTCCGTCTGTTAATCTTTTTTTTTAATTGGCAAAAGCAGACATTATGCAGCTCCCTGACAAACCCTGCTTTGGTGATAACCTGAGCATGGGTGAGAAACGAGCTATCAGGGAATTAAGGGATAATAAAACCTTTATAATTAAGGAGGCCGACAAAGGGGGGAACATTGTACTCTGGCCTATTGATATGTATATTACTGAGGCAAAACGACAACTCCTGAACCCGCACTTTTATTCCAGGCTTCCTTCTGACCCCACCTCCATCTTCCAGAAGAAATTGGATCGGTTGCTTGAATCCGCCTTGGATATGAGGATTATAACCAAGAAAGAAAAGGATTTCATCTGGGTGCCTAAACCAACTGTTGCGACTTTCTACCTATTGCCTAAGGTTCATAAAGACCTGCACCAGCCACCTGGCCGCCCCTTCGTTTCAGGTATGGGTAGTTTGTGTGAGAAGGCATGTTCCTATCTGGAATTCTTTTTACAGCCCCTGGTACAGTCCCTTCCTTCTTATTTAAGGGATTCCACTCACTTCATTACAAATACTAAGGATATTGTCCTCCCGGAGGGTACCTTTGTTGTCACTTGTGATGTGGAATCCCTTTATTCGAACATCTCACATTAGGACTGTCTCCAAGCAGTGGGCTTTTTTCTACATCAAAAAGAACATACAGATAGGTTTCATGACTCATTTCTGATTGACCTTTTACAATTCATCCTCTCACACAACTACTTCACTTTCGATGGGGCTTTCTACCGGCAAACATCTGGTGTGGCAATGGGTGCTCGCTGTGCACCATTGGTGGCTAATCTTTTTCTTGGGTGGTGGGAAGAAACTGTTGTTTATCCATCTGCTCCCTTCGCCACTCATGTCCTTGGTTGGTTCAGGTTCATTGATGACGTGATGTTCCTTTGGAATGGGTCAGAAATGGACTGCAGGGACTTCATCACGTCTCTCAATAACAACTTTTTGAATATATTTCTTACCACTTGTATTTCATTGACAGGTGGCACTTTCCTGGACTTATCCCTATCTGTGGTGGATCAACATCTACACACCAATTTATATCGCAAACCAACTGCGACTAACAGGCTTTTACAATTTTCTAGTTTCCATCCTCGTCACCTTAAGCTTGGTATACCTGTTGGTCAGTATCTGAGGGCAAGAAGAAACTGTACAGATGATAGCACCTTTCAAGCACAGGCGGAGGATCTCACCATCCGGTTTACCCAACGGGGTTATCCCAAAAGCTCTCTGTCTAAAGCCCTTAAACGAGCAAGTTTACATACTCAAGAATCTCTTCTTACCCAAAAAAGACGACCTGAGGATCACCAACTTCGGCTTACCACCAATTTCCACAACCAGTGGGATAGATTTGGTAAGATCATATCAGATCATTGGAAGGTTCTTAAAATCGATCCACGAATTTCCGATTTGATTGGGGAAAGACCTTCTATAACGGCTAAAAGAGCGCCTAATCTTAGCGATAAATTGGTCAGTAGCCATTTCATCAGGCCTACTCATCGTTTGGGACATGGCTTCGTTCACACTGGCTCCTATCCCTGTGGGGACTGCAATATATGTCCCTATATGCGACCTGTACGGGACACTTTTGTGCACCCCACTACTGGCAGCCAGCATAAGTTGAAAGGGTTAATCAACTGTAAAACCACCTGCGTAATTTATCTGATAATTTGTCCATGCAATAGGCTTTACGTGGGGGAAACAACCCAAGAACTCAAGAAACGAATTCAGAAGCATGTCTCCACCATTAACTTGGCTGCTGGCGATCTTCGGAAGGGTAAGAAACTTACCTCTGTGGCTTCTCATTTTCTATTTCATCATGGGGGGAGCCCAAGGGGACTACGGATAGTGGGATTAGAACGCCTTAAGCTTAACATCAGGGGTGGCGATTCCACCAGATGGCTCCTACAATTGGAATCGCGCTGGATTTGGGGTCTCAATACGGTCTCCCCGGCGGGCCTTAATGAGGAGTTACTCTTCACTGGTTTTCTGGGTTGAAACCTGTCTCCGCCTTCTCATTTCAATTTATTATTTATACCCCCTTTTGCTTCTTCAGTGTCTAGATACATGGACTTAGTGGTCTTCAGATTTCGGAAGACTCCGTTACAGGCTGCTGCTCCTTTGTGGCACTACTCCTCCATGGACACTTGAACAGATGACTATCAACACAGACTGCTTCATCTTTGGACCATATTTGTTAGTTTTCATCCTTGTTCTAAATCCTTCATCTATGTTCTGTGATTTGTGATGTGGAATTATGTAAGAGCCGTTTGGCTTCCTTTTGTTCCCTTGGCCTGTGTTTTGATGACTGTTAATCTTTCAAAATCACTGTTGATTTTGCATGTATATACCATGTGTCAGATCTAATCTTTCTTGTGTCCTCTTTGAAGTGCTATATGGGTTTGTAATTGTGTCGCCGTATCTTCCCATCTGCCCCTATCCCTTCACCTTTTTGATACTCTTTATTAAATTTATTTCGGAAATGCCATATGTATGCTTATACCTGTCCCATGGACCAGTTTACAATTGTAATTTCTCTGCCTTTGCATTTCTGTCAAAAACTCTATTCAATAATGTATGCCTATTTTTCATTGATAATATCGTACTGCCTTCTACAGTTATGTCCTTTTTATGATATTGCTCCCTTTAATCATATATTCTTTCCTATTGATTAATGCTGATCGCTCGTAAAGTTTATGGGGTTGCCTTAAATATAAGCGCTACCGCATATTCATTCTGACTTCTGCGCCGTTAGCTGTACGGGCGCCTGCGCACTACTATATTGCTTCCTTGCATGGTGTTTCATCGCGCCTGCGCATTTGTGAATTCTCGGCGCAATAGGGGAAGACTTTTCCCTTTGCACGCTGATGTACTTCCGGTTGTCAGCCAGTTCCGTTCGGTGTGTCAGCTGAACGCACAGCTTGATTTGAGCGCAAACACCGGTATTTGATCTTCTTATTATTTTCTTGTATTTATATGTGTGCTTTTTTGTCTTTGTCCATTACCTTCCCCTGATGAAGCCCTTGTATTAGGGCGACACGCGTTGGGTCGGTGCTTATCTGTCTGGCACCTTGCTATGGCTTAATTTTTGCCTCTATTCTTGTAAGTTTTTCCCTCTGGACCTCTTATGGGGTGGCTTATCATGGTCTCTTGTATTTCCTAGGGCATTAGCCCCTCTCAGGAAGCTTATTTAGGTTATCTCAGGCCTTACTATCTATATTTGCCTCCTACATTTTGTATGATTATGCATGCATGTAATTGCCCTATGCATTAGTACTTTATTGTTGGGTCCATGGGACAGGTGTCTTTGTTTTTAAGTGGTTTTAATGGTGTTTTTGCACTTTCATGTATCTAATAAATATTCATGTTATATATTTTTTGAATCTATTTGATGAGTTGAGTGCTTTTTGCCTACTCTTTCTCTCCCTTACATAGTTCTTTGTAGGCTTTGCACCCTCATTGTTGTGTTATTTTGTTATTATATTATTATATTTAGCAGTGCAGCCTTGCTTTCCCATTTATTGCGCTGCCTGTAAGCGGTGACGTCACCACTGACAGGTGCGTTGCTATAGCAATGGTGATCTCCGTTATTGACCGGCTGTGTCAGCCGGTTAAAAACGGAATGGGGAAGCAGACTGGGAACCCGACCGTGTGCCAGAGCATGTCGCTGGTACACGAGATACACAAACGATCACCGCGTACTGGAGAGATGCACTGGCAGGACCTAGGACAGGACATGACGTCTAGCCATGTGACCAGTCTGTAGCCAATGAAATAATAGACACGTGACTGGTCACATGGCTATTTTGACGTCACGATAGGTCCTGTCATCACTGCTGGTTACCGGGAGGATGCAGCGATTACCGATGGAAAAGCTGCGGGAGACAGAGTGCAGGACGCATCACGGGCACCGGTAAATGTTATGGCAATGTTTATTAACTGTATGTGTACATTTATAATGTGTTTTTATGTGTTTGTGATTGCCTCCCATTGTTTTCAATGGGGTTCGAGAGGTTTGTCCAAAGGCTCGTCGAACGGGGTACCGTTCGACGAACTGAACCGAACTCGAACTCTAGGGAGGTGGCTCATCTCTAATCTTGATATTTACAATAAAAAGGCTTCTTTCCCAGAGTAACAGGAAGCATCTTTTTAAGCACATGCAACTTACCTGATTTGCCTTAAGGCGGCTTTACACAAAGCGATATCGCTAGCGGTATCGCTGATGAAAGCACCCGCCCCCGTCGTTTGTGCGCCATGGCTAAATCGCTGCCCGTGGCACACAATATCGTTAGGAGCCGTGACACGGACTAGCGACATCACTATTGCCGGCGAACCGCCTCCTTTCTAAGGGTGCGGTTCTTGCGGCGTCACAGCGGTGTCACTAAGTGGCCGCCCAATAGAAGCGGAGGGGCAGAGATGAGCAGCCGTAACATCCCGCCCACCTGCTTCCTTCCGCATTGCCGGCGGCCACTGGTAAGCTGTAGTTCGTCGTTCCCGAGGTGTCTCACATAGCGATGTGTGCTGCCTCGGGAACGATGAACAACCTGCATGCTCAACAAACAACGATTTTTTGAAAATGAATGACGTGTCAACGATGGACGTTTTGGTAATTATTTTCCATCGTTAACAGCCGTTCGTTGGTGTCACACGCAACAACGTCGCTAACGATGCCGGATGTGCGTCACGGAATCCGTGACCCGGCGATATATTGTTAGATATGTCGTTGCGTGTAACGGGGCCTTTAGTCATTTGCCTCTTGAGTTCACTTAAGAGTACATATGGTATCCCTTCCCTCTAATACTAACTTTAACAGAAGTTCTATTTTTTTGCATTTATTAACCCCTTCACCCCTTGGCAATTTTCCATTTTTCATTCTGTTTTTTCCTCCTCTTCTTCTGAGAGCCATAACTTTTTTTATTTTTCTATCAATATTGCCACATGAGGGCTTATTTTTTGTGGGATGAATTGTACTTTTAGATGAATCCATTAGTTTTACCACACAGTGCACTTGGGAACAGGAACAAAATTCCAAATTTGGAGAAATAGTGAAGAAAAAGTGTAATTGCACAATTGTTCTGGGTATTTTTTATTCACTATGTTCACTATATGGTAGAACTAGCATGTCAGTATGATGCCGCATGTTGGTACAAATTCATAGATACAAACATGTATACTCTCACTTTTATCTAAGGGGTGAAAAAATTCTGAAGTTTGTCCAAAAAAAGAATAGTGCTTTTGTCACCATTTTCTGAGACCTGTAGCATTCTAATTTTTGGGATCTGGGGCTCAGTGATGGCTTATTTTTTGCATCTTGAGCTGACATTTTTTTTTTAAACCAAATTTTTATTTATTTTCTTGCAATGGTAAAATAGGGTACAGAATGAAGAAAATAAGGGTCAACAAATCAAAATAGCAAATAACAGTCTTTACAATTTATCAACCAAATATCTGTCACTGTCATCAAATTTGCTCCTTCCCCTTCTTCGTCAGTGTATATTTCCATTATTCAGTCTCCGCTACCCACCTTCAGCCTTCCTTCATAACTTGTTACAAACATTACTTATAAATAGTGATGAGCGAGTACCAAAAAGCTCGGGTGCTCGAGGCTCGAGCCGAGCATCCCAAGATACTCGTGTACTCGGCCCGAGCACCGAGCCCAATGTTATCCTATGGGAGACCCGAGTATTTTTATGAAATGACCCCCGGCAGCATGTAGAAACCCTAAAAATGTCACAAAAGTCTTAGAAGAGTGCTCAAATGACATGGCAACAGCATGGGGAAGACCCCTTGAAGCATTTATCACTCAAAAGTCACAGCTGTGAACAATTTTGTCCGAGTTTTACGCCCTTTTTACGGACTCACCAGAAAACCTTCCAAAATGACACCAAAATGAATTTTCATGGCGGAAATGTTAAGGGCACATACCCAATAGTGAGATAGAGCTGGTGTATGTTACTTTTTGAGATTACATGAAAGATTTTACGTGAAAACATTGTGTGGCACTCCGATGTCCAAAACGCACGTTTTGTGCTTTTTACTAGCGATGTCGGTCATTTTTTTTTTTCATTCTATCTCCCTCAGTCAGTCGGTCGGTCTCTCTGTCTGTCGGTCTCGCTCTATCTTGTCTGTCCCCCTCTCACAGTCTGTCGGTCAGTCTCCCCCCTCTCTCATACTTACCGTTCCCCGATCACTGCCGCGGCGCTGCACGGCTGTTCACTAAACTCCGGCGGCTTTTCCTCTTTTGAAAAAGCCGGCCGCTCATTAAACAATCTCGTATTCCCTGCTTTCCTGCGCCTATGATTGGTTGCAGTGAGACACGCCCCCACGCTGAGTGACAGGTGTCTCACTGCACCCAATCACAGCAGCCGGTGGGCGTGTGTATACTGTGTAGTGAAATAAATAATTAAATAATTAAAAAAAACGGCGTACGGTCCCCCCAATTTTAATACCAGCCAGATAAAGCCATACAGCTGAAGGCTGGTATTCTGAGGATGGGGAGCTCCACGTTATCGGGAGCCCCCCAGCCCAACAATATCAGTCAGCAGCCGCCCAGAAGTGCCGCATACATTAGATGTGACAGTTCTGGGACTGTACCCGGCTATTCCCGATTTGCCCTGGTGCGTTGGCAAATCGGGGTAATAAGGAGTTAATGGCATCCCATAGCTGCCAATAAGTCCTAGATTAATCATGTCAGGCGTCTCCCCGAGAAACCTTCCATGATTAATCTGTAAGTGACAGTAAAGAAACACACACACACGAAAAATCCTTTATTAGAAATAAAAAACACAAACCAATTCCCTCGTAACCAATTTAATAAGCCCCAAAAAGCCCTCCATGTCCGGCGTAATCCACGGACCTCCAGCGTCGCTTCCAGCTCTGCTGCATGGAGGTGACAGGAGTTGCAGCAGACACCGCCGCTCCTGTCAGCTTCACACAGCAACTGAGTGAGTAGCGCGATCAGCTGCTGTCAGTCAGGTAACTCACGGCCACCGCTGGATCCAGCGGTATTCCTTTTCTATTCCAGATTTTCCTCACTACCCCCTGGACTTGTTTCCAAAATCTTTCAATCCTCTCGCATTGCCATATCCCATGATATAGATCTGTTTTTTCCGTACCACAATTTGGACAACTTATCATCTTATCTGGATTTCTTGCATTCAATATATTAAATCCATAAATAGCTCTATGTATGATCCTGAATTGGGTATCTCTTAAGTTCTCATTCACAATCTTCTTCCTCATCACCATCCAACCATTCAAAATCTTATCCTCCCCCTCTTGATTTTCCAACTGCCTTGCCCACCCTTCCAACATTCTTCCTGATATGTTAGGGACTAACACTTCTCTCATATTTCCATAAAGACTTGATATATTTGTGGCATGGATGTCCCTTAATATGATCACATCCATCTGATTTGCCTCATATTCGTTAGTTATGTTGTGTAATTTCTTCATTATCCCTTGTTTCACCTGTTCAAACTGGAGAGTCTGGAATGGGCGCAAGTCATACTTTGCTCTCAACTCCTCGTACGTCATCCATCTCCATTCTGTATCATGCATCAGGTTTTTAGAGTTCTAATCCCTTTTTCCCTCCACTCTTTAACCCCTTAACGACCGCGGCCCGTAAAAATGACGTCCTAGCGGTCCTAATGTTACTGCCCGCGGTCTGCTGGCGGCAGCATGATGCGATCGGCGCACATCTCAGCTGATTTTCACAGCTGAGATGTGTGCCTGCTAGGCACGAGCAGAATTGTTATCTGCTCTTGCCGTTTAACCCCTTAAATGGCGCTGTCAATATGTGACAGCGCCATTATAAGCGCGATCGCGGTAAACTTTTACTTACCGCCCAATACCGGAAGTCACATGACACGATCACGTGACTTTCGATAGTTGTCATGGTAGCACAGGGTCATGTGATGACTCCTGTACTACACATGAATTGCTTTCACTTTAAGAGAGCGTATCTGCTGTTTACAGCTGTATAGCTGTAATCAGCAGATAGTGCAGAGTGATTGGAATTCTGATCGCAATAGCCTCCTAGGGGGACTAGTAAAATAAAAAAAAAGTAAAAAAAAAGTTTTAAAAAATTAAAAAAAAGCAAAAAAACCTAAAAGCTTAAATCACCCCCCATTCGCCCCATTGAAAATTAAAGGGTTAAAAAAATAAAAAATAAATATACACACATTTGGTATAGCCGCTTTCAGAAACGCCCGATCTATCAAAATATAAAATCAATTAATCTGATTAGTATACGACGTAGCGGCAAAAAAATTCCAAACGCCAAAACAACTTTTTTTGTCGCCACAACTTTTGCGCAAAATGCTATAAGAGGCGATCAAAACGTAGCATCTGCGCAAAAATGGTACTGTTAAAAACGTCAGCTCGAGACGCAAAAAATAAGCCATCACTGAGCCTTAGATCCCGAAAAATGAGAACGCTACAGGTCACGGAATATGGCGTAAAACGTGCGTCACTTTTTTCGGTCAAATTTCCGATTTTTTTCTTAACCCCTTATATAAAAGTAAACCTATACATGTTTGGTGTCTACGAACTTGCACTGACCTGATGCATCACACTCACACATCAGTTTTACCATATAGTGAACACAGTGAATAAAATATCTCAAAAACATTAGTGCTATCGCACTTTTTTTGCAATTTTTCTGCATTTGGAATTTTTTTGCTGTTTTCCAGTACACTATATGGTAAAACTTATGCTTTTATTTAAAAGTACAGCTCATTCCGCAAAAAATGAGCCCTCACATGACCATATTGACTGAAAAATAAAAAAGTTACGTCTCTCATAAAAAGAATTGCGAAAAAAAAAACGGAAAGCGAATAATCGGCCGGTCGTGAAGGGGTTAAAGAGATCGTTTTCCCTTCCCTGTGGAAAGTCAGGATAAGCCCATATATTAAGGAATTTGGAGATGTTCCAGGCTAACCCGAACCTTTTCCTAACCGCCTTCCAAGTCATCACTGTGTCTCTACAAATCAGTGAGTGTTTAATATTGGGCGGCAAATTTGGAGTGGAGGTATGTAGGATTGAACTCAGGTCCCAAGGCTTACAAAATTCAGCCTCTATATCCCAGTCAGAATACCTACTAATCCAATCGACTACATGTCTTAAGATACAGGCCAAATTGTACCCCCTGATGTTAGGTAGTCTGATCCCTCCATTTTCCGTTGACAACATTAGCTTTTTGGCACTAATCCTCGGCCTATATCCCTTCAACAAGAAACGTGAGAATGCTTTTGTCAATCTGTTCACATCCGAGTGTTTAAGAAGCAATGGGATTGTCTGCATTGGATAGAGAAGCTTGGAAAAGCTCATCATTTTTATTAGATGATTTCTTCCCAGAAGAGTCAATGGCGAATTTGCCCAACCTTGCAGTTCACGTTCAATTTTCTCGATCAGAGGGGAATAATTTAATGAATATATGGTCTTAGTATCCCTTCCACCTGTACTCCCAAGTATTTAATTGTATTTCTAGCTATTGGAATGTCACAGAATGCACCCCTCTCCCCCTCCGCTCTCTTTCCGTCCAAGAAGAGAATTTCACATTTGTTTTTGTTAAGTCTAAACCCTGCTAACCTCCCAAACTCCTCAATTTGTTCTATGACTGTACTCAATTGCGTTTTAGGTTTGCTCATGAACAGGATTATATCGTCAGCAAATAAGGCTGAGTGCAATGACTTCCTCCCTACCTTGATCCCTTCAAACCACCCCCCCTCATTCAAACGTCTAGCCAGTGGTTTCATAGCTAAGTTAAACAATAGTGGTGACATTGGTCATCCTTGCCTGGTTCCCTTCATCAAAGGAAATGTTTTTGACAGAAATCCTGGGGTACTCACTCTTGCCTGAGGATTTGCATAAAGGACCCTCACAAAAGTCCTAAAAGCTCCGTTTAAGCCCAGGTGATCAAACACCTGTTCCAGCCATGACCACCTCACATTGTCAAAGGCTTTCTCCGCGTCTAAGGTGAACAAGGCTGGATGCCCCTCCCCTCCTTCTCTCCTCTGCTTTACTACATCAATTGCTAGCATTACTTTCCTAATGTTTGTCACCACTGAACGCCCTTTAACAAAGCCAGCCTGGGGGAAATCTATAATCTCTGGCAATACTGCCGCTAACCTATTTGCCATTAACTTCGCTAAAATTTTTAGGTCTTGATTAATCAGCGAGATGGGCCTATAACTAGATGGGTCTTTTAAATTCTTTCCTCCTTTAGGAATGAGCTTTATATAGGCTGTATTAAGTGTACCTGATATTCTTTCCCCATCCATTATCTTATTGAATAACTCTGTCAGTATAGGTGAGATTTGATCCTTCATAATTTTGAAAAAACTGCCGCTAAAACCATCTGGTCCCAGGGCCTTTGTTGTTTTTAACTCTCCTATAACCTGTAGCACCTCCTCCTCCGTCACCTCTTTATTCAGAGCCTGTAAATTTTCCTCCATGAGCGTAGGCATTTTTGTTCCTTTTAACCACTCATTTCCTTCTCTTCTATCATCTAACCCCTCCTCTTTATATGACCCTGCATAGAAGTCTCCAAGAATGTTGTTTATCTCTTTGGGATCTGTCATTTTACTCCCCACAGCATTTCTCAGTGTCATAATATGTGTCATCGGTCGTCGTCCCCTTGCCAGATTTGCCAATAACTTCCCTGCCTTGTTCCCGAAACGATTCAACTCTGCCTCTTGTTGTGTCCTGTACATACCTTCTTTCCTTTCTTCCCAGTTCTCAAAATTGCCCTTCGCCTCCACCCACTTTGCTTTTGTCACCCTTGATGGTTTTTCTAAGAAGTCAGTATATGCTTCCCTGACTGCCCGGCTAGCCTCCTGAAACTTTACTTGTGTTTGTCTTTTCGCCTTTGTCGTATATCCTATCACTTTTCCTCTCAAAACTGCCTTAGCCGTCTCCCAATACAATAGTGTTTCCCCACTGTGCTCCTAATTCGTCAATGTGTAATCCACCCACCATTCTCTCTCAGTATTCTATGGAAGTTCTCGTCGAAAGTCAAGAATGAGGGGAAGCGCTATATATAATCCTGTCCTCTCTGAACTTTGTCAGCTATACTGACTACCACTGGGCTATGATCCGATATTACCATAGTCTCTTTAACTATCGCTTCTACCCTCTGCAATAAATTCTCACTTGTCAGCCAAAGGTCAATCCTTCACCAAGAGTCGTGTGGGTGGGAATAGTGTGTAAATTCTCTCTCTTGCGGGTGATATAATCTCCAGCAATCCTGTAGTGTAGTTGTATTTAACAATGCTCTCAGCGACCCCTCCATGTTCCTCCCCTGCTTCCCCTGACTCCTCCTGTCTTCTTCCTGAGAAACCACTGTATTGAAGTCTCCCCCCACCAATTTACATATATCCCCATCCAGCAAAATCTTATTAGCTATATTTTAAAAAAAACCCCTTTGTTCCCTATTGGGTGCATATATATTGTGGATACTAAAAGTGCCTTGAGTACCTGAAATCTTTATATGTATGTATCTTCCTTCTTCATCTGAATCTTGTGGTTTTACCTCCTGTGCAAAGTTTTTATTGATCAAAATAAGAACCCCTGCTTTCCTACCTTTTGAGGCCGACCCATATACCCTTCCCACGCACATCTTGTTCATACGGAAGAACTCATCCTTTTGCAAGTGCGTCTCCTGTAATAAAGCAATATCAACCTTAAGCTTCTTGAGATGACGTAGTATCATATTTCGTTTGTGCGGCGATTTGAGTCCCTTAACATTCCACGTAATGAGCTTAACCATAATCCTTAATATCAACAGTTCCTTTTTCAGGCCGTGTCGCATGGATTCCCCAACTCTCTTCCCCTCCCCCCCCAACTGTATATAACCCCTTCCATCCCCACTTTACAAATACAATTAACGTCTTCCATTTTTTCTGAGATGATTGAGACTCCTTTCAAACCCCTGCTTCAAGTCAAGCTCTCCATGAAGCCACCCCACTAAGTCACCTCTCCCTCTCTTGGCTATTAACTCCTTACCCCTAAACAGCCTTTATAAATGTATCAAGCTCCTAAAACCGTCATCAAGAGAAGAAAAAGAGAGAGGGAAAAAAAAGCATTAGTAAATGATAAAAGGGAAAAAGTGATAAGCATGAAAAGAGAGAGTGAAAAAGGGAGAGAAAGAAAAAGAGATAGAAAAGAAGAAAGAGAAAAGGAGGTAGGCGAGACTTTAGAGAGTTAAGGCACATTTGTCACCATACGGCTCCATTCAGCAGTCCCAAATTAAGTGAGCTGACATTTTTAATTATACCATTTCTGTGCAGCATGTGCGGGGATTACCATGGGCCCACTATCGGAGCCCACGGTAACCGGAGGGAGACGACCAAGGATGTACCAGTATGTCCTTGGTCGTAAAGGGGTCAACAATATATTGTCTCCAGCTTATAACTGCCATGTGTCCTTCTCATGATTTTGAAATCTACATTTTTCATCATGTGTATGCATGTTTTGATTTGTACTTAGCTTGATGAGAGTACATTGTCAAGGTATCGCTATACTTCACCTTACGGTGTAATATTTTTTAGGTATATGAGAGGAGAGAAATAAAAAGCATAAAAAAACCCAACTTTTTTTATGCCTATTGTTGTTGTGCTATTTTGGTATACATTATTAATTTTCCAAAAATGTTTACTCAATTGATTTGTTTTGAATCGATTCGTTCATCTCTAATTCTTTATTCCTTGTCAAGGAACCATGAAGACATGAGATCTAAAGTTCAAACATTACTATTCTGTTGTTGCTCCTTCACGTTATTAGTCTTTATCATTTTCTGCTATTTTCACATATGCATCTGTCATATAAAAATGATTTTCTGATTACTAAGCATTTACATTACCCTATACCTTGCCTTCAGAAGTGCATTAGCTGCAATGTTGGAAGACCCAGAGGTATTCTACAGAGAACTCAAAGACAAGAAAAAGCTGAATGTTTACTAAACCTCACAATAAATTACAGAAAGATTGAGGGTGACAGTTCATCTACAGTTATTAGAAAGTAGGAAAATATGAATCCTGTAGTAAAAGGATGTAATTATGCTAAAAATAAGACAGCTCTTACAGAATTGTTAAAATCTTTTAACGTCATTCTTGAAGACATTGATCCCATGTGAGTTTTTCCAGGTCTTTCATGGATGTCAGCATATATTTGTATATTCAATATTTTGGGGGGAGGACCTGTCACTTGGCATAATTAGGTAATTTTTTTTCACCTGCTCTAAATGCTGTTGTCCCCCCCCCCTAAATCTGGCCTTTTTGCTGCATCTCCTTACATCTTAGATATTGCCTGCTTTTCCTTCTTTTCCTTCTTGCGCTCAGTGTATCAATGTAGTATTGTTAGCCAAGGGGGTGTGATCCTCAAGAAGTCAACTAAAGAGAAAAGTTAAGGATTCGCTTACAAAATTACAGGTTGCATTTGTTTAATATATATTAACATGGAAAACTTAAAGAGTCATTGACTTATAGGATTGCTAAAAACTACCTACAATAGCATTAGAAAGTTAGTACTCTCCCAGATGACAGGAAACAAATGTACATATATTCATTACTGTAAGGTGTAACTACTAAAGCTTGGGTGCTGTAACACATAGCATTGTTGCTGTCTATAACAGAGCAAAAGGGCACTTGATAAAGCCCATGGCTACAAGCTGCATTCCCCAGCCGAGCCCTTATCTTGGCTGTGTAACAAAATAACAGGAACCGCTTTTTTAAAAAAATTATTTAAATAAGTAATTATAAAAAAAATGACGAGCGGTTCTCCAAATTTTGATACCCAGCCATGATAAAGCCTGACAGCTGGGGTCTTGTGTTTCAGGCTGGGGAGACCCATGGTTATGGACCCCCCAACCTAAAAATAGTAGCCTGCAGTCACCCAGGATTGCTGCATCCATTAGAGGTGACAATTCCAGAACTTTACCCGGCTCTTCCTGATTGCCCTGGTGCAGTGGCAATCAGGATAATAAGGGGTTGATTACAGCTCACAGCTCTCACTAAGCCCTAGATTAGTGATAAGGAGGCTCTATGAGACCCCCCCATTACTAATCTGTAAGTGAAAATAAATGTAAACACCAAAACAAAATTTATTTGAAATAGCCCCTCACCCCACTGCCCCCTGTCTGCACTGTCACTGCTAAAGTGTGGGACTGTGCCCTGCGCCTCACCAGCCCTTTAACACTGATAGTGCCAGCTGGGGGAGGGAAATACAGGCTGCCCCACACTCCCCAACGACCCCCGGGCAGCCCTGTCACTGTTAAAGGGCTGGCCGGGTGTGGGGCATGACCCCACACTTTAAGCCAGAGTGTGGCACTCAGGTCACCAGAGGTCATACCATGGGAACCTGGATATGACCTTCAGTGGACTGCCAGCTTGGTCCCCCTTGTCAGTGTTTCCTGGAGCCAGGAGATATTGGAACTGTTTTTGGTCTCTTGAGGCTCAGATGTAGCAAAGCCAAGATGTGGGACATCGTGTGAATTACGGCAGAACTTCAAGGGTCTTTTTGGGGTTACTCTTATTTTGATACATAGACAAGATAAGTACACGACTGGGGGCTGCAGCCTTTAGCTGTATGATTTATCTGTGCTGGGTATCATAATATTAGGTCCCTATACTAATTGTTTTTTATTTTTTTATTATTTTTTACACTGCGATACTGAACCGCAGACAGCACCTGTGATTGATTGCAATTAATTGCTGTGATACAGGCTGGGGGCACATCTGACTGCAACCAATCACAGACACCAGGAACACTGGTGGGTGGGGAAATCAGTACATACGAATGAGCAATGATGAGTAGCCCAGGAAGTGAAGGACAGGCTGCAGGAACAGTGCACAGCAGTGTACAGCGCCACCAGAGCCTTCATATAAAGCGCTTGCTTCATTCTTACTTTCTTTATTTTTCCTTTTTTTTTGTTTTACATTTTCTGAGTTTTGGATCTGGATCAATATATAAATTCCAGGGCACGGCACTCGGGTACCTTTAAAACCACTCGGATTAGGATTTTTACAGACCAGGTCTGCCCATCACTAGTAGTAAGGCATTGCAAAGTGTTACACACATCTTTTTCAGGGCAATAAGAGGCTTTTCAGAATTGCAATTCCTGAATAATCAATTCCTAGGGAAAAATGTATTGATTCTGGCAAAACCGAAATTCAAATTATTCAATTATTACTAAATAATTGCAATACTTCTTATGTAATGTATTTTATAAGTTATATAGCCTATAGAGTACAGTATGTCAGCTGGACTACTAGGAGCATGAGAACTTTTCATAAGTAAAGTTGAGCAGACCTTTTGCAATTAAAATTCAACAGCTTCACAGAATTTCCCCAAAAATTTGGTTTATGCTAAATAAACAGTAAATCTTAAAAATGCAAACCCTGTAGTTGCCTGACAAAAGTATGTGTTACACTATGATGTCTCCAAAGAGTGTATTGAACCCCGTTGAGCTCATTAACGCAAGCACAGCCTTAATAATATCCACGTGATCTCAACTTCTATGACTATGGCAAAACGAATAGTAAATGGTGGTAACCAAGAGCAGTATTTGGGTGGCATGTAAAGGACTAATATTTGACTATAACAGCAAGGAGGTTTATGAAAGCAATTATTTTTACATATTTTTTTTTTACATTTATGAAGTATGGAGATTTTTCTTTTGCCTTTTTAAAAAGCCATTTGAAATGTGTGAAATATACAAAAATGCTTTTATCAAGGTGTAGTATATCATAGATCAATATATTCACAATCACCCTTACTATGCAGGTGCTGCACCTCCTTCTCTTCTAAATCTAATGGATTTGGTCTTAATAAAAAATAACAAGATTTACTTTTCTTCATTTTTTTCTCCTTTGAATATACAAGTAACTGTTGTGTCTTTTTTTCCATGATATAAGGGGCATCATTTTTACGTCACTTTCAGTCACTTTTTTTTGCCGACATTGAGAAATATTGGTGTAAAAATAAAGGAAATATATGTCTGTTTTTCACATTTTTAATTTTTTTTTTTACCTCAAAGAATTATTAAAATATATTTAAAAATGTCTTCCTCATTCTGGTAACAAAATATTTTTATATATGGGACAGTTTTTTTTTTTTTTTTTTACAGGAGTGGGACTTGGATTGCCAATATTACTTTTATTTATATTTATATATTTATTTGGAAATTTATTTTTTCACTTACTACAGTATGACCTTTTGGGGATGGGGGCATTTGAATATTGAAATATTTTTATTTCAATCATATTTCTCATGTAACTGGGCACTAGACTTGGTATATTAGCCTCAGTTACAAGGGAAATGAAACCATCTGGGTACATAGCAGAGCTAAATAAGTTGGCTATGATGCAGAAGCTCTTTTTCTGTCCCTATATCACATGACTGCCGTGTATGGAGGAGGAAGCTCCATCAACGCTTCCTAATATTGTATACACAGTGTTTCTTTAGTGCTGTGTAAATAGTGATCGAGAAAGCACAGGCGGTAATTAACTGTCTCTGCCTTCTCTACGAGGTCACTGGCTGTCTCGGACAGCCTGATCTCCACTCCTGCAGCAGCACAATAACATTTTACAAAGTCACTGTAGAGTAAAAGCAGGGAGAAAGCTGTGAAAGAGTATTATTCATGCTCAAAGAACTCAAGATCATGTTTTTTCTTTTTTTACACTGTTTTGTCATGCTATCACATTTTTATGGGACGTAAATAAAGGTAAAGTTTTAAACATATACTGGAGTTAGTGTTACATTTTTTACCTGCTGCATAATTTACATTCCCATGTGTCCTTCTGGCTTCCTAGATATTGTTGTGCTAATACTACTCTGGTTTCTGACCGGACTTTTTCCACATTTTCTTTAGCTATAAACCATTGGGGGTCCTTCTGGACTTGACCTTTGGATTGTCTGACTTCTATCTCTGCAGTATGTTTCTGCATAACCCAATATACTTGAGTCCATGGCGATTCTACTGTCTAGACATTGATCTTGGGAACAGCCTTAATGGAAGCTAGAATGAAATTTACTTAGTATTGGTGTGGTTTAGAAATGAAAGAACTTTAAAACCACTCAGTTTACAAAAATGAGAATAAAATTTAGAACACTTCTCTCATCAGGTCAGTATCTATCTGTAGGGTTCATTATAATTTGTAATAATAAAAGAGGGAGAGCCAGCACTGCTTGAGAATGGCATGCAACAAATAAAAAGTTTAAATTCACAAATTATTCCAACTGTACTATAATGTAAAATGAGATTTTTAACAAACAATTGATCCATTTTTTGAGCCACCCCTGCCACGTCATGGTAAATCTCAATAGGGGGGTCCTACTGTATATTTTATACTTTCAAGCAGTGCCATTCTCAAGCAGTGCTGGCTCTCTCTCTTTTATTGTTACTTATTGGTTCGGTGGCTGACCCCCACAATGCCACGCACGCCTGGTTTTGGTTTGCATATTCCTTCTGTTTCTATCAAAATTTATTTTAGTGGCTGTTCACACTCAGCCACTTCACCCTTTTTCCACAAGCATTGTTAATTAAGCACCATTTACTTGGGCCTGTTCCACCTTTACTCATCATGGCTGCTTGTCTGGCACTGTGAGGGCCAGTTCTGACATTGTCCCGCTGTGTGTGGCATCTGCTGCACATACTTGGACCTGGGTTGCCTTTATTCGCAGCTGCATGCCTTTGCAACATGGAAGCGGTTCTGAAATGTTACAGGTACATGTGTTGCTTCAATATGGTTCTGCTTTTAATGTAATTAGGAGGCAGCATGGCACAATGGAAATATTAAATGTAGAGTAGGACCCCCCTATTGAGATTTGCTGACACGTGGCAGGGGTGGCTCAAAAAGTTGATCAATTGTTTGCTAAAAATCTCATTTTGCATTATAGTACAGTTGGAATAATTTGTGAATTTTCCACTTATTAGTTGCATGCCATTCTCAAGCAGTGCTGGCTCTCTTTTATTATAATCTGTAATAGTAGAAATATTGGTGATGCTACAAACTCTGAATGTCCGCCATATAATATTGTATTTCTTTGCAGCTTTTATAGGGAAAAAGTATCACTGAGCTGATAGTCAGGGAGTTTATAAAGTTGACTATCATGTCGGCTTCAATATAGGAAGAGTTTATATTGTTAAGCTAATCACTTTATAGATATTCTCCTATAACATCCATTGAGGAAAGGTATCTTTCCATATACATACATGTTAATAAATCAATCTTTGCAAAAAGGCAACGTAACAAAAGGCATGATGAATAATACTTTGCAGATTGCCGAGTGTTTGGCTAATATTATATTCCTTAAAGCTGGATTTATTTTATCTTATAAAACTGGAAAACTAAGACATTAATTTAAATTTTTATATAAATACAATTGGCATTTTAAGTTTAACCATCTCAAAGGCATCCATTTATTGTATAGGTAGTATCCTCAGCATGCTAGAGAGTGAATTATTGTATCTTATATCTTATCTTACATTCCCTTGATACTTTGTGTAGAAATTGCAAATATTGCAGATTGGTACACTTCGTATTTGTCTTGTCATAAAAGGAGCTTACATAACATTGACAATTATTTTAATTATGTGACCTTTGCATTGCATTGTATATCATTTTTCTATGCCTGTGTTGGAAATTCAACATGCATATATAAATTATATTTGGCAGTGATACAGTACAATGACTTTTTCAGTGGCAAATTTTACATTTAATGATAAACGCTATGCGGATCTTGTCAAGAACAATTCAGTTTACTTGTTAGCGTCTTGAACAGATCATGGCTGCCCAATATTGTTCCAAGCCTGATTATTCATACTAAACAGTCAGGGGATTCACAAATCTGACATACTAAAGCCAAAGACACATTGAGACTGATTCACTAGGTTTATTTTTGCACATGCTAGTATTAATGGAGGGGCGTTGCAGGATAAGATGTGGCAAACTCATTAAGAGGCGCAGACTGCTTAACCCCTTAACGACCGCTGGCCATAAATTTACATCCTAGCGGTCATAGTGTTAATTCCCCCAGCTGCCGCGGGCAGTCGGGGGGATCCACACACGTTAACTTATTTATACAGTTGACATGTGTGCCTACCAGATAGGAGAAGATCCACAATCTGCCTGTACAGCGGCATTATAATACCGGAAGTCATGTGACGTGATCACCTGGATCCAACGGTTGTCATGGTATCACAGGGCCATGTGATGACTCCTGTAGCTCACATGACTCACTTACTTTCTCACAGGGCCAAGAGTTGTGTGAGATAGGAGATGAGCATATCTGGTGTTCACAGCTGTGAAGCTGTGATCAGGAAATATGGAAGAGCAATCAGACTGCTGATTGTTATAGTCCCCTAAGGAACCAGTAAAATAAAAAAAAGTAAAAATGTTTTGCAAAATTAAAAAAATAAAAAAACCTAAAATTTCAAATCACCCCCCTTTCGCCCTATATCTGATTGATAAACGGCGCAGCGGCCAAAAAATTCGAAATGCCAAAACTACGTTTTTTGGTCGCAACATATCTTGCACAAAATTCAATAACAAACGATCAAAACGTAGCATCTGCACAAATATAGTATGGTTAAAAATGTCAGTTTGAGATGCAAAAAATAAGCCATCGTTGAGCCATAGATCGTGAAAAATGAGAATGCTACAGGTCGCGGAAAATAGCAAAATGTACGCCACTTTTTTTTACAAACTTCTGATTTTTTTCAACCCTTTAGATAAGAGTAAACCTATTCATATTTGGTGTCTACAAACGCACACCGAGGCATCACACCAGCACATTACTTTTACCATATAGTAAACACAGTGAATAAAATATCTCAAAAACAATTGTGCAATCACACTTTTTTTTGCTATTTTTCTGCATTTGGATTTTTTTTGTCATTTTCCAGTACACTATATGTTAAAACTCATGATTTCATTTAAAAGTACAACTCGTTCCGCACAAAATAAACCCTTCACATGCCTATATTGATGGAAAAATAAAAATGTTACAGCTCTCGGAAAAAGGGTGGCGAAAAAAAACAAAAACGGAAAGCGCAAACTCGGCCGCTCGTGAAGACAGTAAAGAATTTGGCAGATCTAAGTGGCCCTCTAAGGGCGGCATCACACGGGACGATATATCATGCGATCGCATGAGCGATCGCCCCCGCCCCCGTAGTTTGTGCGTCACGGCCAATTTTTTTCCACAAAAACTGTGGAAAGAAAGCGCACATAGGGTTTTAACTGATAGAGATAGGTGCAGGGAATAGGACAGGTACTCACCTGCTTTAGTTGTGACAGGCACAACTCCTTGTCAGCACGCAAAATGGTAAATGAATACAAAAGTGGTCAGCTGCAGCCCCGATATTGCAACAAGATGGAGGATGATCAAAAGAAATCGGGTTAAATGCTGCGCTAAAAAACACAATCCAAAGATATATATAACAGGTTATGCTGTTTTGTTCTGACTTTTGTCCTGATAAAGAAGGCGCAGATGCCTTTAAAACGCGTTGACCTTTGAAAATAAAGAAAAGGAATTCACGATATACCTTTGGATTGTGGTTTTTAGCGCAGCATTTAACCCGATTTCTTTTGATCATCCCCCATCTTTTCCCCCTACATTGACTGTTCGGAGCTGTGTTCATAATCACAATTATGTCAGTTGTGCTCAAAAGCTACAATGAACACAACTGCCATTATGTTACTCGTCTCCGGACAGCCAGTGTGGAGGGAAAGGCAACGACACAAAAGAGCTGACAGTGCCATGAAATAAAGGGAGCTGATCGAAAAGTTAGCAATGCAACATAGGTAAACTTAGCTGTGCTGCCCTTCCCTCCCATTAATCTTATCTGACAGGTCTGCGTCATCTGTGCTAATAAATCGCAAACATATCCTACAGCACTTTACAATTTAGTGGGGACATGTATAGACCAGAAAGACAATACAATGTAACACATAGTTCAACAGTTCAAGAAGAAGTAAGTTACTTTCCCACAAGCTTACAATCTATAATGAATTTGAGATAATAGGTAAAAAGTGCTGGTTGTGTATGGTGCAGCTATCATTATGATTAGAGATGAGCAATAAAAAAAATCACTTTTGGGGGTGAGGGGTGGGGTTTTTCCATTAATTTTTGGGGGTGCACACTACATCTGATCATAGTGTTGGTACCCCCAGTGTGAGCCAATCAAACACTGCAAGCACTTCATACTGGGCAGAGCACTGAGCATACCTGAGCACAGCGATGCTCACGCGAGTTATTTGCATACATAAGACCCCCGAACTTGAACTCTATTTTTCTGAGGAATATTAAGAAAGAGGGAACATAGAAGAGATAGATTAGTGAAGGGAGGCAATAGGTTTGTTTAAAGGTATTTGTGTTTTTAAAGAATGCTTAAAAATGTGGGAGGTTGGTGTTAGTCGGATTGTCTGGGGTAGTGCATTCCAGAAAATCGGCACAACACGAGAGAAGTCTTGGAGATTGAGGTGTGAGGTTTAGATCATGAAGGATGTAAAGCCTGCTTTACACCTTACGATTCAGCATACGATATCGTATGCGATCGTAACCGCCCCCATCGTATGTGCGGCACGTTCAATTTGTTTCATGTGCCGCACAAACGATTAACCCCCGTCACACGTACTTACCCGTCCATACGACCTCGCTGTGGGCGGCGAACGTCCACTTCCTGGAGTTGGAGGGACGTTCGACGTCACAGCGAAGTCACGCGGCAGACGGCCAATAGAAGCGGAGGGGCGGAGCTGAGCGGGACGTAAACATCCCGCCCACCTCCTTCCTTCCGCATTGCTGGCCTGGAGCCGCAGGACACAGGTAAGATCTGTTCATCATTCCCGGGTTGTCACACACTTCGATTTGTGCTACCACGGGTACGATTAACAGTCTGATATTCAATTCTACAGAAATGAATGATGTGCGGGCGATGAACGTTTTACCATTCAATCGCAATTGCACGTACCTGTCACACACTGCAATGTACCTTACGATGCCGGATGTGCGTCACTTACGACATGACCCCGCCGACACATTGTAAGATACATTGCAGCGTGTAAAGCGGGCTTTAGTCTTTTACCAGTTGCAGAACACAAGAGAGCATGGGTAAGGCGACAGAGATGAGAGAAGTGATATAGGGTGGTGCAGAACTGTGCAGAGCTTTGTGAGTGGGAGATGAGAGAGTTAAGTTTGTATTGTATTCTGTAATGAATGGGCAAACAGTGCAAGGACCATCACAGCATGGAGGCATCAGTGAAGCGGCTGGACAGAAATGCGATCCTGGCTGCTGCGTTCAGGACAGATTGGAGAGGAGAATATTTAGTTAGAGGGAGACCAATCAGTAAAGAGTCGCAATAGTCCAGACGAGAATGAATAAGAGCGACAGTAAGGGTTTTTGCAGTTTCAAAGGTAAGATTCTGGAAATGTTGTTAAGATGTAGGTAAAATGAACAAGTGAGTGATTTTATATACAGTCATGGCCAAAAGTTTTGAGAATGCTACAAATATTAATTTTTACAAAGTCTACTGCTTACGTTTTTCTAATGGCAATTTGCATACACTCCAGAATGTCAAAGAGTGATCAGCTTAACAGCAATTACTTGCAAAGTCAATATTGGCTAAGAAAATGAACTTTAACCCCCTAAACAAATTTCAACATCATTGCATTCCTGCCTTAAAAGGAGCAGCTAACATTGTTTTAGTGATTGTTCCATTAACACAGGTGTGGGTGTTGATGAGGACAGGGCTGGCAATCAGTCATGATTAAGTAAGAATGACACCACTGGACACTTTAAAAGTAGGCTGGTGCTTGGTATTATTGTTTCTCTTCAGTTAACCATGGTTATCTCTAAAGAAACACGTGCAGCCATCATTGCTCTGCACAAAAATGGCCTAACAGGGAAGAGTATCGCAGCTACAAAGATTGCACCTCAGTCAACAATCTATCGCATCATCAAGAACTTCAAAGAGAGAGCTTCCATTGTTGCCAAAAAGGCTCCAGGGCGCCCAAGAAGGACTAGCAAACGCCAGGACCGTATCTTAAAACTGTTTCAGCTGCGGGATCGGACTACCAGCAGTGCCGAGCTAGCTCAGCAATGGCAGCAGGCTGGTGTGAGTGCCTCTGCACGCACTGTGAGGCGGAGACTCTTTGAGCAAGGCCTGGTTTCAAGGAGGGCAGCAAAGAAGCCACTTCTCTCCAGAAAAAACATCAAGGAATGACTGATATTCTGCAAAAGGTACAGGGAGTGGACTGCTGAGGACTGGGGTAAAGTCATTCTCTCGAATGAATCCCCTTTTCGATAGTTTGGGACATCTGGAAAACAGCTTATTAGGAGAAGAAGAGGTGAGCGCTACCCCCAGTCTTGTCTCATGCCAACTGTTAAGCATCCTGAAACGATTCATGTGTGGGGTTGCTTCTCAGCCAAGGGAATCGGCTCACTCACAGTCTTGCCTAAAAACACAGCCATGAATAAAGAATGGTACCAGAATGTCCTCCAAGAGCAACTTCTCCCAACTGTCCAAGAGCAGTTTGGCGCCCAACAATGCCTTTTCCAGCATGATGAAGCACCTTGCCATCAAGTAAAGGTGATCACTAAATGGCTCATGGAACAAAACATAGAGATTTTGGGTCCATGGCCTGGAAACTCCCCAGATCTTAATCCCATTGAGAACTTGTGGGCAATCATCAAGAGACGGGTGGACAAACAAAAACCAACAAATTCTGGCAAAATGCAAGCATTGCTTATGCAAGAATGGACAGCTATCAGTCAGGATTTGGTCCAGAAGTTGATTGAGAGCATGCCAGGGAGAATTGCAGAGGTCCTGAAGAAGAAGGGTCAACACTTCAAATATTGACTTGATGCATTAACTCATTCTAACTGTCAATATAACCTTTTGGTACTCATGATATGATTGCAATTATATTTATGTATGTGATGTAAACATCAGACAAACACAATTAAAAACCAGAGGGCAACAGATCATGTGAAAATATAATTTCGGTGTCATTCTCAAAACTTTTGGCCATGACTGTAGAGTATAAAGCAAAGTTCTATGATAAATATGACCCCAAGACAGAGTTTATCCTGCTTGAGAAATATTATTCAACCACCCAAAACAATTGCTAGAAACTAAGTTAGGTTCACTCACATCTGTGTATAAAAACACCAATGTTATTGAATGAGTGAGTGCTAATCTGCAATTATTTTCTCAGCTGTATTCGCCCCGAAAGAAAAATCGCAGCATGCTACATCTGGTTGTGTAAAATGGCTGAGAGTTGCCAATGCAAGTCAATTGGTGCGAGAAAAAATGTGAACTTTAAACGGATTTGTGGATCTGTGTGCTGACTGATTTTTAGAGATACATTAGTGTTCTGTCTCATTAAACACAGTAAATGGTTCTGTAAATGAATGTTAATTAATAGCTGCTGAGAAAAAAAGCGCATTGCATACGGATGACATATGCGTGTTATACGGAGGCTAAGCAAGAAAAAAATTGCACAGTCAGATAGCACTCACATGACAAAGAATACCAAATAAATTTCACTCTTCCAACTTTTGTGCATGAAAACTAGACTAACTTATACGCAGATGTGAGCGAACCCTTAGACTTGTACTCAGTGGTAGCTTGCCTAGCTGGGATGCTGGGTTCAAATACAACCAAGGAATATATCTGCAAGGAGTTTGTATGTCCTCCCTATGTTCGTCTGGATTTCCTCCTGGTTCTCCAGTTTCCTCCCATACTTCAAAGACATACTGATAGGGAACTTAGATTGTGAGCCCCAATGGGGACAGTGATGATCATGCCAGTGTCAAATCTAGTGTTCTGAGCATGTGTAGTGCTAAAAATGTATGTATTATGGCTTGTTCAGATGTGCGTATTTCACGACTTGTGCTATCTGAGTTAAAATCAGCATGCTGCCGATGTTATTCAATAGGGCTGCTTAGATGACAGTTATTTCACATGGAATGATTCACAAGATGCACTATTCTCTTCTGTGTATTGGATGAGATTTGCCCATTCGAATCTATGGGTGTGTGGCGCCCCCGAGGCTTCAGTCACCACAGAGGTACTCCACCTCAGCCAGAGGTGTTGTATCCTATCCTGGTATGGAGGAGGTCATCCACCGGTTCACACAAAACACAACACTCTCACTCAGCAACACCTCATCAGACATGGCAAGTGCGTGTTATACCCAAAGCCAGACCGGCGGGTGGAGGTTTTAGAGTGGGTATACATGCCGTAGTGGAGTCTGGAGAAAGAAAGAAAAGAGTTAGAAGGAGCAGTGGAGGAACAAAGACCTGTGGCCTGGAGCTTGTACTGCTCGGCCCGGGCACAAGACAGAAGGGGTCCTAGAGACCACGGGAAGTGCGAAAAACTCCCGTGGCCTTGTTCCACATAGAAACTTTGAGTGGAAGGACTTGGCTGCAACTCAGGGACTGGTCCCTAGGCTAGAGAAGAAGAACCTATGTACACCGCTAGTAAAACCAGAGGCTAAGGCGACTGCAAGCACCGCAGCCACATCCGCACATGAATTCACTGGAAGGTGACCCCAAAAGGGCAAAGGGATAAAGCTTCATGCCACCCAATAGGGTTCACGGGCACCGACACAGGGTTCAGTGTGTGAGGGGGCAAAGAAGGAGGGAGAAGTAAGCATAGGAAGACGACCAGGAAAGGTACACTTATGAAAGGTGCACCGGACTCGACCTCCGAACTACCTGGGATTGGCTGGAGCCCATCACATTGAAAACCCAGCACTCCAAAGGCAGTCACTGACATGTCGTGTTACCTTGGAAGCTGCTACAGTGAGTAAAAACCTTGAGACTGCATCTCTGTGATGCTTCGTTATTCATCTGCGCCTCCGGCCCAGCAGCACTCGCCATCGCCTGCTACCACCCCATCTGCCCTGGGGTCCAGCTCTACCTGTGGAGAGCTACACCATCTAAGCTGCGTCACCATCTGCCCCAGAGGACTTCCATCCCGCAGTGGTGGCACCCGAACTTGCCGCATATCACATTGGCACCACAAATAAACTGTCATCATCCCCTTCTTATTTACTAAACGACGACGCCGGGGTCACGGAACCGGGCCTCGCCACCGTGGCATCCCAACGAGTCACCCCAGGCCCCAGTGCAGGTGTGTCAACCGCACAAAAAAAATAATCAGATTACTTATGGAACACTCATATTCCTATTTTTATGGATTCATTGCCATTATTATCCTAGGAAACTGTATTTAGTCATGTAAATTTAAAAATGTTAATGTATAAACATGATACGCTACATCAATGTCACACGGATGTAAACTATAAACACAGATTGCACTCAGATGACAATATGAATGAAAGTCATGTGAGCTTTCTGAATTAAAATGTAATTCTTTTTTAAGGGTGCTTTACACGCTGCGACATCGCTAATGATATATCGTCGGGGTCACGGTGTATGTGACGCACATCCGGCGTCGTTAGCGACATCGCAGTGTGTGACAGCTAGGAGCGACGATCAACGATCGCAAAAACTGCAAAAATCGTTGATCGTTGACACGTCGCTCCAAGTCATAATGTCGTTGGTGTTTCATTCCGCAGGTTGTTTGTCGTTCCTGCGGCACCACACATCGCTAGCGATGTCGCAGCGTGTAAAGCACCCTTTATATGCTCGTCTTACACCTGCATTAAACTGATGACATAATCAATGACTGTCAGTCAGGGTTCAATTCCTACAAATTATAATGTAGTAAACAAAAATACTGATACGTCTTTTATTGTTTTTTGGGACGGACTTTTTTTGTTCATTCAATGCTTTTTTAGGAAACAGTTCTGAAACTTAAAGTCTAATTTCAGTTTTTACGCTGCATAAACGGATCATGATAGCAGACATATGAACCAATCATTAGAGGGTGCTGCTATACAGAGGTGTATAAGAGATACAGCAAAAAATTCTCTTTCTTAGAGATTCTTTCAGAAGTCTGTGTTTAACGGTCCAATCTCGGATTGCAATGCGCAGACTGAGTACGCATCTGCCGAACAGAGCGTTCAGCCTCATAAAAGTATATGACGCTGTCACGTTCGGGGTCGTGCATTGCAATCCGAGATTGGACCGATGATCACAGATTGCTATGGGCCAGAACAATCATAGCTTTGACTTTAAGATCAAGCACTTCTGAAATAAGGCAAAAATGTTTAAAGCAATAGAAAACCATAACAAAACTATCACATCCAAACAGTGTAGGGAAAAGGGGCCATAAATACATCTTTTAGCGCAAGTAAAGTATGTATCCAAGACAATCAATCTATATCAGACAACACATCTTGAATATAGAAAAATTAGTAATTTGCAGTCAGCAGTCATGTATGGAATGGACAAATAATTTCTGCATTTTCTGAGCTTTTATAAGGAGCTATTGTTTGTGTGAAATGAATTTCTGATGACTTACATACAAATGAATTCATGCTGTTCAATAAGGGCTCACTAGGGTTCTACAAGACAGATGCAGACTGTACTTCATCGGCTCTGGTAAGCGATCCCCATGCTGAGACCACATCTGAGACTTGTCTACAGAATGCTATTGATGGATGTAAATATTTATGCCTCACAATCATCACAAAAATAGAATGTGTTTTCGAGGAAGAAAAATGGAGCAATCTTATTTTTCTCATCTTTAGAAAATAATTCTTATAAAAAAACATATGTATACTTCTGTGTATACAGTACAATCATTTTAATCTGTCATCCCATAATCTACAATATCCATTAATCTGGTACTTGTAAAGTCCTAAGGAATAGTATTGCAGTAGAAGAGGTGGACATACCATTGGTGCAACCTATGTGGACAACCAGGTACCCAACAAATAAGGGGGGTCATTTCCACTTACAAAGCAGGTAGACTTCTGCATTATGATGAGCTATTCGACTTCAATAAGCCCATATACTGTTCTTGCACTGTGCCCTCTACTGTCTGTGTTTGCCAGTGTAGACTGGTTTATATAGCTAAAGTCTTCTGACTCTATGGAGTCGAAAATCAGTATTGTTGTTTGTAGACATTCATTTTAATTGTGCTGCAAATTACTATTGTTGGTGTATGAGTATTTTAACTTTGGCAGAAAATGCATCACATTTTGCCCCATTATTTGTGTAAATTCCTGCATCCAGTTTTAGACCCATTCATATGTGTATAGACTGTGAGCCCTCGCGGGCAGGGTCCTCTCTCCTCCTATACCAGTCTGTTTTGTACTGTTAATGATTGTTGTATGTATACCCTCTTTCACTGTAAAGCGCCATGGAATAAACAGCGTTTTAATAATAATAATAATAATAATAATAATAATATGTGTTTAACCTTTTGAAGCAACATCATGTACATTATGGAGGTGATCTCCTGTGGACTGGCCTCATGAGTTGAGCTTAATCCACACCTGGCAGGTAATGGCTATATTAAATAGCTAGCATCAGTCTCTAAGGCTATATGCCCACGCTGTGGAAAATGCGCGGAATTTCCGCAGATTTTTCAAAATCAGCAGCACAGCTACTCCCCAGCCATTTCTATGGCATTTGGGAACTGCTGTGCCCACGCTGCGGATTTTTCCACAGCGGAAATAATGCGGATTTCCCTGTGGAAAAATCAGCAGCATGTCAATTATTCCTGCGGAATTCTCCGCAGGGTCCCATTTACTTACCTGTCTTGATAGCAGACACCCGCGTCACTTTCTCCATCCGGTGTACAGCAGCGCGGTGGATCCAGGTACAGGAAGGAAGAGGTGGGCGGGGCTTCTCCTGCAGACGCTGACAGAGTGACCCGGCCGCCAGAAAGCGAAGTGCTGCATGATGGAGGTAAGTATGAACACCTGATCACTGCAGCACTTGTTCTGCATTGAGGATGTAGTGCCAAAGCCATGGTACTGTATCCTCAATGCAGAATGCCCGCACCATATCTGCAGGACATTCGGCAGCATGGAAACAGACAAAAGTTGTGGTGCGGTTTCCTGGGAGCTCCTGCAGATATATCCGCAGGACATTGTCCCCGTGGGCACATAGCCTTAGGGTGTATTTAGATGACAATATTAACTGGACCAATATCAGGCCACAATGCGTAGACTGGCCACAGTTCTCCCAACCCGAGCATTATAGTTTCATATATTTCTATACAATCATCTAAACACACCAAAACAGACATGGCTGGAGAGGAGTTCCACTGGTGGTTATTAACCATTTATACACTGCTGTCAATTTCTGACAGAAGTGTAAGGGAGTCAGTTAAGCAAAAGACACATTCAACTAAGCAGAAAACATATAAAGCTAACCTCTCATAGTGTCTGCAACGAAACATCGCCATGGGTTAGCCAAAGGTAATAAAAGCAACTAGAAGCTAAAAGAGTTGAGCATGTGTTTCCTGACGGGTACAGATTAGCTGAGATGTCAGGTCAGATAACAGTTGTGTCACAGTTGCAAAATATGAAAGGCTTAGCTGGGCCAAAAAGATAGGAGTTGGTACCAGAAACCAGTTCCAAGAAGGTCAAAGGTCATTGAAGATATATAGCCTCATCACAACAAAAGAGTACTAAAGTGGTCAGATCCCAGGGAAGGCTTGAGCTGAGAGTAATGCCGGCGTCACACGGTACGATATATCGGGCGATATGTCATCGGGGTCACGTCATTAGTGATGCACATCCGGCATCGTCAGAGATATTGTACCGTGTGACACCTCCGAATGACTGTGAAAGAGCAAAAATACTCACCTTATCGTTGCTCGTTGACACATCGTTCATTTTCAAAATGTCGGTCCTCCTTCTGTGCTCCGGTTGTTCATTGTTCCTGAGGCAGCACACATCGCTATGTGTGACACCTCGGGAACAACGAACACAGCTTACCTGCGTCCTGCCGGCAATGAGGAATGAAGGAGGTGGGCGGTATGTTACGTCCTGCTCATCTCCGCCCCTCCGCTTCCATTGGCCGGCTGCCGTGTGACGTCGCTGTGATGCCGAACGTCCCTCCCCCTTCAGGAAGAGGATGTTCGCCGCCCACAGCGATGTCAACCGGGAGGTAAGTGCATGTGACGGGGGTTAACGACTTTGTGCGCCACGAGTAACTAATTGCCCGTGACGCACAAACGACGGGGGGTGGGTACGATCGCTCGTGCAATCGCATGATAGATTGTCCCGTGTGACGCCGGCATAAGACTTCCATAACTTGCTGAGAGGAAGATCGTGTCCTAAGCTAAGTAGATGACTCATGCCAGTTGAAGCCGGTGATCCTCACCAATAGATGCCCGTCATCCATGCCCCTAGAAGCTCGTGATCTTTTCCATTATATGCCATCACATTATAAAATTCACATACCATGAAAATACTAGATCATTTCCAAGACAGGGTCACTTTGTACTGTTTTGGCATCTCATGGGCTCTGCAAATGTGACATGATGCCCACAAACAATTCCATCAAAGTCTGAGCTCCAAAACCTTACTCCTTCTTTTTGGAGCTTGGCACTGTGCTCAAATAGTAGTTTTCCACCACATGAGGGGTATTAGCATGCTCAAGAGAAATTGCATAACAGATTTTGTAGTCAATTTTCTCCAGTTACCCTTATAAAAATAAAAAAATTGAGGGAAAACTTTGTTTTTTTAAATTTTATCAGTTCAACATTCTAAAATTCAGAACAGCACTTTATGGGTTCAAGGTGCTCCCCAAATCAATAGTTTTATTTCTTGAGGGGCCTAGTTTCCCAAATGGGGTCACTTGTGGGGGGTTTAAACTATTTAGGCACATCAGGGGCTTTACAAATGGGACATGTCATCTGCTATCAATTCCAACCAATTTTGCATTTTAAAAGTCAAATAATGCTCCTTCCCTTCCAAGCCCTGCCATGCACCTGAACAGCAGTTTTCCCACCAGATATGTGGTATCATTGCACTCAGGAGAATTTGCATAGAAAATTGTATGGTCCATTTTCTCCTGTTATCCTTGTGAAAATAAAAAATGAGGCTCCAAAACCATGTTATTGTTATAAAATTCTGTGAAGCACCTAACCACATATGTAGATAAACTCCTTGATGAGTCTAGTTTCCAAAATTGGGTCACTTGGGGATTTTCACTGTTTAGGCCCACCAGTAGTTCTGCAAATGTGACATGGTGTGTGCTATCGATTCCAGCCAATTTTGTGTTCCAAAAGTCAAATCATGCTGCTTCCCTTCCTAGCCCTTCCGTGCGCCCAAACAGTAGTTTTCCACCACATATAGGGTATCAGTGTACTCAGGAGATATTGCACAATAAACTGGATGGTACATTTTGTTCTGTTATCATTGCAAAGATGAAATATTTAGGGCTAAAACAATATTTTTTGGGGGAAAAAAAATCAGATTTTTTTTATTTAATTGGCTCAACGTTATAAAATTCTATGAAGCACCTGGGTGTTGAAGATGCTCACAACACATCTAGATAATTTGAGTGGTCACTTGTTTGGTTTTTAACTGTTTAGGCACATCATGGGCTCTGCAAATGCAACATGGCAGCCACTATCGATTCCCGACAATTGTGCGTTAAAAAAGTCAAATTGTGCTCTTTCATTCCGAACACTTCCAGGCGCCTAAACAGTAGTATCTCACCACATATGGAATATCGGCATACTCAAGAGAAATTGCACAACAACTTATAGGGTACATTTCGGCAAATTCATTATCCTATTTTTTGGATTAGAAGCCAGTCCATAAGAAGCACCTAGGTTGTAGAAGAGGAAAATAGGAAGAAAAATTGAAGCAAAAAATATGGTAATAATGCACTGTTATGGGGAATCTACTGCTGATACTCATATGTGGGTAATGTCCCCCAATTCTCTACTAACATCTACCATCCTGGGCCACTTTCTGGTTGTTATGTCCTCATCCTGGTATATATTTCCCCCATCCAGGTATATATGTTCCCCATCCTGGGCCACTTTCTCATATATATGTTACCCAATATGGTGTATAAATCCCCCATCCTGGTATATACAGTATGTCCCCCATCTTGGGCCCCATTCTGGTATATATCCCCCATACTGGTATATATGACCTCCATCATGGGCCCATCCTGATATATATATGCATGTGCATCTGATTATGTGGCATGTAAAAAAATAAACAATTCTAGTCACCTTCCCTCTGATTCCCAAGCGCACGGCGTCCTCTTCACAATAAACTATGGCGTTTAAGTGATAATCACATGGTGTCTCTGCCATGTGCCTCAGTTACAGATGTGCCGAAGGCAGGAGCAGTGAATACTCATTTCCCAAGGAAAATTAATATTCACTGCTGTCCATGCCCATAAACCTGCCCACCTCACGTTGGCGGTGTCAGTAATAGCAAAAATCTTCAAAATCCTTTACTATCACTGACCCAAGTGCTGAGAGGTGTGAGGGGATTATGGGAGTGGGGAGCAATGAATATTCATTTCCCTTTAATTGGGAAATGAATATTCACTTCTCCTGCCGCCGCTGCCTTCCTGCCGCAGCACCCATGCTCCTGCCTCCTCTGAAAACCCACTCCACCGCTACACCCTCATAGCTAGCCAGGTACATTCAGGCTATATGACTCAACTCCATAATCTCTTTATAATGTCTTATAGTCTGAAAAATACAGTATATTAAATTATTTTAGATGAAAAGATAGTTTACTATTTTCTTTACATTTTTACATTTGTTTACCTATGTGAAACTAATAAAAATAATATGAGTATATAAAGTGGTAATACATACCCAGAACCCTTCTGAGCTCCAAAAAAAGAAAAAGAAAAAAAATTGAAGTATAAAAATAATAATAATAATAATAGTCAACTTTAGAATATGTTATTTTTAAAGGTGAAATTTTGCTGCAAGCATTCAAACATCTAATGGGCTTGGTCATGATCGCCATAAAAACAGTTTTGGAAAAAGGGTCAACCTCTTTTATAAGCGCATAGGAAATCATAGTAGATTACACTGTAAAGTGGTCACTTCAAAAATATGTGTATATATATTATTGAAGGAAGGATGAATGGACAAATGTACAGAGACATTCTTAATAAAAATCTGCTGTCATCCACCAGGAAGATGGAGATGAAACGAGGGTGGACATTTCAGCAAGACAATGATCCCAAACACATAGCAAAGGAAACTCTCAATTGGATTCAAGAGTTTGATGTTTGGTGTATGGTGGATTTTTTAGTTCAGTATTTGGAACAATAGCATAGAGCAAAATACCCCAAAAATACGAAAGAGTAAGTAGCTGGGTAATATAAATCTAAAATTTAACTTTTAATAATCCATTAAAATACCGGGGAACAGACAAAACAAAACAAGAAAGGCAGTCACCCTGATATAATAATGATCCTGGATTGCCAATCAGGCAAAAATAGTGCCTCTAGGGTGCAAGCACATATCAGGATGAAATGGTAATAAAACATCTGGCATCTACCTCTGCATAGAGGTGTTATTTCTCCTCTGTTCCAGTGAAGCTCCCCGATGAGTCTATAATGAAACGTGTGGGGAGACTTGAGCACGCCATCGGCGGGTCAGCAATTAAAAGGTATGGTGTAGCTATGCATGATAGCGCCCTCTTGGAGATCCAGCAATTGTGAAAAGAACATCCTCGCCGGACCATTTTGCAGCACCGGTGAGATCATTCTAATATTCTCTTACTATTTAGATGCCTTCGTGTAATGGGTGTTAGTGATTTATATTGCACCCCTTTTCTATTTACATAGAGGTATCATACTATTTGGTTAATAATTTAGTCCTGACATCCTGGTGTTTTTTCACCTTCTGGGTTTTTTATTACCATTTCATCCTGATATGTGCTTGCACCCTAGAGTCACCATTGTTGCCTGATTGGCTATCCGGGATCATTATTATATTGCCTCACTATATCAGGGTGACGGCCTATTTTTTGTTTTGTTTTGTCTGTTCCCCTGTATTTTAATGAATTATTTAAAGTTAAATTATAAATTTATATTACCCAGCTACTACTTCAGTATTTGTAAGCGAAAATCAAGAGTGGGTATAAAGTGGTGCCCATGTTTCTATTATACGTTTTCCTCTTGTTCCACTCCTGGTTTTGGCTACAAATACAGAGGTAAAAACTCACCAAATACTCAACGTGTGGACCTGGCCTGATGAACACTTCTGACTGAAGACTCAGATATTGTTTGAACTTTAGGGTCTCATCACACGTAGCGATGATCCAGTGATCCCACCAGCGATCCGGCCTGGCAGGGAGTGCTGGAGCGTTGCTACATGGTCGCTGGTGAGCTGTTAATTTACACAGATCTCCAGACTGATCAGAGACCAGCCACCAGAGACCCGTGTAATGATGCTGTGCTTGGTAGCCAGGGTACACATCGGGTAACTATGCAAAGCGCTTTGAGTAGTTACACGATGTGTACCCTGGCTACATGTGCAGGGAGCCGGCGTCTGGCAGCCTGTAACCGGTGTACGCTGGTAACCATGGTACACATCGGGTAATATAAGCAAAGCGCTTTGCATAGTTACCCGATGTGTACTATGGTAACCAGCGTACCACCGCTTACAGGTTGCTAGTAGAGTTGAGCGCGGTTCGAGGTTCGAGGTTCTCCAGTTCTAGGCTCGAGTGATTTTGGGGCCTGTTCTAGATCGAACTAGAACTCGAGCTTTTTGCAAAAGCTCGATAGTTCTAGAAACGTTCGAGAACGGTTCTAGCAGCAAAAAAACAGCTAATTCCTAGCTGGCTTTCCGCTGTAATAGTGTAAGTCACTCTGTGACTCACACTATTATGACATTTCAGTGTATAGTGTGCGTGAACAGCGCCTTCAGATCACTCCTGTTTGTATAATGGCGATCGCCATTTTTTTTTTTTTTCCTTGTCTTCCTTCCCTAAGCGCGCGTGTGTAGTGGGGAGGGCCATTGTGTCAGCCAATCCCAGACACACACACAGCTAAGTGGACTTTTAGCCAGAGAAGCAACGGCATGTGTGATAGGATGTCCATGTCACATGTCCCTGCATTATAAAAACGAGTATCTGGCCGTCCGGACGCCATTATCTCTTCTGCGTCCTTGGTGTCAGACATCACTGGAGCAGCTCCGTCCTTTGTCCTATCGCCGATACTGCTGTATGCGCTCCATACACAGCGCTGGACAGCATAGGGATAGCACTTTCCATCAGTCCTTTTAAGGGCTCGTACCGGCAGGGTCAGAGCCATAGGTGACAGGTCCTGAAAACAGAGACAGCGTCTGTGTAGCTAAGGTCAATGATTTCGTCGCTGCATTTCCCCATTAGGAGGGAATAGAAATGCAGGCTTCCATTCCTCTACCCAGAGCCCCACAATCCTGGCACTGTACCCTCCTGTCCTCTGCACACTGCAACTCATTATAACTAAGCCATTATACTAGCAAACACTCAGTGTACCTAGTGGCATCCTAAACGTGGCTATTGGACTTTGCTATAGTCCCACTAGTGCAAAGATATTTGCAGCACCTCTGCCTGCATTGCACACTCCAACTCATTATAACTAAGCCATTATACTAGCAAACACTCAGTGTACCTAGTGGCATCCTAAACGTGGCTATTGGACTTTGTTATAGTCCCACTAGTGCAAAGATATTTGCAGCACCTCTGCCTGCATTGCACACTCCAACTCATTATAACTAAGCCATTATACTAGCAAACACTCAGTGTACCTAGTGGCATCCTAAACGTGGCTATTGGACTTTTGTCTAGTCCCACTAGTGCAAAGATATTTGCAGCACCTCTGCCTGCATTGCACACTCCAACTCATTATAACTAAGCCATTATACTAGCAAACACTCAGTGTACCTAGTGGCATCCTAAACGTGGCTATTGGACTTTGCTATAGTCCCACTAGTGCAAAGATATTTGCAGCACCTCTGCCTGCATTGCACACTCCAACTCATTATAACTAAGCCATTATACTAGCAAACACTCAGTGTACCTAGTGGCATCCTAAACGTGGCTATTGGACTTTTGTCTAGTCCCACTAGTGCAAAGATATTTGCAGCACCTCTGCCTGCATTGCACACTCCAACTCATTATAACTAAGCCATTATACTAGCAAACACTCAGTGTACCTAGTGGCATCCTAAACGTGGCTATTGGACTTTGCTATAGTCCCACTAGTGCAAAGATATTTGCAGCACCTCTGCCTGCATTGCACACTCCAACTCATTATAACTAAGCCATTATACTAGCAAACACCCAGTGTACCTAGTGGCATCCTAAACGTGGCTATTGGACTTTGCTATAGTCCCACTAGTGCAAAGATATTTGCAGCACCTCTGCCTGCATTGCAAAGTCCACCTCATTATAACTAAGCCATTATACTAGCAAACACTCAATGTACCTAGTGGCATCCTAAACGTGGATATTGGACTTTTGTCTAGTCCCACTAGTGCAAAGATATTTGCAGCACCTCTGCCTGCATTGCACACTCCAACACATTATAACTAAGCCATTATACTAGCAAACACTCAGAGTACCTAGTGGCATCCTAAACGTGGCTATTGGACTTTGCTATAGTCCCACTAGTGCAAAGATTTTTGCAGCACCTCTGCCTGCATTGCACACTCCAACTCATTATAACTAAGCCATTATACTAGCAAACACTCAGTGTACCTAGTGGCATCCTAAACGTGGCTATTGGACTTTGCTATAGTCCCACTAGTGCAAAGATATTTGCAGCACCTCTGCCTGAATTGCACACTCCAACTCATTATAACTAAGCCATTATACTAGCAAACACTCAGTGTACCTAGTGGCATCCTAAACGTGGCTATTGGACTTTGCTATAGTCCCACTAGTGCAAAGATATTTGCAGCACCTCTGCCTGCATTGCACACTCCAACTCATTATAACTAAGCCATTATACTAGCAAACACTCAGTGTACCTAGTGGCATCCTAAACATGGCTATTGGACTTTGCTATAGTCCCACTAGTGCAAAGATATTTGCAGCACCTCTGCCTGCATTGCACACTCCAACTCATTATAACTAAGCCATTATACTAGCAAACACTCAGTGTACCTAGTGGCATCCTAAACGTGGCTATTGGACTTTGCTATAGTCCCACTAGTGCAAAGATATTTGCAGCACCTCTGCCTGAATTGCACACTCCAACTCATTATAACTAAGCCATTATACTAGCAAACACTCAGTGTACCTAGTGGCATCCTAAACGTGGCTATTGGACTTTGCTATAGTCCCACTAGTGCAAAGATATTTGCAGCACCTCTGCCTGCATTGCACACTCCAACTCATTATAACTAAGCCATTATACTAGCAAACACTCAGTGTACCTAGTGGCATCCTAAACGTGGCTATTGGACTTTGCTATAGTCCCACTAGTGCAAAGATATTTGCAGCACCTCTGCCTGCATTGCACACTCCAACTCATTATAACTAAGCCATTATACTAGCAAACACTCAGTGTACCTAGTGGCATCCTAAACGTGGCTATTGGACTTTTGTTTAGTCCCACTAGTGCAAAGATATTTTCAGCACCTCTTCCTGAATTGCACACTCCAACTCATTATAACTAAGCCATTATACTAGCAAACACTCAGTGTACCTAGTGGCATCCTAAACGTGGCTATTGGACTTTGCTATAGTCCCACTAGTGCAAAGATATTTGCAGCACCTCTGCCTGCATTGCACACTCCAACTCATTATAACTAAGCCATTATACTAGCAAACACTCAGTGTACCTAGTGGCATCCTAAACGTGGCTATTGGACTTTTGTCTAGTCCCACTAGTGCAAAGATATTTGCAGCACCTCTGCCTGCATTGCACACTCCAACTCATAACTAAGCCATTATACTAGCAAACACTCAGTGTACCTAGTGGCATCCTAAACGTGGCTATTGGACTTTGCTATAGGCCCACTAGTGCAAAGATATTTGCAGCACCTCTGCCTGAATTGCACACTCCAACTCATTATAACTAAGCCATTATATTAGCAAACACTCAGTGTACCTAGTGGCATCCTAAACGTGGCTATTGGAATTTGCTATAGTCCCACTAGTGCAAAGATATTTGCAGCACTTCTGCCTGCATTGCACACTCCAACTCATTATAACTAAGCCATTATACTAGCAAACACTCAGTGTACCTAGTGGCATCCAAAACGTGGCTATTGGACTTTGCTATAGTCCCACTAGTGCAAAGATATTTGCAGCACCTCTGCCTGCATTGCACACTCCAACTCATTATAACTAAGCCATTATACTAGCAAACACTCAGTGTACCTAGTGGCATCCTAAACGTGGCTATTGGACTTTTGTCTAGTCCCACTAGTGCAAAGATATTTTCAGCACCTCTTCCTGCATTGCACACTCCAACTCATTATAACTAAGCCATTATACTAGCAAACACTCAGTGTACCTAGTGGCATCCTAAACGTGGCTATTGGACTTTTGTCTAGTCCCACTAGTGCAAAGATATTTGCAGGACCTCTGCCTGCATTGCACACTCCAACTCATTATAACTAAGCCATTATACTAGCAAACACTCAGTGTACCTAGTGGCATCCTAAACGTGGCTATTGGACTTTGCTATAGTCCCACTAGTGCAAAGATATTTGCAGCACCTCTGCCTGCATTGCACACTCCAACTCATTATAACTAAGCCATTATACTAGCAAACACTCAGTGTACCTAGTGGCATCCTAAACGTGGCTATTGGACTTTGCTATAGTCCCACTAGTGCAAAGATATTTGCAGCACCTCTGCCTGCATTGCACACTCCAACTCATTATAACTAAGCCATTATACTAGCAAACACTCAGTGTACCTAGTGGCATCCTAAACGTGGCTATTGGACTTTTGTCTAGTCCCACTAGTGCAAAGATATTTGCAGCACCTCTTCCTGCATTGCTCACTCCAACTCATTATAACTAAGCCATTATACTAGCAAACACTCAGTGTACCTAGTGGCATCCTAAACGTGGCTATTGGACTTTGCTATAGTCCCACTAGTGCAAAGATATTTGCAGCACCTCTGCTTGCATTGCACACTCCAACTCATTATAACTAAGCCATTATACAAGCAAACACTCAGTGTACCTACTGGCATCCTAAACGTGGCTATTGGACTTTGCTATAGTCCCACTAGTGCAAAGATATTTGCAGCACCTCTGCCTGCATTGCACACTCCAACTCATTATAACTAAGCCATTATACTAGCAAACACTCAGTGTACCTAGTGGCATCCTAAACGTGGCTATTGGACTTTGCTATAGTCCCACTAGTGCAAAGATATTTGCAGCACCTCTGCCTGCATTGCACACTCCAACTCGGTATAACTAAGCCATTATACTAGCAAACACTCAGTGTACCTAGTGGCATCCTAAACGTGGCTATTGGACTTTTGTCTAGTCCCACTAGTGCAAAGATATTTGCAGCACCTCTTCCTGCATTGCACACTCCAACTCATTATAACTAAGCCATTATACTAGCAAACACTCAGTGTACCTAGTGGCATCCTAAACGTGGCTATTGGACTTTGCTGTAGTCCCACTAGTGCAAAAATATTTGCAGCACCTCTGCCTGCATAGCACACTCCAACTCATTATAACTAAGCCATTATACTAGCAAACACTCAGTGTACCTAGTGGCATCCTAAACGTGGCTATTAGACTTTTGTCTAGTCCCACTAGTGCAAAGATATTTGCAGCACCTCTTCCTGCATTGCACACTCCAACTCATTATAACTAAGCCATTATACTAGCAAACACTCAGTGTACCTAGTGGCATCCTAAACGTGGCTATTGGACTTTGCTATAGTTTCACTAGTGCAAAGATATTTGCAGCACCTCTGCCTGCATTGCACACTCCAACTCATTATAACTAAGCCATTATACTAGCAAACACTCAGTGTACCTAGTGGCATCCTAAACGTGGCTATTGGACTTTGCTATAGTCCCACTAGTGCAAAGATATTTGCAGCACCTCTGCCTGCATTGCACACTCCAACTCATTATAACTAAGCCATTATACTAGCAAACACTCAGTGTACCTAGTGGCATCCTAAACGTGGCTATTGGACTTTGCTATAGTCCCACTAGTGCAAAGATATTTGCAGCACCTCTGCCTGCATTGCACACTCCAACTCATTATAACTAAGCCATTATACTAGCAAACACTCAGTGTACCTAGTGGCATCCTAAACGTGGCTATTGGACTTTTGTCTAGTCCCACTAGTGCAAAGATATTTGCAGCACCTCTTCCTGCATTGCACACTCCAACTCATTATAACTAAGCCATTATACTAGCAAACACTCAGTGTACCTACTGGCATCCTAAACGTGGCTATTGGACTTTCCTATAGTCCCACTAGTGCAAAGATATTTGCAGCACCTCTGCCTGCATTGCACACTCCAACTCATTATAACTAAGCCATTATACTAGCAAACACTCAGTGTACCTAGTGGCATCCTAAACGTGGCTATTGGACTTTGCTATAGTCCCACTAGTGCAAAGATATTTGCAGCACCTCTGCCTGCATTGCACACTCCAACTCGGTATAACTAAGCCATTATACTAGCAAACACTCAGTGTACCTAGTGGCATCCTAAACGTGGCTATTGGACTTTGCTATAGTCCCACTAGTGCAAAGATATTTGCAGCACCTCTGCCTGCATAGCACACTCCAACTCATTATAACTAAGCCATTATACTAGCAAACACTCAGTGTACCTAGTGGCATCCTAAACGTGGCTATTAGACTTTTGTCTAGTCCCACTAGTGCAAAGATATTTGCAGCACCTCTTCCTGCATTGCACACTCCAACTCATTATAACTAAGCCATTATACTAGCAAACACTCAGTGTACCTAGTGGCATCCTAAACGTGGCTATTGGACTTTGCTATAGTCCCACTAGTGCAAAGATATTTGCAGCACCTCTGCCTGCATTGCACACTCCAACTCATTATAACTAAGCCATTATACTAGCAAACACTCAGTGTACCTAGTGGCATCCTAAACGTGGCTATTGGACTTTGCTATAGTCCCACTAGTGCAAAGATATTTGCAGCACCTCTGCCTGCATTGCACACTCCAACTCATTATAACTAAGCCATTATACTAGCAAACACTCAGTGTACCTAGTGGCATCCTAAACGTGGCTATTGGACTTTGCTATAGTCCCACTAGTGCAAAGATATTTGCAGCACCTCTGCCTGCATTGCACACTCCAACTCATTATAACTAAGCCATTATACTAGCAAACACTCAGTGTACCTAGTGGCATCCTAAACGTGGCTATTGGACTTTGCTATAGTCCCACTAGTGCAAAGATATTTGCAGCACCTCTGCCTGCATTGCAAAGTCCAACTCATTATAACTAAGCCATTATACTAGCAAACACTCAGTGTACCTAGTGGCATCCTAAACGTGGATATTGGACTTTTGTCTAGTCCCACTAGTGCAAAGATATTTGCAGCACCTCTGCCTGCAATGCACACTCCAACTCATTATAACTAAGCCATTATACTAGCAAACACTCAGTGTACCTAGTGGCATCCTAAACGTGGCTATTGGACTTTGCTATAGTCCCACTAGTGCAAAGATATTTGCAGCACCTCTGCCTGCATTGCACACTCCAACTCATTATAACTAAGCCATTATACTAGCAAACACTCAGTGTACCTAGTGGCATCCTAAACGTGGCTATTGGACTTTGCTATAGTCCCACTAGTGCAAAGATATTTGCAGCACCTCTGCCTGCATTGCACACTCCAACTCATTATAACTAAGCCATTATACTAGCAAACACTCAGTGTACCTAGTGGCATCCTAAACGTGGCTATTGGACTTTGCTATAGTCCCACTAGTGCAAAGATATTTGCAGCACCTCTGCCTGCATAGCACACTCCAACTCATTATAACTAAGCCATTATACTAGCAAACACTCAGTGTACCTAGTGGCATCCTAAACGTGGCTATTGGACTTTGCTATAGTCCCACTAGTGCAAAGATATTTGCAGCACCTCTGCCTGCATTGCACACTCCAACTCATTATAACTAAGCCATTATACTAGCAAACACTCAGTGTACCTAGTGGCATCCTAAACGTGGCTATTGGACTTTGCTATAGTCCCACTAGTGCAAAGATATTTGCAGCACCTCTGCCTGCATTGCACACTCCAACTCATTATAACTAAGCCATTATACTAGCAAACACTCAGTGTACCTAGTGGCATCCTAAACGTGGCTATTGGACTTTGCTATAGTCCCACTAGTGCAAAGATATTTGCAGCACCTCTGCCTGCATTGCACACTCCAACTCATTATAACTAAGCCATTATACTAGCAAACACTCAGTGTACCTAGTGGCATCCTAAACGTGGCTATTGGACTTTGCTATAGTCCCACTAGTGCAAAGATATTTGCAGCACCTCTGCCTGCATTGCAAAGTCCAACTCATTATAACTAAGCCATTATACTAGCAAACACTCAGTGTACCTAGTGGCATCCTAAACGTGGATATTGGACTTTTGTCTAGTCCCACTAGTGCAAAGATATTTGCAGCACCTCTGCCTGCAATGCACACTCCAACTCATTATAACTAAGCCATTATACTAGCAAACACTCAGTGTACCTAGTGGCATCCTAAACGTGGCTATTGGACTTTGCTATAGTCCCACTAGTGCAAAGATATTTGCAGCACCTCTGCCTGCATTGCACACTCCAACTCATTATAACTAAGCCATTATACTAGCAAACACTCAGTGTACCTAGTGGCATCCTAAACGTGGCTATTGGACTTTGCTATAGTCCCACTAGTGCAAAGATATTTGCAGCACCTCTGCCTGCATTGCACACTCCAACTCATTATAACTAAGCCATTATACTAGCAAACACTCAGTGTACCTAGTGGCATCCTAAACGTGGCTATTGGACTTTGCTATAGTCCCACTAGTGCAAAGATATTTGCAGCACCTCTGCCTGCATTGCACACTCCAACTCATTATAACTAAGCCATTATACTAGCAAACACTCAGTGTACCTAGTGGCATCCTAAACGTGGCTATTGGACTTTGCTATAGTCCCACTAGTGCAAAGATATTTGCAGCACCTCTGCCTGCATTGCACACTCCAACTCATTATAACCAAGCCATTATACTAGCAAACACTCAGTGTACCTAGTGGCATATTAAACGTGGCTATTGGACTTTGCTATAGTCCCACTAGTGCAAAGATATTTGCAGCACCTCTGCCTGCATTGCACACTCCAACTCATTATAACTAAGCCATTATACTAGCAAACACTCAGTGTACCTAGTGGCATCCTAAACGTGGCTATTGGACTTTGCTATAGTCCCACTAGTGCAAAGATATTTGCAGCACCTCTGCCTGCATTGCACACTCCAACTCATTATAACTAAGCCATTATACTAGCAAACACTCAGTGTACTTAGTGGCATCCTAAACGTGGCTATTGGACTTTGCTATAGTCCCACTAGTGCAAAGATATTTGCAGCACCTCTGCCTGAATTGCACACTCCAACTCATTATAACTAAGCCATTATACTAGCAAACACTCAGTGTACCTAGTGGCATCCTAAACGTGGCTATTGGACTTTGCTATAGTCCCACTAGTGCAAAGATATTTGCAGCACCTCTGCCTGCATTGCACACTCCAACTCATTATAACTAAGCCATTATACTAGCAAACACTCAGTGTACCTAGTGGCATCCTAAACGTGGCTATTGGACTTTGCTATAGTCCCACTAGTGCAAAGATATTTGCAGCACCTCTGCCTGCATTGCACACTCCAACTCATTATAACTAAGCCATTATACTAGCAAACACTCAGTGTACCTAGTGGCATCCTAAACGTGGCTATTGGACTTTTGTTTAGTTCCACTAGTGCAAAGATATTTGCAGCACCTCTTCCTGAATTGCACACTCCAACTCATTATAACTAAGCCATTATACTAGCAAACACTCAGTGTACCTAGTGGCATCCTAAACGTGGCTATTTGACTTTGCTATAGTCCCACTAGTGCAAAGATATTTGCAGCACCTCTGCCTGCATTGCACACTCCAACTCATTATAACTAAGCCATTATACTAGCAAACACTCAGTGTACCTAGTGGCATCCTAAACGTGGCTATTGGACTTTTGTCTAGTCCCACTAGTGCAAAGATATTTGCAGCACCTCTGACTGCATTGCACACTCCAACTCATAACTAAGCCATTATACTAGCAAACACTCAGTGTACCTAGTGGCATCCTAAACGTGGCTATTGGACTTTGCTATAGTCCCACTAGTTCAAAGATATTTGCAGCACCTCTGCCTGCATTGCACACTCCAACTCATTATAACTAAGCCATTATACTAGCAAACACTCAGTGTACCTAGTGGCATCCTAAACGTGGCTATTGGAATTTGCTATAGTCCCACTAGTGCAAAGATATTTGCAGCACCTCTGCCTGCATTGCACACTCCAACTCATTATAACTAAGCCATTATACTAGCAAACACTCAGTGTACCCAGTGGCATCCTAAACGTGGCTATTGGACTTTGCTATAGTCCCACTAGTGCAAAGATATTTGCAGCACCTCTGCCTGCATTGCACACTCCAACTCATTATAACTAAGCCATTATACTAGCAAACACTCAGTGTACCTAGTGGCATCCTAAACGTGGCTATTAGACTTTTGTCTAGTCCCACTAGTGCAAAGATATTTGCAGCACCTCTTCCTGCATTGCACACTCCAACTCATTATAACTAAGCCATTATACTAGCAAACACTCAGTGTACCTAGTGGCATCCTGAACGTGGCTATTGGACTTTGCTATAGTCCCACTAGTGCAAAGATATTTGCAGCACCTCTGCCTGCATTGCACACTCCAACTCATTATAACTAAGCCATTATAATAGCAAACACTCAGTGTACCTAGTGGCATCCTAAACGTGGCTATTGGACTTTGCTATAGTCCCACTAGTGCAAAGATATTTGCAGCACCTCTGCCTGCATTGCACACTCCAACTCATTATAACTAAGCCATTATACTAGCAAACACGCAGTGTACCTAGTGGCATCCTAAACGTGGCTATTGGACTTTTGTCTAGTCCCACTAGTGCAAAGATATTTGCAGCACCTCTTCCTGCATTGCACACTCCAACTCATTATAACTAAGCCATTATACTAGCAAACACTCAGTGTACCTAGTGGCATCCTAAACGTGGCTATTGGACTTTGCTATAGTCCCACTAGTGCAAAGATATTTGCAGCACCTCTGCCTGCATTGCAAAGTCCAACTCATTATAACTAAGCCATTATACTAGCAAACACTCAGTGTACCTAGTGGCATCCTAAACGTGGATATTGGACTTTTGTCTAGTCCCACTAGTGCAAAGATATTTGCAGCACCTCTGCCTGCATTGCACACTCCAACTCATTATAACTAAGCCATTATACTAGCAAACACTCAGTGTACCTAGTGGCATCCTAAACGTGGCTATTGGACTTTGCTATAGTCCCACTAGTGCAAAGATATTTGCAGCACCTCTGCCTGCATTGCACACTCCAACTCATTATAACTAAGCCATTATACTAGCAAACACTCAGTGTACCTAGTGGCATCCTAAACGTGGCTATTGGACTTTGCTATAGTCCCACTAGTGCAAAGATATTTGCAGCACCTCTGCCTGAATTGCACACTCCAACTCATTATAACTAAGCCATTATACTAGCAAACACTCAGTGTACCTAGTGGCATCCTAAACGTGGCTATTGGACTTTGCTATAGTCCCACTAGTGCAAAGATATTTGCAGCACCTCTGCCTGCATTGCACACTCCAACTCATTATAACTAAGCCATTATACTAGCAAACACTCAGTGTACCTAGTGGCATCCTAAACGTGGCTATTGGACTTTGCTATAGTCCCACTAGTGCAAAGATATTTGCAGCACCTCTGCCTGAATTGCACACTCCAACTCATTATAACTAAGCCATTATACTAGCAAACACTCAGTGTACCTAATGGCATCCTAAACGTGGCTATTGGACTTTGCTATAGTCCCACTAGTGCAAAGATATTTGCAGCACCTCTGCTTGAATTGCACACTCCAACTCATTATAACTAAGCCATTATACTAGCAAACACTCAGTGTACCTAGTGGCAACCTAAACGTGGCTATTGGACTTTTGTTTAGTCCCACTAGTGCAAAGATATTTGCAGCACCTCTTCCTGAATTGCACACTCCAACTCATTATAACTAAGCCATTATACTAGCAAACACTCAGTGTACCTAGTGGCATCCTAAACGTGGCTATTGGACTTTGCTATAGTCCCACTAGTGCAAAGATATTTGCAGCACCTCTGCCTGCATTGCACACTCCAACTCATTATAACTAAGCCATTATACTAGCAAACACTCAGTGTACCTAGTGGCATCCTAAACGTGGCTATTGGACTTTTGTCTAGTCCCACTAGTGCAAAGATATTTGCAGCACCTCTGCCTGCATTGCACACTCCAACTCATAACTAAGCCATTATACTAGCAAACACTCAGTGTACCTAGTGGCATCCTAAACGTGGCTATTGGACTTTGCTATAGTCCCACTAGTGCAAAGATATTGGCAGCACCTCTGCCTGCATTGCACACTCCAACTCATTATAACTAAGCCATTATACTAGCAAACACTCAGTGTACCTAGTGGCATCCTAAACGTGGCTATTGGACTTTGCTATAGTCCCACTAGTGCAAAGATATTTGCAGCACCTCTGCCTGCATTGCACACTCCAACTCATTATAACTAAGCCATTATACTAGCAAACACTCAGTGTACCTAGTGGCATCCTAAACGTGGCTATTGGACTTTGCTATAGTCCCACTAGTGCAAAGATATTTGCAGCACCTCTGCCTGCATTGCACACTCCAACTCATTATAACTAAGCCATTATACTAGCAAACACTCAGTGTACCTAGTGGCATCCTAAACGTGGCTATTGGACTTTTGTCTAGTCCCACTAGTGCAAAGATATTTGCAGCACCTCTTCCTGCATTGCACACTCCAACTCATTATAACTAAGCCATTATACTAGCAAACACTCAGTGTACCTAGTGGCATCCTAAACGTGGCTATTGGACTTTTGTTTAGTCCCACTAGTGTAAAGATATTTGCAGCACCTCTTCCTGAATTGCACACTCCAACTCATTATAACTAAGCCATTATACTAGCAAACACTCAGTGTACCTAGTGGCATCCTAAACGTGGCTATTGGACTTTTGTCTAGTCCCACTAGTGCAAAGATATTTGCAGCACCTCTGCCTGCATTGCACACTCCAACTCATAACTAAGCCATTATACTAGCAAACACTCAGTGTACCTAGTGGCATCCTAAACGTGGCTATTGGACTTTGCTATAGTCCCACTAGTGCAAAGATATTTGCAGCACTTCTGCCTGCATTGCACACTCCAACTCATTATAACTAAGCCATTATACTAGCAAACATTCAGTGTACCTAGTGGCATCCTAAACGTGGCTATTGGAATTTGCTATAGTCCCACTAGTGCAAAGATATTTGCAGCACCTCTGCCTGCATTGCACACTCCAACTCATTATAACTAAGCCATTATACTAGCAAACACTCAGTGTACCTAGTGGCATCCTAAACGTGGCTATTGGACTTTGCTATAGTCCTACTAGTGCAAAGATATTTGCAGCACCTCTGCCTGCATTGCACACTCCAACTCATTATAACTAAGCCATTATACTAGCAAACACTCAGTGTACCTAGTGGCATCCTAAACGTGGCTATTGGACTTTTGTCTAGTCCCACTAGTGCAAAGATATTTGCAGCACCTCTTCCTGCATTGCACACTCCAACTCATTATAACTAAGCCATTATACTAGCAAACACTCAGTGTACCTAGTGGCATCCTAAACGTGGCTATTGGACTTTTGTCTAGTCCCACTAGTGCAAAGATATTTGCAGGACCTCTGCCTGCATTGCACACTCCAACTCATTATAACTAAGCCATTATACTAGCAAACACTCAGTGTACCTAGTGGCATCCTAAACGTGGCTATTGGACTTTGCTATAGTCCCACTAGTGCAAAGATATTTGCAGCACCTCTGCTTGCATTGCACACTCCAACTCATTATAACTAAGCCATTATACTAGCAAACACTCAGTGTACCTAGTGGCATCCTAAACGTGGCTATTGGACTTTGCTATAGTCCCACTAGTGCAAAGATATTTGCAGCACCTCTGCCTGCATTGCACACTCCAACTCATTATAACTAAGCCATTATACTAGCAAACACTCAGTGTACCTAGTGGCATCCTAAACGTGGCTATTGGACTTTTGTCTAGTCCCACTAGTGCAAAGATATTTGCAGGACCTCTGCCTGCATTGCACACTCCAACTCATTATAACTAAGCCATTATACTAGCAAACACTCAGTGTACCTAGTGGCATCCTAAACGTGGCTATTGGACTTTGCTATAGTCCCACTAGTGCAAAGATATTTGCAGCACCTCTGCCTGCATTGCACACTCCAAGTCATTATAACTAAGCCATTATACTAGCAAACACTCAGTGTACCTAGTGGCATCCTAAACGTGGCTATTGGACTTTGCTATAGTCCCACTAGTGCAAAGATATTTGCAGCACCTCTGCCTGCATTGCACACTCCAACTCATTATAACTAAGCCATTATACTAGCAAACACTCAGTGTACCTAGTGGCATCCTAAACGTGGCTATTGGACTTTGCTATAGTCCCACTAGTGCAAAGATATTTGCAGCACCTCTGCCTGCATTGCACACTCCAACTCATTATAACTAAGCCATTATACTAGCAAACACTCAGTGTACCTAGTGGCATCCTAAACGTGGCTATTGGACTTTGCTATAGTCCCACTAGTGCAAAGATATTTGCAGCACCTCTGCCTGCATTGCACACTCCAACTCATTATAACTAAGCCATTATACTAGCAAACACTCAGTGTACCTAGTGGCATCCTAAACGTGGCTATTGGACTTTGCTATAGTCCCACTAGTGCAAAGATATTTGCAGCACCTCTGCCTGCATTGCACACTCCAACTCATTATAACTAAGCCATTATACTAGCAAACACTCAGTGTACCTAGTGGCATCCTAAACGTGGCTATTGGACTTTGCTATAGTCCCACTAGTGCAAAGATTTTTGCAGCACCTCTGCCTGCATTGCACACTCCAACTCATTATAACTAAGCCATTATACTAGCAAACACTCAGTGTACCTAGTGGCATCCTAAACGTGGCTATTGGACTTTGCTATAGTCCCACTAGTGCAAAGATATTTGCAGCACCTCTGCCTGCATTGCACACTCCAACTCATTATAATTAAGCCATTATTCTAGCAATTGATGCTGCCAGTTTAAAGGCCGTAGTTGCATTGTCAGGGATATTTATTCTTATTATTCTGCTGTTAATAAAGCTAGACCACCGCTGCAATCTACACCACCTCTCAATTTTTACTACCACATTTTCAGTGCACAATCTTGTCGCAATCAACATGAGTGGCAAAATGACAGATGCTGGTGGAAAGGGGAAGAGGCGTGTTGGAAAAGGAAAAAAAGGGTTTGTCCGTGGGGAAGGTGGCAAAGCTCCATTATCATCTGCTGAAGAGAGACCATCTACCAGCAAAAGTAAGATGTCTACTACTTACCGTGGACAATCCGATGTGCTCCCTTTTTTACGGACAAGAACAACAGGAACAAAGGTAGATGATGGCCAAAAAAGGAAAATGCTTAAATGGATCTCAAGTGGTCCAACAAGTGCCCTCTCAGCCACTTCAAGTACCGCATCCAAAAAACACCAGTCCTCTGAGTTGTCATCCCAATCAAACTTGCTTTCTCCCAGCTCTGAAGTCTCCATCAGCCCTGCACAGTATGGTGGAACTGAGATGGCTGAGTCTGCAGAGCTGTTCAGTCACACTATAGCCTGGGAATCAGAGGTCTGCTCCCAAGCTACAGTGAGTACAGAACAGGAAATGGTCTGCAGTGATGCCCAGAACCTTTGTGACTCTAATTCAGGCCGTGAGGACCAAGTTTCTGAGCATAATGTTGACCCTTTGTCACAAACTGTAACACCTGTGGTTATAGACAATGAGGAACATACTGATGAAGATGAGACGCAGATACCCGATTGGGATGACAACTTAAATATTCGGTCAGGGCAAGAACAGGCTCGGTCTGAGGGGGAGGGGAGTGCAAACACAACAATTTATGATGAACTTCTAGATCCCACCTACTGTCAACCCAGTCAGGCACTCGAGGAGGTCAACAGAGGTGGTGGAGGAGGATGCATCTGATGACGAAGTTACCTTGCGCCTTCCTGGACATAGTCGGAGTACTGGCAGCACGTCTACAACTGCATCCTCAGCCACCACTCTGCCTCTGAGCATTATTCGGGGTGGATCAACAGGTCGCATGGCCTCTAAGCCTTGCCTAGCCTGGTCCTTTTTTGACATAGAAAAAGATCGCCCAAATTATGTGATCTGTAAAATTTGTCATGGTTCTCTTAGTAGAGGTGAAAACCTCAGCAGTTTGACAACTTCTTCCATGAATCGTCACATGAATAAATATCATATGTCCCGGTGGGAAGCTCACCGTGCTGCAATGCGGCCTAGCGAAGTGAACCATCCACCGCCTGCCCCTTCCAGTGCATCCGCGCGCTCTTCATCTTCTAGGACTGTGGGGACAGCTGTCACACCTGTTTTTCCACCCAACTCTTCCACCACTGTAACCGCAACAGGCAGTTTGCTTGGTAGGTCGTCAGTTGGTTTGGAAGGGGAAACAAGTGAGTGTGTACAGCTCTCTCAGACATCGATAGCACCAACGTTGGATGAAGGCAACATCATGTCTCCGCCTGCACTTTCCTCACAAACCTGCATTTTTCCAGGGACACCCTACTCAACACCGTCTACACACAGCATCCAGATCTCTGTCCCTCAGATGTGGTCAAATAAAAGGCCACTTCCTGCGACCCATGACAAAGATAAGAGGTTGACTCTATCCCTCTGTAAGCTGTTGGCTACCGAAATGGTGCCTTTCCGCCTAGTGGACACACAGGATTTTAGAGACCTTATGTCTGTCGCTGTGCCCCAGTACCAGATGCCTAGTCGCCACTACTTCTCTAAGAAAGGTGTGCCCGCGCTACACCAGCATGTCGCACACAACATCACCGCTTCCTTGAGAAACTCTGTGTGTCAACGGGTGCATTTCACCACCGATACTTGGACCAGTAAGCATGGACAGGGACATTACATGTCGCTGACTGGGCACTGGGTAACTATGGTGATAGATGGTGAAGGGTCTGCTGCACAAGTCTTGCCGTCCCCACGACTTGTGTGTCAATCCTCTGTCTGTTCAAGTTCCGCCACTGCTTCTGCATCCTCCACCTCATCTGGGTCCTCCACCTCCGCCCCAAGCCTGCCTGGTCAGGCCACCAGCGTTCTGACAGCGCAGAAGGAATCACGCACCCCTCATTACTATGCTGGCAGCAGAGCGCAACGGCATCAGGCGGTCTTTAGCTTGACATGTCTTGGGAATAAGAGTCACACAGCTGAGGAGTTGTGGTCAGCTCTGCGGTCTGAGTTTAATAAATGGTTGTCTCCACTCAACCTGCAGCCTGGTAAGGCCGTGAGCGACAATGCTGCAAACCTGGGTGCGGCCCTTCGCCTGGGTAAGGTGACACACGTACCTTGTATGGCTCACGTGTTGAACCTAGTCGTCCAGCAATTTTTAACACACTATCCCGGCCTAGATGGCCTTCTGAACAGGGCACGAAAACTGTCTGCTCACTTCCGCCATTCAAGCGCCGCAGCTGAGCGACTTGCATCGCTCCAGAAGTCTTTCGGCCTGCTGGTTCATCGCCTGGAATTCGACTCTCCACATGTTACAGCGACTGTGGCAGCACCGCCGAGCCCTGGTGCAATACGTCATGACGTATAGCCTGGGCCAACGAGATGCAGAGGTGGGTCAGATCACCCTGATGGAGTGGTCTCAGATCAAGGACCTATGCACCCTTCTGCACAGTTTTGAAATGGCGACGAATATGTTTAGCGCTGACAATGCCATTATCAGCATGACGATTCCAGTCATTTACATGCTGGAGCACACGCTAAACACTATTCGGAGTCAGGGGGTGGGACAACAGGAAGGGGATGAACTACAGGAGGATTCATATGCGCAAGACACAACAACATCACCAAGGTCCAGACGTTCATCATCACCAAGGCGCCAGGCATGGGACCATGGGGGACAGGGATCAACAAGGGCGCATGGTAGCAGGCGAGATGTTGAGGAAGGTGCAGGAGAACATGAAGAAATGGAGGACGAACTGTCCATGGACGTGGAAGACTCAGCAGATGAGGGAGACCTTGGTCAAATTTCAGTTGAAAGAGGTTGGGGGGAGATGTCAGAGGAAGAAAGAATGGTTAGCACCTCTATGCCACAAACACAGCGTGGACTTGGTCCGCATGGCTGCGCAAGACACATGAGTGCCTTCTTGTTGCAGTACCTTTAACATGACCCTCGTATTGTCAAAATTAGAAGTGATGATGACTACTGGCTTGCCACACTATTAGATCCCCGGTACAAGTCCAAATTTTGTGACATAATTCCAGCCATAGAAAGGGACGCACGTATGCAGGAGTATCAGCAGAAGCTGTTACTCGATCTTAGCTCAGCTTTTCCACCAAACAACCATGCAGGTGCAGGGAGTGAATCTCCCAGTTGTAACTTGACAAACATGGGACGGTCTCGTCATCTTCAACAGTCTACCCGTACCAGTAGGACCGTATCTGGTGCTGGTAACAGCAATTTTATGGAATCTTTTCATAATTTTTTTATACCCTCTTTTGCAAGGCCACCAGAGACAACAAGTCTGACACATAGTCAACGGCTGGAGAGGATGATACAGGAGTATCTCCAAATGAACATCGATGCCATGACTTTGCAAATGGAGCCTTGCTCCTTTTGGGCTTCAAATCTAGAAAAATGGCCAGAGCTCTCCAGTTACGCCTTGGAGATTTTGTCGTGTCCAGCTGCCAGCGTTGTCTCTGAACGTGTCTTCAGTGCTGCTGGGTGTGTGCTGACAGATAAGCGCACACGTCTGTCCAGTGACAATGTGGACAGACTGACGTTCATCAAAATGAACAAGTCATGGATCCAGAAGGAATTTACTACCCCTGTGTCATCCTGGGGAGAGTAAATGCTTGTGGATTTGGAATGTGCTTGATGCAAATCAAAACATCCTGTTTGCAATTAGGGCACAACTGCTGCCACTGAAGGGGTGGGTGTGTGTGGGGCCCAATTTTTGGAAAAAAGGAAGACTCCGCTTGGAGTAACCCTTGCTTACATTGTTTTTAAAAGAAGCCAAGATGAACAGAGCTGGGATCAGGAAAGACTTTGCTACCTACCCTGGTGTCATCCTGGGGACAGTTAATTATGGCGTATTTTTGAATGTGCTTGATGCAAATCTAGCTGTGAAGTGTACAACTGGGGCACAACTGCTGCCACTGAAGGGGTGGGTGTGTGTGGGGCCCAATTTTTGGAAAAAAGGGAGACTCCGCTTGGAGTAACCCTTGCTTACATTGTTTTTAAAAGAAGCCAAGATGAACAGAGCTGGGATCAGGAAAGACTTTGCTACCTACCCTGGTGTCATCCTGGGGACGGTTAATTATGGCGTATTTTTGAATGTGCTTGATGCAAATCTAGCTGTGAAGTGTACAACTGGGGTACAACTGCTGCCACTGAATGGGTGGGTGTGTGTGGGGCCCAATTTTTTGAAAAAAGGGAGACTCCGCTTGGAGTAACCCTTGCTTACATTGTTTTTAAAAGAAGTGAAGATGAACAGAGCTGGGATCAGGAAAGACTTTGCTACCTACCCTGGTGTCATCCTGGGGACGGTTAATTATGGCGTATTTTTGAATGTGCTTGATGCAAATCTAGCTGTGAAGTGTACAACTGGGGCACAACTGCTGCCACTGAAGGGGTGGGTGTGTGTGGGGCCCAATTTTTGGAAAAAAGGAAGACTCCGCTTGGAGTAACCCTTGCTTACATTGTTTTTAAAAGAAGCCAAGATGAACAGAGCTGGGATCAGGAAAGACTTTGCTACCTACCCTGGTGTCATCCTGGGGACGGTTAATTATGGCGTATTTTTGAATGTGCTTGATGCAAATCTAGCTGTGAAGTGTACAACTGGGGCACAACTGCTGCCACTGAAGGGGTGGTTGTGTGTGGGGCCCAATTTTTTGATAAAAGGGAGACTCCGCTTGGAGTAACTCTTGCTTACATTGTTTTTAAAAGAAGCCAAAATGAACAGAGCTGGGATCAGGAAAGACTTTGCTACCTACCCTGGTGTCATCCTGGGGACGGTTAATTATGGCGTATTTTTGAATGTGCTTGATGCAAATCTAGCTGTGAAGTGTACAACTGGGGCACAACTGCTGCCACTGAATGGGTGGGTGTGTGTGGGGCCCAATTTTTTGAAAAAAGGGAGACTCCGCTTGGAGTAACCCTTGCTTACATTGTTTTTAAAAGAAGCCAAGATGAACAGAGCTGGGATCAGGAAAGACTTTGCTACCTACCCTGGTGTCATCCTGGGGACGGTTAATTATGGCGTATTTTTGAATGTGCTTGATGGAAATCTAGCTGTGAAGTGTACAACTGGGGCACAACTGCTGCCACTGAAGGGGTGGGTGTGTGTGGGGCCCAATTTTTGGAAAAAAGGAAGACTCCGCTTGGAGTAACCCTTGCTTACATTGTTTTTAAAAGAAGCCAAGATGAACAGAGCTGGGATCAGGAAAGACTTTGCTACCTACCCTGGTGTCATCCTGGGGACGGTTAATTATGGCGTATTTGTGAATGTGCTTGATGCAAATCTAGCTGTGAAGTGTACAACTGGGGCACAACTGCTGCCACTGAATGGGTGGGTGTGTGTGTGGCCCAATTTTTGGAAAAAAGGAAGACTCCGCTTGGAGTCACCTTGCGGTGTTTTACATGATTTTAGAAGGGCGTGCCATGCCTATATCTGTGTCTCCTCCTCTTTTTCCTTGTCCTGCTCTTTTGTTTTCACATGAGTATATGTCCTTGTCACTTTCTCATGTGTTTGTGTTGTGTTGTGAGTTGTTTGTCACCTTTTGGACACCTTTGAGGGTGTTTTCTATGTGTTTTTATGTGTTTGTGAATGCCTGCCATTGTTTCCTATGCGGATCGAGTTCGGTTCGTCGAACGTTCGACGAACCGAACTCGAACGGGACCTCCGTTCGGCGAACCGACCTCGAGCCGAACCGGGACCGGTTCGCTCATCTCTAGTTGCTAGACGCCGGCTCCCTGCAAATTCAGTTCGTTGGTCTCCCACCGTCAAACACGCGGATGCGTGCTGCACAGCGGGAGACTAACAAGCAAAAAATGGTCCTGATAGTTTTTTAACGATCAGCGACCTCGCAGCAGGGGCCCGCTCGCTGCTGCTTGTCACACACAGCGATATCACTGGCGAGGTCACTGATGCATCGCAAAACCTGTGACGTTTCAGCGATCTCGCTAGCTATCTCGCTATGTGTGACGGGGGGTTTAGTCAATGCAAAGACAGGAGAACATTCAGTCTTGGATAGTGGGTAATTTCAATTAACACACAATGCACTGTCAACCTCTAAAAAGAATTGCTCAAGCTGCTTCATAGAGATCAGCTTTCTCAAAGAGATTCAGCAGTCTGACTGCTATTACCCTGAGACTGAATCCATGGCGTCAGGTTTTTATGGTCTGCTTAATCTTCTTACTCAAATAGCGTTCCATTTTATATTCCATTTGCATGCATGTGTACATCCTAATAGACTATTAAAACCACTATGTGACCTACTTTTGCAAGACCCAGTCTTACATCTCATTGGTGTGCATGCCTTTCCAGTGTGATAGGCTATTAAATGCATGAGATGAGCGGGTTATTTAATTTATATATTATTTTATTTTTATGTGCATTCCTTGGAATGATCAGTATGCAAGGGTAATATCAGTTAAGGAAAACAGTTTAGAGAAAACCATATATTTTCATGTTTTACTATCATGTATCATTAGTGCTGGTTCTATACTTAATGAAGTGCTTAAATGATACATAAATACAAACACAAGCATGCAGAAATCTGATATTGGACATATAAATATGCAAATGAGGTAAAAAAGAAACAATATTTGAGCTAAACTGGAGTATTAAAGGCTTTGAGAGAGTCTTGAAAGCTGTTTACTAATCTTTGTGCAGGTAATTTAGATTCTGCGACCATTACTGAATTACTTATGTGGGATGGAGGATGGTTTTGTGATATTTACTACCCTAATCCATATAGTCCTACTTTTAGATAATTAGAATTGGTTTTGAATTAGTCAGCTCAAACTGGAATATGCTGTAGTTTGCGCTTTGATGATAGACGAGTGATACAGAAAGTGTAATTTGTATAATGGTGTTTGAAGCTGGCATTTTATTGGCAAACATTTTTATCACTACCCATGATATTCTAATTGATTTATCAATAACCGTTAAGTAGTAGCTGATTGTATTGGCTGTGAAAGCTATCTACTTCAGATAATAACACGCTTAATACCGTCACACATAATGAGATCGCTAGCGAGATCGCAGCTGAGTCACGGTTTCTGTGACGCAGTAGCGATCCCGTTAGCGATCTCGTTATGTGTGACACCTACCAGCGATCAGGCCCCTGCTGTGAGATCTCTAGTCGTTGCAGAATGGTCCAGGCCATTTTCTTCAAAGGTGATCTCCTGCTGGGCAGGATGCATCGCTGTGTTTGACACTGTGACAGGGTCACAGTGACTGCTGAGATCGTTATACAGGTCGCTACTGCTACCTGTATTGTTCCTGATCGCTGGTAAGATCTGACTGTGTGACATCTCACCAGCGACCTCCCAGCCACTTACCTGCAATCCCTATCAGGTCGCATCGTTTTCGGGATCGCTGGTAAGTTGTTGTGTGTGACTGGGCCTTTAAAGGGAAGCTATCATAAGAAATTGAGCTATTGTTTAAAGGAGTATGTCAGCACAGAATGACAATTCAGGCCAACTACAGGTGTGGACGGACATTTAAATACACCTTTTCAACTATCTTTTTTCTCTTTTTTCTCTCTATAAAGCCAGAGCTGTCAATCAAAGAAGAGGGAGGTAGAAATAGAGGTAAATCAAGTAGATGTGAAGAAAGAGGCACGAAAATGTTTGGTCATGCAAAGGGTGCACAACACACCTGTAAATCACTTGAACAGTCATTGTGTGCTGACAACTTCCCATTTGGCCCCAATCACACATCAGTGATTCTGGTATGTATGTTGCAGTTTTTATACGTGCCAAAATCACGGCCATACGCAGACCCCCTTAAAATCAATGGATCTGCGCACACATCAGGGATTTCTCACCGACCATGTTTCTGTGCAGTGCACATGCGTGTCTGTGTATTCCGCACAGAGACATGTCCATTTTTCTCCTGCATCACTGATGTCACATGGACCACACAGTGGTGTGATCCGTATGACACCTATCAGAGAAATCACATATCTGTGAAATAAAATGGGTTTTATACCCACTTGTCTCCAACAAGGCTATTTTCTGTGCTGCTATTTTCTGTCTCCTGCTTCCAAGCCAGCTAATTATGCACATGCATATTCACTGCATCGCGACTCTGAAGTAACAGCAGAGGGGAGACAGCAGCGGCTGAAGACAGCAGTGCAGGAGATATCAGCACCACGGACAGCAGCGGTGTAGACAGGTGAGTATAAAGCCTGCTTTACACCAGGCAATCTATCGTGCGATAGATCATCGGGGTCACGGTTTTTGTGACGCACATCCGGCATCGCTGGCGATGCCGGCCTGTGTGACACCTCCTAGCGACACAGTATCGCTCACAAATCGTGAGATTATCGCTCACAAATCGTGAGTCGGGTACTGCTCGTTAGGTTCCATAATATCGGTTACTTTAGTCGCCCATCGTTTCCGTGGTAGCACACGTCGCTCCGTGTGACACCACGGGAACGATGAGCAGCTCACCTGCCTCCCGCGGCCGCCGCCGGCTCTATGTGGAAGGAAGGAGGTGGGCGGGATGTTTACGTCCCGCTCATCTCCGCCCCTCCGCTTCTATTGGCCGGCGCCCGTGTGACGTCGCTGTGACGCCGAACGTCCCTCCCACTCCAGGAAGTGGACGTTCGCCGCCCACAGCGAGGTCGCACGAGAGGTAAGTATGTGTGACGGGGTTTAGTAACTTTGTGCGACACGGGCAGCGATTTGCCCGTGACGCAAAAAGGACGGGGGCGGGTACGATCGATTGTGAAATCGCACAATCGGTCGTACCGTGTAAAGCAGGCTTAAATGCCTGATCTCTGTGTGCTATCATGGATAGCACACGGAGAACACACATGTGCCAAAGTCATGACTCATGACACACGGAGGGACATACGCGTCTGAAACACATTAGTGAAAAATGTGTATGCTTTTGACAGACGTGGGAAAGAGGCCTTTAATGTATTTTTTTTTGCCAAATTTTTCACAAAAATAAAATAAATTTAGTAAACTTGCAATTTGCTGTTCTTTCAGAAAGTGTTTTCCGTAAAGCTCCATATTATCAGAAGCAGGATACAATGACAGGTTCCTCTATACATAGCTGATAACACAGGATAAACCGATCACAATATGTCACATCTGAACCCCCTCCATTCACAAAGATTTTATCATATTAAATACTAAAGATAGGGTTTGATATTTGTAGCTTTGCACGTGTGTTGTTTCCTGAAACAGGAAGTTAGTGTTTAGTTTTTAAGCACAATATTTTTCATTACTCAGGTTTGCCTTATTGATATTCTGTGGACTTGAAAATACAGTATATATTTTTTTTAAGCAAACCAGTGCAAGACTATAGGCACCATTGCTTCATTATTACTGCATTACTGCATTACTAGTATTGTCACCAAGCAGGCCTATATTCCTATACTAGCTGTAGTACCCGGTGTTGCCTGGGATAGTAGCTTCTGTCTCTTTCACTCTCCCTCTCTACTGCTTTATCTGTCTTTCTCCCTCTCTATCTGTGTCCCTCTCTGTCGGTCCCTCTCCCTTACTATCTGTCTCCATCTCTTTCTGACGGTCTCTTTCTCCCTCTCTGTTTTTGTCTGTCTGTCTGTATGTGTGTCTGTCTCTGTGTGTCTCTGTCTCTCTGTGTGTGTCTCTGTCTGTGTGTCTCTGTCTCTCTGTGTGTGTCTCTGTCTGTGTGTCTCTGTCTCTCTGTGTCTCTGTGTGTGTGTGTGTGTGTGTGTCTCTGTGGGTCTATGTCTCTGTGTGTGTCTTTGTCTCTGTGTGTGTGTCACTGTGTCTCTGTATCAGTCTGCATCTGTGTGTGTGTCTCTGTGTCTCTCTGTCCCTATATTGGTCTATGTGTTTATCTGTGTGTCTCGTTCTCTGTATGTCTCTGTGTCTTTGTATGTCTGTGCATCTGTCCCTGTATCGGTCTATGTGTTTATCTGTGTGTCTCTGTGTCTTTTTGTGTCTGTCTCTGTGTGTCTCTGTCTCTGTGTGTGTCTGTCTCTGTGTGTGTCTGTATGTCTCTGTGTGAGTCTCTGTGTGAGTCTCTGTGTGTGTCTGTCTCTGTGTGTGTCTGTCTCTGTGTGTGTCTGTATGTCTCTGTGTATGTCTCTGTGTGAGTCTCTGTGTGAGTCTCTGTGTGAGTCTCTGTGTGAGTCTCTGTGTGAGTCTCTGTGTGAGTCTGTGTATGTCTCTGTGTATGTCTCTGTGTATGTCTCTGTGTATGTCTCTGTGTATGTCTCTGTGTGTCTCAGATAACAGAGAGTGATAGAAGAAGGGTCTTAATTCCGCGCCAAGGACTCAATGGATCCAGGAAGAGATTATCGAGATTTGATGTTCTCTTGCCAATGTCCTGATGAAGGGAGCTGTGTCTCCAGAAACGCGTAGACTTGTGCATGTTATTAAAGAAGCATTAATCTCTTCCTGGATCCATTGAGTCCTTGGCGCGGAATTAAGACCCTTCTTCTATCACTCTCTGTTATCAGCCAACTTTGGGACTGCTGCCTGGACCTGGATCTTATATATGCCTGTATAGTGGTTGGGACTGGCACAACCATTATAGGTGAGTGTGTTTTTATTACATATCTTCCTCCCTTTTTGGGGTAAGACCCTATTGCGCTTTTCTTTCCACAGTTTCTCATCTGTGTGTCTCAGGGGAGAGAGAGACTCAAAAAATGAATACTGATAAGCAAGGTAGAGGTGAATAAATGCCCTCCCAGGATAAACTCTCCTACCTATGCTGTGCCACTGGTGGCATCAGTGGTATGTACACATGGAGTAAGAGTTATGGTGTGCAATGCACATGTGAGTAAATTTATGTGCACTTAATGTACTATCACCACTATCAACACCACTTTTTGTGTTTGTCAAGGGGCATAGCTGTCACTGAGGGTGAAATGACCCTTTTTGGCAAAATTAAACACTGCATACCTACCCGAAACATTACCCACCCAGTGATTTCATTGGCTGGCTACAGGTGGAAGGGACCATGATTTGGTGGGCCTTTAGCTGTGAGGATTTTATATTAAATATCTGTTTACATTTAGTGAAAATATATTTAATATGTTTTCAGTGCTCCGAGACATGGACAAGGTAAGCAAGGCTGAAACTCTATCAGCACTGAACAACACAAAATAGTTATAATGTCAAGACTGAACCAAGACTAACTATTTAAAAACTGTTTTTTCAAAGGTTTTATGGACTGATGAGATGAAACTGTCTCTTGATTAGAGATGAGCGAACCCAAGGTTCAGTTTTCGAACCAAACACTGACATTAGAAAAGCACAGTTTGCATTCGGAGTTCGAATGCTTTAGATGCAAACTCCACCCATGCAAGCATCGCTGTGCTTAGGTACGCTTTGTGCTCAGACCTGTGCGAGCCTCTCATAGTATTTGAATGTTGCACACTGGGGTAACAACAGTGTAATCACATGTAGTGTGCAACAAAAAAAAAAATTGAATAAGCCCACCCAACTGCCCTCGGAAGTGATCTGCTTATGGCTGGCTATATGTGGGCCAGTCAGTGTTTTTGAACCAGGTTCGGACCAAGTTCGAACCAGTAAAGGTTTGGCTTGATAGCTGCTAGCGAACCGAACCTCTAAAGGTTTGCTCATCTCTACTTTTGATGGACAAGATGGGCCCGTGGCTGGATCTGTAATGGGGAAAAACCTTAATTTCAGCTTAGATCGCAGCAATGCTGAGGTGGTGTACTGCTATGCTCTGATTTTATTGAAGATGAGCTAGTTTGAACTTTTTGGGTTGAAGATTAACTCAAAATTAATTAATTCCCATAAAGACACTTTCTTCAAACAGAAGTACAGTAACAAAGTTTTCATCTTTTAAGTAGACCATGATTTTTATGAAGGACTTTGCTCCATCACATACATTGAAGTATTCTACTGCTTGCCTAGCCAGTGCAGGACATAAAAATGAAAAAATAATGACATGACCCCTTTTTTACCTGACCTGAACCTTATTGAGAATGTGTGAGCCTTTCTTAAACATTAAATTTAAGAAGGAAAACAGTAAATTTCCCTGAACAGTGTCTGGGAAGCTGTGGTTGGTGCTGACTAGTTATGGGTGAGTGGGCTCGCCACTGCTTGGTACTCGATAGAGCATTGGGGTGCTAAGGCATGCTGATTGCTCAATCTAGTATTTTGGGTGCTCAATCATCAAGCTCGAGTCCTCGCCCCACATGTTTTGCAGATGTTTTTCAGCCACCAAACATGCGGGGATTGCCTGCCAATCATAGTAATGCCATAGTCATGCTGGCTACTGACATAACTGTAATTGGCTGGCCCCAACTCTTCATCGGGTCTTTATAAGGCCCGGTGAGGAACAACTGAGCACACTCTACCCTGGAATTTGTGTGCGCATAGTAGCTGGAGAAGGGATAGGTTTGGATTAGAGGCATATAGGCAAAAGTTTCTAGTCTTACAGTCCTTGCTGCTAGTGTAGCAGAGGCAAAGGAACAACCACCAGGCAGAATTCAATTACGGTACATAAGACGAGGTTTCAGAAACAAGGAAACAGCTTTATTAACAGACAGGAATAATATGTATCTGCAAGTTAATGCATAGTATAGCATAGTATATCAGAAGTAAGGTTAACAACACTGCAGGTTCGCGCTGGACCTCACCAATAGCTATTACATATATCTGTACAATGAAAAACTTTGCGAAATAAATTATTTTAAAACCACACTACAATAACAACCTGACTGGACTTTGCTCTCCAGGCCACGTGGCTATCGTGCTCTGACTAAGGTCTATGCTAAACCCTATCGAGTGTGCACACCTGTAAATGACTCATTGTCCTGCTGTGGAGGACCAGGTCCACTCCCGGAGGTATGATGTTGCATTGCTTGAGTGGCTCATCACTTCGCACTCTCCTTCTAGAGCAGGGGGAACCTCTCCTCTTGCATGGGCCCGGAGTTGTTTGACTCCTCTAGATGATGCCACTTCCTTGTCTTCAGCATTGCTGACCTCAGGAGCTTTAAATCCAATACTGGCTTGGCATACAACAAGGGCTCTGTCATGGTCGGCTGGCAGTCTCTCTAACAGCCAGGTGTTACGCTCACCGAGGAGCAGCGAGCGTCCGGAGGTGGACCCACTGGACCGTGCACCGGACTCCCCTGAGAAGGCGACCAGCAGCGAACCCCTATACAGGGACTGTGCGGCGCCTCCCCAGGAGGCCTAAATGCACGGCAGCCAGGAACCGGTAGTAGGAGTCTCTGTAGGGCCAGGTGTAGCAAGGTTGTGACGTCCACAGCCGGCAGGACACGGAAACTGCACCAGAGATGTTCACAGCAGGTGACGTCCACCGCAGGTACGGCACGGATAATGTCCACAGCAGGTAGGGCACGGTGACGTCCACTGTCGGTATGAGCGGTGACGTCCACAGCAGGTACGGCACAGATAATGTCCACGGTAGGTAGGGCACGGTGACGTCCACTGTCAGTATGAGCGGTGACGTCCCCAGCCGGAATGGTACGGATGGCACTATGGTGAGACAAGGAATTAGAACCAGGTATCAAAGCACAGAAAACAGATAACAGCACAACGGGTCTGGACACTGGCAAGGCTCTAATGGAAGCGTTGCTCGGGCGCCTGCTGCTGGGGGAGGTGAACCTAAATACCCATCAGGTAACAGGTGACCTCTGAGGTCACTTCCAAAAACGGGGCATACTGCTTTAAGGAAGGGGGCGTGGCCTCACGCGCAGCCTAGAGTCACTTACTGCAGCTCTGTGTAAGGAAGGGAGACAGGAAGAGGCTGCAGCATGCCTGGGAGCAGGAGCAACGTCTGCAGAGCCATGGGACCGGTAAGAGGAAGGCCGTCGCTGCCTGGGGCTATGACTGGGAGTGCTAGTGGGAGCCATGCTGGGACTGGGCACATGTGAGGGAGCGCGCCCCCCACGGGGTCTGGTGGGACCAGGCGCTACACCAGGGTCTGGGTCTGTCTCCCATCCGCCATTCTCAGATGGTCTCTTAGGTAGCGACTCGTCACTCTCAAACTCTCTAATGACTCGACTTCTCCTGTTCTGCATTAAGCACTTCTCCCACTCTTTCTCAGCTTCTCCCACTTTTTGGAATGGAATAGTCCAACTGCACAGCTCAGAGGGGAACACTGACTCTGCTGGCTAGTCCACAAAACAAAGAACATAGTGGCCTCTTAAAGTCATAGCATTTTTAACTGTTTGTAAGGGCAATAGCCCTACACTAGTCTTCAATGACAGTACATTAACAGCTAGGTTTCAAACTGATTTCTTTGTGGGACCTATTTCTCTATAGTGTCCCAGAAGCCATTTTTCTGCGAGACATTTGGCCACATGTTGCTTATGTTATGCAGATCAGCCTGCATGGTCTAAATTGGATATTATGCCCTGCAGCATCTTCAGACTTGTTTCCCATTGACCACATCTGTGATGTCATTGATTAGTAATTACAAATGGAGCTGCCATCAGTGTATCTTGATGATTTGAGCTCCAAAGTGCATTAAGCATGACAAAAGTTTCCCCAGACAGCCATTAATAAACCCATAGATTAGCATGCCAAGGTGTATAGCTGTGAGTATTTTTGCATGTGGCACGCATAAATCAAAAGATGATATTTGTAGATAACATACTATATTCACAAATAGAAAATACGTATGAATATTGAAACTTAGACAATTTTCTATTTCATTTGGTTAAAAATATGTCTATACTGATGAGTCAAAATGTGAAATACTTGGCTGTAACAGTTCTTCAAGATATTTGGAACAACTTCCCTGCAGATGTGTGCAAATGTACTAAGAAGAATTGATCATTTGAAGCTGTTTTGAAGACAGAGGCTGGTCACATCAAATACTGATGGGATTTAGATTTCACTTTTATTGATTCATTTTGTTTTCATAATTTGGTAAAAATTAACTATTAAAAGGAACCAGTGACATGTAAAAATGCTATTAACCTGCAGATGTGGGGCTAATCTGCAGGTTAATAGCAATCTGAAACTTCCTGGCACCTGCACATTAAACCCCACTGCCAGGAGGAAATGAACTTTAATCATGGCAGCATTTCTTTTTTTCAGTCATGGAGGCAGCGCCCATGCGTGTTCAGTCACCACTCTGTATGGAGAGTGGCAACTATAACCACCCCCCGCACATATTGATAGCCTCCTCTAATGCTGAGTGGCTATCAGACAGTGCGAGGAGTGTGGTTACAGCCACCACTCTCCATACACAGAGCGGTGACTGAACCAATATCGGCGGCACCCTCATGGCTACAATGCTGCTGGGAGGATTACAGTCAATTTCCTCCCAACAGCAGGGTTTAATGTGCTGACACCTGGCAGGTTCAGAATGCTGTTAACCTGCAGATTAACCAGTTTCTGCAGGTATTATGACCATATGATTTCATATGTGTTGATCACCATCACTGTGTCTTGATTTTTGTCTGGGTTTTGGTATTTGATATAAAAATAGAATGCTTGGTTAAAATAACTAACATTATAAAAATGCTTCATAGCAAGCGATTACCACATTAAGGCTCTGCCAGGCAAAACACCAGCAGGATGCCAACAAAATGACAATCTAGCACCTGTTATATCTGTAATTTAAAAGATAATTGGGAAGAAATATTACTGTGCTGAAACTGAATTATAAATTTAGATCTGCCTTCACCGAAAGCGTAGTAGTTTCTAAAAAAAAGTGCAGTATGATATTCTTAGCACATGGTTTAATGACAGAGTGAGAATTCATCTATCTTTACTGTAAGCTCATTAATATTTGTGCCACTCATACAATATTCATGTGAATTTCGCCTAAGCCTAAATATTCAAAACGACATTAGTAATATACAGTGGTGCACAATTTATATGTAGACAGAAATCAAGGTTCCCTATTACAGTACTTCCCTTTTACTATAGTTAAATTTAGTATAAGATTATCTACGTGATGTAAAATTAAAACTGTGTCCCAAAAATGACCAAGTGGTGTATGTAGAAAAAAAAATCAGCTACTTTTCACAAAACGGTCAGTTAGGCCGGGGCCACACGGGGCACTAATGCGATCTCGCATGACACTGAGCTCACACTGGCAGTACAGCAGAGCCGAGTGTCATGCGAGTATCCCTGCGACTGAAGTCCGACTGTGCGAGCGGACCGCAGCTGCGGGGTGCGGGCCGGCTCTGTGTAGGGGAGGGATTTATCTCCCTCTCTCCTCTGTAGCCGGCTATTGCCATTCTCGCCCTGCACTCGTGGTACACCGGTGTACTGAGAGTACAGTGCGATTTTTCTCTCCCCCCATACACTTGAATGGGTGCGTGAGAAAGAGTCTAGCATTACATCCACAGCATGCTGCGATTATTTTCTCGGTCCAATTAGGGCTGAAAAAATAATCGCTCATGTGCACTGACACATAGGCTAATATTGGTCTGAGTGGAATGCGATGTTTTATTGCACTCCACTCGCACCATTTTTCTCGCCATGTGGCTTAGGCCTTACTGGAAGCTGCTGGTATGATTTGTGTTCTATTGTCATTGTGTTGGGTTTTCACTATGGCGGGTATAATGCAACACCAAGGTCTGCACTAATAACATGTTAATAATGTAATTATTTACTGACACTGTGGATTGGATTTTGTGGTTATTGATAGTAGTTTATAACCACTGTCTTCAATGTTGCCTTAAATTGCACTTTTGTTCACTCTTCATATTCATTATATCATTTGTGTTGTGAAATATGTACAATCTGTTTAGGAATATAAAGATATTAGGTAATCATTATACTAAGCCTAGTAAACTTAGTATATTTATTGCATCAATATTTACTTGAACTAATTATAATAAGTGAAAAGCCAATCCCTGTAAGGGTTTATACCAGGCCTGTACAACATAAGGCTCAGGGTCTGCATGCGAATAATATGGAGATGTGCAGTGTGGGGGAGGCAATATGTTGGAAAGTGGCAGTGTGGGGTGATATCATGGAAAAGGGCATTGTGAAGGAATGTTATGGAGAGGGGCTGTGTAAGGGATATTATGGAGAGGGGCAGTGTGGGGGGATGTGATAGAAAGGAGCAATGTAGGGGGATATTATGGGGAGAGTCAGTGTGGGGGTAGGGATATTTTGAGCAGGAAGCACAGTAAGGGAGAATATATTTAGGAGTGCAGCATGTGAGATATTTTTGTTCATGGGCTACATAATGATACTTTTATTTGAAGGGAATGATGTTGGGATGTTCTGCTAAAAGCGGAGAAGAGGGACGTATGCAGAAATGAGTTCTAGGCATGAAATGTCATCTGTACTTTGTGGTAACAAAACGGACAGAAACGATTTGGGATACTGACTATGTTCTATCAATAGTAAGGTGCTTTATGGTCAGCTGTCTGATGATGACTGAGAACAACTCCTAGCATCTCAGCATCTCCTTACCAATGTTAAGGACATACTGGGATTTGTCGGTTCAAGCAATAGAATTGTACGTGGAGCTGACCTGGCATTGCAATTGATTGCTGCACTATGCTGTATACATGTACTGACAGTTTTGATCTTCCACACTTGTAGCAATCCATAATGTGCTTCACAGCTATGCTAAAACTTTATCTTAAATCTCTAAGTTTTGAGTATTTTTATGAGGAAGATTTCTTGAGTTTCTGCTCAAAAAAACTCAGTTTAAATTAATGTGTGTTCACAGTAATTTTTTGTAGCAGAAACTCTCCAAATCCTCCTCAAATACCTAAATCATTCCTCTGGTGGTGTATTAATGTACTGATGGTTGTTCTGGTGATGTATTCATGCCAGTTCCCTGTATATTTTTTTGCAGCCCATGGAATTAGTTCAATATAGCAATGTGGCCCTTGGACCTAAAAATCTTGTGCCCCCTAGTTTATACAATGTCACTGCATGTTGATAAAAGGATAGTTACAATCCAGAAGAATAACTTCTAGAGAAGAATAGCTGTTTAAAGAAATAAAATTGAAGTAGAACATGCCATGCCATGATTGCTATGCGAAAGAACTCTCTCCAGAAAAAAGAAACTAAGCTGCTTCTATTTGAGTAGTCATTGTCTGATCATAAAATGACCTCTGCAACATGAGTAGGGACATTAGCCAAGCCAAAGACCTCAAATATCCCTATTTACACTTCAAGACTATTGACGATTTGGACACTGACCTATAGGGAGCGATCAGCCTTTAGATGCCGTCTGCATACTTTATTACCAATTAAGCCAGATCCACACATCCGTGATTCATGATTCGCATATTTCCCACAATTTTCAGACTAGCCTTGTGTCTCCTCTCTGAAACTCAACAACCTGATATATTCTTATGAAAATGTTAAGTTTGTGTTAAGATACCTGTGGCCAGTCAGTAAATCGCGGTCTGTATACAGACTGACAAACTTGGATATGTGAAGCAGAGTAAGACTCTACTGACCTGCTCTCCATCAGCAAAGCTAAACATCCACTTACACCAAACTCCAAAACTTATTTTTCTTTCTTATAGATTCTTAGGGAATTAATGAGGTGCACAAAGGAACATTGTTGATCCATTATATAGCAATGTGCATGAGGCCAGAGATCTAAGGATTATGACGGCCGCCCTTGCCTTCTTTACAAAATAATATTTTTCTGTTCCAAAGAATAAATGTCCAAGTACATCTCAAATCTGAGTCTTAAATGAGGCTTTCAACCCCTTCACGACCTTTGACGGATCTATCCGTCATGGATCGTGTGAGGTTAATCCCCGCTCCCTGCCGTAGGCAGGTAGCGGCGATCTGCGCACATATCAGCTGTTTTCAATAGCTGACATGTATGCCTGCATGTTCCGAGTGGAATCGCATTCCACCCGGAACATTTAACCCCTTACATCTCACTGCCAAAGTCTGGCAGCGAGATGTATATGCGCGTGGTAATTATTTTCACTTACCGCCGCCCCCACAGGAAATCACACGTGTGATCACGTGACTTTCGGTGGTTGCCATGGTAGCACAGGGTCATGTGATGACGCCTATAGCTATCATGAGTAACTTTCGTTTTCACTCGGCTTGGAGCCGAATGAATCAGGAAGTCACAATATCTGCTTTTTACAGCTGTGTAGCTGTGATCTGCAGATAGGGCAGAGCGATCGGATTGCTGATCGCTATAGCCCCCTAGGGGGAATAGTATAATTAAAAAAAAAAAAGTTTTAAAAAATAAAAAAACCTAAAAGTTTAAATCACCCCCCTTTCACCCCATTGAAAATTAAAGGGTTAAAAAAATAAAAAATATACACGAATTTGGTATCGCCACGTTCAGAAATGCCCGATCTATCAAAATATAAAATCAATTAATCTGATTGGTAAATGGCGTAGCGGCAAAAAAATTCCAAACGCCAAAATTACGTTTTTTGGTCGCAGGTTTTACGCAAAATGTAATAACAGGCGATCAAAATATAGCATCTGCGCAAAAACGCTACCATTAAAAATGTCAGCTCGAGACGCAAAAAATAAGCCATCACTAAGCCATAGATCCCAAAAAATGAGAACACTACGGGTTTGGGAAAATGGCGCAAAACGTACACCGCTTTTATTCGACGAGCTTGTGAATTTTTATTAACCCCTTAGATACAAGTAAACCTATACATGTTTGGTGTCTACAAACTCGCACCGACTTCAGGCATCACAATGATACATCAGTTTTTCCATATAGTGAACATGGTGGATAAAACATCTCAAAATCTATTGTACGATCATACTTTTTTTGCAGTTTTTCCCCACTTGGAATTTTTTTGCTATTTTCCAGTACATTATAAAATAAAACTTATGGTTTCATTTAAAAGTACAACTCATCCCACAAAAAGAAAGCCCTCATATGGCAAGATTGACAGAAAAATAAAAAAGTTACGGCTCTCGGAAGAAGGGGAGCAAAAAACAAAAACTCAAAACCGGTAAACGCCCGGGGGCTGATGACGCTGTCATTTCTGGCTATTAGGGCACACAAATATGGATATTTGCCCTATTTTTCCCACCCACACTGCGCTTGTTTCAGATGAAATCTTACAAGCAACAAACTGCTCTTTTGAGCGCTGCTTGCAATCTGTTGGAATCATGCATAGCATGTTGTAAATTGCTTTGCGGAAACTTAGCTCATTTAACTGGAGAATTGAACCAAGTTCTCCAGAGGTGAAATGTTAGTGTGTTAAATTCACTGTGACACTAAGCTGTCTCCCTGCGATTATGATCATTTCCTCTCTTCGTATGGCTGAGGCTTCAGTATGCACGCATAAAGACTGGTAAGCCTGGCTTTTCTGCCACTAATGGGACACATGCACAGCTTTTGCCTGAAATTACTGTATTTCAGAATTTCATTACTGTGTATAGTCAACTGCTCAGTGGTATAATGTAGCCAGCTAATCATCGTGCGATAATCAAGTATGCATATGTCACATAACTGAAGGCTGCAAAATCAGTTCCTGAGAATTCAGGGAGATCTCGGATGTAAAAAAAAATATGTTAACAGTTTTATGCATACAATATTTTATCCTACATTTAAAGATATAGAAAAATATTATTCACATTGCAATCAATTAAATATACGCCTTCATTTTCCAAACTTAACAAAGAAAATAAATGGATAGGATTCAGATAGAGCATTTCTGTGGGGTTACCCTGGTGCGGTATGTTAATAAGGATATCCATGAATAAGAACTAACGACACTGCGTTATGTCGAAACGCGTTGGTTAACTGTACCTTGTGGATGCTGTCTGTCCATTTTTAAGGAGATGAAAATAAAGAAAAAGGTTTTAATCTATCTTGCCTGATCCACTGGACTTCACTTCTTCTGAGTTAATAAGGATAGGTTCACATCTCGCAGAATATTAGCAGAAAATTATGCTACTCTGACTGTCCATTTTATTTGATGTAATGGACACTTTCAGCCCCCCTTTTCAGGTTCGTAAGGATTCCTGCAGTGAGCCCTCAGTGATGAGCAAGTTACCGTATTTTTCGGACTATAAGACGCACTTTTTTCCCCCAAATGTTGAGGGAAAGTGGGGGGTGCGTTTTATGGTCTGACTATAGGGCTGCGGGGAATGAGGGTGCTGCGGTGGAGCAGGTCATCGGCGGCACGAGCAGGCTGCAGCAGCGCCTGCCGTGACCACGTGGGCCCGCTCATTCCATATGCACGCCCATCCTTCCGCCCATCTCTCAGCGCTGAAGCCGGCGCTACAGGTGGGCGGGGTGATGGGTGGGGACGCGCGCATAGTAAACAGCCAGCTCGCGTGATCACCCCTGGCAACTACAGCCTGGAGTGATCATGCTCGGCTGTATTCACTGCTCCCCACGCAGCATCATCAGTGCGGGGTGCAGTGAATCAATGTACTCACCGTTCCCCTGCAGCACCGCACTTGTCTGCCGGCCGCGGCTGTATGGAAACTAGCGGTGCTCACAGCGATGATGTCATCGCTGTGCGCACGTGTCCACACAGTCGCGCCGGCAGACAGGAGGACATCGCGACGCTGCAGGGATCATGGCCGGCTCAACACAGCACTGCCGGCAGACAGGAGGAGGAACGACGCTGCGTGGAGCAAGGAAAGGTAGTGTAAACGTTTTTTTTGTTTTTTTTTGTTTGCCACAGGATTCAGGACAAAGCAGGATGATGGGGGTATATGAGCAGGATGATGGGGGTATATTAGCAGGATAATGGGGGTATATGAGCAGGATGATGGCGTATATAGCAGGATGGGAGCACATACCAGGATGGCAGTATATAGCAATATGGGGCTATACCAGGATGAGGGACATATATATATACACAAGGCAGGAGGATCATTACCAGGATGGGGTCCTTTATTAGAGGATTTGGGGACATTACCCCCATAACAGTGTCAGCAGCAGATGCTCACCCCATAACAACGTGTCATGACCACATTTTTTGCTTAAAATTTTATTTTCCTATTTTCCTTCTCTAAAACCAGGTTGTGTCTTATGGTCCGGTGCGTCTTATAGTCCGAAAAATACGGTATTCTCCAAGCTTTTGAAACACAATAACTTGCTGAGATGGAAATAACCTTATAAGCACAAACATTAGTGATGAGTGAATATATTCGGCACTATTTATTACTCGCACGAATATTAAGGTATTCAAAATATTTGTTACTCGCCGAGTATTTTGATATTCGTCTACTGAGTTTCGAGTCTCCTCCCCGCATGTTTGTGATTCATTTTCAGCCACTAAGCATGCGGGGATTACCTGCCAATAACAGTTAGGCTAAGTTCACATGTCCTGTAGTCATCCATTAGAACAGATCCATTGGGAAACGGATGTCTGCTGAATCCGTCATAGGAGTCTATAGACAACATATCCATTAACAGATTGCTATTTACCCATCTGTTGTACTTGCATTTGTATCAGATCCGTTGTTTTTTTAATGGATCTGTTACAAACAGACAATAAATAGCAATTTGTTAATGGATCCTTTGTCCATAGACTCCACAAGAATCTGGCCAACATCCGTTATTTATTACCAGACAAATAAGTTCTGTTTGCAAAACTTTTTAACAAATGGATCTCCAACTGATCCGTAATGACAGATGACTACAGGACATGTGAACCCAGCCTCATGCTGTACCTGGCATTACTGTGATTAGCAGGTGCAGTGAAAAAAATAAAAAATTACATGCAGTCATTAAAGCAGGAGAATTATACTTACCTAGTTTCTCGTAGCTGTGACACTGCTTCTGGGTCTGGTCATTAATCCTTATGAATATTGACTTATTTTTCCACCCACCTTCTGTAAGAGTGTCTGTGATTGGTTGCACTCCTGCATCCCCCTCCAACCCTTTGTGCCGGCATCTGTGTTTGGTTGTCCTTTCACTACCTGTCTGGGCCAGGAAGTGGAGTGTACAAAATAAATAATTGGAAAAAATGGAATAGGGTCCCCTGTATTTTGATACCCAGCACACATAAAGCAGACAGCTGGAGGCTGCAGCCCCCAGCTGTGTGCTTTACCTTGGCTTTGTATCAAATTACAAGGGATCTCCATGAAGCTTTTTTTAATTTGATTTAAAATAAGAATTAAAAAAGTGGAGTGTGGTCCCCACAATTTTGTTACCCAGCCAAGATAAAGAAGACAGCTGGGGGCTGGTACTCTCAGGCTGGGGGGGCCCATGGTTATTGGGCTCTCCCCAGCCTATAAATATCAGCCCCCAGCTATCCCAGAATTGACGCATCCATTAGATGCACCAATCCCAACTGAATCTCGATTGCCCTGCAGCGGTGGCAATTGAGGTAATATAAAAGGTTAATGACAGCTGTGATTTGTCAATAAAATCACAGCTGTCATCCAGCCTGAGTTTAGTAATGGGGAGGGGTCTATGAGACTCCCCATTACTAATCATGTAAGTAAAAAGAAAAACACAAAACACACAGAAAAATCCTTTATTTAAAAAGAAAAAAAATATCAACCCCCAAAACATTCCTCCAGGTCCAACGTAATCCACACAAGGTCCCATGATGGTGCCAGCTCTGCTGCATACTGAGGTATTTTGGAGGTATCAGCATCACGGTCTATGAGGCTAAAATCATTGCCTACATACCTCTAATACACTACCCCTACTTCAGAGATTTGCACTATAGTAAATGCAGCCAAGAACTGTGTTATTAGAAAATAAATGATTTTTTTTTTCATTATCAGTACCACAGTCAGTAAGGCTATAATCGCTACCCCTACTCCAGAAGTATGGTTTTATCAGAGAATAGAATAGCTTTCAATTAGCCCTGACAAGAATTGTTTACTGTTGTACCTTCAGGTAGTCAAGCTATAACACACTGCTCTGGCAGAATCTTTCCCTGGTCTTATATAGACCTAATGACACTATAGGGCTGACCAATTACAGTAGTGCCAGTAGCCAAGATGGCTACAGCATTACCATGATTGACAGGCAATCCCTGCATGTTTACTGGCTGATAAAAACCTGGAAAACATGTGGGGTAGGGACATCAAGCATGGCATACAAGCATCAAAATGCTCACTTGATTATCCAGTGTCTCGAGCATGCTAATGCTTGCTCAAACACCAAACAGTGCCAAGCACGGCTGCACACCATATTGGTATATTAGTTTTGGTAGAAGTATTAGTAAAAAAAATTATGTTATTTCCATGTATTATGTGCAATTTATACATTTTTTTGTGTATTCTGTTGTCTTTTTAATGGGGAAGAGTGAACACACTTGACTTTGTCAGATCTAGAATGTTACAGGCGTGTATGCAACTTATCGACATGCTGTTGAGTGCCCATGGGATTCTAGTCATGCCTCAGGGGAATGGCTGTCTCTCCTGTGACAATTGCCAGAACTCCTGTCATGCTGGTTTCATTTGGTTCCCATTCTAGAGCATTGCTCTCTGAGACAGTGCTTTTCTTAGTTGTGTGAAGCACGTCTAAAGTGGACTTTCCCTTAATTATATATCCATACTCAGCTTAGATTGAGGTGATTATGAATAGAACATAGTAATACACACTTGTTAGAGTGAAAAAAGGGACAGTAGCAGGAATTTAGGCGCCGCATAAGAAATATGAAGAAGCATCCATGCTAGTAGCTGTCCCCTCTGTTCCTGCTTTTAGCGCTGGATGATGCAGGGTGACTATGAGGTAGCCCTGATTTACTCCAGAAACTTTTTGCATTGTCCATCCAGGAAGCTTGGCAACTAATTCCTGGCAGGAAAGTATTTCTCCATGCTCTGAGCCCTGGTTGGGGCTACTCTATTTAAACTCCATAGTCTCAATCTCCTACTGCCAATTATAAGTACTCCTTTATTTGGTCCATACTAGAGTGTTCTGTTCTAAGCCAATTTACTGACTATATTTCTCACTTATTTTGGCCCTTGTCTGTACCTTTTCTTTTCTTGCTTTGACCTTGCCACATGTCAACTCTTGTCAACCACCTCCTCCAGCCATCACCTACATCAATGGCTCAACTCAGAGTCCCTGTGTAGGTCCACATGCCTGTAGAAGGGGTAACCGGTGAAGACCGGGGCTCCCTTAGGAAAAAATATTTGGAGGAGTTAGCACAAAACCTGTCCATAACAGCATTTGTTAGAGCCACTATACATTATGAAAGAGTACCACGAAATTGGTCCAATCCATCTACGGACACTCCCAGATCAATGATTATACCACAAAAAGGAAACAAATACTTTCCCTTTTAAAAGGAGTACACAACGTCTCAATTAATCATTAGTTTTTATTATCATCAAAAAATACACAGAAAAAACACCACACTATAAAAATGATAAATTGCAGTCAAAAATTTGAATATATACGGGTTTCAGCGATAATATATTGCACATAAGCTTACCATAAAGTGACCACTGCAGCACATAAGTCTAAATAATTACTAAGCTGAACGATGTTTATTGCACCAACCGTACTAATAAAGTGACTAGTGTTGAAGGAGACCCATGTCAGTAACCACAATGGGCTGTGCAAAATGATGCAAATATAAATCCTCCACGGAAGATATTATTGCACAATCCCCCCGGGGTCTCACCTATAACCTATGAGTATATAGTCAATTTCCCATTGCTTTTCGCTATATCTCCGCAATGCCGCCTCAACCAGATACATAGTGTGGACATGTCCATCAATCATATGCAAAACCAATCGCATTCAGTTGTGGGCGGAATTGCAGAGAGCCAGATCAGGCAATGGTATCAAAATGGTGCCTAACATAACCTACATAATTAACTAGTGTAAGCAGTTGAGGTCATACAATACATTTATGTGCTAAGTCCCAAATGCTCCATAGGATACGGACTCTTGTACAGCCGATAGCAAGATATAATTTTTTCATTCCTACACAGGTCCGGAAGAAATCCTGATTACATCCAAAATTATCAAAGGAATATGTTCATTTTTCGGTGGAAAATATCCGGGAGCGAAACACGTGTCGGGGGATCGGGTGGTCGCGGCATATACATCCCAGGTAATGTGCTCTATAGTAATGTCCTGAATCTAATATATGGGATATAGGTGTGATGTCCTTGTGGCACTTCTAGTCCAATCTGGTCATAGACATGGCTGGTTAACGGCATCCTATGGAGCATTTGGGACTTAGCACATAAATGTATTGTATGACCTCAACTGCTTACACTAGTTAATTATGTAAAATAAATATCAGCAGTGAGAAAGGGAATAATACATAACTTTTATTAGAATTATTAAAAAAATTGCGTAGTGCTGCAATTTATAAATTAATTTTTTGTGCAAAAAAATGAAACAATACTCATGTCCAAGAGGACCAACAAAGATAGCGTTGGAGCCCCCCCGGTGGTGTCCGTCAATGATAGACCATAATCACCAGATGGACATTGAGGGGCTTCGACGCCAAATCAGTGTCCAAGATTCATAGACACTGTAAAGTGATGACTGCTATGAGCCGGATAAATGGGGCAACAACCTATAATCCTATTAGTCAGGTTAGGGTCATGGGAGGATATATTCCAGTGGGAACCAAGCCCAAGGCTTGAGGGTTCAGCTAGTTCCTGCCAGGGAGAGAGCTCCTGCCCGGCCATGGACAGCCACCCGATTCATCTATCCTGATGACCCCCTTCTAACTACTGACCTGCACCTACAACTGGGTGAGACCATTCCATTTCTCTATTTATAATTGCATGATGTATAAATGAGCCGGTCATTATAAGCAAGAGGCAATAATTATACCTATATGTTTACTGCCGTGATTATACTCTGAATTAAATCCAAGACACACCACTGTGATCTTGGATGGATTTTTGTTAGGTTATGGTTGGTAATTGTTGGTGTTTACATGTATGAAAAGCTTGTTTTTTGAGGGATTTAGTAACCCCATACTGTATATTACACTGGTGAGTCCTATTGGGGGGCTTGGTTCCCACTGGAATATATCCTCCCATGACCCTAACCTGACTAATAGGATTATAGGTTGTTGCCCCATTTATCCGGCTCATAGCAGTCATCACTTTACAGTGTCTATGAATCTTGGACACTGATTTGGCGTCGAAGCCCCTCAATGTCCATCTGGTGATTATGGTCTATCATTGACGGACACCACCGGGGGGCTCCAACGCTATCTTTGTTGGTCCTCTTGGACATGAGTATTGTTTCATTTTTTTGCACAAAAAATTAATTTATAAATTGCAGCACTACGCAATTTTTTTAATAATTCTAATAAAAGTTATGTATTATTCCCTTTCTCACTGCTGATATTTATCTTAATTTTGAGAGGTAATTTGGGAACGGCTTCTCATCACCTGTTTCTACACTGCTGGTATTAGTTAATTATGTAGGTTATGTTAGGCACCATTTTGATACCATTGCCTGATCTGGCTCTCTGCAATTCCGCCCACAACTGAATGCGATTGGTTTTGCATATGATTGATGGACATGTCCACACTATGTATCTGGTTGAGGCGGCATTGTGGAGATATAGCGAAAAGCAATGGGAAATTGACTATATACTCATAGGTTATAGGTGAGACCCCGGGGGGATTGTGCAATAATATCTTCCGTGGAGGAATTATATTTGCATCATTTTGCACAGCCCATTGTGGTTACTGACATGGGTCTCCTTCAACACTAGTCACTTTATTAGTACGGTTGGTGCAATAAACATCGTTCAGCTTAGTAATTATTTAGACTTATGTGCTGCAGTGGTCACTTTATGGTAAGCTTATGTGCAATATATTATCGCTGAAACCCGTATATATTCAAATTTTTGACTGCAATTTATCATTTTTATAGTGTGGTGTTTTTTCTGTGTATTTTTTGATGATAATAAAAACTAATGATTAATTGAGACGTTGTGTACTCCTTTTAAAAGGGAAAGTATTTGTTTCCTTTTTGTGGTATAATCATTGATCTGGGAGTGTCCATAGATGGATTGGACCAATTTCGTGGTACTATATGTTTTTCTGTTTATATTACAGAGTGGTCGCATTGGAAATATGGACTTTGAAGCCAGGCTGACAGCATGGCAGTCCAAAGCCGCTGGTATTTTTAATCGTGGTATTGCAGTCAATACAGATTCTAATGGCACACAAAAGGAGTTGACAAGGAGATATAGAAACATGTTGCACAAGAAGACGAAACTATGTTGGACTAAGATGTCCTTGGAAAGTTATTTGGAACAAAAAATTGTTCCAAGAGGTCTTCGGGTGCAAATTTATCCTGCATTTGATTTGGATGATGAGGGTTTAACCCAAAGATGGATGACCGCAGCGACTACGTGCTCGTTGGAGTTTATTCGTATTATTATTGAAAAGAATGCTATGACCTTAGAAAAAATGGAGAGAGAAATTGAAGTGGCCCAGCAGTCACTCCAAAAAGAGATGAGTGGAGAATCCTTTCAGAACCTTGTATCCATATTGGAGAAGGATTTTGAGAAATGGGAAAAAGATATAAGTACTGACAAGCAGAAAAAATACCTGCGGGATGTAGGTGATTTTGAAAGCAATAGGATTTTTCGGTGGCAAAATAAAAAGACTGAACAGGGACATAATCGATCTAGGAGTTCCTCAGTACAATCTGTGTCATCTAGTGTTGCCAGTAGCAGCACATCCATGGAATATGGTCATGTGGTGAATACACGTTCAAAAAATAAACAAAAATCTACAAAACGTCCCTATGACATTTTCAATAAAGATGGTATGGGGGATCAACAACAATTGAAGGTAATCAACCTTTCTCATCATAGTTTATCCGAGTCACAGGTGTTGCTTTTAAGTAAGGGTTTGTCATTTTCCCCCTCTTGTCCGGCAGATTCATTCACGTCCGTAAAGGATTTACATCTGTTTGCAAGAAAGTTATTTTTCAAACGAATATACAGCAAAATTGAGCAACCACAGGATCAGTGGTCAACACAAGAAAAAGAGGCATTAGCTATATTGGAGTCATTGGAGGAGGAGGGTGAATCACAGTTGGTGAGTACCTTTCCTCATAATCTACTGAAAAAATCTACCAAGTTTCCAGCATTTAATTCCTGCCCGGCCATAGAAATGTTTACTCGAATGGTGGCACAGGAATTTCAACAGAAGTTTGCTGGATCCTTGGGTTCCTCTAATTTGTCTAAGAGGGAGCGGAGGGCGTTGGAGGAGTTGCAGGCATGGGATGACGTTCTTTTCAAGCCCGCCGACAAAGGCGGGAACATAGTGGTGTGGCCCACCACTATGTATGAACGTCAAGCATAAAAATTGCTTAACAAAAGACAATGCTATAGGAAATTAATGAATAACCCCCTCCCTACCTTTAACGATGAATTGTTGGCCATTATTGAGGCAGCATTTGAACGGGGCGTGGTCCCCAAAAAATTAGTTGATTACATCAAAAATTTGCACCCGAGATTGGCCACTTTCTATCTGATACCAAAGGTACATAAAAATGTAACTGATCCCCCAGGTAGACCTATTGTGGCAGGCAATGGGGGACTGTGCGAGGTCATCTGCAATATCATTGATTATTATTTGCAACCTCTTGTTGCTGAATTACCATCTTTCATCAAGGACACGACATCGGCTTTATGTAGACTGGACAGTGTTCAATTGGGTTTGAACATGGTCCTGGTCACGGCCGATGTCGAGTCCTTGTATACTTCTATTAGACATGCAGATGGACTTCGGGCAGTCTCGTATTTTCTTCACAATAGTGTTATTGACAAACCGATGATCGAACTTTTGCTTATCTTGTTGGAATTCGTGCTTACACACAACGTATTTACGTTCGATAAAAAAATTTTTTTGCAGACACAAGGGACTGCGATGGGGGCGGCATGCGCCCCCTCGTATGCCAATCTTTTTTTGGGGGCATGGGAGCGTGACATTTTTTTGGCAGAGACCATCCCAGGCTGTAGTCGCATCCTTAATTGGATGCGCTACATAGATGATATTCTTTTCATCTGGGATGGTCCTCTTGATGATCTTGCCAATGTAATGCGGTCCCTTAATGACAATCAGCAAAATATCAAATTGACATTTAAGCAGGGGAGGGAACTTGATTTTTTGGACATCCTAATTAAAACTAAGGATGATGGATTTCTCTCCACTTCCATCTTTCGTAAGAGCACGGCCACCAATAGTTTGCTACATGCCTCGTCCTCACATCCTAAGACTGTGATTTCGGGGATACCCGTGGGTCAATTTTTAAGGACTAAACGCATTTGCTCGGACCAGGGATCCTTTGAAACACAGTTGAGTGAATTAGCCAGTAGATTCCTGGAGAGAGGGTACAGTAAGAGAATGATTCGAAAAGGTTACCAACGGGCTGTACATACACCCAGAAACACACTATTGTTTTCCAAGGGCCAGGGATCTAATGACAAGAGGGATAACTATGAAAAAACTGAGCAAATTCGATTCATTACTACGTATCACAATAGATGGATGGAAATGAGGGAGATTTTGGGTAAGCAGTGGGGGATTTTGCATTCAGATCCTATTTTAAGGAAATTCCTCCCCATGAAACCTTTGATTACGGCGCGTAGATCGAAAAATCTTCGTGATACACTAGTCCACAGCCACTTTGACCGTGAGGCAAAAAGTAGAAATGAAGTGCCTGTGTCTGATCAAGGTTTTTTCCCGTGTGGTCTCTGTAAGGCCTGTGCCAATTGTGTCAAGTCAAAAATATTTTTTAACTTTGATGGCACAAAACAATTTACTATACGAAAACGATTAACGTTTTCTTCAAAGGGAGTGATCTATCTGGGAGAATGCCCGTGTAAAAAATTGTATGTGGGCCTTACTACCCGTGAAATTAAGATTAGAATACGGGAACATTGCAGAGACATTGCTAAGGCAAAAACCGTGGAGGATTGTACTCAGTTGAAAACCCTTCCGCGTCACTTTAAGGAATTTCATAATAGTAACCCTCATGTCCTTAAAGTGAAAGCCATTGATCAGGTGGTTTTAGGTATAAGAGGTGGTGATCTGAGTAAGACCTTAGCAAGAGTAGAAAGTCGGTGGATTTTCCGTTTGGGTACATTAAATCCGCAGGGTCTCAATGAGACCTTAGGGTTTGGAGCATTCTTGTAACATTTTTTGTAGTTTTTGTAGTTCTTGTGGTTTTTATGTCTCCTTGTCGACTCCGGTTTTATTGTTTTAACTTTAGTATTTATAATTCATAGGTTTTTTAATGGTAGGGTAATGGTTAGTGGGGCGTTTTTCACTTATTTTATGATGTATAGTATTTTGTCTATTCACATATTTCTTTGTATTGTTTGCTTGCAGATAAATTGCGTTTTGCTATTTATATATCGGGATATTTTCCACCGAAAAATGAACATATTCCTTTGATAATTTTGGATGTAATCAGGATTTCTTCCGGACCTGTGTAGGAATGAAAAAATTATATCTTGCTATCGGCTGTACAAGAGTCCGTTAAGATCAAACTATGAGGAAAATGGGACCTATACTCTTGAAGGACTGTATATTACCGATATGAATATTGGATAAATGACATGAATTTTCCTTATGTTAATTTAAAGTACATTCTTTAACATTTGTAAAATATATTAATTACTGGGTTTATGGGGATTTTTTGACGTATTTGGTCACTGTTCGTGGCATAATCGCAACTCATAGGATGGAGCGCTCGTGATGTCCAAAAATCCTCCCGGAACTGATTAAAGGGCGTATTTACGTGGGACGGTCCTGCGTCGCTGCACACATCCGGTGGGTGCCACGCAGTGTGCGTTCCACGGTCGCCCGGCAGGAAGTTACCCTTTAGAATGGGCGGTGATGGACTGACGCGAGCGCCCGCAAGATCTTTGATTGGTGGGAATAACGTATATAAACCCCTCAGCTGACATTACCCGACATGCCCCCTGTAGAAGCCGGGAGCGAAACACGTGTCGGGGAATCGGGTGGTCGCGGCATATACATCCCAGGTAATGTGCTCCGTAGTAATGTCCTGAATCTAATATATGGGATATAGGTGTGATGTCCTTGTGGCACTTCTAGTCCAATCTGGTCATAGACATGGCTGGTTAACGGCATCCTATGGAGCATTTGGGACTTAGCACATAAATGTATTGTATGACCTCAACTGCTTACACTAGCTAATTATGTAGGTTATGTTAGGCACCATTTTGATACCATTGCCTGATCTGGCTCTCTGCAATTCCGCCCACAACTGAATGCGATTGGTTTTGCATATGATTGATGGACATGTCCACACTATGTATCTGGTTGAGGCGGCATTGCGGAGATATAGCGAAAAGCAATGGGAAATTGACTATATACTCATAGGTTATAGGTGAGACCCCGGGGGGATTGTGCAATAATATCTTCCGTGGAGGAATTATATTTGCATCATTTTGCACAGCCCATTGTGGTTACTGACATGGGTCTCCTTCAACACTAGTCACTTTATTAGTACGGTTGGTGCAATAAACATCGTTCAGCTTAGTAATTATTTAGACTTATGTGCTGCAGTGGTCACTTTATGGTAAGCTTATGTGCAATATATTATCGCTGAAACCCGTATATATTCAAATTTTTGACTGCAATTTATCATTTTTATAGTGTGGTGTTTTTTCTGTGTATTTTTTGATGATAATAAAAACTAATGATTAATTGAGACGTTGTGTACTCCTTTTAAAAGGGAAAGTATTTGTTTCCTTTTGTGGTATAAACATTATGAAAGAGGCAGATTCTTATAATACTGTATATTCTAGACTTATGCTAAGTTCACATGTCCAGTATTGCTATTTAGCCATCCATTTTTCTTGCATTTGTAAAGGATCAATTTTTTGCTTACTGGATCAATTTCAAATGGAAGACAAATAGCAATCAGTTAAGGGATCTGTTTTCCACAGACTAAAAAAATGTTAAAAAAATGAATCCTGCAAAAATCTGTTTTTTTCAAACTGGGCAAAAAGTTGTGTTTACACTACTTTTTTGCTTATGGATTGCTGGTGGCTCCAATCTAATGGATGATGGCTGGACATATGAACTCAGCCTTATAATATGTGACAAAGTAGTTTCCAATAGCTAGATCCTCTGTTGTAATAAATCAAAATGATGATCCAAATACATGAAAGATCAGCAGCACACATCCATGTAAATCTTGTCTTGTTAGAGATGGGAATACCCCTTTAAGTCTATTTGAGGGAAAGGATTAAAACAGATTTTTGTGTTACATTTTTTTTAATATGTTTTATTATTTTTCATATCACAATCTATACTGAAAAAAAAATAGTAAACCTACAATTTTCAGTCACCATTGGGGCTTTTTTGGACTCATATTTCCTGTCCTTTCACTAACAGTTTCCAGTAGACACTTTAACATCAAATGGAGGGCTACAACAGCTTATTAGTCTTCTATTCACAGATGGGGGGTATAAGAAGAATGTGTTTCCTTTTGGGGAGTGCAAACAAGCCTTTTTAGGCCATGGAATACTCCTCTGGGAAGAGAGGAAGAGGACTTGAACTCAAGCAATCCTAATAGTTAATATCAACTCTTTAATTAGCCTTGTCAAGTGACTTAGGATAAGATGACAAACCAGATTCTCCATTTGTAGATACGTATTTTGGGGTGTTTGCCCCTCTCTGAAGCGTCTACTTGCGTTTAAACAGCTGGCAATGCTGGATTTATCAAACACATTAGGTGATTTCACAGCCTACCATGCTCCCCCTTCTGTCATAATGATATTTGCACATGCTCATTACATAAAAAAGGTAAGAACAGTCTGTCCATTGCTGCTAATGTATATGTAGAGTTCTAAAAATAAAAAAAGCTGCAGCGTGAAAACTGCAAGATTATTTTTTTAGACCATGATATTAAAAAGTTGACTTTTTTTATTTAACTACGTATAACTACTGTTGAGAGAGTAGTTAGCTATTCGTACTCACTATGTTGTTAGCAAGTACTGTCTACTACTCGCATATTCGTTACGAGTAGCGGGCGCTATGTAAGTCAATGGGAAATACTCGCTATGTAGTGAGTAACCCGAATGCCGTACTTTTCGTGTGAGTAGCGAATAGTACGGCTTTCGGGTTACTTGCTACTTAGTGACCATTTCCCATTGACTTACATTGTGCCTGCTACTTGTAACGAATATGTGAGTAGCGGACAGTAATCGCTAACTACTCGCTCCACACTATGTATAACACAAGCCCTTATTTAAACAATAGGTCATTTTCTAATGAAAGTTGCCTCATAAAAGCAGTTTGATAATTAGTCTTGAAATGTCCATTGAGAGTGACAAGAATATGGAGGATTGCTTTTCTCTGAATGATTTACCTTTTTCGTGTCACCACTGCATCTTGAGTGATCGTTAATCAGAGTAGGTGGAAGTCCTTTACAACTTCCAATTCATTGCTGTCCATCTCAAATGTGTTCTGGGTGTACCTGGTAGTAGTCAATATCTTTGTCTTCTTTGTACTGAGTTCAAGATTGGTCCCATTGATTGTTCAAGAATCCAATGTTCAAGATTTTCAGCTTGACACTCTGTAATAAGTCTTTCATTACAACTACACTTGTTGCTATCAATGTTGTCTGTGTATTTAAGATTGTTGATGATTCATTCATCAATTTTGATTCCTTTATCTTTTTCGCCAAGTCCAGCCTTGCTGTAAAAAGCTTTGTCATATAACAAAGTGAAATAGAGACAGGATGCAGCCCTTGTTTGACCCGCCACTCTACTTTAAACCATGCCATGGTGCTGTGTACTGTTAGGAATTTTGCTGCTTGGTTGATTTAAAAGTTCCTAATGAGGCTGATCAGATAGTTTTCCACACCTATATCCTTCATGGTATCCCAAAGTTTCTGGTTATCAATACATTCTAAGGCTTTGTTGTAGTCCATGAAGCAAAACAGATCTCCTTGTTGTAATCTTTGGCCTTTTCAATTATCAAACTAATGTTAACAATCACATGTCTTGTTCCTCTGCTTTTTCTGAATCCTGCTTGCTCCTCTGGCAGCTCTGTGTCAAAGTAAAGCTATAACCATCTTTGTAGTATTTTCAGTAGTTTTTTACTGGTAAAATGTATCTCCCGTCTTCAGAAATAGGAACAAACACAATCTTATCCTGTCCTTGGGCCATTTACTAGTTGTCAATATCTGTTGAATGTGATGACATGAACTGCTCTTTCAGAAGACTTTATTAGTTCTATTGGAATATTGTCACATTTAGGCACTTTGTTGTTTAACAGAAGCTTTATTGCAGCAATGACTTCATCTTTCAGGATTCTTAACTCCCTATCATTTTTAGTCTCAGTTTCTTCCTGTATCATTGAGTCACTCTCGTAGAAGTGCTATGTGTAATCTTTCCATTTTTCCAGGATCTGTTCTGGTTCAGTTTTTCCCATTGGCATCTTTAAACATGCGCACTCTTGATTGAAACTATCATCAAATCTCTTCGATCTTTTGGTATGCATTCCTGGTCTTGCACTTCAGATGTTCACTGTCTACCTCTGTACATATATTTTAGTAATAATATTTTTTGTCTGCTCTAATTGATCGCTTTTAGTCTTTTACTGAAGTGGTCTGTGGCCTTCTTGTTAGCTTTTGCCTTTGCCATTCAATTTTCTTCAATGATCTTTAGAGTTTCTTCTTCAGTAATAATAGTTTATATATGTGTCTATAGTTTCTCAGTCTTTATTTTATCTATGTCCAGACATGTAAATTGGTTGAAAACAAACATTCCAAAAAACTTCAGGTATGTTGGTCAAATTAAAATTGTAAAGAGCTATAGTCTAGTTTGTTTGTGCAGCTAGACTCTAATATGTGATGTAAAAAGTTCATGATCAGTTCTACATTCAACTCCTGGACTTGATTTCATGGTAATGATGGATGACCTCTATCTTTGGTGAACACATATATAGTCAATCTGATTCTTATAGGCTCTATTTGGTTTTATCCATGTGTAGACTAGAGTCCCCATTTGTGATTTTGAAGAATGTGTTCATGAAGGACAGTTGATTTATCATACAAAACAAAATTAATCTTCCTGCAGCCTCGTTTCATTCACCAGGTACAAATTTTCAAACAATGCTTCCATGTTTGCCGTGGCCCACTTTGGCATTCAAGTCTCTCATGATAATGATAAAGTCTTGTCTTAGTGTCTTGTTGATTTCCTCTTGAACTTGATTATCTCAGCATCTGTTGCTGGTGAATAGACTTGTATGGCTATGTGCACACGCTGCGTTTTTTTGACGCTGCGTTTTTGTGCATTTTTGGCTCCTAAAAACGCACAAAAACGCACCCGTGGAAAAAACGCGATTTGGTGCATTTTTGGCTGCATTTTGCTGCGTTTTTGATCTCTGCGTTTTTCTGTGTTTTTCCAATGCATTGCATGGGGGGAAAATGCAGAAAAACGCAGGAAAGAATTGACATGTCCATTTTTTTTTTAAGCTCAAAAACGCAGCTTAAAAAAAAAAAGTTGTGTGCGGACAGCAAAAATGAAAACTCAGACTTTGCTGGGGAAGCAAAGTCATGCAGTTTTGAGGCCAAAAACGCACCCAAAAAACGTGCAAAAACGCAGCGAAAAACGCACTGTGTGAACCCTATAACTGTGACATGGATTGGCATTCCTTGTACTTGTATCGAGATGACTATCACTAACTGCATTGTACTTCAGAACAGTGATGGACAATCATTCGTTGAGAAATAAAGTGGCACTGATTTGTCCTTGGTTGTCATTGCTAGAATAGTAGAACCGATATTCATGTGACTGAAAATGTATGGCTTGCGTCCATCTTAGTTCTCTAATTCCAAATAATTTGAGTCCTATTCTGTATATTTCAGCTTTGACAATATTGAGTTTGCCTTGGTACATGGTTCATATGTTATAAGTTCCGAAACTGATGACATCGCTGCAGCTTTTGATCTTCCCTTTTGACAAAATCATAACACCAAGACATCCTTGCAGCTTTTATCCTGGCATGTCATACTCAGGTCAACAATCGTCTTTTCCTCATAGATTGTTCAATGCCTTTTGATCTAGGGGCACACATCTTCGAACACTACATTGAATTCCTTTAGTTGTACTCCAAATTTTTTTGGGCAAAATATGAAAGTAAATTAGCAGGTCTTTTTTCCACACAGTAATATGGCACCCGTGAAGAAGCATTATATGTTGTCAATTCATATAATCCACCTAACCATGTAACGTCCTGCTGATGACGCTGGGCAGTACGCTTAGTCTGGCACCTCAGTTGAACCCTGTTCACCTTGGGTGTCTCTGCTGGCAATGTATACTGCTGTCGACATAGTTTTTAACATCCTTGATGCATGCAAGTTGGTGCCTCAAACTGGTACTGCCATGAAAGGGAAAAATAATTCTATAAGTTTGTACAAAGAAAGTTCAACTTCTGGGGCAGAGCTACAAGATAAGTGCTGATAGCACACCTAAGGCTATGTGTCCACGCTGCAGAAAATGTGCGGATTTTGCCGCGAATTTCTCGCGGAAAAGCCGCGGATTTCCCGAAAATCTGCAGCTTAGGCACTTCCCAGCCATTTCTATGGCATTTTGGAAATGCTGTGCCCACGCTGCGGATTTTTCCGCAGCGGATTTCGTGCGGATTTTGATCCGAAAAAATCTGCAACATGTCAATTATTGTTGCGGATTTTCATCCGGATTTTGGCTTTAAAATTGGGGAAAAAAAAAAACTTGCACCAAAATCCGCATCAACTCCGCGGCAATTCCGCGGTAAATCCGCGGAAAATCCGCACCTTTGTAAAGGTGCGGATTTTGCGGGAAAGCTGCGGATTTTGATGCAGAAAAATACGCAGCTACATTCTCCCGTGGACACATAGCCTTAGAGAAGATATTCTCTTACAGAAATAGACTTCTTAGTATGTATTCTAGTGATTGAACTTTCTGGATTAAGTAGTTCTCTCTTTGTAGCTGGAGTCCCTGAGATTAAATCTTGAGGAAAAAAAATTGCTACAAAGAATAAAACCACCTGTTCTTAATTCATTTAGACCCTTTTCATATATCTGTTCGGATTTTCTAAACAAAATAGACAAATGGAACAGATAAATGAAATTGCATCCTGTGCATTCCCATTTCAACTGGAAGCAGAAGGGCCACTTTGAAGATTTTGGGTCCATCTGGTTCTGGCTTGTTGTCTATTTTTACAAAAGAGCCAAAACAAAGTTTTCCATGCCGGCCCTTCTTTCCATTCTAAAAATAACAAATGAAAAGCTGGTGGACCCTATCTATATAAATCAATGGGGCCACTCCCGTTTTCAGTCGTAACAGGAATGCACAAAATATCAATTGCATTCATATGATTCATTTGTCTTTTCTAAATTCAACAGTGAAATGGAATCATAAACGGACAGGTGAACGCAGCATTAACATGGAACAAGTCTTAACTGACCAGTGAAAAATCTAACATCCCGGTAGCAGTCAATGGTCTTCTGCATTAAGGGAAATTGGTACAGAGTTGATCAGATTTGCATTTCTGAATACTGAACAGCATCTGTTTTCATTACGTTATATGTCTAGAAGCAGCTGGGAGCTGAAGCTAAAGTGATGGGGAAAAAGCAAACATGTTTGAAAGAGGCTTTGACACAAAATCAGGATTAGATGTCTATTATATTTTATTCTCTAAAATACTCCAGACTCATGCTTCATCTGTAGCCATAGAAAAATCACTGGGCCTGTATCATGCATTCTTTGCCTTCTACAGCAAGCTGCTTCTTGATTATATCCTTGGTTTCTAGTTTGTACAACTGATTTAAGAGCTCCGGTGATCAGCTGTATCTGTCAATATCAGATAATCAAGAAGATGGAATTAAAAGCAGATGCACAATTAATACCCACCTATAGTTTGCTGGAAAACATTAAAAAGCGACATCTTTACTGTAAGGCTGCGGCTGCGGCTACATTACAGCTTTTCCAGTAACACAGAGACCTGTAACGTCCTATGACCACAACAAGCCACTCAAAAAATCCAACTAAGGCCCTGTGGATTTACTGCGGATTTACCTGCGGATTTGCTGCAGAAAATGTGTCTAACATTGCTGCAGTCATTTTCCAGCAAATCCTATGGGTTTTAAAAAATGCTGTGCGCACACTGCGTTTTTTTATAACCGCGGATTTTCCGCTGTGGAATTAATGAGCATGTCACTTCTTTTCCACAGGTACCTGTGATTTTTGTCATAAATAATGATAAAAATCCGTGGGGATCAACTTGCGGAAATTCCACGGTAAATCGTCGGCAAATCGCGGCAAAAACGCAGGCTTTACCGCGGGTGCGGGATTCTTTCAGAGGGTTAAGAAAAAGGCCCTTTCTAGTGCACACATAGCCTAATTTAGACTTTCTGCAACTTGCTTGTCATGATACATTATAGGTTGCAGGACATTCACTTGAATTATGCTGCTTCAACCCCTTAAGGACAAAGCTAATTTTGTAATTAATGACCAGGCCATTTTTTGCAATTCTGACCAGTGTCACTTTCACAGGTTATAACTCTGGAACATTACAACGGATCCCAATGATTCTGAAATTGTCTTTTTGTGACATACAGTTAGGTCCAGAAATATTTGGACTGTGACACAATTTTCGCGAGTTGGGCTCTGCATGCCACCACATTGGATTTGAAATGAAACCTCTACAACAGAATTCAAGTGCAGATTGTAACGTTTAATTTGAAGGTTTGAACAAAAATATCTGATAGAAATTGTAGGAATTGTACACATTTCTTTACAAACACTCCACATTTTAGGAGGTCAAAAGTAATTGGACAAATAAACCAAACCCAAACAAAATATTTTTATTTTCAATATTTTGTTGCGAATCCTTTGGAGGCAATCACTGCCTTAAGTCTGGAACCCATGGACATCACCAAACGCTGGGTTTCCTCCTTCTTAATGCTTTGCCAGGCCTTTACAGCCGCAGCCTTCAGGTCTTGCTTGTTTGTGGGTCTTTCCGTCTTAAGTCTGGATTTGAGCAAGTGAAATGCATGCTCAATTGGGTTAAGATCTGGTGATTGACTTGGCCATTGCAGAAGGTTCCACTTTTTTGCACTCATGAACTCCTGGGTAGCTTTGGCTGTATGCTTGGGGTCATTGTCCATCTGTACTATGAAGCGCCGTCCGATCAACTTTGCGGCATTTGGCTGAATCTGGGCTGAAAGTATATCCCGGTACACTTCAGAATTCATCCGGCTACTCTTGTCTGCTGTTATGTCATCAATAAACACAAGTGACCCAGTGCCATTGAAAGCCATGCATGCCCATGCCATCACGTTGCCTCCACCATGTTTTACAGAGGATGTGGTGTGCCTTGGATCATGTGCCGTTCCCTTTCTTCTCCAAACTTTTTTCTTCCCATCATTCTGGTACAGGTTGATCTTTGTCTCATCTGTCCATAGAATACTTTTCCAGAACTGAGCTGGCTTCATGAGGTGTTTTTCAGCAAATTTAACTCTGGCCTGTCTATTTTTGGAATTGATGAATGGTTTGCATCTAGATGTGAACCCTTTGTATTTACTTTCATGGAGTCTTCTCTTTACTGTTGACTTAGAGACAGATACACCTACTTCACTGAGAGTGTTCTGGACTTCAGTTGATGTTGTGAACGGGTTCTTTTTCACCAAAGAAAGTATGCGGCGATCATCCACCACTGTTGTCATCCGTGGACGCCCAGGCCTTTTTGAGTTCCCAAGCTCACCAGTCAATTCCTTTTTTCTCAGAATGTACCCGACTGTTGATTTTGCTACTCCAAGCATGTCTGCTATCTCTCTGATGGATTTTTTCTTTTTTTTCAGCCTCAGGATGTTCTGCTTCACCTCAATTGAGAGTTCCTTAGACCGCATGTTGTCTGGTCACAGCAACAGCTTCCAAATGCAAAACCACACACCTGTAATCAACCCCAGACCTTTTAACTTCTTCATTGATTACAGGTTAACGAGGGAGACGCCTTCAGAGTTAATTGCAGCCCTTAGAGTCCCTTGTCCAATTACTTTTGGTCCCTTGAAAAAGAGGTGGCTATGCATTACAGAGCTATGATTCCTAAACCCTTTCTCCGATTTGGATGTGAAAACTCTCATATTGCAGCTGGGAGTGTGCACTTTCAGCCCATATTATATATATAATTGTATTTCTGAACATGTTTTTGTAAACAGCTAAAATAACAAAACTTGTGTCACTGTCCAAATATTTCTGGACCTAACTGTATTGTACTTCAGGATAGTTATACATTTAGGACAATGGTTTTTGCTTTTATTTGTGAAAAAAAAATCAGAAATTTGACGAAAATTTAGAAAATTTCGCAATTTTCAAACTTTTCATTTTTATGCCCTTAAACCAGAGAAATATGTCACTCAAAATAATTAATAAATAACATTTCACAAATGTCTATTTTACATCAGCGCAATTTTTAAAACAACATTTTTTGGGGTTAGGAAGTTAGAAGGGTTCAAAGTTCATCAGCAATTTCCCATTTTTTCAACAAAATTTACAAAACCATTTTGTTAGGAACACATTACCTTTGTTGTGACTTTGAGAGGCTGAAGTGACAGAAAATAACCAAAAGTGACACCATTCTAAAAACTGCATCCCACAAAGTGCTCAAAACCACATCCAAGAAGTTTATTAACCGTTTATGTGCCTTACAGGAACTAAAGTGATGTGGAATGAAAATAAAAATATTTGACCTAAAAATGTCGCTATAGCGCCAATTTATTCACTTTTATAAGAAGTAATACAACAAAATGGAACCCACAACTTGTTACCCAGTTACTTCTGAGCGCCCTCATACTCCACATGTGGTCAGAAACCTCTGTTTGGACAAATGGGAGGGCTCGCAACAGAAGGAGAAATATTTGAATTTTGGAACACAAATTTGGCTGAAATAGATTGCGGGCACCATGTTGCATTTGCAAAAACCATAAGGTATCTAAACGGCAGAAACCTCACACAAGTGACCCCATTTTGGAAACTAGACCCCTCAATGATTTTATCTAGGGGTATGCTGAGCATTTTAAACCCACAGATACTTCACAAAATTTGATAACATTAGGACATCATATTGAAAAGTTTCATTTTTTTCACAAAAAGTAGACCACACAGTTTGTTACTCACTTTCTTATGAGTGCAGGGATACCCAACATGTAGTCAGAAACTTCTGTTTGTACAAATAGGAAGGGATCGGAACAGAAGGAGCAATATTTTCATTTTGGAAAACAAATTTGGCTGGAAAAGATTGCGGGCACCATGTGACTTGTAGGGCCCATAAAACATGTAAACAGCAGAAACCTTCCACAAGGGACCTCATTTTGGATCCTGGACCCCTCAAGGAATTGATTTAGATGTTTGATGAGAACTTTGAACCCCCGAGGGCTTCACAGAATTTTATAACATTGAAGTGAAAATTAAGAAAAAAAAATACCACAAAATTGTTACTTCAACCAAGTAGCTTTCTTTAACAAGGGTATCAGGATAAAATGCACCATAACATTTATTGTGCAATGTCTCCTGAGTTTTCCAATACCTCATATGTGCAGGAAATCAACTTTTTGCACACACAGCAAGGGTCGAGAGGGAAGGAGAACCTTTAAACTGCAAAATTGGCTGGAATCATTAGCGAACACCATGTCACATTTGGAGAGCTCCTGAGATACCTAAGCAGTGGAGCTCCCTCACAAGTGACCCTGTTCTGGAAACTAGACCCCTTAAGTATTTTATCCATGGGTATAGTGAGAAATTTGATCCCACAGGTACTTCACAGAATTTGATAACCTTAGGTCGTCATATTAAAAAGTTTAATTTTTTTCACAAAAATCTTGGTTTAGCACCAAATTTTTAACTTTTTCAAGCGAAAACACCAAAAAGTGGACCCCACAGTTTGTTATCCAATTTTTTGTGAGCGCAGGGATACCCCACATGTGGCCAAAAACCTTTGTTTGGACAAACAGGAGGGCTTGAAAGTGAAGGAGCACCATTTGAAATTTGGAAAAGTTGAAATAAATTGCAGGCACCATGTCCCATTTGCAGGGCCCCTAAACGTACCTATACAGAAGAAACCCCCCACAAGTGACCCCAACTTGGAAACTAGACCCCTCAAGGATTTTATTCAGGGGTTATAGTGAGGATTTTGAACCCCTAGGGGCATCAGAAAAATGTTGCTGTAGCAGCAAATTTCTCACTTTTAGGCTATGTGCCCACGATCCGGCGACACTGAGTCTGCGGAGATGTGAGTGTTGTCCACGGAAGAACGCCCCCCCGCAGCTGAGGTCTGATCGCATGATCGGACCTCAGTCACAGTGACACTCGCATGACACTCGGCTCCCTCTGTGCTGAGCGTGAGCCGAGTCTCATGCGAGGATCGCACTAGTGCCCCGTGTAGCCCCGGCCTTACATGAGAGCTAAACCTTATTTTCTTTCATGTCCTCAATTCAGATGAGGCCTGGCTTGGAAAATGGAGAGGTAATACCTAAGTGATAGAGAACATCCATATTTAGGTGCACCTTCATGTGGTTAGATGACTTTTACACTTTATTTTACCTTACGCTGTAACGTTTAGAGGAATATTGAAGTTCATGTATTTATTAATAGATCCCACCACTTCTGACATTGTAGGGAGATCTAATATATCTAATGTAGCAGGATCTAACATCAATATATGAATGGATTGATCCTACCACAATGGGAACCACTCGTACATTGTGCCTTCCTGCTCTAGTCCATAGAGGGAGGAACCCAAGCAATGGATTCCCCTCAATTTTATCCATATGTGCTACAACATATTTACAGAAGGTTGTCCTAAGGAAGCAAACCATTAAGGGCATTTTCCCACAAAGTTAACTTCAAAAATTGATTTTTATCAATAGATCTTAGAATAATAATAATTTTCACAATTGGATGTGTTAAAAAAAAAATGTTCGTATATTGAGATAGTCTAATATATGTGTCCCTGCTATGTACTGTGTAATGGCCGTGTCTGAACATACAGGGACATGGTCTGATCAGATCACAGCTCCTGGGCCGGGGAGGGGACCAAAGAGGGTATACAGATAACACAGCACGGGATCATAGCTGATGCTTTTTTTGATGTAAAACATTTCCCTGCCTGGTTTTTTAAAAAAAAATATTTTACCTCATAGAAAGGATAATTTGTGATCCAGTGCTGTATTGTACTTTATTATGTCCTCCCTGACCCAGGAGATGTGGTATGATCAGACTCTGCCGCTATAGACTCAGACACGGCCATTACACAGTACATAGCAGGGACACATATTTAAGATTATCTCAGCACAGGAACTTTTATTTTAAACACATCCAATTGTATTAATTATTATTATTCTAAGATCTATTGAATAAAATCAACTTTAAAATGAATGTTGTTCGTTGGAAAACCCCTTTAAGGATAACAGTAATAGTAATATTTAATTCAACACAATCAGTTGAATACAGTGCTAACATTGATATACTGTAATAAAGTCCAGCAAATACAGTAAGCAGATATGGAGAAACAACTTCAAAGTGCTGCTTCATAAATAAAATGCAAAATTCTGCCTTACATTTGGGAGAATTTCACTATTGATAAACCCGGCCTTGTAATCTGTACTACAATTATATTTCAGAAACCTCTTTAATGAAGAAGAGATGGCAGGAGTGACGGGCTTATGAATTTTACTGAAGGGAAAAAATTAAACCCCCTACATCATGTTCATTTCTATTCCCCAGTCTATTCTGAACACAAATTGTTTACATTTGAAATATGTTCTTTTTGCATTGTGAATATGTAACACTTCTGAAGTCTGTACAATGGGGATAGAACTGTATTCATTATTGTGCTCCCCAAAGGACAGAGGCTACCGCTGCCACCATGTTGTAGATGTCAGCTTATTGCCACTCTGCATTAGCAAATGTGGTAACTCATATAAATAAATATTTTTTGTGCTCAACTCATGTACCTACATGAGCAGAATATCTTCAGGAACAGCCGAAAGGGGTGGCTGGTATAGCATGTGTCCTAGATACCAAAGGCCACCAGCAAGCAGGAGATCTGCTATGACTCTGATTTTTTTGCATTGTACAGTCCCAGCGATGCTTTTCCTTCCTGCATTTAGTATCATGTATGATGCATTTGGACCAATATTTGTGTATTTGCCTGCCGTTTATTGTTCTCTGGAGAAACCCCAGAGTGTACTGTGGAACTTTCAATTCACATTGAAAAACTTTGCTGCAAATCAATTTCCATGTAAAATCCATGTGATTTGTCGAATTGTAATCTTGGGGCATTCACTCTTCTCTACATATCACTTATCTCACTGCCACTGAGTGACACTGTAAGTTTGAGTCAGTGTTTTCCCACAAACAGTCTGATTACAAATGACTAAGAGGGATAATTTTTGGACCTTTTTTTATTAAAAAAAAAAAAATCATGACAAGCTAGTTAGAAAGTAAAGGGTTTGATACGGTCTTAGGGCTCATGCGCACATAACTTCTGAATATTCTGCAGCGATTTGACAGCACGTGTTCGCATCAAGTCGCTGCCCTTAGGAAGAGAATTTCAAATGTCTTTTCAGGACTATTCGAAATTTTCCACTACTACAAATGCCAAACTTGATTCACTGCTAATCTAATTTTTGGATTAATTCTATAAACTCGAATTTCAAAAGATTCAATCATCTCTAGTGTAGATATTGTTAAAAAAAAGAAAGAAAATAATCATCACTTTGCATAGTTATACATACTGTATGCTACTAGATAAAATTGTTTTACAAGTGAAATTTCACTAGAGAGGTAATATTTTACAAACATTTTCAGGAACTGTCTATTTTGCAATTTCCAAATACAATATTATTCAAACCACTCCGAATTAGCTCTGAAAATGGTCCATTTCTATTTTGATTTTTGAAGTCTATTGTATGGTTGTCAATACCCTTTTATAGACTTTCTGCATCTGATGACAGATAAGCTGAGAAGCAAGCAATTTAAATCTAATAATTTTACAGCTAGCAACTATATTATTAAGGGCTCCATTCCACTTGCGTACCGCTTCTGATGCGAGTGCATTGGAAGTGATATGTTAATGACCCTCTACTGCGAGCGTCAGCCGAGGGTCATGCGACTGTGATCTGATCTTGCGATCATATCACAGCCATGGAGAAGAGGGAGGAAGCACATTCTCCCATCTCTTCCGCTGTCTGTGTCTGCGTATATCGCACTACAGTCGCATAACTTGCGAGTGCAGTGCGATGTTTCACACGCTCCCATAACTTGTATGGGGGTGCGTGAGCTGAGACTCGCAGTAAAATGCAGCATGCTGCGATTGCACCGAGAGCACAATTCGTGTTGAGAAATAAAAGGCAAGAGTATACTGCCTCATTGATTAACACTCATGCGATTGCGATCTGATGTTTTATCGGATCGCACTCGCACATGAAGATCACAAGTGGAAAAGAGCTCTAATGTTAAATAATGTTATTTAACAAGTGTTATTTACATGGAGTGCTTTATATTTTCACATTAAATTGAGATAAGTATAGGGGATTGCTTAAAAGACATTCTAAAGCATCTTCTCCCACTGAACAACTATATTGTTAAACTTAACCCTAATCACAGACTTTAATAAAACTACTGTTATATAAGAAACTGTACAATACAGTACGCATTTTTTTTTTATCACAGATTATGCCTCTGTATGGATAAAGATCTGGCCATACTGTATCTTTGTCAATATTTTCAACTAATGTAAAACCTTATCTCTATGAATTAAGCATGAAAGCTTGAACTTTCTGTTTTTTCCCAAAATTGACCTTTCAAATCTTCAAAAATTAATCTCAAACACAAACTAATCATGAAACATATAGAAATGAGTGCGCCATTTTTGTAATGTAAGTGAGTAATGTGGTATTCATCTACACTATTGTCCTGTGATACCCCAGTCATGTTAAATTGTACATATCTTCCATCGATAGCCCATAAACAGTTAACTGGCAATGTTTTGTGATTTTATTTTTACTTCGCAAAAGAATAGTAGAAATAAAGTAATAAAAAAATACTCACTCACAGTATAGGTATTTTTAAAGTTTAGAATAGAGATATTTTATTCAAATGTCAACATTGTCACTCAGCCAAGGCACAGGCTTGTTTGATAAGAAACTGCAGTAAGCTGATATATCTGAAATCTTGGCATTTACTGTCGCTGTGAACGTGATTATGAGATGACTGCCTCCATTAATAGGAAATGTGTAAAGTGTAGATGCTTCACTGTAAAAAAATGTTTGCATGTATTTGCCATATGAAAACTATATTAACTCATTATGTTTGCATCACGTAAAAAAAAGAGCTTACATACAGTATGCACTTACCAAGGTCTTGGGTGGTTGTGTTCTCTCCAAGTATGTCACCCTACATGTAGGCAATTCAGAATTGTCGATCTTGAAGCATCAGATTCCAACATCTTTTTCAGAATGTAAAATTCATTTCAGAGAATTGGTAAGCTCACTAATATATTATTGACTTAAACAATAGAACAATTATGTTTATATGGATTCTTCAAACAAAATGTAATATTAAAATAAGGAAAACATAAGTAGGCAACTTAAAGGGATTGTCCACTTTATATTTATTGGAACACATGAGTTGGGTACATGTTGTTGTGGCATTTACGAGTATTTCCGCTATTACAGATTCTCCTCCTGCACCTGTTAGTGCAGTCTTCCTCACAGATTACACATCTCCTATCCACTAACGGGCCACTGATGGAGGTTCACATGGCTGATGGTCAAGTCTGGTTACACACTCCTCCAACTACTCTGAGAGGAAGGAAATATGAACAAGTGAAGAAAAAGAACGTATAATACTCATGTATTAGTTAGTGACACACAGTCATTTCCCTCAAAAATTAAATGTGTAAATAGAAATAAGTAATATGATTTTAAAATAAAGAAAGATGATACTTTTATTATTCTTGTTTCATATTGACTACAAAGTTAAAGCTACAGTATTAAAAGGGTTCTACAGATTTGGGTTTAACAGTTTCATACCAAATATTATGGCCCTGAGTCATCAAATTTTTATGCCAGAAAACTGAAGTAAAACACTTTGAAAAGTCAGGAAGTTTTCGAGCAATGTGAAATTGATTTGTGACTTTTGACATTGTTAAGGGAATTGAAATCAAAGAAAAAATACAACAGTGTTCATTTAAATTTCAAAATAATTAATTAATAATGGCTTAGGGGCTTCCTTGTTTTGGACATTAGGATATTATCACTCAATAGCTGTCCTTTGCTGGCCCAACCACATCCCCAGCACCGATTAGCAGCTCTTTATCCATATACATTGTGCACAGAAAGCTGACACTCAGGGGTGGGCATGCTATACGGGGCTCAACATTCAGAGCTCTGATAAATTTGCAGCTATGAACATTTTGATTCTGTCACAACTGCTGTATCCAGTAAACTAAGTTATACATCTCTGGAATCAGGGCTTCAGCCCCCACCACAGGCTGCTGTCAGATTACATAACAAAAAACAAACAATTTCACTTGATATGATGTTACAATAGAAATTGATATTATTCCTAAGCTGGGTTTTATTGTCAAGATGTCACAATAATGGTACTATTTATTTCTAAGCTGTGTTCAATTGTGATGTTGTCAAAATAGTGCGTTCTTTTATTATGTCAAGACAGTGTTCTTCATTTTGGCAGGGATGTGTTTCTTTATTTCTTAAATGCATTTATACTGATACATCTATAATGAGCTGTTTCTTTTTAACCATTTTTCTATTATCTTTATAACAATGAATTATTGCAATTTGTCATTATGTTTGACGTAATTCCTGGGTTTAATCTCATTGTTACAAAGTAATTCTAATGTTTAGCCGCATTTCTACACTATATACTATTGTGACAATGTCAGATTAGTATTTATTTTTTTTCTTAGGCAGTGTTCAATTTATTCTCTCATCTGCCTCTGTTTTTGACTGATTTTTCACTGTTTGTGATGAACGTTTCACAATAATGCAAGCATTTGGTCCTCCGTTTTGTTCTATATTGATGATAAACAGTACTGTGTGTCTTCAGTCCCAGGCTGAGTGGATACACATGGCACTTCTGGGGTGGTGCTCAAGTAGGGTCCAAAACCATCTCAAGTAGATGCAGAAACTTGGCACGTAATATAAATGTGATTAGTGGTCTTTTATTCAGAAGAACTTGTAGGACCAGCACAAGCACAGATGTTTCAGTCAAAGACCTTCATCAGTGTGCAGACAGGGCATCCTCAGAAGGAATAGCAACTTGGCAATTGGCGTAGTCAGGTATGACACGGTGTCCACCGCTGTCTATGTGGTAGACTTTCACACTGGTGACTAGGATGTGTCTGGTTAGGGGCCCCCAAGCTGGCCCTCAGACTAGGTGGCACCCTGAGCTGACCCTCAACCTAGAGGTACACTTGATGGTAGTGAGGACTTAGACACCAGCATTTCCCTATCTCCTGTCCAAGGCCCTGATGTAACGCCCTCCACACCCACCGCCCAGGACAGTAGTCACAAAACCCCACCAACAAACAACACAGACTGAGGGGACAACAAAACTCATGCACATCAAAAACAAACAGGGGACTACAAGAAGGTGCACAGGGGGTAAATAAGGTAAGGAGAAGGTAAGTAAACAATGGGGTAACTTCCACACCAAACCACAGAAGACAGCAGCAAATACCTCATTCACTCTCTAGACCAAGCTCCAGAATTAATTCTGATAAGTGGCATCCTCTGCTGTGAGTAGAGGGTAAAATAGTAACCAGAGGAAAAGAAAGGGTTAATCACACTGCCGTGAATATAAGCAGGAGATGAATCCAAGGGTTAATCATCATGATTTTTATTATTCAACGCATTTCAGAGTCCATAAGACCCCTTCATTAGGAATCAAAAACCACCGATGTACATTCTACAGTGAGCAAAGGGTAATTATCCAGGTTGGCAGTGGTTATAAGCGGAAACACCTAAGCCAAGGTAATGAGCTTTCTGCCAGCAAAAAAATTGACATTAGCCCCGTACATGCTAAAAAGGAAAAAACACATTTAAGGTGTAATCTCAGATTGTATAACAGAGACTCTGAACCAGAGCCTGTCACTAATCTCTAAGTGAGACGACCGTGACAGAGAATGTTAAAAAAGTTTTCTTTATTCCTAGGTGTTACTATATTATGATAATGCCACAATTTGTGTTTTGATAGTGTAACTTACAATATACAACATATGCATGTTTCTAGTTTGTTTTTAGAAAAGAGTGGATCTTTGTAATTTAAATTTGCTCCCTTCGCCAATTTTTCCCAAAAATGTGATTTGTGGCAAATTAATTTGCTCAACTCTCAATATTGAAAAGTCTATAATTGCATGGAAATGACACATGAGGGATGGAAGAGAGAGAATCCTGTTGATAAGAGCTTACACTCTACAGAAGAGAGCGAGGACCCCGTTGATCATAAGAGCTTACACACTACAGGAGAAAGAGTGAGAGAAGGCACTGCTGACTATAAGTGAGACTTACCCAGTGAATCTTGAGATGGAAAACGACTTTAGCATATAAACTTTTCTCCACTGGTAACCGCTGATTTGTGACCACCACTGTACAACGGATGATCATCTTTTTGTTCTGTATTATGATAGTGTCCCATTAGTGTTTGAGTGCATTCATATGCGGTACTTTATTTTACTTAACAAGTAATAGTATTTGTCTTTATTAGAGTTGAGCGCGGTTCGTGGTTCGTGGTTCTCCAGTTCGCGGCTCGAGTGATTTTGGGGCATGTTCTAGATCGAACTAGAACTCGAGCTTTTTGCAAAAGCTCGATAGTTCTAGAAACGTTCGAGAACGGTTCTAGCAGCCAAAAAACAGCTAAATCCTAGCTTGGTTTCTGCTGTAATAGTGTAAGTCACTCTGTGAATCAAACTATTATGACATTTCAGTGTATAGTGTGCGTGAACAGCGCCTTCAGATCACTGCTGTTTCTATAATGGCGATCGCCATTTTTTTTTTTTTTTTCTTGTCTTCCTTCCCTAAGCGCGCGCGTCTTGTGGGGCGGGCCAGCATGTCAGCCAATCACAGACACACACACACCTAAGTGGACTTTGAGCCAGAGAAGCAACGGCATGTGTGATAGGATCTGCATGTCACATGTCCCTGCATTATAAAACCGGACATTTTCTTCACGAACGCCATTATCTGCCTTCTGCGTCTTTGGTGTCAGACATCAGTGTCGCAGCTCCGTCCTCCTGAGTCCTATAGCCGATACAGCTGTATGCGCTGCATACACAGCGTTAGACAGCTTAGGGAGAGCACATTCTAGCAGTCCTTTTAAGGGCTCAAAGCGGCAGGGTCAGAGAGCCATAAGTGACAGGTCCTGCAAACAGCAACAGCGTCTGTGTAGCCCAGGTCAGGGATTTCCTCCCTGCATTTCACCATTAGGAGGGAATAGAAAGGCAGGCTTCCATTCCTCTACCCAGAGCACCACAATCCTGCCACTGTACCCTCTTGTCCTCTGCACACTCCAACTCATTCTAAGTAAGCCATTATACTAGCAAACATTCAGTGTACCTAGTGGCATCCTATACGTGGCTATTGGACTTTGCTATAGTCCCACTAGTGCAAAGACATTTGCAGAGCACGTCTGCCTGCATTGCACACTACAACTTTTTTAAACTAAGCAATTTTACTAGCAAACACTCAGTGTACCTAGTGGCATCCTATACGTGGCTATTGGACTTTGCTATAGTCCCACTAGTGCCAAGACATTTGCAGAGCGCATCTGCCTGCGTTGCACACTCCAACTAATTATAACTAAGCCATTATACTTGCACACACTCAGTGAACCTAGTGGCATCCTATACGTGGATATTGGACTTTGCTATAGTCCCACTAGTGCCAAGACATTTGCAGCACGTCTGCCTGCGTTGCACACTCCAACTAATTATAACTAAGCCATTATACTAGCACACACTCAGTGTACCTAGTGGCATCCTATACGTGGCTATTGGACTTTGCTATAGTCCCACTAGTGCCAAGACATTTGCAGCACGTCTGCCTGCGTTGCACACTCCAACTAATTATAACTAAGCCATTATACTAGCACACACTCAGTGTACCTAGTGGCATCCTATACGTGGCTATTGGACTTTGCTATAGTCCCACTAGTGCCAAGACATTTGCAGCACGTCTGCCTGCGTTGCACACTCCAACTAATTATAACTAAGCCATTATACTAGCACACACTCAGTGTACCTAGTGGCACCCTATACGTGGCTATTGGACTTTGCTATAGTCCCACTAGTGCCAAGACATTTGCAGCACGTCTGCCTGCGTTGCACACTCCAACTAATTATAACTAAGCCATTATACTAGCACACACTCAGTGTACCTAGTGGCATCCTATACGTGGCTATTGGACTTTGCTATAGTCCCACTAGTGCCAAGACATTTGCAGCACGTCTGCCTGCGTTGCACACTCCAACTAATTATAACTAAGCCATTATACTAGCACACACTCAGTGTACCTAGTGGCATCCTATACGTGGCTATTGGACTTTGCTATAGTCCCACTAGTGCAAAGACATTTGCAGAGCACGTCTGCCTGCATTGCACACTACAACTTTTTTAAACTAAGCAATTTTACTAGCAAACACTCAGTGTACCTAGTGGCATCCTATACGTGGCTATTGGACTTTGCTATAGTCCCACTAGTGCCAAGACATTTGCAGAGCGCATCTGCCTGCGTTGCACACTCCAAACGAATTATAACTAAGCCATTATACTTGCACACACTAAGTGTTTTTTAGTGGCATCCTATACGTGGCTATTGGACTTTGCTATAGTCCTACTAGTGCCAAGACATTTGCAGACCGCATCTGCCTGCGTTGCACACTCCAACTAATTATAACTAAGCCATTATACTAGCACACACTCAGTGAACCTAGTGGCATCCTATACGTGGATATTGGACTTTGCTATAGTCCCACTAGTGCCAAGACATTTGCAGCACGTCTGCCTGCGTTGCACACTCCAACTAATTATAACTAAGCCATTATACTAGCACACACTCAGTGTACCTAGTGGCATCCTATACGTGGCTATTGGACTTTGCTATAGTCCCACTAGTGCCAAGACATTTGCAGCACGTCTGCCTGCGTTGCACACTCCAACTAATTATAACTAAGCCATTATACTAGCACACACTCAGTGTACCTAGTGGCATCCTATACGTGGCTATTGGACTTTGCTATAGTCCCACTAGTGCCAAGACATTTGCAGCACGTCTGCCTGCGTTGCACACTCCAACTAATTATAACTAAGCCATTATACTAGCACACACTCAGTGTACCTAGTGGCATCCTATACGTGGCTATTGGACTTTGCTATAGTCCCACTAGTGCCAAGACATTTGCAGCACGTCTGCCTGCGTTGCACACTCCAACTAATTATAACTAAGCCATTATACTAGCACACACTCAGTGTACCTAGTGGCATCCTATACGTGGCTATTGGACTTTGCTATAGTCCCACTAGTGCCAAGACATTTGCAGCACGTCTGCCTGCGTTGCACACTCCAACTAATTATAACTAAGCAATTTTACTAGCACACACTCAGTGTACCTAGTGGCATCCTATACGTGGCTATTGGACTTTGCTATAGTCCCACTAGTGCCAAGACATTTGCAGCACGTCTGCCTGCGTTGCACACTCCAACTAATTATAACTAAGCCATTATACTAGCACACACTCAGTGTACCTAGTGGCATCCTATACGTGGCTATTGGACTTTGCTATAGTCCCACTAGTGCCAAGACATTTGCAGCACGTCTGCCTGCGTTGCACACTCCAACTAATTATAACTAAGCCATTATACTAGCACACACTCAGTGTACCTAGTGGCATCCTATACGTGGCTATTGGACTTTGCTATAGTCCCACTAGTGCCAAGACATTTGCAGCACGTCTGCCTGCGTTGCACACTCCAACTAATTATAACTAAGCCATTATACTAGCACACACTCAGTGTACCTAGTGGCATCCTATACGTGGCTATTGGACTTTGCTATAGTCCCACTAGTGCCAAGACATTTGCAGCACGTCTGCCTGCGTTGCACACTCCAACTAATTATAACTAAGCCATTATACTAGCACACACTCAGTGTACCTAGTGGCATCCTATACGTGGCTATTGGACTTTGCTATAGTCCCACTAGTGCCAAGACATTTGCAGCACGTCTGCCTGCGTTGCACACTCCAACTAATTATAACTAAGCCATTATACTAGCACACACTCAGTGTACCTAGTGGCATCCTATACGTGGCTATTGGACTTTGCTATAGTCCCACTAGTGCCAAGACATTTGCAGCACGTCTGCCTGCGTTGCACACTCCAACTAATTATAACTAAGCCATTATACTAGCACACACTCAGTGTACCTAGTGGCATCCTATACGTGGCTATTGGACTTTGCTATAGTCCCACTAGTGCCAAGACATTTGCAGCACGTCTGTCTGCGTTGCACACTCCAACTAATTATAACTAAGCCATTATACTAGCACACACTCAGTGTACCTAGTGGCATCCTATACATGGCTATTGGACTTTGCTATAGTCCCACTAGTGCCAAGACATTTGCAGCACGTCTGCCTGCGTTGCACACTCCAACTAATTATAACTAAGCCATTATACTAGCACACACTCAGTGTACCTAGTGGCATCCTATACGTGGCTATTGGACTTTGCTATAGTCCCACTAGTGCCAAGACATTTGCAGCACGTCTGCCTGCGTTGCACACTCCAACTAATTATAACTAAGCCATTATACTAGCACACACTCAGTGTACCTAGTGGCATCCTATACGTGGCTATTGGACTTTGCTATAGTCCCACTAGTGCCAAGACATTTGCAGCACGTCTGCCTGCGTTGCACACTCCAACTAATTATAACTAAGTTACATTGTCAGGGATATTTATTCTTTATTATTCTGCTGTTAATAAAGCTAGACCACCACTGCAATCTTCACCACCTCTCAATTTTTACTACCACATTTTCAGTCCACAATCTTGTCGCAATCAACATGAGTGGCAAAATGACAGATGCTGGTGGAAAGGGGAAGAGGCGTGGTGGAAAAGGCAAAAAAGGTTTTGTCAGTGGGGAAGGTGCCAAAGCTCCATTATCATCTGCTGAAGATAGACCATCTACTAGCAAAAGTAAGATGTCTACTACTTATTGTGGACAATCCGATGTGCTCCCTTTTTTACGGACACGAACAAGAGGAACAAAGGTAGATGATGGGCAAAAAAGGAAAATGCTTGAATGGATCTCAAGTGGTCCAACAAGTGCCCTCTCAGCCACTTCAAGTACCGCATCCAAAAAACACCATTCCTCTGAGTTGTCATCCCAATCACACTTGATTTCTCCCAGCTCTGAAGTCTCCATCAGCCCTGCACAGTATGGTGGAACTGAGATGGCTGAGTCTGCAGAGCTGTTCAGTCACACTATAGCCTGGGAATCAGAGGTCTGCTCCCAAGCTACAGTGAGTACAGAACAGGAAATGGTCTGCAGTGATGCCCAGAACCTTTGTGACTCAGATTCAGGCCGTGAGGACCAAGTTTCTGAGCATAATATTGACCCTTTGTCACAAACTGTAACACCTGTGGTTATAGACAATGAGGAACATACTGATGAAGATGAGACGCAGATACCCGATTGGGATGACAACTTAAATATTCGGTCAGGGCAAGAAGAGGCTCGGTCTGAGGGGGAGGGGAGTGCGAACACAACAATTGATGATGACGTTCTAGATCCCACCTACTGTCAACCCCCAGTCAGGCACTCGAGGAGGTCAACAGAGGCGGTGGAGGAGGATGCAACCGACGACGAAGTTACCTTGCGCCTTCCTGGACAGAGTCGGAGCACTGGTAGCACGTCTACAACTGCATCCTCAGCCACCACTCTGCCTATGAGCATTATTCGGGGTGGATCAACAGGTCGCATGGCCTCTAAGCCTTGCCTAGCCTGGGCCTTTTTTCACATCGAAAAAGATCGCCCAACTCATGTGATATGTAACATTTGTCATGATTCTGTTAGTAGAGGTCAAAACCTCAGCAGTTTGACAACTTCTTCCATGAATCGTCACATGAATAAATATCATAAGTCCCGGTGGGAAGCTCACCGTGCTGCAATGCCGGCTAGCGGAGCGAACCATCCACCGCCCGCCCCTTCCAGTGCATCCGCGCGCTCTTCATCTTCTAGGACTGTGGGGACAGCTGTCACACCTGTTTTTCCACGCAAAACTTCCACCACTGTAACCGCAACAGGCAGTTTGCTTGTAAGGTCGTCAGTTGGTTTGGAAGGGGAAACAAGTGAGTGTGTACAGCTCTCTCAGACATCGATAGCACCAACGTTGGATGAAGGCAACATCATGTCTCCGCCTGCACTTTCCTCACAAACCTGCATTTTTCCAGGGACACCCTACTCAACACCGTCTACACACAGCAGCCAGATCTCTGTCCCTCAGATGTGGTCAAATAAAAGGCCACTTCCTCCGACCCATGACAAAGCTAAGAGGTTGACTCTATCCCTCTGTAAGCTGTTGGCTACCGAAATGCTGCCTTTCCGCCTAGTGGACACACAGGATTTTAGAGACCTTATGTCTGTCGCTGTGCCCCAGTACCATATGCCTAGTCGCCACTACTTCTCTAAGAAAGGTGTGCCCGCGCTACACCAGCATGTCGCACACAACATCACCGCTTCCTTGAGAAACTCTGTGTGTGAACGGGTGCATTTCACCACCGATACTTGGACCAGTAAGCATGGACAGGGACGTTACATGTCGCTGACTGGGCACTGGGTAACTATGGTGATAGATGGTGAAGGGTCTGCTGCACAAGTCTTGCCGTCCCCACGACTTGTGTGTCAATCCTCTGTCTGTCCAAGTTCCGCCACAGCTTCTGCATCCTCCACCTCATCTGGGTCCTCCACCTCCGCCCCAAGCCTGCCTGGTCAGGCCACCAGCGTTCTCACTGCGCAGAAGGAATCACGCACGCCTCATTACTATGCTGGCAGCCGAGCGCAACGGCATCAGGCGGTCTTTAGCTTGACATGTCTTGGTAATAAGAGTCACACAGCTGAGGAGTTGTGGTCAGCTCTGCGGTCCGAGTTTAATAAATGGTTGTCTCCACTCAACCTGCAGCCTGGTAAGGCCGTGTGCGACAATGCTGCAAACCTGGGTGCGGCCCTTCGCCTGGGCAAGGTGACACACGTACCTTGTATGGCTCACGTGTTGAACCTTGTCGTGCAGCAATTTTTAACACACTATCCCGGCCTAGATGGCCTTCTGAACAGGGCACGAAAACTGTCTGCTCACTTCCGGCGTTCAAGCGCCGCAGCTGAGCGACTTGCATCGCTACAGAAGTCTTTCGGCCTGCCGGTTCATCGCCTGAAATGCGATGTGGCGACACGCTGGAATTCAACTCTCCACATGTTACAGCGACTGTGGCAGCACCGCAGAGCCCTGGTGCAATACGTCATGACGTATAGCCTGGGCCAACGAGATGCAGAGGTGGGGCAGATCACCCTGATGGAGTGGTCTCAGATCAAGGACCTATGCACCCTTCTGCACAGTTTCGACATGGCGACGAATATGTTTAGCTCTGACAATGCCATTATCAGCATGACGATTCCAGTCATTTACATGCTGGAGCACACGCTAAACACTATTCGGAGTCAGGGGGTGGGACAACATGAAGGGGAGGAACTACAGGAGGATTCATATGTGCAAGGGACAACAACATCACCAAGGTCCAGACGTTCATCATCACCAACGCAGCAGGCATGGGACCATGGGGAACAGGGATCGACAAGGGCGCATAGTAGCAGGCGAAATGTTGAGCAAGGTGCAGGAGAACATGAAGAAATGGAGGACGAACTGTCCATGGACATGGAAGACTCAGCGGATGAGGGAGACCTTGGTCAAATTTCAGTTGAAAGAGGTTGGGGGGAGATGTCAGAGGAAGAAAGAACGGGTAGCACCTCTATGCCACAAACACAGCGTGGACTTGGTCCGCATGGCTGCGCAAGACACATGAGTGCCTTTTTGTTGCACTACCTCCAACATGACAGTCGTATTGTCAAAATTAGAAGTGATGATGACTACTGGATTGCCACACTATTAGATCCCCGGTACAAGTCCAAATTTTGTGACATAATTCCAGCCATAGAAAGGGACGCACGTATGCAGGAGTATCAGCAGAAGCTGTTACTCGATCTTAGCTCGGCTTTTCCACCAAACAACCGTGCAGGTGCAGGGAGGGAATCTCCCAGTTGTAACTTGACAAACATGGGACGGTCTCGTCATCTTCACCAGTCTACCCGTACCAGTAGGACCGTATCTGGTGCCGGTAACAGCAATTTTATGGAATCTTTTCATAATTTTTTTAGACCCTCTTTTGCAAGGCCACCAGAGACAACAAGTCTGACACATAGTCAACGGCTGGAGAGGATAATACAGGAGTATCTCCAAATGAACATCGATGCCATGACTGTGCAACTGGAGCCTTGCTCCTTTTGGGCTTCAAACATAGAAAAATGGCCAGAGCTCTCCAGTTACGCCTTGGAGATTTTGTCGTGTCCAGCTGCCAGCGTTGTCTCTGAACGTGTATTCAGTGCTGCTGGGTGTGTGCTGACAGATAAGCGCACGCGTCTGTCCAGTGACAATGTGGACAGACTGACGTTCATCAAAATGAACAAGTCATGGATCCAGAAGGAATTTACTACCCCTGTGTCATCCTGGGGAGAGTAAATGCTTGTGGATTTGGAATGTGCTTGATGCAAATCAAAACATCCTGTTTGCAACTAGGGCCCAAGTGCTGCCACTGATGGGGTGGGTGTCTGTGTGGCCCAATTTTTGGAAAAAAGGGAGACTCCGCTTGGAGTAACCCTTGCTTACATTGTTTTTAAAAGAAGCCAAGATGAACAAGTCATGGGTCAGCAAAGACTTTGCTACCTACCCCGGTGTCATCCTGGGGACGGTTAATTATGGGGTATTTTTAAATGTGATTGATGCAAATGTAGCTGTGAAGTGTACAACTAGGGCCCAAGTGCTGCCACTGATGGGGTGGGTGTCTGTGTGGCCCAATTTTTGGAAAAAAAGGGAGACTCCGCTTGGAGTAACCCTTGCTTGATGTGTTTTTAAAAGAAGCCAAGATGAACAGAGCTGGGATCAGGAAAGACTTTGCTACCTACCCCGGTGTCATCCTGGGGACGGATAAGAATGGCGTATTTTTGAATGTGCTTGATGCAAATCAAAACATCCTGTTTGCAACTAGGGCCCAAGTGCTGCCACTGATGGGGTGGGTGTCTGTGTGGCCCAATTTTTGGAAAAAAAGGGAGACTCCGCTTGGAGTAACCCTTGCTTGATGTGTTTTTAAAAGAAGCCAAGATGAACAGAGCTGGGATCAGCAAAGACTTTGCTACCTACCCCGGTGTCATCCTGGGGTCGGATAAGAATGGCGTATTTTTGAATGTGCTTAATGCAAATCAAAACATCCTGTTTGCAACTAGGGCCCAAGTGCTGCCACTGATGGGGTGGGTGTCTGTGTGGCCCAATTTTTGGAAAAAAGGGAGACTCCGCTTGGAGTAACCCTTGCTTGATGTGTTTTTAAAAGAAGCCAAGATGAACAGAGCTGGGATCAGGAAAGACTTTGCTACCTACCCCGGTGTCATCCTGGGGACGGATAAGAATGGCGTATTTTTGAATGTGCTTGATGCAAATCAAAACATCCTGTTTGCAACTAGGGCCCAAGTGCTGCCACTGATGGGGTGGGTGTCTGTGTGGCCCAATTTTTGGAAAAAAGGGAGACTCCGCTTGGAGTAACCCTTGCTTGATGTGTTTTTAAAAGAAGCCAAGATGAACAGAGCTGGGATCAGCAAAGACTTTGCTACCTACCCCGGTGTCATCCTGGGGACGGATAAGAATGGCGTATTTTTGAATGTGCTTGATGCAAATCAAAACATCCTGTTTGCAACTAGGGCCCAAGTGCTGCCACTGATGGGGTGGGTGTCTGTGTGGCCCAATTTTTGGAAAAAAAGGGAGACTCCGCTTGGAGTAACCCTTGCTTGATGTGTTTTTAAAAGAAGCCAAGATGAACAGAGCTGGGATCAGCAAAGACTTTGCTACCTACCCCGGTGTCATCCTGGGGACGGATAAGAATGGCGTATTTTTGAATGTGCTTGATGCAAATCAAAACATCCTGTTTGCAACTAGGGCCCAAGTGCTGCCACTGATGGGGTGGGTGTCTGTGTGGCCCAATTTTTGGAAAAAAGGGAGACTCCGCTTGGAGTAACCCTTGCTTGATGTGTTTTTAAAAGAAGCCAAGATGAACAGAGCTGGGATCAGGAAAGACTTTGCTACCTACCCCGGTGTCATCCTGGGGACGGATAAGAATGGCGTATTTTTGAATGTGCTTGATGCAAATCAAAACATCCTGTTTGCAACTAGGGCCCAAGTGCTGCCACTGATGGGGTGGGTGTCTGTGTGGCCCAATTTTTGGAAAAAAAGGGAGACTCCGCTTGGAGTAACCCTTGCTTGATGTGTTTTTAAAAGAAGCCAAGATGAACAGAGCTGGGATCAGCAAAGACTTTGCTACCTACCCCGGTGTCATCCTGGGGACGGATAAGAATGGCGTATTTTTGAATGTGCTTGATGCAAATCAAAACATCCTGTTTGCAACTAGGGCCCAAGTGCTGCCACTGATGGGGTGGGTGTCTGTGTGGCCCAATTTTTGGAAAAAAGGGAGACTCCGCTTGGAGTAACCCTTGCTTGATGTGTTTTTAAAAGAAGCCAAGATGAACAGAGCTGGGATCAGGAAATACTTTGCTACCTACCCCGGTGTCATCCTGGGGACGGATAAGAATGGCGTATTTTTGAATGTGCTTGATGCAAATCAAAACATCCTGTTTGCAACTAGGGCCCAAGTGCTGCCACTGATGGGGTGGGTGTCTGTGTGGCCCAATTTTTGGAAAAAAGGGAGACTCCGCTTGGAGTAACCCTTGCTTGATGTGTTTTTAAAAGAAGCCAAGATGAACAGAGCTGGGATCAGGAAATACTTTGCTACCTACCCCGGTGTCATCCTGGGGACGGATAAGAATGGCGTATTTTTGAATGTGCTTGATGCAAATCAAAACATCCTGTTTGCAACTAGGGCCCAAGTGCTGCCACTGATGGGGTGGGTGTCTGTGTGGCCCAATTTTTGGAAAAAAAGGGAGACTCCGCTTGGAGTAACCCTTGCTTGATGTGTTTTTAAAAGAAGCCAAGATGAACAGAGCTGGGATCAGGAAAGACTTTGCTACCTACCCCGGTGTCATCCTGGGGACGGATAAGAATGGCGTATTTTTGAATGTGCTTGATGCAAATCAAAACATCCTGTTTGCAACTAGGGCCCAAGTGCTGCCACTGATGGGGTGGGTGTCTGTGTGGCCCAATTTTTGGAAAAAAAGGGAGACTCCGCTTGGAGTAACCCTTGCTTGATGTGTTTTTAAAAGAAGCCAAGATGAACAGAGCTGGGATCAGCAAAGACTTTGCTACCTACCCCGGTGTCATCCTGGGGACGGATAAGAATGGCGTATTTTTGAATGTGCTTGATGCAAATCAAAACATCCTGTTTGCAACTAGGGCCCAAGTGCTGCCACTGATGGGGTGGGTGTCTGTGTGGCCCAATTTTTGGAAAAAAGGGAGACTCCGCTTGGAGTAACCCTTGCTTGATGTGTTTTTAAAAGAAGCCAAGATGAACAGAGCTGGGATCAGGAAATACTTTGCTACCTACCCCGGTGTCATCCTGGGGACGGATAAGAATGGCGTATTTTTGAATGTGCTTGATGCAAATCAAAACATCCTGTTTGCAACTAGGGCCCAAGTGCTGCCACTGATGGGGTGGGTGTCTGTGTGGCCCAATTTTTGGAAAAAAAGGGAGACTCCGCTTGGAGTAACCCTTGCTTGATGTGTTTTTAAAAGAAGCCAAGATGAACAGAGCTGGGATCAGCAAAGACTTTGCTACCTACCCCGGTGTCATCCTGGGGACGGATAAGAATGGCGTATTTTTGAATGTGCTTGATGCAAATCAAAACATCCTGTTTGCAACTAGGGCCCAAGTGCTGCCACTGATGGGGTGGGTGTCTGTGTGGCCCAATTTTTGGAAAAAAGGGAGACTCCGCTTGGAGTAACCCTTGCTTGATGTGTTTTTAAAAGAAGCCAAGATGAACAGAGCTGGGATCAGGAAATACTTTGCTACCTACCCCGGTGTCATCCTGGGGACGGATAAGAATGGCGTATTTTTGAATGTGCTTGATGCAAATCAAAACATCCTGTTTGCAACTAGGGCCCAAGTGCTGCCACTGATGGGGTGGGTGTCTGTGTGGTCCAATTTTTGGAAAAAAAGGGAGACTCCGCTTGGAGTAACCCTTGCTTGATGTGTTTTTAAAAGAAGCCAAGATGAACAGAGCTGGGATCAGGAAATACTTTGCTACCTACCCCGGTGTCATCCTGGGGACGGATAAGAATGGCGTATTTTTGAATGTGCTTGATGCAAATCAAAACATCCTGTTTGCAACTAGGGCCCAAGTGCTGCCACTGATGGGGTGGGTGTCTGTGTGGCCCAATTTTTGGAAAAAAAGGGAGACTCCGCTTGGAGTAACCCTTGCTTGATGTGTTTTTAAAAGAAGCCAAGATGAACAGAGCTGGGATCAGCAAAGACTTTGCTACCTACCCCGGTGTCATCCTGGGGACGGATAAGAATGGCGTATTTTTGAATGTGCTTGATGCAAATCAAAACATCCTGTTTGCAACTAGGGCCCAAGTGCTGCCACTGATGGGGTGGGTGTCTGTGTGGCCCAATTTTTGGAAAAAAAGGGAGACTCCGCTTGGAGTAACCCTTGCTTGATGTGTTTTTAAAAGAAGCCAAGATGAACAGAGCTGGGATCAGCAAAGACTTTGCTACCTACCCCGGTGTCATCCTGGGGACGGATAAGAATGGCGTATTTTTGAATGTGCTTGATGCAAATCAAAACATCCTGTTTGCAACTAGGGCCCAAGTGCTGCCACTGATGGGGTGGGTGTCTGTGTGGCCCAATTTTTGGAAAAAAGGGAGACTCCGCTTGGAGTAACCCTTGCTTGATGTGTTTTTAAAAGAAGCCAAGATGAACAGAGCTGGGATCAGGAAATACTTTGCTACCTACCCCGGTGTCATCCTGGGGACGGATAAGAATGGCGTATTTTTGAATGTGCTTGATGCAAATCAAAACATCCTGTTTGCAACTAGGGCCCAAGTGCTGCCACTGATGGGGTAGGTGTCTGTGTGGCCCAATTTTTGGAAAAAAAGGGAGACTCCGCTTGGAGTAACCCTTGCTTGATGTGTTTTTAAAAGAAGCCAAGATGAACAGAGCTGGGATCAGCAAAGACTTTGCTACCTACCCCGGTGTCATCCTGGGGACGGATAAGAATGGCGTATTTTTGAATGTGCTTGATGCAAATCAAAACATCCTGTTTGCAACTAGGGCCCAAGTGCTGCCACTGATGGGGTGGGTGTCTGTGTGGCCCAATTTTTGGAAAAAAGGGAGACTCCGCTTGGAGTAACCCTTGCTTGATGTGTTTTTAAAAGAAGCCAAGATGAACAGAGCTGGGATCAGGAAATACTTTGCTACCTACCCCGGTGTCATCCTGGGGACGGATAAGAATGGCGTATTTTTGAATGTGCTTGATGCAAATCAAAACATCCTGTTTGCAACTAGGGCCCAAGTGCTGCCACTGATGGGGTGGGTGTCTGTGTGGCCCAATTTTTGGAAAAAAAGGGAGACTCCGCTTGGAGTAACCCTTGCTTGATGTGTTTTTAAAAGAAGCCAAGATGAACAGAGCTGGGATCAGCAAAGACTTTGCTACCTACCCCGGTGTCATCCTGGGGACGGATAAGAATGGCGTATTTTTGAATGTGCTTGATGCAAATCAAAACATCCTGTTTGCAACTAGGGCCCAAGTGCTGCCACTGATGGGGTGGGTGTCTGTGTGGCCCAATTTTTGGAAAAAAAGGGAGACTCCGCTTGGTGTAACCCTTGCTTGATGTGTTTTTAAAAGAAGCCAAGATGAACAGAGCTGGGATCAGCAAAGACTTTGCTACCTACCCCGGTGTCATCCTGGGGACGGATAAGAATGGCGTATTTTTGAATGTGCTTGATGCAAATCAAAACATCCTGTTTGCAACTAGGGCCCAAGTGCTGCCACTGATGGGGTGGGTGTCTGTGTGGCCCAATTTTTGGAAAAAAGGGAGACTCCGCTTGGAGTAACCCTTGCATGATGTGTTTTTAAAAGAAGCCAAGATGAACAAAGCTGGGATCAGGAAATACTTTGCTACCTACCCCGGTGTCATCCTGGGGACGGATAAGAATGGCGTATTTTTGAATGTGCTTGATGCAAATCAAAACATCCTGTTTGCAACTAGGGCCCAAGTGCTGCCACTGATGGGGTGGGTGTCTGTGTGGCCCAATTTTTGGAAAAAAAGGGAGACTCCGCTTGGAGTAACCCTTGCTTGATGTGTTTTTAAAAGAAGCCAAGATGAACAGAGCTGGGATCAGCAAAGACTTTGCTACCTACCCCGGTGTCATCCTGGGGACGGATAAGAATGGCGTATTTTTGAATGTGCTTGATGCAAATCAAAACATCCTGTTTGCAACTAGGGCCCAAGTGCTGCCACTGATGGGGTGGGTGTCTGTGTGGCCCAATTTTTGGAAAAAAAGGGAGACTCCGCTTGGAGTAACCCCTTGCTTGATGTGTTTTTAAAAGAAGCCAAGATGAACAGAGCTGGGATCAGCAAAGACTTTGCTACCTACCCCGGTGTCATCCTGGGGACGGATAAGAATGGCGTATTTTTGAATGTGCTTGATGCAAATCAAAACATCCTGTTTGCAACTAGGGCCCAAGTGCTGCCACTGATGGGGTGGGTGTCTGTGTGGCCCAATTTTTGGAAAAAAGGGAGACTCCGCTTGGAGTAACCCTTGCTTGATGTGTTTTTAAAAGAAGCCAAGATGAACAGAGCTGGGATCAGGAAATACTTTGCTACCTACCCCGGTGTCATCCTGGGGACGGATAAGAATGGCGTATTTTTGAATGTGCTTGATGCAAATCAAAACATCCTGTTTGCAACTAGGGCCCAAGTGCTGCCACTGATGGGGTAGGTGTCTGTGTGGCCCAATTTTTGGAAAAAAAGGGAGACTCCGCTTGGAGTAACCCTTGCTTGATGTGATTTTAAAAGAAGCCAAGATGAACAGAGCTGGGATCAGCAAAGACTTTGCTACCTACCCCGGTGTCATCCTGGGGACGGATAAGAATGGCGTATTTTTGAATGTGCTTGATGCAAATCAAAACATCCTGTTTGCAACTAGGGCCCAAGTGCTGCCACTGATGGGGTGGGTGTCTGTGTGGCCCAATTTTTGGAAAAAAGGGAGACTCCGCTTGGAGTAACCCTTGCTTGATGTGTTTTTAAAAGAAGCCAAGATGAACAGAGCTGGGATCAGGAAATACTTTGCTACCTACCCAGGTGTCATCCTGGGGATGGATAAGAATGGCGTATTTTTGAATGTGCTTGATGCAAATCAAAACATCCTGTTTGCAACTGGGGCCCAAGTGCTGCCACTGATGGGGTGGGTGTCTGTGTGGCCCAATTTTTGGAAAAAAAGGGAGACTCCGCTTGGAGTAACCCTTGCTTGATGTGTTTTTAAAAGAAGCCAAGATGAACAGAGCTGGGATCAGCAAAGACTTTGCTACCTACCCCGGTGTCATCCTGGGGACGGATAAGAATGGCGTATTTTTGAATGTGCTTGATGCAAATCAAAACATCCTGTTTGCAACTAGGGCCCAAGTGCTGCCACTGATGGGGTGGGTGTCTGTGTGGCCCAATTTTTGGAAAAAAAGGGAGACTCCGCTTGGAGTAACCCTTGCTTGATGTGTTTTTAAAAGAAGCCAAGATGAACAGAGCTGGGATCAGCAAAGACTTTGCTACCTACCCCAGTGTCATCCTGGGGACGGATAAGAATGGCGTATTTTTGAATGTGCTTGATGCAAATCAAAACATCCTGTTTGCAACTAGGGCCCAAGTGCTGCCACTGATGGGGTGGGTGTCTGTGTGGCCCAATTTTTGGAAAAAAGGGAGACTCCGCTTGGAGTAACCCTTGCATGATGTGTTTTTAAAAGAAGCCAAGATGAACAGAGCTGGGATCAGGAAATACTTTGCTACCTTCCCCGGTGTCATCCTGGGGACGGATAAGAATGGCGTATTTTTGAATGTGCTTGATGCAAATCAAAACATCCTGTTTGCAACTAGGGCCCAAGTGCTGCCACTGATGGGGTGGGTGTCTGTGTGGCCCAATTTTTGGAAAAAAAGGGAGACTCCGCTTGGAGTAACCCTTGCTTGATGTGTTTTTAAAAGAAGCCAAGATGAACAGAGCTGGGATCAGCAACGACTTTGCTACCTACCCCGGTGTCATCCTGGGGACGGATAAGAATGGCGTATTTTTGAATGTGCTTGATGCAAATCAAAACATCCTGTTTGCAACTAGGGCCCAAGTGCTGCCACTGATGGGGTGGGTGTCTGTGTGGCCCAATTTTTGGAAAAAAAGGGAGACTCCGCTTGGAGTAACCCTTGCTTGATGTGTTTTTAAAAGAAGCCAAGATGAACAGAGCTGGGATCAGCAAAGACTTTGCTACCTACCCCGGTGTCATCCTGGGGACGGATAAGAATGGCGTATTTTTGAATGTGCTTGATGCAAATTAAAACATCCTGTTTGCAACTAGGGCCCAAGTGCTGCCACTGATGGGGTGGGTGTCTGTGTGGCCCAATTTTTGGAAAAAAGGGAGACTCCGCTTGGAGTAACCCTTGCTTGATGTGTTTTTAAAAGAAGCCAAGATGAACAGAGCTGGGATCAGGAAATACTTTGCTACCTACCCCGGTGTCATCCTGGGGACGGATAAGAATGGCGTATTTTTGAATGTGCTTGATGCAAATCAAAACATCCTGTTTGCAACTAGGGCCCAAGTGCTGCCACTGATGGGGTGGGTGTCTGTGTGGCCCAATTTTTGGAAAAAAAGGGAGACTCCGCTTGGAGTAACCCTTGCTTGATGTGTTTTTAAAAGAAGCCAAGATGAACAGAGCTGGGATCAGCAAAGACTTTGCTACCTACCCCGGTGTCATCCTGGGGACGGATAAGAATGGCGTATTTTTGAATGTGCTTGATGCAAATCAAAACATCCTGTTTGCAACTAGGGCCCAAGTGCTGCCACTGATGGGGTGGGTGTCTGTGTGGCCCAATTTTTGGAAAAAAGGGAGACTCCGCTTGGAGTAACCCTTGCTTGATGTGTTTTTAAAAGAAGCCAAGATGAACAGAGCTGGGATCAGGAAATACTTTGCTACCTACCCCGGTGTCATCCTGGGGACGGATAAGAATGGCGTATTTTTGAATGTGCTTGATGCAAATCAAAACATCCTGTTTGCAACTAGGGCCCAAGTGCTGCCACTGATGGGGTGGGTGTCTGTGTGGCCCAATTTTTGGAAAAAAAGGGAGACTCCGCTTGGAGTAACCCTTGCTTGATGTGTTTTTAAAAGAAGCCAAGATGAACAGAGCTGGGATCAGCAAAGACTTTGCTACCTACCCCGGTGTCATCCTGGGGACGGATAAGAATGGCGTATTTTTGAATGTGCTTGATGCAAATCAAAACATCCTGTTTGCAACTAGGGCCCAAGTGCTGCCACTGATAGGGTGGGTGTCTGTGTGGCCCAATTTTTGGAAAAAAAGGGAGACTCCGCTTGGAGTAACCCTTGCTTGATGTGTTTTTAAAAGAAGCCAAGATGAACAGAGCTGGGATCAGCAAAGACTTTGCTACCTACCCCGGTGTCATCCTGGGGACGGATAAGAATGGCGTATTTTTGAATGTGCTTGATGCAAATCAAAACATCCTGTTTGCAACTAGGGCCCAAGTGCTGCCACTGATGGGGTGGGTGTCTGTGTGGCCCAATTTTTGGAAAAAAGGGAGACTCCGCTTGGAGTAACCCTTGCTTGATGTGTTTTTAAAAGAAGCCAAGATGAACAGAGCTGGGATCAGCAAAGACTTTGCTACCTACCCCGGTGTCATCCTGGGGACGGATAAGAATGGCGTATTTTTGAATGTGCTTGATGCAAATCAAAACATCCTGTTTGCAACTAGGGCCCAAGTGCTGCCACTGATGGGGTGGGTGTCTGTGTGGCCCAATTTTTGGAAAAAAGGGAGACTCCGCTTGGAGTAACCCTTGCTTGATGTGTTTTTAAAAGAAGCCAAGATGAACAGAGCTGGGATCAGGAAATACTTTGCTACCTACCCCGGTGTCATCCTGGGGACGGATAAGAATGGCGTATTTTTGAATGTGCTTGATGCAAATCAAAACATCCTGTTTGCAACTAGGGCCCAAGTGCTGCCACTGATGGGGTGGGTGTCTGTGTGGCCCAATTTTTGGAAAAAAAGGGAGACTCCGCTTGGAGTAACCCTTGCTTGATGTGTTTTTAAAAGAAGCCAAGATGAACAGAGCTGGGATCAGGAAATACTTTGCTACCTACCCCGGTGTCATCCTGGGGACGGATAAGAATGGCGTATTTCTGAATGTGCTTGATGCAAATCAAAACATCCTGTTTGCAACTAGGGCCCAAGTGCTGCCACTGATGGGGTGGGTGTCTGTGTGGCCCAATTTTTGGAAAAAAGGGAGACTCCGCTTGGAGTAACCCTTGCTTGATGTGTTTTTAAAAGAAGCCAAGATGAACAGAGCTGGGATCAGGAAATACTTTGCTACCTACCCCGGTGTCATCCTGGGGACGGATAAGAATGGCGTATTTTTGAATGTGCTTGATGCAAATCAAAACATCCTGTTTGCAACTAGGGCCCAAGTGCTGCCACTGATGGGGTGGGTGTCTGTGTGGCCCAATTTTTGGAAAAAAAGGGAGACTACGCTTGGAGTAACCCTTGCTTGATGTGTTTTTAAAAGAAGCCAAGATGAACAGAGCTGGGATCAGGAAATACTTTGCTACCTACCCCGGTGTCATCCTGGGGACGGATAAGAATGGCGTATTTTTGAATGTGCTTGATGCAAATCAAAACATCCTGTTTGCAACTAGGGCCCAAGTGCTGCCACTGATGGGGTGGGTGTCTGTGTGGCCCAATTTTTGGAAAAAAAGGGAGACTCCGCTTGGAGTAACCCTTGCTTGATGTGTTTTTAAAAGAAGCCAAGATGAACAGAGCTGGGATCAGCAAAGACTTTGCTACCTACCCCGGTGTCATCCTGGGGACGGATAAGAATGGCGTATTTTTGAATGTGCTTGATGCAAATCAAAACATCCTGTTTGCAACTAGGGCCCAAGTGCTGCCACTGATGGGGTGGGTGTCTGTGTGGCCCAATTTTTGGAAAAAAAGGGAGACTCCGCTTGGAGTAACCCTTGCTTGATGTGTTTTTAAAAGAAGCCAAGATGAACAGAGCTGGGATCAGCAAAGACTTTGCTACCTACCCCGGTGTCATCCTGGGGACGGATAAGAATGGCGTATTTTTGAATGTGCTTGATGCAAATCAAAACATCCTGTTTGCAACTAGGGCCCAAGTGCTGCCACTGATGGGGTGGGTGTCTGTGTGGCCCAATTTTTGGAAAAAAGGGAGACTCCGCTTGGAGTAACCCTTGCTTGATGTGTTTTTAAAAGAAGCCAAGATGAACAGAGCTGGGATCAGCAAAGACTTTGCTACCTACCCCGGTGTCATCCTGGGGACGGATAAGAATGGCGTATTTTTGAATGTGCTTGATGCAAATCAAAACATCCTGTTTGCAACTAGGGCCCAAGTGCTGCCACTGATGGGGTGGGTGTCTGTGTGGCCCAATTTTTGGAAAAAAAGGGAGACTCCGCTTGGAGTAACCCTTGCTTGATGTGTTTTTAAAAGAAGCCAAGATGAACAGAGCTGGGATCAGCAAAGACTTTGCTACCTACCCCGGTGTCATCCTGGGGACGGATAAGAATGGCGTATTTTTGAATGTGCTTGATGCAAATCAAAACATCCTGTTTGCAACTAGGGCCCAAGTGCTGCCACTGATGGGGTGGGTGTCTGTGTGGCCCAATTTTTGGAAAAAAGGGAGACTCCGCTTGGAGTAACCCTTGCTTGATGTGTTTTTAAAAGAAGCCAAGATGAACAGAGCTGGGATCAGGAAATACTTTGCTACCTACCCCGGTGTCATCCTGGGGACGGATAAGAATGGCGTATTTTTGAATGTGCTTGATGCAAATCAAAACATCCTGTTTGCAACTAGGGCCCAAGTGCTGCCACTGATGGGGTGGGTGTCTGTGTGGCCCAATTTTTGGAAAAAAAGGGAGACTCCGCTTGGAGTAACCCTTGCTTGATGTGTTTTTAAAAGAAGCCAAGATGAACAGAGCTGGGATCAGCAAAGACTTTGCTACCTACCCCGGTGTCATCCTGGGGACGGATAAGAATGGCGTATTTTTGAATGTGCTTGATGCAAATCAAAACATCCTGTTTGCAACTAGGGCCCAAGTGCTGCCACTGATGGGGTGGGTGTCTGTGTGGCCCAATTTTTGGAAAAAAGGGAGACTCCGCTTGGAGTAACCCTTGCTTGATGTGTTTTTAAAAGAAGCCAAGATGAACAGAGCTGGGATCAGGAAATACTTTGCTACCTACCCCGGTGTCATCCTGGGGACGGATAAGAATGGCGTATTTTTGAATGTGCTTGATGCAAATCAAAACATCCTGTTTGCAACTAGGGCCCAAGTGCTGCCACTGATGGGGTGGGTGTCTGTGTGGCCCAATTTTTGGAAAAAAAGGGAGACTCCGCTTGGAGTAACCCTTGCTTGATGTGTTTTTAAAAGAAGCCAAGATGAACAGAGCTGGGATCAGCAAAGACTTTGCTACCTACCCCGGTGTCATCCTGGGGACGGATAAGAATGGCGTATTTTTGAATGTGCTTGATGCAAATCAAAACATCCTGTTTGCAACTAGGGCCCAAGTGCTGCCACTGATGGGGTGGGTGTCTGTGTGGCCCCAATTTTTGGAAAAAAGGGAGACTCCGCTTGGAGTAACCCTTGCTTGATGTGTTTTTAAAAGAAGCCAAGATGAACAGAGCTGGGATCAGGAAATACTTTGCTACCTACCCCCGGTGTCATCCTGGGGACGGATAAGAATGGCGTATTTTTGAATGTGCTTGATGCAAATCAAAACATCCTGTTTGCAAACTAGGGCCCAAGTGCTGCCACTGATGGGGTGGGTGTCTGTGTGGCCCAATTTTTGGAAAAAAGGGAGACTCCGCTTGGAGTAACCCTTGCTTGATGTGTTTTTAAAAGAAGCCAAGATGAACAGAGCTGGGATCAGCAAAGGACTTTGCTACCTACCCCGGTGTCATCCTGGGGACGGATAAGAATGGCGTATTTTGAATGTGCTTGATGCAAATCAAAACATCCTGTTTGCAACTAGGGCCCAAGTGCTGCCACTGATGGGGTGGGTGTCTGTGTGGCCCAATTTTTGGAAAAAAGGGAGACTCCGCTTGGAGTAACCCTTGCTTGATGTGTTTTTAAAAGAAGCCAAGATGAACAGAGCTGGGATCCAGCAAAGACTTTGCTACCTACCCCGGTGTCATCCTGGGGACGGATAAGAATGGCGTATTTTTGAATGTGCTTGATGCAAATCAAAACATCCTGTTTGCAACTAGGGCCCCAAGTGCTGCCACTGATGGGGTGGGTGTCTGTGTGGCCCAATTTTTGGAAAAAAGGGAGACTCCGCTTGGAGTAACCCTTGCTTGATGTGTTTTTAAAAGAAGCCAAGATGAACAGAGCTGGATCAGGAAATACTTTGCTACCTACCCCGGTGTCATCCTGGGGACGGATAAGAATGGCGTATTTTTGAATGTGCTTGATGCAAATCAAAACATCCTGTTTGCAACTAGGGCCCAAGTGCTGCCACTGATGGGGTGGGTGTCTGTGTGGCCCAATTTTTGGAAAAAAAGGGAGACTCCGCTTGGAGTAACCCTTGCTTGATGTGTTTTTAAAGAAGCCAAGATGAACAGAGCTGGGATCAGCAAAGACTTTGCTACCTACCCCGGTGTCATCCTGGGGACGGATAAGAATGGCGTATTTTTGAATGTGCTTGATGCAAATCAAAACATCCTGTTTGCAACTAGGGCCCAAGTGCTGCCACTGATGGGGTGGGTGTCTGTGTGGCCCAATTTTTGGAAAAAAAGGGGAGACTCCGCTTGGAGTAACCCTTGCTTGATGTGTTTTTACAAAGAAGCCAAGATGAACAGAGCTGGGATCAGAAATACTTTGCTACCTACCCGGTGTCATCCTGGGGACGGATAAGAATGGCGTATTTTTGAATGTGCTTGATGCAAATCAAAACATCCTGTTTGCAACTAGGGCCCAAGTGCTGCCACTGATGGGGTGGGTGTCTGTGTGGCCCAATTTTTGAAAAAAAGGGAGACTCCGCTTGGAGTAACCCTTGCTTGATGTGTTTTTAAAAGAAGCCAAGATGAACAGAGCTGGGATCAGGAAATACTTTGCTACCTACCCCCGGTGTCATCCTGGGGACGGATAAGAATGGCGTATTTTTGAATGTGCTTGATGCAAATCAAAACATCCTGTTTGCAACTAGGGCCCAAGTGCTGCCACTGATGGGGTGGGTGTCTGTGTGGCCCAATTTTGGAAAAAAGGGAGACTCCGCTTGGAGTAACCCTTGCTTGATGTGTTTTTAAAAGAAGCCAAGATGAACAGAGCTGGGATCAGGAAATACTTTGCTACCTACCCCGGTGTCATCCTGGGGACGGATAAGAATGGCGTATTTTTGAATGTGCTTGATGCAAATCAAAACATCCTGTTTGCAACTAGGGCCCAAGTGCTGCCACTGATGGGGTGGGTGTCTGTGTGGCCCAATTTTTGGAAAAAAAAGGGAGACTCCGCTTGGAGTAACCCTTGCTTGATGTGTTTTTAAAAGAAGCCAAGATGAACAGAGCTGGATCAGGAAAGACTTTGCTACCTACCCCGGTGTCATCCTGGGGACGGATAAGAATGGCGTATTTTTGAATGTGCTTGATGCAAATCAAAACATCCTGTTTGCAACTAGGGCCAAGTGCTGCACTGATGGGGTGGGTGTCTGTGTGGCCCAATTTTTGGAAAAAAAGGGAGACTCCGCTTGGAGTAAACCCTTGCTTGATGTGTTTTTAAAAGAAGCCAAGATGAACAGAGCTGGATCAGCAAAGACTTTGCTACCTACCCCGGTGTCATCCTGGGGACGGATAAGAATGGCGTATTTTTGAATGTGCTTGATGCAAATCAAAACATCCTGTTTGCAACTAGGGCCCAAGTGCTGCCACTGATGGGGTGGGTGTCTGTGTGGCCCAATTTTTGGAAAAAAGGGAGACTCCGCTTGGAGTAACCCTTGCTTGATGTGTTTTTAAAAGAAGCCAAGATGAACAGAGCTGGATCAGGAAATACTTTGCTACCTACCCGGTGTCATCCTGGGGACGGATAAGAATGGCGTATTTTTGAATGTGCTTGATGCAAATCAAAACATCCTGTTTGCAACTAGGGCCCAAGTGCTGCCACTGATGGGGTGGGTGTCTGTGTGGCCCAATTTTGGAAAAAAAGGGAGACTCCGCTTGGAGTAACCCTTGCTTGATGTGTTTTTAAAAGAAGCCAAGATGAACAGAGCTGGGATCAGCAAAGACTTTGCTACCTACCCCGGTGTCATCCTGGGGACGGATAAGAATGGCGTATTTTGAATGTGCTTGATGCAAATCAAAACATCCTGTTTGCAACTAGGGCCCAAGTGCTGCCACTGATGGGGTGGGTGTCTGTGTGGCCCAATTTTTGGAAAAAAAGGGAGACTCCGCTTGGAGTAACCCTTGCTTGATGTGTTTTTAAAAGAAGCCAAGATGAACAGAGCTGGGATCAGCAAAGACTTTGCTACCTACCCCGGTGTCATCCTGGGGACGGATAAGAATGGCGTATTTTTGAATGTGCTTGATGCAAATCAAAACATCCTGTTTGCAACTAGGGCCCAAGTGCTGCCACTGATGGGGTGGGTGTCTGTGTGGCCCAATTTTTGGAAAAAAAGGGAGACTCCGCTTGGAGTAACCCTTGCTTGATGTGTTTTTAAAAGAAGCCAAGATGAACAGAGCTGGGATCAGGAAATACTTTGCTACCTACCCCGGTGTCATCCTGGGGACGGATAAGAATGGCGTATTTTTGAATGTGCTTGATGCAAATCAAAACATCCTGTTTGCAACTAGGGCCCAAGTGCTGCCACTGATGGGGTGGGTGTCTGTGTGGCCCAATTTTTGGAAAAAAAGGGAGACTCCGCTTGGAGTAACCCTTGCTTGATGTGTTTTTAAAAGAAGCCAAGATGAACAGAGCTGGGATCAGGAAATACTTTGCTACCTACCCCGGTGTCATCCTGGGGACGGATAAGAATGGCGTATTTTTGAATGTGCTTGATGCAAATCAAAACATCCTGTTTGCAACTAGGGCCCAAGTGCTGCCACTGATGGGGTGGGTGTCTGTGTGGCCCAATTTTTGGAAAAAAGGGAGACTCCGCTTGGAGTAACCCTTGCTTAGATGTGTTTTTAAAAGAAGCCAAGATGAACAGAGTCATGGGATCAGGAAATACTTTGCTACCTACCCCGGTGTCATCCTGGGACGGATAAGAATGGCGTATTTTTGAATGTGCTTGATGCAAATCAAAACATCCTGTTTGCAACTAGGGCCCAAGTGCTGCCACTGATGGGGTGGGTGTCTGTGTGGCCCAATTTTTGGAAAAAAAGGGAGACTCCGCTTGGAGTAACCCTTGCTTGATGTGTTTTTAAAAGAAGCCAAGATGAACAGAGCTGGGATCAGGAAAGACTTTGCTACCTACCCCGGTGTCATCCTGGGGACGGATAAGAATGGCGTATTTTTGAATGTGCTTGATGCAAATCAAAACATCCTGTTTGCAACTAGGGCCCAAGTGCTGCCACTGATGGGGTGGGTGTCTGTGTGGCCCAATTTTTGGAAAAAAAGGGAGACTCCGCTTGGAGTAACCCTTGCTTGATGTGTTTTTAAAAGAAGCCAAGATGAACAGAGCTGGGATCAGCAAAGACTTTGCTACCTACCCCGGTGTCATCCTGGGGACGGATAAGAATGGCGTATTTTTGAATGTGCTTGATGCAAATCAAAACATCCTGTTTGCAACTAGGGCCCAAGTGCTGCCACTGATGGGGTGGGTGTCTGTGTGGCCCAATTTTTGGAAAAAAGGGAGACTCCGCTTGGAGTAACCCTTGCTTGATGTGTTTTTAAAAGAAGCCAAGATGAACAGAGCTGGGATCAGGAAATACTTTGCTACCTACCCCGGTGTCATCCTGGGGACGGATAAGAATGGCGTATTTTTGAATGTGCTTGATGCAAATCAAAACATCCTGTTTGCAACTAGGGCCCAAGTGCTGCCACTGATGGGGTGGGTGTCTGTGTGGCCCAATTTTTGGAAAAAAAGGGAGACTCCGCTTGGAGTAACCCTTGCTTGATGTGTTTTTAAAAGAAGCCAAGATGAACAGAGCTGGGATCAGCAAAGACTTTGCTACCTACCCCGGTGTCATCCTGGGGACGGATAAGAATGGCGTATTTTTGAATGTGCTTGATGCAAATCAAAACATCCTGTTTCCAACTAGGGCCCAAGTGCTGCCACTGATGGGGTGGGTGTCTGTGTGGCCCAATTTTTGGAAAAAAAGGGAGACTCCGCTTGGAGTAACCCTTGCTTGATGTGTTTTTAAAAGAAGCCAAGATGAACAGAGCTGGGATCAGCAAAGACTTTGCTACCTACCCCGGTGTCATCCTGGGGACGGATAAGAATGGCGTATTTTTGAATGTGCTTGATGCAAATCAAAACATCCTGTTTGCAACTAGGGCCCAAGTGCTGCCACTGATGGGGTGGGTGTCTGTGTGGCCCAATTTTTGGAAAAAAGGGAGACTCCGCTTGGAGTAACCCTTGCTTGATGTGTTTTTAAAAGAAGCCAAGATGAACAGAGCTGGGATCAGGAAATACTTTGCTACCTACCCCGGTGTCATCCTGGGGACGGATAAGAATGGCGTATTTTTGAATGTGCTTGATGCAAATCAAAACATCCTGTTTGCAACTAGGGCCCAAGTGCTGCCACTGATGGGGTGGGTGTCTGTGTGGCCCAATTTTTGGAAAAAAAGGGAGACTCCGCTTGGAGTAACCCTTGCTTGATGTGTTTTTAAAAGAAGCCAAGATGAACAGAGCTGGGATCAGGAAAGACTTTGCTACCTACCCCGGTGTCATCCTGGGGACGGATAAGAATGGCGTATTTTTGAATGTGCTTGATGCAAATCAAAACATCCTGTTTGCAACTAGGGCCCAAGTGCTGCCACTGATGGGGTGGGTGTCTGTGTGGCCCAATTTTTGGAAAAAAAGGGAGACTCCGCTTGGAGTAACCCTTGCTTGATGTGTTTTTAAAAGAAGCCAAGATGAACAGAGCTGGGATCAGGAAAGACTTTGCTACCTACCCCGGTGTCATCCTGGGGATGGATAAGAATGGCGTATTTTTGAATGTGCTTGATGCAAATCAAAACATCCTGTTTGCAACTAGGGCCCAAGTGCTGCCACTGATGGGGTGGGTGTCTGTGTGGCCCAATTTTTGGAAAAAAGGGAGACTCCGCTTGGAGTAACCCTTGCTTACATTGTTTTTAAAAGAAGCCAAGATGAACAAGTCATGGGTCAGCAAAGACTTTGCTACCTACCCCGGTGTCATCCTGGGGATGGATAAGAATGGCGTATTTTTGAATGTGCTTGATGCAAATGTAGCTGTGAAGTGTACAACTGGGGCACAACTGCTGCCACTGAAGGGGTGGGTGTGTGTGTGGCCCAATTTTTGGAAAAAATGGAGACTCCGCTTGGAGTCACCTTGCGGTGTTTTACATGATTTTAGAAGGGCGTGCCATGCCTATATCTGTGTGTCCTCCTCTTTTTCCTTGTCCAGCTGTTTTGTTTTCGCATGAGTATATGTCCTTGTCACTTTCCAATGTGTTTGAGTTGTTTGTCACCTTTAGGACACCTTTGAGGGTGTTTTCTAGGTGTTTTTCTGTGTTTGTGATTGCCTGCCATTGTTTCCTATGCAGTTCGAGTTCGGTTCGTCGAACGTTCGACGAACCGAACTCGAACGGGAGGTCCGTTCGGCGAACCAACCTCGAGCCGAACCGCGACCGGTTCGCTCATCTCTAATAAAGACTAGCACCTTCAGCATTTCATAAAGGACTGCACCTATATAACCGCCAAAACGTTTATATATTCTCCCATGCTGTATGTAAATCCGGACAATCTGGTCTGTTGGGCATCTTTGATGCGGAGTCGATCCCTCCTCTATGCTGCTGATCGCCATCCTTTTCCTCTGCGTTATCCACATAACCAAGGGAAATCTCGCGCCTGTGCATACACATCACTATCTCTCACATGTGCATTTTGCTTTACCCTATTGCGGGCAGAGCCTAAAAGATAAGGGCACATAAATCAAAACATCCTGTTTGCAACTAGGGCCCAAGTGCTGCCACTGATGGGGTGGGTGTCTGTGTGGCCCAATTTTTGGAAAAAAGGGAGACTCCGCTTGGAGTAACCCTTGCTTGATGTGTTTTTAAAAGAAGCCAAGATGAACAGAGCTGGGATCAGGAAATACTTTGCTACCTACCCCGGTGTCATCCTGGGGACGGATAAGAATGGCGTATTTTTGAATGTGCTTGATGCAAATCAAAACATCCTGTTTGCAACTAGGGCCCAAGTGCTGCCACTGATGGGGTGGGTGTCTGTGTGGCCCAATTTTTGGAAAAAAAGGGAGACTCCGCTTGGAGTAACCCTTGCTTGATGTGTTTTTAAAAGAAGCCATGATGAACAGAGCTGGGATAAGCAAAGACTTTGCTACCTACCCCGGTGTCATCCTGGGGACGGATAAGAATGGCGTATTTTTGAATGTGCTTGATGCAAATCAAAACATCCTGTTTGCAACTAGGGCCCAAGTGCTGCCACTGATGGGGTGGGTGTCTGTGTGGCCCAATGTTTGGAAAAAAAGGGAGACTCCGCTTGGAGTAACCCTTGCTTGATGTGTTTTTAAAAGAAGCCAAGATGAACAGAGCTGGGATCAGCAAAGACTTTGCTACCTACCCCGGTGTCATCCTGGGGACGGATAAGAATGGCGTATTTTTGAATGTGCTTGATGCAAATCAAAACATCCTGTTTGCAACTAGGGCCCAAGTGCTGCCACTGATGGGGTGGGTGTCTGTGTGGCCCAATTTTTGGAAAAAAGGGAGACTCCGCTTGGAGTAACCCTTGCTTGATGTGTTTTTAAAAGAAGCCAAGATGAACAGAGCTGGGATCAGGAAATACTTTGCTACCTACCCCGGTGTCATCCTGGGGACGGATAAGAATGGCGTATTTTTGAATGTGCTTGATGCAATCAAAACATCCTGTTTGCATCTAGGGCCCAAGTGCTGCCACTGATGGGGTGGGTGTCTGTGTGGCCCAATTTTTAGAAAAAAAGGGAGACTCCGCTTGGAGTAACCCTTGCTTGATGTGTTTTTAAAAGAAGCCAAGATGAACAGAGCTGGGATCAGCAAAGACTTTGCTACCTACCCCGGTGTCATCCTGGGGACGGATAAGAATGGCGTATTTTTGAATGTGCTTGATGCAAATCAAAACATCCTGTTTGCAACTAGGGCCCAAGTGCTGCCACTGATGGGGTGGGTGTCTGTGTGGCCCAATTTTTGGAAAAAAGGGAGACTCCGCTTGGAGTAACCCTTGCTTGATGTGTTTTTAAAAGAAGCCAAGATGAACAGAGCTGGGATCAGGAAATACTTTGCTACCTACCCCGGTGTCATCCTGGGGACGGATAAGAATGGCGTATTTTTGAATGTGCTTGATGCAAATCAAAACATCCTGTTTGCAACTAGGGCCCAAGTGCTGCCACTGATGGGGTGGGTGTCTGTGTGGCCCAATTTTTGGAAAAAAAGGGAGACTCCGCTTGGAGTAACCCTTGCTTGATGTGTTTTTAAAAGAAGCCAAGATGAACAGAGCTGGGATCAGCAAAGACTTTGCTACCTACCCCGGTGTCATCCTGGGGACGGATAAGAATGGCGTATTTTTGAATGTGCTTGATGCAAATCAAAACATCCTGTATGCAACTAGGGCCCAAGTGCTGCCACTGATGGGGTGGGTGTCTGTGTGGCCCAATTTTTTGAAAAAAAGGGAGACTCCGCTTGGAGTAACCCTTGCTTGATGTGTTTTTAAAAGAAGCCAAGATGAACAGAGCTGGGATCAGCAAAGACTTTGCTACCTACCCCGGTGTCATCCTGGGGACGGATAAGAATGGCGTATTTTTGAATGTGCTTGATGCAAATCAAAACATCCTGTTTGCAACTAGGGCCCAAGTGCTGCCACTGATGGGGTGGGTGTCTGTGTGGCCCAATTTTTGGAAAAAAGGGAGACTCCGCTTGGAGTAACCCTTGCTTGATGTGTTTTTAAAAGAAGCCAAGATGAACAGAGCTGGGATCAGGAAATACTTTGCTACCTACCCCGGTGTCATCCTGGGGACGGATAAGAATGGCGTATTTTTTAATGTGCTTGATGCAAATCAAAACATCCTGTTTGCAACTAGGGCCCAAGTGCTGCCACTGATGGGGTGGGTGTCTGTGTGGCCCAATTTTTGGAAAAAAAGGGAGACTCCGCTTGGAGTAACCCTTGCTTGATGTGTTTTTAAAAGAAGCCAAGATGAACAGAGCTGGGATCAGCAAAGACTTTGCTACCTACCCCGGTGTCATCCTGGGGACGGATAAGAATGGCGTATTTTTGAATGTGCTTGATGCAAATCAAAACATCCTGTTTGCAACTAGGGCCCAAGTGCTGCCACTGATGGGGTGGGTGTCTGTGTGGCCCAATTTTTGGAAAAAAGGGAGACTCCGCTTGGAGTAACCCTTGCTTGATGTGTTTTTAAAAGAAGCCAAGATGAACAGAGCTGGGATCAGGAAATACTTTGCTACCTACCCCGGTGTCATCCTGGGGACGGATAAGAATGGCGTATTTTTGAATGTGCTTGATGCAAATCAAAACATCCTGTTTGCAACTAGGGCCCAAGTGCTGCCACTGATGGGGTGGGTGTCTGTGTGGCCCAATTTTTGGAAAAAAAGGGAGACTCCGCTTGGAGTAACCCTTGCTTGATGTGTTTTTAAAAGAAGCCAAGATGAACAGAGCTGGGATCAGCAAAGACTTTGCTACCTACCCCGGTGTCATCCTGGGGACGGATAAGAATGGCGTATTTTTGAATGTGCTTGATGCAAATCAAAACATCCTGTTTGCAACTAGGGCCCAAGTGCTGCCACTGATGGGGTGGGTGTCTGTGTGGCCCAATGTTTGGAAAAAAGGGAGACTCCGCTTGGAGTAACCCTTGCTTGATGTGTTTTTAAAAGAAGCCAAGATGAACAGAGCTGGGATCAGGAAATACTTTGCTACCTACCCCGGTGTCATCCTGGGGACGGATAAGAATGGCGTATTTTTGAATGTGCTTGATGCAAATCAAAACATCCTGTTTGCAACTAGGGCCCAAGTGCTGCCACTGATGGGGTGGGTGTCTGTGTGGCCCAATTTTTGGAAAAAAAGGGAGACTCCGCTTGGAGTAACCCTTGCTTGATGTGTTTTTAAAAGAAGCCAAGATGAACAGAGCTGGGATCAGCAAAGACTTTGCTACCTACCCCGGTGTCATCCTGGGGACGGATAAGAATGGCGTATTTTTGAATGTGCTTGATGCAAATCAAAACATCCTGTTTGCAACTAGGGCCCAAGTGCTGCCACTGATGGGGTGGGTGTCTGTGTGGCCCAATTTTTGGAAAAAAAGGGAGACTCCGCTTGGAGTAACCCTTGCTTGATGTGTTTTTAAAAGAAGCCAAGATGAACAGAGCTGGGATCAGCAAAGACTTTGCTACCTACCCCGGTGTCATCCTGGGGACGGATAAGAATGGCGTATTTTTGAATGTGCTTGATGCAAATCAAAACATCCTGTTTGCAACTAGGGCCCAAGTGCTGCCACTGATGGGGTGGGTGTCTGTGTGGCCCAATTTTTGGAAAAAAGGGAGACTCCGCTTGGAGTAACCCTTGCTTGATGTGTTTTTAAAAGAAGCCAAGATGAACAGAGCTGGGATCAGGAAATACTTTGCTACCTACCCCGGTGTCATCCTGGGGACGGATAAGAATGGCGTATTTTTGAATGTGCTTGATGCAAATCAAAACATCCTGTTTGCAACTAGGGCCCAAGTGCTGCCACTGATGGGGTGGGTGTCTGTGTGGCCCAATTTTTGGAAAAAAAGGGAGACTCCGCTTGGAGTAACCCTTGCTTGATGTGTTTTTAAAAGAAGCCAAGATGAACAGAGCTGGGATCAGCAAAGACTTTGCTACCTACCCCGGTGTCATCCTGGGGACGGATAAGAATGGCGTATTTTTGAATGTGCTTGATGCAAATCAAAACATCCTGTTTGCAACTAGGGCCCAAGTGCTGCCACTGATGGGGTGGGTGTCTGTGTGGCCCAATTTTTGGAAAAAAGGGAGACTCCGCTTGGAGTAACCCTTGCTTGATGTGTTTTTAAAAGAAGCCAAGATGAACAGAGCTGGGATCAGGAAATACTTTGCTACCTACCCCGGTGTCATCCTGGGGACGGATAAGAATGGCGTATTTTTGAATGTGCTTGATGCAAATCAAAACATCCTGTTTGCAACTAGGGCCCAAGTGCTGCCACTGATGGGGTGGGTGTCTGTGTGGCCCAATTTTTGGAAAAAAAGGGAGACTCCGCTTGGAGTAACCCTTGCTTGATGTGTTTTTAAAAGAAGCCAAGATGAACAGAGCTGGGATCAGCAAAGACTTTGCTACCTACCCCGGTGTCATCCTGGGGACGGATAAGAATGGCGTATTTTTGAATGTGCTTGATGCAAATCAAAACATCCTGTTTGCAACTAGGGCCCAAGTGCTGCCACTGATGGGGTGGGTGTCTGTGTGGCCCAATTTTTGGAAAAAAAGGGAGACTCCGCTTGGAGTAACCCTTGCTTGATGTGTTTTTAAAAGAAGCCAAGATGAACAGAGCTGGGATCAGCAAAGACTTTGCTACCTACCCCGGTGTCATCCTGGGGACGGATAAGAATGGCGTATTTTTGAATGTGCTTGATGCAAATCAAAACATCCTGTTTGCAACTAGGGCACAACTGCTGCCACTGAAGGGGTGGGTGTGTGTGTGGCCCAATTTTTGGAAAAAATGGAGACTCCGCTTGGAGTCACCTTGCGGTGTTTTACATGATTTTAGAAGGGCGTGCCATGCCTATATCTGTGTGTCCTCCTCTTTTTCCTTGTCCAGCTGTTTTGTTTTCGCATGAGTATATGTCCTTGTCACTTTCCAATGTGTTTGAGTTGTTTGTCACCTTTAGGACACCTTTGAGGGTGTTTTCTAGGTGTTTTTCTGTGTTTGTGATTGCCTGCCATTGTTTCCTATGCAGTTCGAGTTCGATTCGTCGAACGTTCGACGAACCGAACTCGAACGGGAGGTCCGTTCGGCGAACCAACCTCGAGCCGAACCGCGACCGGTTCGCTCATCTCTAGTCTTTATAGACTGTATTCTACATTTAGGATGTTATAACAGATTATGTTCCCGATTCAATGGAACTGACATTTTGCACACCAGTATCAATGAACAAAGGAAAAGAAAAATGCGATCAAATAGCCAAATAATGAAAATGAAAAACTTTATTAGTCAGGTGAAAAAAAATTGATGATGGCGTGTGACACAGAAAGACAAGATTGGGGCACACATTCCAGGGAGACCCAAGATAAAATAAAATCATATGATATACCTTGTTGCAAGCAAGTTGTTAACAATTAACACAAGATGTACATTTACGTTCCAAAAGAGAGACATTTTTTTATTTATTTTTGTAAGTCTTTTTGGACATATGATTAGCAAAAAATGCACAATACAAGGTATCAAGGCTACACCATATCCAAGGGAGGCAACATTATATTGAAAGATGGGCAAACAACCTACATTAATTCCCAGCACTTTGCCATAATAGGCAAGGAACATACAAATCAACTTATCAATTCAGATGTATAGTGGCCCACAGTGTTATATGGTGTACAAAGCTCCATACCAAACACCAGTCAAAAACTATTGAAATTCTACATTATAGGTAAACGTCAGGGGGTTTAGATAATGTGTGTCTAAACCTATTCAAGAGACAATTGCTCACCAGAAAGATTAGATAATTTATATTTTAACCTATTTAGGAGACAAATGCTCACCTGGGAGACTGGCTCAGGGTACCCACGTGGAATAGCGCCCACCCCAACGTCCATTTCGGCTAGGAGCCTTCATCATGGGGCTGACAAAGGCTCCTAGCCGAAACGGACATTGGGGTGGATGCCATTCTACGTTGGTACCCTGACTGTCTCCCAGGTGAGCGTTTATCGCCTTAATAGATTAAAATAAAAATGATCTAATCTTTCTGGTGAACGATTGTCTCCTGAATAGATTTAGACACACATTATCTAAACCCCTTGGTGTTTACCTTTTATGTGGAATTTCCATGGTTTTTGACTGGTGTTTGGTATGGGGCATTGTACACCATATAACACTGTGGGCCACTATACATCTGAATTGATAAGTTGATTTGTATGTTCCCTGCCTATTATGGCAACATGCTGGGAATTAATGTAAGTTGTTTGCCCAACTTTCTATCTATTGTGGCCTCCTTTGTATATGGTGTACCCTTCTTACCTTGTATTGTGCATTAATTGCTAATCATATGTCCAAAAAGATTTTAAAAAAAAAATGTTTCTTTGTTTTGGAATGTAAATGTACATCTTGTCTTTTTTCCTTTTTGATGAAATCAGCATGTATATATCACATTTTTAATGTAATTTACATAATGTATATTTTTGCATGTATTATAATCACTATATAATTATTTTTTGTTACACTGTATAATGTAATTCATATAATGTATATTTTTGTACGCATTTAGGTGACCGTGTGCATATGTGTGCATATGCACACAGTTTCACCTTATTGCACCTTTATCACATATTTATTTATGCGTAAAGCTCTCAATGTTTTTGAGAGATTCTTTACATTCCATATACACTTATATATTGTATTCATCATGCATATCTTATATTGTTTATACTTTCATTCTCACTTTTACATTCATTCCTCACTTTCCTTGCACTTCACTGTCTATTCATTTCCCTCAACCCTATCTTAATTATATTAGGTTTCTTATAATATGTGCACAAATCCTTGATCCGGTCTGATGGTTATATCATGGGCTATTACATGCCCGTAACTAAGTTCCAGTTTTGAGTTAGTGCGCATGCGCCAAAGCACGGTCGTGGGTTGTCATGACGGCGGCTATAGGGGTTGGAGCTCGGACGCCGTCTCCATGACGGCCGCCGACGCTCTTCCTCCGTTGTCCGCCAGCATGTCTTCCCTCACTACGGCTGGTGCGGAGGACGCATGCGCCGCACTATGACTCACCCGGCATGTCAGCTGATCCTTACTCAGCTGTTCACTGGCCACCGATGCGTTCATATACCATCCCCCTACCCCTCCAACACATGCTCCCTGAAGATGTTGTCACGAAACGTGCGTTGGAGGCGTGGGTGTGTGGACAGAGGTATTATGTGCTACTTGCAAGCCCATTTACTTAGTTAATTGTAGATCTCTCATTGTCTTGCCTGTTGTGCCCTGCCTTGCCGCCGGTTATTATCCTTTTCAGCATATTTGCACATTGCAATCGCCCGAATCCTCTCAGATTTGCTCTGCATAATTATACTATCCACTTACTTTGGATCTCTATATAAATCAATTGTTTGGGCTCCCCCTGCTGTTTGTTTATTGCTAGAATGTGCACTTTTGCACTTTATAATTCCATAGGCTGCAATTCAGGTTAAATATATAAAGAACTTTCCTTGGATGTTTACAAGCACTGTCTCACTTTATATTTATTAGTCCTTGGATATCATTCTGATCTACTATTATAGTGTGCAATATTCTCTGTCCTCCCAATACCTGTTGGCATTTTGTATGTTATATGTCTATGTTAATAAAATTTGCTAATAAATTGATTGATTTTGGCCGTATACTATGGTTCTTGTTGTTTATATCATACTAGTTTTTGGCCGTTATGTATATTAAAAGGTACAGTGTGGTTATTGATTATCTCTGTTTTTTCAACAGATATAAAAATCCTTTTCTTCCAAATATGGATTTGAAAGCCAGGGAAAAAATCTGGCAATCTAAAGCGAGTACTATATTTAATAATGGTGCCTCAGGTATTTTTAAAGAAGTCCGTAATGACGTTTTAGAAACCAAAAAATCTTACTCTAATTTAGTTTTTAAAATAACCCGCTTGTGGTGGACTAAAACCTCTCTGGATAATTACCTCTCACAGAGGATGACCCTGAACGAGCCGTGTACGTTTTTCCCATAGATCCCACGTACGGGGTGAGGACTTAGAAAAAAAATTGAGTTTTGAGGCTTGGACTTAGTGCAAAAATTGATCGAAGCCAGACCATAGGTGGTAACTACCCACCTATGGTTCCTCGCCAATACGGGTCGCCATTGTATTTCTACGAGAGGTCAACTGGGGAGGTTCACTCTAGGTACTCCTATACACAACATGGGGTCGCGGCGGACGCGCACGCGCGTCCGCCGCGACCCCAGGACGCGTTTAAACTGCGCTTCAATTTTATTGTGCTTTCTGAGCAACCGTAAATTTTGACACTCTCCCGTTCACTGCACGGCCTGATTTTGAACTTCCGATGCGATTTTCGGCGTAAAAAGTTGCGTTTTCGCTTTTTTTTGGCGCAAAATATATTTTTTTCTGACTGGCTAATGGACATTTGCATTGGAATGTAGATTAGCCATTTCTGGACATTATAAACATCCACCACCAGGTGGAGCCCTTTCACTGTAAATGCGCATTTGAGGCCTAAACCGGCTAACCTTCATTTCTAAGTAATGTGTCGTTAGCCAGATTAGGAGTTTCTAAACGTCCACCACAAGGTGGCGATCTTTCAGTGTAAATCTGCATTTCCTGCAAAACCGGCTAATTTATTTGTCTAGAGCTTACCGTTAGCCAGATTAGGAGTTTCTAAACGTCCACCACAAGGTGGCGATCTTTCAGTGTAAATCTGCATTTCATGCAAAACCGGCTAACATACATATGAAAGCAATGCTTCTTAGCAAGATTAGGAGCAGAATAATACAATTAGAGAGTAGGACTGGCTAACATTCAAGCAACAGTTATGATGCGATAGCCAGTTCTGCAGACTTTTTTTTAACATGTAAGCAGATGGCTGCAATAAAAAAGGCTAAAGAAATTAAACGGGTATGAAAAATTGCAGTACCCACTATATATATATATATATATATATATATATATATATACACACACACACATAGATACATACAAACCCATACATATAAACATATATATAGATATAAATAGATAGATAGATATATATATATATACACATATAAACATATATATATATTTATTTTTATATATATATATATATATATATATATACACACACACATAGATACATACCAACACATACATATAAACATATATATATATATATAGAGAGATATAAATAGATATATATATATATATATATATATACATCCACATATATATATATATATATATTATATATATATATATATATATATATATATATATATATATATATATATATATATATATATATATACACACATATAGATACATACAAACACATACATATAAACATATATATAGATATAAATAGATAGATATAGAAAATGCTTGTATAGGCGGAAGTAATGTGACATCATTTGACTTTCTGGAAACACATTAAAAAACGTGAGTGCGGTTACGCACCCGTTCATCGCAGCACCCGTTTTTACCCTTATCGGGTGGTTTATGGTGTCAAAACGTAAATTTTATTTTTTTTATGGCGCAAGATTTTGGCGGCGGTCAGACTTTTACGTCCTATCGGGGGGGACCTAGACCGTGGTGCGGGCACGAAAACAGTTCCGGGCGATCAAGTCTGTGTCCGTGATACACTTGCTACAATCAGACAAGTGACCGTGAAACTGGCTAATTTACTTGTCTAGAGCGTACCGTTAGCCAGATTAGGAAATACACTTCGGGAATTTAGACGTCAAAAGGTAAACCCGGCTAACGGCTTTATCTCAGGTATATGTTGATAGCCAGTTTTGGCGATACGCATCGGAATGGCGGAGATGAGACTGGAAAACTGGCTAACGCTCTGACAACTCCTCTTCCGTTAGCCAGAATAGGAGAGCTAGTGGGTAAGTTCAGGGAAAGGACTGGGAAACTGGCTAATGCCCTTCCGTAAGTAACGTTCTGACAGCCAGATGTTGAGAAAATGTTTGTATAGGTGAAAGACTGCTATTTTGGATACGCTTGTCTCTCAGTAATGTGACATCATTTGACTTTCTGGAAACACGTTAAAAAACGTGAGTGCGGTTACGCACCCGTTCATCGCAGCACCCGTTTTTACCCTTATTGGGTGGTTTATGGTGTCAAAACGTAAATTTTTTTTTTTTATGGCGCAAGATTTTGGCGGCGGTCAGACTTTTACGTCCTATCGGGGGGGACCTAGACCGTGGTGCGGGCACGAAAACAGTTCCGGGCGATCAAGTCTGTGTCCGTGATACACTTGCTACAATCAGACAAGTGACCGTGAAACTGGCTAATTTACTTGTCTAGAGCGTACCGTTAGCCAGATTAGGAAATACACTTCGGGAATTTAGACGTCAAAAGGTAAACCCGGCTAACGGCTTTATCTCAGGTATATGTTGATAGCCAGTTTTGGCGATACGCATCGGAATGGCGGAGATGAGACTGGAAAACTGGCTAACGCTCGGACAACTCCTCTTCCGTTAGCCAGAATAGGAGAGCTAGTGGGTAAGTTCAGGGAAAGGACTGGGAAACTGGCTAATGCCCTTCCGTAAGTAACGTTCTGACAGCCAGATGTTGAGAAAATGTTTGTATAGGTGAAAGACTGCTATTTTGGATACGCTTGTCTCTCAGTAATGTGACATCATTTGACTTTCTGGAAACACGTTAAAAAACGTGAGTGCGGTTACGCACCCGTTCATCGCAGCACCCGTTTTTACCCTTATTGGGTGGTTTATGGTGTCAAAACGTAAATTTTTTTTTTTTATGGCGCAAGATTTTGGCGGCGGTCAGACTTTTACGTCCTATCGGGGGGGACCTAGACCGTGGTGCGGGCACGAAAACAGTTCCGGGCGATCAAGTCTGTGTCTGTGATACACTTGCTACAATCAGACAAGTGACCGTGAAACTGGCTAATTTACTTGTCTAGAGCGTACCGTTAGCCAGATTAGGAAATACACTTCGGGAATTTAGACGTCAAAAGGTAAACCCGGCTAACGGCTTTATCTCAGGTATATGTTGATAGCCAGTTTTGGCGATACGCATCAGAATGGCGGAGATGAGACTGGAAAACTGGCTAACGCTCTGACAACTCCTCTTCCGTTAGCCAGAATAGGAGAGCTAGTGGGTAAGTACAGGGAAAGGACTGGGAAACTGGCTAATGCCCTTCCGTAAGTAACGTTCTGACAGCCAGATGTTGAGAAAATGTTTGTATAGGTGAAAGACTGCTATTTTGGATACGCTTGTCTCTCAGTAATGTGACATCATTTGACTTTCTGGAAACACGTTAAAAAACGTGAGTGCGGTTACGCACCCGTTCATCGCAGCACCCGTTTTTACCCTTATTGGGTGGTTTATGGTGTCAAAACGTAAATTTTTTTTTTTTATGGCGCAAGATTTTGGCGGCGGTCAGACTTTTACGTCCTATCGGGGGGGACCTAGACCGTGGTGCGGGCACGAAAACAGTTCCGGGCGATCAAGTCTGTGTCCGTGATACACTTGCTACAATCAGACAAGTGACCGTGAAACTGGCTAATTTACTTGTCTAGAGCGTACCGTTAGCCAGATTAGGAAATACACTTCGGGAATTTAGACGTCAAAAGGTAAACCCGGCTAACGGCTTTATCTCAGGTATATGTTGATAGCCAGTTTTGGCGATACGCATCGGAATGGCGGAGATGAGACTGGAAAACTGGCTAACGCTCGGACAACTCCTCTTCCGTTAGCCAGAATAGGAGAGCTAGTGGGTAAGTTCAGGGAAAGGACTGGGAAACTGGCTAATGCCCTTCCGTAAGTAACGTTCTGACAGCCAGATGTTGAGAAAATGTTTGTATAGGTGAAAGACTGCTATTTTGGATACGCTTGTCTCTCAGTAATGTGACATCATTTGACTTTCTGGAAACACGTTAAAAAACGTGAGTGCGGTTACGCACCCGTTCATCGCAGCACCCGTTTTTACCCTTATTGGGTGGTTTATGGTGTCAAAACGTAAATTTTTTTTTTTTATGGCGCAAGATTTTGGCGGCGGTCAGACTTTTACGTCCTATCGGGGAGGACCTAGACCGTGGTGCGGGCACGAAAACAGTTCCGGGCGATCAAGTCTGTGTCTGTGATACACTTGCTACAATCAGACAAGTGACCGTGAAACTGGCTAATTTACTTGTCTAGAGCGTACCGTTAGCCAGATTAGGAAATACACTTCGGGAATTTAGACGTCAAAAGGTAAACCCGGCTAACGGCTTTATCTCAGGTATATGTTGATAGCCAGTTTTGGCGATACGCATCAGAATGGCGGAGATGAGACTGGAAAACTGGCTAACGCTCTGACAACTCCTCTTCCGTTAGCCAGAATAGGAGAGCTAGTGGGTAAGTTCAGGGAAAGGACTGGGAAACTGGCTAATGCCCTTCCGTAAGTAACGTTCTGACAGCCAGATGTTGAGAAAATGTTTGTATAGGTGAAAGACTGCTATTTTGGATACGCTTGTCTCTCAGTAATGTGACATCATTTGACTTTCTGGAAACACGTTAAAAAACGTGAGTGCGGTTACGCACCCGTTCATCGCAGCACCCGTTTTTACCCTTATTGGGTGGTTTATGGTGTCAAAACGTAAATTTTTTTTTTTTATGGCGCAAGATTTTGGCGGCGGTCAGACTTTTACGTCCTATCGGGGGGGACCTAGACCGTGGTGCGGGCACGAAAACAGTTCCGGGCGATCAAGTCTGTGTCCGTGATACACTTGCTACAATCAGACAAGTGACCGTGAAACTGGCTAATTTACTTGTCTAGAGCGTACCGTTAGCCAGATTAGGAAATACACTTCGGGAATTTAGACGTCAAAAGGTAAACCCGGCTAACGGCTTTATCTCAGGTATATGTTGATAGCCAGTTTTGGCGATACGCATCGGAATGGCGGAGATGAGACTGGAAAACTGGCTAACGCTCGGACAACTCCTCTTCCGTTAGCCAGAATAGGAGAGCTAGTGGGTAAGTTCAGGGAAAGGACTGGGAAACTGGCTAATGCCCTTCCGTAAGTAACGTTCTGACAGCCAGATGTTGAGAAAATGTTTGTATAGGTGAAAGACTGCTATTTTGGATACGCTTGTCTCTCAGTAATGTGACATCATTTGACTTTCTGGAAACACGTTAAAAAACGTGAGTGCGGTTACGCACCCGTTCATCGCAGCACCCGTTTTTACCCTTATTGGGTGGTTTATGGTGTCAAAACGTAAATTTTTTTTTTTTATGGCGCAAGATTTTGGCGGCGGTCAGACTTTTACGTCCTATCGGGGAGGACCTAGACCGTGGTGCGGGCACGAAAACAGTTCCGGGCGATCAAGTCTGTGTCTGTGATACACTTGCTACAATCAGACAAGTGACCGTGAAACTGGCTAATTTACTTGTCTAGAGCGTACCGTTAGCCAGATTAGGAAATACACTTCGGGAATTTAGACGTCAAAAGGTAAACCCGGCTAACGGCTTTATCTCAGGTATATGTTGATAGCCAGTTTTGGCGATACGCATCAGAATGGCGGAGATGAGACTGGAAAACTGGCTAACGCTCTGACAACTCCTCTTCCGTTAGCCAGAATAGGAGAGCTAGTGGGTAAGTTCAGGGAAAGGACTGGGAAACTGGCTAATGCCCTTCCGTAAGTAACGTTCTGACAGCCAGATGTTGAGAAAATGTTTGTATAGGTGAAAGACTGCTATTTTGGATACGCTTGTCTCTCAGTAATGTGACATCATTTGACTTTCTGGAAACACGTTAAAAAACGTGAGTGCGGTTACGCACCCGTTCATCGCAGCACCCGTTTTTACCCTTATTGGGTGGTTTATGGTGTCAAAACGTAAATTTTTTTTTTTTATGGCGCAAGATTTTGGCGGCGGTCAGACTTTTACGTCCTATCGGGGGGGACCTAGACCGTGGTGCGGGCACGAAAACAGTTCCGGGCGATCAAGTCTGTGTCCGTGATACACTTGCTACAATCAGACAAGTGACCGTGAAACTGGCTAATTTACTTGTCTAGAGCGTACCGTTAGCCAGATTAGGAAATACACTTCGGGAATTTAGACGTCAAAAGGTAAACCCGGCTAACGGCTTTATCTCAGGTATATGTTGATAGCCAGTTTTGGCGATACGCATCAGAATGGCGGAGATGAGACTGGAAAACTGGCTAACGCTCTGACAACTCCTCTTCCGTTAGCCAGAATAGGAGAGCTAGTGGGTAAGTTCAGGGAAAGGACTGGGAAACTGGCTAATGCCCTTCCGTAAGTAACGTTCTGACAGCCAGATGTTGAGAAAATGTTTGTATAGGTGAAAGACTGCTATTTTGGATACGCTTGTCTCTCAGTAATGTGACATCATTTGACTTTCTGGAAACACGTTAAAAAACGTGAGTGCGGTTACGCACCCGTTCATCGCAGCACCCGTTTTTACCCTTATTGGGTGGTTTATGGTATCAAAACGTAAATTTTTTTTTTTTATGGCGCAAGATTTTGGCGGCGGTCAGACTTTTACGTCCTATCGGGGGGGACCTAGACCGTGGTGCGGGCACGAAAACAGTTCCGGGCGATCAAGTCTGTGTCTGTGATACACTTGCTACAATCAGACAAGTGACCGTGAAACTGGCTAATTTACTTGTCTAGAGCGTACCGTTAGCCAGATTAGGAAATACACTTCGGGAATTTAGACGTCAAAAGGTAAACCCGGCTAACGGCTTTATCTCAGGTATATGTTGATAGCCAGTTTTGGCGATACGCATCAGAATGGCGGAGATGAGACTGGAAAACTGGCTAACGCTCTGACAACTCCTCTTCCGTTAGCCAGAATAGGAGAGCTAGTGGGTAAGTTCAGGGAAAGGACTGGGAAACTGGCTAATGCCCTTCCGTAAGTAACGTTCTGACAGCCAGATGTTGAGAAAATGTTTGTATAGGTGAAAGACTGCTATTTTGGATACGCTTGTCTCTCAGTAATGTGACATCATTTGACTTTCTGGAAACACGTTAAAAAACGTGAGTGCGGTTACGCACCCGTTCATCGCAGCACCCGTTTTTACCCTTATTGGGTGGTTTATGGTGTCAAAACGTAAATTTTTTTTTTTTATGGCGCAAGATTTTGGCGGCGGTCAGACTTTTACGTCCTATCGGGGGGGACCTAGACCGTGGTGCGGGCACGAAAACAGTTCCGGGCGATCAAGTCTGTGTCCGTGATACACTTGCTACAATCAGACAAGTGACCGTGAAACTGGCTAATTTACTTGTCTAGAGCGTACCGTTAGCCAGATTAGGAAATACACTTCGGGAATTTAGACGTCAAAAGGTAAACCCGGCTAACGGCTTTATCTCAGGTATATGTTGATAGCCAGTTTTGGCGATACGCATCAGAATGGCGGAGATGAGACTGGAAAACTGGCTAACGCTCTGACAACTCCTCTTCCGTTAGCCAGAATAGGAGAGCTAGTGGGTAAGTTCAGGGAAAGGACTGGGAAACTGGCTAATGCCCTTCCGTAAGTAACGTTCTGACAGCCAGATGTTGAGAAAATGTTTGTATAGGTGAAAGACTGCTATTTTGGATACGCTTGTCTCTCAGTAATGTGACATCATTTGACTTTCTGGAAACACGTTAAAAAACGTGAGTGCGGTTACGCACCCGTTCATCGCAGCACCCGTTTTTACCCTTATTGGGTGGTTTATGGTATCAAAACGTAAATTTTTTTTTTTTATGGCGCAAGATTTTGGCGGCGGTCAGACTTTTACGTCCTATCGGGGGGGACCTAGACCGTGGTGCGGGCACGAAAACAGTTCCGGGCGATCAAGTCTGTGTCTGTGATACACTTGCTACAATCAGACAAGTGACCGTGAAACTGGCTAATTTACTTGTCTAGAGCGTACCGTTAGCCAGATTAGGAAATACACTTCGGGAATTTAGACGTCAAAAGGTAAACCCGGCTAACGGCTTTATCTCAGGTATATGTTGATAGCCAGTTTTGGCGATACGCATCAGAATGGCGGAGATGAGACTGGAAAACTGGCTAACGCTCTGACAACTCCTCTTCCGTTAGCCAGAATAGGAGAGCTAGTGGGTAAGTTCAGGGAAAGGACTGGGAAACTGGCTAATGCCCTTCCGTAAGTAACGTTCTGACAGCCAGATGTTGAGAAAATGTTTGTATAGGTGAAAGACTGCTATTTTGGATACGCTTGTCTCTCAGTAATGTGACATCATTTGACTTTCTGGAAACACGTTAAAAAACGTGAGTGCGGTTACGCACCCGTTCATCGCAGCACCCGTTTTTACCCTTATTGGGTGGTTTATGGTGTCAAAACGTAAATTTTTTTTTTTTATGGCGCAAGATTTTGGCGGCGGTCAGACTTTTACGTCCTATCGGGGGGGACCTAGACCGTGGTGCGGGCACGAAAACAGTTCCGGGCGATCAAGTCTGTGTCCGTGATACACTTGCTACAATCAGACAAGTGACCGTGAAACTGGCTAATTTACTTGTCTAGAGCGTACCGTTAGCCAGATTAGGAAATACACTTCGGGAATTTAGACGTCAAAAGGTAAACCCGGCTAACGGCTTTATCTCAGGTATATGTTGATAGCCAGTTTTGGCGATACGCATCAGAATGGCGGAGATGAGACTGGAAAACTGGCTAACGCTCTGACAACTCCTCTTCCGTTAGCCAGAATAGGAGAGCTAGTGGGTAAGTTCAGGGAAAGGACTGGGAAACTGGCTAATGCCCTTCCGTAAGTAACGTTCTGACAGCCAGATGTTGAGAAAATGTTTGTATAGGTGAAAGACTGCTATTTTGGATACGCTTGTCTCTCAGTAATGTGACATCATTTGACTTTCTGGAAACACGTTAAAAAACGTGAGTGCGGTTACGCACCCGTTCATCGCAGCACCCGTTTTTACCCTTATTGGGTGGTTTATGGTGTCAAAACGTAAATTTTTTTTTTTTATGGCGCAAGATTTTGGCGGCGGTCAGACTTTTACGTCCTATCGGGGGGGACCTAGACCGTGGTGCGGGCACGAAAACAGTTCCGGGCGATCAAGTCTGTGTCTGTGATACACTTGCTACAATCAGACAAGTGACCGTGAAACTGGCTAATTTACTTGTCTAGAGCGTACCGTTAGCCAGATTAGGAAATACACTTCGGGAATTTAGACGTCAAAAGGTAAACCCGGCTAACGGCTTTATCTCAGGTATATGTTGATAGCCAGTTTTGGCGATACGCATCAGAATGGCGGAGATGAGACTGGAAAACTGGCTAACGCTCTGACAACTCCTCTTCCGTTAGCCAGAATAGGAGAGCTAGTGGGTAAGTTCAGGGAAAGGACTGGGAAACTGGCTAATGCCCTTCCGTAAGTAACGTTCTGACAGCCAGATGTTGAGAAAATGTTTGTATAGGTGAAAGACTGCTATTTTGGATACGCTTGTCTCTCAGTAATGTGACATCATTTGACTTTCTGGAAACACGTTAAAAAACGTGAGTGCGGTTACGCACCCGTTCATCGCAGCACCCGTTTTTACCCTTATTGGGTGGTTTATGGTGTCAAAACGTAAATTTTTTTTTTTTATGGCGCAAGATTTTGGCGGCGGTCAGACTTTTACGTCCTATCGGGGGGGACCTAGACCGTGGTGCGGGCACGAAAACAGTTCCGGGCGATCAAGTCTGTGTCCGTGATACACTTGCTACAATCAGACAAGTGACCGTGAAACTGGCTAATTTACTTGTCTAGAGCGTACCGTTAGCCAGATTAGGAAATACACTTCGGGAATTTAGACGTCAAAAGGTAAACCCGGCTAACGGCTTTATCTCAGGTATATGTTGATAGCCAGTTTTGGCGATACGCATCAGAATGGCGGAGATGAGACTGGAAAACTGGCTAACGCTCTGACAACTCCTCTTCCGTTAGCCAGAATAGGAGAGCTAGTGGGTAAGTTCAGGGAAAGGACTGGGAAACTGGCTAATGCCCTTCCGTAAGTAACGTTCTGACAGCCAGATGTTGAGAAAATGTTTGCATAGGTGAAAGACTGCTAGTTTGGATACGCTTGTCTCTCAGTAATGTGGCGTCAGTTGCCTTTCTGGAAACACGTAAAAAAAAGTGAGTGTGGTTACGCTCCCGTTCATCGCACCACCCGTTTTTACCCTTATTGGGTGGTTTACGGTGTTAAAACGTAAATTTTATTTTTTTTATGGCGCAAGATTTTGGCGGCGGTAAGACTTTTACGTCCTATCGGGGGGGGGGGGGGACCTAGACCGTGGTTGGG